>NC_143438.1:58545000-59795000 GCF_987193195.1 Phasianus colchicus | reverse complement strand
GCGAAGACTGCAAAATGAGAATCTGAAAGCTGTTGGAACACAATTTACTAGCTGAAGACTATTAGAGAAATTTATGAAGGAACTTAGTGGACCTTAGTTCAGCTTCCAGTGGAGAGATAGAGACACGCATATCAGAAAGAATGCTTTTCATGACAATCAAAGAAAACACAAAATGAGAAACCACAAAAAGGGAAATGGCCCCCAAGCCCTGATGAAATTTATACTGATGCTCAGGCACATTATGTGGAGAGATATAACTCTGGTGTATAAAACTGTGCACAATATTTTTAACAATAATCAAGAAGAAAGAAACACAGAGTTCTGATAAAAAGATTGCCAGCTTCCCAAAGAAAGTAGCTTTTGTGTATCACTTTATGCTAGTGGTGACAGAATAGAAAACAAAATACGACAGTTACATACATGTTCTTTGTCTAGAAGTATTTACAAATAACTTTACAAATTTTTGTACACATATTCAGATTTGCTTGTTTACTTTTAAATAAGGAACAAAATTTTTTCCCAGAGGCTTCTAAGGCTGAAGGTGGTGCCTTATACTGTACATTCATGCTTGGCTTCTTCCTGGGAGAAGGGAGGAAAAGAGTTTAAAAGTGTGCAAATCACAGACACCTAAAGAACCCTGGAATTAAGGGTTTCTATGACTGACATCCACAGATTGTATGGTCATTCTATTTCTCTTTGAATCAGAGACAGCTATTGTTGATGGGCTCAGAGTAAGAGATTAGAGAAGGAGAAGGAGCCATATATGAATTGCAATAATTAGATGAGTACGTTTGTACTGGAACATCTGGTCAAGCAGAGTCATAGATCTATTCCTACTGCATACTGCAGTTCAAAAAAAAAAAAACAAAAAACCAAAAAACAAAAAAAAACCAAGCAATGAATACTGTGAATTTCAAAATACAGCACTGAAATGAGCTCCTCTGCACCATTAGGATTTAACTCCCGCTGTATTTTTTGGAGTCCAAATCACTGACACGATTTTTACCAGGCACAGTATGATTCTATCAGTTAAAAAATACTGACTTCCTTGAGAAAGATGCATCCTTCTCATAGTTTTCACAGGTTTTGTTTTCATGCCTTAACATTAAATGTTGTAAAAATATTAAAATTAAAAAAGAAAAAATTTACAATTTACAAGTGTCCATATAAGTAAATCATTCAAAAATTCAAGATCATCTACAAGGATCTACCAAATAACAACGCTGATAATGACACTGAGCCTGTGGGAAGAGCAATCCACACGCTGTGAGAAACGGACGATGCGTTTCTTCCAGAACAATGAGTCACAAGGTTGGTCTTTTCTTCTAACATCTGTTTCTTCAGCTACAACAGCAGAAGTCTTGAGTTCATTATTTAGTTCGACCTAAAAAAACAGAACATATGAATTATTTACAAATGAAAATCCGTTCTATGTCTCTTCTAATTTTTTAGATGTAAATTCACAACAGCTGACAGGTTAGTAACTAATGAAACAAAAAGTCCAGTCGCTAGCTTCCTCAGCTGTACGACTCACATATAAGGTCAAGAATGAGTAGCTGGATACAAAGTGGTAGCTTTGCATTATGCATACCAGAAGAGCGAAAAACGTGGGGAACAATATTGCTGCTGATGAAAAATGCTGGAAGTGCACATAATGATAGACTCTTTTCTGTATAATATATTTTAGAAGCGTAACACATGTGCTCACTAGGTTATAGGTTTTCATCTGATGACAAGCATACTTTTGAGCTGGACTCACACATTCATGTGTCTGCTGAATCTATGTATTCTCACATCTGCCTGTAAGCCATGTTCACTTGTGCAAGCTTGGAAATTCTGTGATGGCCTTGGTGGACTTACTTTCAAAAGAAGATATGAACTGGGCAGGACACAGAACCAACAGAGTGGTAACTCTTCAACTGACAGTTTTTCAGACACTTTGTGAATCTCACAAGCTAGCAACAGTTCTGGTAATGCAATCTCTCCTTTGGAATTAGTTACTCAGTGTATGTCCAGACAGGGTTGCCTACAACTAGAACAGCACTAGATCAGACCTACTCACTCTACCAGAAATGATGCTCATGCAAAGTATAACTTTGGAAACTCACTAATAATGATTAAAAAAAAAGAAGAAAAAAAAAGTGAAAGCCAAAATGCAACACTTTTAACTTCTTCAAAACATTATGGTAATAATGAAGAAACTCAAATGAAATTAAAATGCAATGTTCTATTTTTTTTTTTTTTTCTTGTTCACATGCTTCTTTATTTTCCACCTAGCAGTACATAGAAAAAACTTTAATTAGTATCAAGCGACCTTGATGTTGACATTGTATTTGAAGCAAACAAAACTGAAGACACAACAATCTTCTTCACAGCCGATGTGTCATGTGTCTCAAAAAGAACACAACAATTTTTCCCACTCCCTTTGTTGTCCCTTCTGCCTTCCACACATTTTAATTGAAACTGCATGGTTCAGGGAAAAGATTCTGCTTCTGTTTGTCCCATATGTGGGAAATGGGAAGATGCTATTTATTTTCCAATATTGCAGGCTCATCAACATCTCCTAGATCCTTTGAGCTATTTAACCTAAATCTGCTATCATATTCTGTGACTTCTGTACAAAAACTAACAGCTTTTGAAGAAATGTGTACATAAATCTTTCCTCAAAATATTTTTTATCTCCATTAATTACAGTAATTTTGCTCACATACTGTTTTATATCTAACCTCACATCAGCTTTAAAATTAAAGAGACTAAAATTTTTGATGAAGAGGTGTAAATACTGTATCATCTGTGGCTTTCTTCTTCATAGATAACAATTACTCTTTTCAGCCTCAAACGTCTTCTTAAGAATGGTCAAAACTTCTTTTTGTTGTCACTTTTCCCAAAGAAAATGCATTAAAATCAGCATCAAATGAAATATGTAAATGCAGATTCCAACATAGTCATATACTTAATGCCACATCAAACAGCTTGTTATTTTATTTTGTCTTAATGTCTTAATGTGATATTTCTTACTGTTGTAACATGCACTGTTACACTGAGATAAGGCTTTTCTCATTTTGGGGCATTCATAATCCTACAATATTCATCCACTCGATTTTATGAAATTTTGTCCATGTTTATTCCTATAAACTGAAAGCTACAGCATGAGTAAAGTGTATTTTAAAAGCATGCAAATATTAGTAAAGTCTCGAGCAGAGTTCAAGAGGCCACTCAAAACACTTTGTTAGAAATTGGCCTCTTTAGATTGACTCCCAGTACATGCACATATGCATACACTGGGAAAAACCTTCAGTCTCTTTCTAATTATCTTGATTGGAAAACAAAATACCAATAATCATTTGGTATTACGTTTAAGAAGCTTGAAAGGACCAAAGGTAAATGGAAAGATAGAAGTCATCAATGTAACTACTTATTTACATTAAAGAATTTCCAAATGAATATCTTCTATTTTAACAATAATACAATGCAGTATCATCTACTTGAGGCAATCAGATCTTCTCCCAAATACTGATAACACCTCTCTGTCCTTTAAATTACTCCAACTAAAATGCAAATAAGTGTATCCAAAATTATCATCAGATAACAAAAAGTATTTTGTAGGACATGCCTATGAAAACTGTGATTGCCATGGTGGGAGCAAATAACTGACAAGAAAGAGATAATGAAGTATTTCACTGTGAAACTATAGATTTTAAGCTCACGTAGTTTTTCTGCAAACATTTTTCTTTCAGTTGCAGGCCAAATGTAAAAGCTTCTGTTTTTCCATAAGTGGGTTAATCTCATTAAGATTTATGAAACATCAGCCATAAATCAGCTCTCCTCTTGATAAAAAGTCAGCAGGGAAGCAATGCCATCCTTCACTGTGAGCCTCTTCTTGTGTTAAGCCAAGGCACAACACGGCAGACATTGTGCTCTCTCTTAATCCTCACCTTAGTGGATATGTCATCAGTGACATAGTGACCTCACTAGCATGTTTTATGTGGATTAATTTTTGATTAAGTTCTAATTGAAGTATAATTAAATTATTAGTAACCTCATGCCAAAATTACGTCAGGAGAAGGTTAGCTTTCAGTCCAGTTAGAAGGATTAATGTGGTCCACAGGACCAGAACCTTACCTACAGGCTTTACAGGCTTTAACTCAACATGTTCCTGGGGGGGCTGTCGGTAGGAGTATGTGTCAAGTCCGCCTATAAAATCAACTGAAAACACAACAGTGCCAGAAATGAACAAATGGAAATGAAAATACGTCAACTGAAAGATAAGTATGGAAAAATTATTTAAAAAAAAATAATAAAAGTAAGTGCGTGCACAGGTTTATGTTTTATGCATTCTTCTTCTACCAGAAGTAGACAAAAAATACTTGGCTTCCAGAAGGCTCTGTGCTCTGTTGTCTTTGAGATCCACATAGCACAGTGCCTGACCAGACAAGGAAACATCTGGCTGACCAGACACGCATGCTCCTGTCAGCATGCATGCTAATTCACAGCTCTGCTGCAGGGTAATGTAGCTTCTTAGTTTTAGGGCAATCTCAGCATATATTTCATAATTCTGATTCTACTTCCTTTGAACTTCTTCTCAACTTTTACAAACCAAAGGACAAGCAGGAATGTAAGGCAACAATAAAAACCAGTTGAGAATAAGCAGGTGGCAGCTGGATGTGGAAAAGCAGCAGTATCTTCTCTGGATGAATGTCAGGGGCAGGGAGTCTTTTTGGAATCCTCCCAATTTATCTCAAGATTTCTGTTAGAAATAATGTGAAGATGTCTGCTCTTCAGAAGTTTTTAGCTCCTTTTATGGTCATAATGATTTTAAAATAATGACATTTTAGTCTAAGTCTTGTATCTTGCTATTTTTGTTAAGATTTCCGACAGCTTCCAGAAGTCACACTTTCAAGCTACCCCAGAAATCTAAAATCAAGTTCAGGGAGAAGACCATTTTTATTGATTTAGAATGGCTTCTTAAAGAAACAATGTAGGCAAATTCACAGCACATTAGGATTCTTTGGTCACATGGAAGGCAACTGCCTTTACTTATGTATATACAGGCACATATATAAAAGTCCTACATAACTCCTTATTGTGCTAATCACTGTATGAGCACCTCATTAGTAGCCTCTTCTCGAGAACTATATGTATAAGGTAAACAAAAAAAAAGAAAACTCATCCAGAGAGGACAGAGAAACGAGGTTTAGAGACAGAAGGACCCTCTAAAATCTGCGAAAATGCTCCTGTTGATTTTAATCTCCTCTCCTCTTGAGTCTAGGAGAGGAAAAGCTTAGCTGAAAACTTAACTTAATGCACTTCAGTCATGCTGCATCAACTTGGCTGCAAGACTATTTTCTTAAAACTGCCTGAGCAGGATATAATGCTGAGCAGCCAGCTCAGTTGGGTGTCAGCTCAGGCCAGGGTCAGCCTAGCTGAGTGGCAGCCCTAGCCTCTCTGCATCCCCCCCTTCAACTGCATTTCTTACTTGTTGCAACCCTCCTTCAGAATGACATAACAAAATAAAACACCAAACATCAAAAAAGACTTAAGCACTAATGGGACCAAGAGCTATGTTTGCAGATATATTCTTGTAAAAGCTGATTTAGGAAATATCTATGTGTAAAATACAAGCCAAATCTAAGTCTTCATTTTTTGGAAAAAATCATGCCCCCAGAATAACACAATCTGTTTTTTTTTTTTTTTTTTTTTTTCTGTGTGTGTGTTTGATTTTTTTTTTTTTTAAATATTCTTTAGTTTTCCCAGCTCTCTACTGATTATGATTATTTTTTTTTTTCTAAGCAAGTGATAGAAGGAGTTGGCAAGTATGTTTTTGAAATAATTCAGCACTTCAGAATCATGCATCACTCCTCTCAGCAATCACCAGAACACTCCACAACTGTAAGTGTGGAGAGAATTTAAAGCAACCAGTTATTCTACCAACAGATCTTCTGGAGAAATAAATGAAGTCAGAATGTATTTATGATTGGAAACATAGATGTGTCGTTGACAAAGAAAACATTTAATAGCACCATCAAAAAAGTTTTGAGATAAGATGTTCAAATCTGCTTAGTTGAGACTTTCTCTTTTGCAATCCAAGAGCTGAAGTTTGACTTGAAATTCATGTGAAGATAATTCTCAAGGCAAGAGCTGCTCTATCACACAAGAGAACGGAATGTGACGTTTTCCATTATGCACTCTATTTTATGGCTGATAGCTCTTTAATATGAAGATTCATCACCAGTTATTTGAATTGTATGCTACTTTTCATTTTAAGGATTCAGACAGATTTTACCAGATATTTTCAGCATTTATGTCTAGCTGACTCTTAGAACTAAGGCCACAAAAGAACATTAAATAAAACTTCACGTTGACTGAATTTTTAGGATGTATACATCTCCCTGTTTAATCGGACAAAAGTCAGCAGAAATGTTTGCATATGTTTCCCAAGGGGAAAACACTGCTTTAAGGATGATATTGAATAATTGATTTTGTTCTTTTCTGACTACTGGATTATGGATAATACCTGCTGTATAGTCATAGGATTACAACAATTAACTTCAGAAAGCTGCCTGGAAGTAAGTTCAATAAAAAAACATCTTTTTTTTTTTTTTCTTTTTTTTTTTCCATAGAGTTCTATAATTCTATGCCTTTATTTATTTATTTATTAAAAGACCAACATGTTATCAGCGGGGATATTCAATCACTAAGCATGGAACACCCATAGAGTCCAGTCATTAACTACAGTCATGCAGAGAGAAACTTAAAATCCTGAGGGGAGGATTTTTTAGCACCCCACAGATAATAGCAGGTTACAGAAGAAACCCGTTATTTTATCAGCAGCTGGCTGCATAACATGATCTGTATTTACAGAGAATTTTTCTCTCCTTGCATCACCTCAGTTTTGCAGTTGTGTTGGATGCTTCATGGCCAGTATGAAACGTTTTTTCAGAGTTCACTACCTGCTGGGCTTGGAAGTGCAAATCTGTGCTGGTTGCCCACTGCAAGTAGTCCATTAAAATGGTGTTCATTCACTCGTGGGCCATATCAGAGGAGCAGTTGTCATAATCTGCCTGAGTGAGAAAAGTGCAACACACTGCTAGCCGAAGAAGGTGTATCCACTGTCATCAATAACTTTGATATTCTGTTGTAGACAGATGACATTTAGGAATGCCTTACTACTATTAATGCAATGCATTCACCCATATGCCAGTTGAAATTTCCTTTCTTTTTGAAGGTAACGGAGAAGAATCAGAGATCTGAAAAATTCCTTTCTCCCACCCCAACCTCTCTTTTGGAATTCAGCTTCTCTGACAATATTCCTCAGACCTTCTTGCAGACCCTGTGCAAACAGCTGCCAGAGCTGTTACATTCTAAGTGTGTCTGGGGGAAGTGCAGAGTCTGAGTAGTGCATGATATAGTACAATGCCTAACAAATTCCACAGTCACTTGTCCTAGAACAGCTTAGGTCCTCTTGATTTTTGCCTCTCCTTTCTATAAATGAGGGTAAGCCTTCAAAATGATGGCTAGTATTGATGGCACCTCCAGCTATCCCCTGTCCAGGACAGGGGAAGGCTAGAAGCTGCTTGCATGGATCTTTTAATGTACAGAAGATTATCTTAATAATCAATGGTCTCCAAATACTATTTTGCACTGCGTTTTTTCCACGGTGCTAAGACTTTTTGAATGGCATATATAATAATGTCATTCAGGAAATTAACAGAAGAATCAGTTAGTTAAAGTATGTGATGGATAGTAAAACAAGGAGCCAAATTCAACAAGAAAGAGGAAGCAAAAATGGGGAACTGTCAGGGCTAGATGCATGAAGTTCAAACTTTGGACTTATCAATATTTGCACTTGTAGCTTTATATAAACTTTCTAGATAAGCATTTAATATTTTTTTTCTCCTACATAACTAGCAACAAGACTAGAGGGAATGGCCTCAAGTTGCACTAGAGGAGGTTCAAGTTGGATATTAAGAAGAATTTATTCTCCAAAAGAGTTGTCATGTGCTTGAATGGGCTGCCCAGGATGGTGGTGGTGTCACCATCTCTGGAGGTGTTCAAGAATCATTTAGATGTTGTACAAAAAGACATGCTTTCGTGGGAAAATAGTGGTGGTAGGTGGATGTTGCTGGAGGCCTTTTCCAACCTTGGTGATTCTGTGATTCTTCCTAAGATCTCTACATTTTCAGTTGTCTTCCAGCGTCAAGAAACACACTTCTCTTATATCCTTCTCTGAACTAGTCAGATTGTTCCAGCTGGTGCCAGTACTATCAGACTTCACACTAAGTCTGAGTAGCTGGGTTGTTCTAGTTATGTAGCAGAAGAGCCACATGTTCCACTGCAGGATGCCAGGAATGTATTCTTATTTATGCAGAGGACTAAAGGGGGGAAAATGTATTTGTGGGAACGGAGAACTCTCGTGCCCTAAGGAAAGTTTCCTTAATCATCTGCCAGCTCAGCTACGCTCCCTTGTCCTTGAAGACAGATTCCCAGGGGGATTCGTTGACTAGCTCCCTGAAGAACTGAAATTTGGCTTTCCTGAGTTTACTCTGCCTGTCTGATATCCCTCAAGAGTTAGAACTCCACCACTGCCTGCTAACTACAGCTCATGCAGCCTAAAATCCTGATGTCACTAATCAGTGGTGATCAACAGGTCCAGCCCTGGTGGGGCTGTCTATTACCTGGTTGAGAAAATTATCCATTCTACACTCTAGGAACCTCTTGGATCACCTACACCTTGCTGTGCTACTTTTCCAGCAGACATCAGGGTTGTTGAAGTCTCTTTACAGGACAAGAGTTGCAATCATGATGCCTTTTGTAGCTGAAGGAAGAAGGCTTCATCAACAGGCTCTGCTTGATCAGGACACCTGTAGGAGACCACAACCACAAGGCTTCCTTTGTTGCCCCAGTCTCTTACTCTCACCCACAGGCTTCTGACTCACTCATGATCATTCTTCTGGGACAGCTCTTCACATTCTAGCAATTAAGCTCTAGCACTCTATCACATCTAGTAATTAAGTATGCATAGTGCTGACACAAAAACAGTGCCAGTGATTTTTCAGAATTCATACCCAGCCAGTTCACATAAATGGCAGATCAAGTAGTCAAGAATAAAAATTGTACAGAAGGCTGCTACATCTTCAGTCCTCTCTTCAAGCACATGATCACATAAATGTGTCTAAAATGGCTTCAGAAGAGACAGAAGTCAGAATCTGGTTTCTGATCTTTTTCAGTTATATGATTCAGAGATATATGCAATGCTTTAGTGTGCCATTATATTACTGCTTAGTTTGATGCCATAAACTACACAGTTATTTAAAAAATATTTAACACAAATGCTAGGAAGAACTGGAATTGATCTATTTCACTTACAGTTCATCGCTAATTCACAAGTTAGGTGCTATTTGCTTCAGGTGCATTTATCAGTATGATTCAGTTATTTATTTTGAAGCTACGCCTCTATCTGTGTGCAGCACAGCACAGGACACAAGTGAGAGGCATCACTAGATGCTAGCAGCCAGCTCCTCAAGCCAAGGCTGCAGAGGGAAACATCAGCAAGGCCTGAGAGGCAATGGAGAGCAGGCACAGCTAAGGACCAGGGGGACTGAGCTGAATTTCCTGCAATTTAAGAATCCAGAGTCTGGATTCTTAAGTCCTCAGTCCTGGGACTCAGCAGGGAATTATGGTTCTCCAACCACATGGACATAGACAACAAGAGAGGAAATGTTATAAACCTCTCAATTCTACTGCAAGCAAACTTTTGAGTTTGCTATTTAAGAAGTGTGTTAGCTTATAATTTAACACATTCTGCCTTTTTAAGGTTTAGTGTTATGGTTTTCCTTGGGAGTTCTTGATAAATGAGTCTCTACAAAACTGAAGCTCTGAGTGACTCCAGATCTGTCACTTTTCACTCATGTTGCAGTTTCTCATCTTTTTTTTTTTTTTTAATTGCCTTATTTTCACGTTTTTAAAATCTGCTTAGTATCTCTTCCTGTTAACATCTTTTGTAATCACTCAGGAAAGTCTCCTTCTTCCCTGACCCTTTCTTTTTCCAAGCTGACTTTGGTCCAAGTACAGACTATCATCTTTAACTTAACAGATGTGACATTTCTAACTTGACAAACATGATAAAACATTTACTACTGGTAGCCTAAGAGTTCAGGTATGAGCTTTTGCAGAAGAATATTGATCCAGTGATATCTTACACTCTATAGTATCAAGCACACTGATGCTGTATAAAACACAGGTTTCCATTTCAGATGAGGCAATTTCCATTTCCTTTGCCTCTACTGACTATCTCTCTGAGGCTCTGCATAGAAATCCTGCTTCACCACATGACAATTGCCTCTTGCTGTGGAGCACTGTATGCATTGCCTCCTTTGAAAATCCTGCTCACGGCTACATGATGCTTAGTGATGGTCTGCCTCAGTCCTTGAGAAGGTAGATCCCAATGCTTTCTACCACACTCTTTCCATAGTTTCAGCATCTGGAAACTTCAAACTACACTTTTTTTTTCCCTCTTCTAAGCAGACAGCGCTGCCTCCAGCACTTGCTGGAACCTTCCTCTTCTCAACCATGATACCCAGCACAAACTCCCTTTGACTAGCCAGCATATAAGCTTATGGCCCTACTGTGCCTTCTTTGAATTCAAGTTTACAGATCAGAAATAGAACTGGATAAACCCCTTCTGTGATCTCCAGATTATCAAATCTCTCTTTTCAATCTTTTATCTCTCTGGATGAGCACAAGCCAGCGAGCTCTGATCTTCCTTTGTTCTTGCCCTTATTTTTTTCAGATGGAGAAGCTGGCAAAATAACCCTTCTGTTGATTTGTGTCAAACTAGCATTCTCCAATCCCTCTGAACACATTACTGAGACCTTCTATGATGTTCTCAGTTTCCCCTAGAATGTGAGATTTATTTGCCTCAGAGCTGTTGTAGATGCACCTGCTAAGTCTGCTATTCAATTGCACCCTACTGTAGCAGTGAGGTCTAGTTTGTAACTCCTTCTCTGCAAATGGGGAAACACAGTACCTCATGCTAATGATTTTGTCTGGCTCTTCAAGTTGTCTTGCTGATCTCTTAATTTTTTTTTTTTTTTTATCATTACCAATGACTAATTAAGCTTTTCATACTCAAATTAGGTCTTAAAAAATCTCAAACACCATATGACTGCATTCTCAGCTACGAAAAAAGAACAAAGAGTTTAAAGCATTAAAAAACTGGACCTTACTCTGGCCAGTTGTCTTAAGTACAATGAAGAAGAAAGAAATGAATATTCTCTGTGTCAAGAAACATGTAGCTAGGAAAAAGGTTTTCTCATGGTTAGAAAGTTGGTGTTATTTCACATTAGGAGAAAGATGAATGTGCAAAAGGGGAACAAAGTATGTAACAGGATTAGCACTCATTTTGAAGCCACTGGTGTATGAATCTGTTAAGGATAAAGAAAGACAATGCTATATTGACTTCATAAATAAAAAATCTTTTACTGAAGAATGATGAATTAAAAAATACATTTTTATGAAAACTTTGTGAGTCTTGAAATATGGACCTATAAAATAGCACATTGTCCTGATTAACTGTGAGGATTAAGAAGGAAAAGAAAATGTAGAGAAATCAATGTCAAAGAATAAGTGTCATCATATAAATGATGGAAGGAACACAGCACTATTTGGTTTTGCTGCACCTAAATTGTAATACTGAGAAAAACACAGATGCATTGAGATGAAATTTCAGCTAACAAAACCAACTGCTTTGAAACAGTTAATATTGACTGTTTCAGGACAAAACTATGTAAAATGAAGATTGAAGTGCGTCTGGCTATGTCCTGAATTACAGAGGACAAGAGAAAGTCTTGAGGAAGTTGTGAGAAAGAGCTAACAAAGCAAACAAGAAACACAAACTAAATGTAATACACTTGACAGAAGGTTCAAAATAGGATAGCAAGGGGCCCTAGCAGCCAAAAAGGCAAACTGCTTTCTGGGATGCATTAAACACAGCATAGCCAGCTGGCCAAAAGAGGTGATTCTCTCATTGTACTTAGGGTTGGTTCAGTCTTACCTTGAATACTGTGTGCATTTCTGGGCACGATATAAAAAGGACATTAAGGTGCTTGAATGCATCTAGAGGACGGCAACAAAGCTGGTAAAATGACTGAAGACATGTCCTTGAGGAGAGGCTGAGGACAACTGGGTTGTCCAGTCTGGAGAAAAAAAGGCTAAGGGGTGGCCTCAGTGCTCTCTACAACTTCCTTGAGAAGGAAGTGGAGTGCAGGGGGAGGTGCACAGCTCTTCTCCCTGAGATCCAGTGACAGGAATGGCAAAGAGCTATCCCAAGGGAGCTTCAGACGAGGCATTAGAAAAAATTTATTTACCATAAGAGTGGTTAAACACCAGAACAAGCTTTCTGGAGAGGTGACCAATGCCCCACACCTGTCAGCACTGAAGAAGCATTTGGATAATTCTGTCGATAATCTACTTTAATTTTGGTTAGCCCTGAAGGGATCAGGCAGTTGGACCCCATAGCATTTGTATGTTCTTTCCAACTGTTCTGTTCTATTATATTCTTTGAAAATAAGTTTTATAGCAAGAGGTGATGTATTTAATTTGATTGACTGGCCCAGCAGGAAAACTTTACTGGCTATATCAACTGATTTAGTGAGACAACACCTTTTGCTATAAATCTTGCTTCTATCTTCAAATAATTTGGGCTATAAAATGCTACAACAAAATCTGAGAAGTACACAATATAGATAGCAAATTCAGTTTTATAGATAAAAGGAATTTAGAAAGATAATTTTATGAAGGGTTGAAAATGTGATGACATTAGATACACTAGTACTAGAAAATAAATTACAGTAAAAATCAACAGGATAAATGAAAGTGATTAGCAAAAAAAACCCAACAAACATTTAAAATATTTTATTATCTTCTTTCTTTTTCCTTGATTGGTCTTCTAAAAAATCCTTGTGATATATATATTTTTTTCTTAGCTTTGATTTTATCAGTAAACAACATTGTCAACCCTCCCATTTCCAAACAGGATACTGAAAATTTTGCTTTCTTATACGTGTTGGTCTCCTTTAAGTTATGATATTCAGAACTGAGATTTCAAAAAATGGCTAAACTATTGATGGTTAATTCTTATGTATTCGATTTTATCATACTTGGAATATTATATTACCAAATAAAATTATCTTCCAAAATTACCTATGACAGGAAATTCGTAGCTTGATTCAATGTACTTTACTGAGTTGTGATTTTATCAAGATAATTTATGATAATTTACCAAGATAATTTCTGTCCATTTCACTGCTGGTGTGCATCCTCATTAAATTTGTACCCACTTTGGCTTGGTAAGCCCTCTCCATAACATGAACCGACCTTGGTCCAAACTTATGTGTCTCACATCAAAAGCAGCACTGAAATGTTGTCTCAATAAAGAGCTCTTAGTGGTGTAGTGGTAACTGGGCTAAGGGAAATTATCACTCAAACAACAAAAACATTGACATCTTATGTAAGCTAAGGCTGGAAATTGGAAGAACCCAGTTACATTTAACAAGACTTGGGGGAGATGGTATTTATATAGGAGAGTGGGAGTCTGAAAAGTTTCCTTTCAAGCTCCACAAATTAAAGCAGACACAAAACTGTTACCATTTAGAAATGAAAAAGTAAGGAGGTTGGAAATAGCAGTGGAAAATAGATTTGAAAAGAGATTTAATTTTAATGGAGAAGCTGGGTGAAAGCTAGGGACAGAAACAGACTCTACTTAGACCTGCATGTGATGTCAATTGGAAAGCTTAGGAGACGGACACTGGATGCTGGAATAAGATTGATCTAACAATAGATGCAATTTAAGTGAAAAGGCTAAGGTGTTGGCAACAGGGGACTGAGATGGCATCAATTTAAAAGCAGATTTAATTTAAACAGAAAGGCCAAGGAGGTGGAAGGTGGAGACTAAAACAAAATCAATATTAAATTAGCTAAGTAGAAGCTTGAATCAAATCAGCTAGTTTAACAGAAGGGCAAGAAGTGAGTATTTGGGAGTAGATGAGCAATGCATGGACCTAAGAGATGTCAAGGAGCTGCAATGGGAAATACATTCCCACTAAATTAGAATCATGTTTCCATTAGTAAGAATATTTATTACAGTAGTAAATTAAGCAATCTTAAAGAAAGGTGTGATCTCCAGTTTAAGGAAAATTACAAAATTATAATTATATCTCTATTTTAAGTGAATAGTCTTTTATGTATATATTAATATGTATAAATCTGGTATGGTATATACTAATCAGAATCAATAGCAGAAATGATTGATATGAATTACAACTGCTAAACTGGAATTTATGAAGTAGTAATGAACTAGTCTTTAAAAATCTTCCTTTCTAGTTATCAGTTTGGAAACCAACTTGTGGCAAAGGGGAGTATATATACACCTGTGTTTGACACACAATATGTCAGTCTATATGTAATTTCTTAATTTCTTTTTTCGGATTGGAAGGACCTCAAGGATCATGAATCTCCAACCCCCCTGCCACATGCAGGGCCACCAACCTCCCCATTTAATACTAGACCAGGCTGCCCAGAGCCCCATCCAACCTGGTCTTGAACACGTCCAGGGATAGGGCATCCACAACCTCTCTGGGCAGCCTGTTCCAGCACCTCACCACTCTCTCTGTAAAGAACTTCCTCCTAATATCCAACCTAAATCTTCCCTCCCTCAACATAAAATCATTTCCCCTTGTCCTGCAGTTATCAACAAAGAGTTTCAAAGAGTTGACTCCCCTCCTGTTTGTAGGCTTCCTTTAGGTACTGAAAGGCTGCAGTGAGGTCACCCCACAGTCTTCTTTTCTCCAGCCTGAACAAGCCCAGCTCCCTCAGCCTGTCTTCATAGGGGAGGTGCTCCAGTCCCCTGATCATCTTTGTGGCTCTCCACTGGACCCTCTCCAACAGCTCCCTGTCTTTCTTGTATTGGGGCCTCCAGACCTGGACACAGTACTGCAGATGGGGCCTCACAAGAGCAGAGTAGAGGGGGACAATCACCTCCCTGTCCCTGCTGGCCCCCCCTCTTCTGATGGATCCCAGAATACCATTTGCTTTCTGAGATGCAAAAGCACATTGCTGGCTCATGTTAAGCTTTTCATCCATCAGACCACCCAGGTCCTTCTCTGCAGGGCTGCTCTCAAGGACTGCCCTTTTCAGTCTATATAGATGCCTGGGATTCCTCTGGCCAAAGTGCAAAACCTTGCACTTGGCTGTGCTGAACCTCTGTAGGTTCACCCAGGCCCACTGTTCAAGTCTGTTGAGGCGCCTCTGAATGGCATCCCTCCCTTCCACCGTGTCGACCGCACCACTCAGCTTGGTGCCATCAGCAAACTTGCTGAGGGTGCACACAATTCCATCGTTGATGTCACTGATAAAGATGTTAAAGAGCACCGGTCCCAAGACAGACCCCTGGGGGACGCCGCTTGTTACCAGCCTCCACCTGGACATAGAGCCACTGATGACCACCCTCTGTCTGCATCCTTTCAAACTAGTTTCTTATCCATCAAGTGGTCCACCCATCAGATCTACATCCCTCCAGTTTGGAGATACGGATGTGGTGGGGGACCATGTCAAAGGCCTTGCTCAAGTCCAGGTAAATGACATTGGTCACCTTTCCCTTGCCCACCGATGCCATCACTCCATCATAGAAGGCCACCAGATTGGTCAAGCATGGCCTTCCCCCGGTGAAGCCGTGCTGGCTGTCACGGATCACATGCTCATTCCTCATGTGATCAAGCATGTCATCCAGGATGATCTGTTCCATGATCTTCCCAGGTACAGAGGTGAGACTCACCGGCCTGTAGTTCCCAGGGTTCTCCTTGCTCCCTTTCTTGTAAATGGGAGTGACGTGACCCTTCCTCCAGTCATCCGGGACCTCACCTGACAGCCACAACTTTTCAAATATGATGAAGATATGTAGATATCACATGCATGTATGTATGTATACATATGTCTGTGCATGTATTTTCCCACAAGGGTCAAAATAGGCCAATGTATGCTATAATACTGTTCTGATACATTTCTCTGTTCGGACAAATATATTATGTCTTTCTGAAAATGCTAAATAAAAATATTTTGCTTTCCATGCAGACATTTCTAAATGTTTTAAATGAAGTTCCATTTAAGCCATTAGATATATGCTACTGTTTTCATCTATTGATATTCCAGGGAAGATCCAATTAAAATTAATTGTGGTAAAATGTCTGAGGTGATACATTTTTTACTGAATTTCAGGAAAAAACTTCATCTTGTGCTTATAGGAGGAGCTGTGGAAAGGCAATGGAGGACTCTTAGAATGCATGATTTACTCTTTTCCTTTAATGAAAAATAAATAAGTAGTTCGCTAGCATGAAAATAGCATCCTGATTATCATACATGTGCCAGGAAAGATAGCCTGGATTTAATAATTAAACATGGCATAGATAGATAAAATTAGAGGTGGTAAAAAAATCAATTCTTTACTGAAGATATTTTGCCCAAGTTGTATGGAAACTCAAGGAAAATTTCTTCAGGTTCTTTGTATCACACTTTATAGTAAAATAAGCTCTATCAATGAAAAACTGAGCTAGTTTACGTGTCTTCTAGATGATGCTACTCTCTCATGCTTCATCTACATCATACTTCGATAAATCTTACATGTTGCATTCCTCATTAAATTTACAGCACTTTCAGGTAGATAGCTTTGGCTGCTGCTAGAAATATTCCAGGATCAAGACTTTCCCTTTTATATATTGTGCATTATCTATTATTTAAAGACAATCTCTCAGCTAGAATGAAGTTCTGTAACAGACCATGGAGATTACAACTACTGGAAACAATGACTGTTTTGTACACTTTGCTAGGAGAATGAAAATGGAATGGGTATTTTGTTCTTTTTTTTTTTTTTTTAATGGATTATTCATCTATGATTTTAAAGCAGAATAAAGAAGAAGGAATCATTCTTCAGCTGCATTTTTTATGATTGACTTAACTAGGATCAAGATGCCTTCCATATTCTATTAATACAATGGTATTAATATTACACAGTATATATATATATAATAGTGTTTATATTGTTTAACAGCTTTATTTTACACTACCTTTGTTTTCTTGAGCTATATATATGCAACTGTTTCCATAGGAACAAGAACAAATTGTTGTTCAGGCAATTGTATAATAAAATAACATAAAAAAAAAAAAAAAGAAAAATGAAATATGTAAATGTGAAATGTAGTGTTAATTTAAAAAGTATAATGTCCCGTATGTATTTGCTTCTTCATTATATACATCAGAATTCATTCTGTCAGTGTAGTGTAGGAGTGAGAATGCATTTTCACTTAATTCACACATTAAGGGTAATGATAGGTTGGAGAACTGTAACACCATGCAGAGTTGTTAGAATAATAGGTTTATCCCTTATATTTACAGTAGAAGAAAGGAAGAAAACTGAGTCTGATGTAAGTAGAAGAGCAAATAGGTGAGCTTGCATCTAGTCAAACTCTATGGAAGCTGACATTTGAGCCCACTAAATGTTTAATGGGATTGGCCTGGGTTGGACTGAGGGAGCCTCCTGGATACTCCTGGTGCTATTTCCAATTGTACTTCAACCTCACTTTTGCTTCACAGTGGACATCTGCAAAGCAATGACTGCAGCTGTTTTACCAACACAGATATCTCAGAATTGTGGGGATTTGGGTTGCTCTTCCAGATGAACAGAAGGATGCAAATTTATTATCAAGCCTTGCAAAAATACTGATGGTCACTATTATTCTGCAGAAATATCAAAGCCAGTCTGGTAGCTATACTGTTGTCTGAGTGCTGGGCAGTAAAACTTATGATCATTTACAAAAAAAATATGTCAAGCATATTCATTTGCTGGCTGATAACAATAAGTTTTGTTTTGATATCTGAAGTCATTATGAGCTAAAGCTGAGTGCAGTTAGTGCTAAAGCCCAGTGATGATCTTTGCTTTTGGCTACTGTTTGGAAAGTTTCAGAAGTCCTTGTTTTCAGTAAGAAAATTTAGGGCAGTCATTGTCTGGGTATGTTTGATTCTAGTAAAGCCCTTTAGTTTGGAGAAGTATCCTCTATCCTGGTCATCTTTCATATTAAATGTTTTATTATAGAAATAATCTATTCTATGAGGTAACAGATTCGAGTAAATGGGAAATTGCAATTGATGTAAAGATATTAGTCATGCGTTCCCAAATATTAGCTAGTTTTGAAATGTGGACTTATATATAAAGGTAATCATACAGACATGTATGACCCTGTTGCTACTAATATTCGTGACAGTTCTTCATTCATTTTGCAAAACATAATGTATTTATAAGAAAGGTATCACTGCTGGACGTACTGTGTAGCTACAAAAATTAAATGTGAAGAAAAAAATTTTCTCTCATTAGATTACTGACAACAGATGCTCAATGGTATGTATAAATACAATGCCATATGTCAGATAAGGCAATATAGTAGTTTTTCAATGTTGGTAATAATATATTTTCGTTTACTTAATATTTATATAATGACACCATATGGAGGTACCTACAGATACCACAGTATGAATAAAATTCCTTTTTAAAACCAGATTCATCTTCATGTTCTGAAAATACATCTGAACTCTGAATTCAGCCAGTGTAGGGGAGAGACAAAACATTGTTTACTTAATTTTGTTCTTGTGATTTTATTTGTTGGATAAAACTACTTTCCAATATGATGAATGGAAGTCCCCCTTCCCCCCCTTTTTTTATTAATTTTCACTCATTTATAACAGAGCATTGAGCTTCCTTGGACTGACCTTTCGATGTTTCAGTCTTATTTTTGTAATAAATGTTGAAATGACAGTTGTAGGTTTTTGATAAATCTTCCCCTCTGCTTTCACATCTTTTTTCTTACGCATTTTATGTACAACTCAGTTTCCACTTCACGAAGTAACACAATATAGAACTATCTCTTTAGAGAGGTGTTAATGGCATGTTTATGAAACAATGCTATTATTTCTCAAATGAAGTCCAGAAAATATTTATAAATTTAATAATTTTTAACAACGTATTTTGCCGAGTCTCCAAACTTCACTTTATTAAACCCATTCTGTAACTCTGACAGGACAGTAACAAGCTTCTGAGTTCATTTTTAGTAGAAAATGATTCACAAACAGGATAGTGACAGGCTTTTATGATTACGGATTTCACTTATTCTGTTCCTTCAAAGAGGCTTATATAGATTGATAGACCTACAAAGATAGAAATGAAAAAATGAAAGGAAGAGATATAAATAGACTTTTTCATTAGGATGAATGATGGAAGGTATTAACTCCACTACAGCAGTATGACTTTTACATGTCTTTTTTTCATTCCTTTTGACCTGCTATCATCTTCCTTCTAAGTAAAAGTTAACCACAGTCTGAAATGTGGGTAAGGTGAGCAATAGCTGGAAATAAATGTTTCCTCAAGCATTACTGCTGTTCAGAAAAGTGTCCATCAGCCAAAATGTCAGCCTCAAAATCTATTTAAGGACTGCACAGAGGCTAAACAGGCAGCTATTATTAATTTTTAAGTCTGCCTGACAGGTTTCAGATCAAGAACTGGGGTTAACCTGATGCATTGAGTATTGCAGAATGTAATTAGGAAAGCTTTGACTCTCAGAAGGCTGAGGATTTATTCCGTGCAAACTACTGCAAAAATATGAAAGAATGACTGCATTTATCTAAGAAAAAAACCTGCTGCATCGTATTAAAATTAATAAAATTGCTCTTTCATTGCAGCTTCTTGGACTTTCATCCCAATGTAATCGCTTTATACTTTTAATTTGACTATTTTCAGGCACTGCTACACTTCTCTTTTACAGAATGTTTTTCTTCATTATGCTGCAAGTTTCCAGAATAAGTCCTGCTATTCTCAGCTAATTACCAAACCAAATCATTTTCCCACTGTGGCTTACATAGATGTTTCTCCATTTAAAACATATCTGTGGAATTGATACAAATGAGTTAACATTTGTCTTTAATATATTTATCTATAAAAATGGAGGACTCTAGAATACAAATGGGCATTAAGAAACAAATTAGCCCCAGCTGAGATACTAAAAGGCTATTTAGCTGCTTTTGTTTGGATTCAGGATCTTAGAAAAAAAATTTAAAAAACAACAACAACAAAAAATTATTTTACTCCACTTGTAAAACCTCCAAGATGTGCCAGTTCTGTATCTGCTCCTGCTCCACTTCCAACACACTGCTCTTACCTCTCCTGCCCCCCTCCCCCCCTCCTTGAGGATCCTCCTCTAAATAAAACAAATGGATTTGCACAAGAACCTGGAAGAAGCTAGATTATACCACGTTTCAAGATTAGTAAGATGATTTTTAGTTGTACTTAACGAAACGCCAAATTGCAATTGGTAGTTCTGGAATACAAGCAGAAATTAAACGCAGATACCTGGTTTCTTTATGGAGAATGGGCAGTGTGTAGATTTTAAGTTCTGGATCTTCACAGCACTTGATGTGTTCTATTTTTTAATTAATGATGTCAACAACTGTTATTCTCAGTGATTTTAATTTCTCTTGGTAACAAATAGCATGAAACTCTCAAAAGACAATGGCTGGCAGTTAGAGTGGACTGGGTCATGGATGTCAAAGACAGACATTGTCCCGACACTTCTAGAATATTTTCAAGTCAATAAGGCCATTAACTTGACAACAACTGTCTTGTAAGGCCCTGAATGTAAACTGTTTATACTCTTTTGCAAGTGACTATGTTTTCGGACAATACGCTATATTCTTTGATGTGAGTTTTGTATTACTTTAATTCATGCCTATCACACTGATGTGTGAAGCACAGGATAAAGGACCAAACAAACAAACAAAACCAAATAATTTAAAATACTTAAGTAAAATGTAAAGAGTCTGTCTTCTCAGGTACAGATATATCTTTGTTTTTATGTGTGTGTGTCTGTACACACACTGTTATTTTTTAGAGTTACTGTAGTTTCTCTTGCTTATCAATCTGCCAGCCTTCCTGATCACTTAATGAAGTCTTACACTTCCAGGGATTTTGTTAGCAATTGTCTCACAAAGAAACTTCTCCAGACATCAATATGAAGCCCTGCATAATGACATGACTCATCGCAGCTGTACGATAAGGACAATTATCTCTTGATTTCTTTATAGTCTTTGATCCACATCTCAAATTATACATATGACTTGCTGCCACACTATCCTTCATATTTATCTTGAACTACCAGTTCCCAACTAATCAGCAATTTCTGTCTTCCAAAGGGAACTTGTCTAGGCTCTTCCTCCTCCTTAAGTCCTACGTTTTATGTTAGTTCTCCAAGTTTCTCATTTACTGTTTCTCATTTACTGTACCAGTCTTTACTTTAGCCTTTTTCATAGTGCACTATGTATACAGCATATTTATGATTTCTTCCCACTCAGTATTAACTGAGGATTTCCTTGATATATTTTCTTCCCATTAAAAACCGAAATGGAAGCATTAGTAGACTTGACACCAATATCTGTTGCATTACAGTGGAGAACTGAACAGAGTAGTTTTAACGATGAATAAACACTTGTTTCTCCACACTGTTTTAAATCAAAAAGTCTGCCTTTGCATCATAGTCATGAATTACTCAAATTATGTTTTCAATAAGACTTTGAAGATATTAGCAAATACTGCTTTGAGATCTGATTTTTTTTTTTTCCCTACTATATTTATATCACTCACAGGTGCCACAGGTTTATTCAGAAACAACTATGTTAAGATTTATGAATAAAATTGTATGAATAAGTATTTGCTTGTATATTATTTAATCTACAGCCATAATTTGATGCTTTTCTTGGCATTTGTTCAATATTTTGCTAGAGATAGATATACTGCTTAACTCCTTATATGTGAGAAGTGTCTAACATTGACACATCTTCCCTATTTTACACAGACTTGCTCTTCAGTTTGCTTCTCTTTGCTCATCCAACATAATTCCAGTCTCACTACTGGTTTTAACAACACCTGTGATAGCTGTGTGGGTAACAGTGTGAGGCAGTTCTCACCATCTGTTTTCTCATAGCTTACTACCACAGCATTCAACATATCAATGTTTTTCCAATGACCATTCAATAACTATAAATAAATGCTTTTTGAATGCTGTTCACATTTTTAAACTTTTTGAACAAAATAGGTATGTATATCAGTGTTTTCTTGATAAAAGTAGGTTAAGAACTTGAGGTCAGCGTTTCAGATGCATGATCTAGTTGCTTTTAAGTGTTGAATATGTTCATTTAATTGTTAATGAGAGTGATACAGTACATTATAAATGGCTTGATATGTTATCTACATTAACTTTATTGTCAATAAAACTGTTCTTAGGAAAACCAGACTAAATGTCCTCAGGAGCTTTGATTCAAGTTTAAATGTATGTATAAAAAAACAAAGCATATGTGCAACATGAATGACAAGCTTTTCAGCACTATACCTGACTCATGTAAAGGGTATATCATCATCCTTACAAACAAGTTCAGAAAGCACATACACTTGTAGAAATCCATACACTTGTAGTACCTAAGTAAATATGTGTTTGAGTAATATTAGTTGTGTACATGAATGTCAGACTCTGCCACTTTTCAAGCTTTGTTCTTCTTGGTAGTTAATGCAAGACCAAGTCTCACCCCAGGGACTGTGGCTCCAGAGACGAATAGGTGAGTATCAATACTTACAGCTGTCCTCTTCCTCCATGAAAATACTGATCACGTAACAGGCATACACAAATCCAATCAGCTGCATGAAAGAAGAGGAAAAGTGATCATAAGAACACAGTGGACACTTAATAAGCTTTTATTACAATACCATGTAAGTACATCTGTCATAGCTATATTTAGAAAAAATTTCCTCCTATTTCCTGAATTAATATGTAAATCTCAGTGCAAGTGGTCACACACAGCTACATTAAAGACACTTTCTCTCTTTCCTCATGATATATTGTATTTTAAAATCGTCTCCTGTTTTCCTGCCTCACTGAGATCAGCACTGATGAATGCTACTCCAAAACACTAGGTCTGAACATTGAATTAGAAAGGAAAGCACTTAGATCTTGATTTTAAGTTACTGTTTTTTTCTCTGGATATATTCAAGACCAGTCTGGATGCCTACCTGTGTGAATTCCTGCAGGGAGCCTGCTTTGGCAATGGGGTTGGACTCAATGATCTCTAGAGTCTTCCAACCCATGTGACTCTGTAATTCTGTTATTCATACATTTGCTAAATATGTGTAGATACTCCCCCTATATTTACTTGTTTACAAATTTACCTAATTTACATATAAAAAAGAAAAAAATATTTACTAACTGCTATGGAATTAGGTTATAGTAAAGTTATTACAAAATCCACGAGAAATGTCATTTTGTCTTGCAGAAAGTGACCCAGTAAACTGCTTGGCAATAGTTTAATTTGATATGTGAAATGTCAGGATGTTGTTAAACATTAAAATTGGGATATGATTCATCAGCATCAGGAAACACTTTATCAGAAGGGCCTATCTTTAAATCACATTCACTAGATAAGAAAAGAGCAGACTTGTTTTCCCAAAGGACAACACCAGCAAAATCATGCCATTGTTTTAACAGCAGCTTCCACAAAAACATTCTCCTTAGCCCAGGTCTGTGTCACTTGTGCCACTCAGAGAAAGGGATTAAAATTTTTGGGACCAGAGAATAGAAACTGTGCTGGTTTGCTTTTCGTATGGACAAAATCTTCTCTTATGACCATCACCAAAAAGAAGATAATTCTACTGGGAAAGGAAATCTATTAACTTCAATGCCCAGACATGCCCATGCTTGAGAAAATACTGTTTGTGCAGCTGTACACAATTTGTGCTATCTGAAAGCCTCAAAGAGGCTGTTCATGAGAGATTTCTAAAATAACCCAGAGATTAGTTTTCAAAAAACTCTTTTTTCATCTCTTCAATACAAAAAAAAAAAAAAAAAAAAAAAAAAAGCCTAATTAAAATAGTTCTTTTAAGGTTGTCATGGATCAAGCGTTTGAGAAAGAGGTAATTTAATGGTCTCCAGACAGGTATAAGCTCCTTTACAGGCACAGAAATCACTCCAACCTGCTTTCTCATTGGGCTACACCAAGAGCTTTACAAGCAGCTCCAAGAGCCTCTGCAGACAAAAAGCTTGTCCACAGAAGGGAATTCAGGGAAGTTAAGATGAATTAACTAAAGCTGTGAAATCAATGCACAGAAGATAAAGTACATTAAATCCCCGTGTGGCCTTCCCCATTCAGAAATAAAGTGGCCTCAGCTCACTGAAGCTTAATCCTCCTCCAAGGGATTAATTCTCTCTGTGGAGAATTAAGCTGCAGTGCACCCAGGCTAAGTTCCCTGCGAATGAAAGCTGCACTGTGTCCTAGTCCTGCCAGAGCCTCCTGCCTTGGCCATTCACCTCGCTGGGGTTTTGGGAAAGGAACTAGTGAGTTTAATCCAGCTTTCTTCTAGTTTTGAGCAGGCTCCATCACTGGCAGCATCCTTGGCTTTTTTTGGGGGGGGGGCAGGGTCAATTTTACTAGGGAAAAGCTACCACCTTTATCAGGTGGACACTGGGTGGATGAGTATTTAATGTATGCAAACTGAAGCAATGTTACATAAAGGATTCCAAGGAATTGAAAAAGCAATCATACTTGAGGTATATTGCTTAAGCTAGCTGAACATTACACATAGATTAAATTGCTATTGCATTAAGTACAACAGAAATACCAGAAAATAGGTGGCTTTTCATGAGGGAATATCATCCACTCATTTACACTACTTCCATTCACCACTGACAGTGTGTAATTTGACCATGTGAGTCACTTGGGTTTGTTTCTTCTCCCTAAGTATGGGACTGAAATGTTTGGAAGCAGGCAAGACATTTCAGCCCACAATCTTTGTAGGTTAAATATTTTTGAAGGCAGCTCAACTACTTCCTTAACATTTGCCATTGCAGTACTTCATGATTTTTTTTTTTTTTCAAAGTCAGGGAGAATGCTAGCCCCACCTCTCATCTCCGGCATAGAAAGAGATTTCTATTCTCATATACAACAATCTACTTGACCAAAATCATAGAATCATAGAATTGTTTAGGTTGGAAAAGACCTTAAAGATCATCGAGTCCAACCACAACCTAACCATACTACCCTAACTCTAACAACCCTCCACTAAATCATCGAAAGAAGAAAGCAAAAAGCAAGCAAGCAAAAGGAGGGAAAAATACTCTAAGAGGTCTGCTCTCCAAAAAGTGTGGGGCTTGGTAAACCTGATTGTCTTAACAGCCATAACAGCTTACATCTTCTTTCAGTACATCTTCTCCTTAATGTAAACCTTTTTCCACTGATGTTACTGCTTGGAACACTGTTGTAATGTCTTTGCCATATCTCCTATAAAATCAGCAGCCTTTCACTGCTTATCAGTGTTTCTTTGTATTTCTTTTAATTATGAGATAAATTTTCCTTAATTAGACAGAAATCAAAGCTACTGCATACTTGTTTAAAACATAAAAATAAAAAATGTATTTACCCCATAAGTTAATTTTGGATAAAAGAAAAAATCAGGTCTTTAATCACATTGTACTATCATTGTAATATCATATTGCAACTCACCATATATCAAGAACTTTCTGTAATTAAACGGGAGAATGCACTCATTTCTGAAAGAACATGGCAGCAAAGAGGAAAAATAGCCCTTTGACAACAGTTGTCCAGTATACATGCTCTGTGGTGGACAGCAATACTTGGCTTGTAACCAACATACTTGTAATTGTAATTGGTAACTGATATCTACACTACGATTAACAAGAAGTGATGAAGTGGGAACAAATTAGACCTGTACTGAGATACTTAAACAGAGCTATGGTCACTACAGTGGAATATTTTTATTAATGTATTAATTAAAATCTCCACTTTTGCTTTATTGATGGACATATGAATAAAATATTTATTCCAACAAATTACTTTTACTATCTTGATTAACCCAGCTGCTGTTTAATTAATAATGTTATGCTCATGTGAACCCATCCAGCCATCATGTTAATTGCCAATTTGCAGTGAGCTGACTGATGTGTATTGCCTGGTTTGTCGGTATTGGAAATGCAGGCTATTGGCCTGGCACCAAGTGATAGGCATAAATGTGTGTCCCCTGATAACTAAAGAAGCCATGATGCAATGACCTGGAAGATATTTCATTTGCTCATTTTGGATTTCAGAAATCTTTCAAAGGGGATGATGAAGTAGTTAGAGCAGGATGTCCAAGATATCAAATTTTGTTAGTAATTAGAGGTATGAATGGGAACCTGGAGCTTGACACAGAGAGCAATTTAGATGCCAAGTGGTCTTGACAATGTTTTTTAAAGACATGGGAACCTTTTGGGATCCTTGCACTGACTGTTTTGCTCGCAGAGCCTGATCTAGTGAACTGTTTCAGAAGTCATTTGTCCATGTCACTCGGCAGAAAATGAAGTAGAAGAGGATATTATCCTCTGCTTTCACTCATCTGCACCGTTCTTAGAGCAAAAATCCTGCTCTGGTGAGAGTAAATAATACATAAAATACTCAGATATTTATCACAGCAGGTACTGAGACCCCCAACAGCATCTAGTCCATCTTTCAGAAAAATCAAATAACTCTCAGAAGTCAGACAGTGGCCATGGTTGGAATCACAGAATGGCTTGAGTTGGAAGGGAATTTATAGATCATCTAGTTCCAACCCCACTGTTTTGGGCCAGGCTGCCACCCACTGCATCAGGCTGCCCAGGGCCCCATTCAGCCAGACCTTGAATACTTCCAGGGATGGGCATCAACAACTGCTTTGGGCAGCCTGTGCCAGTGCCTCAGCACTCTTTGAGAGAAAAATTTCCTCTAAATATCTAGTTCTAATCTCTCTTCTTTTAGTTTAAAACCACTCCCCTTTGTCCAATCGCTATTAGACCATGTAAAAAGTCAGTCTCCTTCTTGTTTATAAGCTCCCCTTAGGTACAAGAAGGGACCTTCTCCAGGCTGAACAAGCCCAGATCCCTCAGCCTTTCTTCAAAGGAGAGGTGCTCCAGCCCTCTGATCGTCTTTGTGGCCCTCCTCTGGATTTACTCTAATATCTCCACATCTTTCTGGTGTTGGGGGGGGGCTTCAGGCCTGGATGCAGTAATACACTGGGTCTTCTTCACAATGGCAGAGCAGAGAGGGACAATCACCTCCCTCATCCTGCTGGCCACTGCTCTTTTCACGCAGTTCAGGATACAGCTGGCCTTCCAGGCTGCAAGTGCACATTATTGGCTCATGTAAAGTTTTGGTACAAAACCTCATATTTCTTTGATGACTGGCAGGTAAACTTCACTCACATTCCCCAAATCATAATGATGAGCAAACTCAAGGTATGGGAAAAAACTGTCACCTTGTTTAAGGGACAAGGACTCTGATTTGCTGTACATGATAGGTTTTCCTATGAGTGGAACATAGGTACATTTATATAATGTTATTATCAGGACTTTTAATATATAATATATATTCTCCCAAGAACCTCAGATAAAAATGAAATACTACTCTCTTTTTTTTCCCTCTAGAGAACATACATATTTCAGTCTAACTAAAATCTCTAAGCTCACGATATGGACATCTGCATGAAATATAAATGCCTAAATTAATAGAAGTGAAATTAGATTATACAATTGTCCATCATTAAGCTGTAAAAAACTATGAAAACATGCAAGACATTTTTAAAAAACTAATCATTTGAGCAAATACATGCTGTGCTATAATTGCTTTATAAATGAATATTACTAGAACATATCCTATTAAAGAGAAGAACCAAATTGAGTGTAAAATGTATATTTACTTGCAAATTAATGTATTTTAATAGTTACTAGTTAATGTGGATTAACTTCTCTTTAGGAAAACAAGGACAAATGCAAAATTAAAAGTGTTTGTTTAAATCAAGGTTATTGTTTTCAAAGTGAAATATTTTTATTAAAATTGATGATTTAAGTAATTTTTATTTAAATCATTCTACTTGGCATTGTCATCATCAGCTGTGGCCTTAAAATCCACTTTCACATAATGTGATTACTTTCCTATCTCCTGCACTTACTGCAGATCAACTAGATCAAAACTGTTTACCGGGGATTTAAGATTACATGAAGTATTGTCCTAAGCTATCAGGTTGTTCTTCAAAATCAGGTCTACAACAGGACACTTATCACCACTGTTACTACACAGTGTTTCATAGAGTTCTCACTACAGTAGCATAGGATCAGCCAAATAAACTAAGTCAGCATTCTGTAGGCCTGACTGTCGGAGAATGTGTGTAACACAGGTAAGCTAGATTTGTAAGATTTTTCTAGTCAAAAAGATACAACTCCACTTCAAGTTTTATGTTCAGAATACACTGCAGTATATGGTAGCACCACCTTGTGAAGTACATTATGCTAAGTATTTTTTTTCCTTCCAACTTAAAATCTATTGGATTTGACTTGAATAAAATTCAGGTATTAGGAAGATTATCTATGAATTTCAATTGCAGCCAGTTTGGTCCAGCTGTTCCATTTATAGTACTAGTTAAGAGCTTTCCCAGAGACTACAACTCAGGCCTTAAAATGAATTAAAGACTCTAAAAATTAGTGACAAGCTGATGGGTATGTTTTTCTCTAAATTTAAGTAAATTTCTCTCTACTTTTCTCTCTAAATTGGAGAGGTGTGGATTTGAAGGATGGAGTGTTCAGTAGATTAGGAATTGGCT
The DNA here is from genome assembly GCF_987193195.1 of Phasianus colchicus. NCBI lineage: Eukaryota > Metazoa > Chordata > Aves > Galliformes > Phasianidae > Phasianus > Phasianus colchicus. The sequence continues at coordinate 59,766,244 of NC_143438.1, read as the reverse complement.
GGATGCAGCCAAGGGGTTGTGATCAATGGTTCTGTATCAAGGTGGAGGCCAATCACAGTGATGTCCCTCAGGGGTCGACACTGGGACTGGTACTCTTCAACATCTTTATCAATGACATAGACAATGGCATCGAGGGAACCCTCAGCAAGTTTGTGGATGACATCAAGCTGAGCAGTGCAGTCGATACATTGGAAGGAAGGAAAGCCATCCAGAGAGACCTGGACAGTCTGGAGAAGTGGGCCCATGAAAACCTAATGAGGTTCAGTAAGGCCAAGTGCAGGGTGCTGTATTTGGATCAGGGCAATCCTAGGTTTTTGTACAAATTGGGGGAAGATCTTCTGGACAGCAGCCTTGCGGAGGACTTGGGAGTCTTGGTAAACGAGAAGCTGGACGTGAGGCAGCAGTGTGTGATGCAGCCTGGAAGGCCAACTGTGTTCTGGGCTGCATTAAAAAAGGGGTGGCAGCAGGGAGAGGGAGGTGATTGTCCCCCTCTAAATCAGATCTTGTGAGGCCCCATCTGGAGTACTGCGTCCAGGCCTGAGGCTCCCAATACAGGAAGGACATGGAGCTCTTGGAGGCCACTAAGATGATCAGAGGGCTCTCCTATGAGAAAACATTGAGGGAACTGGGCTTGTTCAACTTGGAGAAGAGAAGGCTCCGGGGAGACCTCATTGTGGCCTTCCAGTACTTGAAGGGAGCGTATAAACAGGATGTTTACGAGGATGGATAGTGATAGGACAAGGGGGAATGGTTTTAAACTGAGATAGGGGAGGTTTAGGTTAGATATTAAGAGGAAGTTCTTCACAGAGGGTGGTGACACACTGGAACAGGTTGCCCAAGGAGGTTGTGGATGCCCCATCCCTGGAGGCATTCAAGGCCAGGCTGGATGTGGCTCTGGGCAGCCTGGTCTGGTGGTTGGCAACCCTGCATGTAGCACGGGCATTGCAACTCGATGACCATTGTGGTCCTTTTCAACCCAGGCTATTCTATGATTCTATGATTCTTTTGCTTTATATTGATAGGGGAGAAACAAGTGAATAAATTGCTAAAATAAATGTATCTTCTTAAAATGTATGTAAAATTTGCTGTTGGCTAATACTACAGGAAGTGACTCCCATTAAATGCTATCTACCTAGCAGAGCTGCTTAGAGAGCAGCATTCTGCAAAAGATGTTAGCTACTGTGCTTTCTGAAGTCTTGCATACTATTTGCTGTTCTCAAAACTTGATAATAACACTGTCACCTTATCTTTAAGTTAAAAATTCTATTTGATAATCTATCCTCCCAAGTCAAAATCAGAAGCATTATTACCTTCAATTTCTCCATCAGCTTAAACATAAAACTACCCTTATTGCCCAGATGCTGAAAAGACATCACTAGTTAAGAGGGAGTAGAGTTCTGTTGCCAAGGTCTCAGCTTGGCTAGGGTTGAGAAAAAATAGTAAGAACATTACTGTTTCTTCTATCTCTCTCCCTCAAACGTTTAGTTTATTTAGGGTTTATTCTCCATCCTTTCTTTAGAAAAAAATATTGTGTTCTTACAAGAGAAAGCTGGAACATTTGGTTCAGACTGCAGATGAGGCTAGGGAACAGCTGCTTAAGATGACTTACACCCAGAGAGGAATCTGGAAACTTTATTCTTGACTCACACAAGAAAGAAACAAGCCCCTAGCATTAATCCTGTTGATTTGGTTATCCATTATTTGATAGGTAAGTTTAAGATTTTGAATGAAAGTCTCAATATGTAAAAATAATAAAAACAACATTTAAACACAGTAGTTAAAAAGAATTATCAAAAATCACAGAATGGCCAGGGTTGGAAGGGACCTCAAGAAATATGAATCTCCAACCCCCAATTATGACTGGCTAGTACTCACTATTTTATCTTGCAAGATATTAATCACTTGTTAATGATTTGACTGAATAAATTGAAGATCAACAGTGTAAAACAGAGGCAACTTGAACCCTGAACCTTGAACAAGATGATGGAAAGGAAAGGAAATGAAGGTGGAAAGAAAGAAGGATAGAACAGAGATCTATATCTGAGCAGACTCTTAGAAAACTACCAGAAAAGAGTTGGATAAACAAGCAAGACCTTTCCTCTAGATTTATTTTTCCTCCAGATCTTAAGGGAAATAAACTTTCTGTTCAGAATGGAATCAAAGCTCTTAAGATACCTGGGAATTAATTCAGAGTCTTCAGCTAACTGACTTTCTGTCTAGGGAATGTTGTTTTTCCTAGATAAGCAAGACAATGAGGCTCAATATTCCACAAGCTGCAAGGAGGTACACTATACTCCACTAGGGTTAATAATGTAGGGCATCATAAAAAAGGTCGATGTGATAATTATAAAGTTAGTCATCAGTTGATTTCTGTAAATAATTTCTTGATCAAAGAAAGGAACAAACCCACTCAGCATATAACCTTCTGGCCAGATAGCAATTCCTAGTGGAACCCCATGACCATCAAAGACCCCTTGCAAGAATCCCATATTAACACAGTGCATGTGTAACACTAGATTTTAGTATGTATAGCAATTCTCAGAATAGGCATACACTTCACAGAAATTGTGTGAATATTCACGTTTTCACATAAAAGAAATCCCCCATGCACCCAGAACTGCAATAAAGCAAGGCTGGCTTTTTAATCTATCATTTCGGTTGGCAAGTTTCATTCCTGGATTTCAGTGACACTTAGGTTAATATCTAATCAGCTCTTCAGCTGAATAACAGGATGCGAGAAAACACTTCACATATGATTTTACAAGAAGGAGACAGAAAGTGGGCTTCTCTTTATTTCTGTAAACCTTGGCTTTGTGTATTTGTATATTTTTATAAATATATATTTTTTGCTTTTGCTTTTGCTTTAGCTGGTGTTAAGAATAATTACAGAGCTACTCGCAGATGCACAGCATTTTGTATCTTCTGACAAGGCACACTTTAATTCATGTTTGACGGTGTCTTGTAACCCAAAGTGATTCTTTGACGTATCCATAAGGTTTCATCTCCCCTGAGCTTTGGAAGCTGGTAATGAAATTATGCATGTAGGAGGTACCAAAGTAAACTGCTTTGAGAAGACTAAACTATTGAAAATCTGGTCCATCTTTTATGTTAATAGTCTTTCAAAAATTCTTCTCCTGCTTATACTGCAGAAATTAAGAAAGATATCCTTTGCCAATAAAATACCAAAATATGTGTTTTGCCTTTTTTGTTAATCAAAAGGCACATAAGGGGAGTATTATTTCTACTAGTTTATCGCAACAGGCACCAAGAATACATTTTAATCCTAATGCATTGTTATCTGTGAGAATTATTTATTTTCTACTAAATTATTTCTTTCCCTTCATGCACTTTGTCAACAACACATGGATGAAACTTCATCACTTAAAGACAAACAAGCTGTAGCATGGAAATAAAAATGAGAAGTTCAGGATTTCAGTGAAGTGACAATGAGTGTAAGAATAGAATTATTGCAGCCTGATCCTCACAGTTCTCTAACTCCTTTATAGATACATCTTAAGTGTCCAGGTAGAAGTAGATAATGTTGAACATATTATTTTACCTCATGTTAATCTGCAAACATAGCAGATGAATATGGATGAATACAGATGTCTGAAAACTTTTCTTATAATCTAGTTTGCAGAGAGAGCCAACAAAGCAACATATACTATTTCTCTCTGTGGATCTCAATTCTGATTTTTTTTTTTTTTTAATACATTACATAGTTAAATTTTCCATTAAGATTTTGTTCATTATAGACATAGAAAATCACAAACTATTACTAGTTTTGATATTCTTTTCTTTACAGTGTAAATATATACTTGAAAATCTAAAAATTCTATCTTCCTTAGTGGATTACAGATGGTAAGTCAGTTTGCTGGGTTTTTCATTTCTTTGTTTTTGCAAAGAAGTTCACCTGCACTGTTAAGAAGAAAAGGAAAGAAAAGACAAAACAGACAAGTATATAATTAATGTTGATTCTTGAAAATGAAAAATGAAAAGAATCACTTCTACGTCCACAAAAGACCTTGATATTGTTTATTGATATTGTGCATACGTGCGTTCACTGAAATGCTAGTGATGGACAGTAGTTTAACAAAACTAGTGAAGCTGAGGAATGCCATTCCAATCATCATTCTTTTCTTCCTAGTCAGTTTCTGTCTACTATCATATTTAACAAATGATTTACCACTTGTATGCTTTCACTTGTACTTCAATCTTCCATATTCAAACCAAAGAACAAATATTTTGAGACACAGTTTGAACTGTTTTTGGAAGAAACAGTACTATCATCAGAAACGTGTTTGGATTTATGTGTTTGGCAGTTAACAGCAGCATTTTCATTCAGCTGTAACACCTAAAATTATGCAATAATTGCAATAAAAGTTCTTCTGAAAAACCCTTTTATGGTAGTTTCTATGTCTGCCTTTCCCACTGTATTCTTACTATTGATGATATTGTTTAATTCCTTCAAGGTGCTATCAGAATGCACAGACGGAGGTACAGAAGCACACACACCCCTTTAATGCTTTGTGAAGTGACCTGCTATGATATGTGAGAATCAAGACTACCGTAAAAGCAGCAATGTTATCATTTTGCTCAGGTATTCCCAATAAAACTATGTATTAAAATGTTTTTGTACTGGATTCCCGCTGGGGAGAAAAGCAATCAAGAATTGCAATGAAGCTTTACTTTCTATCAGTACCAAATGAATTTCAGAAGTGGCTTCTCCAGTTACCCCTGACCTGGTGTGATCACTTTTACAATCTCCTTCTGGCAATTTAGTTGTTTGCGGTATATGGCCCCTGTATGGGAGTTGTGGCTCTTACCACCCTTCACTGTATCCCACTACTCTCTTTACTTTTATCTGGGTCTGGTTGTGGATCTCAAAGCCCAAATCAGCATCTGTTTTCCCGGGAGCAAGCTTGTAATCAGGCAGTTTGTGAAGATAAAAGAAAAAATGGGGACATTCTTTGTCTCCACACAAAACCAGCAAAAACATCTAAACTAAAGCTGAATCTGAGAAGAAATCAAGCAGAGAAATGTAAGCCCACTTCTCCCTGCATCCAGAGCTTGGAAAGATCTTTTCCTAGGAAATCTCCCTCTAGAGATGAGGGACACCAGGATTTTAACAGAATGCCCTTAACCCTTGGAGGAAACCTTAACATAAAAGGGGGAGCCTGAAGGCATCACCCTATTTCAGCCCTATGCATTTAAAGTATACATGAATAACTGGATAACAGGAAAAGAAACTCATCTGAGTTGACTGCAAAATGTTGGAGATTGATCTTATGGTATTGAGAAACTGAGTGATAAAATTAGAATTAAAATTTAATAACACCTCAGTTGGAGGCTTGAGGACCTCTTCTAGGGGAACAGGATGAGAGTTGGAACTCTTCAACCTAGAGAAGAGAAGGCTCCAACGAGACCTTATAGCTGCCTTCCAGTACCCGAAGGGGCCTACAGGAAAGCTGGGGAGGAACTTCTTATAAAGGCATGTAGTGACAAGATGAGAGGAAATGACTTCAGACTAGAAGGGAGTAGATTTAGACTAGATATTACGAAGAAATTCTTTACTGTGAGGGTGGTGAGACACTGGAACAGGTTGCATAGCAAGGTTGTGGATGCCCCTTCTCCAGAAGCATTCAAGGCCAGTCTGGATGCAGCGGTGAACCTCTGGTATAGAGGGAGGTGTCCCTGCCTATAGGAGGGGGTTGGAACTAGATGATCTTTAAGGTCTCTTCCAACCTAAACCATTTTATGATTCTATGATTCAATATCAGTAAACACATATAGTAAAAAAAACCAAAACAATAAATAAACATATAAAGGCTCTAAAGTTTTTATTACTTCATAGAAAACTTGCAAATAGTTCATTGTAAACATCGGATCAGTGTTCCATGGCAATCAGAAGGGAGAATCAAATTGTAGGACAGCAATAGTAAAAAAAGCAGAATATATTACTGCACCACTGTAAATCCCTTGTGTCTTGCACCTTCAGTGTTACACATAGCTCTTTTTCCTCCTCATCTCAAAAAGGAAGTAACTGAATCAGAAAAAGAACACAGAATAGTGTGCGAGATAATCAAAGATGTATATGGCTTTAGAATAAGGAGAGATTAAACACTATCCCCTTTGAAATGGAGACCACTGACGAAAGAATTAAAAACAAATAAACAAACATGAATATCTTGGAAAAGCTGAATACAAAATAATTAATCTCACTTGTCATTACGTAAGAAAAATGGAAAATGAAAACAAATTATCAGATCACAAAGAGGGATGCTTTTCATCACAAACCTAAGAAAGGATACTTTCCACACAAATCATAATTGAAGTGCAAATAGTAAGTCTCTTCTAGAGAATGGTAGAGAGATGAGATGTGTACGTTGTTTAAAATTTGATTAGGCACTTTCAGTAAAAAAAAGTGTTCATCAAAGGCTTTGAAAAATATGACTTCAGATACAACACACTTATTCCAGGATGTCTCAGGCAGTATTGCCAGGAGTTTTTAAGCACTTGTGTTTGCTGCATTAAGCTTGTCAATTTCTTATTACTTACACTTGCTAAATCAGTGATAAGCTGGAAAAGAAGTATTGAAGTCTAACTTACACAAAGAGAAAAACATTAAAATGTTAGCTCTAGGCTTGATGTATAGTAACTTCAACCCACTATTTGCTGAATGGAAATGTATTAAATGAGGTTTGGTTGTTTTCAGGTTTTAAACTCATACGAAATGATCCAGTTAGGTATGTTACTCATTACAGATTAGAGGAAAAACCTTAGATTTTAATATATAAATCAATGAGAATAGATATGAATGATGTCTAACTCTCGTGTTAGATTCCAAGGATTACTTTCAGAAGGTCATTATCCAGGCTTTCTCTGTGACTTTTTACATTACATGGAATTTGGATTATGATTTGAGTAAGGCAAAATAAATTTTTTTCTGTTTGAGTAAATTGCATATAACAAAATACCAAAATATTGTATGGATTTGGTTCTAAATCCTTTAAAATGTCACAAAGACACAAAAGCCTGCCAATCTTTGTTGGTAGAAAAACATTGATAATTATGAACTGAAACAACTACTTGAAAAAAAAAAAAGCAAACTTCTTAAATCAAAGAAAGGATGTGTACATTAATCTTTACATTTCTATCATATCATTTAGCTTACCCCTAAAACATCCATTTTCCAAGTACTACCACATCTATGACCTCCTTATATTTGTCAGTTTTTTGGAAAATTAATCCATCAAGCTGTCCAGGGTCAACTTAGCAGATGTGTTGAAATTAAAAGCTGTACACAGAAGCAGCTTTCCTCTGTCACCAAAACCCAACTGGTCTGTGAGAGGACTGAGCTGCATTCATAATCCAGAATATTTACTTATTGGTCCTGAAAATCAGCCTGAAAAACAAAAACAAACAAACAAAAAAAAAACAAAAAAAAAAAACAACAAAAAAAACCCACCACAAAATGAAGAAAGTCATCCTTCTGATATATATCTTATGTTCATACAGACTAGCCCACAAAATTCAATGCCCCTCTTTCTCCATATACACTACCCTGAAAAAAAAGTGACCTGAGAATTTAGATAAAGAAGCTTGGTAAATCTCTTAGAACTAGAAAGGTTTTGTTAAGGTAATCTTCTATTTTCTCTTCAGAGAGATTTGCAACTGTGTGATTGAAGCTTCAGCAGAACTCAGTCTTTCTTAGTTTTTCACTACATTTTCTTATGCATATGATTCTTACTTTATATGTGTTTTGGGAAAGACACTTCCAAAAGTCCCCCAGAATTAAATATCAAAGTCTTCTGATCTCCTAATTATTGTAATATAAATCCAAATACATTACTAAATTTAGAGTTAAAAGTAATTATTAACCAAAATGTGCTATTTTGCAGAATTTAACTATTATTTAATCAAGGGAAAAGATTCTATTCTTTTCACAAGGAGAGAAACAGAATAATAAATCAATAATATTAGGTAACAATGAGGTTTGAGAGAGAAATAGTAAAACAGTATCACCATGACAGAACCAAAGGAAATCTCTGCATTGGGAAATAACCAATAGCTACAGAGCAATAGTCAAAGTGACAAGTTACACCTATAGTACGACCTGTGGCTCCCCACATCTTTTGCAAGCTTAATGCTAAAATTTAGTTATCACTGCCATGGTCTCAAGAATGAATCAAAGTATGTTCTTAAGAAGTACTTCTGATTGCTCTGAAAGTAATGCTACCTATTTATTTCTGGTAACTGCAACAGTTACAAGGAACACAACGACACTTGATAGAACAAATTCGCAGTTACAAAACACTGTTATTCTACCTAGTCACATCATTTGCCAACTTGCTGAAATGTACCACCCACCACCTCAATGTGCATCCACAGTTTGGTCTCTACAAACATTCAGCAAGCGTTGATGAATGTCAGAGGGTGACATTTTTTCTGCATGTAGGAATTCAGTGACAGACCTTTGCTTCATACACACTTCCATGTCAGACTCCAATTTGTCAGACTGCCCCTCTACTGCTATCTGTCACATGGCAACAAAATGTAATGGAATATTGGCAAGAAGGTTCACGGTCTACTGCCATACCACCAATATCTGCCTCTGATGTACTAGGCCAACATTATAATATAGAAGGCACTGCTTTCAGAGTAGCTCTCATTTTTCCAGTGGCAGTACTATAACTCAGTCTGATTATCTGTTAGTATATTAGCTGAATGATGTGAGAAACTGGACTCAAACGTTCATTGGCTTGATCTTAATTGTTGTCTTGATTTGATCATATATCCCATCCTTTCCATTAGCTGAGCGGAAGTAAATTATAATTTGCTTGCTTACATTTCTGTTTGTTTGCTAACTGTTTTAACAAATTCAAAAATATTCATACTGAGAAAATTTTAAAATATCAGTGATCTTGCTCACTCTCATACAGGAAGTCCTTGAAAGTGATTAGATTTCCTGTTGACATTATAATGAATGAAGTTACATAAAGTTGGTAACATTTATAATAAATAACATTGAACAGAAAGAAAACTTGCATTAGAGAAACTGTAAAGTATCAGAGATGATGATTCTAGGAAGAGAACAGTGAAACAAAGTAAATGTCTGGGAATCAGATTTCAGTTACCCAAGATGGCAAATAGCTTTTAGGAACAACCACGTCTTTCTGAAAAAAAATTGCTCAGAAAAGCAGTCAGACTGACTGGAAGAAGAAACACTGAAAAAGCATAAACTTTTTGCAGCAGAAACACAAGAAGTATTGGCTTGGTAATGATCTCTTGGATGACCTGCACACAGATTACCAGAGACAAATATAAAATAAAAATAAATGGATAGTAATAAACACAGAAAGGTCAAGACACAAGAAACAAATAAAAAGAAAGTAAAGCATAATAAAAAGTATGCAGTGGCATATTACTAACAAAGGGTAAGCTCAAGCACTGAGCTATTGCAACTCTGATGTGACCATGAGGCCACAGGTATACGTGGCAGCAATAACTGTTTCCAGCATGGGGAGATCATTCGTCAGGTAGCTCTCCAGCCCATTTCAGCTACACAAACAGTTCTTCCAGCTGACCAGAGGCATGAGTTTGGGCAGGCACGAATAAAGTTTGGCTGTGTTAAATGGTGCTGCCATTAAATAATTAATACGTAACTATGGTCATAGGATGTCTGGAAACCCAATGTGTTTTCATTTCCATCTTCAGAAGAAAGATTAAATGTAGTCAGCAAAATCATGCCACTGACACTCAGTGACTAAGCTAAGAATAATGAAAGAAATCTACAGATTATATAGATTATAGAATTTAGAAATCTGAAGAAATTCATACATAATAGCCTTAGTGAATTCACCTGAAAACATGTAAGGGTCTGGGTAAAGCTATCTCAAAGATGCTAGTACACAACTTGTAAGAATTTGATTAAAACAGGAGAGGCTGAAGAAGATCAGAAAGCCAAAGGTTGTCCCTACTTATTTTCGGACAAAGGCAAGAAAAAAGAAGGAAAGGATGACTCAGAAAATTATGTTCCTAACTTCATTTGCCAAAAAATTATTGAAATGAAAAATCAAATTAGTAATGGAGAAATAAACATTCTACTAAGAAGGTGATAAGTACTAAACAACATGGATTTCCCAGGAACTGAATCATATTAAATCAAGTCTGTTCTTTTTTAGAAGAGAAGAGGGCTTTCTAGCAACAGGTGTGATCTATCCTGATTTTAGAAAGCATTTTGAAAGTGCTTGACATTCTTACAAGGAAATAATGGAAATATAGCTATATAGGCAGAAAAAATATGTCGAAAGTTGCGCTCATAAATATCTACCTCTATCAAATTAAGAGTTGGTAACCAATGGGGCTCTGTAGAACTTTACATATATCCAGTACTATCCAGTACTTTCATAGTCAGTTTGTTATCTGAATAGAAATTATGACTTTTATGCTTCTAGCTAGAAGCAAGACAGCAGGGATTGGAAGATACAGACAGTAGAGACTGCAAGAACCATGCAGGACATGATTAGTATTAAAATTATCTTGACAGAATGACAAAGGTCTGGAAAAAAGTATGATGTAATTCAGTGAGGCCAGGTGAAAATTACTGTACTTAAAAAAATTAAGTGTTCAAAGACAGAACAGGCTACATATATATACAATAAAGTTCTACACAATAACAGATCACAGATCCAACTATGGCTTGATAATTTCATATTGTTGTGAAAATAATCAGATCATAGAAACATAGAATCATAGAATGGCTTGGATTGGAAGGAACTTCAAGGACCATCAGGCTCCAATCCCCCTGCCACATGCAGGGCCACCAACCTCCATATCTAATACTCCATATCTAATACTAGACCAGATGACATGATGGGATGCAAAACTGAATTTCAAAATGAATCAGCAGTGCTTATCAAACTATTTTATTCTAGAAGTAATAATTTACCGTCAGAGGATAAAAATCTTTTCAACTGAGCTTTTCAAATTCAATTACAGCATGGAGTAACTACTAATATCAAAGGACTCACGGATTTTCTTATCAGTATTTTAAGGCAGTATGGCAGATTATTTTGAATGTGTCAGTAATGATTCATACTTCTTATTGAATCCCCATTCTAAGGGGAAGAACTTAAGAGAGTCAAACTGTATTTTTTCAGAGCAGTAAATGAAAAACATCATTAAAGTTGTTATGAAGCTAGACAAGACATAACTTTGTCTGACAGACAAATATACTGTTATAATATACTCTATAACAAGAGCTGATATGCAAAGCAGAATCCGATCCCTTGAGGTTATGTGCTGGCTACTATGTTGGCAAGATTCAATTGTTATAAAAAAAACGTGCCACATGGGAAATCTACTAAAAGCTGAAAACTGTAAAAACAAGTCAGAAGCAGTATTCACTGATACTGAAGGGAGACTATTCAAGACCAGGTATCTTCCTGACAAAATCATCACCACAAATAGTAAATGTTAGTCAGTGTGAAATAACAAATAAGTTACTGCTGAAACCTGGCCTGCACATCAGAATAACTCTGCAATTATTTCTAGGAAACTCCTTTGAGACATCACTAACCAAGTGTCCAGATGTTCACACGTATCCAGAATGTGACTTATGTCTGAACATGGGCATCTAACATCATTCCATTTTCGAAATCATACTGTATCCAGTTTTCAAGTACCACTCCAGGTAACAATAACTCATAGATTCCATTTGATGCTTATTTACTGTATGCATATGTCTTGGAAAATTTAAAATGGCCAACTGGAAATTTGCTGTGATAGTATAAGGCTCCTAAAGTGATATCTAGTTCTTTCATTCAGAAGACACAAAATATCTCTGAAACTGTGGAGCATAAAATACGGTATTCTAAAATATCTTATACTTACTGTTTAAACTATATTCAACACAAATATGATTAGATTTTTTTTCAGATATACTGTAAAAAATACTTGCTTGATGCCCTTCCTGTTTATATAGGTCACTCCAAAAGTATTGCTTTCTATTTATTTCCATGGAAACTACAACAGATACAAAGAACACAATAACACTGTTTCATAGAGCAAATTCTCAGCTGCAAAATGCTATTTTTCAACACAGTCACCAGCATCAGTTATGCATTTTCACCAATGATGAATAAAAGCCTGCATGCTGTGCTTGTAAAAACTTGCACTAGCAGAGGTGACCCACTGTCACCATCCCCACTACTGAAACGCAACACCCACCACCTAACTGTGCTCACATCCAATGTTTGGTCTCCATAAATGTTCAGCAAGTGTCGATGAATGTCAGTGGGTACCATTTTTTTTTTTTTTTCCTGCATGGAGTAATTCAGTGCTGCCATCTGTCACATGGCAAAGTTCAACCTCTACTGCCATACCATCAACATTCGCCTCTGATATCATGGGCCAGCATAAAAAAATAGGAGGCACTGCTACCAGAGTAGCCCTCGTACATAGTTGAGTGTGACATTACCAAGAGCAGTTGACTGAGATACTGATTGGGGTCAATTTCTTCCCAGAGGTATAGAGGAGCCCAGCAGAATTGAATTGGGTCTACTAGGGAACAAGATAATCTTTTTTCCAAAAGATGTGCTTCTGTGATTTTTTTTAAAAAGACACCAAAACCCACAGATTTCAGATGGAAACTAAGTGGAATGGATGGAAGATATGAGTGGTACTAAAAACATTCTGCAATCTATGTCAATCACTCTCTGAGATCTTAAAATTACATGTTTAGCCAAAGACTGAACTGGAAATTTCCCCTGTCCTGCATACATCTACAGAGATGTTTAACTAGTCAAGAAGGTGGACAACCTCAATCCATGTTAAGATTACAAGAAGGTATTGATAAGGAATAGGATAGTTTTTTGTTTGTTTGTTTGTTTGTTTGTTTGTTTTTTCTTTCCTTAAGTTTTGAAAAACACAGCTCAAGCAGTGTTTTTCTCTTTGGACTGGACCCTCAAAGGCATTACTTGAGACTAATTTTACATCCTTTTTTTTATGATCTTTCTCAATATCTTTTGGAAAAAATAGCAAGACAGCAGAGAGAAGGCTGTCATTTCCAAAGAAGAAACTGACAGGAAAGCAGAACCACCTAGCAGTTCCTGTGTAGCTGATAATTTTCAATAGCATAGTGATTCTCAGCGTTTACTGATTATGGAACTGGAGGAGAGGAACTATACAACAATGGACCAGTTAGTGACCAGGATTTGTCTCCTTCCATCAATGCATGCCCGGTTCCTTTTTTATAAGCATGATTAAAATTCTGAGCTTTCCAGTCTAGGTTGAGGAGTATAGCCTCAGTGCTGCAAAAAATAATAATGCTTAAACAATCGTACTTTTTTTTCTCTAACCTGTATAACTCCAATGGTAAAATTTTACCTTAGCATATACTGATATATAGTGTAAATGCCTTTTAGAGAACAGAGAAAGATGCTGAATAATAGCAGTGAGAACTACAGTAAGCTGGGAAGTGACAGTTAGAATGTAGTCTGGCCAGTTTCTTCCTAGAGCATTTCTTTTTCAGCTGCAGAGTTCTGCCAAATACTATGGAGTAGTGGAGACTGTGAAAACATTAATTAGTGAGATTTGTATAACTTCATTAAGATTTAATTGACCAAAAATCATGGAATAAACATGATTAATTATTATACATATGTATACCTAATCAAAATACTTTGTAGCTACAAAATTCAACACAAATTCCTGGAATTTGTATCTATCTCAGATTTCTAAAGATCAAGTAGACCTTGGCAAAATCTATCCTGTTTTAAGTTTTCATACCAGAACCTGTAATTACGATAGTAAATAGTAATAAATGCATATTTTTCACTACAATGCCTTCATTTTCCTATTTTCTCTTTTCAGTTCAGCTTATCCTATCTGGTTTGTACCTATGTTATTCTTTATCTGCATTACAGAAAGTGAATAATCTGGCTGCAGGAGTTTTCTCTGTTTAGTTGTCTGTACAGACAACAGAAAACAGGCAAATGGTATATTTATTTCACTGTTAGTTGCAGCATAATGTATATCTCAATTATTTTCTAAAAGTATTTACTTCATTTGAAATTTACTAAGATGAGTTTTTCAAAAGAAAATGAATATTAAGCAAAGGTACATCAAATTACTTTCTAATATAGAAGAATTCCTAATTGTAGAAGATAATTTGAAGAAAGTGTGTATGAAATGTCATTTCAGGTACGGATTTACAGTCAGAAAAAGAAAAATGCTATTGATATATAGGCGTAAAAAACTCCTCTTACATGCATTTCTGTATTTTAAATATCCTATTAGTATAATGTATTCTTTGCCTAGATAAAGTGCTTTACAGACTCACTTTCACATATTTATAATATCTACCTTTTCAAAGTAATAGGATAGCAAGAATGAAGATTCCAGTTGCTGTACTGCATAAGAGTATTTTATCTTGTAGGCAAATGACTGTTTTGTCTTCTGCTTGGTTTAGCTAGCGTGACTGATGAATAAAATACAATAAGCATTGATAAGGAGCATGTCTTTCTTCCTAATGTTTTTGTTATGTGCATGACAAACATTCACAGAAAGAAAGGTAAGAGGAAAGGAGGAGAGAGATTAAAGGTGGACTAGAAGTTGTGTTGGAGAGGTCTGGCTGAACCAGGACAATGTCCTTCCTTGTGAGTGTATTTCCTCATTCCTTGTTTGCAGTAGGGCAGCTGACTCCACAAAGGCTATTGAAATAACTGCATATAATCTGCAGCGTAGTGAGGATTTCAAACTAACTGCTTTTTCTAATATTATTGCTTTGCTTATTTTCCCCTTCAAAGGAGGATCTATCGTAAAGTTATTTATTTACATTGCATAAAGATTGCATGCTTTGGATACCATATTGAGCATCTCCAGTTGCAGTCCTGTCATGGTGGTTTTCACGGAAGATGTCGGACCAGCAAGTCAAGATCAAGAAAAGAAAGAACTCGGCTTTTAGGATTTATATATTTATACTCTTCCTGCAGTCAAAGCTCAGCTAAGTTCAAAGAAAAACACTTATGGAAAGTAATTTCTGTAGACAATCCTGCACTTCCAGCAGATCATGTTGGCAGACCTTAGGAGAAACACTGCTGAGACTGCTTGGCCCTTTAAAGGAGAACAACTCAATTTCATCCAAATCCATTCAGACTGTCCTAGTAATTGAGTCATTAACTGAAGAATATGTGGTTGTAGAAACTGTTTCATTGTTGTACGATAGAAATTTTTCTATTCCTAAAGCACTGTGTAGAGGATTTACAAGGACTTAAAATAACCTCTTTGAACTGTCATTCTTTTAGCATATTTTAAGTCTGCACTCAGTAAAAATACGGCACACTGTTCTATAGAGCAAATATTCAATCCTGCTAAGGTAAATTTGCAAAACTTAAAAAAAACCCTAACTAGGTACTGTAGTTGAGGCAGCTGAGAGAGAATTAATTTCTCCAGTGAATAGAAGTTGATAGTGAGATAGCATTTATTGGATTATAAATATGGTAGCATTCAAACATGAGTTTATTGAGACATTATTTCAATGCAGTTTAAGATCAAATGATTCCAGATGGTTAACCTGGAATCCCCATAGCTAGTCCTGTCAGATATACTGAAGGTTTAATCAGACTTTTAATACACTGATGGGCTTTGAACAGTTTGGATGTTCTGAAAAAAAAAAAAAAAATCCTTGGGAACAATCATGAAGAGATTGATGAAGATATCTGAATAGTAGACAGCAGCAGTTATGAACATCAAAAGAATGCTTGAGTGCTGAATTCAAGCAGAAGGTAACAGCGTGTTAAGATAAAGTAACTGCAACCAAGAATAATGTACTTTCAACAAAAGAAGCTGTGCTTTTGATTTTCCCTATTTTTTTGAAGAAACCTAGCTGAGATTTAAAATCTTGCAGGGATAGTCAAACTTATTTTATTAGTAAAAATTTTCCTAAAACCTTTCTCTGTAGACAAAGGCTGCACTGATCATTATCTCTAACTTATTGATACAAACCCCCTCAAATACCTCAGGAATGAGTGAATCCTCATCATGTTTATGAATAATACCAAGCTGAGTGGTGCAGTTGATCAAATAGAAGGATGGGATGCCATCCAGAGAGCCCACATGGACCTAATGAAGTTCAACAAGGCCAAGTGCAAGGTATCGCACCTGCATTGAGGCAATCTCAAACATCAGTACAAACTGGAAGATGAGAGGTTCTGTGGAGGAGGACTTAGTGATATTGGTGGATGAAATGAGCCATCAGTGCACACTTGCAGCCCAGAAACGTGACCAGCAGGTCAGAGAGGTGATTCTCCCCCTCTGCTCTGCCCTCATGAGGCCCCATCTAGACTGCTGTGTTCTGCTCTGAGGCTCCCAACATAGGAAGGACAAGGACATGTTGGAGCGAGTCCTGAGGAGACCATGAAGATGATCAGGGGTTGGTGCACTTCTCCTATGAAGACAGGCTGAGAGATATGAGATTAGATCTCTGAGCAGATCTTATTGAAGCCTTTCAGTACCAAAAGGGTCTTAAAAGAAAGGTAGAGAGAGACTTTTTCAAAGACATGTAGTGATAGGACAAGGGGTAATGGTTTTAACCTAAAAGAGGGTAGATTTAGATTAGACATAAAGAAATTCTTCATGACAGGAATGGTGAAGAACTGGAACAGGTTGCCCAGAGACTGTAGATGCCCCATCTCTGGAAGCGTTCAATACCAGGCCTGTCTCTGCATTGCACAAACTAATGTAGTGAGTGGCAACCCTGCCCAAACCATTTTATGATTCTATGATTCCATGCGATATTGCTAATCAACCCTCATATAACATACTGATGTTTTCATTTTATATTTAGAGCAACAGCGATCAATTTATGTTCACCAACTCCGCTGCCCCCACTACCACCCTCCCATTGTAACACAGAACAAGAATAATGACCAAAGTCTATCACACAGATTTTCACCAGCAAACAATTCAGATATGGTCTCATTTTTGTGTTAAAATGTATCAAGTCAAATAGTGAGAATTCATGGAAATTTTTTAGGTCTTGTGCAATTAAGGCCCAAAGAGACAAGAGTAAGTACAAATTTAAGAAGAGAAATCAAAATCCTTACCCTATGTCACACACAGCTGGTACCTAAAATCCCTTGTTAATAGGACAGGCAAAATCCCAGGTACAAATTGGGTTTCTTACCCATCTTTATCTCTGTTTCCTGTCTACAGAATACTGCTTATAATGCTTTATAAAGAATTTTTCTCCAGAGCAAGGTAGAAAGCAATCAAATCTCATGCAATAAGTGCACTTCAAGTGGTGTTTCTGAGGCATCAAGATACAGTGAGTAAGAAGCTGATATGACTGAAGCTGGCTCCCACATTATGCTGTCCAGAAGAGCTGGTCTGAAATCTAATTATACCCAGAGCATCTTAACAGCATTTTTTTTTTGGATTTCTGGAGATCCCTCTGAGACTCCTTCAAAACCCACCTACCCCTGGCTCCACAGAAGAAAATCTACAGAGTGTGGTGGTTTGAGCTGCTGAGACACTGTATTGCTCCATAGGAAAGGTGGGGGAATAAGGATGTGCTACACAGGTAATACTGGCCTCATTAACTGGATGAATGTATTGAAGTCCCTAATAACTGTAGATGGGTGCTACAGCCTGACAGAACCTCTCCAGCCCACAGCTAATTGCCTCTGCTGTAGGTCTCCCCAGCCTTACAGGGTGATTAATAACAGGCTCTCTCATTACTAGAGATTATATCTTCCATGTCAGGTCATTGCCTATTTTTCCCATAGGTAAAGCTCATTGTGAGCAAAATGAGGGATCCCACGTTATGAAAATTATTATCTCAGTTAGTAACATTATTAATGTGCTCTAGCAAAAGAACAACCACTCTTTACTTCATTAACAGGTGAAAATGTTCAATTCTTAATTAACTTTATAGGACAGAAAATTATTAGAATATATCTAGAAAGGTCAAATTAAAGGGTAAGAGTAGAACAAAACTATAGTGCAATAAATTCTGTAGCCAGGGAGGCCATTTCAAGTTATGGAGCTCTTTGAAAGGGAATAGAAAAGCAAAAAGCCAAAGAACTCTTCACATGGTGACAATTTCTGAAGGGGTATGGTATGTTCTTCTAAGAAATCAATACTGCACTTGTAGATCAAATTGCTGCACAAATGCTAATATGCAATTCACCATTTACTGCCTCTGCATTTAGAAACCCTAAATTGTAGTTCAGGATAAATGAAAAAGCATCCTTGAGCTGTTTCTTCAGTAATTGCCCAGCCATGCAGCAGGAAATCTCCTTCCTCTTCAGCCCCATTTCCTTCTCTTATTTCCCTGGTTTCTGCCTTCCTTACTCAACAGAAGATGATCTGAGAGGGATTCACAATAGAATGGAGAAGAATGCAAAAATAACTGTTTTTACACAGCACTTGCAAGTGGTTGAATGTTGCTGAATCTTCAAAACTCATTACAAGGAAAATCTAGACTCTTCTTGGAAATTCCCAGGCTTCTTACGACCCTTTTCAGCTTAGTCATTGTGATTTTAAGCACTCCTCTTCCTGTTCAGTATGTTTTTCTAAGGATTATCTTTTACAGTGTTTACTGAATTAATGATTAGGTTTTCAGAATACCACTAAATAATGTGTTTGTGTGGAGGTATTACTTTCTGTCTTTGAAGACTGGAGCTAGTTTCCCATAATAAAGCTTTTTTTTCACAGTTACAGTCCTCAGAGTTCCACAGCAACAGAACTAAACACTAAACATAGCCATGGAAATCCAGTACAAAGTGTTCCAGATCCAGGTATGGGGATACAGCAGGCCAAACAGTTTGAGGAGGTCTCTGTGCACTTTTCCAAATTATTTTGTATTGCTGTATTTCAAAACTGATTTAGAAGGGGAATTTATCTTTGTCCAGAGCTTTTGGCAAACGATTTCACATACTTAGAAATGGAAGGTAAGTCTGAGCAAATTATTTATATATTTAAGAGGATTTATGTGTATTTTATAGAGTCTAAAATCCATGTAATAAACATTACCTGCTCTGCTGAAAAATTTCTGAGGGCGATGTGGTGCCAAATCTTGTTTTCAAAGTTTGTGTGGCCTCAGTGAAGAGGGCCATGATAGCAGGACTGACAGCCAAGAAGCATGTACAAATGAAAGGACTTTCAAGTATGGGATTAATCCAGGAAAGTCTGTGAGACAGAAGAATTAGTGTGAATGCTAGTATAAATCTACTGGTGACTGCCATGCTTCCAACAGCAGAAAGACACACTGAGCAAAGAGCTTCTCTCCCTTCCATTATTCCCTATGATGGAAGGAAATGGTATCTGAAAATTAAAAGGGACTGGTTGATGTGTTATTTTCTTTTCATTAGCTACTGTTTTTAGTTGATCTAATCTGAAGTTATTACTCAGCATTTTTCATTTTAAATGACACTGGGAGTGTATTTTGTGTATGTGGTAAAATCTGTATGCAAAGGAAGAAAGACATTCTTATTTAAATCAGTGGGAGTTCTTTGATTTAACACAAAAGGACTGGATTGCATCCACAGCTGTGACTTCATAGAGTCATAAAATCATAGAATTGTTTGAGTTGGAAGGGCCCCTTAAAGGTCATCTAGCCCCACTCTCTTGCAACAAACAGGGACACCTGCAGCTAGATAGGGTTGCTCAGTGCCTGGTCCAGCCTGTCCTTGGATGTCTCCAGGAACAGGGCTTCCATCATCTCACTGGGCAACCTTCTAAAAATTATTTTCCATCCCACCCGTAACGCTCCCATCAAATCCATAATGTGTTTATTGAAAATATAGAACTATTTTCTCTCTCATTTCTTTTCATATTCATTATTACTGTGTTGGCAAGTTAACCTACAGGATTAACAAACCTTTACCTTGAAGAGAGAACACAGAACTTCTGAAGTTCCTTTGTGAAGAGTATATTATGTTTAACACTCTAACTTATCTGCACTTTCTTTACAAATAAATCACCTAATATCTCAAATTCTCTTCAGTCTAGAGATTTTTTTCTCCCTTTCTCTCTCTCTTTATTTATTAAAATATGGATCAGAATTGCATTTACTTCTGAGGTTCTCTCATCATGCTTCTGAATGTGTGTGAAATTTTCCCTTAAAATAAATGATTGTGTTCCTTTTCCAAAACATATTCCAATAATGAAAATGCTTTCATAAGTCTTATCTTTATAGATTTGATTTACAGTCTATTTGCACGTAGAAGGAAACAGACACATTTACTTCAAAGTTTCATGGATCAAGCATTATTTGTCCTCCATCACTACAGTTCTCTAATTGCATATTTTAGAATGCACTTAAGTCATGCTACTTATGACTAGCTTTAATACAGTAGGTTTATGTTTATACTTAAGCTTTACTAACTCAGGTTGTGTATGCTTAGGATAAACATCATACATCTCTGCAAGGTAGCAGTCTTTGCTTCTAGTTTTATGTATTAGATGTAAAAATATACAAGTGGTTTGGATTTTTTTTGTCAATGAAGAAGCAGAAGACAGCTGCTCAGTTTTACTGCACTTGTCTCCACTAATATCCTCATTTGTTCTGATGAAATGAATCATTTTCTTCTTTCCAGTCGGAATCAGTGGTCAAATGGAAATGTGAATGGCACATAACGAAGTAAATAAGGCAGGATGCGAGGTGAAATTTGGTTGGTTAGTGCAGAGGTCTAGGCTTTAAGAACAATAATAGAGCTCTAAAAGTGCCATATGGTGACTAAAAGGCTCAATTTGTTTCACAAGCACTGCATTACACTAGATAAAAGACCTTTCATATGAGCTTCTTTATATCTCATTTTTGCAAATCGACCCTTCTTTATTCCTTCATTCATTTACATATTTTTCTGCTGTTAATAGCAAGTGTAAAAAAGCTGAAAATGCCTAAGTTCCATGAGAAATCAGATTTATTCTTTACAGGGTTGCAACTGTATGAACAACCTTAAAGTTAGAAAGTTAATCTATTGCACTTTTGCCCAAGAGAAATATAATAAAATACACTCTATGGATGGAGATAAGAATTATCCATAAAATCAGATTTCCCTGGCATATAACATATGATTATATTAATCAGCTAGAGTATGGAATAAGACATTTGCATCTCTCATTGTTCAACTGACATAATATCAGTGTATTGTATACATTAAAAATATATATCCTTTCATAAATATTTATTTCAGTAAATATATATTTCAAAATAATGCAAAGAGTTTTAAGAAAGAAAATTAATATCTGGCTACAAAGAAAGATTACATTGGGATTCTAATCATATAGACCCTTAATGGGGCAAAAACAATGAACTTTTCATCTAAGCAATTCAGCTATATGGGTTTTCATTTCTGTAAAGTAATAAAAGGATATATAAAGCCAACATTTGATATAGAGGGCTTGGTTTTTAATCTGGCTTGAACTAGTGTAAATCAAAGTTTGCTCAGCTAACATTGGTGGAAACATGGCAATATAAAATTAGTGTGAAATGAGAAATAAGCCTTGAATCTCCTTTTGGCATAACATTTTTTCTTTCAAGTAGTATTACATGCTGTTCTCTCAGCACCACAGACAGCATCTTTGCCAAGGGTATAAAACATATTACCTGGCATACAATAAAAGAACTCATATTAATGCAGAATGGTACTTTAGAGTAGGGACTGATTTTCTATGTTGTCCTGAAAGACACAGTAAAGGATAATTGCTATTTTCATTAACTATCTCACTTACAGTTACTTGCCATGTCTTAGAAAGCCAGTAGCTAGGACCAATTCTGAAGAAATACAGACAGCTGTCTCTTTGATACCCTGATAGCCAGAAGGAAGGAATATTCAGTCACTTCTGACAGACATTCAGTATCTTTTAATTGAATGCTAGCACTTCGTTATACAACCAAGGAAAAATCTTTGAAGTATACAGAACAGAAATGAAAACTAGCCAGGAGGATGCTTTTAGACTGAAATACTCCACTGCAGTCAGTGGGACAAGATATCTACGGCCGTGAAACTGTTGCAGTAAACTAACTTCTCACTTCCAATTTCTTCTTTAAAAAGAAAACGAACAAACAAAATCAACAACAGCACCAACAAAAACTAACCTCAAAGATACCACTATATTTTACATTCCACTGAGGTTTCGTTCAGTTTTATTTTCCATGATCAGTTAGGTTTACAAGAAATGCAGACCAGTTACAATTAACATTTAAAAAGACTGCAATTAAAGACAGAGCATGAGGTAAGAGTAGAGTGTACTGCATATTGGAGTATCCATTGTTCTTGAAGAAAAGGGAAGCAGTCACTGGATAGACGTTTACCAATGAAAGCTTTCCAAAGAAAAATGGAAAGTGGAAATGAAATGGAAGGCAAGCAGAAAGGCAAGCAGATTGTCTCTTTGCTTCCCTTTAAACTCTCTCCTTGAGGTTAATTTACTTAAAAAACAAAACAACATAAGCAAAGCCTGAATATGGTTGCTCCAGAAATATGCCCACTGGAAGGTCAAAGTGTGTTGTCATGGCCGTGGGAGTATGAACTTCCCTACAACATAAATAAACGAGTGCATAAACAATGTATTTTTCATGAGAGAGAAGACAGACAAAAGAATTTAATGGAAGGCTGACATTTTATATCAAGAAGATCATATCCTATAGTGAGGGTGGTATATGAGAAAAATAGAACATATAAAGAAAAATAGAACTCATTAAGCTTTTGCTGCAAGAATGACATTTTAAATGTTTTAATACATGCATATTGATTCCTACTGTTCCCTATCATTGTATGTAACTGATTTCCAGAAAGATCAAAATGTGACCATTAGCCATTGTTCTGAGTGCCATAAAATGATTATTTTCTGCCATGCAATTTCAAAAAATGAAAGCCTTGTAGAATACTCATTCTTTTGATAAATCCAGCCAGTATTTTCAGTCAATGATTAACAACAAAAACATTTGTCTAGGAGTTTTTTTAAATCTTGCTGCTTAAACTCAAGCATGTTTGCTGCCCTGTGCTTGGCAACATGCGCTCAGTTTCCACCAGTGAACTATGTCACACAAAATTAGCATTCCTGATTTTTAAATCTTAGTTAAATTGTAGCTCACTTTGAAGTGAAACCATAAACACTGGTGCAAGCAGGAACACACTGCGATTCAGTGTTTGCCCTCTCTGTGGCCTTCACGTACCCATGCTTAGACTGAGCATATGGGAGAGTTGAAAGAACTGTATTTTCACAGTTTTCTATGTAAGCTATCAAAGTGGCATTATCATTGTAATTTCCTGCGATTGCTTTGCAGTTGTCTAAGGATGAGAATGTAGTATCCTCTTACAACGGAAAGCCAATACAAATTCCTGATGTCAGTGAGAGGCATAGCATGTTACACTAACCATAGGGGTAAGCAGAAAGGAGGAGCTGCTAGGCAGCCATTTAATATATTCAAGTATTTATTCAAAAACTGAACTTTATCCACCCTCTTCTCCTACTTCTTCTTGTGTTTTCTTTTTTTTTTTTTTTCCAATCAGACAACTTTAGAGTGTAATTATCTTGATACATATAGGGAGGAAGGCTGAGCAGATACAATTAATGCTTGCAACTCTTTTTTTCATCTGCTAGCAGTGGGCTTCATCATCCTTCACTCCCTCACAGTGTCATTTAATTCTAGTTTAAACATCTCCTATCTTTATTTCTTCATCTGTGATAGCCAGGGCATTTCTCATAGTCATGGCTCACAATATGATAATGATTTTGCGATCTTGTGGCATCTGTTCCATATTTGTTTTTCTTCAAGTTTCCTTTATAAATGCATTTCTTCTGATGCTACTACCTAGCACGAACAAAATATTTTAACTAGAGGGCTAAAGATATGATTCATACAAAATTAAGTTTAGAAGAATTTTCTGTCAGCTCCTAGCCCTCTTAATGTATACACTTAATGCATGTAGTTCTCCCTGCCTCTGGATTTTGCTTTTGTTCTGCTAAAATACATTTATATTGATTAACCACATTTGAGTTAAATAAGCAAACACTGACTTGAAAAGAAAATCAATTATGTGTTTAATTTTCACTGTGTTGTACGTAGGGAAAAATTTATCTCAAATTAAACAGGAACACAAAACAACACAGAAATACAGACTGTTTTTTCAAAATCAAGTCATTTAAATATATATATATAATCAAAATTAGCCAGGTTTGTGTTTGTGGTTTTTTTTTTTTTTTTTTTTTTTTTTTTACTGCTACTGTGTCAATAATGAAGGAAAGAAAAGGGATTCAAAAGTACCTACTGAAAAAGACAAGATGATTTCCATTCTTTCTGCATCCTCATTCTCTATTTATGATGTTTTAGCTCATTTTGCAGCTGTCATATGGATAGCTCTGGAATCTATAACTCATGGTTTTAGCAAGAGTCTCAACTGTCAATTTTTATCAAGGGCTTTTAGAAGGTGTTAGTAATTTACATCATTGAATATGGATTGGCATTATCTTTCAGTCTGGCTAAATGAAATAACCTGAACTCTAAATGGCCATTTCTAACGAGAGTATTAGAACTCTGTATTCAGCAGTTTTACATTCAGTACGTCTTTTGAGAATCCTAATGAACTCATTCACTGTGGATTTTCCATTTGAAAATGTACCAGAAAAATGAAAGCATGTAAGAAAAAAGGTAAAAAAGAAAAATAAATAAAAAATAACAGTACTCATCATGTATCTATTTCAGGACTGAAGTCTGGTCTAAACCTCCTTTACATATTGATAAATTTACCCAGATACAATTTATGAGTTGTGTTTCTAACCCTCATTTTGTGTGGCTTTTGTTGTTGTTGCTTTTTGTTTGTTTGTTTGTTTGTTTTATTTTTATTATTATTTTTTTGTTGTTTTTCCTAATAATTTATGTTGATAGGTCTCTGAGCATTTTTAAGGATTATTTGCATGAGCAAAATTCTACGATTCTTCAGCCCGTCAACATCATCTCATATCTCCAATTTTTTTCAGATATGTCAATATAGCCTGAGCTTGTTCATGCCTAACACATACCCCAAGTGATGCCCAAAACTGTATTCTTTATTTCTGTACTCATGCATTACTTTACTCCTACAGGAACTCTGGGATACATTTCCTATCTAAATGTCCAAAATGCAGTTGCCACAGGGGTGTACTGCTAACGAAAAGATGATATATTTTAAGAGCCAGGTGCTGATACAAAGCATTTCACTGGATGTTAATCCAGTTGCCTTAGAATCCTTAGGGCAAACATGTAGAACATGAAAGGAATGGTGACTCTCCCAACATACATTTTGGATAATCAAGAACTATCTGGCTTATTATTCTACTACAACTCAGGGCAAATACAGTGAGGCAGTCAAAACAACCCAAACCAAGCTAAACTAAAAACCACTACAGATACTGGCTACATACATGCAATACAATGAAATGAATATTGCATTACTCCTCTTTAGTAGGAACACTAAACATCAAAGTTTATTATTTCACTCTACTTTTTAACCCTACCCATCTCAAACAGACCTTGCATACTCTACTGCTGCTGTCTTATTATTCTCCACAGCTTGGTTATATGGTGAAACTTTCTGATGACTTTCAGAGACTAGTATAGTCCCCTTCCCTTCCCTTCCCTTCCCTTCCCTTCCCTTCCCTTCCCTTCCCTTCCCTTCCCTTCCCTTCCCTTCCCTTCCCTTCCCTTCCCTTCCCTTCCCTTCCCTTCCCTTCCCTTCCCTTCCCTTCCCTTCCCTTCCCTTCCCTTCCCTTCCCTTCCCTTCCCTTCCCTTCCCTTCCCTTCCCTTCCCTTCCCTTCCCTTCCCTTCCCTTCCCTTCCCTTCCCTTTCTCTTCCTATATATTACCTCAGTTACTTTGATATAAAATATTAAAGTTGATTTTGATTAGTTTCTCCTTCCTTCCTTTTATGTTTGTATCAGTAGTCTAGCACACAAACTAATCTTCTTATTCCTCCTTTTATAACTGTTCTAAATTCCTCTGTTCTCTACTGTTATCTAAATCCATGATAAGGCTCTAGTTCTCTTTTTTCTTTCTGTTTTATCTGATCAACAAATCATCCTCTCTTTTAGGCTTCCTGAACTTCTTTGCTTTCAAAGCTGAACTTACAGCTATTTATAACAACAGAGCTGGATGCCACTATCTGGAAGGGCAAAGCATGATCAGATCAAACTGAAATGAACAACCTAATACAGGACTTGCACTAAGACTATGTTCATTAAAAATGCATGTTAATTCTTTAAGGAATGTTTCCTACAGCAGTCTAACACAGGCTAAACCTGTTATTGCTAGCTAGGACTTCATAAGAAAATAGATATTAATGAAATCTTGCAGTCATCTTATGATGAATAGAGTCTAGTAGGTCCTTCAGCTCTCTGTGAAGAGAATGTCTTTTACTGGTAGAAAATTAAACCTTCATTCTCTCCTGTTTAGAGGGAGCTCTCAGGTATGCAGTTAAACAAATGGGATGTGCTCCCCTCCTCTTTATTATGCTGTTGGCAGTATCTGTGCAAACTTCATCCTTGTGTTAGCATTACACCATTTAAGATTAATTGAGCACAGTTATGAATTAAATTAATATAATTTCATTAATATTTGAACAGTATGTTACAAACTGTCTGGAAGATTATTTATAGGTGTTTGTACATCACAACATCATAAATGCTTATTGCCTAAGTGAAAAACTTCTATTTAAAGTACACTTGATGTTGTGAATTAAAATACACACTACAGGGTGGAAGCATGCAACAAACACATTAATTATTAAAATAGATTTATATGTGCATTAGCTAATTATTTTACTTATGTTTCTCAGCTAGCAGAAGAATGAATCCATATGGTGTGACATAATTCCATAAATTAGTAAGACCATAATAAGTAAATTGACCTTGCTTCACCCTTCTAAGGAGACTTAAGTAGGGAAAAAAAAAGAAAAAGAAAAAAAAGAGTATTTTTGCATGCTCAAAAGTTCAATTATTCAAGCCCCAAGCTCTACACTGAGGTAATAATTTTATATTTATTCTGCTGATCCAAACATGGGCAACCTGCAGAGAATTCCCCAGAGCAGCAACCACCTAGTCCATTCGGTGAAATGATACACGTTATCCATCAGATAATCTACGCAGCTTTACTGTTGATGTAGAAAAACCACTATGTAATTTCCCAAATAAGCACATTATGTTAAATAAGAAAAGTCAGGAACAGAGAAAACAGGATAACAGGGAGTAAGGTAACAATACGCTCAGGTATAGAAGTCTTGAGATTCGAGTGGTGAATAAAGCAGATCAGCACATTCAGAAAATAATAACCTAAAGTATAACCTTTCTAATGAAAGCAATAATGCTAGAGCAGACCAAAGAGAGATACAGGGTAGCAAACGATATGAATCTCTACCAGGAAATTAAGGAAGTCAGTATGATTTCAAGCTCGATATGTAGAAAGAGTGTGTGCCAGAATATCCAAACCCCTCTTCTACACAGCACTTATAAAGCCAATTCTACAGAGGTTTCCATCTCACTATAAGAAATGTTGAGAAAAATGATCAAATATATATGCATGTGAGAAATAGAATTTTCATGCATGGAAAGATAAAAATAATTAAAAAAAAAAAAAGCAACAAAAAAAACCCAAGCCAATTCAACACTCTACAAAAGGGAATATACTCCTGAATTTACAGTTTACACCTTCACATACGACTTACTTAAACTTTACTTGTTTTTTTTTATGACAAGAATTTCTGCTTTACTTTGAAGTAGCTTTGAAGTTACTTAATTATGAAAAACAAACTTTTTAGTGAGGACTTAAATATGACAGATTAATGCACTGTACGTCCCCTCCCTTTAATTTTCTGCTGATTTTAAATAGTTCAATGCTTTTTCATTATATATGTATTTTTTATATAGGGCAATTATCCAAATTGGCATTTGAAAAAAAAGTCACCAAAATTAACATAAAAAAAACATCCAATAACCTTTAAGCTATTCCTCATCTAAATAATAGATATTCGTTACTTAAAAAGACAAATTTGAAAATAAAATTCCACAAACATTTTCACAATTAAAGATTTTTCCCCATTGTATAACCAACTCTACTTGCAAATTATAGATCATAATCAGTTTAAAACTTAGTTCAGCCGAAAAAGGGAGCAAGAATCTGCCAACAATGCCAGATTATGCCTTCAATCAAAACAAGTAATTGAAGTGTGATTACTTACTGCTATAGCAAAGCAGTTTGAAATGACTTTAGAAAACTGATGATTTCACCTTATCAAAACCATAGAATTCCTAAGCATACATGTATACGTGTATTTACAAATACAGATATTTTCAATATACATATTTACATATTTTGTATGTATTGTATAACAACAATTTTTAATACATATATATTGTCCTTCAAATGGCTATGATCTGCATAATTCCACTCCAAAAAATAAAGCACAGACAAAAGGAAATAGTAGAATGACTGCAAAGATTCATGTTAATCACTGGGAGTAATATAAAGGTTTTTTTTTTTAATGCTTTGTGAGCCTACATCAGTTGGCCTATGGAGCTAAATGCATTAAATGGTGAAATAGAGATTGAGAAATGGTGGTAGTTGATAATGCCTGTAAATATTTGCTTTTCTAAGGACAATGCTTATGAATGCATAGTTCCACTGAAATTAGCTTCCTAGTAAAATTTCATTTGTTTAGATAACTTCTTCATACTTAAATATATATGTCAACTTGCAAGGTATATATCACAAGCAGGTTTTACAGTCCTATGGGGATTCTGAACTCAACGCAGCTAAGATAAAGATCTGCAAGGTGCATTTTAACTCCTTTTTTTTTTTTTTCTGCTTGTGAAACCATTTTATGTGGCAGAAAAGGCAAAAATGTAAGAAGAGTGTCTGCATGCATGTGAATCACATCATGCAGTTATCACTGAAGATAACTCCAATTTAATAAGATTAGTTCAAATTGGGATCATTTTCCAGCCTCCTTTCAACCTGAAGGTCTCCCTCAGATGCTAGTCCCTCAGGTCCATTTGCATGTGGATGCTCACGGAGACTTTTTTATGTTGCCTATTAAAACACAGAAGGCGGTCTCTACTGAAACCTGCACTGCATTCATCAGCATGGTGTTGAAATGGTGAGTTAGTCTGATTGCAAAAGCAGAGGCAGACAAGCTCTTCGGTGTCTTCTGAATGAAACTGATTTTAAATACCTGCCACCTTATACCCTGTGCTGTTA
Organism: Phasianus colchicus; assembly: GCF_987193195.1. Lineage (NCBI taxonomy): Eukaryota > Metazoa > Chordata > Aves > Galliformes > Phasianidae > Phasianus > Phasianus colchicus. The sequence goes on along the minus strand of NC_143438.1, from coordinate 59,737,005 downwards.
CAGTGCCTTGTTTCAACAAACATCATCAGAGGCTCTGCCAGCTGTGCCCACACTTCAGTCTTTCTTTCAGTAATAGACACATTAGAGGGGAAACATAATCCCCACTTTCAAGCAGGGAAAAACAACAACAACCAGGGAATTACAGGTCAATCACTCACCGCTCTGTGCCTGGCAAAATCATGGAGTAGATACTCCTGAAGGCTCTACTAAGGCACAAGGAGAATAAAGATGAGGTGATTGGTGGTAACCAGTATGGCTTCACTGAGAGTAAGTCATGCGTGACAAATGTGGTGGCCTTTTATGATAAAGTTACAGCCTCAGTGGATCAAGGAAGAACAACTGACATCATATACCTGGACTTGTGTTTGACACTGTCCCGCATGACATCCTGGTTACCAAATTGGAGAAAAAAGGATTTGATGGATGGAACACCTGCTGGATGAGGAACTGGCTGGATGGTCACATTCAGAGAGTTGCGGTCAGTGCTCAGTATCCAAGTGGAAACCACTGAAGAGAGGCACTCCTCAGGAATCAGTGCTGGGACTGGTTTTATTTAACATCTTGTAAGTGACATGAACAGTGGGATCGAGTTGCACCCTCAATAAGTTTGCAGACAACACCAAGCTGAGTTGTGCAGTTGACATGTTAGAGGGAAAAGATGCTAACCAGGGGGACTGGGGCAGGATTGAGAGGTAGGCCCATGCCAACCTCATGAAGGCCAAGTGCAAGGTCCCGCACCTGAGTTGGGGCAACCCCAAGCACAGATACAGGTTGGGTAGAGAATGGCTTGAGAGCAGCTCAGAGGAGAAGTATCTGGAAGTGTCAGTTGATGAGAGACTCAACATGAATTGGCAATGTGTGCTTGCAGCCCAGAAGGCCAACCGAATCCTGAGTTGCATCAAAAGTGTGACCAGCAGGTTGTGGGAGGTTATTCTGCCCTCCTATTCTGCTCTCGTAAGACCCCACTGGGAGTACTGAGTCCAGTTCTGGGACACCCAAGAAGGACAGGGAATTGTTGAAGCGGGTCCAGAGGAGGACCACAAAGATGATTAGAGGGTTGGAGCACCTACCCTACGAGGTCAGACTGGGAGAGCTGGGGCCCATCAGCTTAGAGAACAGAGGGCTCCAAGGAAACCTTACAGCAGCCTTCTAGTACCTGAAGGGGCCTACAGGAAAGCTGGGGAAGGACTTCTTATAAAGGCATTTAGGCTGAGGGAAAATGGTTTTAAACTGGAAGAGGGTAAATTTAGACTAAATATTAGGAAGAAATTCTTTTCTGTGAGGGTGGTGAAACACTGGAATAGGTAGCCCAGTAAGGTTGTGGATCCCTCTCCCCAGAAGCATTCAAGTCCAGGCTGGATGGGGCTTTGAGCAACCTGGTCAAGAGAGAGTTGCGCTTGCAGGGGGTTGCAGGGGGTTGGAACTACATGATCTTAAAGGACCCTTCCAACCCAAGCCATTCTATGAGTCTGTGATTCTTTGATTCTATGGTTTTTAGATTCTATGATTTTTTGATTCTATCACTTAGGACTGCAGTTAACTGACAAAAGTTGAAGACTTGTTGGCTTGAAGAGACCCAGCAGAGAAAGCAGGCAATGAAATTAGCACAGTCATCACCTTTTGTTGCTTTATCGTGCTTCATCCCTGACAACAGGTTTTGGTCTCAGAAATGGGCAGCTTGACTTGACTCCTTTACCTTGCCCACCACTATATTTGCTTTATGAGGTTGCAGTAAGCTGCAAACTTCCAGGGAGTCTGAAAATGGCTCTCAGCTTTTTATATCATTGAATCTTTCTCTTAAGCACTTGTGCTCAAAGGGACATCAATTACTCCAAAGCAGAAACTGATAGCTTGTATGAAATATAACTGGAGCGCAGTGACTCTAACTCACATTCTACCTGACCCAGAGAAGTGTGATCCATGATTGACAGGGTGAGTGCTATGACATACAAGGTGATAAGAGTGTGGCAGCACTGAGCAGAAAGAGGTCATCGGGCCAAAACAGTTAATAACAAAGGAATGGCTGCACAGCCCAGCACTCAGGATCTGTGACAATGCAGTCTTGTGGAAGAACAGAATCCCCAGGAGAACACCCATGGTGAGACTGAAATCACCTTTCCTTGCATTTGGTAATGTTCCTGTTGCACAGTGTTTCGTATGAGTTTGATGAGCTCTCCTCTGAAGTGAGGCGCTGCTCAGGTGGCAAAATATGGCCTTCTAACAGAGCAGTCGAATTCGAGACTAGTTCAGTAAGAATATTCCTGCTTCTCACCCTCAGTGTAATTTCAGGCTACATTAGGCTGCCACATAATATATTTTGCACAAATATTTACTAAAGATTGACTAACCCAGTAGTACTGATATATCTGTTCTGGTTTGTGACTGCTTCTTTTCCCACCATGATCTTCTTAAGAGAGAATCTATACTGTCTGCATATTTCGTTTACAGAGAAAGTAATTGAAAAATCATCTTGCCTCTGGCTGCTATGCTGAATACAAGAAAATGCCATTTTTTTCCTGACTCTCTTCATACTAAAAAGTCCTCTAATACTAGTCCTTCATACTAAGAAGTCCTCTCTTCATACTAAAAAGTCTCTAAATGCAGAATGTGGCTTTTAGGAATTCCCTCAGAAGCAAAATAACATACGCAAAGCAAGAAAATGTCTGTTATCAGATCAAGGTTCAGATGTGAATGAGGAATCATGTACCTGTAACCTTGTTTATTCTTAACAGCTGCATCAGTTGGTCTGAATTCTGTTTCTTATGTTTTGTACAATCTTCCTAGGTGCCTCACCAATGCTGGCAGAGAGACATGATCAAAATTTAGGCTAGTAAGACAGCTGAGAGACAGACATAGAGAGGCTCTGTGGTCATACCTTGAGAACAGAAGTAACTGCTGATAAATGGGGCTCAATGCTTAATAATCTATTAAAATATCATGAGTGAAATTTTAAAATGGTATATTTGGGAATTTACTCCAAGTATGAGTATGATGACATCAGCAGATGAAGTACATTAGGCACCACAGAATCATAGAATCATTACAGTTGGAAAAGATCTCTAAGATCATCTGGTCCAACTGTCCACCTACTACCAATATTGCCCACCACATTTACTTCTGGGCTCTGTATTTAAGGTAACATTGGAGAGAATCTAGAGAACAAGGACAGTGATTGTGAGCTTGGGGAAAGTGGCCTAACATCACAACTGGAAAAATTTGTACAGTCTAAGGAAGTCTAAAATAAACAGCAGAATGTGTTACAACAATTTTTGAATATGTGAAAAAGATCTGAAGATAAACATAATCAACTTTACTGCGTTCTCAGCCTGAAAGATGTGAAACCTAATGCTAGTTTTTAGCAAAGAAAATTTTGGTTGGAAAACTTTTGAGTTATGAGTAATGTTAACTATAAAAGTAAAATTGTTGCCATGGTCTGGCATTGCAAAATAGATTCTGTGAAGATCTGTAAAAGATGATAAAGATCATTTAGTCATCCCTTAGTGCATAAAGAACTTCTGACTTCTTAAGGTACCTTGGAACTCTTAGGGTGCTCTTTTATGTCTGAGTATACAAATAATACATACATTAATCTAATTTTTTAGTAAGCAAATTAAGACTGAACCATATTAATAAAGCTAGAAAACGGATAAACTAAGAGCAGTTATTTTTTTCCCAAGGTCATATATCCAGGTCAGTTGTTTTCTTGCCTGTTATCTCCAGCAGCTATTTCTGCATTAAATTGGCCATGTAAACTGTTATTTTGTAGGAAGAGAATACAAAAAGGTCAGTATCCAATCACTCCTTTGTCTTAGATGTTGGGTAAATAAAGGCTATGTGTATATGTATTTCAGCACTGGGACAAAATAGCCAAGGCAGGCACGCCCAACCTGTAGCTCATGAGCTGCATGAGCTGCCCCCTGCTCTGCATCATCATGTTGCTGGCTCTGTCCCACTGTGTGGCCTGGCCTGTCCCCTCAGCACCAACTGAACATCAGTGTGCTATGAACTCCATTCAGGCTGAAACCCAGGCATGGGGAGTGCGCAGTGCAGTGCCAGCTCAAGCTATGGCAAATAAGCTTATGCATTTTGATACACTGGCTAAGCACAGTCCTGGGAACAGCAAAATATAGGCAGCTGTGCCTTCTGTTTTGGTGCAGGAATTTGAGAATAGGTTTCGAGATTGCTGAAAAAATCATCAATTTTTGTTTGTTTGTTTATTTGCAACTCTGTTTTCAGTCAACATAAATAGATGTGGATTTTCAAATGAATTCATTGCCACTGAAACAGGGTGACAAAAAGAGGGTCATGTTTCCCACTAGCTTTATGGGGTTTTTTGTTGTTCTCTTTATTATATGTTTTAATAAAAGCATAAAAATTAAAATACATTTGTTACTTTATATACATTAACTATTTTATATATTTTATGATGGCTCCTACTTTATGATGTCAACTCAACATCAGGGGCAGATACTGGCAGTATGGCAGTAAAGGTGAAATCTTCCCTCCAATATTTGTTTTTTGTTGTCATGTGACAGATGGCAGCAGAGAGGCAGTCTGACATACTGGTGCCTGACATGAAATTGCATATGAAGCAAAGGTGTGTCACTGAATTCCTTCATGTAGAAAAAATGGCAGCCAGTGACATTCATCAACACAGTGATGGGTGGTGCATTTCAGCAGTGATAGATGGTGAATCACCTCTGTTGGTACAGATTTTTAAAAGTGCAGTGTGCAAGGTCTTGTTCACTGCTGGCAAAAAAGCATAGCTAATGTTTGTGACTATGTGCAAAAACAATATTTTGTAGCTGAGAATTTGCTGAATCAAACAGTGTTATTATGCTTTTTATATCTGTTGTAATTTTCAAGGAAATAAATAGGAGATACTACTTCCAGAGTGACCTATGTATATGCAGCCCAAGAAAATTCTTCTTCATTCAGTGTGACCAGGCAAGCCCAAAGATTGGACATCCATGAGCCAAGGTATGCTTTATGGGCTCTGGGTGTTAAGGAACATCTTTAGATAAGGCATGTACTAATAACTGCCTATGTGTCTCCATGCACTAGTGAAGGAGGGTTGGTACAGGTAGTGAAAAGGCTCGAAGCAGGTCTCAAAACTGTTATCTCTTTGAAGTTCTCTTTCCAAAAGGCAATCAACAGCTCTTTGCAGAAAGGCAACAGAAAAAATTAAGCAGTGACGGTTGCTGCTATTTACTCAAGAGCTAGTGCAGAAGAGGAAGGTAGAAAGAAACACTGGCAGCAGGAATAGGAACACTGCATGATATCGCCTGGCTGTGTGGGCTCTGTGTTGGACGCAGAGAGAGTATTTGGCATGAGCAGAGCTAATTCTGATACCTGAAACCAATACACAGAGCACTTCAGTCTACACACACACAAAAATAAATGTCTTTATGTAACAACAAAATGGACAGCTTACTTTTTAATATTTTACATCAACTGAAAAACCTTAAAAGCAGCCACAAAACACTCCCTACACGCACATTTTGTTACTTTTTCTTTTCTGTGTTGCCATGAAAAATGCTTTCTTTTCCCTGAGTGTTATGCTTGTCAGCCTCTGAAGTGCTCTTACTTTGGGCATCCAGATAAGAAAGGACCAAAGCAGTAAGTGGTTTAGGGGGCTGAGAAGGGATGTGCTAAGCAGTGGTTGTAATTGTATACCAGGGAGGGAGAAGAGCTCTGTATTTGTACACTCCACTTGAAGTAGCATCTAGTGGAAAGGTGAGAGAAAAGAGGCTGGAAGCACGAGAGAAGGAGAATTAGAATGGTGGTAAAGACATCATGCTCACAAATCAAGTCTTTAAGCATTTCTTACAATCACATAAATATCACACTGTGCTGATTACAGTCTCATCTCTAGGCCTCTGACAGATGTGTGATAGCTCCTCACAGAACTATTAGGCTGTATGAAGTATCTCAGAGGCCTTATGATTTTGCTAGCATTACTATAACCTGCCACAAGATTTTCTGCTTTACCATGCTGTTGCTTTCTGTCCAAGTTTTTTATTTTGCTTGCAGACCTGCAAGTCAATATTGTTAAGTGACTGTTAATCACTCAGAAGGACCTGCGCTTAAGTTCTCTCTAAGGGGGGCTGGTACTGGCTGATGCTGATATAAGACCACCCAGAAGTATCTGCACACTTGAAAAGCTACAGTAGCAGCAGGTGACACATGGCCACATTTCAGCAAGAGGAAACACTGGGTTGGAGTGGTGTCAGAGCATTAGAGGCATGCATAAGATATTGGTCAGCCAGGTACTGTGGGATGCCTGCGAGAACTCATGGTCATTGGTCATCACTTCTAGAGGAGGAGGCATCCAGACTTTCTGACAACTAGGGTAAACCAGCAGTTCCCAGGGGAAATGCAGTAATGCACATGAAGATGCACTGTGCATAAGTGGAAAAATGACTTGCGAATGAAAAAGATGACAATGACAATCAGTCCATAAGAAATACGAAGCTCAGACACATCCTCATCTCACAAGAATGGCTATTTACTCCTCGAGACAGTTAAAGCTTCCAGCACTTCATTTTAACAGTCTTCTTTTCTGTTACAGTCATGTTAGTACAACTACAGAACAGGACGTAAAATATGGCTGAATGACCCACTGCCAGCTGATAATTATTTATAGTTTATACTATCAGGAAATTGTGCAGGCAATCAATTGTCTAAAATTTACTTACATAGAATATTCTTCCATAACAAAGTCTCAAAAAATCATGGTCTATTACCATAAGATTCATGAATCTTATGGGGATGCTTATTCTGGAAATAGTTATTTGTATTTATTTGCCTCTGTTAATACACTCTCAATTTTAAAAGACTTAACCAAGTTAATCACACAGTCACATATATTAATGAGGGGAAAGAAACAGACAGTTTTATTCTCTAGCTGAGTACCATTGTCCTCTCTCTTTGTGATGTGCTTCTTAACGAAATACCATGAGGGATTTTTACCATGTCTGCATTTCTTTGATATCTTGTACTTGTCTGGTCTCAAAATCTTTGGCATTGTGTTGAGTATCTCTGCTCAGCTGAAATCATGCCAATGACAGAAGGGTATTTTTTTACTGCTTACTTAGATTGATGCTTTCTTTGAAGGCTCCCTGCTCATTTAAATCTTTGTCTGGTACTTAAAAAGCAGCAGCACTTGCCCACGTGACAGGCATTGGTGTTCTGTCTGCTTGGTCTCATGTGCCTCACTTTGGCTTGTTGTAAATCATAATTCACAGACAGGATGCTGCTAAAGCCTGAATGAATGGATGCTCTGAGAAACACAAAATGCTAATTACTAAATGATAGTCAGATGCAATGTGTTTCTGCTTGTTCAGGGTTGTTACTTCTAAAATAAATTTGTTTCTTAGTGTTGATGATAGCTTTTTATTTTGGCCACTAAATTATCCTGAATAAATTCTAGGAAGTTTCTGAATACCTCTGAGACAAAACATCTTGTGTTTGTGTGATAGTAGCCTAATGTCAGCTAAAGAAATTGATGATATCTATTAAACAGAATACTTACTTTCAGACATATCACTGGATAAAATCTAAGCACAGCTTTCAAGCAACTGTTTTACAAATAAAAGAACAGAGGAAACAGCGGGAACAACAATTTCATGGTACTGTGTAGTGTGGTGCATACAAGGAGCCTGACTTTTGCTGTACAGAGTACCCTATTTCCTGGACTACCTTTTTTTCACTCATCTTCAAATGATACTGTTTCCATTTGCTAAGAATCAGCATTATGCTAGATGGACAAGTACAAACAGAATCACTCAGCCAACACATTTATATCAAAGAGTTTGATCTAGGAAGTGCTCAGCACCCTTTGAAGACCTTCAGCATTTTTTTCAGGATCACAGAGACAAAAGTTACCAAAGGCACTATAAAAGAAAAAGAAGTAATTGTGAAGACTTCATAATTTGCCCTAGATTCTACAGTACACATCAACTGAGCAGCAGCTAGCAGTTCTTTTGAGTCTTTACATCCCATTTTTTTCCTCAAAAAATTGTAAAGAGCAATTAGTCCTAATATGTGCAGGTATGCAGTATTTCAGTGTCAATTACTATCTACATAAATGAATAGACAACAAAGTTAAAAGAATTGGGGTATTTCAAAATTGGTGCTTAATTAGTAATGTTCTTTCACTTATATTCAGACACACTGGCTGTAGATAACCCAGAAATGTCAAGCGAGATTATGCATGAATGACAGTATAGGTACTGATATAGAAAGATGTTTAACACTAATAATGAGGGATGGAGCAGAAAGTATACAAGAAATAGAGCATCTGTGCTTTCATAGAGGATGTGCATGTGTTACTTAGAACTAGCTCTGAAGAGCATGCCTAACATTAGAAGGGGAGGATTTCTCCTTTTTTTTGTCACTTGGCTTCTTCATACATTCTTAACTCTTCTCTATGGGTTGTTGCTTACCTTGCCTCTTCACACGTCATCAGCAAGAGCATTAGATTAAAGATGATGCATTTTGGCCACTCCTGAAGAAGGTGCTTTAAGTGAAATACCTGCTGGCCTTTGCAGCTCACCTATGGGAACAGTGCAAAACAGCACTGAGGCTGGAGACTGCTCTACATTAACAGAATTGTCAGAGAACAGATCTGACACATTTAAAAGACAGTACTGAAACAGAGCTCTACCAAATATCTGTGCAGACAGAGAACAAAATTATTTAACATGAGAACATTCCTCTTTATCTCTTTCTCCCTGCAGATTTCAAACCCCCATTTCACAACAGGGATATAACAATATAAGGTTTCTCTTTTTAAATTGGTAGGGTGGAGCTTTTCTAAGAAAAGGTTGGATAGTAGAACTAAGTTAGTTTCAGTCATTTCTCGTACTATGAAAATTTTAGGCAGAATGTTTTATATGTGGCAGAATTATCCACTAGTGGAAGTGTTTTATAAACTAGGCAACCATGAGGGTTGTAACTACATCAGCAAGCAGTGCAGACCACCAGGTACTGAACAGCAAAACAGCTGGACCTGAGAACCTTATAATACATTATGCATATACCAGGTTCTTCTGTTTTGGCTTGGTTTTAACTTTAGAGCTAGCCCCGGTCTGATCCCATCAGTTGAATGCCTGTTTAGGGCTCTCATGCCTGAGGTGTCCTACAGCAGTTATGTTTCATGCAGAAGAAAATTTTTGCTTGATGTGAACCAATGTGAACCACAGCACTGGAAGTTTTATCTGGCTTTCATCAGAAACATAACAAACATAAATGCATGTGAGCAGTACTAAGGATAACATTGCAAGAACTCTAGCAAGGGTATCAACAAACGTTAGCCCGCCTCCCATCGGCTCTGTACAGTTTAATCTTAGATTTTTTTGCACAAGGGCTCCATTCACATCTGTGAAGCTCAGAAACAGTTTCTGCTTTCAACAGAATTCAATTTAGGGTTCAGCAGAACCATGAGTTAATGATGCTTGCCTATGCTCACTGCTCAGTGTGGAATATACATGTGAGCATGACTGCTCACTAACAGAGAAATGTCAAAACGAGAACACCCAGGACTTAATTCTCATTTTAGAACAACTGATAAATGAAAAAAAGTCCTGAAGTGGATAAGTAAGAGAAAAGTGGGAACTGAGCAAAGCTTTTGCTCTACAAAGAGAGTCAGTTGCAGTTTATTCTATGACTAAAGGTGAATGATGGAAGATATAGAGGAGAAAAGTATAGAAATTACTCTCAGCTGAAAGATATTAATAATAAATTCAGATGGAATGAATATGAATATTAAATTTGACTTGTTCATGTGATGCTATCAGGAATCAAATTAGATATTCATTTTAGGAAAAGGGTAGCTTTGCAGACTGTTAGACTCACTGAGGTGGCAGTAGCATTCTTAATGACACTATATCTGCAAAAACCCAGTCAATAAAGACTAACCTGTTTCTTCCTTTTTGTTTCTATTCCTTTCTATTGGCATTATTGCTTAGTATGAACTACACATTTAAATATTACTAATTCACACAGCCCAGCTGATGCTGCCTCAGGCCAAAGTGCAAAACAGCTCCTACCTTATATCCTCTACAGCTCCAATCTATGCTGCCTGCAGTGACTTTGGAAGTTAGGCAGTTATAGGCAAATTCCCCTCGAATTATATCCCAAAATATTGTCTGTGAGTAGCAATCTAGAGAGTATGCATATGTGATGTAGAGCCGTAAGGTCAAATGCATTAAGTAGCAACCAAAACATTAAGTTTTACTTTGAACTAACATGGTGCCCATTATAAAATCCCCACATGTGGGAAGAAAGAATAAGCCTTCTGAAGTTTACTCATGAAGATGTTTATAGGATTATTAAATCCATTGTGTAGTGAATAACGTAATGAATTCTGATATAAACCGGCTCAGCTTCTCTGTTTATATAGTGTATCTGACAGAGTGTAATTAGAAAACACATTTTTTTTTTTCTTTTAATTTCTTCTCCAGCTCCTTGAAGCACCTAGACTTTCATCTTGGCAATATGGAAGTGGAATTGTTCAGGGACCTGGCATCTTACAGATTAGAAGTGCACACATTCTTAAAAAAAAAAAAAAAACAACAACAAAATTATATGCTATGTAGTTTATATTCATACAAACATATCTTGTAAGAACAAATGAATATATTATAAACTTCATCCTATATTTTTGATCCTGGTAGGAATTTCTACCACTGAGTAGAGCAAGTCCAGAAAAAGAAATTAATTCTACAGAATTGAGAAAGGAATACTGTTTTTGTTATTTAATTTAACTAAAAAGGAAGCTATGTGAACCAGGCATAGGATGTGAATTTTGACTTAGTGTATTCACGACTGGGGCAACTGACAAGGTCTACTATTTCAGAAAAGCATAAACATTCACATTCAGCCTTCTTTTTGTATATATTCTGGTTTACCAGTATTCAGTTTATTTTCTGTTGAAAGTTCTTTTTTCTGTATATCAGAAAATCATCACATGAACCATAGACTGAAACGCTGATTTCAGCAACAAATTGGAAACAGAAAACTAAGAGATGAAAGGAGTGGGAAAGTAAGTCTATACTGTGCAGATGTACTTTCATTCTCAAGAGCCTCTGTTTCCTCAAATGAAAGGAATTCTGTCTCAAAAAAGGTTTTAATTCACCATGGAAATATGCAAAACATATTCAAGGCAAAGTCTTTACATATGCTATAGGCACAGATGATGTTCCATGTAAAGCATTACTTTTATCTTTATTGTTTTGAATATGTTGGATCGTAAGAATGGATTCACTCCAACTGCCACTTCAAAGCTGCACAGATAATCCCACATCCCTCTTGCTTTGTTTGCATTTTTAATTTTCCTCAAGTAAAAGCAGAATCAAAGACATTTATTCTCTGAAAAATTTCTGTACAACCTCCCTCAGAAGTCCAGTTTGTCTGCAGCAGGATAAGTTGCAAAGTTCTTAACTCATTTGAGGATATTTTTCTTTACTTCATGTTTTACTTATTTTACGTGATAGAGTGCTTCAATTTCTCACTGGATGGAAGTCATCAGTCTCTACCATGCTCAAAAATTCTTCTGTACACCATGGAGCCCCTAATTTGTGGAGCACATGCTGGTGATGAAACAGGAGAAGCAAAATGAATTAAATTGTTTCTGAGGCACATGACAGTCATAGTCACTGAGTCTGGAATGCAGATGTCAATAAAAGCAAGGTCAGATTCCAAACCAAAGAGCATTCTTGCCTTTTCTGGCCCCTGAGCTTGAAAAACAGGCTTGAGTGCAGGCATTCTGTACCCAGTTTCCTTGTCATCCAGCTGCAGTTTCAATGAGCCAGCGGTGGCTTGCTCAGAGGAGAGAAACAACTGCAACTGTAAAATTCTTTGATTTATTTGTGATGAGGACCAGGTGACAGCAGACAGTGAGCAGAACAGATCTGGTACCTCGTCATCTAACAGCTCAGGCCCTTCTCTTCGAACTAATCTCTGTTCGTGCTCCAGAAGGGATCCTAAAATATTCAGTTCTCATCATTACATCTACCACTTTATGTTTTGTGTCCCAGGAAAAGAATGGTAATATTAACACGAAATAGAAACAGTTGGTTTGGAAGGGCTTACATATCAAGAATTTTTCATTATTATTATTGTTCAAATAACTTCAAGCACAAAGATAAATGCAAGGTAGGGAACTTTAAGTGAGTAAAGTCTTTTTCTAGATGACGTTATTTCTTCAAATAGTTTGATATGCAGTGGCTGGTAGTTTGAAATAAATGTTGTCATGCTGTTACCCCTTTGGTCATTCATGAAATCATGCAGCCTATATAGCAAATTTGGGGATGCATCCATAGTCTTAGATGTTGTTCTTCATTTTGCATGGGAAAGGGATTTTCAGAGGACACTGACAAAGGTGTTGAAGTAAATTACTTCAGTTTGTTGTTTTTTTTTATATATAATTATTTTAATCTAATCTTCTGTATTTTAAACTAATCTTCTGTATTCAAAACTTCTAGTGTTTCTTTCTAAAATAAACTAGGAGAAATAGTCTGGGCTAGCTGATATTACTAGCAAAGCCTAAGTTACAGTCCTTTCAGACAGAAGAACATAAAAATATAGTTTCTTTTTCTAGCAGGAATGATTTCTTGTGAGGCTGCTTCTGGGAAAACCCCAACATGGCATGGCTTCCCATCATTTACACCCAGTTATATGCATCATAACAAAATACACAGAAAATTGCTTTAGCTTCAGTGACATTGGCAATGAGATAACATATGCTCTTGCACATAGTTCATCCAGATCTCCCAGGTAAAGAAAATAAAAAAGTAATGCTGAAAAGTAAAATAAACTTGAGGCTTGTCCAGCGGTGTTCCAGACTCAAAACTGTTGCTCCTCTATGAGCTTATTTAGGAAAGGCATTTTCATGCAGTATGTTTGGTATGTCACAGTATTTCACCATGAAGAAATGGAGAAATTATTGGCTCATTCTTGTTTGCCCGAGTAAAAAAAAAATCAGTATCGAGATAGTGGGATCAAATTTGTAAGAAAGCCTACAGGTGATGGAGAGGTTATTTCAAATACCCACTATGTGTGATAGCTGTCCTAACTCTGTTCCCTAGGCCCTCCTTGAGCCCTTTGCTGTGAATGGCCTTGGCTCTATACAACACTGTTTAGCAGCAACTATAAACATCAGTGTGGTATCTGTATTATTTTTCTCCTAGAACCAAACACCACGTCGTACCAGACACTCTGAAGAAAAGAATTCCATCCCAGCTGAAACTAAGATGGTCTTTCACAACACATTCATTAAATTATCATTTTAATTCAGACTAACATCAGAATTGTGGAGAAACACCATTATTTATAATTTCTGTTTTTTCCATGTGGGCAGTTGTTTCAGTTGAAGCTTTCTGCCTATTCTCCAAGGGCAAGAAGAAATGAATTTGCTTTTCAGGCTTCTACCTTAAGGTGATTTTGTTCTCTCAGAATTGTTACTGACATGTGAAGAAAACTTACAAGCTGAAAGTAATTCACATCAGTCTCTCTTTCAAGACCACTAGCAATCTCACCTGTTCAAATCATAATCAAACCACAGCAAAGAAATTATTCAAGCATCAGTTTCACTCTGTCTCTGTCTATTATGAACCTTCAGAGAACACAACAATCCTTATACCAACGTATTCCTAGCCATAACCTAAAATACCATCCTTCTCACTTCTGTTTGTCCATTTTCATTCCATGACCTGAAACTCATTTCTTTTGCTTTATAAAAGCACAATAAAACTGCTTTTTCTCTTAGGTAAGCCTGACAACCACTGAAAAAACAAATAGAAGTTAAAAAAAAAAATAAAATCATCCTGTATCTCCACCTTCACTACTACTGTGATACAGGGAGGCATCACTTCTTAGGCACTCATAAACCTGTGCCTTAACTGTACTCATGTTGTATTGCCATTGTTATCTAGATACTACAATCTGCAGCCAATGTGAATGAGTCTTGTGGGTCATAACCCCTCCCTCCTTCACTTCCTTCCTTTTGTGAATCACAGTGTTGCAGCACCATCTTTGAAAGGCGCTGAAGCAAAAGAACAAGTCTGGCAGCGCAAAAGTTTTACAATGCTTTCTGCAATACTAGAGCACAAACAAAGAACAGATAAACAGAAATATTATGGAATCTTCCTAAATCAAAAGAAATTTTTCAAGAACACCTTGTCTTTCTGTGAGTAGTTCTGAGAGGAGCATGTATGCATATTGACCTTTTTCCTCAGTGAAAGACAAATCATTCCCTCAAACCTCGAGGAGTCTGTGTTGTTCCACTGATTGTTTAGTGAAATTCCAACTCTGCATTCCCACATTTCCTTAGGACAGTGTTAGTGCAGCACTTAGAGAGTGTTACAAATCACCTGGGACTGTAGTCATCAAGAGGGAAAAATAGAAATAGTCAGGCCACGTTTAGGTGGCAAATTTCAATGTCAGAGCTAGGCTGCAAATTCAGTAGATGATTAAAAGAAAAATGTCCCATCGGTGAACAGCTCAACAGACATGATTTTTACTCAGTGAATATTTTCCCCAACATAAGAAAGACCAGTCACATGGTTAGCAATGTTGTAAGCAGAAGGAAATATTCTGATGACTACTAGCAAACACAAATCTATTGTTGTTAGGATAAGCAAGAGTGCAGTGTGAGGCTTGCTGCTGGTGTGCCTGCCTTCATTACAGTAGACATGCACACTCAGGCTAAGAAATTGGTTCACCTTGGTAAAATACCTTCTCATTATTTAAAAACGTGTTTGCACCTAAAAATCAATTAGAAAAAGCAAAACCTATTCAGCCACGTGAGGACTTCATCTAGAGAAGGAGCTCATTTCCTTGAGTGACATATCAGCTTTGCAAATGGAGTGGATGTGATAACAGCATGCTGCTGGGGACACAGCAGGGCTGTTTGTATTGTATTGCAGCTCGGCAGAAAGGCGCTAATATGCATCTTCCAAAGAAGCCACCATGTACTGATTGCCACAGAGGTTCCTGAAAGTTTGGAGGTATCTGGAGAGGCATGAAGAGGAACATCCTTGGAGCGCTGTGCTATTGCTTAAGCAGGAATTTCCAGGATCTTTGGTATCACAGTAGCACACCAAACAGCTAACAGAACATATGGTCAATAGAGTGTTCCTAAAGTTTAAAGAAAATATTGCTTGATTTTTATCTAACTGAGGAATGTTGGATTTCCTCATTAGCTAAAAAACAACAAAATTGCTTATCTTTTTTTCCAGCACAGACAGTTCTCTTATAATTTCCAAATCCCCAGCATACCATGATTTTAGTATTCTGATTGATGTCTGTACCACATCCACTACCTGTCTGTCTGCCTGCTGGGATGCTGTGTTGTATTGGAACCAGCAGACTTGGGCTTACTGTGTGCTGGGCCACTGCAACTCCCAGTTCAATGTCAGTTCAGGTTAACTTGAAAAATCCTGGAGATAGATCTTAAAGAAAATATCTGACAGAATTATCATGACTAAGATGCAGATGTATAGTTTATTATAGTGTCATAGAAAGTTAATTTCAAGCAAAAGTTGAAGGTAAGTTATTTTCCAAATCTTCTATTTATCTCTCATGTTTCTGTGCTACTTACATAGAACTATTCATGAAATTCTAAAACTTACGATTAACAGTGGGCTTTCATTTTTAGTTAAAATATTTTTTCTTGTAAATGAAAACATTTCATAATATTTTCACAATTTCATTGATTTTTTCATATAAGATGCTGGAAAAATGCCCTAGTAATTTTCATGTCAACAGAAAACAGATCTATATCAAGTCCTGCAATATGTCTAGAACAATTTAGTTCTCATATTGATTAGCTGACAAGGCGAAGACACTGCCATATTGCCAGTGCTTAAACTTCTGTCCCCTATCCCCTCACCTTTAACCAGCTCCACTTCAAGTGTTGCCTAATCCTTTCGCAAATCCTCATCATAACAGTTAATGAATAAGTGGACATGTAAATAGCTATATTATCAGTGATTCCAGTTCCTTTTAAATGAGCTGCTTGAAAAAGCAGGATCACCCACGGGAGGAAAGCTCAGATGGCAAAAAGCCATATACTTTTCTTGCCTTTTTTTTCAGGCAGTTACTTTGTTTATTCAGACTGGTAATTAGGCACACATACTTGCGTATATTCCCAACCTATTTACTTGCAAGCACAATGCGGTCTAAGTAAAACTAACAATAAAGGACAAAGTAATTTTTAGAACATAGGTGCAGATACAGTCACTCACTAACTTCATTTCTCTTGAATATATGTCTTTCAACACAAACGGCTTGATATTGGCAAAGGAGAAGTGGGCTCTATGCAGCCCTGATCTAATCCTTTAAACACTGGAGAATTTGCACGAGATAGGGATTGCAATAAATGTATGAGAAGCTACTACAAAGCCACAGGTTGGCATAAGCTATCTTCTCTGCAGTCTGTTCCAGAGACTGAAAGCTCCTGTAAAACTGCCCAGGCTGAGTAAGTTCTGACTTATAATAATCTGATTATCACTCTAAACAACTAATGAATCTTGGAGAAGACAGGTTTTCCTGGCTATTATTATTAGGCATTTCTTTCATACCTCCTGTCACCCCTGGAATAGTGATGAAAAACCATGAAACCATGACACCCCCTTTTGGAAAAGCGTTGAAGTTGAGCTTTGCAGACAAAGCAAAGTTAATTTTCTATGCCACTTGCACATTCTTTGTTTGCAAACTATTTGCAATTTGAAAGTTACAAGCAAACATTCAAGGAGAGATGTAATACCTTTAGGACTACTATATTTTACTCATGCACCGTTCCTGTAGCCCTTAACAGTAAATTGCCTCATGTTTTTCTATCACATGCTGATGTTGACTGGCTTTCTTAATCAATCACACGTCACTCGGGGAAATGGAAAGAGAGTAAGGAACCTGGCTGAGCACTGGTGTCAGCCCCTCCAGGGCTTTTCTTTGGAGAACAGTGTACATGATGTGCTCCCTAGCATCCTTTTCTGTCCAATCATAAAAATAACATGGCCATAACTAATGGGAAAAAGCAGACTGCTGCAGTACCTTGGAGGCACCCCATCACATATTGATATAATTAGCCCTTTTGTTATATCTAAATGAATAAGAAGCAAGCTGTAGCTCTGACTGCCAGAAGGGAGGAGCAAAAGCTCCTTTACAATCTCTTTCAGAGCAACTCCAGGAGCTTTTACAATGGCATGGAGAAGGCAATTCTTAACACTGGAGATACAGGAAGAGCCAACCAAATTAATCTAAAAAGGATTGAGACTTATGGCTCAGTTGTAAAAGCTTGGTCAATGATCTGAACATCATTAAGTAACTCTGGCAATGCTTCTGCACTTACCCTCTCTATAGTTCAATACTCACAATGTTTCACTTGATTAATTATTTACACAAGAATCATAAACTCCATTTTAATGTCTACTGTGCTAAATAAGATTGTTAATTAAATTGCATTTTTCTCTGATGAAAAAAGCATTTAAATTTAATAAATGTCATAATTCATTGCAGTATTACAAAATCAACATTTGGCAGATTCTTTGGAGGTGGGAGGGCATAAATAATTCCCAAAGTGAGGCAATCCCATGGGGATGCTATGAGACAATGGCTGGTGACAGATATACAGAAATAATGTAATCAAATCACATTGTTCTTCATTTCTCTATAGAAGTGATATTGCATGTTCTGGTCGTATACATTTAGGACAGCATATAATTATGACAAAAATAAGAGGAATGAATCCCTCAGAAATAAGAGGAACAAACTAATTTTATGGCAGGGATGAAGGCAGGAACAAATTAGGAACAACCAGAATAAAAATAAAAATTCAGTATACTTGAAATGACCCTATCTGGTAAATTAAAGAAAGAGAATCTGAAAATGTAAGAATGACAAATCTAAGAAAGATTAGATTTTTAGATGTGCGTAGCATCAAATTTCATCAATAAGTATGAATCTTTCAGACAGGTGAGTACTATCTTTAATGATAGTGAGTACATAAATATCATTAACATATAGAGTATATGTTATGGTGTAACATACAGAGGCTGCAATTCTTCTACCAGCACTGAACACATTACCAAACATTCAGACATTGTATTGAAAGCTGCTTTAGAAGTCCACTGCCTAGAGAAAGCACAATATTTGTAAGTTCAAGAATTGAAAAGTGCACTGGGGAGAGCTATTTTCGGGACATATTGTCTAATCTAAATCCTGGGAGACAGTGTCCAGTTAAATGTGGTTTTGTTATCTCTTCCATGCAGAATAATCATTAGATATATCCAGACATGAAGTCCTCCACCTTCAACTGCTACAGAGGAGTGCAAGCTGCCTCCACACTGCCACACTGCTGTACACACACTAGATGTGTTCCTGTACCAGACTGATTGCATGTATCAACCCAAGTAAACACCTACTTCAGACTCTTTAATAGTTTTAGACCCAGTGAGCTCTATGGTAAAGACTTTTAGACTAAAACAGCCCCACTGCTTTTGATACCATCTTCAATCTGCTATTTATGCAAAAAACAGACCTTTCTTGGGGGCCATAATAAGGCCAACTATAAATGAAATCAATTCCTAGAATAAATTAAACATCTCTCTCAATCTTCGGCTTCACACACAAATCTCGAAGTATTTTCAGCTTTTTTTTCTAGCTGTACGTCAAGAAAGTATACATCAGATGAAACATGTTGAAAGGCAAAACATTCATAAACAGCACAGAAACGCAATCCTTATCCACACAAACTCCATGTTCAGTTCTGCATTTGGAGAGAGGCCAGCAGAACTACTGACACAAGACAGACACACGTAGCTTAACGCAGGGCTGGAGGTGCTCACACAGTGCCACATCAGGATGGTGGAAGCACTTAACAGAATGGAATGCTTCTGAAATGAAAACCACTGATTTTAGCTATTCACCAATACGGATATTAGTAAGGATTTCAATTAATGAGATCAGCCCAGTATTGACTGTCTGACATTATGTGCTGTCATAAAACATCTCTGTAATTGCTGGATGTCATGTCATCCTACTCAATCATGTCAAAAAGGTCACTAGCTTCTGCACCTGAGATTAAAAAAAAATAAAATATTGGTACAAACCAAAGATTTATATACTCCTTTAACTAAACAGACCCTTTTAACTACTTGCCAGATCCTTCCTAGGTCCGCTTTGAGGAATGAATTGCAGCTGGAGATTTGCCCACCATGGCAGCATCAATAGAAGGAAATTCCTGTATGCCTGAGAGTGTTCCTGGCACTGGCACACAGTCATCCATGCTGCCACATGGCTTGAGTTCAGCCTGTTCCACACAGCAGACAGTATTCTCCCAAACTGTTCCCAGCACAGTTTTGGTCGGAAAAACAATGCCATTATTATTGCTGCTGAGTGGCCTGAAGGTACTAGCGTATTTTGGAGACTGAGATCAACAGCATAGACATGAGTTGCCCTGAGCCAGTTGGCCTCAGCACCCAGTTTCCTAGGCATGCTTCAGTGATGTGTGTAGGTGCAGTCTGATGGACAGACTGCTCACTTATCCAGTGGTCACAGAATCCAAATCCCAATTTTGCTACTTCTGAGTAGGTTTGACTGTTCTAATAGCTGTGATATTATAACTTCATTACATACAGTAATTCTGCAGAAAGAAAGTAATTTTTCTGGTTGTATTGTGGTTGTACTGCTAGCAATTAAAGTTATCCCCTGTTGATTACTGCTTGACTTTAACTTAGGCCAGTGTGCTTTCTGCTTTCACCACCACTATGGATAAGCTTCATTTATCTTTATCTCACTAAATCACATAATTGACTGGCTTTGTAGTGCAGTGAAAATGAGGTAACTCCCCAGGAGTGTTTTCTGTTTGTTTGGTTGGTTGGCTTGTGGTTTTTTTTGGTGACCATTTTTCATTTATAGGTCCTGTTGTCACCTAGGGGCTATACTAATTAATACTGACAAGATCACCAGATGGTCCTCTGCTAAGTAAAGCAGTGCTTTTCTTCAGAATATCCTGGTCAGCAGTAACATACCAAACATATTGAATGCTTTGAGCGTTGAGTGTTTTGGTGGTTGATTTTTTTTTTCTTTCTTTTTTTCCTCTTATATCTTTTGTTCCCTTCAATGTTCATAATTTTAGGTGTAGTTCTACCATACAGTGTACTGTCATTAGACCTCAGTGGAAAATTAGGCTCACCTTGTGCAGTGCAGTGACATGAGAAGGTTATAACTTGTGTCCCCTGAAGCACTTTAGTGTTAGCTTTTCACTCTGCTATAATTAATTTGTTTTGCTTTTTCAGTACCGATGAACTTATACTGCTGCTAATTCCAGAACTACCCCCATGAACCTTGGCTCGGGTGTTTCTGCTTCACAGTGCAGCTGTGAACAAACTTACTGTGATCTACTACAAAACTCTCTGTAAAGACCCCTTTCAGAACCACTAAACTGCCTTGATTTTGACTGGAATATACTCCTATTCTCAAAAACTTCAGGTTTCAATAAAGAAACTTGCATTTTAAATTTAAAGCTACTGCACAGATATTAATAACAAGGTGATATACTATGCATAAAATAAAAGTAATTTTAAATATATTTAAAAAATAAAATTTAAATATATTTATTTTTAATTGCATCTCACTCTCCCATACTTCTCTTGATTTTTCCCCAATCTAAAGAAATACTTAAACCTTCAATACTCAATTCATTTCAATAGTCATGTATAGTACGGAATGAGATACAAAATTACTGTTTCACTGGTAAAATATATTTTCTTTGGAAACAACTATAAGCAAATACAGAAGGAGCTTTAGAGTGTTAGAATTAAATAAATGATTATGTAATATATTCTTCAAAGAAGGGTCTAATATAGTTACAGCTGGAGAACTCTATGCATATAAAAATGTTTTATACCAGTTTAAAAAGAAAAGAAAGATTTCAATAAAAAGTCACGTTTCAGAAATGGAAAACTGCAGTGAATTAAATACCTGGATGGGTATCCAATATTTGCTCCTAGAGGGATTTCTTCTTACTAAGGCTCTGACTCCCTATCAAATGGAACTGTATAGCTTTCCAGTAATTTGGACAGGGGTTAGCATGATAAAATGATCTGTTATGCCAATAAATTTTTTGTTACATTATAAAATGGTTTGTTATGCTACTTCTGCAACATAAAAATGTTATGAAAATTAAGTGGGTTGTAAGGTTCAAAAAGGAATGTTCTACTTTTGAGACTAGATACAATGAGAAGAAAAATAATGAGGGCTACATAACCAGCCTTCTAGCAACTCTTCAGTACTGTAAAAGGACATTTTAACTAACAACTGAAATTAGTATCCCAATTAGGAAAACAGTTATGCATCTGAAATGAATGGGAACCTTCTTGGGTCAACAGAAAATGAGAGGAAAATGAAGCAAGCCTGATAATCTAGGAGGTGACTTCTGTCCTGTGTGACAGTAAATTAAACAAGGCTAAACTACAACTCAGAATGGAAATTGAAGTACAGACTCCTATGCTAATCACAGTGTCTCACAGATGGGATAAGCGAGATAATAAGACAGGAGGAAAACCCTACTTTGCATATTTTGACATTGTGTGTATCAGACAAAAGCAATATCTGAATCTGGCAACTTTAATTCCCAGTCAAGTCTTATAAGTCCCTGTCTCATTTTGAAATTGCAATGTATTGTATACAGAATTCGTTTATGATTGTTCCAGGCAATCATTCACCACACAAGAAATGGACATCTTATGCTTTATGTAATGCTGCACAAATTATTACATCATTTTTGTATTTTTCCATATTAGCATTTCATTATGGCTCAATTTTCTGAGCATGGTGCCCCTAAGATTTCATTCTTGAACGTCCAGCCTGCCTGGACTCTGTTGCCTTTCAGAATCACCTCTCAAAGAATTCTGTGATCCTGCTCTCCACAATTTCAGTCTTAAGGAAAGTCTTAAGGAAACGGGGTCTCACGAGCTCTCAGACTCTTCCACTAAGCATGCAGTTCCTTGGGTCTATCAGCACACAGACCGTGAGCTCCAAACAGCAAGAAACCCTGCTCTGCACCACCTCCTGCACGGAGTGACGACAGGAACAGCATCTCCACACCACTCCCCCTGCTCTCTAAATAGGCTGAAGCCTGCCCCCTGGAAATCCAAGGTAGCAGTTCTGCTAACTGCCATCCTTTCTTCAGTTAAAATAATAATAAAAAAAAATAATAATTTTTTAAAAAAACAACAAAAACAACCCATCATTTCATGATTGCTCTGCTAAGACAGCCTCCAGCTATCACATCACCCATAAGAGCTTCTCTGTTTGCAGACAATAGGACAAGTGGGGCATCTTCCCTAATGGGTTGTCTCAACATCTATCTCAGGAAGTTATCTTCCACACGCTGCAGCAATCTCCAACACAGTTTACTCTTTGCTGTAGTGTATTTCCAGCAGACTTCAGGAAAGTTGAAGGTACCAATGAGACAATGGGCTAGTGACCATGAGACTTCCGGTTGCTTATAGAACATTTCATTTGCTGGTTCATCCTGATTAGGTGTTCTATAGCAGATTCCCATAATAATATCCACCTTCTTGCCCTTTCCCTGACTCAAAGCTTTTATCACTATTACCCAGATCCATGCAGCCAAAGCATTCCTTACCATACAGGGCTAGCTGATCACCTCTACTTCTCTGTCTCTCTCTACTGAAGAGCCTGTAATCATCTATCACAACACTCAGACATGTGAGTTGTCCAATCATTTCATTTAAATGAATTAATGATTTATTCCATTCAAAATATGTCATTACATTGAAAAATGAATCTGAGAAAAATTTCAAACTAACAAAATAAATCTGCCCTAACAGACTCTCTTACTTTACTAGTGGCAGTATTTGCAGTCAGTTAGTACAACAGCTTGAAGTACTGAATAGACTAGGAATACTAGGAATATCTGACCTTTCTTGTTGATCATATAATGGAGCTTGTCTCACCAGCAGGCACGGACAGGAAACCATAATCTTTCCTATGCTATTCAACAAGAACTGGTGGTCATGGTTAGGAGCACAAACCACAAGCATTTGTTCTCAGAATATGCTGCAGATATCTGAGGTGTATCAGACCTATATGCACTCACTTCTGATGGACCATTTCCTTTGTACCACTCCTAACTGTGTAGAGGATGAAACAGATACCACTTCTAGGAGGTCACACAAAGTTTGTGCCAAGCTTTTGAGCTTAAGCAAAACCAGGAATTTGAGGAAATGCTGTGGCTAAAACTGGTCTTCTGCTCTCAAAGTAACTCATCCAGACCCAGTGCTTCCTGGCATTGCCCACAGCCCTCAGATACCTAGTGACTCGTGGCACAGCTCAACAGCTGTGTGATAGACAGCAGACCTCCTCTAATGATTTCTATTGCTTGCAATTTGACTGGCATTGCCACTACAAAAAGTGGATCATGAAAGCAGAGTATTCTGATAACCCAGAGTCTCAGGAAAGAACAGGTAACGTGGTTAAATATGTATACTCTCATTCCTAATATTTCTCTGACCTTTTTCAAGTGTCACATTTATATTTCACATTAGGAGAAGCTAAGCTGTTATCACATGAAATATGTTAACATTCAGGACAGAATAAATAACATCAGCAATAGGGAACTTTGGAAAGGTTTAGGCAAACTAATTTTGGGCAAGTCTGCTCTCCTTTTCCGCAAGTCTGAATGAATGAGAGCTGCGAACTTAAGACAGTTTTCACCTCTCCCAGTGAAGGTCAAAAAAGGAACTATCCCAATTTGTCACCTATACAGAACCTTGGAAGATATAAGCGAAAAGAATAGTGGTGGACATTTTAATAATGTGACTATCATTCTCTAATTCAAAATACAACACAGTTCCAAATCTGTGCTGCTATTCATCAACCACTACATTACCCTATCAAGAAAGAAGCACACAAGAACTGAACTCTGAATGCAAAAAATATTGCTGAAATCTGAGTACAGGAGGAAATAAGGACTTACGGAGAGGAGTATTTGGATAGCGCTGTGAATGACCTCTAGGTACTGGAAATCAATTATGCAGCCTGTCACAGAGACATAGGAGTAATCATCTAGGATGCCAGGAGAAGAAGGACGCACCACCCTTCGTATGCAGCCAGGCCCATGCTCTCGCCACCAAGAACGGTGCATTGAAATGTTAAAGGTCATGAGATCAGTTTCCTAGGAGACAGGGAAGAAAAAAGCATGAAATCCTCTAATTCAGTATTATTTATGATGAAGAAATTGAAATTAAAGATGGTTTTAACTATTTAAAGGAAAACAACGTAACTTACCTTCTCCCTTCACCCACATAATTTTAACATGAAAGTAGATCAATTAAGAGGGAGACAGAAAATTGCAAATGTTTATCATTTATTTGGTAACTGTGCATTGGAACTCCTGTCCAGTAGAAGAACCATCATATCAAGTACAAAACACAGTGCATATCCTATGTCTCCATGGACTTCACTGCTAAAAAGCAATTTTATTATCATTTAATTAAAATGTGTATCAAGAATTAATTCTTTGAACAGGAAGCAGAGAAAGTCTTACTCCATGGTTCTAGAAGTGATCTAAAATAAACTTCCCACATATTTACTTAAATTAATAACTACAGAAAAATCAGGTATTATTTTAAATTGGGCCATGAGATTGTTCCAACTACCAAAGATTCAAATAATAAGCTCTTTGCAGTCAAGGTGTCTGAGACTGGTAAGGAGCATCTCAAACCAACATGAAGTAATCAACATTGCTCTGTGGACAATTTTACATTTGAAAGCATCTCTTTGGAGTTTGCCTTCAAAAGAGAGGGCTCAGGAGTGTTTATTGGCTGAAGACTTGGCCTGGGAGCAAATGAAACCATCTTGATAGAGGAGACTGGGAGATGATACCACTGTATCCTGTGAAGGCAAGATAGAGGCTGGCAGCTCCCTACTTGAAGTTAAGTAGAACCATTTTAATGCCAAAACCAACTTCCACACTGGCAATTAACCTGAAATAAGTCATATTAATACTTTAGATGATCCAGATTTAGGTTTTCCCCATATCAATACATTTCAAGGTAGTTGTAATAATGTGTACAACATTGCTCACTATAGGCTGACAGATTTCCTTATTCTCATATGTGCCAATTTGTGACCATTGCATGTACACCAATGCTGATTCACTTGTACCTCACTCTGAAAATCTGTCCTGTAAGTTTTTCTGTGACAGTTTCACATCGACAAAATGTGTATTTGGTGTAAATTCTTAGTTCTACCTCTGTTAATTGCCTTTATTCTGACCGCATTTGAAAAGTAACCGGTGAATTACATCTTGCCAATCTCTGTAGCTGATAGCTAGTAGTAACAAGTCAGCAGATGTTTTTACTCTCCATAACTTCTTTACCCTTAAAATGAAGATTTGTAGGATCAATCATTCACAGTTGATGAAGCATTTCTCTTTTGACATTGTGTGCTGTTCCTTGATACCAGTTTAGAACATTTTCAGCTGCACTATGAAAACGATTCACAAAATCTGAAGTTGACAGATAATTCAGTGTAATGAAAACGTAATTACAAATACAGTCATAGGAAATAGCAGAGGCTTTCTCTGTACAACAATACCAGAGATTGCACAGTGTTAACAAGTGCTTTTAGCAATTATCAAGTGTAGAAAATGCCATTTATCAAGCAGAATGCACATACTCATCTATTTTGGTAACTCTTTGTTGAGTGCAGAAGTGGATTGTCAGTGTGGGTTAGTCTGTATCAAACGCTGCAAGTTAACATTTCTTTATTGTAACTGTGGGAATAAATTGTGAAATCTATGTGTCAAGTGCCCTCATAGCTTTCTTTGCCCTCAAGTTTTGGTGTTTTTTTGTGTGTTTTTTTTTTTCCCCCCCTCTATTGTTTCTTTATGTTTTGTTTTGGTCTTTATGCTTTATTAGCTATGGTCTGTGCTCATGCCTGTGCTTAGTTCGCAGTCAATGGTGAAGAAAAACAGGAGGTTTGAAAAGGGAAACAGCTCTGCTACCTTGCCAACACCATTAAAACACAGTACTTTGGCATGTAGTTGTCTTTGGCAATTTCAGGTAAAATCTTTTGCTTCTGAAATACTGCTACGTTTGGTTCCTGAGAAGTTTTTTTTTTTTTTTTTTTTTTTTTAATGGCTTAAATTTATGATCATATTTAGAAATATCTCCCTGAATTTGCTGACCATTACATGAGCTTATTTATTAAGAAAACAGTGAACGAGGCGCATCTGCAGACTCTTTTATATTTCAAAGCTGCTGGTGCTTCACTGAGGGAAAGAAACAGCACTACTAAAACAAAAGTTATTTTATCTGATTAAAAAGAGATGTCATCACAGCATTTGCAGCTGCTGTTATTATCATTATTCAGAAATATGGAAAAAGGCCTTAAGAAGAGTACTTCATAACTACTTTTCACTGTGTGCATTATGTCCTGAGTCTCCAAACCAAGTAAAAGGATAATGAAGGCCCAGCAAAGACCAGTTCCAGAAATGCAAACAAAACCACTCAGTGCATGAGCTTGACCTCTAACGTATCACTTCACAAAATGGCAGCCATAAGCTTTTTGAGCTGATAAATGTTAAGCTGCCAATCAATAAATGAAAGCCTAAAAAAAAGAAAATAAAAATCACTCTCCTATCTCTTTTTTTTTTTTTTGAGATTTTTAATCTGTAAAGTGAGTTGAGTATGCCAGGCTTTGAAAAAGTATATCTTTATTCTCCTCCACAGAAACATAAAATTGAAAGACTCTACGCTTGATTGTAAAGGTTTTAAATACCAGCATATTTCTAAGAGTCTTTTAGTATCTGTGAATTCAGTATTTGGAAGCTCTGGATGGTGAAAAAGCTGCCGCTCAAGTGGATTATTCTCAATTATATGTTTAATAGAAGTTAAGAATTCTTAAGAAAGTACAATCAAATTCTTGAATTTTTTTCAGTGGATAACGTGCTGCTTTCCAATGTTAGAAGCAATTGTGAAGCAAACATTTATAACATGCTAACATAACATCACGCTGAAGTTTACACTGTTTATTATTAAAAGTAACAATGAGGATATTTATTTTGTGTTCACCTTATGTACAGTGCTTACAAGAAACTAAAAATGAGAATTTAAGGTTATTTAATAAGAATCACCAGACAAAGTAAGAAAATGCGCTAAAAGTCCATTCCATTTTCTAAGACAAAAAAGTAATGCTGACTTGCCACTCT
Source organism: Phasianus colchicus (assembly GCF_987193195.1). Classification (NCBI taxonomy): domain Eukaryota; kingdom Metazoa; phylum Chordata; class Aves; order Galliformes; family Phasianidae; genus Phasianus; species Phasianus colchicus. The sequence goes on along the minus strand of NC_143438.1, from coordinate 59,709,758 downwards.
GTTCCTGCTTTTATGAATGTGGAGAAAAGATTTACATCAAAACCTGATCAATAGCTAATAAAAGGTAATGCACAGTGCTAGGAGAAAACCAGTACATTTTCTTGTAAATCTCTGCTCCCAGTTAAGTTTGTAGTTAAGATGCAGTGATGCTGGCATGGACAATGGAACCACACATTCCATAGTAATTAATTTCAAGGAGACATTAATCTCCATGAGATGCAAACAATGTCTTCCAGTGTTCACAAGACCTGCTGAAATTGTAGAAGAACTCTGGCTAATAGCTGATGCTCATTCTCTAAAGATGCCCCACTGGCAGCATAACATTAATTTTCTAACTACTTTTTTTTCCCTGAAACCACTGTTTCTGGTCATGGCCTGCTCTATGTGTGATCAGTTATGCTCCATCTTCCCTTGCTGTACTGAATGGATTGGTTTTGAAGACCTGGACAGATAAGCCTGAAGAAGTCCCTTGATAAATAGGGAAATTTCTATTACTAGCTCCCACATTTTCTTGTTTGAGATTTTGAATATTGACTCAAAAAAAATTGTTTTCAATTTAAACTCTTGCTTCAGTGTTACACAGATGTTTTTTTACTTGCCCAATGAATTAGTGGTAAAAGCTAGCTCCACTCAGTAATTTTGACACTGATGATGTGGTAAAGTGATGAACCATGCTGCTTCAGGGCAGTCTCTCTAGTTTGTTACTAGTGAAAACATAACACAGCCAGTATATCGCTCTCATCCTGAAGAGAAAAGATACAAGAAGAATATCCTTCAATTCAAGTGCATAGACCCTACTGGGACTACTCAGCTCTCTAAATGAACTGGTATCGTGGACCAAGTGTGCTTATCACCCAATACAATTCAAATTAGAGGTACGGTGTGATGCACGTAAGCCCATTACTCCTAAAAGTTTCCAGTGTCAAGATCTTCAGATAAAACAGATAAGGAAGTCCCAGCATCATGGCCAAAGAATAGGTAAGAGACATTAAGAAGCACAGTCACCCTTTGTGGAGAGTAATCATCATTATTAAGTTTCATCATTCCTCTAACTGAGATTAGAGGTCCCCACTCAAAAAAAAAAAAAGTTCAAGTTAGACAGTACAGTCATTACTATCCTTTATTCTTTTGAGCTTAGTCAGATTTCATTTTAGTGATCTACTCAAATGATAAAAAATAAAAATGATTGCTCTGCATTACTCAATTTACCACACACACAGAAAGTTTTTTTCTGCCTTCCAACAATATTAAAATCAAATTTGCAGAACTTACTTTCAAAGTAGAGTATCTAAGATAAGATGACGACAAAAGAAGCAAACTGCAGCCTTCCTTATGCAACATTAGATTTGGCCATTGTCCCGCTCTAAAGATATTCTGGCAATATTCAGAGTCATGATAAAATCCCAGTTTTATGGCTCATCTCTTTTCCTAGGTCTGCCTCACTTTCGTGGCAGTCTCTGTGTTTGAGAATCAATCCAGAGAGGTAATACAGTATCACTGAAATACACTCTAAGATCAAATGAATAAACAACATGAGACAAGATGATTGGATCCATATGCACCTTACTCATCACTCATCACAGGCAGTTCAGTATGAGCATAAAGAAGCCATGGATGACTGCTTTTCACCCATGGGGTCCTTGACATCTGATTAAGCCATCCACTTAGTCTGAAAAGTACTCTCACCTATTCCCTCTAATGATCCAGACACAGGTAAGAGACAAACAATGTTTGGAGTGATGGCAAACTATGACCACCTTTTTCATATTTGAAGACTGAGACTAGGATAAGGGTTTCTGTAAATTCAAAGCAGATTGTTGTGCTCTTCTGTCAAGCCAAACGTATTTCTGACTGAAGCAAAGAATGAAGACTGAAATGTAACTGTAATAGTGTAATCGAAACTGTAATCAAAGGCAGCATTGGTGTGACATATATATATATATTCATCAGCACATATACTGTGGGAAAACATCTCAGGGCAATACCAAGAACATGTGAAAGAAGGCTTGAAAAAGTCTTCATACACAAAATGTGTAAACAGGATCCAATTACAGATCATAAAAATTTTATGTCTAGAAGATTCTTAAACTATGCACATTTGAAAAAGCAGCTTATAATGTAAATATTCAGTCTCAGGAACACCATTTTAACCTTTTTTTTTTTTTTATCTTTGCCATTGTTTTCAAACAAAAGTGCTCAGATCTCTAAAGAATTCTACATGGTTTTAAATAAAAGGAGATTAAAATTTGTCACTAACATACCTTCCCTCAAAGACAAACTGCTATAGAAAACTCTTTCCACACTGTTTTTCAATATATTATTTTTGATACTTAAAACAGAAGGATTCAACTTGAGCACCATTCTAGTCTCTAAGCATTCTATGAACAGACTGCTTCATCAAGAAAATACGTATTTACTGAGAATACTCTTGAAATGTTAAGAGACTGGATTTCTACTCTTAAAATAGAAATGCCTGGCTTGGCGTTTTCTGTGCTAAAACTGCTTGGTTTTACATAGTTCTCCATCATTCACATTGTGGATGTCCTGATGTGAGAAACTGCAAAACCAATCCTTGCATGAGGTGGTACTTCTAATGTTCCTAGGAAATATATGCAAATAGCAGGCACAATTGGTGCCAAAATCCTACATAATTGCTCCTGTTCCACATATTGAATCTAGCCTCAAACCAAAACAGGATTCATTTTTATTATCATCCGAATAATTTTATTTTGCACACAGTGGTTGTGAAAAAAAGAAAAAAAAAAGAGAAAGCAGGGGGATAAAGGCATGATTTGGAATGAAATGTTGCAATAGCAGTACAGTTAATTTTAATAACTCCCTTTATCTTTGGTTGGCTCTGCATTCTCCCTTTCCAGCCTGAGCTGAGGAATACAACAACTTCCCTGCTAGAAGACAAGGTGAATTCTTTGCAGGAAAAAAGCACATGAGATAGTGAGTCCTAAATTCAAGGATGTGTATGAGAGTCCAAAGACATTAAAATGCACCATAAAAAGACTTTTGAAAGCTCTCTTGAATGTTAAGATTTCCAACAAGAAAAATAACTCCCTTTTTTGAGACTAACGAGAATGTTCCTACCTGCATTCAGGAACACTTTTAAAGATTAATAGGCCAGTTTAGGTAACTGCTGTTCTGTTCTCTGCTTTGCTTGCTTGAAGCAATGCAATTGCTCATTATACTGCCAGCTCCTGTTGTTTTATGGCAAGTCTAGTTACATTTAGTGTTTTTGTTAAAGCCTCCACTCTCAGAGACATGAGATTACAATAAGGATTTCAGTTTGTTATAAGAGAGTGAGCTGAAGAATAGAAACTACAAAAATCACAAACCCTACTGCTAGGCACTTCCAGTCTGTGCTGTAAATGGTATTATTTGATGCTTTTTTTTTTAAAGCTTAGCTCCTGAGACCTGGCTGTGAAGCATCTGGAACACCAGTTCAGATCATGACTATTTAGGGCACTCTGTCACCAACTGTGCAAGATAGTCCCCTAGAGATCTTGGACGCTCATGGATCCTCCAGGGCATAGAAGAGAATCAACTATTTTTTAACCGCCTGATTAAAGAGTTCAAAATTCACATGCACCCCAGAAACCAAGCTGGGTATTCCTTATGATTTCTAATTTTATTGATCAACACACCACATAGTTTATTGCTACTTATGTTAGGAAATTTGAGTACATGACTAAATCTTGAATATTAAGAAAGGACAGGACATGGGTTGTGGATGCCCCATCCCTCGAGGCATTCAGGGCCAGGCTGGATGTGGCTCTGGGCAGCCTGGTCTGGTGGTTGGGGACCCTGCACTTAGCAGGGGGGTTGAAACTAGATGATCATTCTGGTCCTTTTCAACCCAGGCCATTTATGATTTTATGATTTATAAAAAAAAAAAAAAAAAAAAAAGAATTTTAAAATTTTTAGTTATTCTCACAATTCTGAGCAGTTGAAAACATTGCTACCATCTGTACAGGACTGACTGCTACTTTAGAGAAACCTAGTTTTTATTTTTCAGTGTGTGCAGAAGGACATACTGATTCATTGCATCTTTTGAATGTGCTTCTATATAGCTTATTGAATAGAACTGTCTGCCACTAACAGATTGCCAAGAAGCAAGTATCTGTCCTGCTGAAGCCCTCCTGAGGGTTCAGAATACAAAATAAGAGAAGAAGCAGTGAGCAGCAGAAATGTATTGAACTACCAGGGGACTGCTTTTGTCTTATTTTTATTTAAGTCAAGCACAACATGTAACACTTTTTTTCTGCTCTTGAAAGCACACATCCTGATGTGTGCTGATGTGATGATACTTTAAAATATATATATATATATATATATATACATATATATTTCATGCCTGTGATATTAGGTCACCATATTTAAGTCTTCCATTTTTTTTGTGATGCAGTTTCCTAATGATCTTGGCTTTAGCAGAGCAATGCTTTAACCACAGGCCTTGCTTATATTCTACCAGATCAATGAATGTCTCTTAAGTGAGTATATTACTCATATTAAAAAAAAAAATAAATGAAGAGTCCCTTTAGAAAACTTAAGTTTAGATGATGAAATTTAAAATCCTTCCTTTCCCAGAAGAGGAAATGAAGCAGTGACAGTAGAAAAAGATACCATTCTAGGAGAGCTCAGCTAATATGATGTATTGAATTTCAAATTGCCTGTAAGCATTGATCCATATATGAGGTCCCTTAAAACATTTTATGTATATAAATATATCTATACTTTCTATTTTATATATATATACACTAAGTGTGCATTTACATAAACAGATAAAATAAGTATACATATATTTATTATTACCTGCACAAATTAATGACTCAGCAGTGCTTTCCTGAGAACATCTGTCAGCTGTGGTCAAAGCAGGCAGCATTAACAATCACTTTCAGCAATGCATTGTACCCCAGCCCTAATCAAATGAATCTAATCTTCTACGTAACCCATCTTCAAATTTCAGTAACCATCAAACATTCACATGAAACAGAATTCTCATTTGTCCTCTTCAATTATTTTCAGATTTTCAGAAGATTATCTCAGGAACAAGGATCCCTTTTTCTCTGACATATTTTCTCTGTAGCCAGCTTACACTCATAATCAAACTTTTTTTTTTTTTTCCATGAGATTAATTACCAAAATTTACAGATATCTAGTAACTTCAGGATAATCTCATGTGTGTCATGCCAAAGGAAATCAGGGAAGTGCTGTTCCTACCAATTTTTCATACGGAAGAAGTTTCTCACAAAAGTTCTTCTAATCAATTGGGTTTAATATGATGCCCCATATGTATTTTTAATCCAAAAGAGAAAGATACAATGCTCTGTTATGAACTTCAAGTCTAAGCAAATTACTTAACGGTCCAGTAAACAGATAATCAGGTCACTTTAAGGAATGAATGAAAACAGAGAAGCCTAGTGACCCATTCACTCTTTAACATCGCTGATTTGTCTGCAATCTATCATTCAATTTTTAATATAGCCTGCTCCAATAAATAAAAGTAAAATGAGACTACTGCAAAGACGTAAGAGCATATCAATGTTTGAAATGATAGTTACATTTCACTGCCAATTTTGAATTTGAAGAACAATAAGCTACTTCCAGAGAGACTGAAAGCATTGTAAATGACAGCAAGACATAGGCTTAAAAAAACTCAAGTAATATTAACACCCCTTTATATATTTACTGAAATAATTAAATCAAGACTACTACATAAAGGGCTGCCCAATACAAATATTTTTTAGTTTTTCTAAAAACTGTCTTAACAACGAAGCCTGAGTATCTGCAAGTTCTAATACACTTCAGAGATCATTAATCTTCACTATAAACATAGTGAATAAGTAGTATATTTGTATTTTATTTTTAAAGCCACTTAAAAAGCATTAATGTGAAGATGTCAATGTGACTCCAGTAGCAGCTGAAAGTCTGAGCAGTCAACAAAGCCACTGAGCTGATTCAAAAAGCATGCATGCAAGTTACTTAATTTTAACAAGCACCCCATTGATCCTAAAGATCAACATATATTTGCTAGATTAGTACCAGAAAGAGGAGAAGGAATCAGAAAGATTCAGAAAGAGGAGGAGGGAAAAAAAAAAAAAAAAGGAAATTATTATATTACTTCTAGTCTAATTCTATGTCTTGGCAATAGTACAGAATTTCTTAGTACCTGCTATACAGATTTTTGCAACTCAGTTACCCATAGACAGGAATGCTTTAGCATGTTTTGCTCTAAGACTCTAGTTAGGAATGTGAAAACAGTCCACAGGAAATAGTAGTGGATGTTAATGTTACTTCCAGATACAACTGGTGCTGTTTCAAGAATATTGAAACATCATTACACAAGTACATGGATTTGATTTTCAGTCTCTTACTAGAGATACAGCTGCACAGCATCACTACAAGCAACTGGCAGTGCAGAGAAATACGGGAACTTCACACTACTTTGGATTTGGTCACTCTCAGCCTAACTTTGGGACAGGGAAGCCCACACTGATCTGATATAAAAGGATCCGAGTTGATGGCATGGGTACAGATGGGTAACTATAAAGGTTCACTGACTTGCATATCTAGATAACAGAAATGCCTTCGCTACCCATGAAGGAATTCTGCTGTCCTGTTTAGAACCAAAACAGATTTTGCCTACTTGATATTAAGAAGAAAACAACCACCACAACCATTCATGCAAACACAGTGGGGGCATTCAGCCATTCACATACCATAATCAAGTAAATTTCTGCACAGCATGCAGACCACTGTGTAGAGGGTATACTTAGTTTGCAAGATAGAAAACAAGGTAAACGTCTGCATTTGACAATCCTTTAAGAAATTGAAGTTATTTCTGAATTTGTCTTTTGCCGTAAAGAAGTACAAATATTGAATAGTAAAGACTTAAAATCTGAACAGCAAAATTACAATATCCTTATGTTAAAATAAAGGAAAAAGTGGTGAACAGTATCTCACTGTATGATTTAGACTTAATTCAAGTACAATGCCTTCCACAACTTCTTGAATTCCAAGGTATATATCTCAGAAAGATCACAAAGAAAGTGGAAAAACAACCAAGCAGCCTCAGATGAAACACTTCCTATGAAAGCTGACAATTCTTTTTCTCTGAAAGAAAACTCATAAAACTTTGATGAACAGCATACATGGAGATCACATCTCCAGTATGACTTCTTTGGAATTCTCTTACTAAAGAAAGAAAACCCTAAGCAAAGGAAATCTGTTCCTGTTGATTTTTTTGAGCAAGTTAAATTTTTTAAGAACTGTATTTATGTAGATTGTGCTTGCTTACAAAAAGGAAGCAAGAAATAAAACCAAGCAAAAACTCAAACAGAAAAAAACCTCTATTAATACAGCGTGAGTAAATCACACAGAAATAAATCACAGATTACCACAACCAAGCATTAATCCCAGAGTGGTACTATTTCAACTACATTGGTATAATCAAATTAGCTGGATTTCAACTAGAATATAAATAATTATAATGTTTTAGAGGTATTTCAACAGTATTTTTTCAGTTGTGCTACAGGATGCAAAATAAACTGAAATGTTATAAGAAGTTTCATAGAATACAACACAGTAATGTCCATGGTGGTGACTATTCCATTTTGATAATTTAATTAAAAATAAATTTTCATTCCTAACTCCTACAGCAGTATTGCTCAGCCCAAGCTCTTACTTCTTTTAAATTGTAAGATGGTCTGTCAAGGAAATAAATTATCCTACAAAAGTCATGGAAAGGGGCACCAATGACATTACATTTGACTGTTCACTGCAGGTACAACTCAAAGTCCACTCAAGAATTTGCTTTGTATGTGGTTTTTACAAGTTTTTTCAAGAAAATGAGAAAGCCTGCTTGACTTACATCTAATAAGTTTGTTGATTCATATGGACAAAGTACCACCTTGAATGTAAATATACTGAATTCTCAGAGAGACGAACCAAACTTCTCGAAATCCTGAAGAAATGACCAGAACTCTAGCAGAGAGGTGACACAGGATCGCAGATATCAAGCATCTATTCACTACTGCTCTAATTTTGTTATCTAGTCCATTTTGTCTACTTTGATCTGTACAAAAAACAGATGCAAAAGTTATGTGAATAACATCTGGAGACGCATTTGTCTACTGAAACCAACGTATATTTCTGTACTGATACCACCAGAGTTAAGGTTCCACTCCATCTGCATTATTTTTGATTCCCTCTCTGCTTCCTGTTTCACATTTTATGTGGAAACTTGTCTTCAAGACCCTGCTCAAACACAACTCTGGCATTATGCTGGACTGCTACAACTATGACTGTTATCTCTAATCCCTCAAAATTTGAGAAGGATCAGGTGGTTTTCTGAATACAAGAAGAAGTGATCAAGAATAAATGAAAACAACAATAATCTACTGCAATTCACGGTATTTAAAAATATTTTTTTCTGAAAAAAAATCAAATAATTTCTTTTCCACTACTGTAAAATATATGAAAAAAAATACAGTCACAGGAATTGCTCCTTCAGAAGGTAGGACAAGACTGTGGCACCATGAAACTGTAGCTTCTTATATACAATGTGCGTGCTCATCTTTTACACTCTACTCCTTTTTTAAAACTATGAATAGTTACAAACCCTTATATATTATATTAACAACAAGGTATTATTGGAGTACCAGAGAAACGTAATTCAAAACTAATGCTGTGTTCCAGGAGGAGAAATATTCACTAAAAGATCTTCATTCTTTACCACCAAAGCTTTGACTTCCAGATAAAGTGGGCAATGGAATGCATTGGTAGACCTTCATTAAAGCCAATGCAGCTACAAACATTTAGATTGCTAAAGAATTCGGCCTTGGAGATACTGTCATCGAGGGAGAAGAGAAATTGGGCATTAGATTCTAGTTTGGAAAAGCCAGTAATAGAATAAGAAACATCAACTCTTCTGAACAATGACAGCACCCCTTGGGTAATTAGAATTTCTGGAACAGCAACATTCTAGGTATTAATGCCACTGGCATTTATAATAAGAGAGTAATTATTAGAAGTTTAAAAGTCTCCTGCGACTGAGGTTTACTGTTAACTTACAATCAAATAACTTGTGTCATCATATTTTATTCATGCCTATTGCTGTGACTAATTCCAGGAGTCTGACTGGAAATTCAGAAACTGATACCAATATTACCTTGTTAGCACTTAATTACCACCATGTCCAGAAAGGTCTGTTCTCCTATATATGTATACATTATTTTCAAGGATGGTTTTAGAGAAGTATTTTCATTGATCTTTACACATAAAGATTAGTTGCCACTATGAAATTTAAAATACCACAAATATTTCTTTTATTTCAATTCTTGATTTTGTGAAGTGCATAAAATATTAAAGCTACACTAATGCTCCATTGAGATTGTTGATTAGTTAGTTCAAGGTCAATGCTGGGCTACTTATTATGAATTGTTAACGTTCAGGTTTTACCTTCAGGCTAACTGTCTACAAAGAGGGGAAAAGTAGCTCCAGACCATCTCTGCTTCCACAAAACCTTACAGCAGCTGAATCCAGGAGCAGGACTTTTGTTGCCCCCTATTCCACCAATAAAAATAGCCCCTCTCCCTGGACTCCACTGTATGTAACTGTGGAGTAATGGAAGGCAATGACAGTACTTTCTACTAGAACAGGAACACTCTTATAAAGATATCTACTAAGATTTAGTTTAGAAAGCAAAATAGAAGAAGGTAGCTCACCCTTTCTAGAGACTGGTGATGTCTTAAAAAGAGTGCAGTCTGAAGAGCGAGATACTGCTCCCTTGGCTACTAACTCTTAAATGAGGGTAAGGAGGGGTGGTCCCAGGGTCCAGCCCTTTAGGTTGCTCAGGTGCATTACTTGCACCTGAGCTCCCTAGGTTAGCCACACCTTCTCAACTGGTGCTCAACCACTGCTTCAGGTCGTGACTGGCAATTCTCATACAATAATGCACTACTTAAGGATTATTTTTTTTGTACGCTCTTAGTGATGCAAACAGGTGATGAAGATTTATGACAAAGCAGACTCAAAAACTTATTTAAAACAAGATTATTGCATTGTCTTTAATAGATCTTCCCAACAAAGAGTGGTGCCCATCTCGTACTGTCTGTTTGCCCTCCAGTTCTCCAGATATTTCTGAAAGTGGGACCAGATAGACACCATGTGTAACAACATGATAATCAGTAGGATGTTGTCACAGACAAAATGCTGAAAGCAATGTCATCATTAACATCCTCCTCTTCAGTTTAGGCCTGATTTTTTTCCTGAAGCACAAGATAATGTAGAATAGATTAGCAGTATCAGACAGGCAAGGAGATACCATCAGTCCAAGTAGCAATCAGGTGCATTACTCCCACTCCATCATTTCTCAAATGTCAGACAAGAAACTTATTTTTCTGTTCCAAAATATGGCTTTTTACCCATAGCCAAATGGTGCAATAGCAATGACAGAGCTCTTAATTTTCAAAAAATGGCTACAGATTGTTAAAGAATAATTTCAGTGTACTAGAAAACAGTGTTGATGTCAGTGCTGCTCTGCAAGTGGTTTATGCTCTCAGTCCATCATCCAGTGCAATCTTCAATGCTACTAGTAGTGACAGTCTGAGAAAGGAAAATAGTTAAACAGCACAGCTAATGTTGAGAACTTTATTTTGTAATGATTTCTCTGGAAGATTTCCCAGATTACATATCTGACATAGTAGCCTGTACATCAGAAAACAAGTCTCACTGGAGATGCACTGAGAACAGCTACATTTATTCACAGTGGGTAGGCTGCTTTCCCTCCCTTCTTCTGACATAACTGTGTCTGTTACTTCAGCTTTCAAAGAATTCAGCCAGTTACTAAGGCCACTAAGGTTGATCATCTTCCAATTCCCAATATTCAGTTGCATCACCACAAACAGGAAAGGTTGAAAAAAAGTATCTTCAGTGCAGTCAAGATGATTTTTTTTTTTTTTTACCTCATTGTGATATTTTTAATTACTTCCTATGTTTCTATCCTCGGTTATAATATGGAAGTGCTATTGAAGGTCATGACACCACTGTTACATTTCCAGGAATTAATACTTTTAATTAATACTTTTCATTATTTTTTAATGTACTACAAATATCAGAATCAATTTTCCATATGTAATATTTTATCTCTTATATAATTTAATTTTTAGAATATATCCATTCATATTGGTCTTGGTTTCAGCTCGTATAGAGTTATTTTTTCACAGTGTCTAGTATGATGCTATGTTTTGGCTATAGGAGAAAAACAACATCGACACTACACCGATGTTGCCAAGGCCATTCCAGTTTTTCCAGCTTCTCTGCCCATAAGTGGTCTGGGAGGCACAAGGAGCTGGGAGGGAACAGAACCAGGACAGCTGACCTAAACTGACCAAAGTGATATTCCATACCACGGGATACCATGTGCAAAACTATAAAACTGAGGGAATAGGCCAGGTGAGGAGCTGCTGCTCAGGGACTGACTGGGCATTGATCAGCAGGTGGTGAGAAGTTGTTCTGTGCATTGCTTGTTTTGTAAATACATGTGTATATATATATAAATATAATTACCATTCTCTCTTTCTCTTCTGCATTAATAAATAGTTTTCATCTCAACCTACACGTTCTACCTTTTTTTTTTTTCCTAATGGGAAGATGAAGAGTGAGTGAACAGCTGTGTGGTGCTGAGCTTTTTTGCCAGGTTAAATACTGATAATTTTGTACAGAGTTTATGGACACATAAAATTAAAAAATAAATGTTGAACAAATCATCACACGCTTTCATCACTGCCATCATGTTTGTTCACAGAGCTGGCAGTCAGTGAAGAGGACATCACATCATATACAAAGAAGTTCTTTTATTTCTGACAAAACTAAAAGATGGCAACCTGGTGTTTTTTTCCAAGATGCCCAATAGTAAAGTGATACATACTACACAGACTGAATAGCAATTATTTTATGGCTGTTTACGAGGGTGGGTAGTGACAGGACAAAGGGGAATGGTTTTAAACTGAGACAGGGGAGGTTTAGTTTAGATATTAGGAAGAAGTTTTTCACACAGAGCATGGTGATGCAATGGAACAGGTTGCCCAAGGAGGCTGTGGATGCCCCATCCCTGGAGGCATTCAAGACCAGGCTGAATGTGGCTCTGGGCAGCCTGGTCTGGTGGTTGGGGACCCTGCATGTAGCAGGGGGGGTTGAAACTAGATGATCATTGTGGTCCTTTTCAACCAGGCCACTCTATGATTCTATGATTCTATTTGTGCTGTATTCCTATATTAAACTGCATACATTTGAAAAGAGTGCAACGCAGCCACACTTGCAGCCCACTCTTTCCTCCAAAATGATACTCTGTCTTTGCCTTGTGAGGAGAATAACAGAAAGAAAATCCTCATTATAAAGGAAAAAAAATGACAGAACTGCTTAAGGAACTTATGTTTGTTTTTATGACTTGGAATAAATTTAAGAAACAAAAAGCATGATTATTTCACAAGTAATTTAGTGTTTTGTAGAGGATCATTTACAATATTAGAAGAAAAAAGAAAGAGATAATTATGTACTAGTTAGGGTACTGTGTCATCTGCTTTTACATTCTAATTAAGAACAGTAACTGAGCAACCACAACACACAAAGTGAGAGTGTCCTTTGTTTTCTCTCTATGGCTGAGGGGGCACTATCTCCATGGGACAGCCCTTCCAGTCCTTTTCCTTCCCTGGCCCTTTCTGCAAAAAACCCTTTGTATGGAGGCCTCAGACACTCCCATTCAAAATCTTACAAATACTAAAAATGAAACTGTGAGGACCCATTTTCATTTCATGGCTATTATGGAGAAAATAAGTTATATATCTTTGATGCAATTTCATTTGTTTTGCAGTCCCATAAAGGCACCTATATGTATGCTCCCCAAGAAGCAGAGTACATCTCTGTCATAAGGACAGTCATAAGCTCAAGTGTGCTGAGGTTATTCAAAAGAGCCAAAGTACAATCACAGTCTTTTAATTCATATATCTTTTTTACTTGGAAAATCTCTATGATTTAATATCTTATAAGTGAGGGCTTTGCTTGTTCTGTGGCCTCCATAACTTAACTATTACATGAAAGTTTTCTTAGGTTTGACTATCATTTCATTGAAGCCTTACAGAAAACTTTTGACTACATTTACTCCATAAATGAAAATAAAATCCATTCTTGATAGATAAAAGAGAAAAAGCAAAAACATTTAAAACCAAAGATGAGAAAAGATACCACTAGTTCAAAAGCCAAGAAAAGGGGAAAAAAATGACATCTTTAACACACTTATTTGATGGAAAACTAACTGCTGATGGTATAGACTGAGACTAAAAGATTGTCATTTTTTAACCACTGAAGATTAGATTATGATAGCGTCCCTAAAGAAAAGAGCTTCTGGTTATTAAAGCTTTACGTAGTAAAGTTTCACGTAGTTCAGAGGGCTTTAAAGATAATGAAACTTAATAGAATAGAAAGTGCTTTTCAAGTCAGTGACCTGAGAATAAGGTGTACACTGTTCTTAACATGACTTGTCACAAAAACAGTCATCTAGTGTAATAACTGAGCCTTCTCTAATTAGAAGGTCTCCCCAGAGTACCAAAAAATTGACAACAAGCGATATCTAGCGTTAATCTTTAACATTCCCGCTCTGACTGTAACTTTGACTCTCCAATTACTATACATCAAAAAGCCATTTTTAAGGATCTTAATTAATATTTAAATAGAAGGATAAGCTGATACGGTTTTACCGCATTGTCCCTTGATAATAATCATTTTCTTTAAATAAAGAAAATAGAGGGAGATTTTCATGGGTGGTAATGGTTTCTGAGTCAGAAACTCTCACTGAGGAGAATGGCAGTGAAAGAATCTTAGGCATCATAGAGATAAGAGATAAAAAGAAAGCTTTATCTCTCTTTATCAGTTAATTAGTTAAAGCTTATGTTTAATTTTACCAATTCTTACTACTCATTACATGAATCTAATTTACAGAGACATGCAGTCCATTTAAGCATTAATCTGAAGCATTTCAATGGCACACATTAAGAACACTTTTCAGAGTATCAAAAGGAAACCAAGGATTAGACTCTCAGGAGAACAGATCAATCTCACTTATCTTCAGTAGGTCTAAAAAAGTCTAAAAATTAAGTACCTAATTTTACTCAGTTTTCTATCCCTCTTGCAAAGAGAGATGTAGCTCTAAATGGCAGTTGTTCCTACAGTAGGTATTTAAAAGATGTAAGATGCCTCTGGAGAATGTCTTCTGCTGAAGATGGAAGGAGACCCCGTAATCAACCTAGACTAGTTGAATATGAATAATCCTCCAAAACACTTTGAAATGTAAATCAAGACTTTAAATCTAGAAGACAAGATCTGTGCTACATTCATTTATTGAATAACTTTTTTTTTTTTTTCATCATTTAGAGCTACAGATGAGGATAATTCATTTATATGTAGAAGTTGCTTTCAAATACTGGAAGATAGTGTATACTCAAGTCACTACTTCATATTTCTGAAGTGAAAAATTAAAATAGACATTTTAAAGGCATGAAACAGATTGGTTTTCTTTAAATGCGATAATCATATTAATAGTAACAATTATTAGTTATAGAATTTTTCTTTGATAAAATACTCAATTCCAGAATGACATTTCTGTCCTTTTATTTCAGTGTGGGAAACCTAATCCAATTTCCAGCTACAAATAACATTATTCTGAGCCCTTCATTTTTTAAAATATGTTGACAAATATGTGATAAAGTAGAAGGGAAATAAAGTGACGAAGAAACAGAAAAGGCTGAGATATGTGGAAAATTTAATAGGATGAACTGTCTTCCACTTTGGTAGACATTAAGTACAGGGAAGATATCACATCCATCTGTAAGTATGCTGAAATGTGTAAAACAGCATCCAGCTGAACTTCACTGACTGAAGTGCTGCTCCTGACTGGCCTGTTCCAGAGGAGCAAAAAGTACTCCCAAGAATGGGACTTTCTAAGGAGCTAACTGTACTCTACTTGGGCAAGGTCATTGTAGGCAGTCCAGCAGAAAAGCAGGAACTATCCTGAAGTCTGTCTGGATAGTTCAGAGTTTTGGGTACCATGTATCCAAACCAGGACAATATGCTCAAGTTCATCAAATGGATTTGAAAAACTTACAAGAATGTAGTGGAATAATCAGAAGAAAGCCAAGGGATGCTTGGGATAACCCAACTCCATTGCTCTAAACAGTAACCACTGAAGATTGCGTTAGTTTGTTTCCAGGAAAGTCAAACAAAGAAATAAACATGGAAATGCCATAGAATCATAGAAACATAGAATCACAGAATCATAGAATCACAAGGTTGGAAACGACCTGCAAGATCATCTAGTCCAACCACCTTCCCATTCCTATTAGTACCACAAGCTACTAAACCATATCTCGCAGCTCCTCATCCAGGCACCTCTTGAACGCTGCCAGGGATGGCGACTCCACCACCTCCCTGGGCAGCCATTCCAGTGCCTGACCACCCTGAGATAAAAATTTTCTCCTAATGTCCAACCTAAACCTCCTCTGGTACAAAACGTTTTTCAAGCCTCCTTTCTAAAGAAGCTTTATAATCCACCCTCACATGAAAGGATAAATAAGGTTTATAGCTCTTAAAATGCATGGTAATAAGCCCCTTCTGTGTGGATTGTGAAAAAATATCCATTTTGCAGTTTAGAGATGATTCAACATTGAAACTCCTGACACACACTGCTCCATCAGACTTCCATTCCTGTTTTGTCTAGTTTGATCTCTGTTACCTTGCCTATATGCTTTACTTTTTCTGCTGCAGCAGACATTTCTTATCCCACAATCTCTAGTATTCACTCAGAAAGAATTTCTGAGAAGGGCTAAATACTTTCCTCATTACTTGTATACATTTATATTTGCACCACACTTAGAAAAAAAAAAAAAAAAAAAACAACCTATTTTTGTGCATTTAAAATATATCAGTACCTACAAAATATCTATTTCATAATTATTTCCTCCCTCTCCAATTAAAACAAAAAAACTGATATATTAAAAGTAGAAGATTGGAAATTTAGTAGAATATTAGAAGTTTGCACTTTTAAGGTAAAGAGAAGAATAATCAGTGTACTATTAGAATGACTTGGCATTTTGTAGCAAGTAACTTATACTGCATTTATCAAACTGAAAGGATTAGGGTGCATAATCTTTTCTGCTTCTTACACTTCAATGAACTTGATTTAGCCATAAACTTTTCTTCTGTGAAACACCTTTACACACCTATAATATACAAAGGTTTTAAAACAAATCTGCAAAGACTGCATTACAATTTTCTCCAGAAAAACACTGCTTTAAGAAAGTCGTTTTCTTCTTCTTCCTTTCTTTCTTTCTTCTTCTTTTTTTTTTTTTTTTCCTCCTTCCAGGTACAGAAATCATTCTACTAATCTCCTTAAAAGTGAAAAAGTCTCCACCAGACAATAATTGTGAGTGAGTATATTTCAATAGCTACAGTTACAGTTACTCTTGCAAGCACACTGGCAAAATTCTGCACTTAATGCCAATATTAAAGTAGTGTTAAATATGAAAGTCCAAGCTCAGATAATACTCAACAATTATTTTAGGGTGCACTGGATAATGCTAAGGAATATGAATGACAATACACTTCATATTGAAAGAGAACTTTGACTTCAAAGTATTCCATGATGGAGTGACGGCACTGGTGGACAAAGAAAAGACAACTGATGTCATCTACCTGGACTTCTGCAAGGGTTATGACATGGTACCTCACCTTATCTAAATTGAAGAGATACACATTTGAGGGTTGGACTATTCATTGAGTAAGGAATTGGTTGGAAGGTGACAGCCAGAGGGTTGTGATCAATGGCTCTATGTCCAGGTGGAGGCTGGTGATGAATGGTGTCCCGCCAGGGTCTGTCTTGAGACTTCTTTATCAATAACATCGATGATGGGATTGAGTGCACCTCCAGCAAGTTTGCTGATGACACTGAGCTGAGTGGTGCTCTCGATATGGCAGAAGGAAGGGATCCAGACAAACCTTGGTAAAAGGCGGGCTCATGTGAACTTAATGGGGTTCAACAAAGCAAAGTGCAAGTTTCAACCCTCCTGTCACAGGCAGAGTTGCCAATCACTAGTTCAGGTACTAGATAAGGTTGCCCAGGGCCCCGTCCAACCTGGCCTTGAACACCTCCAGGGACGGGACATCCATACCCTCTCTGGGCAGCCTGTTCCAGCACCTCACCCCTACAGTGAAAAATCTTACCCAGATATCTAATCCCTTCCTTTAGTTTAAAATCCCTTCCTTTTTCCTTATCACTATCTGCCCATGTAAAATGTTGAATTCACTCCTGTTTATAAACTCTCTTTGAATATTGGAAGGTCTTAAGGAGGTCTCCTTGCAGCCTTCTCTTCTCCAGACTGAACAAGCCTAGCTCCTTCAGCTTGTCTTCATAGGAGAGGTACTCCAGCACTCTGATAAATGTTAAAAGATATTAATTATGCTAAGGTAACTGAATTATTTTTTCAAAGATACAAGTTTCAAGAACAGATCAGAAAAAAAGTTTTCATGCATATCTGAAGGGAAAGATATGATGTAGGTTTATGTTTAGTCTATTGAATCCAGCTCATGGGTATGAAATTGAAATGCAGCAACTATGAAAGTGCTTTAATTAAATGATTAAATGACACATGGACAGAGTAGTAGTGTATTTGATTTCTCTACCATTGGAGCTGAAAGTGCAGAATAAAATGTGGTTACCTCCTAGAATTTATTTTAAAAGATCAAAATCCTAACGTTTCTAAAATAATTATTCAAAATAAATAAACATAGGATTTGTGTTTCATAATAGTAGGCATATCATGCACTCTGCTCTGATGTGTACTGCATTCTCTGATCTGCTGTCTTTTCCTGTCAGCATTGTGTGTTCACTTCATGTTTTGCTTGATAAAGAGGCACTAATCAACTCAGCATCCCTATGAAAACTAAATCCAACAAGTTCACGGAGAAAATAGAAAAACAATATGTTACGCTCTACATTTTTCTTGACTGATTCTAAGGGAAGCAAAAACAAAATAAGAACTCTTCCCTGATAGACTGGGGCTTTTAATTATTATACTATTATAAAAATATTATCATCAGTATTACTTATATGTATATAATTACTATACCATTGTTATATAGATCTGAAACTGATCAACTAGCTATATTTAAAAAAACAAATAGCACTACACTCAGGAGAGCTTGCCCTCTGTCGCCTGACGTCACATTTAACTTTATACAAAATCCACAAATAACACTTTCTGGTTGTATGAACGTTAACAGAAGGACAATTGTTGGCTAACTGGAAAATAAAATAAGTACTTCTTTTTAATGAATGATTTCATACAACTTTTGCTGTGTCAACAGAAATTTTCAAGTAAGGAAAAAGCAACTTTAAAGTCAAACCGCAGCTGACATGTCTTTTATCTCCATGTAAGAAACGGTATTTCTTCCCCCTTCTGGGTGACAAAGGACTGCAAGCACACCCTACCTGTGAAGGACTGCAAACAGATTTCTAATCTTAGATCTGTAAACATAAAATTATGGATAGTACCATCTTTAAGCAATCAAGTATACTAACCAATTACCAGAAGCATCTTTATATAATCAACATTGGTGTGATGACATTTAAATAATTTAACTTTCTACATGGCCATTAAAGTAAGGAGCTAAAGAACTAAAGTTTCAGCGAGATTATGTTTTCAATATAAAATGCTTGGAGGAATTTTCCTTACTTGTTCTATTTTTCAAGGAGTATATAAACATGAAACAAAATCATTATTAATTCCATGGGAGATACTTTATACATCCTGAGCAATTAACTGTTTCTACAGAACATTTGTCAGACACTTTTGAAGTATTCCAGTTGTTTAATGACTAATTATCATCCAACCTGCAGTTTTTAGATCTTGTGAAAATAGTGACTTTTAGTATACGGGGGAAAAAAAAGGAAAAAAGAAAGAGATAATTATGTACTAGTTAGGGTAATGTGTCATCTGTTTTTACAGTCTAATTAAGAAGATGTTACATTATTATATAGAAAAATACAACCTGACAAGCAGTGAGGTTGCATAATTAGGATACCATCTCAGTCGTGATGTTAGATGTAAGGCCAAAGAGCAAATCATTTCATCTCCCACAAAGAACAAGTGAGTGCACTCCCACAGTGCTACTGCTAGCATGATATAGTGTTTATGCACAATGAGGAAAAGCAGATACTGTTGCTATTGCCAAAGCTCTGGCTTGTAGCAGGAGCACAAACACCTAAAAATACTGTCACAGAGCAACATGGAGTAACAGAAGTGCTTGATAAAACATGAGTATATATGGAAGTGGAAGGAGTCACAACTACGGAGACTTCTGGGGAAAATATTTGTCCCTGGTTTTGTACCAGTGAAGAAGGGATCAAAGTGATGTACCTGACATGCCTGCATCTGTAAAACACAATTGAGGTCTCAGTCCCAGTCTACAGGACTCCATCTGGAGACGAGGAATTATAAGGCTAAGAGCAATCTGGTTTATTTTATTGCATATATTACAGTCCTCCAGCTGGAATCCTGGCAGGTTGACAGCATAAACCCCAGATGGGAAAGATTTGGGGCATCTAAACTTTGTTTCATTTATGTACCATTTGTACCTGCTAAATGTCATGGTCATACTTGTCCCCATGGCTCTGACCCTGGCTGCAGTAGTAGCCACTCAGGTTTGCTGATAAAGTTGCCAAATCTGACATTATTTCTTTACTGCCTTCAGAAGCTCTAGCTATCAGCACTGCTCTCCTTAGAGAGGAGCAGGAAAGCCATTCCAACTCCTACCAGTAGAACAGAGGCAACTAATTCCAGAGTATTACAAAGGCTTCTTTCCATGGTTTTCCTGCAAGTTTCAGTTTCTGAGTGCAATATAACAGATGGAGTAACACACAGACATCACTAACATTTGGTGCTGAGTGTGCAAATGTGTATTTTGAATAGTGCCAATCTGAAGAGCCAAAGTTCATCTACAAGTAGAGCCAAGTAGGAAAGAGGAGAAAGGGGAAAAGTCAAAGTGGAGGGGAGGGACAGCAGTGCCTACCTCTATTCTCTTCCCTTGAGTTCTGAGTTCCCTTGAGCAACAGAGTCAAATTAGAACTGGAGAGAAATAAATGAAGATGAGTACAGGGAGAGAGGAAGGTGCATCCAGTGGAAACAGCTCCCTTATTTCTCATGCTCAAACTGATGAAAATCATTCCTCTTGATGCTGCATCGGCATTGACAACCACATCCTGCCAAATGCAGAATTACTTTTCTGTGTTTTGCTGAGTAAAATAAAGAGAAAATAATAATTCTACATTGAAGTGAAAGGAAAACAAAGGAATATACAAGCTTAATGTTTAAAAATAGATACTAACTAGACTAACTACAGACTAACTAGATAGAAAATGGTGGAAAATAATTATTTAAAGGGAGTGTGTTAAGTAACCTAGAAAGTGAGCGGGTGATACACAGAGAGGAAAACAAGGACTATATATACACAATAAAGTCTATTATTTAGGAAAACTTCTGCTTATTAAAAAAAAAAAAAAAAAGTGCTTTGTAGACAATTCCTTGATAAATGTTAAAAGGACTTAACTAGCTTTTGGTAACAACTTTTTTCACTCCCTGTGTAATTTTCATGACCTATCCTGCAATTTTTGGTACACTGTCTATGCTTAGAAAACAAGAGAAAACATTTGCACACAGAAATATCACTTGCATGTTGAAATTGGCTATTGAAGGAACTTATTTCATCTGCATGCACTTATCTACATGCAGATTGTGATTTTATGCTGTAAATTCTGGTTCATCAAGACCAGACGTCTTGATCGTGGAGGCCAAGCAGATGATCATTTACAGATTAAATGTATTAAATGTCTTGGACTTTTTCATTGTAAACTTGAAATTTCAGATTTTGGTTTTTTTGTTTTTTTCATAACTCTATGGTCAAGAACCACATCACTTCCAGAGAATCAAAGATAATAAAAGGACACATGAAAAAATTATTTAAAGCAAGGCTCCTAGAGTAAAGCCAGAGAGAATACGAGGACTTCCTTGGCAAGGTTGCAACTTAAATCCCACAAAATAAATAAACTATAAAAGAGATCATTACCAATACCTGAAAAATGAAATTTATTTCATTTTCTTCTGGCAATATTGAACCTTCAGAGGTCATGGGAGAAAATCCATTAAAATTATATTAGTAGAAGTAGTAGTAATAATAATAATAACAACAATAACAACATCATTCTTTTAGAAATCATTTTGAAAATTTTGTAGCTATGCTGTTGGGTTCAGTGCAGGCTAACAGAAATAGTCATTAAAAAAAAAAGAGGCTGCAAATGCATTGTGTTCCACAAGGAGTTAGCAGCACCACAGAGTAATTTGTGACTGCCACAACAGTGATTTCAGTGGGTTCCAGAAACCCAAGTCTTGTTTCTTATTCAGAGAACAGAGAGGAATTGGATCCAAGGGAAATAAGATTTCTCTCTTAAACTAGGAGTTTCAAAAGTAATAAACTACAATTTCAGACAAAATAATGTATTTATTGTATATTTGGAAGACCAGTACTTATATTGCTTTTTCCAGACACTGTTGTTGGCTGCACATTGTTTAAGGTAGAGGTGGTTTAAAGCTCAGCTTGTACACTGTCATTAACTACAGATGAACATGCATTCATCTCTAAACAATTTTACAATACAGAACACATATCTACGATCATATGGATAACTCAGCAAATGGCTCATCACATACAGACAACCCAGGGAAAACAGATCTTTTTGTTGTTGTTATTGCTTATATCCATATAAATTTGAAATTTCAGATAGCACACCTGCCTCCATACCTGTTTTCAGAGGGAAGAATAACTTTGTAAAAAACATCCTTACCACAGGGCATTTAAAAAAAAAAAAAAAAAAAATCAGTTGTGCATAGAATTGCTATTGATTAAGAACAAGGCAGCTAGCAGTATAGTTACTTATATGCTGATGATTAAATCGTAATAGAAACAAAAGAACAAGGGTAAGGAGAGAATAACTCAGTATTTGTTACACTTCTAGTGTGTAGGGATTATGGTTAAATAATGTCTTGGCATCTCCACATTGCTCTGAATGGCTGAAGAAACATTTCATGGGAACAAATAGAAAAGATGCATGGTAGTGCTGGAATGAGAAGTCCTATGGAACACATTAAAAATAGATGCCAAGAAATTGCATCATCTTTCCCCTCACCCAGTATGGGTCAGGAGGTTGCAAACATTCATTTCTGTTCCATTTCTCATGAAGTAAGAAGGCATTCTTTCTACTATTCTATTGCTATAAAATACCCTTACATAGAAGATTAGCAGGACAACAAAGATTATAAAAACTATAGTCACAGTATTAATTTATGTTTATGTAGATTCTGGCACAAAAAGTAGCTCCTGCCTGGTAAAATGCACTTTCTGGAATGCATCAAAAGTAGAAGGTACCCTCAGCAAAAAAAATAATCACAGTAATAAATTTTGTGAACCAAATTAATTTTTAGAAACAAATGAAATTCAATAGTCCAGTGGTCTTTCACTTCAGTAATGAAAAAATACTTAAGCTATAAAGTGACCATATGGAAACTGATGAGCTTAAGCAGAAATGGATGTGCTAGCACATCACCTTTTGGAATTACCCTTTTATTAGTATTAGTTAAAACTGTCATTAGGATTAGCCCAAATATAGGATCTAGTGTAGATGAACTGGAGGTTCCCTGGAATAGGTTCAAGCTATGCATTCTCAGTGCCTCTGAAAATCACATCATTTCCATGGTGTCTTCCTTGAACAGCCCATCTATTAGAAATTAATCTTATCTTTCACCATCAATAAAATTAGGCCATTACTACTATGCAACACAGCTTTGAATTTTTGTGAATAATACATATCTCAGGTTGCAAAGATTATCAAATTAGTGAAAAGAAGCTGATTATTAACTTCTATTTCCATTTAATTTTACACTTAAACACAACTTTTTTTTTTTTTTCCTAAAGAAAAAATTGTAAGTAATTCTGGATATAGGCAGATGGACAATACAAATCTACTGGAGGCAATGGGCTCCAAAAGGAAATATACAGAGATATCTAAGCTCCTCATTAGAAAAGATTTGCAACATTTCAAATACAGTTAAAATATTTCATTCAGAAAAGTTATGGAATGTGCAATTGCAGCTTCTCCTGAATACATAAATAAGGAAAGTCTGAGACAACTTATATAAATATAAAGCATCTAGTATTATAATTTGAAATATCAACATGATATGATTTAGAAGGAACTAGAAGAAAATCCATAAAACAGAAAGTATTATTCTTTGGTTCTTTCATGACACTACTTTTGTCCTTCCATTAAAGTACTCAGAATCTTTAGACTTGGACTCTAAGTTCCATCTAATAAATATGTGATGCTGCCATGGATTCATCTTAGATCTGTGCTTAGTTTAGAAGTGCACTATTCATTCAATTTGAGTGAAAATCTCTGAGGGCAGAATTTGTGTGAAATCATCCATCTGACATATTTAGCCTGTACAGGAGTGAAAAGTACCTCTTAAATTACTGTCAAATCTATAAAGGTTCCCCCCTATCTTCTGCTTTATTAGCTTGAGAAGAGAGGGGAAGGCAGCTATCACTTCCCACAGTACAGCTGTTAGCAAGTGTAATGCACTGGCCCAACAGTTAAATATCCAACACATCAGAATTTAAAAGAGATATATTCATCACAATACAGCTACATTCATAGAGATATACCAACCAAATGGATACAAAACAATGGTTGCTCTAAGCAGTCAAAAGAAAAAAGACAGTGAGAGCATAACACAGTCTCTGGACACTAACATTTCTTAGAAAACTTTCTCTTTCTCACTCTGCTCCCAGATAATCTGTTTTCTATTCTTGCAGTTTTTATTTTGAAAGTAGAGATATTAGATTGAATATTGCACCGCAGTGCATACTAAAACTTTAACACCTGAGCATTACAATAAAGAAAATAGAGTTAGGCAGGACTGAGAGCAAAGCAAATGAATACAACAACCAGACCTTGGTCTTTACTTAATATTACATCCAGATCTTTATTGGAGTTGACAATGAAAACAATAAAGAGAAATGGCCTTAAAACGGAGCCCCGCAGAATCCCACTGGTGACAATAGGACAACTCTCAGGCCATACCCTCCCTTTACTCAACACAGTCATGCTTTTGTTGTCCTAGGATATTCCTAGTGTCACAATTCCATGGCCTTATGATGCCACAAACCACCTCCCAGCAAACTGCTATAAATATGGGGAGCTGACATCAGAACAGCAACTGTGACACAAGCCAGCAGCCAACAAAGGCAGGCAGGCAGGCAGGGGCTGCGATGCCAATCAGCCGGCCAAGGCGGGCAGGCAGGGTCCGCAACACCGATCAGCCAGCCAATGCAGGAAGGATGGGACTCAACACCTGCCAGCCAGCCAAAGCAGGCAGAAGGGCAGGCAGGGGCCATGACAACAGCCAGTCAGCCAAGACAGGTAGGCAGGGGCTGTGACTCTGGCCAGTCAGCCAGCTAAGGCAGGCAGAAAGGCAGGGGCTACAACAGCAGTCAGCCAGCCAACACAGGAAGGCAGGGGCTCAAATATCTGCCAGCCAGCCAAGGCAGGCAGGTAGGCAGGAGCCACGGCTCCAGCCAGCCAGCTAAGGCAGTCAGACAGGCTGGAGCCATGATGCCAGCCAGCCAGCCAAGGCAGGCCAGTTTTGGAAGACCAAAATTTTAAAAATAAATACGCCTTCCTGCACTACTGATGTTTCCTTTTACTGATTTGTTTATATTGATTTCAGATTGCTTGGAATGTTTATTTATCATTGTCGATGGTTTACAGGCTGCTTCGGCCCGGTTCCACGACTAGTGGGATGGGGGGATCCACGGATCCATGACTTGGGAAAGGGAAAAAGGGAAAAGGGTAGGGAGATGGGCCTAAAAACAAAGCAGCAGCAACTCTGCTTGATCTGAGGGAGGTCTGAGAAGAAACAAACTAATTTACTAAAGAAGATATCAGAATGCAAGATAACACACATACAGCATAATACAATAGAATTAGAATTGAAGCTAATAAATAAAATTAGAGCATCTGAAAACCGAAGGCTTTACTCTAAGCTGGAGCGATATGGCACCAGCAACAGAGATGATCACAGTCAGTTGAAAAGGAAAACGGGGGTCTTGTGAGCTATGAATGGTTTTTATCTTTCCCTCTGAGCAGAAATGGTAAGAGAACAGTGAACAGCCCTCTAGGAGATGCAGTCTGTAGTTCTTCTTCTCCTCTGGGGCAGGTACCCAGACCTAGAGCATTAACTCTTTAACTCTCAGTGCACTACATGATATTATGATGTGGAATACCCACAACCAAAAGTCATAAAATCATTACTTGAAGGAGTCTCCTAAAAAGGGTCATAGAGGCAATTACATCTAACAGTGACAGGAACTGTGGGATCCTGATGAGTAGCTGTCAAATAGCATTGAAGCATGAATGGAACTATCAACCAAGCAGATGTTGTCAAGATTGTTGACCTAGAAAGATACTGAGATATCAAATCGTTACATTGGTGCAGAAAAATCTGCTTACATACTGGCACTTGAGTTTCATCATTACTGAGAGCTTAATAGCTGTTCTTTGGAGGCTAAAAGCTAAGAATTAGTTGCCTCCCCTTTCTTTACCTTTACTGTCCAGACATATATGAATTGAAAAGCAAAGCAAACACCCTGTGCAACTAAAACTGAGGTAAGGTTACAAATAGCAGTGCAGGTAGACAACTTAGCCTTACTATATTATATAATAATATATATTATATATATATATATAAAATATTATATAATATATAATATATAATATATATATTATATAATAATAATATTATATAATAATATATATTATATATATATATATAATAATATATAATAATATATATTGTTTGAGATTGGAAGCTCAACTCATCCAGTGGGCATTTGGTAGATTAGATACCTAGGTTCAGTTCTGTCTTAATTCTCTCTGGCCTTAAATTTTGGATATAATAATGTCTGGTTATGTCCTGGAATAGTATTTGCATTCTCTTGCTCATAGTCAGGATCACAGAACCACGGAATTACAGAATTGTCGGAGTTGGAGGGGACCTCTAGAGGTCATTGAGTCCAACCCCCCGCAAAGCAGGCCCCCTATAGCAGGCTGCACAGGTAGGTGTCCAGGTGGGTCTTGAACACCTCCAGAGAAGGAGAATCCACAACTTCCCTGGGCAGCCTGTTCCAGTGCTCCGTCACCCTTACTGTGATGAAGTTCCTTCGCATGTTGGTGTGGAATTTCCTATGCTCCAGTTTATGGCTGTTTCCCCTCGTTCTGTCCCCACAGACCACTGAGAAGAGGTTGGCCATGTCTCTTTGACTCCCACTCCCTCCCACACACTAGCCATCCCTCTGCTTTCATGTCCCAAGTTTTCCATCCAATCTGTGCTGCATACTTCACTATTTCCCACAACAATTTTTTTTAATATCCTTCAGCGCTTAGATCATCATGGAATAGGCTCTGCAATCCATTCTAATATTTTGTCCCTAAATGCCCTTACTTGTCTTCTCTTACATTGCTCAAATGCATGAAGGAAGGAAAGACAAGAACTCTTGGAGCTCAGGCCTTGTAATCAGCAGTGAAGGACAGGGACAGTGAAGGACAAAAGCTCTGAAGTAAGAACTTCCAACTGGAAGCCAATACAGCGGAATCTTTTACACAAATAATTATCTCATTCACTCAAACTTCTACTAAATGAAAGACTAGCTTTTCTGTGGGGACATCTTTCTTTATTACTTTCTTTTTGAAGGAAAAAAAAATGCATCAGAATAGTGAAAGAAATATGCCTGACACAGAGATGGCCATTTTACTGATATTTTTTACAAACCCCTGTCATTCATTTATTTTTTTCCCCCAAGGAATTTAAGAAATAGAAAGGTTTTCAAAAATATGTTTAAACAACTTATTTTTTGAATGAGAATTTGTGTCTGAACTGTCTCATTGGAACCTGGAAAGTTCCAGTGATCATTCAGTGTAAGATAAGTCAGACATCAGGTCTGGAAATGATCACCATAAATAGCAAATAAGAAAATTATCACTTATATTTACAGTGTCTGTGAACATCGGACAAAAGGCTCAAATGTAATAAATTCAGTTTTAATGGGACTAATCAGTTGCTTTCCCAGGCTGGACAAGAATGATCAACATCTCGGAACCAATTATCATTAACAGATTTCCACGCTGTCGCATAACTGATATTTTCAGTCATTTAAAAAGCGTTAGCCAAATGTTAACTTACACGTTAGGCTCTTGCTGCCTTAAATGGATATTTCCCACTCAGACCTCATGGAGAGACAAGGAGGTTTTTCACACATTATAATCACTCGGTAAAAGCACACAGACTTCTGCTTGGGTGCATCTAAGCATAAAAATTTTCACTTATTCAAGCAGAAAGATTCTACTTCTATGAGATCAAACGTACTGTTAAATCTTGATCACAAAGTACTAAGCATTGAGTAAATTGAGTGTGATGGCTCTGGGAGGGCACTATTCCTCATTTTGTCCAGCAGACCATACCACAATATCCCTTTCATGTGGTGAAGCTGTTCATGACTGCAAGGAAATAAATCTGCACTGCAATGCATCATTAAGTCAAATTAACCCAATCATCCACCTGTTAAGTGAACAAAACGAAGAAAAATCTCATTCTCAGCAAGTTCCTTTGCATAGAATCAGCAGGGAATGGCTACATCATGTCAACAGTTCCTTAATCTCATTAGTTAACTCTCATTTCTTTTACAGCCAGTAATATACTTTGCTTCTAATGTTTCAGCAGATTCATTATGGTCAAACACTAACTTCTTGTCAAAATTAATTGTAACAGGAAAAATTATACTTCCTTTGAATGTGTCTGTTTTCATGGGAAGTGGGATGTGTTTCTTTATTAAAAAAAAAAAAAAAAAAAAAAAAAGAAAGAAAACAAAGAGAGAAAGAGATACTTGTTGCTTTCAGTGTGTTTGTGTTAGGACTCCAACCTGCTTGAGCTTTCACCTGAAACTACTGTTTAATTCCTTTTTTAACCTCTTTTTCACAACCAGTGACAGTATTCACCTGGAACTTACATCAACATAGACTGGAGACTAACTTGCTCAAGTTCTTTAGAAAACAACCTCATGAACACAAAAGATCCAACATGACATTCTTTTTCTTATGAGACTGGATAGCAAGTGAAATTCAAAGGAATGTATGTGAACTTGCATCATGACCATTATTAGAAAATAAACTACCCTGTATGAAAGTGGAAGCATAGTGCTGCTTGAAGCATCCCACTTACAAGTTCTGCATTTTTGCTTATCTGTTTTATTTATTGTTAATATGTGTTATTATTCATATGAGCTTGCTACCTTTCTTGTTTTGGTAATTTATTGTATCAATAAAATGCAGTTTTCTCATCTGATGGAGAAGTTATATATATATATATTTTAAAGCAATGTCTCATTTAAAAGCTGAAGAGGTGGGAGAAGTCATGATATATTGACTGATGCAGAAAAAGTTATAACCTGTTCTCCTATTACTTCTTACACTAAATTAAATCACCAAACTAAATTAAATGCTATGTGGATTTACATAAATAAGTGAGGCTTCTTGTTCATAACCGCAAAGTGGACAATCTTTTTAAAATACAAATTGGAAAAGTAAAAGGAAATTGGCAATGAGTGCAGTGGATCTGACTTCCATTGCCAGTGGATCTGGCAGGTGAAAACTGTATATAGAAAATTGGAAGAGCAGTGGAAGAAATGTGTTTATCCTGCTTATTACAGTAAAGAATGAAGATAAAGTCTTTACGATGAACAAAAATGTAGAAACATAGAGGATCATAGCAGAATATCAAATCATTTCTTACAAGACTGTTTCTTGTGATCCTACTAAGACTTGTTTTTGGTTCTGCAAGCACATGTACACCTATCAATAACAGTATTAGTAAAATACAGTGAGAAAAACAGTAATATAAACTATGTACTACGGAAACTATTTCACATTATTTCCCTCATCCTGGTGAAGATTTTCTAACTGTTACTCATACAGAAAATTTTGAATTTAAGATGTGGATAAACACAAGCACACAAACATTCCTGGTACTCTATAGTCTATAGCTACTGAGGATATAAAGGAAAAAAACTATAATTAGCCAAGCTAACAGAAAAAGAAGAAATGTGTGAACAATAAACATTTTATTGGTCAACTTCCTGACATACAAAAAACCTTCAATCTAACTGTCAGAGAGTATAAAATCATTGATATAATAAAGTAGAACAAAGAAATTTAAATGTAAGAAATAATTAATGCAAGAATCTACTTCTTTCAAGGAAACACCAGAGTGCTAAAAATCCTATATATTTCCAACTTTTATTACTGTTGTAGGTAACAGATGTAAGCTTGCCCTTTAAGGATTCAGTCCACAGAATGCGCATGAAATTTACAGTGGAAAAGGATTTTGTGATCAATGCTGAGGAAGTACAAGATCTATCGACAAATAAGCAAGGTTCTTGGCCCAAGGTGAACTGCTGTTCAGTAGCACAAAAAGAGGGACAAGAACAACACAAAATCATCACCCTTAATTGATTGACAGTCATCAGGAAGAAAAAAACCCAACAAAATACTAGTACTCCCTGAGAAAACAAAAAACAAAAAACCTACCAAATAAAACAAAACAAAAACCCAGAAAAAAAAAATATATAGCATCTGCTTTGAAAGTAGCACAACATTTGATACAACTGCGGCCATCACCCATAGACCTGACCCTGACCTTTCTGCAGAGAAAGAATGCACAGGGACAGCATTATTGGGCTGTGAAAACCTCCTGTTTCAAGCAATGCCATAAGTCTCATACAGTATAAATTATCTCTTTTATCCTCAAGATAAGTGTTATGGACCAGTGAGGTATGTGAGTCTCCAAGGACCCTGTGATGTTAGCTACTGACAGATACCATACACACTTGTCCTCTATTGAACATGCTGCAAGGTTGCTTGGGAACAACCTTTAGATGTCTCATCTGAATGAAATTGGCATTCAAGGTCAGGCCTGATGGGGCTTTGAGCAACCTGGTCTAGTGGGAGGTGTCCCTGCCTGTATCAGGGGGGTGGAACTAGATGATCTTAAAGGACTCTCCCAACCCAAACTATTCTATGATCTGACTCAAACTGAAACCCTATAAATAATATTTTGTCTTCATCATTTTTTTTTTCTTTCCAAGAGCCAAAATGTTCATCTTCTCCCTCTGCTATTTGTATGTATTACAAATGCTATTTGTATTCATCTAAGTATTAAGAGACAACATAGGTTGATTTCTAAAATTAAAAACATTTAAAGACTCTTCCACAAGCCATCCATCTCTAGGTTTTCCTAACGATCAAATAAAGGTCCTGACATGATAATCCTGTCCTTTTCAGCAAAACACCAAAATGAGGGATATTCTGAGAAAAAAAATGCTCTTTGAAGAATGTGATTCCTTTCAGCAACCCCCACCAGGCATTCAGTCCCCATTCACTCATTTGAAACACTAGGATCCTTGTGAGCTGCCTTTGAATCTCAAGCAGACAATGCTCTCAAATGCCTAAATACAACCTGGGAAGAAGATTTCATGCAATATAATTAAATGGAGAGCAGAAAAAAAATCTGCCACACATGAGTCTTGTCATACTTGATTGGTACGATCAAAAACTAATAACATGAATGATAGAAGTACTATCAGACAGCAAATACATTAGTTCCTCTTCTGGATATCTCAGGTTACTTTGAACCTCCCTCCCTTTACTTCTTTGACCCTGACCTCTGTGATATTATTTGAAGTCCTCCAGAGTTCAGATGAGATGCACACTTCAAAATGTTAAACTGAGGATAAGCTTAAAAGCTTTAAGCTCAGGAAAAAAGAAATGAAACAAAACAAAACAAAACAAAAAAAACCCCAACTCTCTCTAAAGTGA
Source organism: Phasianus colchicus (assembly GCF_987193195.1). NCBI lineage: Eukaryota > Metazoa > Chordata > Aves > Galliformes > Phasianidae > Phasianus > Phasianus colchicus. Next base: position 59,678,665 of record NC_143438.1, on the reverse strand, counting down.
AATACCAAAACTTCAGTAGGAGTTGGATCATTCAGGAAAGCTGACAGCTCCACTGGTGGAAAAAAATATATATATATATATAATGAAAAGCTTTAATTTTCACAATTTTCCCTAAATATATTCTCTTTCTAGTTCATCCAGCCTTCTTTCTCTAAAAGCTATAAGGAAGCAAAACAACTTTATTATCCAAATTATTTCTCTTCCATCCAGAAGAGGAAAAGGAAAAAGAAGAGGTCTTTCTGTTCATTACTCAAATAATACCATGAGTTGCTCACACGCTATGTGTTTTTATACCATGTTAGAATCTAAACAGATTCAAACTATTTGAATCACCCTCTTGATGAGTAACAAGAACTGTGTTGTATAAAATTCATACTACTGTAGATGCGGATGCCAGTCATAACATGATATAGGTTTAGAAAATTATACCATTTTGTCTGATAATTAGGATAGAAGCTGGCAGCTAGGGCCCGGTATGAGACTGAGCAATGCTGAATAATGCTGAATAACACTTAATTCTGGCAAGCAAAGGACTCAAAGGATCTGTAGCTCAGACCAAGCCAGGCTTGCAAATAGCCGCATATATGCAACCCACTCCAAAAGGTCACTGTGAGGTAGAGCTACTTCAAACACAGCAAGGAGACACAGGAAATATTCAGGCAGAAAACATGTATATATGTGTATACCTGTGCACCTGAAATACGGAGCTATGCTTTGAAGTTAATTATGTAATGTCCTGAAATATACACCTTGAGAAAAAGATTTGTGAGATTGCCATATGCCTTCAACTCTAACAAAGACAGGTAGGAGACATTTCCTAATCTGCTCCAGATTTTCTGTATCCTTTCAAAAGTTTGCACTCCCAGCTTCACAATCACCTCAGCTCTGGGATGGATACCACAAAAAAAAAAAAGAATTTAGAAGAGCTTAAACATCTGCTTGGGTTGGATAACATTTTTTGAAAATATCTCTAACATTGAAGATTGAAATTCCATGTTTGTGATGATTCATTCAGTTAAGATACCGACTCAAAGTACAGGGTCACCATGAAAATAATAAGACAATATTTCATATAACCTTCTGAAAAACAGCATTCTGCTTGCATCAGTAAAAGCAATGAAAATCATAGTGGATTATATAGACAATTTAATGAAAAGGGGAGACAATCTTTAAAATTTCATTTTAATAATTTTACTCCTATGAGTAATTTTTACTTTTTGCAACTGTCTTCTTTTATCATCCCGTCCCTTTTATCATGCAAATGTGAATGCAAGTGTGAAAAAAAAATTAAACTACAGGTTACACAAAGAAGAAAGAAACATATCAAAGTTGCTCTGAATAGCCTGCTTCTCCACTGGGAAATTAACCTTGCAAATGTATTCCCTTTTTTTTTTTTTTTTTTTTTCTTTCTTTTCCAGGTGCTGGTGGGAAATCAGGGAATGTATTCAAAGGTAGGTTAATTTAAAAATATACATCTGATTGGAAACCATATTTATTATGAGCTTCTGCTAACTATAATACAAAGGCTCAATAAAGACAACGAGCTGACAAGATAAACTCTTCTGATAGAAGCCTTTTCTTTCCATAGAGAGCCAAGATTATTAATTTAGGATAAAGGCCTCATACAGCCAATTCCTTCTAGTAGCTGAGCTAAGATAAATCTTTATTTTCAAGCACCTCTCATAAGTGATGAATAAACAAACACACATGCACACAAATAATTGCCAACATGCTGTAGACACACATTGAGCATCCAATATTTGAATCTATATATTCTGAAAACTTGCCACTCAATAATTCTGGCACGAAGTTACAAGCACTGGTGACTATACAAAAAGATTACTTGCTTTATTCATTACGAATATCTGCTACTCAAACAGTATAAGAGACAGGGATGCAGGCTATCAACAATTCAAATTTAAATCATCCTGAAGGACACTTCCTTCAGGAGAGAGAGGAGAGAGCACATGAAACAATTCAGAGCACATTTTTCTCTTTCAAACACATTAGCTGTGACCACAGCTTGTATCTCTCCTCTCCAGTCTGGGACTGGCAGGTGTGTGCAAGTACTTTAGTTTCTTCCACAGCATCTGGATGCAGCAGGAGTTTGCTGGAGCACTGCCAAATTCTTACCTGTGAGATCAGATCTCACAAATTGGGTGTACCTGGCCTGTGTGCTGACCACACCTGGAATTCTTTTCTCTGAAAGCATCTAAAGTCTTTTACCGCCTGTTCTGGTGAGTGACCAAGTACAGCACTTACGCTGGTACCCTCACCATCCTGTCAGAGCTTGAGTTAATGCATTTACAAGGCGGTGGGTTTATTCAAAGTATTACCATAGTCATTATACAATAGATGGTGGCAGAGGTGACATTCAACACATTCAAAGTATTTCCAATGCAAAAGTCCCCAAGGTTCTCTATTAAAGTAAAGAATGAGAGCAACGGCTTGCTCAACAGCAACTGTTCTTCCTTTCTCCTATGTATTCTAACAACCATCTCCATCTAAGAAACAGTTTTTCTATCCATCCAACCCAGAAGACCCTAGAATCAACTTTGTCAACTGACTTTCCTTTCAGGAACCATCAGCCTTCTGCACTTGAGACATCTGATCTCATTGCCATACCCAGGCAGAGCTGAGTGGTGCAAGAAAAGGAAGCAGTGGCAGTCACTAGTTATTTCATGGAATCATAGAAACATTCAGATTGGAAAAGACCTCTAAGATCATCTGTTCAACTGTTAACTCATCACCACCATGCCCACCAAATATGTCCCTCAGTGCCATATCAATACGGTTCCTGAACATCTCTAAGGAGAATTATTCCAGCATCTCCCTGGGCCGCCCCTTCCAATACCTCACCACTCTTTCTGAGATGAGATTTTTCCTAATATCCAACTGGAACCTTTCCTGATGCAACTTAAGGTCATTATCTCTTGTTCTATCGCTGTTACCTGGGAGAAGAGGTCAACTCCCACTCCCTCCTCGTTACAACTTTCTTTCATGCAGCTGTAGAGATAAGATCTTTCCTGAGCCTCCTCTTCTCCTTACTGAACAAATCCAGTTCCCTCAGCTGCTTCTCATAAGATTTGTGCTTCAGACCCCTCACTAGCTTTGTTCCCATTCTCTGGACACGCTGCAGGGCTGCAATGGGCTCCTCACTACAAGAGTAACAAACCTGAACACAATAATTGAGGTGTGGCCTCATCAGTTCTGAGTACAGAAGGACAATCACCTACTTGCTGCACTATTTCTTATTCAAGCCAGGATGCTTTGGTATTAGTCACCCGAGCACACTACTGGCTCATATTCAATGCTCGTTTCATTAGATAATTCCCTATGGCATGATGATCTGCAGCAGAGAAAATGCTAGCTTCATGCTCTGCCAGTGACTTCTTGTCACAGCCACCACTGACGTCATGGAATTATGGAAGTGATATTTACAACTTCTGTTTTCATCAACCTTTATTAAGCTGACATGCTCTGTATATTAATGTTCTTAAAACATTTGTTTTCATGATGTTTATTCCTGCAGCAAGTTGTTTTTCTATTAGTGTCCTTGTCTGTTTATGCAGTTATGAGATTTGCTTAATGTGCTGTTTGCTTGGGCACTAGAGTAGGTTAATGGAGGAGAAATGTCTTCGTTCTCCATTTAGGCAAAGTTGTTACTATGCAGTGTTTTTTCCTACTGAGCAGTATCTATATTTTCTGTCATAATTTAGATTCTCTGATCTTCAGTTCTGCAATAGATTTTAAGAAAAATTAACTAGAGAACCCTAGGAAAAACAAAACAAAACAAAAAAACTACCATACACTACTTGCATATACAATTAACATTTTTTCCATATAATTGCCATTAGCACTTGCAAAATTGCCATTCTTTCTTCCACAAAATCCACTGTTTACCTCTTCTAAGTGTAGCAAAAACTATGGTTCATAGAGATTGTATGTGTTAAGACATACTATATGAGATCTAGAAAAATATGAACACAAATACAAGTGCCACATGTCTTAAATGCTGATTTTTGAGTGGCCATCTTGAGTGGCCATTCCTGCCAGATCTTTTCTACAGAGCAGTCATCACTGCAGCTTCCATATGGCTTCTGTCATCAGAGTTTGCAAAATAGCTGAGGTATGTGACTTTGAGTATTTTTTGTTGTTGTTATCTTTCTTTACATAGAGTTTATGGTGTATTCTTCTACACATCTATACCTGATTGTATGTGTAAGTTTTTATATATAGACATAAGCACATAATTATCCAAACATAAATACATACATGTTTGCTTACAGAAGACCAAATACAGTACTATTAGGCACATAACTCAAATACTATGGTGAAGACTTAAGAAAAGTGCAGGGGCATTGAAGATAACAGGATTTGTTGAAAAGCAAGTACTTCAGTGGCTGTTATGTGCATAGAGGCCTATGATGTATATCTGAAAGATAAAGATAGGACTGAGAATGTGAACACAGAATTAAACTGCCTCCTTTCTTTCTTTTTAGGGTTTATCAGTTACTCTGTTATCTTGTTTATTACATTATTTATGGCCTTCAGGCAGTTCAGTAGCATACTCTAATCTACACCTGAATTCCTTCCATTTAACATTGCTTGTATTTCAACCATTACATTAAAAGGTTATAATTACCTATTACAGATAATACAATTCCTAGAATCTTAGGTGCGTCTTAGAAAACATCATAAATTAACAAGAGACAAAAAATCATGGGTTTTATATCTCGCTTTTGGGCATTAAAATTAAAAAAAGAAATAGTAGAATAGACATAGTGCACTCATCTCTATGCTGATGAATAGCTTGTGTTTTAATAGGTAGTTTACATAAAAATTACTTGGTGTCTGGGAACACTAAAGATATTCTAGAGGGAAGATAGTCAGGCTTACTTTAATACATTGGTTTAGTACACTCCAGCAGCACTTTTACAGTGCGTGTTCAAGTAGGGAGGAATGATTGGGTAATTCTTAATTGTTCAGACCTAGTTTTAATGTAAACTGACTGTGCTCAGCCATGCTTCATGACTCTAAGGCCTCTTACTATGGTGGAACAACAGTGTGCAATAATTACTACTTCTGCCAGAGCTGGAGGAGTACAGCAATATACTAGATACAATTCAATGACCTTGAGGTTACACTATTTGTACTGTCATATATAAAACTATAAATGCCAAGAGGAATAAGTGCTCTTCTTGAAAAAGAAAATGACTGCTGCCAACAGCGTATCTCAGTAACAGGTACAGCTGAACTGCCAAAGTTCAGACTGTGCTTGCAAAAGTAGACAGGGAAGAGCAGCAATTTGCACCATCATACAAATGATTCTAAGTGTACACTGTTTGCCTCAGTCTAGAGTGGAAATATTTACTCATTGCATCAGCAGTAAGGATAGTCCTCAAACAAGACTTTCGGTGGTGGTCCTCAGGCTAAGGACTGCACAAGCATGTTGCCTTGGAAACCCTCTGGTGTACCTCTAGAGGAAAGAGATTAAAACAATAAAATCAAGTCCCAGAGGGATAGCAACATACAATGCTTGCTGCAGTACATTAATGGTCTTACTGGTTATCGGCCAGAATAATGTAGGGACCACTATTTTAGTATATATGCTCCTCAGGCAAAATACTTGTCATCTTTCTTACTTTCCATGTTTTCAGCACATCTTCCTGCAGATATCATCATTTTATTCATTCAAGAATATGCTGGATTTAACAAGGCTAACTCAAAACTGAGGCCTGCCTAAAAGTGTTTGTATGAAAGGTGGCCTATCAGTGAGAAATAGTATCTTCCCTTATACTCACATATTTTCCTAGTTTACAGCATATCAAACAATATTTATATTGCCTTTTATGTGGCCGTCAGATTCATCCCAGTTTGCAATTGAAATGACCCAAGACATTAAATGTTTAGATTTGTTCCTCTGCAGAGACACACGTGAGCGCCAGCTGTAGACTAAATATTTGCCATGCAAGAGCTCGCAAAATAACCGTTTACGTATACATTCCCAAATTTTGTCCTCCATTCACAAACAATTCATAAGGTAGATGATGGCACTAAAGGTGCAGAAAAAAAAAATTCTATTTGGATTTCTTCCTAATTTCTCATCAGAGTCTCAAAATGAATGTGTACAGTGAAAACTTACACAGACAGATGCTAGTGATTCACATAAAACTCACTATAAAATCTGCTTAAGGGGAATGAAAACAGCATAGGAATTTAGGTTTTGCATTCAATCTTTTTTTTTGCTTCTTTAAGTGAGTAATTTAATGTTCACTGAACAAGTGCTTCAGCAGTTGAACTACAGAAACAGTAGAACAGATTTTCTTGAAGAAATTCATCTTAATGTATAAAAATAGAATGTTCTAATGCAAATGTTGATACTTTATTTTAGGTAGAAATAATAAATCAAGGTAAAGTTGTAATCCAACTGTATGTGCTGAATGTGGTATACTCTTTAGTATCTTGGCATCATTCAACAATTTAAAGGAAAAAAAAAAAAAGGCTACAATTTTGGCCACTTTACTTCAAGAATTTGAGTTGTGTATTATAAGTAGCCCAGCTGCTTCTCCTTTTTCGTATTTCACTGGAACTAGAAATGAAGATAATTTTAACTGATACAATTGACTTTATCTGTAAGACAGATAAGAAAAGCTATGTACTACATTTTTGCAGCTTAGAGGATGTGCGTTATTATGTACAGATTATTAAATCCTGGCAGATGGATTACTTCTCTGAGAGACTGCCACCTTCAGTACTGTTAGGTAGCAAATATCAGATTTGCAAGGTCTGGTTACTTACTGGCCAGTTGCAGTACCTGCAGTACCAAAATGGACTGCATTTGATATTTTAGAAAATTAAAGATACACCAATACACCTCACAGATGTCTCATTGCTTGACAGAGCACATGCTTGAAATTCCTGGGACTTACATATGAATAGGTGATCACACATGGATGGCTACTACAATTCATAAAGACAGTATGTGATCTTAAGAAAGACATCTAGGGATGTCTTTCCACCTTGATTTGCAACTTGTATTAAAAAGAAAACAACAAAAAAGGTAAAAGATAAATATTTCCTAAAACAAGAGAATCCCATAGCACTAGGGAATTCTCATGTCACAGATACCATATTTGGTTCCAGAGAACGAAGGTGCAAATACCGTAACAAATTGAGAAAAGAAAAGCGTGACAGAGGAATCCACATCCCAAAGTGAATTATGAGGAGGAGGTGACTGAACACAGCCATGGACATATGCAGAAGCTGCAGTTTCCATTATGCAACTGTCCGCCTAATCGAGAGAGCATCCAACCTACATAAGATGAACTGATGAATTTTACAGCTACTAATCCGAGTAAGAAACAAACTAGTTTGACAATTTGTAAGGAATAAGGTGTTATTAATGTAAGTTTGAAATCTGCTAATGGTGTGAAATTTGTTTTAGTAGCATAAGGAAAGACAGAATTGTTGCCAGGCTACCTATTTCAAAATATTGGAAGTAATGAAGTAGACATCCGTCTTTTATTGGGAGATTTCTTTAAGCAAATAAGCACTTGGGGCTGTTTGCTTAGTTTCTTTTTTTGGTTTAAATCAAAACATAGTGTGAAGACTCCTCTTGATTTCAACAAGATACTCATGGAACAGAAATAAAACATCAATTTATTGGACTGAAAAGTGCCTCACATTATTAAGGCATACACCGTTTCTCATAACCGTAGCTTTCTACTGAGCTGCTATGGGATCTTCTCTTCTGTGTTGGCCAAAAAGAGATGCAGATAAAAGAATAGCCAATTTACAGAAGACAGTGAGTTATTCTCATTTCTATTTGAATTTACCTCTGAATATTCCTGCAAGGCTAAAGTGATGTAAAGTATCATAAAGAAAGTAAGCATCTGAAGAACTATGTACTGCTACAAACTACTGCATATTATGCAAGCATTACTTTATCTAACCTCATGCTCCATAAAACAGTAATTGTTTTTCTTTAAGATCATACTGGTAAAAAACATGTCTTTCACTTATTTCTTCAGTTTTAAGGAGCTGTCAAAAGAAACACGTGAAAGGGTGACATTCCTTTATTTTCTCATGCCTTCAGCTTGAGTTCCATCCACATGGTTCAACTCATTGTCCATACTCTGGGAACACTAAGGAGGCAGCAACAGGCAAAGTATTATCATTTTACTAAGATTCCAATTCCATTTCTCCTTTAAACAACATTCATGTTTACCTTTCAAAATCATAATGAACAAAAGAGGCGTTAATTGATGGAAAGATGAGTATAACATGGAAAGAGAAGTTCTTCAGAAAAATAAAAAGACAATTATACTAGAGTGACGTGGCTCAGCTTCTCAGCTTGATTTTTGGGGGTGATGGCTACTAATGAAGCTGTCAACCTACAGAGGCAAAATTTTTAGATGAAAACTCTTAAAGAAGCTGGTAGAAGATTAAGATCATGTTCATTCAAGAGCTTAAAGTAGTCAGTTTTCACTTCTTTGCAAAACTAACTCAAAACTCAGTTCTCTAGCTTTGATAATTTTGAATGCACAAGACCACAATATCCCAATTCTTCTGCAAATACAAAAGCAATCAGACTGGTAAAGAAGCAATAAAAATTAAGGTTTAACAAATCATGAATCACTGACATAGGTTTGGATCTGAAAATCAGGCACTTCTAATGTTAAAAATTATGAATACTACTCAAATTCTATTACCGAAAAGAATACTACAAGTTAATCTTCATACAATTCAGAGGATGAGGGGCAAAGGCTGTGCTGCATTATTAACTACACATGGAAATTTTGCTACTTTTACCTTGATTTCTGTCTGATCGTAAAAAAAAAAAAAAAAAAAAAAAAAGGCTGTTTTTCTGAGTTAATACTCAAATGAAGGCATTGACAAGCAATTCTACAATTCAAGGATTAAGCAGCACAGCTTGCCAATGGTCTCCTAATGTCTCTCCCTAATGCACACCTAAGTTAATGACCCTATTATTCCATTACTACCAACCAGAAACTTCTTCTGTTGCAGCTTCAATAGACTCACTGGCATGGCTCATCTGTTCATCTGAAACACCTGTAATGGATCAGCTTGGCCAGCAGCTCTCCTAATAGGCTTGCAGCAAAGGCATCTGTACCTGGGTGGTTTCATATGGACTTCAGGGATGACAGGAATGTTTGGATACCTTTAAATTTAGAGCTGAGTTACAGATCATCGGAGTTTTGAGCTACCTGTAGGGTAAACAATGACTGGTCTACCTCCTTTCCTTGATATCATTTTCTGTCAATGTTTTGTATAGACAGACCTCTGCTGCCAAGGCAAAATTAAACATCACCCATTGCCTCCCAGAAGCCTTGGAATCAAGCACTTAGAACACACCTGCTAGACAATTAGAATCTCTTCCCTATTTTTTTTTTTCCAGAAATCTGTTAAAAATAAACTCCTCTATAATCATTTTTTATGATCTTATCAGGTGTTGTAACATTGATCCTGATGATATGCTAAGCTACCACTGAAGCAAAATAACAATTACTTAAGTACAGTGCTTTGCTCAAAAGTTTAGTCTTTCTTATTGTGGAGGACATTTTGAAAATGCACTAGAGATCTAAAGCATATGGAGGCAAAAAAAAAAAAAAAAAATCATTTTTTATTTTGAAATCTCATTATACTTCTGGCCTTGATTCATTATTTTTGATCATCTGGGTTAATATTATTTGATCTTATAGATAATACTGAGACAGCATAGAACTCAATTATTTTGAAAGATTTGCAAAAAATATTCCAAATAAGATATTGGTCTTTAAAAATGCCTGAGTCTTTCACAATGCAAAATGACAACAGAACTGCCAGACTCCACTTCAAGGATGGATATATTTACAGTGATTTCAAACTGCACAACCACAGGGTGGAACTACTCAGGAATTATCTGACAAAATGATTCAGACAAAAGCTATTACTTCTAGAAATGTACTTGTTTGTGTGACACATTTTTCTATAAAGAACTGTTACTGTTTTCTGACCTTTTGCATCATAATCACTATGTTGTGTGAGCTTTCAAAATTTCTGCCTACTGGGCAGCACCTCTACACAATGCAGAATGATCCCCAGATGAAGGAACCCAAGTATTTCAAATTTTAGAGCAAATTTAAAAAGCTTTAGGGTGAGATAAACCAGGCCTTTGAATCTCACAGAAGCCCAGAAGGGTTCTGGGTATCCTGTGAGGAACCAGGAATATCATGACATCTGTGTTGTCTGTTATCAGCAGATTGCTATGACTTCTCCATATTTCCCAGAAAGTGCCCACCTTCCTGGGATTAGCATCTCCCTGAACCAGGACTATTGGGGAATCTGCAGCATTCATGTACCCAGTTCTCAGTTACAGTACTTTTGGAAAAAACAGAGAAAACATAAACCTGATAACTCCTTTCAAATATGTTTTATTTTCAGAATGTCTTTTTGCTATGTTCTCATTTCTGTTCTGAAACAAAAGCAAAATACCCTCATTTCTTCTTGTGTGAAAACTCCAATTCCAATAGTTCATTTTCAGTAGCACTTCTCAGATTCTGCACCATTCCACTCAAGAGCCACTACAGAAATAGGCAATACTTTTATATACTCAGCATGAGATGTGGTATCAATTTTGATTTTGTTCATTAGAATCACAGAATCCTTATAGTTGGAAGGGACCTTTTAAGGTCATCTAGTGTAACTCCCCTGCAATGAACAGAGACATCTATGGCCAGATAAGGTTGCCCAGGGCCTGATCTAGCCTCGCTGTGAAGTCTCCAGGGACGGGGCATTGACCACATCCCTGGACAACCTTTGCCAGTGCCTCACCACCTTCACTGTAAAAGACTTTTTTCTTATATCTAACTTAAATCTACCCTCTTTGAGCTTGAAGCCACTTCCCCTTGTTCTACCACAGAGCCTGCTAAAGAGTCTGTCCCCTTCTTTCCTGTAGCTTCCCTGTAGATAAGGGGCAACGAGGTCACCTTGGAGCCTTCTCTTCTGCAGGCTGAACAGCTCCTTCTCATTCAACCTGTCCTCATAAGAGAGGTGTTCCATCCCTTGCATCATTTGTGTGGCCTTTCTCTCCAACAGGTCTATGTCTCTCCTGTACTGAGGACTCCAAATCTGGATGCAGTACTCCAGGTTAAAGTCTCACCAGCAAAGAGTAGAGGGGAAGGATCACTTCCTTTGATCTGCTGGCTGCACTTCATTTGATGCAGCCCAGAATACGATTGGTTTTCTGGGCTGTAAGGACACATGGCTGGCTCATGTACAGCTTGCCATTCACCAATACCCCCAGGTCTTTTTTGTCAGGGCTGTGCTCTATCCTTTCATCCCCCAGCTTGTACTGGTAGTGGATGTTGCCTTGACCCAGGCACAAAATCTTGCACTTGGATTTGTTGAACCTCATGAGGTTCACCTGGGTCCTCTGCTCAAGCCTATCTGGGTCCCTCTGGATGGCATCCCGTCCCTCTGGTGTGTCAACTGTATCTTATCTGCAAACTTGCTGAGGGTGCACTCGACCTCACTGTCAATATAATTGATGAAGATATTAAAAAGTATCAGTCCTAGCACTGACACTTGAGGAACACCACTCATCACTGATCTCCATCCATACATTGAGCCATTAACCACCACTCTCTGGACTTGATCCTGTAGCCAGTTCTTTGTCTGCTGAACAGTCCATCCATCAAATCCATTTCTTTCCAACTTGGAGAGAAGAATGTTGTGGGGTACTGTGTCAAAGGCCTTACTGAAGTCCAAAACACAGAATCACAAAATCACAGAATTGTAGGGGCTGAAAAGGACCTCTAGAGATCATCAAGTCCAGCCTCCTGCAAAGTGCCTCCCCTACAGCAGGCTGCACAAGTAGACATCCATGCAGGTCTTGAATATCTCCAGAGAAGGAGAATCTACAACCTCCCTGGGCAACCTGTTCCATTGCTCTGTCACCCTTCACTTCAACTGTGAAGAAGTTCCTTCACATGTTGGTGTGGAACTTCCCATGCTCCAGTTTATGGCCATTTCCCCTTGCTCTGTCCCCACAGACTGCTGAAAAGAGGTTGGCCGTGTATCTTTGACTCTCACACTTAAGATACATATAAACATAATTAGAACCCCTCTGAGCCTTTCTTGTTCTTCTTGGCACCCCTTGCCAAGTTTAGTTCTAGCTGGGCCTTGGCTTTCCTGACCCTATCTCTATACAGCCTAGCAGCTTCCTTATATTCTTCCCATGATACCTGTCCCTGTTTCCACTGCCTGTGCATTTTTTCTTGCTCTCCACTTTGACCAGTAGGTCCCAGTTCAGCCATGCCCATGTCTTGCCTACCTTTCCTGACTTACTACATGTAGGCTAGAGAGCTCATGTGCGCTAAAGAACACTTCCTTAAAGATCTGCTAGTTCTGCTCTGCACCCTTACTCCTGAGGACAGTTTCCCAGCCTTTAAAATTACACTGTGACAATGAGACTGACCAACCAGGTTGGTGCCATCCTTCTGACTGGCTCCTCTGGCTGCCTGCAAGGATAAGCACCTGGCCATGTTTAGTCATTGTGCACAAAGTGCCTCAGGTTTCACCCTGAGTCATTTAACAAGGTCAGAGTGGTGCTACTGAGGAGGGAAGAAACATTTGGTGTATAATAAACAGCACCGTTAATCAAGAGACAGACTTTCCCAGGTTCTTGCCCAGATGCACAGGGCTATAAAAAGCTTATGAGGGGTTTTGCTTTATTATGCACCCTCTGGGCAAAGACAGGATTTGGGGAATACAACAATTGCTTCTTCTATCAACCCTTGAAGTGAAAATTTCCCCAGAGGCATCCTGGAAATGAAAACCACAATTTCATCCTTAGCCCAGACTCATGCTGGAGTGTTGGCCAGCTGAAAGGAGCAGGCACATCCTTATCTCTTATGGGCAGAATCTGAGAATTAATGCCTACAAACGCACATTTCCTTATGCATAGTTTAGTTATGAAATGCTTTGAAGATGTGTAACTAATCATCAGAACAGTCAAGACCTTGTTTCTTCCCCATTCCGTTAAAAAAATCAATAGAATAGAATTGTGCTCTGAGACTAATTGTCTCATTAAATGCCAGTGTAAATATCCATGCTTTTCCCATTTCAAAAGCAATTCCAAATCAATTCTAGCATCAACAATACTACCCACATACACAGTGCTCCAAGCAGATACAATTCATAGTGTATCTGCTAATTTTGCTACAACTTCCATAATAATAATTCATCTAATCACTGGCTGAGCATAGGTGAGCCTATTATAAAATTAAACACTGACAAACTAAAGGGATGCAGAAAACAAACCACTTTATCTGATGGTCATTAATGTTACAACTTTGCTATTTTTATTCAAGAGCCCATTTAAGAAATGCTCAAGACAATTCTGAACAATCGGACAATATTAATTGAAATTTTACAAACTGCATAAATGGACATGGGAATGCTCAAAAGAAAGAGTTGTCACTGAATTTTCTAAATCCTATCTGAAAATCTGTACTCCTATAACTTCTGCAAAAATACCTCTCAGCTAGTTGAAGAATTCTGTAAGGAACTCAGGATCTGACAGAAAGCTATTTTTATGACAGTTACTCAGTGTGGCTTCAATTTTGCAATGCAAGAGTGAAGACTGTTGTGTTTTTATTATTATTTTATTTCTTTGTCTGTGGCTCAGAAAACAGGTTTCTGGTTCCCTTGATAATGAATTCTATTGCCAGCAGTCATTTCCCATTCTTTGACCAAGAATTCTGCAAAATGAGATTCTTTACCAGCCCCATCTGACAAAATGCACAGAAGAAAGAATGACACAAAGTTCCCATTTTTAAGTGAACTACAGAAATAGAACGGCTGCCAAAGAGATCTTTAAATCACTAAACATGCACATACATGTATACATAAACAAAGCAGTTCTGAAAAATTCTTATAGCATACTGTGACATAATCTTCTCTGTCATCAACACCTACTATTATTTATTCACAAATATTCACGATAGACATGAAAGGATTGTTCTTATGACACTATATCTGGATGACTGAATTTAAGTTAAAATAAAGGTAAAATAAATCTTCAAGAAATGCTGCAGCTTTTAATTCATGATGTTATATCATTCTGAGAAATCAGGTTTCTCTCTGAATGCTAAGCCTGTCTACTTAGGAGTCAAACATCCATTCCTGTGCATGTAAATTATACCTACACGACAGAGTTCCAGTGGATAGCTTTATTGTTATTATTAACTGCACTGGAACTGTCTGATCTTTTCATTGTAACTCAGTAGTTACTGTATTAAGTACAACTTTCAAAATTTGATTGCCAAGAGCTACTGCCCTGTTTACTGCCCTGTTCTAGTGCAGTAATTTTCTTGATAAAAGAAGATGTTGTCAATCAATGTAAACTACATAGGATCTCATTACTGAGTACAGGCATTCCAATTAATCTTAAATACACACGCTGCCAAGAGAGTAATTAGCAATGATAAATTGCTGTGATTTTTAAAATAACAATCACTCCTACAAATCTCATTAATGACTCATAAGCCCCCAAAATATGAAAGTTATTTGCTATATTATTTGCTGGTGCTGTTTTTAGAGACACTAGTTCTACTTTTTACTGGTAAAAAAACTAATTTACAGTATCAGTCATTTCATCAAACTACTTCATGGAAGCCCAAAGAAAGCATGTGAATTTTGGTGAAGTCAAGCACTCATAAGTTATTAAGGGCAAAGAACCACAATTGCTTATGCAGTCCCTTTGGGCATACAAAGTTTGATAAAACCTTTAGGCCACAGACATGTGGTTTCAATTCCCTTGGGAATTTATGGTATTTACAGATATATATTTTCTTAATTACTGTCTTGCTTTTTATATCTGTTATTTAGTGCACAATCCTAAATCTTAGTTGCAATCTACTTGCTTGTACTTGATATTGCTTTGGAGTCAACACCCTCCTTGGGCAATGAAAAACTTCTATGGAAGCAAAGAGGTTTTACTTTGTAAAGGAGCAAAGGCAGCTCTGAATGATTAAGACCAACACTCTTTGTGGTATCTGATATTTCCTACATTTTAAAATATCAGCAGAAATAAACATTTCATCTCTACAGGAGAAATCTTGAATTAACCTCCTCTGTAGCGTTCAGCATTTCTGCTACTCTGTTTCTAACCAGCATATCTGAATACAAGGAATGTGCAGCTAATGGTTATTACGATGCTCATATTGGGAAATGTCTCATGCTGTTCTATCAGCTAAAAGGTTAAGAGAGACACTTCATCTATGTGGGTGCAGCTAATGGAGGATCCAGTGACAGGAAAGGGGCTGCAGGTGAGGTGGAAAGATACGGTTGCTGAAGAGACAGCCATTACCTAGCAGGAGCCTGTCAGTTATGGACAGGCAGAGAAGTTAAAGAGCAGGAAGATGAAGGGTAGGTGTGGCATCACAACCCTCCACCCCCTAGACCATTTACACGGCCCTGTGGTGAGCCACTGCAAAGCTTATTGAGGCAGCAGGAAACCACAGTAAAATGGTAATCGTCTGTCTGACAACACAAGCTCAGGTACATAAACTGCAGAACTGGTCAATGGTAAAGGAGGTGCACAGCAGCAGCTGAGAGGAGCTGGGTAACACTGGGGCACTTGGTGGCCAAAATTAGCAGTAGAAAGTGGTGCTGGGAAATACCTTTGCTTAGGTGGAGGGTTTTTTGTTGATGTTGTTTGATTTTGTTTTTGACAAATTGTAGTTGCTAGGGTCAAAGGTTATGATCATTTGTTTCATGCTATTTTCAGGCAAAGATGCAAGCAATCTGTCACAGTCTGACTCACAAGTGGCTCTTGGCATTCAGTTGTCACCTTAAGTCCTGCTTTGTCACCACAAGTCCTGCTTGTTGGCAAAAGCAAGAAGGTCTGATGCCGCATTCATACTGATCTCTTTTGAGTAGAAACACTTTAGTACTTGGGCAAAAAAGAACATTTACATAATAACTGGTTTCTTCAGGGAGTAGACCTTATTGCACAGCGTCCTGTATCATTTCTCCCTGTTCATTAACAGTTGGAATTGTAGCAACTGGGCTCTTACAATTTTGTCAGAACTGGCCTGAGGAGAGACAGAAGAACTTGCATCACACAATTGCTGTGGGACAAACCAGCACGCAAACCAAGAAATTGATCTTAAGCTTTAATCAAAAGAAATGAGAAAAGGCTTCATATAGATGTATCTATACCACTGGGGGAAGACAATCCTATAATTTCAGATTGCTGTAAGAGAAGCATTTCAGGCCTCAGCTAGTTTTGTTTCTTTTTTTCTCCTGAGAGCACTTCAATCCTGGCAAAGAAAAGCTTAAAACCACAGATGGACACATTTCTCCATGATACAGAAGAATTTGCATAACAGAGTCTGCTGAAAGTTTAGATGTTGCAAAATGCATCTACAGAAGACATCCTCATCAACTTGGCAATTAGTACTGTTCCCTTACTCCAGACTACTGAAGAGGCAAGGGCAACAAAAGTCCCACAGGTACAACTTACAAAGTTTATTAATCAGATTGCAAGAAAGCCCAACTATACTATCTGATTACCCATAGGATCAAAGGATGCTTCATGTTGGAAGGGACTTTAAAGGACCTCTAATTCAACCTCTTGCTTCTGGAAGGGTCAACTGTAAGATCAGACAAAGTTGCACAGGGCTTTATACTGTTGGGTCCTGAAAGAATCTGAAAAACTTTAAAACGTTCTAATAATCTTCTATGTCTGTGAGCTCAAACAGTCTGTGAGATTCAGCAGAGAGCATTTGAGAGAAAATCTTAAACTCCAACACAGAAGTGAATATTCTGTTTGACAGCTGCCTTCTATGACAGAAGATCTAAAAGAGATGGGAAATGGGAGGTAGAATAGGAAAAACAATTTCTCCAGAGGAAAAGGCAAAATGTTTTTACACAGATTTAGCCAGCTACAGTATTTGATTTGGTGGTTTTCAGTAGAAAAGCTTCAGAAAACCGAGAAGACATTCACAGAAATCTTTCTTTAGGAACTACATTTTTAATGCTTATGTTTTTCTACAAGTTTTATAACAATGTTAAGCTCCATCCCCAAGCAGTCTATAACAAGAGCAGCTTGGTGTACTCAATATTACAGAGTACCGGCTGCATTCATCATCATTAATACATCTTTGCAGCTCCCAGATTAAGTAGAAAATGCCTAGTCACAATAACAAAAATTTGTCAGTAATCCACTGATGCCCAATAACACATTTACTTCTGTGCTGGTTCGCAGTAACTGGTTCAAGAAAAGTGAGCAGTCTTCTTGAGCCTTAATAATTTGGTGACAAGGCAAAATTGTTAAATACAGAAACATTTCTTGACAGCTAATGAACTGATTTAGCAGAAGCTGAAGGACTTCTTAGAATACATGCCTTTTCTGCTCCAAATAAATGTAGAATGTAGCACACAATTTACTTCTGTTCATCACTTTGTGTGGATATCAGCATGCTTTAAGTGAACTGAATAAATCCACATGTTTTATACAGTGGGTATAAAGATAGAGTAGCTAGTATAAACTAAGATCCTAATGTCTTCTGCAGACTTTCCAGGACAGGTAAGCTCTTAAGACAAGCTTAGATTTAAAATCTACACTAGCAATAATAACAATTAATGACGCAACTTTTTAATGTCATTCTTCATGCTGAAAAAATACCTTCAAATAATCTATTAGAAATAAAGGGTTCTTTTGCTGGAACACATTTTGTCTTGTGTGATACGATACGCCTGTCTTGAGGATAAGGGATAGGCCCTCACCGAGTGTGAATGGCACTCAGACAGAGGGCCTCAGAACACTGAAGATGGAGAGTATACAGTGTGCCCATCTGCAGTGCTTGAAACCACTGTATGAGCCACCCTCACACATCAGAAAGAGTTTGGCTGCATACATTCACTTATGTCAGTATAAATTACATACCAGCCCTATCCAGCACATCAAGCTTGACCGCAGAACATGAGAAATCTGAGACAGGGAACTCCAGCACTGGGTTTCATACAGATTTTTCTCTTCTAGTACAGGCATTCCTATTCTTCACACCCACAATCTAAGGAAGGTACAGCTTTTGACTCCTAGCTATTCAATACAAATAAACCACATAGCACTGTGTTGTGGCATTACTCATCTTCTTTTAAAACGAGAATGACATGATGATGTGAATATTTATTACAATTTATTAAGTGAAAAGTAAAGATACTTTACATAGAAGCTGAGAAAATATGGAAGACTGTTGTCATCATAAAGACACAGGTGACATCTAGTCATATTGGACAGATAGATGCACAGTACATCAACTTGGACAAACATACTGTTTGCTGGGTAAAAATTGGCTGGCTAGCTAGGCCCAAAAGGTCATTAAGAATTGAGTTAAACCCATTTTGCAGCCAGACACAATTGGAGTCCCCCACGGCTTAGTACTGGGGGCAGTTTTGTTTACAAGATATTGAGTTGCTGGAACACATTCACAGAAGAGAAACAAAGATGATATAGGGGCTAGAAAACCAGACACATGAGGAGCAGCTAAAGGAACTGGGATTATTTAGTCTGGAGAAGAACAAGGGAGACTCACTGCTCTACAACAACCCAAAAAAGGTCATAATTAGGTGATATCAGTGATATGAGGAAACACCTCAGCTTACACCAGGTAAGGTTTTAGGTTGTCTATTAGGAGAAATTTCTTCACAGAGAGGATGGTGAAGTATTGGAATGTGCTGCCCAGGGAGGTGGTGGAGTCTCCATTTCTAGGGGTATTTAAGAGAGGTGTGGATGCAGTGTTTTGGGACGTGGTTTAGTGGTGGATGTGACAGTTTTAGACCGATGGCTGAACCTGATGAGTGTAAGGGCCTTTTCTAACATAAATGATTCTTTAATCACTCAAAAAGTATAACTGTTTCACCACCTACAAGTTTTGTTTTGTTTTTTCTTTTTAATGATTTTATAATTACTATTTTAAAACACAGACAGTAGACAATGTATTTAATTCATTAGCCATAGCATCCATCGTGGGAAGGTGCAGATAAATCTTTCCACTTTTCCTTTTGGCTTGTTCTCTCCTTAAAAATGAAGATTGGATGCTAGTTTCATTTTTACATAGCTATTCAGTCCTTCCGTATATAGTTTTGAAGGACTATATGCAGAAAATCAGAAGCTAGTTGTTGAACTGTGACAACCTGCAAGGTATCTGTCTGGGAGAACACAATAATAAAGATGAAAGACTCAACATAAGTTGAGCCATTTTTCTTATTCTTGTCTCTTCGGATCCTAGTGACTAAGTAATACACTGACTGAAGGTACTCTAGTGTGTAATGCAATTTTATTTATTTATTTATTTTAAATCAAAATGAGAACTTATTTAACCTAAATTTTAGCTTAGATCAAGAGAAAATGCCTTCACATGAGATGTAGGTAAACTCTAGCAGAGGAAAATTAGAACTTAAAAGTAATTCCTATCCATAGAAAGAATACACAAAAGTACTTCCTGAACAGCAAAATTAGGAAAGAAAGATCCCTCTGCCACCAATTTCCAGACTGTTTTGCCCAGAGCCACCTCATTCTCACAATGAACCCTACAATTTTTTGCCTACAGTCTCTTCAAGAGCAGATGTGACTGAAAAAAATCACTGATTTTCAAATCTCTCTTCTTACACTCTGCCTTGCTACAGACAGTCCTTGTGACTTCGGAAGTATTATCCGTGTACTACTGGTTTAGTAAGCAAACCACTCTCCCACATCGTGACTCAATGCTCTCACTGTTGGTGACTGAAGAAAAACAGACAGTGGAGTCATTTTCACTCCATTTGTGAATCTAGAATGAAGAGAACAAAACACTGAAATTTTGAGGGGAATTTGGGTCATTTTTATGCTTTTCTGTAGAGAAAATTTGTTTGGGAAGAAAAAAATACATATCTGTTTGCCCACCTAGCACGCAAAATATTCTCCTCTTAGTGCTACACCAAGTGTATCTGGCTGGTGCAACAGTATGTACAAAGCACACTTTAAGGCACTTCAGCCCTTATGCGATGGGTCAACTGCATGTGGGCTGCTTCTAGTTTCTGTAACATGTCACTCTATAGCAAAGACTGCTTCTAAAAATCTTTAGATCTTTTTTCACATCTAACCTCTTAACCCACTTAAGAGAGTTGTTTAACACAGCACTGCTGTATTAGTGCAACGGCAGTGTCTGTTGTCATGGTTTTTCTTGAATATTCCACATCATATCATCATGCAGTGCACTGGCAATTAAAGAGTTAACGGTGCAGTTCCTTGGATTATCAGTATTTCTGGTCTCTTGGTCTCAGAAGAGAGGAATGAACCACAACTCCCAGAAGATTTAGTTTTTCCATTTCTGTTTGGTGGGAAAGATAAAACAGAGTGGGAGTCACAAGTCTTCCCTTCCTGCTCCCTGGCCTCTTTGCCTACAGCATTAGCTTAAGGACTTCACTTTCAGAAATTCTCTCCCTTTCACATTTTATTGTATTTATTAACTTCAATTTCAATCATTTTATTAAATCGTATTATCTCACATTCCACTACTATATTCAGTGGACTAAGATTTTTTTCCCTTTAGCTTGTTGCCACCGTTTCCCTTGCCTAGGCCCATCTCCCTATCCTTTCCCTTCCCAGAACATGGATCCATGGGTCCCTTCACCTTTTTGTCACAGAAACCAGGCCAAAGCTGTGACATCTGTGTATGTGGAAGACATGTTGTACATATACTTATGAATACTTTTTTTCCCTCCCTAATGTCAGCATTGGGAATGGTGCCAGTTACTACATTTGAAAAAGCAGTGCAGTTCATAAGTTCTTGGTCAGTGTTAAAGATACTTCCTAATAGTTAGGTTCTCTTTCAGCAAGTGATTCTCTCAGTCTACTCCCACCCCTATATGCTGTCCCATACTGATAGGAACACAGTCAGTAGCACTTAGACTGGTTATTGTTTCAACTTTTTCTTTTTTTAATCCAAACTGCTAAATAAAGAGATGTTGAACACAGGAAACTTTGAAACTTAAACTACAAAATTGCTCAAAACCATTGTTTATAAACAATTACTCTATTTTTTTTTTTTTAAAAAAAAAGGTGCTCTGTTCACTCTTGGAAAGTGAACAATACCTGCTGTTTAGAAACATCTTAGGCATGAAATATAAAAACAAAATGAGCTTCCCTCCCTGCAACCAACAGCTTTGATCTAAAACTTGGACTGGAAAAAAATTCAGAAATACCATCCTTGTGTACCTGGCATCTGTAATTCACATGTTTCTTTGTCTTTTTCCCTTTGGTTGAGTACAGATTGTAGTGCCACAGTGGTTCAGCAGGAACAACAAACATGGGAAATGTAGTCAGATTGTATTTTTACATCGGAAAAGGGAATTAGAAACATGAGACTGAGCTATAACTCCCATGAGATCCTGCAGCAGCCCTTCTTGGTCTAAATTGTCATATTAGAAGTAAATGTGTTGTTTTGGGGAAAATGTTTAGCTTCCTATTTACTTTCATTAAAAGTATTAAATGATTTATGAAATCATTTATGAATTATGAGTACCTGTAGATCTTACTTCTCATGTACTGCATCCATTACAACCAGCATTCATTTATTTTTTTTTTAATACTGCATGAGCTACTTCTGTTGGTAACTATTTAATTGCTATAAATACAACCTCAATTTAGTTGGAAACAGCCCTTTTGTAGCATGAGAAGAAAGATACAGTAGGAAGAACTATTCTTATATTTTGTATTTACTTTTAAAACAGGCCAGAGACAGAGCAGTAATGTATAGCATGCTATATGAACAACACTTTGAGAAGCATCTTAAAACAGTGGTCTTGATATTCGACCCTCAGCAACAGTAATGATGGAGAATGAGCCATCATTCTTTGCTTCATCTGAAAGTCAAAGTCTTATTCTTATGTCTTTAATTTCCTGTGTCCACAAGCTAAACTAGAAAATCTTGTAGGGAATACATTGTGAATGTAGGATAGAAAATACTGTATTTAATATTTCCTCAGAGATCAAAAGATAAATTGTACCATGTTTTCACTTGCTGATTCCTTTTGTTTTTCATTTCTCATCCCAAAAATGATGAGCCATAACTTAGTCACATAATCAAAATATGGAGAGGTAAGAAGAGACAGAAACGTTATGTATTCCATGCAATTCATCCAAAAACAGTGGTTATAATTAGCAGTTCTAACTTGATATTCGAAGTACTGAAGAAAGTCAATTTTTCCTACTTATTGTTTTCTTTTACAGTGAACCTCAGCAATAGCCCCATCAAATAATACAATCAATCACTCCTTTTCAGCTGTAACCTCATCAGATCAACAGACCTTCAGTGTCTTGTTGACACAGATCCTCAGTAAGTGACTTAGTTTGTTTTCAGCTTTGCTAGTGTCACTGAGATCATATCTTACACTGACTGTAAGCTTTGTTGAGATATATATATATATGATCCCTTAGATATCAACCATTGACCAAGACTAGGACTATGAGTGGATCCAGCTGCATTTTGGATCGTTATCTCCACTGTTCAAAGAGTTTAGAAAGCAAGCTCTGAACCTCGTGACTCAACAGGAGGGCTCCTGGAGCTCAACTAGTTTATGAAAGAGATTACATGACAGAACTGTTGATTACTTGAAAGACAGCACATTGTAACTGAGAAAGTATCTTTTAATCCATTTTTCTTAAGCCATTCTCATTTTACTTCTTAGCTCTGAAGACAGAACTATCCTGTACAGGATGCGCACTTTGACAGTATTTATTCCAACATTCTTTCTCTGTTCTAAAGTGTTTGCTTCACTTGGCTGGCCTGGGAAACATCAAGTGGATGTGTCTCTCACCAGGTTAGCCACAACTGATTGATTTGCTGGATTTATCCAACAGCCCTGTACGTTATAGTCTGCTTGAAAAAGGGAAAAACATCTTTGAAATGCCCGAAGGAAAAGAACAGTGAAGCAAAGACAGCAGCTGATAGTTCTGCCAAGATTTACATAAGACAGCAACAGCAATGCCACTGAGATAAAGTTTCAATTAAAAAAAATTACTTCAGCAGCCAAGTGTAAGATATTTTTGATGTTTTCTGAGTTCTGCTATTTGGTTTAAATGTATGGAGAAAAAGTAATGCAAAGCATTACAATGGAGAAGTTGAAATCATTACAGTTAAAACAAGTGTGTAATTCTACTGCAAGTTTAGAAACAATTGAAATCTCAGATTTGAGAGAACTGCTGTTTTCAATCACAGAATCACCAAGGTTGGAAGAGACCTACAAGATCATCTAGTCCAACCATCCACCTATCACCAATAGTTCTCACTAAACCATGTCCCTCAACACAAAATCCAGATTTTCCTTGAACATCTCCAGGGTCGGTGACTCCACCACCTCCCTGGGCAGCCCATTCCATTGCCTGACCACTCTTGCAGAAAAGCAGTATTCTTTAACATCCAGCCTAAATCGCCCTGGCACAGCTGGAAATCTTTTTTTTTTTCCTAATCCTAAAGCTTTTTGAAAATGTGAGCAAAGTACATCAACCTATACTTTAATTGTCCAAGGAATTAATAACTAGCTTATTTCACTGCTTGAGATGATATACTCAGTATTTATCTGTGTATAGGTATAGGAGCATAGGTAAGGCCATATGCTGTAAAAAAAAGCATTCAATGATTTTACAAAAGCCTTTTCTAATGGATTCTTCTGGTCAAACTAGTTCACTTAGAAAATATTCAAGCTCCAACAATATTTCCTATACCTTTGTTACTTTAAAACAGCATAGCACCTTGGACATATTCTAAGAGAAGATCACAGCAGCTCCAGGAAAACCTGGAGCAATCCAAGTGGCAAGTTCTTTATGTGTACATGAGCAATTATACCTTCTGCACCTTCTTACATCAATCTCCTAGGGGAGGTCCAAAACATACCATAATATTTCATGCTGTGAAAATACATTTTCTGATTTTAACACTACAGACAAATCACTCTAATAAATCCACTCTTATTTTTTGCAATCTACTTGATGTAGTTCATATCAACAAAGATGTGCTGAAATACAGCAATACTCTTTTTTAGTGACCTAGATTATGTCAATATTGAGATAATGAAAAGTTATGTGATTCAATCTGTAAACTGCAACTGTTTAATACAGGACAGAATGAGACATCCAACATACGCAACATTCACTGGAACAGGTTGCCCAAGGAGGTTGTGGATGCCCCATCCCTGGATGTATTCAAGGCCAGGCTGGATATGCTCTGGGCAGCCTGGTCTTGTGGTAGCCCACAGCAGCGGTGTTGAAACTAGATGACCTTTGAGGTCTTTATCAACCCAGGCCATCCTATGATATGGAATTTCATTTGGCCAGGAAAAACACTAGGCAACAGAACATTCACCTTTTAGCATGAGGTGCAACCTACTTTAAAATTAAGAAAGCCATTGAAGGCACAACTCAGAATAGAAAGTTAATTTACAGAAAAAGTTTCCATCACAAAGCATGTCATCAAGATGTCTATTTAATGCTTACATCATTGTCCATCTTATTTTATGGCTATCTTCATTATTTATCTTTAAACTGTATAAGAAAACCTCTTTTCAGTGTTGCCCTGGCTTTGATAGGGATATAATTGTTTTGTTCCCCCCACCCCACTGTCACAGTGTTTTGGATTTAAAATAACATTGATAACATATCCATATTTTACTTATTGCAAAGCTACATTTGCACTGAGTTGAGGACTTTCTCAGCTTCTTGTGCTTCCCTGCCAATGAAGAGCCTGGGAGTGCACAAGGAGTTAAGAGGGAATATAGTCAGGGCAATTTATTCAAAGAGAAATATCTGATGCCAGAATGTCATGCTGAACAATAAAACTGAGGGTGCTGGGCAGCTGCTATTTGGGCTCTAATTGGGCAGGTGGTGAGCAATTGCACTGTGCATGACTTATTTTAATTTTTATTAAATTATTCTTGTCTCAGTCAATGAGCTTTCACACTGTTACAATTTTTGGCTCTCTCCTTCATTTCCGTGGGCTAGAGAGTTAGCAAGTGGTTGGCACAATCAACATAGAAGACTGACCAAGCCAAGGAAAGTTTCCAGATATTGAAAGATGTTCTACATAAAGAAACCCCCCTGCCCTGATATAAGATATATTAATATAACTGTAAAAAGCAGTAGGTTAAAGACATCCAAAGAGAAATAAAAATTTTAATATCAGGATTTTTTTTTTCCCTCTGAAATCTAATGTTAAAATGTCAACGAAGTGAAAATGTGTTTATTCCTCACTTCTGTGCTAATATTTCAAGTATAGAGAACCTTGCAAAAAGGTAGAACAAGCATAATTTTAAGGAGATTGCTGATAACTTCACTGGCAAAGAAAAAAAGATATCAAAACCTTATAGCTAAAGACTACTCTAATTAATAGGCCAATTTCATTACCACAAGTTTTCAAATCTGTAATATTAATTAAGAAACTAAAGGAGACAAATGGCTTGCAAAGAGACCTATCTGCCTTCTGGCCTACAAATGAGCACTCACAATCTGTGTAATCAATACCAGGAAAGTAGCTAGAATTAATGCCCAGCCTCACCACATTATGTGCCAGCTCCACATTTTCCCCTTAATTTACTTGACCTTTCAAGTTCTGATGTATCTTGTGGTTTCAAAAGGCTGACGCCATTCTAAGCTGGTACCTTTTCTTACTTTAATCATTGACCCCCCCAAAAAATATGGAAATGTCAGCCTAAGATCCCTTAAAGCTGAAAAAATGTGGACTAACTTTACAAGTTCTCAGATACAAATATAGAAAATTACAATTATTTTTCACAATATTCCGGCTGTAGTATTAGTAAGGATGCTTCTCAGTCTTATCCTAGGAAAGCCTGATGTACCACTAGCAAGCTTAAATAACAATTCAAAATGAGATTTGTGAATCAGGAAAGTAAGAATTCTTTCAGGTTTCGTTAGAGATAAGAGATACCAGAATTTCTTCATGGTAAGGGTGATGGAGCACTGGAATAGGCTGCCCAGAGAGGTTGTGGAGTCTCCATCTATGGAGATGTTCAAGACCCATCTGGACACCTACTTGTGCAACCTGCTGTAGGGAGCCCATTTTAACAGGGGGATTGGACTCAATTTCTAGAGGTCCCTTTTAGCCCCTACAATTTTGTGAATCTCTTCATTATGATAAAGGCATCTACATATATTCAGACAACTGAATACACGTAAGAACAACAAACAGCCATTTCCTTTCTCTCTCTCCAGTGGCAAAAAAGGAGTCGTTCTCTAAATTAGAGATCTCTATAGTGAACTGCGTATGCAGGCAGGCCCAATAGAGATGTAGATCTACCACAAAACAGTTTATTATAAAAAGACAAAATAAGAATGGTTTGCAACAAGAAAATCATGCAGATTCTTTGAATAAAGTCAACCCAAAAGGCACATAGGATGAGCAAAACAGCTTAAGTAAAATTCTAGAATTAAATGAACTTCAACTTTTAATTACCAGAACAAGAATAGAAGTTCCCGTATCAGCAAAACAAACATCTTTTTTTGAGATTTGAGATAAAATTTCTAGAGCCAATAAACTTTTCTGAATGAACATTATGAGAAAACTAACAGCTTCTTACTCTAAAGTAATCATATCCTCAAAGGCTTATTTATACACTATTAATGAAATAAAGTTCACATTTCAAGTAAACTTTCCCTCTATGCTTCGTATTAGAAAGTAACATCTGTGAAACAAACTATAAAGTTCCCTCTTCTGTTTGTTTCTTATTTATTTTTATTAAGAGTAAGCATTAAAAGTTCGCACACAAAAATAGGCACTAACTTTTCCAAGACTGTTTTATTATTACTGTAAAATCCATAATTAGTGAATTACTCAAGAATGCTGGCTCTGGGGGAAAAAAAAATAAAACAACCTTCCCTTCTCCGCATTCCCCAAACATCCCAAACGACAATAATAAAAAAAAAAAACCCATGAAGATCTGATCTGTGATAGCAAATGGTCATAAATTACATTATGAGTTAGGCCAGTCTCTGAAGACCAGTAACTTCAGTGAGGAATTCTGCTTATTCATCTCTCGCCTTTTCTTGAGCTTTCTCTCCTCTCCACTACCTAAAATAAGGCTTGACATTCACATACCAAATGTTACTATTATTTGCCTAAATTTGCTACTAATTAGATTCAGATAGAATTACTATATGACAAATGCAATAAATAATCATTTGTCCAGCGAATTTATCTCTCTCTCTCTCTATATATATATATATCAGTCTAAAGTGTATTGTATATAAAGACCATTGATGGGATAGAATCAGCAATGAAACTTTTAATCAAGACAGTACTATGCTAAATACAAACTGCAGAGTCCTTCACCAACCCTCACATGGAGTTTACACAATCACCACATCCTGTTTTGCCACTTGCAAAAGAGAAAATTTCTATCCATTTTCAAAGCACTTTCATCTGTGTTTTCACAGCTGAATCCTTGAGTTCACACAATATACCTAACTGGTTCATTGAGACATATGCCATAAATTCATTGCAAGCTACCTTGGTTACTTTTCTGTAGATCTTCCTGCAATCCCAAACGAGTGAAATGGAGAAAGTGCTTTTATCTTTTTCTGCATTTTTTCCTTATCTTCATGGTTCATCACAAAGCATTTTCCCCTAGTGAATTAACCCTAGATGACTCATGCCACTCAGAAAATTTTGATAAGTAGATGTCAGAGCAGCTTACATTTTCCAATATAAAAATTTATGATAAAAAGATGGCACTAAGAGCACACACAGATTTTAAGGAAAGATGTTGCCTGAAAAACCTCAAACAATAATCCAGATAGCAGAAAGTAGTTTTTACAAAGCTGAGTTTAGTGTGAAGTCACTTGTTCCACTACTGTTCTTTTTGTAAAAGCAGATAAGATTTGTGTACACACAAAAAAAAAAAAAAAAAAGCCATGAAGATAAAACGATTCCAGAGCCAGGAACTGACAACAATGAATTGCAAATTACATATTCCTGAACATTTAAAAAATATGACTTAGATATACTGTTGGTAGAAAGTATGAGATATGACTTAGTTTCTTAATTACACGCAGTAATCCAAGGATCTTCTAATAAGTCAGTTACCATTAAACTTCATCCGTCAAGATTATTGCTTTGATTTTTTTTTATAACTTTTCATTTAAAAGGATAATGAAACTAACAGAAATCTAAGGTTAATTGCAGGATTACTTTTTCATACAGAACATTTTGGAGTTGGGAGTTCCAAAGTTTTTTTAAAAGCATATTAAACATACACTAACAGTTGATAGCAACATCCTCAGATCAAAACCAGATACAGTGAATGCATAAACAATACAAAAGAATCTACAACTGCATTCAGATATGCTTAGTTACACTGCAATAATCATAATAATCAATAGATCACTTTTTTACATCAAGTATTTAAAGAAAGTTTTTAAACGCCTGTTTTAAAATCAAATACATTTGAGACACAGAAATATGAATTATAGGAATTTTAGATTGCTTCTGGCTCTTCGGAAGCATGAACTGGTACTCTTGCTTGTTTGACATCAGGTAGCAAAGTAAAACATAAAGCACAGCATATGATCAGATGGAGACTAATAGGAAATAATCCACAGATAGTTATTTGGAGGGTCTGCATTTGTGCAGTATCAGAAAGAGACAAAGTAAACGAGCTCACAAATGAGAGCAAAGAATTTAATACAAATTCTAAAGTGTGTTTACAAAAATGAATTTGGTAGTCTACTTTGTAGAAACATGATGTTAGAAATAAAAGCTAGTTTGCAAAAGTTCAGAAGAGATAGAAATCCGCATTTGCTATTTCTCATTCTCTCATTTCTTTGTAGAGAAAAGAATAAGAACTATGTTTCTTCGACATATCTCAAAGTTATTCTACATATTTAACCTGTTACCAGGGCAGATCATAGAACCTCATCTATAACATACAGTCCATTTCTTCTATGCATCATGTCTGGCTGATGCAATAATTACTACTACTGACCCAATTTAAAGCTGCTCTTCACACTGGAAAAATCAAAAGGTGAGGAAAGAGTTTACAGTTCACTTGGAATTCACTTGTGAAATATTGATCTTTCTTTTGAAATAAGTCATGTAATACCAGGCTAATGGGCCAATGTTCATCTGTATTCACTGATCACTTCACTGTTAAGTTCTGTGATGAACATTTAACATTTTCTAGTTTTGTCTGTGGAAGTTGAAAAGAAAACTAGTCATTTTTTAAAGACCTGTCAAAGCTTAGAGGACAAGTGAGTGAGAGCTAGCATTAAAAAACATCAAAAATAGAAGCAGGTACTAATTCAGAGCACGCTGATTTGAAACAAGGAAATAAATGATTTTAAGACAACAGTTTACTTTTTACTTGCTTATTTTAGGGCTTAGCCACAAGGCAGCACTGCTGAAATCCCTGTGAGACTGTGTAACTCATATTAGCCCTCCCTCAGTGAGGTAAACTTATGTACTTAAGTTTAGGCAGATTTCACAGCAGCACTGTGCATTCTCTACCACTTCTCACTGACAGGATCCCATGTGGGAAGACCAACCAACATACCATCACAGGAAAGAAAACTACATGGGCCATGAGCCCACCTTACAGAAACTAAAAAGACAAGTTTTATTAAAGCAAGTTGATAAATATGGCTTTCTGCTCATAAGCATATATATATATTTACATATTTGAAACATTTGTTACTATATCTCCAATTTCCAGGCATAGGAACTGAATTATAAATAAAAAAAATGTATAGTAAAAATGTCACAGTAAGACATTTTTACTACAAAGTTTTTTTGTTTTGTAAATAATTCTGAGATTTCCTCCTAGATTTCTAGGAGAACAGTGACTAAAATATTGGCTGAGAGTAATTATGTCCCCAGATGCTAATTGCCATTTTTCAACACCCTGTAGTCCAGTCAAGGAATAACCCAGGCCCCCTCTGAAACTACTTTTATTTACTGAAGGATCATTCAGCTCATTCCATTTTTTCCCCTCATCTTTTGCTGGATATTCCTGTGAATGTACTTGTAATGCACAGAATAGCAGATACTGGTATATTTCATTACAATCTTATAGAATTAGCACTGCCTTCCTGCAAAGTTGCTCAAGTGTAAGGGGAAAAAGAATCAATTTCATCTTTGTCCTTTGCTTTATTTACCTGCCTCTTCTATTTTATTTATTTAACCAAATATTTCATGAAAACAAGTTTTCCCCATAGGCAGCAATACCTGGCATGAATGAAGGTGACACAGGAACGCCAGGCTGATGTCTAACCTATGGGTAATAACATTATTACAGTGAATACTAAACATTCAATTCACTGTTATAGTATAGTACCAATATCCATTCATTGTACAGAAACAAACTTCAATCCCTGCCAGAAGCTAAGATGTTCTCCATGGTGATGGCTAGCTGAAACTTTTCACCACTTTGGTGGGAGTAATAGGAGTAGTAACCTCTCAGCATCACCTAGATTACCAACAACCAAACTACACCATGGCAATTACAATTGAGGTTGCCTGGCATTTTCATTGCTGCTTGTTACATGCCTGTACCACAAGCGCTCATGAGCCCTTGGGAATCCCTGGCTTGCACAGCTCAATACAACTTTCTCTAGTGTTTCTATTCCAATGCCCTCTTACATATAGTTCAGATCTCAGTCTTCTGCTTCATTTCTGTTTATATATATGACAATATCTCACTATTTCCCAAACAAAATCTTAAACACCTAAGTTACAGTGCACCTCTTCACACTGGTCTTTTAATATGGCCTCCAGTGTTTAAGATCATTTTTTATTTTATTGCTCTCCTGTCTTTAAATCTTACTGTTCAAATGACTTTTCCAGGTAAGCAGCACTAAATGAAATTCCTCTTTGAGCTCATGTGCCAAGATAGAAGAATCTAGTGTATTGATGGCATAATGGAGAAAGAGTCTCCTGTCAATATTTTTAATGCCCAATTTTACTCGCTTGGACACGATGTGCTCAGTATTCCAGGCATTATGGATTTTAGATTGACTGCATTTCCTTGCTCTCCTCAGAGAGATTGAAAGCAAAGTTCTCTCAAGTTTTTAATTCAAAAATCTTTTACACAAAACCTAGTGATATCATCTCCCTGGATTTGGTACCTCATAACAAATAAGTTTCAGATGAGAACTTCCAGTGAAAAATTTGGAAAAGATCTTTCATACAGCTGTTGCTTTTTAACCCAGCAGCAGTCAAACACCACATAGTCTTTCACTCAGTCCTCACCTCCCCCCCCAGTTGGATAGGAGAGAGA
The DNA here is from genome assembly GCF_987193195.1 of Phasianus colchicus. NCBI lineage: Eukaryota > Metazoa > Chordata > Aves > Galliformes > Phasianidae > Phasianus > Phasianus colchicus. Next base: position 59,647,330 of record NC_143438.1, on the reverse strand, counting down.
ATCAGAAAAACAAAGTAGAACTCATATGTTGAGATAGAAATTATTTACTAGGACAGAAAAGGAAAAGAGAAATAACAGCAATTATAATATATATATATTTATTTTATTAGAAAGAAATTCTTTACAGTGAGGGTGGAGAGACACTGGAACAGGCTGCCCAGAGAAGTTGTGGATGCCCTCACCCCAGAAGTATACAATGCCAGGCTGAATGGGCCCCTAAGCAACCTGCTCTAGAGAGAGATTTTCCAACCCTCTGCTACAGGCAGGGACTAGATGATCTTAAAGGTCCCTTCCAACCCAAACATTCTATGATTCTCTCTCTCTATATATATAGCCACAAAACAACTGCTCACCATCCGCTGACCCATGCCCACCTAGTCCCCAACCAGCAGCTGCCCCCCCAGCCAACTTCTCACTTTTTTAGTTATTCCATATGATGTCATATTGTATGGAATATCCCTCTGGTCACGTTAGGTCAACAATTCTGATTTTGTCCCCTCTCAGCTCCTTGTGTCCTTCAGCCTCATTTCTGGTAGGATAATAATGGAAAGGCAAAAAACTGAAGTGCCCCTGGCTCAACACTGCTCAACAACAACAACTAAAGCATTGCTGTTATCAACTTCTTCTAGAGCCAAAGCATAGCATCATACCAGACACTGTGGAGAAAAATCAACTGTCTCTGCTGAAACCAAGACAAGAACTTGCTTTTCAACTACTTGAAAGTCAGGGAATCTGAGCAGAAGCTACTGCATCTGAAAAATACATTTTGGAGAATGCATGCTCATTGCTAAATATCATTAGAGAAAGATAAAGAAGGCAATCAATGTTGTCACTTTTACCAGATCTGCTCCCATGATGTTGAGGAGGTTTTCAAAAATGAAACATTTCTTAGGTCAAGAACTGCACATCAACGTATCACAGAAGGGAAAAGGAGTTGACTGGAAGACTTTAGTCTAGTGGGTAATTAAACTAACTAATGGTGGATATCCTCCTTTCCAGCTCAGTGTGATATCCTTACATGAACAGATCACCTTCAGAAACAACTCTGATAATACATCAGTTAAAGAGATCAGACAAAGTGATGAAGCAGATGCACGCTGCTGTATTGCCTGCCATCTGTAGCACTTAAAAAATTGGGATTTCTGGCATACCTCAAAATAAGAAGGTATTTTGGAAATGCATTATTGTGCTGATGTTTTACATCTCATAAACACAAAACTATACAGTATTGCACTATATGAATGTCTAAAAAGATCATGTATAATTTCCCTTGAAAACCCTTAATTTGCTTGCACACATTTCAGTTGTGGTAGGAGGTCTACATTACCAAGCAGAAACAGAGCTCAACCTTAGTTGCAAGGAGTCTCTCACTAAATTTTGTAACCTCATCCTAAACTCTGTCTGCCAGTTAACAGCTTCTCAGAATGACAGTTAAAAAAAAAAAAATAAATAAAAAAAAAAATCAAGAAAATGTCACATGTGTACAGTAACAGGTCTAATCTTTTCCGTAAATTGCTGCCTGTGGTTTTCAGAAACACATTAAATTGCTGGCGATTTACAATGAGTATCACTGCAAGGGTAACTTGACTTCTGCACATTTAACAAAATAGTTTTAAATTATTCACACATATCATTCAATGGTAGGGCAATTTTCAGAGTCATTGATTTTAGCAACTTGTAGTATGCCTCTTTGCTGGATAAATATAAATCTTACACTTGACTTCTGCTTCTCAAATGTAAGACAGAAAGTCTACCCAGGTACCAGACATCCATAACACATTTTAGATCCCACATATCATGCCAATTTTTTTCAGACACCAAATAACTATAAACAATAAACCAAATAACTATAAACAATGTTTTCAAGTGTTTTCAATTACCTCTGGTACTAGCATTTCATTGTGGTAATTCAGAACACCACAGCATCCATATTCCTTTTTTAAAAAGAGGTAGAGAAACCAAGGGAGGAACAAATAAACAATACACATTATGGTTGTCTTTCATGAGAAAAAGATGCAAGCAGTGGCTGTTCAGAAAACAAGAGATGAAAGATACATAGAGGACAGCTGCACAGCTCATGGTGAACAGCTGAGTTAGTGGACAGTGCTTCATGGGGAAAAAAATGCACAGCAAAATGGATTTTACCCTGGTAGTTGGATATGGTTGGGCTGCACCATCCCATTCAGAATGGTAAGAGATACAGTCTATTTTTGGAATATTAACAGAATTTCACAGAAACGACATATTCACAAAACAAGATCATTTTCTTCTCCTAAAAACAGGAGGAGCAGAAAATATGCTATTTTTGTTTTCAGTACTATTTGTAGTTATTATGTGTTCTGATAAAGAGAAGTTACAACTCATAAACTTCTGTGTTTCTTTCACTCCACAGAACAACTTGAATTAAATACTAACTCAAGGACTGACAAAATAATCTATTAATGGAAGTGGATTTACAAGCAAAAGGGAGTGATAAGTTTGTTAGAAAGGCAGAACACAATCTTGCAAGGTATTTAATTTCGCTTATTTCAAGCACAAACATTTTACATTAGACAAAACACTAAATAAAGGAACACAGGACTCAAAATACAGATACTAAATTAAATGATAAGCCATGTGAGAAAGATCACTTATTACAATATTCACAGTCTTGGTGAAGCTATCACAGAACCATGGAATGGCTAGGGTTGGAAGGGATCCCAAAGATCATCAAGTTCCAACTGCCCACCCATGAGAGGACCACCAACCTCCAGATCTGGTACAAGACCAGGCTGCCCAGGGCCCCATCCAACCTGGTCTTGAACACTTCCAGGACAGACTGCCCAGAGAGACTGTAGATGCTCTGTTCCAGCACCTCACCACTCTCTCTCCGTGAAGAGTTTCCCCCTGACATCCAATCTAAACTTTTCCTCCTTAACTTAAAACTACTTTCCCTTGTCCTATCGCTATCTACCTGAGTAAAAAAGTTGTTTCCCCTCCTTTTTATAATCCCCTTTTAAACACAAGAAATTGTAGGGGTTGGAAGGGACTTCAAGAGATCAGATCCAATCCCCTACAAAGTCCTGTTCCCTACAGCAGATCACACAGGAAGGTGTCCAGAGAGGTCTTGAATGCCTCCAGAAAAAGACTACACAATCTCCATAGACAGCCTGTTCCAAGGCTATGACGTAACAAATTGTAATGAATGACCCTTTGCAGTACAAACTGCAGAGCATGAAAACAGATTATGCAGCCTTTTACAAGAAATCTAATGCTTTCTGTCTTTGAATCCTTTTAGAGTTCTAAGAATAGCTTAGATTCCCTTTTATTTTATAGTTATGTTGTTTTTTTAAAAAACACTGAATATTTCAGAAATATGCAGATAAAACAAAGTTTAAAGAGATAAAACCATTAACACAAATTTCATACTAATACTCATGCTTTCCTGACTTTTTGTGATTCCAGATTTTTCCAATCCCCCTTAATTATTTCACTTAATGTAACATAGTGGAAGAATAAATAAAGCACAAGCACAACAGAAGAGGTGCCACAGTAATATATACAAGATCAATACAAGTAAATGCAACCTAGATTACTTGAAAATGCTGTTAACTGATACTACCACAAGCATATTGTTATGTTATGAACATTACAACGTAGGATAATTTGATAGGTCCACATATCAACATTTACCTACTATGTCACTACATATTATATTACATTGTTGCATTTCAACTTCACTGCATGAATAAAGAACTTCTTACCTAAGGAATGCTCAGCGTTTTTTTTTTTTTTTTTTTTTTTTTCTCTCTTCCAGATGGTATATTAAAGCCTTCTCCCCTTCCTAAACTTTAATACATGACAAGTGGAAAGGTCTATGGATTGCTTCTTATTTTAATGCTGACTTAGCAAACTACTTAAATGCACAGTAAGCATTTGAGGTTTTTTTTTTTAGCATAATGAGATTAGTCATGCATTTAAAGATAGTTGTGTTCTGCTAAATTGAAGCTGTAGAAGAATGCATATAAATAATTGGACCACACCATGTTATAGGACAATAATTACTAATTTTTTACCCACTGCTTTAGGTTTTAGCAACCTTTTGGGTGTGCTAATCTAACTGCCTATCTGAAGCAGATGGAGAGGATGTGCATATTAACAATACAGGGAGGACTTCTCAGCAAAGGAAAAAGTACTTTGTTTTACCATTCTGCGAGAATCAGAGGATGCCCAAGGTACTGAACAGTAGGGGAGAAGGGCTGAAAAGGCCATAGGTGACTACTGCCTGGAGTTTCAGGCATTTGAAAGTCTATGGGTATCCTGGTTCAGAGCTGGGTGGCTTGGGTGAAGAAGAGAAGCTGGGAAGAAATACCAAAGTAACTGTGGTCTTCTAGTTTAGTGTAAACTAAAGACAGTAATTACCAATAAACATTATACAGCACCTGTAACAGCAAGTCTCTGAGAGACAGAGCTAAGCAAGTCCTGTTTATGAAATGGAGCTATCTATTTTGTAGCTGGATAACAGAAAAAAAATCAAGCAAGAAAAAAGTTGCAGCAACTTTTCCTTCTGTGGAGGCAATTTTTTTTTTGCTGTTCCATCTTTCAGCTATTATTTCCTCTGTAATGGGCCAAATACACAAGATTTTAACCACAAAGGATTTGTTCTTTGTGGAAGTTTGCTCAATTAATGGATACAAAAGTTTTCAGCAACACAAACTCTCTCTCATTGAATCAGTCTGTTCCTCAGCAACACCTAGAGTAAAAATAAATATTTAAGTCCAGATAAATTAGAGGATATATAATGGAGAAAATTTAATGGGAAAGAAAAATATGCCAGGTAAAATCTATGATGATATGATTAAAGACTATCAGAAGCAGCTAATGAAGATTAATTTAGAACAGAAGAATATAAGAATTATAAAGGTGATATATATATGATATATACCTACAAGAAAACTACAACCTTTCTTTCTGAGAGACAGAAAAGGCAGACATCTTTAACTATGTATGAACTTTACTTAATAAAGAACAGAAAGAAGAAAAGTACTTTCTAAATTACTGTAAGTGGTTTAGATTGGTTGTATAAATTTATAAGTCATTATGTCCTCATCTCTAGATTTGCAGCCATAGAAATGCATTGGTTGTCAAGATAGATGAATGTAGAGAAGTTAATTTTTAGAAAAGCATGAGAACACTGTAAGACTTCTGTAAGGTTCCAAATATATATACATGCAGCAGTTCAAAGATAGCCTGGCAGCCTCAAAGAAATTGAGGGAAGAATGACAAAGATCAAGTGTTTGAGAACTAGCGAATGTCATTCAGCCAGATTTCAGAAGATACTAGAACTTGTTAAATGAACTTGATTTCACTGCCTCAAGAATTTAAAATCTGAGTTGATATAAGCAGCTGCAAGAAAATTATTCACTCAGACCTCTAAAAGGAACTCAAAAACAATCTTACTGAAAAAAAAAAAATGGAAGTACATTTTTAATGGATTGAAAATTAAATAGATTGAAGTCTAGCTAATTAACATAGCTGTCAATGGAAAAAAAAATCTCAGTTGAAGAGCTTTTCTAGCAGGACTCACCTGGCACTGAAGTAAGGTCTGATTTTATTCAATATTTTCATTAGTGATCTAGAAGTAAATATAAAAATCACTGCTTATAGTGGATATACTTGCAGATGACACAAATAGAGGAAGGAGAGAAGATAGAGAAGAGACAGGCAGCTGTACTGGGCCATCTGGACTACCAGGTAAACTGGTACCAACAAAACAAGATCTGTTAAATTACAGGCAAAAGCAAAGCGTTATAGCTAGAAAGCAGGAAATGCTAGTTGCACAACAGAATTGAAAACTGAATCCTGGAGAATAAAGCATTTGGAATAAGTTAATATGATCCTGAACTGCTTAAGCAAGGTGCCTAATTACAGTTGTAAAACACGATCCCAGGATTTCTCAGTTCATAAGGGAGAAACAATCTGCTGCCAATGTTAAAAAACCTGGGAACATCTCAAAGGTTCCTAGAATCATAGAACACCCCAAGTTGAAGCTACTTACAAGGACCATCAAGTCCAACTCCTGGCTCCACACAGCACTATCCAACATTCAAATCATGTGCGTGAGAGCACTATCCAAACATTTCTTCACTTCCAGAATGCTCAGTGCTGTGACATTGAGAACCTGTTCCACTGCCTGACTACAGTCTGGTGAAGAATCTTTCCCTAATACCCAAATTGAGCCATCACTGACACAGCTCCATGCTGTTCCCTTGAGTCCTAAGGAATATTTTAAAATTATTTAGTTATTTTATATATTAAAACTAAGTAAATCAGCATCCCAAGCATATTTTAAGGTGCAGTTATTTTTACAAATATTAGTGTATTGCAGGGTGATTCAAGAAGTTCCCAAAGAACATGATAGCACATGTTGATTTTTTTTTTTTTTATAGGAAACTACTGTTTAAAAATCAGAATTGAAGATACTTTCTAAGTATCATCAGATAATAAATTGATTCATAAGAGTAAATAAGTATATCCAAGCTAAGCCTAATATAGCTAAAAATATCAATATATAAAGAGTCATTACTAAGAGACTTATCACTAGCTTTCACAAAATAATTTCCTTTGACTACGCCTAATGTGGGGGGTATGCACCACATCTACAACCATACAGCATATAACAATAAAAAAAACAGCATTCCATAGGGGGAAAAAATAGACAAAAGGACACAAGATGCCTTGAAGCATAATATTGCTGCAATTCAAAGTAGGCATGGAGTATATGAAAGTAGTCCCAAAACAGCATGAGTAACTCTGAAGTTAAACAATGTACAAGTATATTTGAGACAAAGATCTAATGAAAAAATCACAGCTTCTCTACAGCTGGACATGCATCATGTTTTCCCCTCACTGAATGCAGTCTTTTATTCAACAGCTCATCTCTGAAGTGGAAAGAGTAAGATATGCTTGTGAATGCCTCAGGAAGAGGAAAAAAGAAGCTTTAGCTTAGTCAGGATGAGATGCCTCAGAAAGAAAGTCATCTGCTCTGCCAATACAGGCCATGAGAAATTTAGCCAGCAGTTCATCACTTTGATCAAAGTGAGGAAAATTACTGAATGGAGTAAAAACATAAATGAGAAGTGAAAATATCATCCATAATTCTCAGAAAATGAAACGAATCAATTGTGTTATATCTGCAGCAAGAAATAATCTGGGTCTTAGAAATAACACCTATGCTCCTCAAAGCAGAACAATAAACAGAGGGTTCAGCAGCCAGCCTAGAAAGTTCAGTCCCAGTACAAAAGATGTCCAAACCTTCAAACAACTTCGAGAAAAACAAACAAACAAGGAAACTTTTCAGCAAAACCTCACAAATCAAACTTGGATCTTAGGATCTCCAAAGTGTGGAGAAATAAAATAAAGATTAAAAAAAAAAAAAAATGCTGTTTCCAAGCATGCAGAGAAAAAAAACAGTCATGGAACAGCAGAAGCCTGGCAACAGATGTATTATATTCTCCACCTGCAAAGGAAAAGTTCTTCCAAAATATCTGAAACACATCTGAAAAAGTCTTCCACATGCTCTCAAGAAACACACAGAGAGTTAATTTAAATATACAGTGCTACTATAACAAAGACAATCAAATTATTCATAAGTAGTGTTTGCCCTTGAAAGGAAGCCTCAGGCAAGCGCCGCGACTTCTACGAAGTGTCTGCCTTTCCCATTTGACTGAATATGTCAAAATAGACTCTGCATTATTCCTTGTGTAAGAAAGTCACTGACAATAAACCTCATAGCAAAGCAAAGGGCAGGAGGTCAGACAAATCCCCATTGGGATTATCACACACTTTCCTCATTAATCCAAGCTGAAGAACTCAAAGGAATGCTGATATTCATTAATAATAAACTTCAGTCACATCATCAACATGTCTCAAGAATTTCCCAGAAGGACAGCTGGAAAAAGGAAGAGAAAAGCCGGAAAGGTGATTCTACAACAGAAAGGGGACATAATCTAGACAAGAAACATTTCCTTCTTATGGAGGCTAAATGTATATTACACAGAAATCAAATGTAGGAGATAAACCGAGTACTGAACCACAAAGATTAAGAGGCTACTTCAGGTGATTTACCTGATCAAAAGCCACCCTCTACTGAACAAGTTAACTCAATATAAATGCCGAGCAATCCACAACAGAAAGGACTGGCACAGACTTCTATGAAATCCATTTGAGACTTATCCAAGGTATAATTTTGAGCTAACCAGTTTTTTTCTGATTGCTGAATCCTTCAACAGAAATGAATTGGGACAGGGACATTACTAAGAACCACTTAATGGAAGCTAAGGAAAAAATGCTTTTTTGCACTTTTGAAAAATCCTTGTGAGAGCCAGGTCCTGGTAGGCCCACCAGGATTAACCTTACATTCAAAAAGCCCAAGAGGAAAAATGCCTATACCTGACCCACGGAGTAAAGCCATTTTAGACAGCTGTTAATTCAGAAAGTTCAATAATATCCATGTCTAGTGTTGGGAACCTAGAAAATCCTAAAGAACCATGAAATCTCTGACCTGATATACAGATTCAGAGTAATTAATTATATCAACTTAGTCATTAAAATGTATATCTACACAAAATTAAGACAGTCTTGAACTACTCCCTTGCCTTCCCCTAAATTAAGCAAGGTTCACAAATGCTACAAATATAGTCCTCTAGATGAGATCTGGTGTTGACGAAGGATTGACCGTTTCTTCTATTTCTTCTCCGGGTCTAAGTCAGGTCCATGTTAACACATGTATCTAAACAAACCCTGAATTTTCACAATTACTAGGTTTTGTAAGATGCATGAGAGTTTTAAGTACGGTAAATCCAATTAAGTGTGGGAAGAACATTTTTAGATCTGCTGGCCTCTGTACTTCCACCAAGGTCTTAGACTGCCTTATGCATAAATTATTACAGAAACCATATGAAATTACATTCTGTTCCTAGAAAGTATTATCTTAAAATGGAAGAAGACTTTGATGAATCAGTGCAAAACTCCCTACCAAAAAAAAAACAACTTTAAACTGTCAACTGAATGCAAATATTTATTAGATGACAGGTTATAATGATAGGCTTCCTTATAAAGAACTCCTTACTTGACCAACATAAGAAATGATGCTTTAATAGTTAATTTACAACTGGAGAACAATGTATAGAAAATATCAGTAAAAATGTAAATTTAACCTTAGCTGGTAATAAATAGAGCCAGTGCTACCACTAGCATAAGCGCATTGCTGTACAGAACTATCAAAACCTATATAGATCAGTCAGTCATATCAGCCATTAGAAGTTGCTGGACAGACGATGGTCAATCTAATGCCTAATATAAAATATAATAATGAAATAAGTATTTCATAGATATTTTGTTAGAATAGCATCACATCTGAAAAATAAAGATTTAAATGAGTTTTAGTAATTTTGCCTTTTCATACAATAAGGGCATAACAATCAACACAAAATATTCTCAATAGGTAAATAAAATAATATGCTGAGCGATCAAACCTAGGTTTACTCTTAAATGCAGACAGAATTACCATACTGCCTCACAAGCAAGCCATGACTCAAATAAGTTTCTCTTCTTCCCACAAACAAGCTAATCAATGCAATAGGATAGAGAATTTGAAGTAATAGAAAAATCACAGCATTTGCTGAAGATACAGGATACCAAAAATTAAAGTCCTGAAATATGAAAGAATTTCAACACCATAGAAAATTCACAAGTGAGCACTGAAGAGCGGGGAAAAAAAAAACACATGTATATACTTCATTATCCTGATAAGAATAAGACTAAATCACTTGACTGAACTTAGTAGCTAATCCCTTCTGCCCTCATACACTCTGACTCCTGATTCCTATCTTCTTATTCTACATACATATACTTATTTTCAGATTTTGTTAGAGCACACTTATGCTACAGGTACTCAGGTATTTAATCTCTTGGCACTGATAGACATCACAACATGCTTTTCTGCACCAAGGGACCCATTTTCAGGCTACAACAACATCCTTATTTCTTTTTCATATCCAAATGTTCTTTTGCAAGCTACTTGCCTTCTCTCTCTGAGATAATACACATTTTAGAACTTCTTATAAATACCACTAACCAGTTTTCAGAAGAAAGGTAGTAATCACAATTCAGTAATAACAAAAGAACAGCTTACCCCTTTCCAGTTATCAGAAGAAAAGCCCAAAAGGAGACAAACCCCAGGTGGTGATGCTTTCCCTTGGGCTGCCAGCCCTTAAATGAGGTTAGGAAGGGGCGGATCATGGTTCCACTCCTTCTGGTCTTGCAGGTGAATTGTTTGGACCTGTGCTCCCAGGGCTGCCCACTCCCCTTAAACAGGTGCTCAATCACTGGTTCAGGCCATGACCTAACCATTCGCATACAACCAGAAAACTTTTTAACTTCAAAATCCTAGAACTATCTGAAAGTCTAAGCTAGTGAGCTCAAACAAATGTGAATGCAATGTTTATATTAATAAGTTTATTTCTGTAGCAGTTATCTAGCAATATATATCACATTTATCACTCCAAAAGCCAATCAACTATGGATTTAAATGGCTTATCATTCTAGAAAAAACAAAACCCCAAATAACAACACCGATACTTTCTCAGTTAGTTAAATCAATGAAGAATGGTGGCCTCTTTCAAATATCAGCCTTAGAGTTTAGCTTCAAGATGTTAAAAAATAACATTAATTTCATTTAAAAAACATATTTTAATGAATCACTGTAAATGTCACCTGAAAGGATATGAAATTCAATTTCTGCACCATCTGGAACGTACTCCTGATTAAGTTTTTCTGCAATGTGATCATATCACCTAAACAAACTAATTAACATCAGAATGACACATTTTTGCAGTTTCTGTGGCATTTATCTGTGTCCCATTTGTTCCACATATATTTTTGCAGATTGACCTTTGTAAGAGATTATTTTTCAGTAATGCCATCAAGCTAGATGTGTGATAATTGTCCTTCTAAGAATGAGCATGTATTTCATTAAAGCTTAACACAGTAAACTGAAACAGACTGAAAAAAAGAAAAAAAGAAAAAAGAAAAGAAAAGGCTTTGGTTATGTAAAATTTGGAACATGAAAAATCATCCACAAAGTCTCTTCAACTAAAATACAAGTCTTTGTGACCAGCTGACTGTTCAAAATTTTGAATTGGAAGAATGTGTACTTCTTTCAATACTAGAATAACAACAGGCTAAAATGTTTCTGTTAATTTGGCTTTTTTTTTTTTTTTTTTTTGAGTGCACATTAAGTTACCTGAAGCAGTTTACCAGTATAATTTCTTTAGTTTTACATTAAAATTAACAGCATAGATTGCAGATACTCTTTTTTGGGTGGGCTTCTATTGATAATAGAAAGTAATGCACTTTTCCATAGTGTCGCTATTATGAATTCACAGTTCACGACTGATAGTATTCCAACTCTTAATGAAAACACTCATTGTCTTCTGAACCATATGCACCAGCAGAAATTGGTGGTACTGAGGTCAGTCTAACAGAACACCAGAAAATACTGTTTATAAATATTTTTGAAAGGCACACCACCAACATATTGATCTTATGATTAACAGTACCTAATATCAGCCAAGACTAAAGATATTATTTTGAAGCTCTGAAATGCTGTTTCTCTTCAACATTACACTGCATAAAATTGCTGTAAATTGGATTCCAGGTTTACTGCCAAAGTAATTAAAAATTCCAAAGTTTGCTGTTAAAACAGAACATTACAGAAAAATATTAAATACAATGAACCTGGATGTTATTTCTCTTTATTGTGAGAAAGCAGCAGGATGGGAGGAGCAACTTGCATAAAAGATGTCGTATTAGAACTCTACATTTTAGCAAACATATTTTAGTGGAAACCTTATTGTAAGAAGGGGCAAAATAATAATAGCAATTTAAAAGAAAAAGGCAAGTGTTTCTACAGAATGCTTATTTGCCGTTGTTACTTTTGAGAGCTAGTTCAAAGAAAGAGTGAAGACTGAATTCAAGTGGATTGCATGAGCCACGCGTTGTAATTTTTATTGGGCCTGGTTGTTTTTTTTTACCTTTATATTAGTTTTCATCTATTTACTTAAATGGTGTTCAATTAGCATTTCTAATTTCTCCATATTTGAGAAGATTCCGGAACATAATTTTAAAAACAATAATTCTACAAACCCTAGAGGATTTAAAAGGAAATGAGGAAGAAGCAAGAAGGAGCAAATTTTAAGGAAATGAAAACTTTCCTTTTATCAGGTTTAATTTCTGCAAAATGAGTTTTATTAGAACTAAGAAAAGATTATAATTAACTACTGCCATTAAACTAGTCATGTGTAATGTCTAGAAATTGGAGATTGCCTACAGCTACATTCATCCCCTGTTTTAGTGTGTTCCATTACTGTACATATTACAGCTAGTAGCAAGTGATGACATCACCTGTAACATACAGGACATATAGAAAAAATGGACATATAGAAACATGTAGGCTAAAAGAATAATAAGAATACTGGATATGTAGACTCTCAAGGCCTAAGAGAGATATTGATCAAGAGCAGTTAATATAAGTCAGAGGTGTGTGGGAAGAAATTTTCAGTCGAGTTGTGCACGACAGTATGGTACCACATGCAACAAGGAAGAAATGTACTATTACCACTATCACATTTTCTTTACTGAAGAATATTTTACTGTGAATGGCAATGATTTGTGTTCAATTAATAATCCATCAACAGAACACAAAGAAAGTGAATCTTGTGTGTTTCACATGCCTAGTCTCTGTCAGGACTGAAGAGCAACAACAGCTCTGCTTCCCACTTGGTGTCACATAGCTGAAAACTAAAATCCCATTGTGCATGCTCAAGAACTGTTATCGGCCACCTTGCAGCCTCCATTGGGCTTCCTCATTTTCTGTGTCCACACACACTTGCTCTGAAGGGAGAAGCCAGAGCCACTTCAAGTTACTCAACTGCAATGTCATTCTAGCCACAGTTAAAATGACAGTCTAATCAGCTGATGAAAGATGAGGTTTTACACTTTCAACTTCTACTCATTTTTTCATATTTAGCACTCCAACTCAAAAAATTACCATGGACATTAAATTGGAATTTTAGCTAAACAGAGACTAATTTCTAAAGATTAAAAATAGCTGGGCAGAAGAGTTCTCTAGATCGTCCTCGATCAATATTCCTTTACTTCATATCCAGCAATGGAGCTTTGTAGCAGCACTAGATCCTATTCAGTTTATTTATTACTAGAAGGCTTCCCTTAAAATTTCAAGCAAGTCTTCTTCTGCATGTTCAGCAAATGATTTCTTCTCATTAGGTATGAAAACAACTGATCTTCCGCATAAGAACCGTTAACAGTTGAGTAGATGTTTCAGGCTTTACATTCAGTCTTTTCATAGTCTAAGGAATTCTACTCTACTTTCCACCCTCCCCACTAATTTTCCATACAGATTTTACTTTCATTTATTTTTTCTTAAGTTTAGAACTTATTTTTGCTGATCTATAGATGCTGCCAACTTTGTTCACATACCTCTTGTAACAGGCTATCCCATAGAGCTAATTATGATGCTAATTAAGCCAAAATAATTGCTTTAATTTTCTCACTTTGCACACATTAGTATATATTAGTGTACTATGTTTGATATTGTTAGCCTAAATTCAAGCAGTGCTTCTGGTTTCATTCCACAGTAACCACAGAAACAAACAAAAAAAAAGTGAAAAAGCTCAAAACAAAAAAACTACAAGCCCCCAGTATACCTTTGGATCTCTATTATAAAATTTCATTAGTTTTGTGCTTAACTTGTTCAATTTGAGATGATTAGATATAATTGTACAATAATTAATGATTGACTGACACGCACCAAAGGGGGTCAACTGGATTCCAGAAGTACACAGAATAAAGTCCACGTGGCTAGCCCTCATTCTGTTGCATAATATTTTGTTTAGAAAAGAGTATTAAGATTTTATTCCCACAGCATTTGTAGCAAGTCATTTATTAGTCCATTGTTTCCTTCAGATAGAATAAATAATTAATTTTAACAGTAACAATTCTATCCAATAACTAAAGAGCTATACAAAAATTTAGTCAATACTTCTGTCTCTAGTTTAATAAAGACACATTGATAAAAGTAAATTTTACTAGAAAATATATGTGAACAAGAATTTTTTACTATTTAAGAGATGTAAATTTTCCTTTGAATACAGTGGAAAGCGTAATGAGGCTAGTGCCACGGACATTAGAAGTCACATTCACCTAAATTCAACATCAAAAATGAAGGAACTGATAATAAATGAAAGCTGTTTTAGAAGCAGTTTCCTACTGAATATATGTCTGTGTCATGCAAATCCTTGATCAAAAGCAGCAACAGACATAGCTGACAGACAGTTCAACCTTGAAATCTAAACATAAAATTATCTAGAAAGAGGCAAAGTTTATGCTCAAGGAGCATACACCATGGAAATACAGACAGAAACATCATAGAATAATAATGCACATTTCCCAGCTGCTTAGGTAACATATAGAAAACAACAGGAAAGGAATGTTGTAGAAACATCTGGAGTGCTGCTGTACATTTATTGGATAAAGGGCAATAATACAGGCAAGAAAACTTCACAGTAATAAGCAATGAAACAAGAAGTAAAAGCTGATCCCTCAAAAAGTATTAGTTGGCAGAGTGAATGATAAATACAAACAAACACAATGGTTTTCATACTTGATCTGAAATAGTGGAGGGAGGTAAATGATAGAAATATCAATTGTGCACACTAAACAAATGAAGTCTTCTTTGTAAATTAAAAAGTATATTGAAGAATGTATTGCTAGTGATGGAAAGCTGGCATATACATGTTTGAAGTTCTTGCCCATATTTAAGAAGAATGACAGCTTCAAGCATTATATCAGGTAAGAGTCAATTAAAGCTCATTTTCAGATATACTGTGGGGAATGTTTTTTTTGCCTCTTAATTCTTGAGAATTTTGTTGATGTTTATATGTCTAATACTGTCCATATTCTTGAATGTGATAATTAAAACATTTTCATTTTGAGATGTAGAATAACATCCACAGAACTAGTGAGCTCAATGGCTAAAAGGATGTAGCAATCTGTCATCCTGCAGTGGAAGTTTAAAAGGTCATGTTACAACAGCAGATTTGTTTCTTTCACACAGAATGGTTAAAACTAAAAATTATGCTTTCAATTTCATGAAAGTAGTACATGGAAAGTATAGGCAATTTTCATTTTTCATGTGGACATTTTTTAATTGCTGCAGTGTTGGTGGGATTGCACTGCTGAAATGAAAAAAAAAAAATAAAAACCTAAAGTAACAAACAAAAAATTAGTTATAAACATATTTTATTTCTGATCAAATACCATTTTGTTAGCCTTTGAAAAAAATTGACATTTTATTTGCAGCTCTGTAACAGATATGAAAAAGAACCTTGATCTTAAGCTGTCTACGCAGTACTTAAAAATGAGACTTTTATTCATTAATCTTGTGTTTAAAATAGCCTACCTGGAGAACAGCCAGGCTTATTTCCTTTTCAAACCTGAGAAGACTTGAATCCATTTCATTTTTTTCCTAGGAGATTGTTCTAATTACTATACTGTTGTTACTGGGGGGCAGGCTCCTTTCAGTTGCTTCTATGCAAATGTTCCTCTTTGTATAAAATAACATATTAGTTAGAGCAAGAACCAAGACATATGTGAATTCCTTGACCATAAGCTTATAGACCTAGACCATATATGTTTCTAGCATATATAGACTTCCTGTTCTCAACTTAGCCATCCCCACCAGCTTTCTCCCGTCTGGTTTACCAGACTCTTAGAACCAGAAACATTGGTGGGAATTTGGGCCAAAATATTTGGGTATATGTGAAATTTCATTTTTGACAAAGGATTTTAGAATTTGAAAATTTAAAAAGTTTTTTTTTTTTTTTTTTTTTTTTTTAAATATATAGAATTTCTGTGATGCCTTTTCTAAAGCATCATCCTTCAAAAAAAGACGACCAAGTTACATATGGGGTGTTCGATACTGGGAGAGTAGGTGATAGAAGTTTTCATCATTCCTTCTCAAAAACAGATTAAAGATTTTGATGTACTAGATTCATAAGTATTAAACTAAAATCAAGCTGTTCCTCAGGAAAACAAAACAAAAAGAAACAAAAAAAATAATAAAAAAACCAAAAGACCGAAAAACAAGAAAAAGACACAAAAAACCCACAAGCAAAAATCAGTCTACTTAGAAAAGCTGAATGTTGTGTATTAAAATTGAAAGAAAAATTTTACCTTCAGACCCTCGCAGCAAAAAAAGTGGCCTAAATTACCTGTCTTTCTCAATCAAGTCTTCTATTACCTTTAAAGGATTTTTTTGACTGAATTAAAAAAACAAATTCAAAAGAGATCTTCCTTTCAGCAGCAAGAGTAAGATCTGAGTTAAACTTCAGCTATGGTGGGGTTTCTATTGGGACATTTGAAAAGTCCACCTTGTCCACTACATGCATACTCCACAGAACATTCAACTATCATTATTATCTATTATTACACCAGGTAATATTTTATAACAGCATTCATGATTGAAGATCTAATATTTTCACATAACTCCAATGAACAATTATTCTTGTAAGAACAAATAGACATGGTACTTCTTAAAAAGACAAGAATAAAATAAAATTAAAAATCAGTCATCTGCTAGACAGCATTTTAATTTTCCCTGATAGCAAGTTAATGAAGGTTACAAAAAATTACAAACAATTTGCATTAATTTTAGAAATAAAAACCTTTGGAAAAGGAAAAGGAATAGGAAAAAGAAAAGGAAAGAACAACAGCGTAGAAAGAGTTGAATATTCCCAGCTGAGATGTCAACACTAAGAAAATAGCCTCCTCTGAAAAGTCTCTGATGGTGGTACTAACTTATCTCTCTAACAGCACATTTTTACCATTCCTTACAACACCAGAAAGTATTCATGAAGAATAAGGATGAATGTTAAGCTAGGATGTTAAGTAAAACATGGGCCCCAATTAAGTTAGTATCAGATATCAATCAATCTGTGAATAGCTAAGATATTACCTCTATGTGCTGATAACCACATCATCTAATTTTCTGAAACAGTGTTGAAAGGACTCCAAATTTCACAATTTACTTAACAAAATTCTTGATTCTATTATTATTATCTTGGTTCTAGCAGTGCCTTCGATGTAATTTGTACAGAAGCACTTCCATGAGGATAATGTCACGTGTATCATCTTGTTGAGAAACTACTTTTCAAACATTATAATTACAAACTGCATGATAAAAATTCCACCAAAATTCTGAGATCAATCAACTTAAATAATAATAAAGGGCATTTCTCTTTGCTGCTTAAGTAATGTTTGTACTACCATGTCTCTGCATTATGATTTGTCAAATATTAAGTAAAAATATCCAGGGTAATTAATATTAATATTAAGTAAAAAGTGATGCAGGGTAGTAAAACTGGAAGATACAGTTTTTCAATTCATGCCTGTTGTTTTATAATGCTCATGCATTAATTAATTATAATGCTCAATGCAGTAAGGATGCAATAAAAATCCTTTGCAATGGAAAGTTAACTTTGATTTTCAAAAACTCAGGGTCACATTACAAGTTTCAATTTACTTCCTAGTTACGTAAACATACTAGTTATCTTTAAAAAATACAGTAGTCATTATGATAACGGACATCACCAAACTAATTGAAAAAATGCAACTATTTATAAACCAGAATGAAAGAACAGTTACTTCAGAAATTCACTGCTTCTGTTTGTTGCACTTCTGTTTACCTAATAGATTTTTGAGTCAAAACAAGTGAATACAATTATTTATTTTGGTCTATGAAGGGTACTCACTTTCTTATCAAGCATATGACTTCTAGTGAAGTAGATCATATTCAGAGACTAAAGAAGCTGTTTTAGATTTTCATTATGAAATTTTATCACCAAAGGAAGTGATCATGTAAATCTTTAATTGTTATGGAATTTTTACCAATCAGATAACATTTTATTTCTTAATAACTGGTTTCAGTTTCAACAGTTTTTTTGTTTGTCGTTAGTCAAAATCTATGAGTTTTATTGATGAACTCAAAAAAAATACCATAGCTCACAAACACTGACACCTGAAATGAGTAGAGTTCAGAATTTTCTAAAATCATTGTATTAATCAACAGTAGTATAATCAATATTGTTCTACCTACTATTAGTAGCGTGGACATTTATTCTAATAATCCGAGTATCTACTTGTGTTTCTGGCATACCATACCTAAAATCATTTAAGTATGGAAGTAGTAAACAAAGATTAATATAATCTATGCATAAAAATTTGATGATAATCTACAAATGCTGTATGGAATTCACTGTAGATACAATGCTAAATATAACCTATGCTAACATAAGTGCTACATTTTATGAGTGCAACACATATCTTGATAATTCCAGCAAATACTTCTGCTCTAATCAGAGGTTTGAATATGAACTCAGTGAACTAGAGCATAATGTTCCATGTAAAGGAAAGTTTTATTCAGATGTGAAAAAAAGTCATTCTTTGTCATTTGTGAGAGCAATTTCCTCAACAAGTTATTACATTAACTTTCTTAGTAATTTTCTTTAGCGGCTTTCAAAGCAGCCTCAGAAATTCTGATATTTTTTTATATACAGTTAATAATTCACCCAAAATGGAATTGTCTGTCTTCCAACAATCAAAAAGAACTGAGATTTTCTATGGAACAATGTATTTTTTTCGGATGTTACTCCAGAAGGCAGCTGTAATTCCGATACTTTGCACTTATGTACTTCAAAACCATGGCTGTTTACTATCATAGACAAATTCACAAAAACACTGCAGTTCTTATTGGAGTCCAGCTTCAAATATCTGATTGTATTTCAAACAGCAACATTTTTCTTCTGTGGTTCCAACCTTCTAAAATCAAAGAGTTCTGTTGTTAACACACCCTCCCGTAAACCTAAAAATGGTAAGTGACCTACCTTAGAGAGTCCGCCTACTTCCAAATAGAAGCAGATAATGAAAACATTCCAGGTGACCCACAGGGCAGTCCACACCGTGTACTAAATACAAAGCCGGAAGAAAGCAAAAAGACAGAAAAATAAAATATGAAGATGAAAGGACTTCATACTGGGCAGATCAATAATTTTTTTAAAAACACTTGATATCAGTAAGCATTGTTCTTCTGGGACCAGTCAAGTGCAGACAGTTCTGAAAAGGAGTTCTCCCCACATAAGTCTCATAGGAATCACAGGAAATTACAAATCCAATAGCCTTTGTTGCTCTAAATGCATACTAATAAAATAGATTTAGTCTTTATGATTTTACACTATCCTACTGGTACCAATTAAATAAAAAACGCTGACTTTTGGAACAATGGCGAGTAACTCATGTTTTGGTTTAACAGATATTTCAGAATAGTATAATAATTTAAGTAGACCAAATTCTACAAACTATCATGAAGAAATACATACAAAAAAAAAGAAAACACCAAACAGAAGATCTGTTGATCTGACATTTGGATCCTGATGGAAAATGAAAATTTTAAAGATTAGTCTGCTTTTTTAATAGTCTTTAAGTAGAAGATAATTTAATTAGATTATTATTTCAGCTGACTGTGCCTGATCCATTCATTTTCACAGAATCACAGAATCACTAAGGTTGGAAAAGACCTACAAGATCATCCAGTCCAACCATCCACCTATCACCAATGGTTCTCACTAAACCATATCCCTCAACACAACATCCAAACGTTCCTTGAACACCTCCAGGGAAGGGGACTCCACCACATCCCTGGGCAGCCCATTCCAGTGCCTATGGCAGCCCTTATGGCTGTGAACATGATGCCACACAATTTGGATATATCCAATTCTCTTCTAGGTTCTCCAGCTTTTTACCATAGTGCAGAAGTAACATACTCCACCCACGGCATAAATGGGAAATTTATCTGTCTGCTTTAAATCATCTTTTACGTGTGAATTGTCAGCATAATTGTCTGTCTCTGTTTCCTTATGGATAAGCTGTTTACCTATATATGACAGTAAAACTGTGCACAATTAACAATCCAAACAGCACAGTTCAGAAGCATTCACGTCTGACTAGCTAAGTGCATACTCAGTCACACTGGGGCTACAGTCACATAAAATCATAATGAGCAGTGGCACAGTCACTTAAAATTTATGTGCTTATAACCTTCGTAATTGAGAACTGCTGCTAAGTGGCTTTGCAAGTCTAATTAGCTGTAACCAGGTGAGGCTAATTTACTACTGTTTTCCTTCAATGTATTCAGAAATATTTAACACCCTAATGTGAACTGTGCCAGATTCCATTTCCATTCTATATGTGCTGTCAACTTGGCTTTGTTAGGCAGGTGTCAGTTATGTGCCTCTTTATGGTGTACACTGAAAAGTTCAACTGAAGAGGAATGAAGTTTTCCACACCTTGATTATCCTTACATGCATACGATGGTTTCTGACCACAGAACAGGTTAGCTGTGTAATTCAATTTTTATGAGGTATTTAGAATGTTTGGAGATCTCTGTGGCATAAGAAGGAGATCATTAATAAACAAAATGAGGGTATCGCTACTCTAGCACAGGGACAGGCAGGGTGGCAACTAAAGGTTGGGCTATTATAAAACAGGCAGATATTCTATGAGCTGTGAGCAGTATAGGATCTGTACTGTTCATGAGATCCACTTAAAAGAGGATATTCCACTTTATCCCATTTGCTGACTTTGTAGCAACTCATCATAAGCTCTGGATTTAGTGTCCAAAGAACATCAGGTGCAGAACACTCAAAATTAATGAATGTTTAACACAAAGCCAGCTATTGGGATTTCAGTATTATTTCAGGCACAACTGTTTATAAAAAGAAGATTTCTCAGCATTCAGGAGAATTCCATCTTTTTAAGAAATATTTTTTTTTGTCTGTGAGTGAAATTTATCATCACATTAACAATGGGAAACACACTCATTCTGCCAGGTTAAGACAAATCTGTTTAGGGTTTCTGGACTGCACAGATAAAAACCTACCTCAATGTGCTTTCCCAGGATAAGTTATTCTGTTTTACTAGCCTATTCTACTTATCCAGTAGTTAGTGAAAGAGAAATGCAAGGGCAAACCAGATGTGCACATCAAAACACAGACACTGTGCAAAGGAGAGGCTCCTCCAACACACTCTGAATGGCAGGAATTATAAGTGTAGGCTCTGTTTTGCTGAAGAACTTAATAATTACATATTCCATAACTAGTTCTGTCATTTCTAAAGTAAGAAAGCAGTCCTTCATATTTGAAAACAGCTTTTCGATTATGCAAGTAGCATAACTTTCCTTATATAGCATCATAGGTGCTTAAGTGAGACTGTACTAACAGAGAAGTTTTAAGAAACAAAAGCAAGAAAACAGAATTAGAAACTGTCACAGTTCTGGTTATACATGCCACTTTAGTTTTTCTTTGTGGCTATGCAATAAAATGCAAACATTAATTAAATCATTAGGAATATATTTTTAAGAATCCTACATTACTCAATCACTGAATAACTAACTCAGTACTCCATCTCTCTTTGTCACTCAGACCCTGCTCCGAAGACAGAATATTAATATCCTCATGAGGTTTTCTGAGATGCTCTTCACTGTAATGTGAGAACTGTACAAGCATTAACTAATTTATTTTATGTTATAAGAGAATGATACAGCTCTCAGAATGCCAGTTATGTTCTGATACATGCAGAGATTACACTCAAATGTTCATACATTAAAGGCATCCAATGTAAGATGTTTTGAGATCTGTTTATTTTCAGAACACTAGGGTTTATGCAGCACTTCGTGAGCTCAGTGTTCAGCAACCACTGGCCTAGTACAGCATGTGTGTAAATCAGACCATGAGATCTCCAATCAAGAACCCAGAATGCAAGGGGAAAATAAAGCATGAGAGAAGTTTAATTTAAGAGACTTGCTTTGTGTAAAAAAAGGTTTTGCTGGTTGAGAGCAGAGATACAATTCAACTAGCCAGAGCAGCCTGCACAGCAAAAAGCAGTCCTTTTATTTCTCCAGCCACATACTTCATTCTTCCCACATCTTCTGTATGCAAATCAAGTTTGTATTCTATAGCTGCTATCACCAGAAAACCAAGGTGTCTGTCCTTTCTGCTAAAACGGAGGTGTCCCTATGATATCTTTATACACATTCAGTGCAGTTCAAAAGTTTTAGATCTGTTACGAAGAATTCTGCTTTGTGCCAGCAGTGAAAATGATGGCAGTGATGGTTTGTCATCCTCTGTGGGAAGGGCCACCGGGCTAGGAAGTGCCATGAAGGTGGTGAGACAGCCGCTGTCAGTGAAGGAGTGGTGAAGGACCTGAAACATCAGATCTGTGCTGGTCCACAGGACTCATTTCCCTTCCAGGGCACCTCCTTTATTCTGTTTCATGATCTGACCTGCCATCCAAGCTCTCCCACCCCATGTTCTGAACACTACCCTGATGGTCCTGCTGTGTCTGCATACACTTATCCCACTCACATCTAGGCATTCTTGCTCCCATTGTTTGGTTAGCCCCACCCAGTTCATCGTTGGCTCATCTGATCTTCTCAGCTTCAAAACCCCAATGAAAGAATCTTCCACACAGGATGAAGAAATGGGGAGAGCTGTGTTGTTGCTTTTGTGTGTGTGTTTATTTTATTTTTATTTATAGCCCACATCATGCATACCTAAAAATCATTTGGACACTATTGCCTAACAGATGCTTTCTGCTGACAAGATCCCAGAACATTGGTGGTAATTTCTGTTGGTTTATTCCTAGGACACAATGTATGCTTTCTCGTTTTTGTCCTTTTGCACTGCGGATTAGATACTGTAGGAGATGAGGAAGCATTTGGGGGCCTATAAGGAGAGAATATTCCCTAAACATTAAAGGTTATATTTCTGTCCGTCCTTTCAAATCCCCTTTCATAATGCCAGACTCTATAACAGTGGTACTTTTATACCTCTTTTAGCTCTGCAAGTCATTTAATCATTTAGTGAGAACTATTGATGATAGGTGGACAATTAGACTGAATGATCTTGTAGGTCTTTTCCAACCTTGGTGATTCTATGATTTCATACATGACTGCTTTGAGAGTTAAACATTTGTTGTTGGATGGACACAATGCCACAGAGAAAAAGGAAAGATATGAAGGATGGCTTGTTAAATTGAAAGGTAAGAGAGAAAGGGGAAATTTGTAAGTCTGAACATTGCAAGTGTTGTGGGGTAATTTTAGTTCAGGTGTACAAAGTATCTCAAGTGTGCATTTAATATAACTGCAGTACCTCCTCTGACATAGTTCACTAGGAGAAATGTATGGTGGCCCATGGATGTGCAAAAGGAAAGGCAGCAACTACTCAGTCATCAGATCTTTTTCCTGTAATAGCTGTCTGTACCTCAGATGCACCAGGACTCACAGAGCCCTACTAAGTCATATGTGGGGAAGAAGACAAGGAAAGGGGCATAAATCAACAGGGTGGAGCAGTAATAACACAGGACTTATGCAATTTTGGATGCTTAAATATTTCACACACATTGTGATACTACACAGTATATACTTGAATACTGTGTAAAGCAGGTAAAACAATCCCATATATGGTCCAGCTGTTCTTCTGATTCGAAGAAAATGCATTTTGGCTTTTCGGGCGTACACATTGCCTATATATCATATCATATCATTTAGTGGAATAAATCAAGGTGAATAAAGCAGAGATTTCCACTTCATATTTCCCCTATTTGAGTGTATTATTGTCATCTCTCACTGTTCATTAATACATTAAGCTTTGGGCCAGGTTTGTGCAATTTTAGCTATATGACTCATTGTTCGGAAGGCTTTGGAAGTTCCATATCAGGGGGAAAAAAACAACTTTAACAAGTATCCTGTTATCATTTTTAATCAATTTTAACACCCTGAAAATCTTGCTGGTGATAGCAAGTTCTATCAAAAAAGGAAAAGTATGCACAGGAAAAAGGATCACAGCAAAATGCCTGAGCTGAGTGACTGGTGTATTACACTGCAGTTAGAACTCAGATTTAGATGTTTTTCCTTCTTTGCAAATATTTCGTATGTTCTGAATCAGCTAATATATGAATATTAAGAATTAGCTCAGCACTATTTTATCTCCTGGGAACTTTTCACTGACATAACTTAGCTACAAAATATCCAAATATTGAAAATAACACATCTGCTTAATGACAGGACAAATGGTTCAGAACAATTCATCTAAATTAGAAAATAATAATAAAAAACCCTAGTAGTAATCATTATATTTAAACTAATTAGGACATTTGGGGTTAGTGCTATTTTTTCCTCTTTTTTTTTTCCCCAAGCTTCTCTGAGAATTCAGAATTTTACAAACAAGCAAGTGAAATTCCAGATTTATTTCAGAATCACCATCCTTATTGTCCTGTATGTGAAATTCTGTAGAATAAGAATGTCAAACACTACTTCTTCTACTTGGAATTACAACAGCATTTGATAGCAGTGCTTCAAGAGTCAGCCATTATGTTGCAGTTCTGCCCAAATTTTATATCATTCAAGCTAAGAAATAAAAGTAATTTCTTTATTCAGACTTTTACTTCAAAATACTTACACTGATGTAAAATAAATTTCTACAGCTTACGTAGTCATTAAATGCCAGTGTTAAACTAACTAGCCTGGCCTTAATGAGAGTGGGAGAGTTAGAAGCATCCAACTGCTTCTGTGTTTATTCAGCTTTTAGTGCAGTCTTCACGGAGATCAATGGCTCTGAATGCCTGCACTAACAACAGCCTGCTCAGTTGTGACTGCAGAACTGTAGTCTGTCCCCAGAGCTCCTCAGCTTAATTCAAGGTCTCTACCAGAGTGTGACAGAATATCATAGGGACAGTTTATCCACGCATGCATCAAATCAATTTTCTGTAGCCAGTTTACAGAAGTAAACTGTTGTATCTAACATGATTCTTTCATTACTTCAGTGTTTGGTGTTCTGCTGGCAGCATATGAACTAGCAAACCCAATTTTCAGGGAAGTGTGAAGGAAAAGACAACGGATACAAAAAATACTTTTCCTGAAGTATTTGGTTACTCTTCCAGTTAAAGTGGATTTAGCTTAATCTAAACCAGAAACATCAATAGTCAGAGTACATAAAAAAAACCTATTTCTTTCAATATTTTTCTTTTCCCAAAACTCACGGAAACAAACTCACACTCTAGCACGGAACATCAACATGAACATACTCAGGAGCTTTGACCTGGCTGAAAGTGCAGATACGGTCTTGGAAGCCCATGAAGCTTCTCAGTGAATTTGGAGCACAGTTCACTTCTCAGCCTGGGTAGGAATCTCCCTGCACACCATGCTTAATACATTCTGAAATTCAGGACCCCGCTGAAGATTTGAATTAAGCAGACCTTACATTTGAAGCCAGTGGTAAAAACTTATTGCTGTAACAGGTAGAACACAGTTTCATGGTATTTCAGAAATAGGAGGGAGGCAGTATGAGTCCTTCCATGGGAAAGACGCCTTCAGATTCCTCTTTGCTTTTGAGATGGCTCTTGTAGGGCTTTCTGCTGTCCATACTGTGGATTCCTGTTGTGCTGTTGCTGCTGGGAAAGCCCTGATGTAGTTGACTAAGCCCTAGAAAGCACAGCTTCTGAAGAATCTGTTATTGGAATATCCTCAGGCTATAGCTCAATGAGCAATTTAAGCTGGTTTGATAGTTTATCAAATGTCTGAACACTTGTACTGGTGCAAAGTATAGATCAACACAGGGACTGAAAGTAGGAACTGAGCAAAAAGATGATTATGAATTATTATTATATATTATATATTGTATCATAATATATAATATTGTATCTTAATATAAATTATATTATATAAATTACATAAATTACATAAATTACATAATATATAATACATAATACATAATATATGTTATATGTTACATTAATAAAAAATATATGATAATTGTATCTCTATATATTGTTGTGTTAATATATTATATACATAATAAATACATATTATAATTATAGCATATAACATATAATGTATATTATGTCTATTATTATATAGCCTAAAACCTTTGTTTACATTGGAAAAGACTCAGAAGCAGTCAGCATCTGTTGTGCTTCATTCTGACAGCAAAAGCAGAACTTCTATGTCTGAAAAGCAGAACTGAACCCGAAGGGCAAGAGATGTGTGTGGTTGCACTTTACACACCAATTTCTTATGTAATTTTACAGATGCTTACCCTCACTTGCTTTCTTTGCCTCATATACGAAATGGAGAACATGAAGCAGAAAGGTCACCAGTATTTGTATGTACATACACTGCTGCCCAATTCTCCAATGGCAAGTAATAGATAACAGTACTATTAAACACATCAATCCATTTTCATTTTTTTATAGGCTGCTCTTGAAGATTAGGGAATGTAAAGAACCTCAGCATACCTTGAGTGTACTTTTTGTTCACTTCTTCTTTTAAGAAATGACATGACAAAAATTACAGGATTTCAGGCTTGACTAGAAGAGGTGAAGCTTTTTAAGCATTAGTTTAATGAGCCTTCTCTAGCAGACATTTATTTCACTCTTTTGTGAGAAAAAAAAACAAACAACTTGAGCCTCTTAAAATCCATTACTGGAAACACAACTGAAATATTCCAGATACAGACACCATCAACTAGAGATGTAATAATCATCCATTCAGGTGAAACTTATAGGG
Source organism: Phasianus colchicus (assembly GCF_987193195.1). Classification (NCBI taxonomy): domain Eukaryota; kingdom Metazoa; phylum Chordata; class Aves; order Galliformes; family Phasianidae; genus Phasianus; species Phasianus colchicus. The sequence goes on along the minus strand of NC_143438.1, from coordinate 59,620,596 downwards.
AAGTGAGAGGGATACTTCTGATGGCTGTTTCCTTCAAAGCTTTGAAAAGTATTTTTATTCCTGGTTATGTCGTGAACACAGGAAGATATCTATAAAGCTTCAAGTTACAAGCATCAGAGAAAATTCACAGCTATTTGGGGTGAAGGTGGTAAATACAGGGATTGGTGAAGTTATATGCAAGTAAGAGAAGATTTCTTTGTAAATAATGGGTCATAGAACCAAAGAAATTTCTTTAATATTTGCTTCTGCCTATTTAAGAAGAAGGTGCATCTAAATATGACCTATTAATTTTTTTTTCAATGGCTGTTGATTCTGATTGCAAAGTTGAAAACAATTTTTATTTCTTTTCTTTATTTAATTTATCTAGAACTAAACTGTAGATGTTCCCCTACTTAACCAGGTATCTACTTCTGTACATAGAATTATTAAGAGCTTGTATCACTGTCATATGTCTGCAGTGTTTTCTCTAGGTTATTCTTAGATCTTCCAAAATTTCAGAAATGCCACTAGTCCTCAATTTTCAAAAAAAAACTTGAGACATTCAAAGTTTCTACAGAAACAACATTTGGTGTTTTCACGTCAAGAAAATTATGTTTTGTAATGGGACAAGATTTAAAACCAATTGCAAAAAATAAGAGATAATAAATGAGACTTACCACAACTATATATCGAGGCCTAAACTGGATGGTTCCAAATAAACCCAAAATTACTACTATTATTTGTAAGAAATTGCCAAGGATAGGAGCCCATTGGAAACCAAGGAAGTCGAAGATCTGTCTCTCTAATGCTGCCAGCTGTAAGAAAACACATAAAGAGAACATCTGCTTTTTAATTATGTGTGAGAGAGAACATTTTTCAGTTTTCATTTGTTATTTGTACCAGGCTTAATCAAACTGAAGTATAGCAAAATTCTGGAATGTGTATTTCCTGCATGCAGCCCATGTCAAGTGTTGTCAATATGCTGCTATCTGTCTGAAGATAGCTACTAGTCACCGTACAGATCTCCTAACACAAAAGCTCTTGAGAAAAATAAACATATAAAACTTTAAGAAACTAGTTATAAAGCCTCCATATAAAACTAGCTTTACAAACCAATCACAGAGAAGTTTTATTTTCTCCTCATATGCTGGAAAATACAAGGCTTAACAATATTCATTTAAATACAACATTTGTTTTATATAGAGGCTCACGAAGATTGGGCAAAGTTACGTGAACCTTACTATTGTTTCTGAATTGACATCATGCTCTCTTCTTCCCTACATTCTTGCTTTCTTGTATTTAGTCCCAGCTAGACTTTACTGTAAATTCCTCAGTCTCTTTCTTAAAGGAGAGAGATTTGGGCCAAAAAGGACCAGGATACAGGCTTTGAGAAAAAAAGGGTATAGAAAACCTTGGAATAAACTGTTCCAGAGCCAGATGATCTACCTGAATGCTTCCAAATGCTGCTAAGCTGTTTGGGGCAACTGTAATTCAAAAAGATGCAGTGGCAGCCCATCAGCTCTCTTATTGTATTTTGGAAGCGGACTTTTGGGGGCATAAAAGTGGAAGAAGCTGAGAAGCATTAACCTTCACTCCTACATCAGTATATGGTTTTCAGGTATTTCTGCACTTCTGAAAACCTAGTGAAAAATAATTAAAAAAAAGCAACAAAACAGAATTCTCTTCTTGCTCAGCTCCTGCAACAATTTATGAACATCTCACTAGTAATGTCAGCTTTATGATTCCTCTGCAAGCCCATTCTCTACTCATTCTTGACAATCTAGCCTATTGCACTAAAGATACAAAAATCAGCTTTCCTGGCAGCAGAATTATTGAAGTTTAAACTTGGTTCAATATTTTTCCAATCATAGTGATACTTAGCAGCCAAACAGAACTCTACTGAGCAACAACCGACTTTCTGTGCTTGTCAGAATTTTTCTACGCATCTACTTGATTTTACTGATTTTACTACATTGTTGAAAACCCCAAATTTTACTGAAATATGCACTTGTAATATTTATACCTGAAACAGAAGGAGTAAGCATGGCCCTATGAATACCAATCAAAGTACTATCATATATGGGCATCTGACATAAAACATTACAATTTTCACATAATAGCCATATTCAGTCCTCACTTACAAGATGGGGCTGTGTGTACTTGAGAGAGAAATCGGTCCTTACAGTACAAAAATCATCCCATATGTAAGTCATGAAAAAGGTCTGTATGCTGAGGTTAATAAACATGATAAATGTTAACAATTAAAACAAACAAAGGTTGAACCATAAACCTGGTGTTTATCAATCAGTGAATTTATTCTGACTTTTATCAGCTAACCATCTGGCACGGTATCCAGAACATGAAAAATTATCATGCAGCACACAATATTTAAATGTTATCCTTTTGAATGTGTGTGATACTCATCTTTCTCGTGCTGCAGGTAAGAGAGAACAACAGAAGGAACACTGCTGCTTGGGGGAAGCTGTTGGCTCATGTGGCATTAGCTATCTACCTTACTACCACTCTACCCTCTCTTCTATTAACTCATTGACCTGTACCATATCAATCAAAAAAAAAAAAATTTATCCCTTATGTATGGAAAAAAAACTACAGGTGTTAATGGATGAATCCAGAAAATGACATATTTGCATGGACCTCTCAAATGGAATTTCAGTGTATGAAGTCCTAAGGGTGAATTTTTCACTTACATGGAAGTATGTGGGCTTCCTAACCAGAACACAACAGTAACCATGGTGTTACTCTCACCATGTCTTCCCTTTGTAGTAGTTTCAGGGGCATTACAATAAGGTCCTGTTTGAGACTTCACTACTGAAACCTCAGAATCACTTGCTCTTTCTAATGCAATTCAGATGTCCTCACTTTGACAATACCTTTGTCAGTAGCTTTTTTAAACCACGGAACACATCACAAGACACAGCAGAAAGGTGCTTTAAATCTCACGAGAGATTATTGTAGACAGTTTCAAAAACTCTCTGCCTCTTTGGCACCTGGATAGTGATGCCAGATCAGACTCAAAGCTGCTCATAAACCAACCTTGTGCTGATATTAACTGAAACTGTCATGTAACAAAGTCTACGTTTTCACCCAGACTAATAAATGGAGCGTGTCCTGCAATGCTCCCAAGATAGAAAGCAGCTATCTTAGGATTGTCCCCTTGCCTCCAGAGACCTTGTCTCTGAAATAGGGCAGCTGTGTGCAAACTATACATATCTACCTACCCAAAAGAGTTTGTTGGCCATGGCTGCACTGTTTGGTGAGACTGCTGGACAAAACGAGCTTAGTAAACATGAAAGAGAACTCAGTTTGCTAGCATCCACAATAGCATGCCACTGTCTGGCTTCTTCCTCAGGCACAGGTGAAATTCCTGGTATAGTGAGCATATGGCTCAGCCAGAGTGGGGACTGAGAAAAGTCATTACCCACAGATGGCACGCTGCAAGAGATGGATGCTGTGCACTCTCAGACATTTTATGTGGTGCTGAAACATGTAGAGCGGTGTGAAAGACAAAAGCCTGCAGCACAGATAGAAATAAAGTTATTTAGTATGTGTCCCTTAACGCAGTCCTTGGGAGCAATCTTTCAGAGGCTTGTTGATCAGTGCCTTAAATGCCTGAAAGACATAGTACTGCAATGGCAACAAACACAGCCACCATGTTTTGCCAACAGACCCATGTTAACAGGCTTGCTACTCAGCTCATGCCTAAACTGGATCAGAAACATAGTTTGCCTTAAGGTGTACCTCCACAGTATCTGTCAAGCAAGCTCTGAGCTACACCTGGCAGAACTGGGCTCCCTCAAAACAGGGTAGTGGTCAGAAGCATCTCCCAAATGGAGATGTACAAATGTGTATGCATCATAGGTATACACACGCATACAAAAAACAATTAGCCTTTTTGTTGACTACTGTGATAAAGGCATTTACCACAAACAGAGAAATAAGTTTCAGTTTACTTTTCCGACATCTACCAAGATATTCATCCATTTCTCCCCTCCTACCATATTAGATACTAGAATGGAGAGCTTCTTTTTGAAGCTGCGTTACCACCAAAAAAAGAAAAAAAACAAAAAAAAATAAATAAATAACATTTCCTAAGTCCAAAAGAGAGCAGAAGCAGAAATACAGCCAACTACTTAGAGCACTTATCTGGCACTGGGAGAATTGCTTGTATTTCTTGCCCGCAGGGCTCTTTATTTTTATATACAATGACAGCAGGTAAAACAGGAGTCCTGGGAGCAGAATGCCAAGTATACAGCAACAGTCCTTCCTCACTAACAAGTGCTTTTGCCATTGGGCTGTGCAGTAAGTCTTGCCTGTGCAGCTAGGTCACAATTACTTTCTTCTTGTTATCAACATGGGGTAATTTTTCTCACCCTGACAACCCACAGAATATATTAGCAGGGAGAATCTAAAGAAAAGATAGAGACAGAGGTATGTACATCCTGTTCAAATTACCACTCTATTCTAAGTTACAAAAATCTTCTTAGATTCAGTACGGATAGCAGTTAAAAAAAAAAAAATAATAATAATTCAGGATTATGGCAGGGGAAATACATTTTGTTCTGATTTCTTTATACTACTAAATAGAGATATTATATACGTGCTGCTGTTCTTATTAGTACAGTATACCCAAAACAATTCCCAAGCAGAGGTAAAGAGTACAGACTTTTTAGCTCTGTGAAAATGACAAAAAGCAGATTTTATACTGGCCTATGATTTAGGTAATTTACTACACACATACACACACAAAACAGTATAGAGGGTGGGGAACAGGCGCTCAATTTCGAACTATTTTTGCACAGATAAGAGAAGTCAGTACTCTGCAAGGGTCCAGAATCTCAGTAACAACAAGTGACTGCCTCAGCCTTGTGACAGATAGGAGATGACACTATGACAAAGATGTCCAAGTAAGAACATGGAGCTTTGGGCATGTGATTGCTTTGAAATGTTTTACCAAAAACATTTTGCTAACAAAGGCGCTCTGTTTCTGAAAGAGAAACTTTCTCAACAGAAATTCTGTTTTCATCACCATTTTCATCTCTCTTTCTCTTTCAAGAGAAAGAAACAGATAAACCTTGAAGGCAAGCCAGAGGTTTCCATAATAACTTGGCTCAACTTCTCCCATGGAACATCGCTAAAAACTTAGGAGGGCAGAGGAGCTGAAGATTGACAAAATGGGTGTGCTCGATGTGGGAGTTTTCTGGTTACCAGAAAGAGACAAAGAGATCATAACACTTTTCAAACAGGTACTTGTTTCAACTGGCACCAGTGACATTTAAGACAACAAAGTTCAGGAGATTCCTTTAGAAACTGTGATGATTAACAATAAAAGTGGAAAGAAACTCCAGACCTTTCCCGCAAACAAAAGAGGGTTTCAGTTTTAGTAAACTAAAAACTGTTTTTAAATGAAACTTATATACTTTTGTATTAAAAAAATGTTCATGAGAACTTTTAAAAATCCAAAGTTGATAGGAAATAACATCTTCTTATCATATCAACAGGAAAAGCAAATGTAGTATTTCATACTACTGCTGCCAGGGGAGTGCTTTGTTATTTAGCCAGCATCAGCACTGACAATCTTGTGGTGTGAAGTGCACAAGTCAGGAGACCAGTGCTAGCAGTAAAATGCTCCAGTGGGACTCTGCCAGATCACTTAATGAAGATGTGATGCATGTTTCCTGTTCTTTTACCTCTTTCTTTTGCTATCTCTATTAAACATTCCCTCTTTCTTTAATAAATGGAGAACTTAATAAACTACAAGACTGGGCTGCATTAAAGACTTCTAGGCTGAGCTTTTTCTGGCCATGTCCAAGCCCTTTAGTGTTAAGACCAGGAAAAGGTCAAGCGAGTTAATCTTTTAGAACTTCTCTGCCTGGGAAACACATTTAGGACACCTTTAACAGACAAAATATGACAGCTCTAGCCTCAGTGCTCCTCCGGTGAAATAGAAACAAATGTGAGACAGCAGTCAGCAATATTGCATAACATCTACAGAAAGGAATCACCAAGGTATTCATTTTTGAGATCATGCTCCAACAAATGCCCCCTATGGAGTAAAACTCTCTTCTAAATGCTCAGGTCCTATTATACCTCAAAGTATATATCAGCAGCTGTCTGAATGACGAGTTACAAAGTCAACTTTTCAAAATGAGTGTAAAAACTCAATTTTCTCTTCTGTCAGAAAGCTCATGGATAACACTGTTTTATATTTTAATAGAAAAGCTTTTGTATAAAAGACACGTTAGTTTGAGATGAATAAAGAGATACATCCATACAAATAGATAGCTAATGGAAAGAGTCAATGGATCGAGAAAAACATGTTCAATATGTAACAGATAATTTTAGACAAGAAAAGTCTTAAAAATGGTTTAACATAAATACAGAAATATCAAATGGCTTCATACAAAAGTAAAGGATTAACAATATAAAGAAATATCTGCAAACATGATACCCTATAAAATACTGAGTTTACAAAATTGAGAAAGCTTAATAAACTCTGCATTTGAAGTTAAAAATCTGCTTCAGTATGTCATGTAAAACAATCGCTAGAAATACTAACCAGAAAAGTATCAATTCCGTACCCAAAAAGCTTGTATTCAAGAAATGTAACAGTAATCATAAAATAAATTACAGACAATTGTATTTTCAAAAACTTTTCCAAAATAATAATAATAATAATAATAAAATACAATTCTAAGAATTAGGACAAATGTCCATACAGATTAATATGACTTTCACTTTTCAAAAATCAACAGCATACAAAATGGTAAATCCAAAAAATATAGTCCAGATCATTTGTATTCTAAGTTCAAGTCAGGAATTATCTAAGCCATTTGAATTATGCATGTAAGACTCAGTGCTGGCTGATGCTGCTAATAATTATCACAGGAGAAGTGCCAGGGCACAGCTCGCCATACATACTAACTACTGGTTTTAAGGATAAAGATGTTTTTTTCCGAAACTCTTTGCTTCATCTTATCACTATAAATTTAATCTGTGGCTTTAGAAAGAAAGACTTTCCAGGCCCCGAGTAATCTCTGAGGACTGTTGCTCCTTTAACAATTACCACTATTTTCCACAGCCAAGGCAGTGTACTGAATAACAGATACAGAACAACTAAATTTGGAAAGGTCCTCTGGGACCATCTGGCTCAACCCCCACAGGGGCACCAAGGCAGGGTGCCCAGGCCCATGTCCAGGTGATTTTTGAAGGCCTCCTAGGAGGAAATTCCACAGCCTCCGGACAGCCCGTGCCACTGCTCCCTCTCCTGCACAGCACAGAAGTGGTGCCTGGTGTTCAGAGGGACATTCCTGTATGCAGTTCAGTTTGGGAGATTAACTGTTAAAACTGAACTCTACCTGCAGCATGAGCACAACAAAGAGGACGATGTTGAGGCAGGAGTGGAGAGAAGCTCCACTGGAATCTGCTTATAAGACCCTGAAGACTGGATACTCATCTGGAATACGAAAGACCTCGGATTAAATTCATTTTTGGCACCAGTTAGATTTGTCCTAAACCAAGCACTCTAGAGAGTCTTTTATTTTTTTTTTTTCTTGACAGATGTTCCACCAGGAAAACATTTTTGTAAAACCTTGGGGCAAACACACAGTATCCACAACGCACTTCTATAATAATGTGGATAATAAACACTTCCTAATTTAAGGGGAATAAATCCAGGAAGATGCTACCAAGCTAGTCTGGATAAAACCCCAGTGCTGGAGAGTAGAATACTGAATTGCCAGATAATAAAATGCAGAATTTCAGAGAACTAACAGGTGATGTAAGAAGTAGGGTAAAAAAGTAAAAATTGTGTGAAAGACTGAAGGTAAAACATAAAATGCTTTCATAAAGACCTTATACTCTCACTTAGAATTTTACTGACATGCTTGACTTCAGTAAGAAGGAACATAAGATTTAACATGAGAGAAATGTCAGGTTTGTAACAAAGGGCAAGAGGTTTAAATTTGAAGTAGAAGGGTGGTGTCTGAAGTACACTATTTAGGAAGTTACAGTCCCTCAACTAAAGGTTACGGCGTCCTTATTGTTGACTTAACACCTTTGAACAGAGGCTGCATTACCAAAGATAAGTATAGCCTGTGTTGCAATGAAATGTTAAAATTTTTCTTAAATCACTTTTTTATATTTTTAGTAACAAGTTAAAGCAACTATCTGACCACAGAGGAGTTTCCCATTAGATTTTTAATGATCTCAGTTCACTTGTCTAGATGAAATTCTACCTTAGAGGCAATTTTAAGGTGGTAATCCCTCAGTAAATACATATATAAGATTGTATGTCATGAAGTTTATTGGATTTCAAGAGAAGTTCTGAGCAAATCACTGATGTTTATAGTAAGTTGATTTTCATGGAGCAAAAGAGAAACTGCCAGCCTTCTGACAAAGGAAAACAAGTCTGATGATCTAATATCAAAAATAGCTTTGCAGTGTTGGTCAGATAGGTAATTGGCTGTCACTTGTGTAGCTGTAAGAGTAGATAAAATATAATGCAAAAGAAATATATGGCATTGCTGCTGAAAGAGCTTAGTAAAAGAGAAGTAGTAAAGGTTAGTGAAGGCCAAAGCAAAGAAACAATGAACAAAAAAAAAAAAAAAAAAAAAAAGGGCAAGTATGAGATAAGTCCTCATTTTGAAGAGATTTTGTATTGCCTTCCAAAAGTGAAAATTATTCATCACCTGTTCTACTCTTACAGATCATACAGAAAATTTTCAGAACTAGGTAATGGTCTTTCCACCTTTCTTGTCAGTTTTAGTGAAGAGGAGGATGACAGTGATAACACATAATATAACAGAAAAAAAAAAAATCATATTTGGGTAAAATAATTCAAAATATTTCTGCAGAAAAAAAGGAGTGTCAGTCATCAGCACTCCACTGGTGATTCTTTCAAAACTGCCTAAGGAAAAAGACAGGTAAGTGGTGAGCAGGATATGTTTACTTATTTTTGAAAGCCAACATACTGTACTGTCTCAGAACCAGCCACTGCAAAATGACTAGCAAACTATCAATCTCCACTGAGAATTCAGTCCATGGCATAAAAAGAAGTAATAGTAAATGGCAGGTCTTAGAAATCTGTAACAGTATATTTAAGATACTGAAAGGGTTCTTTTCTTTACCTCATTTTTGCTGCATCTTAACAAATGTTATCATTACTTTTTAATAACAGCTTAACATTATCAGTCATGCATATAACTGAAGAAAAAAATCACCAAATTCCAGTCAATCTTCTAGTTTTGGCTCAGAAAAAAACCTCAGCAGAACCTGGCTCAGAAATACGACAATAAATCGTTGAAGAGCCTCATCAAAATAGGAAAAAATAGTCTGCCATTATGTTTTCTGCAGGGTCACCTGACTGAAGTGATATAAAAGCTACTATCAGGTTTTTTGTCCCACCTCTCAGAGCACAACGGGTGCCAGTATGATATACTCGAGGCTGACGGCTACATTTAAACCAAACAGACATTTAAAAAATGCAGTTACAGTCAATGAGTAGTCAAGATAGGGAAGAAGCCAACTATTGTAAAACCCTGTAGTGCTAGCTCGTTACAGAACAGTGATCTAAGATTGAATTTCAACCCTCCAATGAAGCCATAACTGATCTCGAAACACTAAAGTCAAGCTCCTTGGCTGAATGACCTATACAGTCTTACTAAAAGCTGGAATGAATGTGCTTATGATGGCATTTAAGACTCCCTCAGTTGTTTCATTTAAATGCCAGCACATACATAGCAAAAGACAGTATAAGAGATAGTTACAGGTTAAAGATCCTCTCAGATTTCTATCATCTTGTGAATGATGAAGCTTAAATCAAAAGATACTGGAAAAAGGAGTAAAGCAAATTAAAATATGCTTTCTTTTTAATTATGTCAAGCTACATAAGCAAAAACTTTAATCCAAAATAATGCATTTATTTATCATTTCAAATCCTTAAATCCTAACTTATAATTGTAGTGGTTTGAAGTTTTGTTTGTTTTTTTCATTTGTTCATTTAATTGCACATTCAAACCAGTCCAATAAATCTGTGTATATTTGCAGGCTTTCTCACTTGCTGCTTATGAAATTGTTAATTAAAACAGTTACTAATAAAAAAACAGCAAGAAAATATATTTATTGTTACTTTGAATTTTTGGCAAGTTTAGTGAAACATGGTTTCCCACAGGATGGTGGATTTTCTATTAGGCTTCAGATTTGTGGTTCTAAAGATAAAGTATATCCTAAAACACCAACTCTCTGCAGATAAACATGAATCAAACCAGGCAGAAAAGTAGTAAAAGCCACATGCTACCTATTACTCCTAACTTGAGTAGAACATATCCCCACAGTCAGGAGAAGTTCACGTATCTGCCCTCAAAATTTTTCCTTCCTTTCTCCATAAATTTTCTATTTAGTGCCTCTCTTGACTCTCAGCTATACAGAAAGAGAAGAAACAAATAAGCTACTTGGAATCCTCAGATGCACATGGGAAAAATGAGTAATTTTATAAAGGCTTGGAAGTCAAAAGATTTTGGTGTCTGCATTGCAGTTCATTCATTTGCTACCAAATGCCAGATTCCAGCATACTAGGAAAGGATTATGGATCCTTTGATTTCTTCACTGCTTGTGAGTTTGATGAAAAAATCACCTGATACTTGACTGCTTCTCATTGACAGGAAAATAGAGGATCTTCCTGTCCACAGCATAGTAACAAAACCCTCAACCTCATTTGGCCAAGAAGGATTGTGATAAGGACAGACTGTACCCGCTGTTTCCACTTGCTGAAACAGCTGCTGCATTTATTTTATTTTGTTGTTGTTTTTGTTTAATGAGAGGAAAATACATTTAGGGAGTATGACATTCACCTGATCCTCTTCAGTAGCCTTTACTGTTGTCTTTTTCTTCTCTCTTAAGAGCTCTGTGCAATTCCCCACAGGCAGCCTAGCTCACCTTCATGAGGGCAATCAAATGAGATTGTTCATGACACCATAAATGAGCAAGTCAATTTACACTGCTGTTAGGAAAGTAAACTGAAGTAAATGAACCTAAGGCAGCAGCATTTAGAGCAGATGTCCAGGGCGTTGTTTGAAAAATAATACGTACAAAACTGTTCTTTGTTCAAAATTCTGTGTAATCATGAATATCTACTGCTTCCAGCAGTTATGCCTGCTGTCTGCTGAAATCCTGCAAACTCAAAACATAAAGCAGGATCTGCTGGGGCATGCAGCAGCTTTCATGTCCTAATTTCAGTGGACCCAAGCAACTGGCTGGAAGCGAGCCACCAATGATTCTGTTTAGCATGTCCTTTGCGCTGAATCTATTTTTTCCTTTCAAGTATTTTAATATCAAATATCTGATCCTGCAGCCTGAACACATATGCAACATCCCATGAGCATCCTCTTGCCAGCTGCTATCAACAAAAAAGTAGGGCAACTGTTTTCTTTTTCTAATCTCTCCCACTAAGGGAAAGAGAAGGATAGGAGTGAACAGCAGCACGACAAATTATTTTGGCCTTGTGTTATCTGAAGTAATTTATTAACAAAGTTTATCATATGAATAACTACCAAGAGGGTGCTACAATGCTTTCTTCAGATTCTTCTGTGAGGAAAAGAATGAGAAAGATGAGAGCGAGTACTAAAGTCATGGAAATATGAATTTAGGTTCATTGGAAATCTGGGAAGAGAAAGATTCTGTCTTAATGCTCAGAGTAGCATCAATGACTGACACGTTAACCTCGTCACTTTTCTACTATTAGAAATACTATTAGAAATAAGAATACTGAAGAGCGCTTAAATTATATATAAAAGGTGGATTTCAATGAAATCTGTTTATACAGGTGATGCTCAGTGTGCCATTTCAATATATTCATGGGGCAGGGAAGTAAACTTAATCATGTATGAACAGCCACCGATTCTCCTCTGTAGGGGGTGGTTTGTATATAGCATATGAGTAAGTTTACTAAAAGACATGTCTGTATAGGCCATAAATACAGGAATGTTCCCATTAAACATAAGGGGAGGTTTGAGGTTATTCTCAAATGTGGAAGAACATAACTAGAGTTAGAGGTGAGAAACAACACAGCAATATCCAGCTTTAAGTTCTGCTCTTATTCACATATTTTACATGAATCTGGTCATTCTTTTGTAGAAATAATATCCCAGATTTCCAGTGACTCCTGTGACTTGATATCATGCCTAGTGAACTCCGTATAATGTTTCCTACAAATGTGTGTATATGTTGTTCATAAATACACATATTTTTACTAGAAATCTGTCAACAAAGCAGGGTACACTATGTACTATACAGAGATAGGATCTAAATATAAAAATGCCCCACTATGAGGATGGTATCTTCTCCTGAGTGCAGGACTCTTTGCAAAGCCACCAACTGGTGACTGATAACAAACAAGGTAAGGGAAGTAGTCTGACTACCATAATGTCATGAAATACACCACCACTGCTCAAACGCTAGAAATAATTATCCCTAATTGCCTAGAGATGCTCAGCAAGACTACACAGACAAATGGGAAATGCAACTCAAATCATGCAATGTAATAACATATCTGCATAGTCCAAAGTTTCCACTTTGGATTTCAACATCCTAATCCCTGATCTCAGACGTTTTCATAAATCCTCAGATATATGTCAATCCATCAACAGAATGGGTATCTGTGTAAATTCTATATATGTTGCACCCATATACAATTGACATAAGAATGTAGCAGCCTTAATTAGATGTAAAATTCCACACTTCTGTGCAGCTCTTTTCTGGAGTACAATACCATATTGGGTATTGTCATTTACACAGGTCATTTACACTGCACAGGCTATCTACTGATAACAGAAATACCAGTTACTGTACTATGTAAGAGAGACTTCACAATGAGCTTCAGACGTGATTCTTACTGTAACAGCTGCTCTGCAAATCTCTCCTGGAAATAATCTGTAACTATACAAAGGGCCCCACAGGAAACACAAAGAGATCAGATGGTTTTACAGATTGATGTTCAAGCTAATGCATAGGTTCTACCTGAATGCTAGCAGGGCAAAAATGCTTCACAGAATGACTGGAGGTTGGTAGAGCTCTCTGAAGATCAGCTGGCCCAATCCCCACTGAAGCAGGAACACCCGGATCAGAGTGCCTAGCACCACATCCAAGCAACAGTGAAGGTCTCCAAGGAGGAGATTGCACAGCCTCCAGGCAATGTGTGCCAATGCTCTGTCACCCACACAGTAAAAAGCGTTTACTTTTCCAGTGCCTCACAGTACATCATTTCTAATGAATTCAGTAGGTATGCTATGACAGCATCCATGGAAAAGGGGTAACGCTGTAGAAACACAAGCTCTGAAGCATGTTTCTCTCATCAGAAGATTCTGATAGGACTAAATCAGGATCAAATTCATAAACTTGAGCAAGTTGGTATTTTACAAGAGGCACAAAGGGAGACAATAACATGAAGCTAGGAGAATTTTAGAGCAAAGGCCCTGAAAAACCTAATTCTCTGCAGTAATTCCAGTGGAGTTATGGGGGTTGTTCAGGAACGTATGAACTACAGGACCATAAAAATGAATACTAAATGTGCCAAAGGGTAGATCTGCCAAAATTCACCTTCAGATCCATGAGATAAAAGGAGATCTTTATAATGCAACTAGACCATTACAGCTTTGTGAAATTTCCTCTATAAAATCACGATGTTAAATCAACTGAGTGTCAGACGAATCAGAATCTGATTAGAGATACTTGTGGTGAAGAAAAGTATGAGGCCAACCAATCAATTGATTAGTGAATTAAACATAAGATAAGGATTAAGAAGAAAAAAATCAGTTGCAAGCATCTGGATAGGAAAACAATATTTCTGGCTCCACATATGAAAAATTTAAGCCTCGGAACAGCAGCTGCTAAATGAGATCTCTAACACTGCTTATACTGGAAGGTTACTGTGGGGACCATAGGCCATAGTGTGGCTTTTGGATGGTATCATTTAGTAACATTTATTATGCAACTGTTTATATTAATGACAGAAAATGCAAATGAAATGCTGCTATGCCATGTCTCTTCTATGAAAAGGGAATAAAGTATATCTTAGAACATCAACTTCCCCTAGTATTCTGCAAAAGAGAAAGCCCATCTGAATATAATCTGCAGTGCTAGAAAATATTCCAAGCAAGTAACAAATAGAAGGCTGGAGAGACTAAATTCTATGTACTTTGAGACTTTCAAGAAGTTTTACTATTTATATGATGGCAGATTTGGGTCACTGTGGCACAAAATTTCAGTATTGTGACTTGATTTCATGATTCACTAAAGAAAGAAAAAGAATCAGAAGATTCCAAACACTTATTTGAGCACCAGTAAAATATAAACAGTGAGAAAATATGGCAAGCAAAATTACCTCTACCAAATAGATAAATTTCATCTTTAGTGTAATATTTGTTTAAAGGTCTTACTGCTATGGAAGACATTCCTAAATACTAGTGAAAAGACTGTTTAAGAAGGCCAAGTTGGTAAGTATGTTGTTTGTCTCACATTTTATCTACCAAAATAGCTAGATTACTACAAAATATAAAGGGAAGCCTTCAATCCCAGAAAAAGAATCACGCTGTGGATCTTCTGCCTCATTTAATTTTACTTTGCAAGTTTGGAAAGGGAAGACATCAGAGGGAAACCATAATACTAGGTATCACTGAATACCAGGAGCCACATTAACTGGTCACATGCTCATATATCCAGTGGGTTTCGGTCGCTGTAGGAATACTTATTCCAGCTTAATCTCCCTGTTGGGAGACATCTGTTTTCAGCAGGGCTAAACAATCTGTTAGCAACACAGAGTTTTCAGACTCCAAGGAAGGCAAGCTGTAATCTCTGTTTTTATCATTGCTGGAATAGGCATAAAGACAAGGCACAGTCATCAAGCCTGCCTTATCTGATGCCATGGAAAGAAATGATAAACATTCATTATCTTGCAGAAGCCCCTGAAAACCCACTGTGAGGGGAGAAGCCTCTTTAATCCAGTGATTCAGCAGATAGGAATAATATGGAGAAAGCTGATACAATGAAAAACTGCCATATTTCTCCATATGAGGAATGGTTCCATATCTGTGTAATCTCAAAGCCCTCAGGGCTGGAAGGGCAACATACATGTTTATTCTTCCTGAGCTATTTTGTGCCTTATCTTGGTTTGTCAAAATGCCTTGTCTGCACGCTCACACTTCTCTTTTGGGACACGCTACTCACTGAATCTGTTTTCAGGATCAACTGTATATCTTCCTCTCTAAATTCCTAATGACAATGATTGTTGCATTTTTATGTCACCTTGGTTATGTCCCATCACCTGGTGCACTAGGTTTTATAACAAACTTCTGGAGTGTGAGGTAAACCATGCATTCCTTCAACTGCTGGACATTTTTTGTTTGTCAATAATTTTAGATTAAAAAAAAATAATGCAGCAAATGCATCATATGAAATATGTTTTGCTATTTAATCCTAAAAAAAGTGACAGATTATTTATTTGGAAATATGTCATGACATGAATCTCTTCATCGTTATATTTATACCTTACAAACCATTTTATTTTTGCTCTCAATTAAGGGCTGTTGTATGGCTGCTGGAGAGATAAAAAGCAATGATGAGTTTTAGTGAGTTGCCTGTACTTTCAGTGAAACAGCAAAACAAATCATAGGACATGGAATAGATCCAGTTAATATTTCTGTGCCAGCTCTGCACTGCTGCCTCTCCATTCCTTACTCCTTTCATGAGAATCAAGAAACAAGAAGCAGCTACATGCTCACAGCAGTCTGCCTAGTGTGCTTCGAAGGCATACATATTTGTTTTACTGTAATTCTTTGGTAAAATTAGCTAAACAATAATGCTTTTTGATTGCACATGGACAATACTCTTAATACATTAGCTTTTTGTAAAATCTCTTGGCTCTCAGAATCTGTAAGAAGCCCCTGTTTGTTTCTCACATTCTCTCCCTAAAAACTAGACCACTGTCTTTGATAGGAAAGTAGATTACTTAAGTATTTATTCTGATACAGTATTGTCATTTTTGTATTCTTAAATGTTCTTGACTTCCTGAGAGTGACTTACTGCAATTTACCACTTCTAAGGCTATACAACTCAATGAAATGAATAAAATATCAACCTTTATCTGCGTTATAAATACTAAGAAAACACATTGAGAAGTATTACACTGAGTCATCACTACCTTCATTCTCCACCATAAACTCTTCAAAATTCCTTTGTTATTATGTACTTTTCTATAAGAGTCAGGAACTTCTGCTTCAACTGAAATATCCTTTGTGTTCAGATATAAACACACTCTTTATATCTGAACTGTTAAACAAGAATAAGTCAGGGAATGATTAGAGCAGTGGTGCCCTGATTGTCCACATTGTCCAGCTCTGCTTTTGGCACCTTGCACCTGGCAAAATCCACAAGTACCTGACTTTCAGACCTACTTTTGAAAATAACATTCACAAGAGTGACCCCATCACTCCATTTTCTAGAAATTCTATTCACTCTCATACCTGTATATTCCATCTCCATCTTTCCCCACCACAAATAGATATAAAGTTGTTGTTTCACATTGTAAAAACATATCTGATGGGCTGCAACAAGCCTTTTACTTTTTGTTTCAAGCTCATCTCAGACTATTACAAGAGAAGAAAGGCGCACACAACAAATGTGGTTTTGCCTCAGTGCCACACTACACTGCAGAAAGCCCAGAGGAGCATGCTGTGCTTCTTTCCCTTCTCTACTCTGTAGTGCAGAAGTACTCTGTTATAGTTCATTTGGCACTTGCAGGGCCTTTTATTACACTTGCTATTTTTAAATTCTTTTTCTAGCGTAATACAGATGATATAAATTAAGAAAACTAGTTTGTATATTGCCTATTTATCAAGCAATGAACACCTGTTTAACCAGGTAAGATACTCACATTCTTTCTTCTATTTTTCTCTGCAGCTAATGCAAATTCATTTCTCAAAGTGAAGAATGGGCAGGAATCTGAGGCAGGAATAATGTACAAGGCATATCCTCAGGTACATCTTTTATCTTATCTCTATTCTGGCTCTCTAATGATCCAACTTATATTATATTTTCACCAACTGTAAATTCAAGTTCCTACTTCTGAATTTATAGTATATACCCTAAAGTGACTTGTGGATTAAAAAATGTGCTTGTTCTGATAAGCTCTTTGTATTATCTACATAAAAGAATTAAATTCAGAGCTACAAAAGTTTATCCAAGTTGAAATGTAAATTAAAGCAGTCGCTTTGTCCTGGAAGCCTGGAGATGCTACATGGCTTCAGGAATGCACATGGAACCATCATCTTTCTATCTTCATTTTCTCTTCACATCTCATGTTTCTCCCTTTTCCTAAGCACCTCTCGAGGTGGAGTAAAGATTGTCTATTTTGTTTTTAGTGAGGATATTACGCAAACACAGAACTATACCACAAGGCCAATATTTCAGACGAAATACAATGAAAGATGGTGAGTCTGTCTACTGGGAATACTAAATTATGAGAGCTATTTTCAATGTTTGCAGGGCATATACAACTAGATTATCTTGCTGCATTACGTTTTTAACCATATTCAGAATTCACTTCCATTTTTCCATGTTACTGTAAATTATTTTGTATTTATTCATGCAAAGATTGCAGGAAGTCTTACAGAGAATAGAAGCCAATGAAACAGGAATAAATTATCAGTTAAGTCATTCACTGGAAAGGTCTTTGGAAGAGCCAGAAACAGAATACATTTTCTTGATTTCTATTTCTAAGTCTTCCCTTACGATATACCCCAAAGTATCCACTCTATATGTGTCTCCATGTATGTACACAAAATACTTTCAGATCTACATCATTTACCTAATCTACATTGTTCCCAAACCTGCACTGAAGTGAGTTGTGAAGTTCTTACTCCAGGAGGAGAACTGGCTCATGGCTTTTCACCTTCAGCAAGCAGTAGGACAAACTAATCTGTGGCAGCACATGTCTCATAGGATCTAAATCCTAGACAGTGGGCACAGCACCAGGAAAAGAATAGGTGTAGGAGTGAGGTGGAGATTAACTCTTCAGGAAGCCCATTCTGGCCACAGGTACTTGCAACACTGAACAATTTCCTGCTGGTTATATTTGTCCCTCTATAATATGATTATTTTAAAGACTGAACTCTATCTATCTATACTGATGGATCACTTCTGTCATTTCTATATTTTTAAACAATTTATTCTATCACTACTATCAATACTATTCTATCACTTCTTGAGGGATCCATATCAGTGTTAACCTTCATTTTACTCCTTATGTATTAATGTTTATTTCTGTACTCTTGCTTCCACTGCCATAGTTTTCTTGTGTTCTTTTAATAATTTTGGCCATTTTTGACATTTATCTGAAATTCTACATCTGAAGATTTAGTTTCAGATACATACTGTTTCATACTGGAATATTTATTGATCTTTCTTGATGGCTTTTCACTTCATTTCTAGTACGTACACTCAAAAGCTAAGATAGTTAAATTGCATTTAATATTTTCTGTGTTACTCTAAAGTCAAATGTCTTAATTTTTCTACTTTTCTGGGAAAATAAAGGGAATAGAAATTCTTTCCCAAGGTCCAATATGTAAATTCTGTGGTTTAGTCAAAAGCCCAGTAAGTTGCATAGTCTGGCCACTACTAAGCTAATACTAATAGCTAAACTCTTTGTATCTGTTGTACACCTATATAAAAAGAGATGTGAAATTGAAAATATTCAGTAATCTGTAAGTATAAGTTCCTGTTCGTCACACTGTATCATAAGTTTAGTTTTTTAGACCTTTTTTTTTATAGCAAAATACTTGCAGAATTCTTAAAAATTATTCTGCTTTACAATTTTACCAAATACTTCCAAAAGCAATCCAACAGAACACTGCAAAGCTACTATGCTTTGATCTTTTCTCATTATCATCCTGCTGGATCTCTTGAGCTAAGTAAATTAAGGAAAACATGTAGAAGAGAAAAAACTGCCCTTCTATACAGCTATTCCTCCTTTTTCAGGCATTTTCCTTTGTTTCTCTATTAATAGAGCCACCACATTAGTATACCAACCAAGAATCAATCGTCAGTGTGGCTTTTGGTTGATAAAGTGCTTTTTGCTAGCAATAATTCTGGTCCTGTATTTTATTATGGTTCTCACGACATAGCCCTAGGGGAACTACAACTACTACAAAATCTCTGCTGAGTATAAGTATGTATGTGCAGAAAAGGGCAGACTGAATAATAAACAGCTGCCGTTAAAAAGTCATATTTAACTCTATGAAATGGAGCCCACAACTGTAAGTTTCAGAGCCATATTTTTTAATTTTATGTCTTTCCATTTTTTGCAGCAGTTTTCAAGGAAATGCAGTAAAATGCCAGACAATATTTACTAACCAAGTATCTGAATCCAGACTTCCACAGTTCAGAAAGAGGACAACCAATTAGTTGAAGGAAACATTAGGGCAGTATGGTTGGGTCGTGGTTGGACTCGATGATCTTGAAGGTCTTTTCCAACCTGAGTGATTCTATGATTCTATGATTACAATCACAGAACTGCATTTCAGAGGTATTATTTTTCACCCAAAATGAATAATGAGAAAGTTATGGAATTATGCATTTGGTCTAGTCACTGTAAAAACACTATATGCAATTGAGGATGTCCTGTCGCTAAGGTATAAGGCAAATCAAAATTAGTGATGAAATAAAGATAAAACATCTCATCTAGAGACCAAGCCTAGTGAAGTAACAGCAACCAGACCCAGCTCATTTTCTATCAAACTATCAAAACACCAATTATTCAGAGGTCACGATACAGGGTGCTAACTGCAGAGGAATACTTGCTTTTGTTATAAAAATATAAACTCCATTAGCAACATGGAATTGCATTCCAGCAGGCATAAGCAGTATAGACGTATACTCACTAAATTCAGATCTGAAGCCATTAGATTTCAGACTGGAAATTCTTCAATTAAACACATGAAACTTCTCTTTCATAATTTCCTGTGATGCAAATAAGGTTTTCTCAGCTTGGAATAATTGCCCAGACATGATAAGACCTCAGACTGAAACCACTCAGAGATGACAATATAAAGCAAATGAGCAAAGTCAATTCATCATCCAGTAAGAGGAAGCCAACAGTACTCTTAGCAGTATTTTTTCATGTGGAGAAATAGGCTGATGGAGCAATAATGAAGGAAAGACAGTTTATCATCATTGTTCAGGATCTTTTTGGAGACAGAAGGACACTTTTTATAGCAGTTGTCACTACACAAGTGTTGTGGGCAGTTAAAAATTCTTGCCCCTCCATATTTGCTCACGCTTATTTTGGCATGCCAATTATTCACACATAAGAGCATAAGAACATTTTACCAGCAACTTTAATATATTAAAGATTGGCTGCATAGTGCTAGTATAGCCCTCTGCATTACAGCTAACTCTTTTTTTAGCTTGCAGCCAGAACTACAAAGCTTGTGCTGGTTGAAGAAATTAATAAAGCCTTTTCATCTGATTCTGTGATTCTGTGATCTGTTTCATGCAATGGAAGCACTGAAAGTAGCAGTGACAGGGTAAAGGACTAATATTGCATAGGCTGTGATTTCAGAGAACTTTAAGTCTATGTTAATCCTGCAGTGCAATTAATAAGTTTTAATTTGACTATATACATTACTAACACAGACAGATGTTTAATCTGAGTACACTGTGTGTCCTCTAGGGACCTGTGTTCGTTTTCATAATGTCAAGGTGTGCTTGGGAGCAAGCAGGGATCAGTATGAACTTCCTACTGAATGGAAAAAAAAAATGCTCTTTTGAATAGAAGGTATAAATACCACAGTTGTTATGCTGAAAGCCTCTAAAAGGAAAGCAACTCAAAAGTGCTAAAGGCCTTTTTTGACAAGTCACAGAAATACCATATGCTACAGGGATTTTTAACACTGGTGCAATTACCTGCAGCTGCAGGTGTTAATCAGAATCTTTGGGAGTAAAACCAAAAGAACTACTCAAGTTGATGGCTTATTGTGTTTTCTCTTTCAAACTAGTTCTTAAATTACTTCTATTGGAACCTGCACTATAAGAAACTAGTAATTCCTGTTTTTCCAGTGTTGAAATTGAACTACTCTTTCAGTCAATCAACGATTAAATCAAAATCAAGTCAAATCAAGATATAAAAAGCTAACAAAGAAATGACAATTAAGTGACACTGGAAATTTCAAAACAAGTTAATAACCCAGTAAAGTATATTTCCAAGTGAAATTATAATAGGTTTTAGCTCTGTCTGTAGTGATTAGAGGATAATATATACAATTTTAGGGCATGACGTGACACAAACTATTAAGTACACTGAGTTCTTAGTACCTTACCTTCCCACAGCCCACTATGGAGTCCTAACCATTTCACATGGAAAAATCACTGAATGCTATGTAAGGAAGGGGATCTTCTACACTATTATAGCATTATAACATAAACATAGCATAAATCCATTTTTACACTACATATGCTGTAGAATCAATGCTTCTGAAGTGTTTTAGAAGTGCAAATAAGTTCTACTATCTCCATTTGATAAATTTGGGGGGAAAAAAAAAAAAAGAAAAGGAAACAATTATGTGATAAATTTTTACTTCATATGCTTGCAAAAAGCAATAATTTTTTACACAGTTATGGAGATAAAAGAGTCAAAATACACAGAAAGCAAGTAAGGACTTGCATGTCATGCATCAAATAAGGAGTGAATGATATGAAAACTTTAACAGCTAAACAAAGCAGGTGAGTAACTGCACATTTATATTAGGGTTTCTGTGCTGATGTTTAGAAGTTTACTACAGACAGACATAAGCAGCTGAGTATTATCCCCTAAGAGAAGAGGAAGCTGGTAAGTAATTACTCTGAACTGTGGTAGGAGGAACAATGCCTCCCAGAGCTATTCATAAGTTGACACAATTACATATCATTGTATGTGCTTAAAAAGCACTGTTTGTCCTAGGTAACACTGATATGCATGAGTGGTCAGATCTGTAAATGAACAAGCTTTCCCAACTCTCCCATAAGCTCCTTTCAGAGACATTCTGCTGCTTTGAAATTTGGGGAATTAAGAAGGGAAGGAATAGAACAAGCTTCTATTTTTCATATGTGAGTATGGTGGTAGAGCAAAATAAACTGCCGAAGAACGATTTCTAATATTATTTCATCTTGAAACACCGTAGTATTCCCCTTTTCTATCCATGATGGAAGCTCAAATTCCTCAGCAACTATCATATGGAAAAGATAAAAAGGGGCCTGGGTGAGCAGGTAGGTATAGATATAAGCAAGAAGTTATCTCATGTTTCTAACAGAAACATCCAGCAGCTCTGTGGGAATCTCTCCAAACAGACACACACCAACATTTTCTTCATTTTTTTTTACCAGCATCAGAAATTTTCCAAAGAAAAATCCAAATTTTAATGGCATCAGGATAATAATGGATGACTAATCCAAAATCTGTCATTGATTATGTGGAATGAAGCTAATGTGTTAATATGGCTCTTTGAAATGCAGGTGATATGTAAAAAGTTGAGGGTAAAATGGTTTGTAAAAATAAATATATCAGTCTATATATAAATAGATGAATAGTTGAAATTGTAGAAAATGTGGCGTACATAAGCAATGAGAAGAGTTTTATATATCTAATGGATATTTTGCTTTGGAGCTCATTTAGACTGTAAGATTTCCTTTATCTATCCACTCATGTTTTCCTTTAATGTCTCCCTTTTGTATTTTCAAGTTTTCAATAAAGAGCAGCAAAAATATAGCTATAGCTGGACTGTTTCCTCTGTCTAAAAAGTGGGCCTGTTTCTGTAGCCCCATGACATGAAATATTAATTGTCCATACTTTCTATAAACTCAAGAACATACAAATTAACTTAGATCTAAAACAGACAAAAATGCATTTCCTATAAATTATTGAAGATCTCAAACTGTGAGATAAGTGAACAATTCAGTAAGCTGCATAACTCTAGAAAGAAAGGCTTGTAAGTAAAATGGAATCTTGGAAACAAGCTAAAATAAATGAGAACAGGTGGTCTGGGATCCATGCAGGGCAAACTGTACAAGGCACTCCAAATGAACTCTCTTCTGGGGTCCAGAGGCACTGGGCTCATTTGTCTCTCATGAAAACGTCACTTATTGCCCATGTCTTGCTTTAAAGACAGCCCTTATTTCTAACCTCAGGGAAGTTTAGCAGCAAGTCTTGCACCTTCAATGGATATTCAGTAGCGGTGTTGGGAAACAAATGTCTTTCTACTGTAGCAATGAAAAGGTCACTCAGATTTTAGTCTAACACTGCAGCAAATCAGTAAGAACTCCTTGAAATGCTAAGTAGTAGAGCAAGCTTAAAACAATGTAAATGAGAGAAGAATTAAATCCCAGGAGACAGATCCTTGCCTGACACAAATATCACAGCTCTTCTAAGTCAATTCTATTATGATAATACATTATGAATGAGGGTTCGGATCTCCGTGTTTATTTTTCATTCAATTATAAATAATTTCTATGTCACATATTTCATTTTTGAAAGTAATCACCATTACGAAAATTTCTAAACTAGCCTGCTTTTTTTGTTACATCTGCTTTCAGAAATCAGAAGCTCTAAAGAAAAGCATGTGGAGGGGAAGAAATCTTTTCCATGCTCTTTCTCTTGTTCTTCATAGCTCAAAGTATATTCCTCATCTGTTCAGAGATCTAGTCTATTTTTGTAATTATTTCTTCTTGTCAGGAGACAATCTGAGAAAAGACCTAATTGTCTCGTTCTTTGAAACATAAAACTTCATTACTAAGGCTGCTTCATAAAGTTAAACCTATCAAGTGAAATTAGATTGCCTACATAGGTTTCTAGTTTGTCAGAAAATCACCTTTTCCCTCTTCTGAGGTTCACAATGAATTTTGCATGAATCATGCCTGAGTTAAAGCCACATATTTTTGTTCACTCACTGTTTTCTTTATTACCATGTCTGTTTTGATATAAGTTCCACGGCATTACATGGAATTTGTTTTGATAGTGCAGATCCTCAGCACAGGCTGTGCTGAGAGACAGGTCAATGCAGCTAATTAGGATTCAAACCAAAGTCAATCTCATTTAAATTTCTCAGGGTGACTATTGTGTATTGAAAGTTTTGTCCCTCCAGTCAAAGAAATTTTATCTGATTAATACATCTGCAATGTATGTACTAAATAACTGTTTCAAGCCAAGGGTATGCTCAAAATGTTTGTTTCAGCTGAGGACCTAACAAAATCTCAGCAAACTACATTATTCATTATAGCATCATCTAGTATGCAAGTACACTATGGATGAGTTTTCTCCCAGCAAAGGCACTAGGCAGTAAGTATTCATGAAGGAACCTAAAGGACAGCACTACTCCATGATCTTAAAACATTTTATATTTGCTGCATGCTAGATCTTGAAACTTGGCTAGTTAACAAAGAATAATGAACTCTGTTCTTCATATTCTGGAGTAGAAGTAGGATATAAGCACATATACACTTGCTCTAAAGCACTGGATACAATTCAGCACACTTACTATGGCCCTGCTTGCTATAGCTAGACAGTGGAAGAGCTCAAAAATGATCATAAAACCCAACAGAAGTAGGGATAGAATTAGACAGTCTTAAAGGTCCCTTTCAAAACAAGCCATTCTGTAAAAATCCAAGGCTGGTCTTTCAGAAGTGGACCATGATTATTTAATGCCTGGGTATACATTGAAACATCCATGTTTTCCACAAGTATCTTCCCACATATTCATATTCAGGAATTTACATACCTTCAAAGAGATGGTCTAAACTGTCATGGTACAAAAAACATGCATTTCTGCGGGCAACTCTGAAACTTGATTTCTTGCTTGCTAGACAATATGATATAGACAGAAAGTGAAAAGAATTCCTTGGTTTAGATCACATTTCCCTTTTATAAAAGTAAGATAAGACCCGAGGCTGTTTCTCTAACTAATGGCTCTGTGAAGGTTCAGCGATGTCAGTGAGCAAAATCAAGGAACTCATCCTGTATTTGGCATGTTAAATTTTTTATTCTGCCTTGAATTAGATTTTGGAAAAAAAAAGTCAGAAGTTCCGTGTTCTGAACTGTACTTAAATAAAACATAATGTTCAGTTTCAGCTAACTTCAAATTGTACAGTTTATGTGCATTCAATTGTTGGAGTCACATTCAATATATCACTTACAGATCATATTTATGGACTATTTGATCATGCTTCATTTGTGGTCTGTGCCTCTTCCCTACATGAAATAATCATCTGTAGTGGTTCTGAGATATTCTTGAGGGAGCTGAAATCCATTCTTTTGCAAAGAGCCAGAGGGAGCAGTCTCTGCATCATTAATTTCCCATTTAACCCTTCAAAATGAGGCTTGAGTAAGTACTAAAGAGGCACATAAGCTTTGTGTTAACCTTCTTCAGAGGAATGAGTTTCATTCCACTATGATTACCTTTTACTGCATATCTGTGTAAAATTCATTGATCAATGGAAACATCATTCTTAGCACAGGTTTCTAGACAGTGCTGTTAAACTTTTTTGTCTTCTTAAATAATTTGATGCAAGAGGTCATTTCATTTCAGTTGTAGAAAGAAAGAAGGAAAAAGAAGGAAAGAGAGATTCTTAAAACTATAATGAACTTTCAGTTTATACAAAGTACACCATCCTATATGTGCAAAAAAGTATTATGGTTGCAACGCTGCAATTTGACTAATTCTACTTATAAACTACAAGAAAACATGTATTAAATGTTTCTATTCAAAATACAAAACTAAAGACCCTTTTTTTTTTTTCAGTCTGAAGAAGACAAATTCTCTATCTAGGTCAATTTTTATTTCTATTCACCTTTTTAATAACAACTGAAAAATACAGAATGAATCATTAATACCACAACAATAAATATCAAAGAATATTGTAAAATCAATAATTATAGCTGACTATAAAAGTGCACATGCTTTTTCTTCTGCTGCTTCTTTCATTTTTTTCTGGCACTGACACAAATTCCTTTCTGGCTTGATTAAAAAGAAATGGTAACCTGATGAAAGAGTCATCATTGTACATTGTATATGTCCTGTGAAACAAGCATTTTTCATAGCCATGATAACATAGTCTTAAAAAAGATAATGCTTTTCAAAGATACATGCTGACAAACTGCAGATGTCAAGATGTCAGTACAATCAGATGGGACCAGATACAAAGTAGGGATATATCCCCGCTCCTCACCTAAGATGCTACATCAGAAATCCTTGTAACTATCTCAACTGTGGCTGAAATGCATTTCTGTACAGACAATTTGTGGGAGTACATACATGGTACTTGTGTTCTGCTTTAGGATCTTAAGTGAGGCTTATTGCTAAGACCTCTCCATTTGGGTGATTTTCACTATGAATGGGACATACTTTATATAAACCAATATTAACAGATATATAGGAGGTTTACAGTGATGAGCCTGAAAAGAAATATATTTCTGAAACCAGTTTTAACACTTGAGTAAGGTACTGTGAGTTAAAAATTGCTATTACTATTCTAGTGGCATAAACCTCCAATGTACATGCACATGGAGAAAAAGATAAGAAAAAAATCTGATCAATCAGTCCAGAAGCCATTGCTATATACAAAACCTGCTTTGTTTTGCTGACTATGTCTCTCTCACAAATAAAGCTTTAAGCTATGTGCAAATCTACTTCCAGGACATGGATATAAACAATACACGTATGTTGCTCTGAAAGTAATGCCTCCTATTTATTTGCATGGAAACTTCAACAGATACAAAGAGAGCACAACAACTCTATTTGATAGAGAAAATTCTCATGTACAGCAAAGAAATTTAATGGAATATTTTTGGGGAAAGTCAAATTCTACTGCCATTCAACCATATCCATCTCTGACATCATGGGCCAACATCATAAAATGGGAAGCATTACTGTCAGAGCAGCCTCAGATATGTACACGCAATGGTCAGACAGTGTGTGATTTCCCCTAAGTAGAAGTTGTTCTAAAGAAAATAAAAATTACTTTGAAATCTTAAAAATGTGGACTAAGCACCTAAAGATAGCATAACCAGACAACGTTATAAGAAAAGGACGCCCGTAACACCTTGCATAAATAAATCCTTCATCCTTCAGAAACCTTTTTTTAACATTGTTTACAATGGAAATGACGATTGCATAATCACAGGAATATGCTCATGCACAGGTATCTCCTCATCCCTGTATCCCCCTTTCTTAACTTGGCCTATTTTAACTTTGCTTTGAAATATGGAACACAAAACAGGAGCAGAAGTCTGAAAGATAAGAAAACCAGTTTCAGGAAAATAACATAAAGGAGACTTCTTCTTAGTAGAAAAAAAATAAAAATAAAAAAAATAAAGGCACAAGAAGCAGCTACATTTGCTAAAAGACCAGGCAGAGACTGCATAAAAGCCTGCACTGAAGTCAATCAATCAAAAAACAAACCTGCAGAAAACCAGGTTGCCTGTACAGAGCCTATGACAGTCCTTGTAAAGTCTGAAGAAAGAGACTTGTGTCTCAGCAGTTGTGCAGAGAAAGGCAAAGCAGAGCTCAGTAGGAGGTTGTGCTTACTAAGTTTAGTTCTTTTCTTGAACAAAACGCCGTTGCCTCTACAGTTAAAACAAACAGGACAGAATGTAGGTGCAGGGAGAAGGATTAGAATAACAAGGATTAAAGAGTAGTGGGTGAGCTAAGCATCACTAGGCTGAGGCCCTTTGAGAGATGGACTTTCTTTTATCTCTTTGAACTGAGATAGCTTTTCTTTCAGGTTTTACATAATGGGGAATATCTCAGATGATGCAACATATAGACTACACTATAGTACCTATATGGCAGAAATACCAGAAGAGGAACCTCCCTATGTCCTGTAGGTGTCTTGAAAAGATTATGTAACTAAATATTGCAATGATTAGGTATGATAAGGGGAAAGTTCAACATGGTGAACTGATGAAAGTACTTTAAGATCCATATTTGATATTCATAACAGCGAAAAGTGGTTCTAACCATGAGCAAAGCACAGAGAATATATGGATGCTTTAATCCCTTGCTTCAATCATTATGTTGTATTCTATTTCACTAGAAAAAAAGTCACACACAAAAGCACAACAATGAATGAGCTAAAAATCCACTTTCAGTATACTTAGTGTTTCACTGAAAAGCTCAGAATATGAAAAGAGCCCACATTATTTTCAGCTCTGAAACAGTGATGTCCTATGTGTACTATGATCAAACTGTAGGTGCTGAATAATAATCTTTGAAAGTTGATTAGATGATAAAGTGCTATGTAAATACTAGCATTCTGAAATACATGTAATAAAATGAAACAAAATATTGCAATAGTAACATATAGGAATAAAAGGCACACTCCCTCTCTCACTCACTGATGATTTTCTTTTAAAGTTACTTTAGCATATTCTAAATACTGAATACTGTGGGGATTTTTTTTTCTTTGTGTGTGTGTGTGTGTATTAGTTCCTTCCTGCTCATAAAATGCAAAAAAAATGCATATTTATTAGGAAATGGAAGATGCTTTATTTACACATGATAGAGAACTGTTATTAAAAGCCACATCAGTACTTTACTTCAATATTAATGTTCACTCCATTTGATGTTTTCCATAAAATCCCCAAAAGACTGAATTCCATCATATGGTTGTTCCATGAAGTGTCAAGCAAAAGCACAGAAAAACAGTGTATTCTATATAAATCTATGCAATTCTATGTAAATCATCAGAATATGCTACATAGATTGCCCTGAAAGTAATGCCTCCTACATATTTCCATGGAAATCACAGCCAATACGAAACGTACAACACTGTTTGGTAGAGCAAATTCTCAGCTACAAGAAATTGTTTTTCAGTGTAGTAACAACCATTAGTTCTGCATTTTTGCCTGCATGCCACACTCATAAAAATTAGTGGACTCACTGTCACCCTTGCTGAAACACACCACCTGACTCCATGCTGTACTGACACTCAGTTGCACGCTCATCCTCTCCTTTTCTCACTCCTGCCTCCTCCTGCCACCAAGTCACTGTCAGAGCACAGTACTACCAAAAGCCTCAGTAGGACAAACAGTGGTCTGGGAGACCAGCAGAACAACTGTCACATATGCATGAATTGGAACTAAATGCGGTAGCCTGTTAACCCAGTCAACCTATATAAAGTAGGTTAAGAATACCCCCAGTGTAAATTGTGATAATATATATATTCAGTGCAGCATGAAGGCTATTAATGACTGGAATAACTACAAAGTCAAAGCCAAATTCTACAGATAGTGCTTTTCTGAATAAAGGAATGAGGGTAATACAAGCATAGCTTGTGTCTGGTCTCTGCAAATGCCTAGAAATGTGTAAGGTTTGACAGAAAGACCACTCCCCACAGTCCTGGCAGAGTCATTCTCCCCTTTCCTTTCTTAAACTCTATGGATCCATGAGATATCATGTAGCAAGGTCTGTGGTGATATAACAGAGGGAAATGGTTTCAAACTTAAAGAGGGTAGATTTAGTTAGATATGGGGAAAAAGTCTTTTACAGTGAGGGTGATGAAGCACTGGCACAGGTTGCCCAGAGATGTGGTTGATGCCCTGTCCCTGGAGATTTTCAAGGTGAAGCTGGATAAGGCCCTGAGCAACCTGATCTAGCTGTGGATGTCCCTGTTCATTGCAGGGGAATTGGACTAGATGGCCTTCAGAGGTCCCTTCCTACTCTATGAATTCAATGATTCTACAAAAATGAATAAACAAGGGATTTGGTGTGCATTTTAGTAACCTAAACTAGGATAAAACTCTTACAAAACTTACACTAAACTATGACTTATTTATAGCTTTGTCACAGACTCCCTATGCGCCTTGAGGCAGTCCCTTAAATTCCATTTATTAGGTGTCCCAATTACTGCTAGACATCTGTCCAGTAATTACTGTCATTCAGTCCCCTATATGTAAAATACACGTAGTACTATTTCTTTTCATTCTCATCTTGGTCTATCCATTAAGAATAGTAAATGACATCCAGACAGCACCCAGCACAAGTAGCCCCTGTGGGGCACTGCAGTTGCTGAAATACAAATACCGAGTAAAGCAGCTGAAGAGGGTGCTGCTGGTTGAACTCTGGACTGCATGTAGCAATTCATCATCTTCAGGCTCTATCATTCCAAATGAAATGAAAGAGGAAAATATGACCTTGTTAAGAACAATCACCTTCTGATCAGTAATGTAATTAACATTTTAGGGTGTTCATACCAAGCCAGTAAAGGAATAGCTTTATAACATCCTACCTTTCTCACATCCCTTTGAGCCTGATTTTAAAGACATATGATATGGCATCAGTCCTATTAGTGCAGATAAAGTTATCAGAGAGAAGAAACCAGGTTTTCCTCCTCCCCTTCTCTACTCTTTAGACAATTAGTGCCAGAAAATGTTTGGCAGCAGATGGCTGAGTCCTGCCCAAGAGATTCATAGGTGTTGGGTTAAAACTCTGTGTGGAAGTCAATAATGCATAGATTCTCCATGAATCCACCAAAAGAGCAAAATCTTTCTCACTGATGAGAATGGTGAGGTATAAGGGCAGCTTTAAAAGAGGACAGGTCATTATTTCAAGACCAAAGGAAGACTGTAGACACAGTTTGTTATCAGAAATAGCAGTTCCACTTGGAGAAAGGAAAATTTTGTTCCTTTGAATTTTCTTCTTTCTTAATGATGGCAAGGGCAGAAAGGTGAGATTTGAGACGGCTTTTAAGAAAGTAAAGGTACTATATAGCTTTATAGAGAGACTATAGGTCACAGTATCTCTGATCCTGCTGTGAATTGTCTTATGTTTTAATACAAGCAGTTCAGTGGTGCCCAACTTAGTTCCTTCTTTAAAAAATCATCCATAGAACAGGAACAAGCAGCTACTTCTCTGTAGTGCCAATTCATAGTCTTATTCTTAATGAGACCAGTCTTCAAAAATCTTGACTATTAGACATTAGATCCATGAAAATTTGTTTTCAATATTAAAAATCTTTCTTGCAATGTTTACATCATTTAACAAAACATGCAAACAAACAAACAAACAAAAAAACCCAACAAAAAACAGCAGCAACTGCCACTATCATCTCTCCAAATGTCACTTAATGCTCTCTCTCACCCTCCCTTCTCTATCTCTTTCCTGCAGGTTTGCTGCTCCCTTGCTGTCATTTACAAAGCACTTTCTCAACTCAGTTGTCTGCTGTCTTACAGATCTCACCTAAAAAAAGCCTTTTTATCTGTTGACACATTTGGACCATCTGTGTGAAAAGCAGCAGCACTTGAGCACCAGGAAGGACAAAGAAATCACTATCTTGTCCCCTTGATGTTTCCAGAAATCCTCACTCATAAAAAAGTAAAAAAAAAAAAAAAGTAAAAAGAAAAAGAAAAAAAAAAAAACAAACAAATCAACTTTGGCTTTGCCATTAACCACTGAGGGAGAAAGAGTGTAATTTCATTGGAACTGGTGACTTCATGCTGTCATAGATTTCATCTAACTTCATGGAACAAGAGAGCATAGAAAACTTTCTACAGAAAACTCAGTTGAAGATGAATATATTACTATGCATGAAAAGTTGCACATTATTGAATGGCCAAATCCCATACAACCCTACTCACTAAGCCTTCATCAGCATGAGAAAAAGTGGAAAAGGAAGTGGACTGTTACATACCTAGTAGAAGGCAAAATGTTTGAGTAACTCTACCGGGAACAAATTAGGGCTAGTGACATCAAATAAATATTTATCAGCACAGACAAATCCTATGTCCTTGGCCACATGTTGATTTTCTCATGTTGTATACTGTGAGCAGAAAACTTGGAAACCAGGAAGTTCCTACTGACACTATTTGGTCCATGATTTAATTGTTGGTATAGCAGTGTGATGTACCACCATGTGAACATCTGTGCCTTGGTGAAACTTATATCCAAACACTTGAGATTAATTTGAGATTTAAGATCCTGTGGATAGTTCTCCAAATTGGAGATATGCATTAGCCAGAGATCTCCCCCACCTGGCTCCTTTTCCCACCAGAACTTCATGGAGATTTCAGGGAAGGCAATAAAATGTAATGTGTTTCTTTTGTTCTTTTTTTTTTTTTTTTTTTTTTTTTCAGACCAGGTTAGTGAATACAGAAAAAGAGAAAAGCATTGACCAACATAGTGGTCTCCAGGTGACTCTCACAGAAAAGCCTAGAGAAACCTGAGAAAGGAGTGAACAGAAGAACAAAAACTTGGGAAGACAGTCACATTTCTTACTGCCCATCAAAATCATGCGCTGAGAGGTAAACTGTTCTCACGCTAATTCAATGGGACAGTAAGTAGTAAAGGAGGAATGAATTATTGGATTTCACAATATATTCCTTATGATCAACAAAGGTTGATCATGAAGGTGGAGTGAGATGTAGATTGATTCCAGTGATCTTCAATACATTAGAGAAAAAGATGAACTTCATTAATAACAAGAACAACAACAAAAAAACAGTATAAAACAGATTCCCACACACATCAGTAGCAAATAAATCATATTTACACTATAAATCATCATTGGAAGGCAGACAAATTAAACATATTTATCACATCTCTGACATTAATGTTTATTATAAGCACTAGGACACTTAAATCAAAGGTATATCCCTTGCAAGAGGTGCTTAGAAATGCACACAGAGCAATGATTTCTGTACTGCGTGGGTGACTGAGCCCTGGCACAGACTGCTCAGAGAGGCAGTGGAGCCTCCTTCTACAGAGATACTCAAAAGCTGTCTGAATACAGTTCTGTTTAATATGTCAGTCTAGGAGAACCTGTTTAAGCAGGAATGTTGGACTAGATGTTCTCCAGAGATCCCTTCCAACCTCAACCATTCTGTGATCCTGTGATGCAGGAAGCTTTTTACAGTCCAACAAATGCACAACGAGAATTGATGTATTAACCTTTGAAGAAGTGATCGGCAGAAAAGAGTGTATCCAGGAATATCACTACAAAATCTGTTACTTTACAGTAGCAGACTGGAAAGACAAAGTCAAAGAATTCAAAATGTTTCTTTTCTTCTATATCATCAGCAGGTAACCAGATCATGAAAGTTCTAGCATACTGTGCTCTGACAGCAAAAGTCTAGGTAGATAAGGAAAGGAGAATACATTAAATGTCAAAGTTTATGGAATATAACATTTATTTACAGCACCCAGAGAATAAACTTATTTTCAAACAATGTAGTTAAAGGCAGAGGGAGGTTTGAATATGAGACATAAAAGGGATAAAAACCCCTTAGTTAGAAGATCAGACCTATTTTGCAGGACTCTTCAATAACCGAGGAAGCAAATTCATTCAACTCACATTTTAGTGGGATAAGAAAAATATCACTACTATATGACAGGAGATGAAAACATAAAAAGACTTTATTTTGACCATTCTCTAATGGGGATGGAGCACTTCTTGGGACGTCCCATTCATTTATATTCTTACAATCCCTTCCCTTCCCTTCCCTTCCCTTCCCTTCCCTTCCCTTCCCTTCCCTTCCCTTCCCTTCCCTTCCCTTCCCTTCCCTTCCCTTCCCTTCCCTTCCCTTCCCTTCCCTTCCCTTCCCTTCCCTTCCCTTCCCTCCCCTCCCCTCCCCTCCCCTCCCCTCCCTCTCCTTCTCCCTCTCCCTCTCCCTTTCTTTTTTTTTCCCTTAACTGTATTAATTTGCCATCTAAAACCAATGTTTTTTAGAGAACATATATTTTTTTCACTCATAAAACCATACTTAAAATCTTCAGAGTCACCCATACCTACATGGAGCAGATATTTTTGTTAGCTTTTGGCAAGACAGTTCCAGTCTTTAATGTGTAAGGAGGCACGAATTCAACTCTACAGAAGTCTTAGTAAAAAAACAAATTTAATCACTAATAACCAAATCAAGGGCAGACCTATACAGTGTATTCTAAAGCATTGCATACCACCAGCTTAAAATATAGAGACAGCGAGTGAGTGAGTGGGGAAAACCACCATCACTAGACTTGTCTTGCTAATGGAATTAAAGGAAATTGGCCACAAGTATTGCAGGTAATTGTTTTTTATCTTAACTGTTCACAGACTGAAATGGTCTGTTGCTGTGAGCAATGTTCCACATTATAAACGTTGGTCTTTCTCATCACGTAAATCAACAGTTATCTATCTTCCTGATCTATCAGTCTTCTGAAGATGCCTCAACCGTGACAAGAAATAATGAGGTATTAACTAAACAGTTCACCTGTTCTGTAGGATTAGCCATGGTATGAGCGAGGGAAAGATAGCATTTGGAGAATCCTATCAGTATGCCACAGCTTGGAAAACACGCCAAGTCTCGTGGCACTATAGAATGTATAGAATTTGCAGGAATTATATTTTCTATAATTGTATAAAGTATTTTGTAGCTTGCTATGTTTATAGCTCATGCATAAAAGGAACCAGAATGGGGAACAAATAATGAAAACTGTAATTAAGTTATATCAGCCCTATAGGCATTTAGTAAGCTTCCAGCTCATGCCATATTTTTCTAGAATAAACACCAGCTGCAGCTGATAATGGACACAACTAAAACAACAAAGCAAAGCTACTTGGTAACATCAAATGGTCTAAAAATCACATGCAACATGGGCTGAGATGGGTAACGAATGAGAAATAGTTTAAAATATTGCTTATTATCTAATCCACTTAAACTCATTACTAGCACACATCAGTTTGTGTCCTCTATAGAAGAAAGACCGTAAAGAATGTTGTGTCAGAGAAGCAGATCTCTGGGACAAAACATCCATTTTGTAGCATACGGAGCAGCTGATTTTCAGCTAGTCTGGTCTTTTTGAATAAGTGTTCCCTGTTTATTTCCATTTGAAAGAAAACTAATCCATACACTGTAAGAGTGCTCCTTGACAAAAAGCAAAGTGCATTCAAGAGGCAACAGTCAGGGTATTCCCTTCAAAAGCACACTCCTGCACCAAATTTATGCTAATGCTAACATAGACATATCCACAGTTTGCTTTAGAGGAGAAAGTAAAGAAACATAATACATACTTATACAGAAGGTCTTTGTTCCAGTAAGAATGAATTAGAACCTAAAAAAGGAACCTGAAACTTTAATGCTCCACTGTGGCAATTACGATCCTTATTTCCATGAGCACAAGCAAACATAGATTGGTTTCAGTGGGACTAATACTTGTCATTTCAGCAAAGCATTTTAAATATGTCTACCCCATCACATGTGGACACTTTCACTCACACTTTGAGCAGTTATCCACACAGAAAGTCCTGATAGTCTTGGAAAGACATTTGGGGCAATGTAAAATAATATGCTGATATGTCTACACAAATGTAACACCATACATATTTGGTATTTCATCTGTTTACTATGTCATCAATATCTGCACTTTACTACAAAAACATGCCTTTCTCTGTCACAGGGACAGTACTTGGCTGAGTAGAAGTCATTAGATTCATATCTTGAGCAGAGCTGCAAGCAAACCATCTATTAGAATAAGTGGAAAAGGAACTGTGGAACAAAGAGTATACTACAGATTTCTAACAATAATCATTGCTGCAAATATTCAATAGTAGTAGATTTAAATATCACATAAGTAAAATTGCAGTAATTTGATTTTACATTTTTGTCCACTTTTCTTGGGTTAGAATTCACAATTCAGAATGAAAGCCTGATACAAATAGCCCTTTGTCATTTGTAAAGGAGGGTTTTAGGCAAATTCTGAGATCAGGCAAAGCCAATTCATGCAAATGAACCAACATCTGAAAAATCAAAGAAACTTCCTTACAAGAATATTCACTTCTCATAGGGCAGTAACTGTCACTAGAGAAATGGTTTGGTTTTTTCCTATTTGAAAAAGAACTTGAATCAATGCCTTCTTAATTGTGAAAAGTATTAAGTTTCCAGATATGACATTATTCTCTAATGCTCCTGTCCATTAATGGAGCACATTAATTGTACTTATTAAGATGGTAAAGAATCATTAGACTAGTGGGAATGAGGGAAGGAAAATTGAAACATTCCCTGCTAAGAAACTAATTTCACAAAAATGATGGGAAGGCAATGGAACTGAAAAGCCAGAAATGTTAGAATTAGGTCTATTCATTTGAGTCACGTTTAATGGCATCAATAAAAGCTGCTGTGATGAAAATCATCCTGGTCCTCCTTGCTGTCCATAGCTTTTTTTTTCACAGAGTACTTCCTATTCTTTCTGCTGTTTCCTGCCCTCAGAAGGTTCCCCATCATTGTCACTGCCTAAAGTAATTTTGCACAACACACTTTCCTGAGTTCAGTTACATTTGTCTGAAGCTAACTGCTTTGGGAGCTGGGATATTCATACAACATTCAGAAGGATTGCTCTTCAAAACTTCTCCTCCCCCTAGAACCAGATCCAAGGTCCTTTCAAAGAATTTGTCCAGTAACACGAATACACTCAAAAGCAGCTTTCAGAAGAAGAAGGAATTATACCACTCTACCTGTTCTTTGATTATTCTAATAGCTGTCCAAAGTTTGTTTGTTTGTTTGTTGCATTTGGTCTAAT
The DNA here is from genome assembly GCF_987193195.1 of Phasianus colchicus. Taxonomy (NCBI): domain Eukaryota; kingdom Metazoa; phylum Chordata; class Aves; order Galliformes; family Phasianidae; genus Phasianus; species Phasianus colchicus. The sequence goes on along the minus strand of NC_143438.1, from coordinate 59,584,039 downwards.
ATTATTGGCTAAAGCAATTTTAAGGTCCCACTAAGGAAGTGAAATATGTATCTCCCCACTTCCACATACATCTCTCCTTCTAGTTCCACTTACAATGAAATGCTACTGTATGTATAAAGGATGATATTCTACGGAACACAGTACAGACAGCAACTGACAGAAAAGCAATACATATCTGCACTCCAGGTCTTACACTTATGTAATTTTACATGAAACTTGGTCAAAGAAAGCTCAAAGTACTGTATTGTGGGAAATTAATTCATTTCTTAAGAACTCAGGAAAGAACCAAATGCTCTTTTGCCAGAATGTCCATACCCCCACTTTATCCTCTGTAGTGAATTCTGAATCAGTAACTGACACTTTGAACAGTGTCGGAGTTTTTGCTTCACTGTTTCAAGTATCTTTAAAAGGCTATATATTTAAATTTTGATAAATTTTGGATATATAAATGCTTTGCAATTATTTCAGTCAACTCCTGTGTATGAAAGACTATTGAACATTCCAGGCTTTGAATGTATACACAAAAAGCACAGGCAGAAAGAATATACGCAGTAGTGTCAGGAAAAAAATACTTTTCCAAAATTGATAAATAGATTTTAAGAATGCTTCTCATTTCTACTGTGCTCATTCCAGCATTCTGAAAACAAACAAACAAACAAACAAAAGAAAAATCAGGGAAGGCAAATACCATGTTAGTGGTCTAGTGGTCATCATGTAACAACCAAGGAATTTGCTTGGGGTTCAGAAAAGACAAGCTGAAGACATACTTGGATTTGACCTGGGTCAGTCTCAAGAATTAGACCTTGCTCTCCTGCATTCAAAGGAACTGCCCTAACAGGGACATTCTTGGCTACTTTTTAAAAATACTTTTCTTTTAAGAGGAAAAGCTGAGATACACATGGTGGTTACTTTATTAGCATGGAGTAAAGGACTTCACAGATAACATAAGCTAATGATGTTTACTTCCCAAGTCTGACTCAAACTTGGCATTGAGCATGGAAGTTCCCATACCCTGGCTGAATTTTTCAGGTTCAAGGTATTTCTACAGTCTTGGGTTTCTCTGGTTTTGAGAAAAAGCTAATATTTGAATACAAAATATTTCCACTCAAGATGGGAAAAAAAAAAAAAGTGGGCAAGAAGGTCCTACCAAAATGGAAATGGAGTATTACAAAATTTCTGACTAGCCATGCTCTGCAATAAGACTGTAAATGGAAATAAATTTCCAAAGCAAAGTCAGCACCAGACTTAAGTCTCAGAAAATGGTAATGTAGTTGATTCAGTGTTTCACAATTTTGCTACCCAAGGTTGTTACTACACAAATGAACTGTAACAGGACTGACTCTACCTATGAGAAAGCGCCTGCAACAACACAAAGATGCAACTACTAGAATTACCTTTGCCACAGGATGAAAGATAATCAGTCAATAATCAGCTCAAGACCGCAGTATTCTAGTTTTGTTTTGTAACTTAGAACTTCAGCATTGTTTTGGCTTACTCCTAGTATTATGATATGGCATACAATCCAAATCAGAACATAAGAAAACAGATAAGAGAACTAATCTTCCATTCATTGGCTTGCTATTTTAAATCCAAGGATGATAACAGCAGTAGCTGTTGAGCTGGAAGTGTAGGGAAGTGGTTTGTGGAGAATAGCATTAGCACTGCTTGAGTGTGCATGCTACTAGGAGCGGAGGATGCAGAGAGTGGTTTTGAGAAGCCAGGGTGTTTGGGGAAGGGAAATCAAGCAGGTGGTGAATAGGAGAGCTGGAGCAGTAAGTGGAAAAGAGCTGTCAGGGGAATCATTAGTAGCAGTTGCCTGGACAGCTCACATTTAGGAACAGCAGCTGTGCCAGCCTGGGTGAGGAGGGGCTGCAGCATCCTGCCAGATGTGCACAGCAGGAGTGTGCTCTGCTGCCTGCCAGGGACGAGGGAATACAGAGGGGAGCTGAAGAGAGGGTGGTGTGGAGAAGTAGAAGAGAAACTGCTAGGTTTCTACAGATGCTGATCAAGTTCCATTGCTACAACACATTGATCTCTCAGCTTTTTCTATGTGGAAGTAAGAAGTTACATAAATGTCTGGGGGGGGGGGGGGGGAGGGGATGGGAGGGAAGGAAAAAAAAAACGGTTTCAGGGGCTGTAGGTGCTGATTAGGTCAATCCATCCCTCTGTGACTACTACTTGCAATCAAGACAAGTTGGTATTTTCTGCTTCAACTACTGCTTAATTTTATCACCACAGTAGCTATGAATTATTTCTTGGACTTTACACTGGTTTAAAACTGCAATGAAGGATATTAGACTTTATTCTGCCAAATATCCTATAAATATGATTTTGCTCTTTCTTTTTCTACTCAAATGTAATTCACGAATTCACTCAGAATAGACATGTTTATCTGTCTGCTTCTGAAGCCAAGCTGTGATGAACAACACAGAATGTGATTGATCAAAAGTTTCAAGACAGCATTCATGCCTCAGGACTATGAATATCTATTTTGACTTCCTCTCTTGGTGTTATGTGATGCCTCTGCCGTGCTTTCTCACTTCTTTGACTATGTTCTGCTGATACTCTTCTGACATATGGTAGCAACCATATTCCTAACCATATGGAGACGTCTGATCTTCTTCTAGTATATTATAACACAGCATGCATGTTTTTCCTCCCCACTTTTACAGCTGGAATTCACTACTTCACCCTTCATTTTCTGCAGCTTTTAATCAAGTTACTGTCTCATCTCACTTTGTTGCGTCTGCAGAACATTCTCTATCATTTTAGGGAGGTCTGAAGTTTTTTCAATCATAATTTTTGATACATAAACCTTTCAAGCAGGATTCTCACAACCCATTCCCCTGAGGTTGATACTGAGGTACAACAGTGCGAGTCACTGAATTGAGTTAAGCTAAACCAGCAATTTCTGTAATTCTTACATTTCAATTCATCAAGGAGAGCATATCTGGTTTAGGCAGCTTCTTTCTGCGTGTTTAGAAGTCGGAATACAAATAAACACCAATTCTTATTTTTCCCAAGAGATCTAAGCTAACTGCCATAATATATAAAGAAAGAGAGAGCATGTTTTATGCAACAGAAAATTCCATCAGAAATACTGTACAAGGAGCAGGATGGAACAAATAATTCATACTGATTACACTTTTAGAGAAGCTTAACCTGTGTTTTGCCTACAACACACATGCCAGGAGATTTCCAATGTTTTCATTGTGAACAGTATTCCATGTGCATACATAAAGTTGTGCAAACTGATTGTAACAGGTGTGTAGTAACATTTCCTAGTTATCATTCACTGATTGAATTTTGATATAATTGACCAGAGAGGCCACACATTTTGAAGCCTGGACAGGAGCGGCATAGAAATTGTAAAGCAAAAATAACCCCAAGTGTACAAATGCAAAATATATTGTTCTGCTGAGCTGAGTAATTCTTCATATTTTCCTTATCTGTCAATATTATAAAAATAATGCAGAAAAAACATAAGGCATCGGGATAAATTTTGTCGAGGTATACTTTCCTAGCTTAAAAAACAGGTTGTATTGTTAAAATAATATGGACAAATAATATGGACATCTTGTGTGTAGACAGTTTTTGAAACTCTAATAATGCAGACCGCTAGATAAATGCAATGAGAGAATTCCATGCTAAAACAGTTTAAGAAGAAGAAATTATCATTTCAAAAATTTCTAAATTATAATATCTCAGTAAAGTTCTACAATCATTTTCTGCTCCAAATTAATATTTTTAGTGTATTTTCAATTTCATATTCAATTTAAATAAAGTCACTTCTTGAGCTTGTAGAATTACTGACATAGCATATAAAAGATACACTGTGGTCTCAGCTCACAACAACAGAATAAGCAGCAGTTTGTGGGTTTGCAGCCTGGTTAACCAACACCATTTACAAACTTCTCAGTGTCACTTAACTACAACCAGAATGGTGAGATGTTAGGAAGGCAGACCATATGCCATTCATGAGGAAAAAAAAAAAACAATTTGCTTTTCTACACAGTAAGTTATTCTTTTTATGTGCCCTGTTAGAGCCTTCACAGTGAAGTTCCCTTCTGCAGGATACAAATAAACTCTGACTAATTTATTATCTCCCCTCCCACTCTATATATAATTTATAAATGTACTTAAACCTGCTTAGATGAAGATTCTGGGCAGAACGGTGACTGGCTTCAAAACCAGACGACAGATTCACAAGATGCAGCATTAGGGTGGTTTAACAACAGCATAATTAACTTCATAATTATAAAGCTTTGGGAATTCTCAGTATTGGACCGTCTTTAAATAGAGCATCTTTATAACTGAAATGGGAATTTATATTTGTGATGATGGTAATCATATGATTTTACAGAACTTGTTCTTTCCTTAAAAAAGAAATTGTGTCTACTAATCGTATCTAAGCTAAGAACATATATTAGAGAATGTTCAATACACTTGGGTGCTCTACCATTGATTTATTCAAGCATTTCACAAGATATGTAACAGAAAGCATGTCAAGATTTTAAATGGACCCAAGAGTTCTTCTTCTTTGCCTTTATTTAGATATGTGTTCAAACGGGCAGTATTTCTTAGGCAACACTGCTCACCAAGGTATACACTGAAATCAGTGCAAAGGACTTAGAAGAATTTTTATTTTAAAACACTGCCTCAATTCTCGCAAGCAATGCAGAAAGGTAAAGCACTTCTTGAGCCAGGGTACTGAGAGAGGCCAGTAGACAAGAAACCACAAAATGAAATAGATGAAAAGAGAGAAATCTCTCTCTCTGAGAATTCTTTTCCTTACTATAATTATCAAGATGAACATAGCCCTTGGAATTTGTATCCTGTATCTTTACCATCTCATTCCAAATCTAACTTGAGGCTTGATAGAAAAGCTAATATACAATTTTTGAATCTCTTCCACTAGAAAAAGATAAAGCAAATCATGATATTGCAATTGTTTTAAGACATTCTGCCAATTTTCACTTTAAAATAATGATACAGCTTCTCTACTTTGAGAATTTCATAATGTCTTAGTCAAACTGTGGTCAATATTATTATTCTGAATTCTTCCTAAAAAATGACAGATTTTGACCTATTTCACCTCTGTCTCACAGACAGAAAGTGAACTGAAGAGTCAGGATGAAAGACTGAACATGAACATAAAGTCTGTACTCCAGCCTACTTCATCCAAGGAATGCATTAATAGATTTCCTCAAAACATTTCAGCTTCCCTTTTTACACATTACTTTTATCTTGTCCTCTGCAAATAAGCAAAAACTTCAGTGGAATTAATCCCATGACACACTTGAGTTTGACTTGCCAGAACTCAACTACACTTTTCTGTTCTGCCACAAGCCTTTAAAAATGCAGTTATAAGAAAAGTACCTGAAATATGATACCAAAAAGTACTGGCATCACACAAAATTCCCTCAACTTCTAATATCCAACAGCCTAAGGCTTTCATTTCAAAATCATTTCATGGAAGTGTTTATTTACTATTCAATCTTCTACAACATATAAAGAAATTTTGGTCATGGCATTCCCTGTTATAAAAGATAGCCATGTAAACCTGCCATCTGTATCTCACCTCAGTTACGACAATGTGATAAAAATTATGCATTCTATCTGTAGGTCTCTGTAAACTGACAAAATTATATGTCTAAATTGGTCCAATAGGGATTGTGGTGGAAGAGATCATGCAAATAAATGAGAAATTAGATTTTTCACCCTTTTTAAAGCTTTCCAAGCCATTGACAAAAAAAACAAACAAACAAAAAAACTGCTGTCAAAAGTTTTCAAAGTTTTCTTTATAACCGAGTTCAGAAAATCCTGTGGGAAATTCAAAGATTCAGTCAGTTTCTGTCTTCCTCCCAGTTTTGACCCTTTGCCTAGAAACTGTCTTGCTAATTTTCTTCGTTTGAACTGTAATATGTTACATATGTTTATTCTCTCTTGTGTACTTAAAGCATTTTATAGTTCCTAATTTTCTAGTTATAAGATTATACCCTCTGATTTCCATGGCACTTTACCAAGTATAACAGTTCATTCTGGGTTATTGAAAACATATGCAGAAGCTCCAGCAAGCCTGATTTCCTATCCATCTTTTTTCTTTCACAAATGTTCTTTCTGAACACACTGGTGCCTCAGACATTTTACCATTTCTCTTCTTCTTCTTCTCTTTCCGTACTAACTACTGTCCCTTGCAATATTAATGGCTTCAGAAATTTCTCACTGGACATACTGCAGTAAATGGAGCAGACACTCCTCAGAAGTGAATTGTACAGTGGGAGCTCCATAAACATACAGCTAGTGGAGAGTTGTAGGCTGGGGTTTGGCTCCCTCATCTGAGGAGGCAGTTTTAGATTTCTCCAGCCTGAAATGAGTGCTAGGAATACATAAGGATGTGCATAAGGGGCAGGCTTATTAAGTGGTTGCATATAGGAAATGCAGTTAACATGGTTATACTCTGATGCATGTCCAATGGTATCCAAGAGAAAAGCTATTTGCATTGTTTGTTACCTTGCTTGTCACCCTTGCTAACTAACTTATTTGTCTGTCAGTAGAATAATAATGCATCAACTAAGTTAATTGTATCAATAACATCTTAAAGCTTTTGTGAAGTCCATGAAAGCCCATTCTGAAATTGTTTCCACTTGCATCACACAGGGAACACCATAACTTAGATTCAGAGGTGAGCTGGGTCTATCCCTACAATCAGTGTCCCAGCCTTACCACAAAGATTCTTCTTCAATCTGCACAAGCACTGCCAAGCTTGCCTTTTCATTCTGCCCTTGGAGATCTATAACAGTTTCCCATGATTGCTCTTATGCCTTTCCTGTATTTCACTTCAATCAAAGCTGTCTTTGCACTGGTAGCCAAACTACATATCATTTCATCCTTCAGTCAAAGTGTACTCCCTTGTCTCTCATATTCCTCTATATTGGTGTGGTAATCCATTTTAAAGTGTCTGCGACCCTGTTAGAATGCAACTGGGGAAAAAAGAAACATAATGTGCAATCTTGGAGAAAGAAATAGATAGGAAAAAGAACGACGTGGTGACAAAGCAAGAAGACAAATAAATTTAAGAGAAGAAATTCTGTAGATTTTCTCCTTTTTGTAGTTAGGCAAAGTTCTCTCCTACCTGCACAGAAAGTCTGACCATGGAAGGAATCTGGCACTCACTCCCAAATCATCCATCCTCCTGCACCATTTTGCACATCACTGTCAAGGTACAGACATGCTTGCAAAACCTGCTTAACTCATAAATAATACTGTGAAGAAAAACAGAGGTGAAGCTTTCCTGTACATTGGTTTTCTTTAACCATGATCTACTATGGAAACTGTTTATCATGCTGCTTCTACTTCTCCCAGCAGCTTCAAAGTGACAAAGACATTTCTCATTTCTCTGGCCACATGGCAGTTTGACTACATTTCTTACATTCTTTGTCAAAGTGCATTTGTATCTTGAACTTCCTTGGCTGAAAAATTCCACAGAATATATTTTGGGGATTCAAATACCCAATTAAAATTTGACATAATTCACAATTATTTAATTCAAAAGTAACAACCTAAACTCATCTGTGCTCATTTCCTCACTGCCATACAGCTGCTTTTTATACCAACCTATTATATACCAACAGCTGAGCAGTAGTGCTTCTGCACATGCAGTACAAACATGTCTCTAGAAAAGCAGCTCACTGTTCTGTATTGGGTTTACATGGTAAGGTTTAGGTAGCCAGCACAGCTTCTGTGAGCAGAGCCAAGCACAGCCCCTTATCAGAATCAGAGCCAGCTCCAGCTGTTCCAAAAGGAACATGCTAATGCCACATCTGGGCCTTGAGCAACACTGGGTGTGCTCTGGGAGAGCAGATTTATGGAAACGAAATATTGCTGGGCAACAGCAGATGGGAGAGAGGAGTGAGAAATGGGAGAGAGCAGCTGTGCAACCACCAAGGTCAGTGCAGAGAGCAGAAGGTGTTCCAGGTATGGAGCAGACCCTGGGCTAGAGCTGCAGCCCATGGAGAGGAGCCCATGGTGGGGCAGGAGGGCTGAGGGAGCTGCCATACATGGGGACCTATTCTGGAGTAGTGAACTCCTGAAGGGTAGGCCCTGTGGTATGGGCCCACACTGGAGCAGTGCTTGCAGCCTGTGTGAATCCCAATCAGAATCACCTGGGGAAGGATGACATCCCATGGGAGGGACCCACATGGAGCAGGGGCAGAGACTGATCATAGAATCACAGAACTGCAGGAGTTGGGAAGGACCTCAAGAGATCATCAAGTCCAACCCCTTTGCTAAAGCAGGTACCCTACAATAGGTCACACAGATAGGTGTTCAGATAGGTCTTGAATATCTCCTTAGAAGGAGACTCCACAAACTCTCTGGGAAGCCTGTTCCAGTACTCCATCACCCTTACTGTAAAGATGTTATTCTGCATGTTAGTACAGAACTTCCAGTGTTCAAGTTTTAGGTTATTACTCCAAGTTTTAGGCCATTACTCCTTGTCCTATCGCTATGCACCACTGAGAAGAGACTGGCCTCATCCATTTGCCTCCCACTTCTCTTTACATATTTACAAACATTTATCAGATCCCTCACAGTCTTCTTTTCTCCAGACCCAGGATACTCAGCCTTTCCTCATATCGGAGATTCTTCAGGAACTTTATTGTATTTATAGCCCACTGTTGAATTCCTTGGGCATGGTATTCTAAATGTGGCCTCATCAGGACAGAGTAGAGGGAGAGGACCACCTCCCTCAACCTGCTGACCATGCTCTTTTCAATGCTCTCCAGGAGATGGCCCAAATCTGAGTTGCCACCCAACTCTCAAGTCTATCCATGGCTTGCTGAATGGCAGCAGAGCCTTCCAGTATGTCACCCACTCCTACCACATTTGTATCATCAGCAAACTTGCTGAGCCTGGACTCCTTGAAATGGCTACTCTTTGTGAAAATTCATTTGACATACTGCATTACCTTTGTTGATCAAATTACGAGCATTAATGCATGCCTTATAACTTATTTTTTCTCAAAGAAAGCTGAATTACAGTGAGCAGGGAAGCTCTGAAGAGAAGTAGGACAGAGAGAATTCTTAGGCAAGGTGACCAAAATTACAAGCATGTCTACAGACTCTTGAATTTTTTATTGTTTTTATTTTCAAAAGGATACAACTGATCTAAATAGTTAAAATAGAATGGTTTGTACTATTAATTTTATTGGAAAATCTACTGGTCTGTCAAACTAATTAATTGACACCACCGTTGCAGTATATTAAATTCTGCATTAACAAGGAACTCGGCATCCTCATTTGCAGATACGTGTCTCATTGGGAGATAGAACATTTGCTAAACAACGAGACACCTGATAACAGCACTTCCGAAGTTCCTACCTACTAAAATCCATTTCTCTTTCTGCATACACAAGAATTCTCTTCTTGTTACTTGGTTTAGCTTTAATGCTGTTTTGTGCTAATGAAGACTCATAAAGTTACCATAAGAGGTTCTATATCCCAGAGCAAGGAGTTGAGAGTTTTGCAGATCTTGATATACAAGCTGCTATAATATTCAAATATCTCCAGATGAATACACTTACAATGTAAACTACTAATGCGAATCAATTTAATGCCAGAAGTTGGATGGGAGTGACTATTTAAAAATTTATTTAGCATTTTGCTTCTATAAAATCCTCTTTCTTTCTTCTCACCATTTTCAGCATATTTTTATAACCTTGCTAAGCTCAGGTAAAGGTGGAGGTAGTAAATGCCTAGCTTGTATATAAAATAAATGAGCCTTTCTAATTTTTGCTGATAAAATAAAAACTTTCACCTAAATTAGGTTGAAATACGCATTTATTCTTCTGCATTTATGTGGCTTTATTTATTTTAAGTGCCTTTTTGTACTTCAGTGAACAATTACAAATCATTTTCCCAATTTCTTCAGACACTCAGGCATGCCAAGAGCTAATTAACTAGTGTGACAATTGCAAGAAGCAGCAACATAATTCAGTTTTTGAATGACTGGAAGGTATTTAATTTGAATAAAAGAGGAATAAAATAGCAGTAGTAATATATGGTATTGACAGAAAGGGTACATATATCAGAAAGGTTGCTACCAAAGTATTTGCAGGTACTTTCAAAACCCCACTTGGAGTTGTGAAATTAGGATTAATTGTCTGAAGCTGTTTTATAGACTATTTCACACATTTAATACCTTACAATCTATTGAGGCAATCAGCCATGTGTAAAGAACAAGTTTTGAATCGATTCCCTGATTAAGTAAAATATAAGAGTCTTCATATGCAAAGTGTTGAATGCTTAATGGAAGATTTGTCTTCCACAGCGGAATACTGGTAAATGACCTTTTTCAATTTTGTGGCTGCTTGTTTTTAAGACAGCATGCATGACAATGAAATTAGCAGAATTTGAGCAAGTATTGGCACAGCTTATAAATCAATTCTGCTCTTGCTTTTAGAAGTTGATAGAAGTAATAACTGACTGGTATAGACTTTTATTTGGTAATTATCAGTGTTATCCTTCTTATATCAACAATTTCTTTTTTGCTTAGTTTAAGTAAACTATCACTTCGTCCTTTAAAATATATATATATATAAAGATATCTAATATTGGAAAAATATTGTTCATTTCTTTTCTAATAATGATATCAACTATAAGAATGAATGCATTTTCCAGGAAGTCTGTGAAGAAGAATGCAGTGAGAGACAAAAAACATATTTCATAGAAATATTGGTCCTACGTGAACTAGATTTTGCTTGATGTTCTCCTTCAGCCATCACTCACAACTTTTGGAGTCATGTTGTTCCTTATCCAAGGCAGTCCACCACTATTTCTTCAGAGCATTCGCGAATGTAAGTGAAACCCTTAATCACTACAATCTATTCATCCAGCTCTTGGAAGGGTGTGCGTGAACCGGATCCTTGACTGAAACCAACAGGAAAATGCACTCCAGATTTGCACCTAGAAGGCTTCCAGTCTCCACTGGGATCACAAAAATCCAAACCAAGAATTTTGACTCCACCATGATTAAATCTTACAGCGAATACTGACATTAACGTATTAGTATAGGGTTCTAAAAATGTCAACCTGCAACTCCCTGATGTTCTTCTTATGCTTTTGTATGTATGGCATATGCACAGAGGCCCAGAAGATCAAAAGGACTGCAATTATCTAGGACTGAGAGTTTCAGAATGATGAGAAAGATTCTTATGTACTAGGTCACGCCAAAAACAAATGGGCTTGCTAATAGTATACTCTATTGGGGTAAATATGTTGTACTCAAGTTCTTAAGAAATGTATTAAACATTATTTAAATTCTATCTTGGATGTTAAAACATAGCATTTTACAGTAGCGCCAAACCAAAAACCTGTAACTCCTGTTGTGAAATAAAATCCATATAAATTATTAGCCAGATGAATTTTAGCTTGACTGTCATCTGCCAGAACTCCTTACAACGTGATGAACATCCAAATTTCTTTTTTTTTAATCGTCTGATACCCACTCCACATTGATATTACGTTCCTTTTTTTTTTCCTGTTTATTTAGCCACAATTATACTACAGCTTCTAATGTTATAAATATAACCTTACAAATAGAAGAAATGCTATTTACATCCTGCTTGACTAAAGTACACAACTTGAAGTCTTTAGACATCATAACTAGCCCAATTCAACTTAAGACCTTCACATGGAAAGCTTATCCTTCTTCCTGTTCATCAAAACTCATACTATGGTTCTTCAGAACAAATTTCAGACTCGAGTAGGAAGTCAAGATAGCAAAAATAAAAAATATATATATATATATTTTAAAAGGCAAGAGCTGATTTTTCAGGTTTTTTTCCCCAGACAGCTGCTGTTCTCACAATCCAGACTGCAACTCAGACAGATTTTTCAAACCTTGAACTCAATGCTTTGCATTCTCCAGTCAGAAGCAGCATGTAATGAAAATTGAATAATGCCACACAAGTTCATTAGAGCATTATCTATCCTTTTGTTTCTTAGATGCCTGTTTACTTTTCTGTAGAAATATGATCAACATTATAAGCCATTCTAATGTATCATCATTTTTCCTTACTAATTATTTTTTTTTTATTTTCATATATTTCAGTCTGTCATTCCTCTTTCTTGACTATTCAACAGCATGCATACAAAAGCATAAGATAATTGCTTATCTTGAGGAAACTCCTTCAAAATGAATATACATATATATATATATATATGTATATATATATATATATCCCTGGATGAAATCTACCAATATGTACTGAATTTTGTTATGACTGAACTCAATTTCTGAGTCAATAGTTTGAAGAAAGAGAATTTTTCTAGGCCCAGGATAAGTCTCTTCTCCTACTTGGTCTTTTCATCCAATATGTAGTAGGATAATATATGAGAGACTGAAAATGTACAGTTAGGAGACTGAAAAGCATTATCTTGTCAAATTTTTCTTTCACTAGGAGATTCACATATTTTGCTTCAGTGGCATACAACACCGCAAGAGAAGATTCTCTAAAACAGTTGGAAAACAGAACTAGGATGAAAAACATTACACTGAAAATTACAGTGCTAAAATTCATGATGAAAATGTATTTGCAGAGATAAAGAAGGCTTCCTAAGCTTTTCCAGCTTTTCATACTCTGTGACCTTGCTTAATCTCATAAAGCACTATGTGGTCACATGGAAAACCACCGATAATTTCTTTCACAATCAGATGTGCACTTCACGGAATAGAGAGTTGTTAACCTACAGTAGTAATTGTCTGGTTCCCAATTACAGTTGGAAAAAAATCAAGTCAGTATGTAAATTTTATCAGCCAAATGCACCTGTTATATTACTTCACTATTGCCAAGCTATTCTAATGGAATTACATCAGAGATTAATTTGGTCCCATGTGTTATTTATCCAGTATACTTTTTAATAAAATAAAAATATCAATTAAATTTTCTGAAGAGAAGAAACAAAGAAGGCAGCAAATATTCTTTTCACCTTTGGATGTTAGCCAAATTCCAGAGCTAAGTAAAACGTTTACATTTTGAGGCTATCTTAATGGGGAATCTAGTTTTTTAATGTGATCTTGCTTACCTACAAAGACTGTATGAATACCTGTTTCTAAGAATTGAACATTGAGAAATGCTTTGCCGATAGTTTCAGCCTTATTTCAACAAGTATTCAACTCAAGAGCTATCCTGCATTCTCTCTCCAAATCTATATTCATTTAAGCAGAGAGCTCCAGACTAAACTCAAAACATAAAAAGGAAGTATACAAGAAGTAGAAGAGCATTCAAGTGACCCAAGAAAAAATTCAGAGACACTGTTTGAATGTGCAGCTACCAATCTAGGAAAGCAAAAGTCCACCTGCAATTGAATCTGCCAACAGATGTAAAAAATAACAAAAAGTGCTTCTATAGGTCATTAAGCAAAATAGGAAGCCTAGGGAAACTATAGGTGACAGAAGGCAAGAAAAGACCAAGTTATTCAATACCTTCTTCACCTCAGCCTTTACTGGTAAGACTAGCCATCAGGAATTCCAGGCATCTGAGGCCCCTGGGAAACTTTACAGCAAGGAAGACTTAGTCTAGGTAGAAGAGGATTAAGTTAGGGAATATTTAAACAAAGGGAACATACACAAGTTCACGGGATCAAACAGGAAGTATCCATGAGCACTAAGGGAGGCAGCCACTCTCAGTAATATTTGAAAGGTCATGCTGATCAGTTTTTGAGGATTGGAAGAAAGTAATAGTCATTTCTGTCTTCACTAATGAACAGAAAAGATGAAAGTATGAATTTCTACAGGTAAAATGTATTGAGCAGAAAAGTAAAAATTAATTTTACAGAAGACAAATTCAAGTACACAGACAAAATTATGTAACTGCACTGCCAGTATTTGTGTTTCTTACAACCATAAATGAATATAAATATATGTTGCTTATTTCCAGAGCTCTTGTAGATTTATAACTCAGAGGGGATAAAGTCACTATATGATCAATAGTGAAAATGCTGCAATTACATACAGAAGTAACAAGACCCTTGCAAATGCTAAACTGGCTAGTAATGGGCAAATTTTGATGTCAATACTGAGACAAAGCAATTCAAAATATAAGATATTCCATTGTGTTTTAATTACTTCCTTGCCTTAAGTAAATACACTTCAGCTTCTTGGTGAAAATCAAGATCAGTGATTCATTCTTCCTGCTATTGTTACATTAATTACACTTAGAATGAAAAGCAATGGCTTGCTAGTAAAAAGATAATGCAGTTTTGAAAATGAGTGCACCTATTTTAAGTATTCAGTCCAATTAAAGAAATCTTGCACTCCACCTTTGGATTTACAAGTTGAATATACTACACATAGGTTTCATCTATAACCAAAAATTGGTCTACAAAATATGAATATTAAAGCTTTTCAATAAATATTTACTTTAGTTATATAAAATGGACTCTCCCAAATTGTTTTTATGATTAGTAAGTTTTCTGTAATTATTTTTCAGGATGAATAACTGTAAATCGAGAGCTACTGGCAAATATTTCTACTTAAAAAGCAAAATAAGACTCACTCCATAATTATTTTGAGTCAAGTTAAGTTTGTTTTTTCATACTAAATATCTTATTCTTTTCTGTAGCATACAATGCAGTTTGACTAACATTGAAGAATCTGTCCCTGAATAATTAGCATATAGGGGCACCATTGATTATATAACATTGAAATAAGATGCCATATAACTAGTTATATTTCACTTGATAGATAAGTCTAAAGATAACCACAGTTAAATTACACAGTCAAAAAATTTCCTTCTTCACATTTGAAAATCAAGCCAAGAAATGTAAAGTTAATAAACTGTCATGCTCATTCTCCTACACTATATGAAAGAAGCTCAAAGGAAAATTACCTTGCAAGAAATGCAATTAAATAGAACAGAAAAAAAAATAAAAGCAAAACAAAAAAGTTTCATCAGAAAAGTTTCTAAGTATCTTATTCAACCAATTAACTATTCAGATGTTTGTGTCAAGAACTAACATCCAGTTCATACTCTCAAAAAAAAAAAAAAAAGGCAGACAAAACCAGAAGCTTTCTCTTGTTTTTCTGCTTGAATTACACTATGAGCAGAGTGAATGAATGATTTAAACAGTTCTCAAATAGGCATAATATGCTTTGATTTATACCTTTTGCAACATCACTGAAGTCAATTAACTCAGTTGAGGTTTTACATTTTACCTGCAATGCATAAAAAAGTATGAGATTCCAGTGATTATATAATGGAAGATGGGTATCTGCTGAGAACAAAGATAGCTAAAATGCAGACTTTGCTTTTCAGAAAATATTTATGTTCAGAATTTGTTTTCAATCCAAATTTAATCTTTTTTTTTTTTTTTTTCTCTCCCCAAAAAGGATATTCAGTGAACTAGAAATTCTGAGAATAGGCTTTTCAAGGAACAAAAGGACCAACTCTTTCACTGTTTCTTACAATTTGTAAGTCTGATCAGTCCACATCTTCTCAGGTCAGGAGGAAATTAGAAGGCATTTTGCTCTTTAACAGTAAAAAGGGTTGAGTTGCCAAGAATAGCTATCTTTGTCCACCTACACTTAGATATAAATATTAATTTAAAAAAAAATCAATCTCTGTTGGATTTCACATCATAATCTACTACTCTTGGTAGAAAAGTCTTCTAATAGTTGTATAACTCAGTGAAGATAGAACATACATTCCAACTTTGAGGTTTAAGGTCAGAATACAACCATTATGACAGAGCTTCAGAGGAAGTTCCCAACACCTCCTATTGACCCATGTGAAAGTAAACTGAGGACACACCAGCTTAGACCTGGAGCAATGACAAAGTTCCTTGTGGAACTAAAAGGAGGAAAAACACTTTGCAGTACAGTGAAGAAATGTTAAAGCTGAAGATATAAGACTTCTCCATGAACAGCTGTAGTACAATAAAGCTCTCAGCAATAACAGACAAGCCAGCAGGAGCCTGTAGGTCTATCAGCCGTGCACTTCCCCATTCCAGCTCACAAATGTATGGTAAGGATGCAAGAATCTCACTTGTCACTCATGATTCTACTTCCCCAATATGCCCAGAACAATCCTGATTTACCAGCAGGGAGCCTGATCTAGCATCTGAAGCATAAGCTGGAGAACCCTCCATGAAATGGGTAGAAGAAACCTCACGAATGCAGACCCCATGAATGCAGAAACCCAGCACAGTTTGTGCATTTGCACCCCCTCGTGTGCAATCTGGCAGCTGAGATCTTGCACAATTTCTGCTAACAAAAAAGAACTTCCACTGCAGACCCACAGGAGATTCTGTCAAGTCAAATATTTATCTTCTGACCTTTCACATTGAAGAGGGTAATTGAAAAACAACAACAAAAGCAACAAACAAACAAAAAAACCTGAGTGTGCACATCCTTGCAATAGCTTCTGTGTATTACTTCATTAGTAATGTAGGAAATTATCTAGGAAATCTGTTGCCAACTGGCAATACTATCAGTAACAAAAAAACACCCAACGGCCACAAAGAGCTTTTTTATTAATAATAGTTCCTATTACAAGAAGTCTTCCTTCAAGAAAAAGTGTTATTAGTAATGACTCAGGACATATTTTGATTCATTTATTAAATCCCATGTTCTTCTGATTTATTAAAATGGGACTTCCTAGGTTAGTGAGGTTTATTACAATCTTGTTGAATTCTCCTTCACTTTTCATTATTGAGTTGTTATATTTAAGTCACTACTTTCTTTCTGCTCTACGAAATCCAGTAACTTAGCCCCAAAGATATAATACAGGAGAATTCAAATAAGGAAAATACAAAGCTATGAAATGCTTAATATGTTTTAACTGGACATTGGACGGGGAAGCTTAAAAGCCATTTTAGTTCCAGTATTCTTCACTTCTTCCCTAGAGATAGTGATACTCTTTTATTCTGTAATTTATATATGTAGCCTCCCACATTTTTCTTTTATTCAAACCGTTCAGGCTAAGCTGATAACAGGTGGCAGTCTTAGCATGAGAGGACCACATGCTGTGGCCATTAATGAGTTTCCTTCAGGCCCAAACAGAAGTTTTAAAACCTTAGGTTAACTTACTCTCTTCTTACGTTAAGTAAAAATATTCCAACTCATGCAAGCAGCTCAGCAAGATCCAAAAGAGTGGAGGGATTTAAAGCTTTTCCAAGGTTTACTTCCAGTTCAGCCATTTTCAGTCACTAATAAGGCAACAAAGTAAATCTCTTATTCTCTCTTCTGGAATCCAGTATCCATGTGACACCCCAAAACAAGTGAGAAAGGAAGTCTGAGATTTATATTCCAATCATATTCCAAAATTTATCTTTACTTCAGTGATCGACTTCTATGAAATACAGCAAAACAGCAATTCTGGCTATAGTCAACAAACTGCAAATGATGCCCTAAAAGAGTCAGTGTAATGCCACAAGTGGAATACATCATTTTGATGTTTGCAGTGCCTTATAGGCTTTAAATATTTAGTACCTTCACCATTTGTTAATGTTTCCAGTCTAACACAGAAATAAGAATACAGCAAGTTGACTAAAGCAGTAGTTCATAAGGACAGAAACATCCTTAGGAAAGTGCAAGTTTTAGCTGTGAGTTAAATGAACAGAGCTTTGGCATGCCTTCATTTAGCTGGACTTTTGGGAAGCTTAAATCCCATGAATTCAAACCTAAGGTGGCAGAAAAAAGACAGTGTTTGCTCATGAAAATACTCATCATACAAGGGCTGCTCTAAAAGTAATGTTGGGCTGCTCTGCTCCTGTTTTATGATGTAGACCCATAGTATCAGAGGCAGATGTTGGTACCATGGCAGTAGAGGCTGAAACTTCCCACCAAAATTCTGTTACACATTGTTGCCATGTGACATATGGCAGTGGAGGGGCAGTCTGATAAAACGGCATATGAAGCAAAGCGGTGATACTGAATTCTTACGTGTGAAAAAAATGGCACCTGCTGACATCCATCGATGCTTCCTGAGTGTTTATGGAGACCAAACAGTGGATGTTGGCACAGCGAGGTGGTGAGTATTATGTTTCAGGAGTGGCAGAAGTGACCTGAAACACAAGCTACTTTCCGGATTGCCATGCAAATTTGAACAAGCATGGCATGTAGTTTCATTTCTGTTGAAGAAGCACAGCTAATGGTGCTGACCATGATGAAAAATAGTATTCTGTAGCTAAGAATTTGCTCGATCAGATAGTGTTGTACTCTTTGTATTTTTTGTAGTTTCCATGAAAATAAATAGGACACATTACTTTCAGAGTGAAAGTACCCATGCCTGGGAAAAGACATTAGTCTATATAACAACATGGTTGGCTCTAGATGTATGTGAGTATGGATATTTATGCTCTCTTAGTTTTAAATGTTCACATTTATGGATAACCTCTGGTTTCACAATGACTGTGACAAGAATTATGATGTAGAAGAAAGACTGGACAAACAGAGCACATATCAGAGAACTAGCAGTGCAATATCTAAAGAATTTTAGTTCCCGGCATGACATAAGAAAGCTGAAAGTCTCTACATCTATTGACTTGCTTTTCTTAGTATTTCAAGTACCTCATGCTGGCTTTTATCACCAGGACATCTCATTATGCACCAGTATGCATATAACAATTCACAAAGATTTCCAGAAGTCTTAAGATAATAGGGTATGCAGTAACCTGGACCAGGATTTAAATGGAGATCTTTGAGTTGGAAGAGTCTCTTTTTATTACCAACTTTGTGAACCACAATTCATCTATTGTGTCCCTAAAATAAACCACACTTCCAAAAGAATGCTTTAACATCGCTTTTCTTCTTCCGTTATGACAACTGGAAAAATCTGTGAAACATGTATTTCTATTCTGACTGACAGCTTATACAAATTATTCCTGTATTATTCCTTTATGTCTTTGTAGTTTTACATTCAATATTTTAAATACCTTAAATTTCACATAGATGTGTTGAATTCCATTAGGAGTCTCAAGTCTGTCAGAATAATGATCTATTTCAATTTTCAAACTGTACACATACTTCTTTTAATTTACAACCTTTATGTTAAGAAACCTATTTTCTTGTCCCTTTTAATGGATACACAAAGAATTCTAATCATTAACTCATAGGATCATGAAAAATGATTATTTTTCTATCAATATTTGAGTTCAGTCCTTCAGAGAGGCTATAACTTGTACTTAAAAAAAGCACATTCATCCAAATGTCTTTCAATAACCATGCTAGTTCCCATTAAACATCCACGTTTCCCTCTTAATTATATGGATGAAGATGCCATTTAGATGGCCCCCTGAAATAACAGGGGAATTAGCCAAGGGGAATTAGCTCAAATAGCAGAGTACTCACTTAGCATGCAAGTGGTAGCAGGATTGATGCCCACATTCTTCAGTGTTTTGGGCCTCTCACTATAAGATAGATATTAAGGCACTAAGGTGTGTTTAGAGAAGGGCAACAAAGCTGGTGAGGGGTCTAGAGCACAAGTCTTATGAGGAGTGACTGAGGGAACTGGAATTATTTAGTCTAGAGAAGAGAGGCCTCAGGGGAGACCCGAAGGGAAGCTGTGGCATGGTGGAGGTCAGCCTCTTCTCCTGCATACCTAGCAACAGAACTAAAGGGAATGGTCTCAAGTTGCACCAGTGGAGGTTCAGGTTGGACATTAGGAAAAATTTCTCCTCTGAAAGAGTGGTCAGGTGCTGGAATGGGCTGCCCAGGGAAGTACTGGAGTCAGTGTCCCTGAAGGTGTTCAAGGAACGTTCAGATGTACTGAGGGACATGGTTTAGTGGAGAAATATTGGTGGTAAGTAGAATGTTGGACTGGATGATCTTGGAGGTCTTTTCCAACATTGGTGATTCCATGATTCTATGATTCAGAGTAGAAATTCAATTCTGCCCAAACAAATAAGAAAAATGGGACCCTGTAGCTTCGTAAGATAGTACTGAGGATATAGGATTCAAAATTGAATATTAATGAATATAAAAATCTACACCAATTGTAGAATACAGTTTTAATTTTTTTCCCCCAATAATAGAAAGAGCTGAGTATTCTAGAAGATGGTGAAATAGATCATTCACCCAATTTCCCACCCACTACTTGGTGTTGTGGTGCATATTTAGCAGCGTACAGCTTTCAGGTTTGTATCCTGCGGTCAGTCTAAGAGCTGGACTTTCATGCATTCCATAGGAATGTTCCAGATGTTTTTACTGAAGACTTGGAAACTTAATCACATGAGCAGATGTTCTGCATAAAAGCTGTGAGCAGTGTATACTCAGGCTTGATGAGAAAGGATTTTTCATAGTAAGCATAATAAATGGGCATAGAATATAGATGCTATAGCACCATGAGTAGATCAGAAATTAAAATTCTTATAATTCTGAATCCTTATTAGTATGTAATGGAATGTATGAATTATGTGTTAAGCAGGAAAGAAGAGAACACAGTAGTGCATATACATACACTAAATCACACAAAAAAATGTCAGAGCCTATCATCCTTCATCCTCTAGCTCCCTATCACTAATAAACTCTGCAAATAAAATAAACCTCACCAAGTTTTTCCTCTCCTTATCACTCCTATTTTTTCATTCTACTTTACATGCCAAATGTTTTTCCTATTCTGACTTACAGGCCTCTTCATATCTCAGGTCTCTCCTGTAGAGTACTTTCCCATGATGCCTTGAAAAAGAAAAGGTAGTGCATATTAAATTCCAAGACAAATCCTTCCTGAATCTTCTCACTGCAACTTGCCTCTGCGTCTTTGTACAGATTTTAAATAGCTCAAGTTAAAGATTTTAATTTGTCACCTTGTGCAGAGCAAATACACATAATGACATTTAAGAAAGAGTCAATTACTGTGATAATTAGCTCCTTCAGGTACATCCAGAGGCCAGTGCTGAGGTCACTGTATATTCCATAATATCACATAAGCTTATATAGAGAATTTATATAGAAACTCATTAGAAGACAAGGCTAGTCTCCAAGAGTTTATACAGTAAAAAGCAAAAAAGTAATGTCAGCCTTTCAGCTGTGAAATCACTCTCCACTATGGCAGAGCATCTGGAGGACACCTCTAGTACAGAGCAGCCAGAAGGCTGTGGGATTCTTCTCATCCCACCCACTCGGATGTGGCAAACCTCATCTTCTGTGCTTTTGGTCAAATTTCTGCAATAATCCTGACTCTCTTAGGTATTTTTCTTTCAGCTTCAGGGACCAAAGGAGAAATCTTCCTACAAGATCTTGCTTGGATGTCCAAAGGAACAGAAACATCAAATTCATCTTTTTACCTTCCACCTTCCCCACCTGCCTGACATACGGAATAGATTGTGAAGCCAGAAAGAATATTTTCTGTGCCTTAAAACTCACTTTGGGCATCTGTCTATTGCTCCCATAGGCACCCTTCCTGCTTCACATCATCTGCAGGCAGAACTTGCCCAGACACTGCCAGCCACTCCTTGCATGATGCAGTTTCTAGCAGCAACGGTTTCATTTACTTATGCTCATTTACTTATCTTTTCTACAATGTTAAATCTGTTTTGATTTTGAACACATATATGCACCTTTTACAAATGCACAATTGATTTATTTTTTTTTCATACAACATATGACCAGACATTATCCTATCTTCTGGCTAAAAGAGTTTTTGGTGTGTAAGAAATTTCTTCTTTACACCAGGTTTTTTCCTATCTTCAAAGATTTTGCATTGATTAGATGCAGAATTAGGTCATAACTTGCTGAATATAATTTTCTTTCATATGACAGCTCTTTGGATCTCTGCTTCTCATGTCACTTTATTACTCATTGTGCAAATTATATTAAAAATTTAATTTTTCCACTCATGTAAAAAGAATTTTTCAAGACATCAGGTTGCATCCAATTTACATCTATCATTCTTAGTAATAAAACAAAAATAAACCTGTCTCACATAATAAATGAGCATTGCCACACAGTTGTGATTATAAACGCAATATCATCTCTTGCATAATAAACTCAAAATTGTTTGCTTTTCTTTCTCTAAACACTTCACTAACGCTGCTTGCCACTAGTTGAAGATTCCTGCCATTGTAAAGGAAGCGGTACAAGACAACGTTGCCAAGAAGAAAAGTGCATTTTGACTATACTGTCCCACAGTATCTGATTTTGCAAAGGGTTAGTAAAATAAACCACCAAACCCTTGCAGAAATAGATTTTCACAACTCAGCATCGTAACATTTTTTATCCTTTAGCTATCATCCTGTCTGAGCACTGGGCCATGCCTGTTCTGTATTCACACAGGAATGCCAAGCTTACTTTTCAAGCCACTGTTAATATTTCATTTTTAAAAGAAAATCTCCTATGACACAACCATCACAAGTAATGCATGGCAAAGACTGACAACATAAAACATTTCAGGTCAAATATTCAATAACGTATTTGACTTTTCCTAACCATTTGGTCTGAACAAAGCATCATGAAGCCAACAGTTAGCAAGACAGCAAAGTCATGTTTTGCTAGATTGGAAAAGAAGGAACAAATAAGAGAAGTTAAGAGTGTTTTTAATTACAACTCCGGAGTTAAAATTGAGGTAAAATTTCCCATATGACAACGTTGCATCCAGCTCTACAAGCTCTCCCTCTTAGCATCTGAGCAGTGTGAAACGCTTTTCCTGCTTTGAGATGAAGTTTTAGGGAGGAAGCTGTAACAAATCAGAAAATAGATTGGTTTCTGTCCTGATTACAGACATTTTAGAGCAGAGCTGTTTTTTAACAGAGCATGTCTACTGAAGTTGACATCTGTTAAGAGTAGACTTGTCTTTTGTGATCATTTTGTTCAGTTACAGATATATTAAACAAATATAGACTCCGATTTCTTCATCAAACCCACCTGGAACCCCAACAGCAAATAAGGTACAGACAGATGAATGTTCTATTCAATGGAACCCAGAAAACTGACAAGATAAAGTTAGGGCTTGAAAAAAATCTAAAACAAAATGTGAAGGAAGAAACAGAGAAATAATGAAATTCTAAATAAGTCTAAATACTAAGCCATCCTGACTGCACAATGTGAGTCATAGTTGAAAGTATGAAATTATAATACCTTTTATATGGAACAAGAACAGTCTAGTCACTTCTAAAAATCTCATGACCAGAAAGATACATGACGTTGAAACAGAAGTTCAGGTATTTCTGAACCTCCTTTTCATTTTTAATAG
This sequence comes from Phasianus colchicus, assembly GCF_987193195.1. Lineage (NCBI taxonomy): Eukaryota > Metazoa > Chordata > Aves > Galliformes > Phasianidae > Phasianus > Phasianus colchicus. Next base: position 59,560,851 of record NC_143438.1, on the reverse strand, counting down.
ATGCCATATCCCCTTGAAATAGCAGAGTGAAAAGGTCAGATGAGCTAAGCTGCATGAGGGAGAGAGTACTTAACAGGGGAAAAAGGAGAGAAGCAATGAGGAGAGATATGTATTGTGAAGGAATTGCCTTTAGAACAGAGAAACTTACTTTTCACTTGTATTTTCTCCCTAGACCACTGTGCAAATATCAGCAAATCAGTGAGTGGCTCTGCACATTTGAAATGATACTCATGCTCCTAGTGGACAGGGAATGGAAAGATGTGTGAACAGAGGCAAAACAACACTTCTGTAACAAGCTTTCTCCTATCACCAGCAAATAGTCCCCAACAGAAAATATTTTCTACTTTTTCTCTGTTAGGGCTGAATTACAGGTGTACATGAAAGCCACTATCAAGGGCTAAAGCCCCTGGTATAAAACACTGCATACAGTGAAAAAGTAATCTTTGCCCCAAGGAGTTGACATCTGTATGTATTATGGAGGGTAACACTGAGACATAGCAAAGCCTGTGGGGGCAGCAAGATGAACCTGAAGCCACTGTAGAGTAGGTGCTACACATCACCACCTGCTACATCTTTGCAGAGTGCTTCCCAGACAAAAATGCACCTGCTATCAGCAAGTCAACTACAAACAAAGAAAAAAGAGGACTCTCTCTCCACTGCCCAGGAATACTGTTATAAAATCCAGTCCATTTTACTAGTCTATTTTGATTGTTGCACGATTTGTGTCAATAGCTAGCCACTGTTTGCTTTCTGAAAGAAACTATTTTTCCAGGAAGAAGCCAACCTGATGAAAATTATACTATCTGCAAACATGTTAATTTAGCGACTTTTCCAGTCTTGTCCACAGCAGTAGTTTGGGTTAGAGACAAATTACTCCATTCATCATTTATAATTAATATTAAAATTGCTTCTCCTGAAAATTTCCGTAGACAAACTTTTTGATCAATTTTTTAACCAATTTTCAAGGCCAAAGGCATGTGTTTATCAAAAAGTTTGCTCCACTTTGTGTAACTAATTGACTACCCCTTTGATCCTGATGACCTCACAAGCCTGTTAAATGTGATACCTCCAGGGCCATGCTGCCAATCTCACATTGCCTAAGAGTAAAACAAAAATATTTCAGATAAAAGCTGTGAGAAAGTGAGATCCTACAGTTTATATGACATTAGAGATCTTGATCTATTCAGTCTTTAATTACTGATAAAGAACATGGAGACCTTGGTGTGCTAGAAACTGAAAGAGATGCTTCAAGCTTGTTCATAGTACATAAGTAGGTGTTATTTGAGTCCCATATTTCCACTATGTAACTTCTCATCTACACTGGAAGTTGAAAGGGAGAAGGTCATATTCCTTTCCCTAAAGAACTGTGATAATATAGGCAAGGTAGAAAAAGCAATCAGGGCAAGAACAGAGAACACTTCAAAAGCATCTTTTTAGCCAACTTTAATTTAGGTACTAATATGTGGTCCAATTTTATAAAGTAATAAGCAGTGTTGTCTTCCACTCTTACTACTAAAAAGCGAACTTGAAGATGAGGGCATCAGACTTTACGTTTTATTCCAAATGCTGGAAAGTATAAAACTCAGATTTGTTTTGCCTGACTTTTCATTTCTGCTTTTGTTGTTGTTACTGTTATTTTTTCATTCTTTTCCCAGGTAATGACCTGGAAAATATTAAATATTTTATTCAGCTAAAATAAATCAGAGAAATGAAAATTTTAAGTGATTAATTTAATCTTCTGAGCCCTGTTCCTTACTAGTATAGGAAGTACATAAAAATGCTCCAGTGAATCTATAAAAGAATAACAATATTCTCACCCACTAAAGGCAAATTCAGTGTTGGAAACACTTAAGATCTTACATACTACTTAGAAGTGGACAGTTTCCCATCCTGCTTCTTATTCAGTAGAGATAGAACTCTACATTCAGTTAGAAGAACACATTAGACACAGAAAAAAAAAAACAGTCCACTAATGAACATATAAAACAAATCAAAAATCTTTGATTTCATATGAACAGAAGAATATAAAGCTCAAGAAAAATGAAAACTTTTGTTAACAGCATTTGTAAGTAATAATAAAAACAGAATGAATGATAGTTGAATATTTCACTGTAACAGAAAAACAAAATGGAGAATTGGGACTACCAGAAATGTGTGAAATGTATCAAACAATACTTTCCATCCATGGTAATTAGACTAATTTTTAGGTATGAAGACAGTAAATTAAAGCTTAGATTAAAATACTTCATAAAAATCAATCAATCAATCAATAAAACCTGTATTTGTTTCAAATTTGTGGATAGTTAAAACGATTATGAAAAAATTACAGTTTTATCAATAAATTCATCTACTTTTTCTGTTTCTAAAATTTATATATAATTTTGCATGTTCATGACCAACCTGATCTACTTCAATGACATAGTGACCCATCTGGTGGACAAGGGAAAGGCTGTTGATGTAGTCTACCTAGACTTCAGCAAAGCCTTTGGCACTGTCTCCCACAGTATTCTCCTGCAGAAACTGGCAGCCCATGGCTTTGACAGGTACTCTCTTGGCTGGATAAGGAACTGGCTGGAGGGCTGGGCCCAGAGAGTGGTAATGAATGCAGCTAAATCCAGCTGGCAACCGGTCATGAGTGGTGTTCCCCAGGGGTTGGTGCTGGGGCCTGTCCTCTTCAATATCTTTATTGATGACTTTGATGAGGGCATTGAGTGCACCCTCTGTAAGTTTGCAGGCGACACCAAGTTGTCTGGAAGTGTCGATCTGACTGGGGTAGCGAGGCCTTACAGAGGGATCTGGACAGGGTGGATAGCTGGGCTGAAGCCAATGGGATGAGGTTCAACAAGACAAAATACCGGGTCCTGCACTTTGGCCGCAACAACCCCAAGCAATGCTACAGGCTTGGGGCGGAGTGGTTGGAAGACTGTAGAGGAAATGGACCTGGGGGTACTGATTGATGCTCGGCTGAACATGAGCCAGTAGTGTGCCCAGGTGACCAAGAAGGCCATTGGCATCCTGGCTTTCATCAGAAACAGTGTTGCCAGCAGTCACAGGTAATTGTCCTCCTGTACTCAGCTCTGGTGAGGCCACAGCTCCAGTACTGTGTCCAGTTTTGGGCCCCTCACTGTAAAAAAGACACTGAGGGCCTGAAGCAGGTTCAAAGAAGGGTGACAAAGCTGGTGAGGGGTCTGGAGCACAGGCATTATGAGGAGCGGCTGAGGGAGCTGGGAATGTTCAGTCTGCCGAAGAGGAGGCTCAGGGGAGACCTTATTGCTCTCTATAATTACCTGAAGGGAGGCTGTAGTGAGCTGGGGGTTGGCCTCTTCTCTTGTGTAACTGGTGATAGAACTAGAGGGAATGGCTTCAACTGCGCCAGGGGAGATTTAGGCTGGACGCTAGGAAATACTACTTTTCTGAAAGGGTGGTCAGGCAATGGAATGGGCTGCCCAGGGAGGTAGTGGAGTCTCCGACCCTGGAGGTGTTCAAGGAACGTCTGGACATTGTGATGAGGGACATGGTTTAGTGAGAACTGTTGGTGATAGGTGGATGGTTGGACTGGATGATCTTGAAGGTCTTTTCCAACCTTGGTGATTCTGTGATTCTGTACTCGTTTGGGTATATAAACCCAGCTGGGTATTCCTAAAACAAAACACTTCAGTGTACTATGTGAAAATATTACAGTGTTTCTATATTATTAGTACCTTCACGTCTTATTTCTGACAATGTTCTTCCTCTTTATATTCACTATCTATGCTTTTGTTTTATTCATAAAAGTAATAGTATTGTGTTTCTTGACAAGATGACTAATTGTACTTCTTACATGTTCCAGCAGGGACACATTACTGGGCAGACAAATTAGTATTCATATATAAATGAATGCCTCTTCATTTATGAAAGGTTCCTATACTTTCATGTTAATTTAGCCAATGTTCATTAATATTTTAATAAATTCAAATGACTATTCATCCACTCAAAAATTTATGAACATGGACTAAGTATGGAATTTGGAAACTCATTGAATGGATTGTGCTGTTTCCATTTATAAAAATAAATATGTCCTGGATATGCTTACCATCCTTAGCTCTCACTGGATAAATGTAGAATTTTTAAAAGCACACTCTTATTTCAGTATTTGCAAGCACAGATGAAAGATAAACTCCATTTCATTCTACTAGAATGGTAGCACTAACAGGTATAAAACAAGAGAGAATCTCAGGCACCAAAGAGTTTACAGCCCTAGATAATAAAAACTGACAAAAGGAAGGGAAAACATAAAAGCAAGAGAATCATGAGGAAGACTGTAATGAGTTAGATAGACTTTTCTTGTAACTAATTATGTGCAGGCATATAATGACAATTGTTGTTATATAGTATGAAGGCAGAAGGCTAAGATTGAAAATGAAGTTATCTAATATTTCTCTGAGCCTGTTTTAAAACTCAAGGAACAAAACAAAGTTAACAATACTATCAGCGTCAAGAACTGTACTGACAAAAATGACAGGCATTACTGAGCTTGGCACTGAAGTGCTTCACCCACTCTTGGCACCTAGTCTTAGCACTCCCATTCTCTTGCCAATTAAGGAGCATAAAAAGCCCACCAACTCTCCATTTTATCTTCCCATTGTTCCAATAATCCCAAAAATATTGTCTTAAAGTACAAAATTAATTTAATCAAAACTGGTGATAGCCTTTCCTTTGAGTAGGAACTAGTCAGATCTTTTGTCTGGAAAATGCTTGAGGGAAGAACTTAGCATTTCTTCATGTACCAACTGTATAATAATTAATAAAAGCAAACCAGATCAAATATAACTTAGAGAAAACCACTCCACTGAATTATGATTGTTGAAACAAAGCCAGAGGAGCACTTTCAGGGCCTGCTGTTTAATATTGATTTAATTATGATGTTTAGACATGGTCTACTACTGAGATACCTGATGTAGCTTGCTACCCACACTAGACCCTATGTAGATGAGCTAGTATTTATGGTCAGAACAACGAAAGTGGAATGCACCAACATGTGAATGGCTACGGCTTATTTTGTAGAGGTTTGGATCCAGGAAAATTCAAACCTGTAATTTTTGTCTGAGATTCTATGGAAATTTGGAAAAAAATATCTTCATCTATTTACTGCACCAAAAATATGATTCTGTGTGATTGTGCAGATTCTCCATGATTTGGATGTAATCCAAATCCATCTGACAATCATCAAGTGCTAGATCTTTCTTCTCCAAAGTTTTTTCTGACATACCAGTCCAGTTGTATGGCAAAAAGACAACCTATTGATTGAAGTTCAGTATTACAAATTCAATTTTAACAATAGTAAATAAAGACTATGCATAAAAGAAAATCTACTGATTTTTTATGTATTATGTATTTTTCTGGCCTGGCGAAATTTAATCTAAGAAGCAAAATAAATTTCCTCTTTTATAACTAGTAAGGTGTTTTGTTGTTGTTTTTTGTTTGTTTTTAATTCATTCATGAAAACGAGCAATCCTCTATATTGTTCCACAGTGTTTCCCTACAGGGAAAAAAAATAAAGTTCATTTTTATCTATTCCGTTGTTCCTGGAATGGTTGCTTTGTTCATTATATGGTTTCATGTTGCCATGTTAGGTTTCTAGTGTTCAGAGCTTGATTTGTTCGCTTAATTCTCTAAGTTATTATCATTCTAAAAGTAAGCTGCTTTTCTCATTTAAAAAACAATGTCATCTTTATGTACTATGGATTTACAGTTCACAATGTTAATGGATCAGGGAAACAATGACATGAAATGTTAAATTATGAAAATATATTTCACTTGTACAAAAATGAATAAAGTGATATCACCACATATGAAAATATGGATTGTTACTGCAGAAAGACAATAATCAAAAGGCTTCTACACGGCACATGAATCACTACCAAGGTCACAGAATGCTAAAATACAAAATCAGAAATGATGGCTTATGAGATAGAATAAGCTGGCCATACACCACTCTCCCAGTATACTTCCTTCCAATTGCACACTGAATTTTCCTCCAAGATGTGAGTGTGAAAGATTACAGCTCTCCCACTGTGCTTACATATAGAATCATAGAATCACTCAGGTTGGAAAAGACCTTAAAGATCATCAAGTTCAATCACAACCTAACCATACTACCCTAACTGTAACAACCCTTCGCTAAGTCATGACACTGAGCACCACATCCAAATGGTTTTTAAACACATTCAGAGATGGTGACTCAACCACCTCCCTGGGGAGCCACATCCTGTGCTGTGGACACAACAGGAGCTGGAACCACTCCGTAGTCCTCCACCCTGGTACCTAAACTGGTACTCCCCTTATGTACAGTTAATACCACAGGCTAGTGTCAAACAAAAGCTATAGTCCACATAAATGCCTTATATTCTTTTAGCACAATAGTCTGACATGGAGGGAAGTATCCCTAGCCCTTTTCTTCAGACAAGCACTTTCTTCCAGACCTTTATCCTCTGTCTTTATCCAAGACACACAGTGGAGAAAACTGCCTAATGCACTGGAAGGTTCAATAAATCCAAGTGAAAGCCTTTGTACCTGGGTTGTGGCAACCCCTTTTATTAATACAAGCTGGGGGATGAAAATGATAGAGCACAGCCATGCCAAAGAGTACTTGGAAGTACTGGTGGATGGGAAGCTGAACATGAGCCAGCAGTGTGCCCTCGCAACCCAGAAAGGCAACTGTGTCCTGGGCTGCATCCAAAGAAGTGTAGCCAGCAAGTCAAAGGGAGGTGATCCTGACAGTCTACTCTGTGCTAGTGAGACTTCTGTCCAGATGTGAAGTCCTCAGTACAAGAGAGACATGGACCTGTTTGAGCATTTCCAGTGGAAGGCCAAAAAAAATGATCCAAGGGATGAAACACCTTCCCTAAGAGGACAGATTGAGAGAACTGAGGATGTTCAGCCTGGAGAAGTCTCTGGGGAGATCTGAGAGTGGCTTTTCAATATCTAAAAAGGAGCTATAAGAAGGAAAAGGACAGACTCTCCAATAGGGTCTGTGGCGATAGGACAAGGGGAAATAGTTTCAAACTAAAAGAGGGGAGATTTAGATTGCATATAAGGAAGAAGTTTTTTACAGTAATAGTGGTGAGGCACTGGCACAGGTTGTCCAGAGAGGTGGTGGATGCCCCATCCCTGGAGACACTCAAGGTCAGGCTTGATGGGGCTCTGAGCACAGTCTGATGCAGATGTGGGTGTCCCTGTTCATTGTACGGGAGTTGCACTAGGTGACTTTTAAAGGTCCCTTCCAAGTCAAACAGTTCTATTGTTTTTTTTTACAAAATACAAAGCAGTGTTGGGATTTACTTTCACAATGCTATTATGTACAATGGCTAAACTCTAATTTCATAGGGAATAGCTCACTATATAATAGCATGGTAAGTGTATGCTCTCAAACTGTCTTTACAAAGATGTCTTGCACCACCATTTTAACCTTCTTCGTGTAAAGGTAGCGTGATGTAACTTCCTTTCATTTGAAATACCAAGCCAACAATTAAGCAACTGCTGAGAACTACTTCTATACTCATGGTGACTACGAATATGGGGTTACCATGCCATCTTGTTTCAGGCTGTAAGTGCTCAGGTATCTAAGCCACATCCCATCCTTTTTTTGCATGCTGAATGATGCTGACCTATTGATATTGTGAGCCCGTTCAATCCAGTGAGCTGGCATCAAACTTGAACTTTTTTCAGCTTGTGGAGTTCATTTTGCGTTGTAGCAATGAGTTGAACTAATTTATTGCTGAATGACAGAATTACCAGTTTAAGGCAAAAAAAGGAAGGCCCTGGATGATGCACCCTAAATTAATACAGACTGCTACACTGTAAAATTCTGTGTTGTTCCTAATAGAAATAAGTAGACTTTGTTCACGTTTATCTCAAACATCTCGTAGACCTAGATTACCTAAGGGTACAGAAGGATTCCTAATTCCAAAATGCAAATGTTGAGATAGTCAGAGGTAAGAAACTTAGGACACCAACGCAAACTGAGCTGGAGGTCATTGTCAGTGATTGATACTTAATCTCAAGTCTCGCTTGAGATTGCTCAGAGGAGGAAAACTTGCAAGCAACCAGCATTCTGCTTACATGTGTCTCATTAAACACTTCCAGCTTTGGAAACAGATCAGTCATCTGAAGCAGACACTCATCCATATTTAGAATTAGCCATTCTATAATGACAGCAACAGCAAGCATTCACTTTTACAGAAATAAAAGCAATTTTGTCAAGGTTTGCAACATGCAAGCAGTCTACTTGCACTTCCTGTAAGGGTGCTACAAGCCACAAACTGCCCTTCAGAAAAGATCAGAGACAGAGGAAAAAAAAAAAGAAAAAAAAGAAAAAAAAAGTAGAGTGTAAAACTAGTAATGACAAAGCATCAAATGTCATGTTAATATGCAGTGTCTGTCACAGATTAATTTTAATGCACAAGCCCTTGGGTCACATCAACATCACAGAGTTTTCTGGGTCATCGAATTAAAAGGCCTGGCATCATTTTCATTTGACGGAGAAGCAGATCATTAAAATTATTTGTAAAGATATAGGGAAGTAATCTTGGTCAGACATATGCTTTGAAAATTCTTCTTCAAGTCCTTCTGGCTTGAATACAGACTCAGAGAGAGACAAGCTCTTCTGGGAAGGAGAGTCAAACTTGAAAATTAAATTAGATGAAAGTTCTCAGCTGGACTTTGTTCTCAATAACATCCTTTGTGAATGCCTAAGTTACTGTCATATCATGTACAGACAACAAATGCTTATTTTTTCTGTGAGTTTCTGAACCCACTGTACCTCTGATTTATCATGAGAATAATATCCACAGTCTTTCAAGAGTGATAAAATTTTCCTTCCCAACAGTGCTCTATTCCAAGTATCAATTTTGAGGAACAGCCTGTCAAGTCAAGACACAATCAAGTAACTGAAATACATCATCGTACGGCTTTTGTCATTAAGAATAACATTTCTGCTTTTTTAAGTATTGAATCAATCTGCTTCTCTTTCTTATCGTAGCTACATTAAGATATTAAGAGTTTTATGCACTATCTAAGCAAACTGCATGTTAACTGTACCTTAATTGGAAAGGCTAGATTTTGTAGAAAAGTTAGTTCACTCTTTTATGAGAAGTTGTTTCAGATATTTTCTGAATCTCTACAAACAATAACATTACAGCTCTAAGCTACTGCTCATATCACTTTTCACATAATCACCAACAGTTAGCAGGATTAATGAGATTCTAGTGTCAGTTTACTTGGATACCTACGATATTATGGCTGATAAAAGGTACAGAAAAACTGATCAATACAACACTAGCAAATAAAAGACTAAGAAGAAGATTAACACAAACAGACATCAGACAACTTGCAAAGTCTTTAAGGTATCACAATGAAAATTTTGTGCCTGTGCATTCAGCTGTTGAATTCTTGACCCTTATATAGTAGCAAGAGAAAGATCATGGTCTCCAGTATGGGTATGTGTCACATGTAAGAACTTGAGTTTAAACAGAGTTTACACAGAATTTGCTCTAAATGTGCCTGACACATCAAAAAGAATGAAGTGTTGACAGGAAAAAAAGTCACGTTATTAAAATCTGTATTTAACTATGATGCTATTTTGAGAACATGAGCCAGTTTATAGCAATGCCATTGTGAGTTTTGCCATTCTGTTTTACTTATCTACATTCTTTTCCTGCTCCTTGTATGACAAAGTGTTCTTAGAAGAGAAAACTGACCATCTATTACCCTATAGCTGTACTCAAAGAAGTTTAAATTTGGGTATTCATGAAAAAGAAATATGCATGTCAGAAGCTAGAACTGCAAACTCAGAATAAGAAAATTAAATTGTCTTCATTACCTGTTCTCTGAAAGAAAGGTTGACACTGTATTTTAAAGATGTAGCTGTTCTGCAGAAATGCATTGAGTTGGTCTAAGTTGTGTTGCCATCACCTTCAAACTTACAGAGATATGTGGCAAAAGACATGTTGCCATTCTTCTGTTGCTGCTCTTTGATAGCTTAATTCCTAAGAAGAATCTTGATGCCATGAATATTTGCACATACACTTCATTTTATGTGAGCTCTCCTACTAAGTGCTTCACAAAGTTCTTGTTTGTCCTTTGACAAGTATTAATTACTTTTATAATTAAGCTACAGACACTTGCTGTGCTTTTGTTCTACTCATTTCAATACTCCTATAGTTGACACCTTTGCAGCTAAGTCTAGCACTCACCTAGATAGGATTCTTGAATTTTGCGGATGATAAATTACAGGACATTCACAACATATCGGTAACTCACCTAAACTGATATAAAATAAGATGCTGAGTATTCAGGCATTTTCTCTTGTTCTTCACAGCCCTCCTCTGCCTGATGCTTGACTTACTGTTTCCCCCCCAAAAAAGAAATCTGTTTTACCAGATGCTGAAACAGCCCACACACCTCCAAAAAGAACATCACCAGTTCACAGTTTTTCTGAGTTTGTCGTACAGAACGGTATTGTAACAGACTCCTGTTTATTGCAGGAAGTACTACAGGTTATTATAGCCTGCATGCAATACTGAGATCATACAGTCACAGAATGGCTTGGGGTGGAAAAGACCTCAAAGATCATCCAGATCTAACCCCCTGCCACAGGTATGGCTGCCACCCACCAGCTCAGCTGCCCAGGGTCCCATCCAACCTGGCCTTTGCACCTCCAGGTATGGGACATCAACAGCTTCTCTGGGCAGCCTGTTCCACTGTATCACTATCCTCTCTGTGAAAAACTTCCCCAGAATGACTAATCTAAATCTCCCCTTCTTGCTCCAGTCCTACTGCATAACCCACCACCTCAATCTTTTCAATACTAGACAAATGAAAAACAAAGAGTAAATTGATCTTACAAACAACTCATTAACAGTTTAGTACAATCTGATGCCAATCACAAATGTAAGAAAGTCCCTTTTTAAGGCATCTACTTTTTCAGTTCAGCTCTCAAAGTCTTCTTTTCTCTTTTAACTAGTTAAAAAGCTGTTGGGATGCTTGAGTAGCTGGATACAGCCATTATCTTTTTGCTATTAATCACTTCCACTGACTGAGGACCATCTCCATAAGCATATGCTCATCTTCCCCTGGGGATTTCTTCCTTATTCATGCTTTCCTGAAGGCTACCTATGATTCACAAATGTGATAATTAATTACAATGTCAAGTTTTCTTACTCCTTTCCCAAAAGACTACTAGCTGACCCATACCTCACTCCTGAAATACAAATATCCCTTGGGCATGGTTAGGCAGAGCCATCTCCTGGCCAGATGATAAACAGAACATACTAATGACTTTCCCAGTGCTTAACTCAACTAATAAACAAAGCCTTTATCTGACTGACTGGCATGACAGTGTTCAAACTGCACTACAGAAATAACCTGTAGTGTGGAGTAATAATGATCCTAAGATAAGTGATGTGCTGATAAAAGGCTTCTTTCTTCATGATCTTGAAGTTGGTCTGATTTGTCTTCGCTATTAATATGGCAAATAGTGACCCAGTCACAGATACTAAGACCGAGATACAAAAGAACGATACTTCCTTTTCATGTGGAGTCTGTTCAAGGATTTTCAGACAGATGACATGAATTTTGCCACAAAAAGAAAAGAGGCATCATGGACTAGGCAAGGACTGGGTCATTCCTTTTAGGCAAATGGTTATAGAGAAAGAAGAGGGAGAAGCAGCAAGCAGTTACAAGAGCATAAAGGTTAACTGAAGTGCCCTCTGTGAGGACCTCTCTTACTACATCAGCAGAAGCTCATCCTCACTCATTCATTATTTGAAAGTAATGGTAGCACTAGCTGACAATATGACTTTTCAGGGATCCAGATTAGATAAAATGGACTATCTGTTTTTTCCACCATAATCATTGCGCCTCTATTTAGAGCCAGGCCTGTCCTTTATCATCTGGTTTCCAGGATTGCACTGCTGTCACATGGCAGACAATATAAAACCACCAGTCAGAAAGCTCTAATCAAATGTCATTTGTGAATAAATGTGGGAACAGGATGAATCCATGTCACTAAGCACTCCTACCAGCACCAAATAGCTCCTTCCAGTCACACACTTTCCAATGAAATAACAACCTGAATACTACCTCAGTAGCAACTCACTACTGACAAGAGTTCAAAGCACTATTTTGTATACAGATTTTAAAAAAGTACTATTTAAATACAGATTTAGCTGCTCCATCAAAATATACTTTATGTATCATGGTTGGGTAAAGCAAGGTAATATTAAGAGAAAAATTGAAAGAAAAGTAATAGGAAATTTCTATCATTATTTTATTTATTTATAGCAGAGTGACCTCTAAAAAGAGAAGGTTAGAAAATTTTCGTAGAATGGTTGAGATTAGAAGAAACTTCTCAAGATCATTTAGTTTAGCACTGTGCTCATGCAGGATCACATACAGCAGACTGCCCAGGTCTCTGTCAAGTTTTGAATATCTCCACAGATGGAGACTTCACAACCTCTCTCAAGAACCTTTTCCAGTGTTTCACCACTCACTCAGTAAATAAGTATCTTCTTGAGTTCATATGGAATTTCATTTTTTTCCCATTACATATTGCCAATGGACTCCACTGAGAAAAGTCTGGATCCACTCTCAGCCTCCTCTTCTCCAGGCTGAACAGACCCAGATCTCTCAGCCTCTCCTCATATGGTAGATAATCCAATCAATCCAGTCTCTTCATCATCTTAGCAATCATAAGGACTTGCTCCAAGAAGTCCATATCTCTTGCATTAGGGAGCTCAGAACTGGATTCAGCATTCATCAGTTCTGTGTAGAGAAGAAGGATCACCTCCCTCAACCTGCTGACAGTGACAATCCTAATGGAGATCAGGACACTTTTGATTTTTATTTATTTATTTATTTATTTTCTTTTTAGAACTCCAAAGTCCTTCCTTGCAGAGTTGCTTTCCAGGCAGTCAGCGGCCTGCATATACTAGTGTCTAGGATTATTCTTCCACATACACAAGACTTGGCATTTGCTCTTGCTCAACTCCATGAGATTCCTGTCAGTCCACTTCTTCAGTCCCTCCAGGTCCCCCTGAATGGGGCAGGATCATCTGGAATCACTCATTCCTCCCAGTTTTGTCTGTGAACCTGCTGAGGGTATACTATGTCCCAGCTTACAGGTCCTTAATGAAGATGTTCATCAGTATTGGCTTCAGTACTGATCCCTGGGCAAGTTACATGCCTCTGATTGGACTATGTGCTACTGATCACAACACTCCAGGTCTGGCCACTATACCAGTTTTCAGTTCACCTCACTATGCACTTATCCAACCTATACTTTGTCAGCTTGTCTACAGTGTTATGGAAGTCAGTGTCAAAAGCCTTGCTAAAGTCAAAGAATCATAGAGGTTGGAAGGGATCTATGGAGATCATCAAGTTCAATCTCTCTCCCAAAACATGCTCCCTAGAACAGGTTGCATAGGAAAGCATTCAGGCAGATTTTTAATATCTCCAGAAAAGAAAACTATACATCCTCTTTGAGGCATCCTGTTTCAATTCTTTGTCACCCTCAAAGTAAAGAAATTTTTTCTAACATTAACGTCCTGTGCTCTAGTTTGTGTCTGTCACTCCTGTCCTGTTGCTGGGCACCAGTGAAAAGAACCTGCCCCCATCTGCTAGACAGTCACTCTTCGGACATATAAACATAAGATCTTTCCTCAATCTTCTCTTCAGGCTAGAAAGTCCCAGGTCTCTCAGCCTTTCCTCACAAGGGAGATGCTTCAGGTCCTTTATCATCGTCACAGCCCTGGACTCTATAGCAGATCCTTATCTTAAACTATGTAGCCCAGAACTAGACACAGTACTCCAGATATGGCCTCACTGGTGCAAAGTAGAGGGGGAGAACCACTTCCCTTGACTTGCTGGCCATGTGCTTTTTAATGCACCTAGTATACAAGTGGCCGTTTTGGTTACAAGGCCACACTGCTGGCTCACTGTCAACCTGCTGTCCACCAGGACACGCAGGTCTTTCTCTGCAGAGCTCCTTCCTAGCAGGTCAGCCCCTAACCTGTACTGATATGTGTCGTTATTCTTCCCCAGGTGTAGAACTCTACATTTGCTCTTGCTGAATCTCTTCAGGTTCCTCCCTATCCAATTCTCCAGATTGTCCACATCTTGCAAAACAACCTTCTGGCATGTCAGCCAACCCTCCCAGCTTTGTATCATCAGCAAACTTGCTGAGGGGACACCCTATCCCCTCATCCAGGTCACTGAACATGTTTAACAAGATCAGACTGAGTTTCTACCCCTGGGGAACACCATTAGTGACAGTTCATCAACTAGACTGTACCACTGATCACAGTCCTCTGAGCTCCACAGTCAGCCAGTTCTCAGTCTACCTCAGTGTCCACTCATCTATCCCACACTTACAATCTTATCTATGAGGGTGTTATGGGAGACAGTGTTAAGTCTTGCTGAAGTCAAGGTAGGCTACCGTCTAGACAAACAGCATCAGCTGCTCACCTCTGGTTCACTAAGCCAGTCATCTCATTACAGAAATTTGTCAAGTTGGTTAAGCATGATTTCCTCTTTGAAAATCAACACTGACTACTTTTAGCCAGCCTTTTTTGTCATTCAGGTTTTTGGAAATGCTTTCCAGGAAGTTCTCTAGGTCAGGCTAGGAAATATCCACTAAAAATTGCCCTCTCCTTATAAGAACTGGAGTGAGAAGAAAAAGCAAGCAAGAACAGCAGCATGTGAAACTACAATAGTCATCATAAACATCTGTGCCCACAGGCTTTTAATTTCTCTTATTCTAGCAAAACATCATTGGATCAGCAAAAGGTATGCCTGATTATAAAATAAACAACTCAAAATATTTCAAATGCTTCAAATAGTTATTTTTAGATTACAAGATTTCACAGCACTTTCAAAGGTCTCTCACTTTTTTCCCATACCTATGATCTCAGCCTAAATATATATATGTAATACATATATATTTTTGGGAGGGGTTGTTTGTGGGGGGAGGTGGAGGGGATTAGAGAACTTCCTTCCCAAATTAGAAACCATTTCAATTTTTGTAATTGACAGTCTGAAAGCTAACAGTGAACTGTGGTCCACCAGAGCATCAAGCAGAATTTGAGACAGTGTCTCAAGAAAAACTGTGGAGGAGGACAGGACGTAGGAAAGAAAATAAGGAAATAGTACTCAGTGTATCACTGTCTTTATCCAAATGTGTGTAAGCAGAGATTCAAAACTGTTTATACAGTCAGACACGTTCCTTTCTTTTAAAAGCAACAAAAAGGATTATTCTCTTTTAGTGAGCTGATCTGTTGTTTGTTCTTCTGTCACCATGGAGACTATCATTGTTGCTGATGATGACGATGATTTTCTCTAACTGGTCAGCACATGTTTGCAACATCACCTAGTATCAGCTGCAGACAACAGCAGAGGAGTCTACATTCTGAATGAATATCAGCCTAGGTAAAAGAAATGCATTTGTTTTTTTGTTTTCCTGATTTTTGTGTTGCTGTTTCTTTTGAATAATATATAAATGCCTATAAATTCATTTTCCTTATTTTCATTCCAAAGCAATCTCTTGGGCTGATACAAGTGCTCTCACTGCAGGTGGTCCCACCTACTTTTATTCCTATCTTCCACTTACTGAATAGGATATAAAAAGTGAGTTAGTTCAGTCAACTGAGAACACAACATCTGAATCCCTTCCCCAGAGAAATTCTGACCAAACACCAAATCTCAAAGTGCACTCAGTTTCTTTCTGATAAAAGTGGAAAAATATATTTAATAAAATGTATGAGGTTCTCCATCACACCTGTATTTACAGATGTACTTAAAAAATCAGAATATCTATATATGTTCAAGTAATCATTCATAGATATGAGGGCTACTTTGAAACTAATCTAAAAGTAAAGTGAAAGACAAACCATGTTTCAGAGAGCCATGCAGACTTTTTTTTACATGCATGGCATGGCATGTAGGCTTTTGTTCATCGGTGGTAAAAATGCCTAGCTAATGTGGTGACTAGGTTGAAAAATAATGTGTTGTAGCTGAGAATGTTCTCTATCAAATAGTGTTCTTGTGCTCTTTGTATGTGTCATAGTTTCCATGTAAATAAATAGGTGGAATTACTTCTGAAATTACCTACGTAAAGATAATTTAACAAGAAAGCATCTATACAAGTACCATTACTTTTTGCTTTGCTCTTATTGCACTTTCAACACAGAACGACAAGAGTGGCTTCATTCAAATTCAGTGGAGTACTTTAGATAGAAAAAGTAAAGTTCTAAAATTTTCTTGCTTGGCTTCACTAAAAAAACACTGTTACAATCACAGGGAAGAGAAGACATAATAATCTCTTTTGGATTAAGATATCCTGGCTCTCAATTTATTCATTCTATGTTTCTAGCCTGAAACTAACCTCCCCTGTAGTGGCAAATAAGTTTTCCAGCTTTTAGTATGAACTTTCTGAATAATAATAAGGAAAAGTCACAGGACTCATTGCTTTCTGATCCTAAAAGAAAGGATACTGCTCTGATACTACTTTCTCTGGCAAAAACACAGCATGTAGCTTTTAAAAAACATAATTAAAAATAAAAATTTCAGCAAGTTTTCAGTTACCACAAACAGTAAAATGACTGAAAGGTACTACTAACCCTTGCTTGATTGTGTTAATTATAAACAGACGAAGAAATAGGTGACCAACATTAGCTACTTTGAGTACTGGATTTCTGAAGAGATTTTGGATGTCACCAACAAGCAAGAACTTTTACAGAATGCTGATCACTCAGATGACAAAAATGTCTAGTCTTCCCATTGAGAAAACACAGAGCAAAACATTTTAACTGTATTCTGAACAATGGTAATGAAATACATTCTTGCTGAACCAGGACTTTGAATAATGAACTACCTTTTACTATCAGTAGAATACAAAAACCTTTTCAAAAAAGCAGCAGCACAGAATAGCAGTCAAAAGAAGTTGCAAATAATGATTTAACCCTGTAGATTCTTAGGCCAGCAAAATTTTGTGGTACAGACCAAAAGAAATTGCATCAATCAAAGCTGTGAAAACATCCCTCTGTGTAGACTATTTCAGATTTCAGATGTAATGAGTCTAAAATTCTAAATCTCCCTCCTCTCAAGCAAGTATAGAATCATAGAACCATCAAAATTAGAAAAAACAGTGAAGATCATCTAGTCCAACCGTCCACCTACCACCCACTAAACCATGTTACTCAGTGCAACATCTGAGCATTTCCCGAACACCTCCAGGGATGGTGACTCCACCACCTCCCTAAGAAGGTGTTCCAGAGCCTAACCATCCTTCTGAAAATAATTTTTTTCTAATGTCCAATCTGAACTTCCCCTGGTGCAACTTGAGGCCATTCCCTTTAGTCCTATTGATAGTTCTGTGGAAGAAGAGGCCGATCCCAAGCCAGTAGCATTGCCTAAGGCTGTTGTGGCCAAAGTGCAGGATGCAGCTCTTGGTCTTGTTGAACTCTGACACATAACTTGATGCAGTTATGCAGCTTAAATAGGACAAAGACTGAAGAATGTCTTTCTCCCATCTCTCTTCAAAAGACTATTACCAGAAGAGCTACCATCTGCCTAAACAACACTACTGAACCTATATTTAGTTACTAACCTGAAATGTAATTGACATTCCATAGACTGCTAGGATCCAGGTCTCTCATTTATTTTGGCCTAGGACACTTCACTCAACACAGCTTGATCAAAACCAGGAACCAAAATCTGATGAATAACATAAACTTTTTTGAACTTTTACAAAAGTTTGATGTTGAAATCCAGGCGTGAGATTCCCCAAACTCCTGCTTATTGTTTACATTTTTCTTGGTAATATTCCTTGGATGGCAAAAGCTCTGCTTTGGCAAAAAATTTTCTGTCAGCATTGTACAGCTTGGCACTAACTGTACACAAGTTCTTTTCCTTAAATATATTCTCACCACAGTCCTGCTCAAAATAATGTGTATCGGTTTTTTGTTTGTTTGTTTGTTTTGTTTTTTAAAGATACTGCTTTATCATTCTTTCTACACTCTTCATTGGGTCCCACTCTCAGACATATTAGTTATCATGATTTGATTCAAAACAGCAGCTAGAACAGGGAAAGTTATTCAGTTTAGAATAAGCACAGTCAACTTTCCCTTCTGCCTATAGGGCTTTAGAAAGATCCTTTCCCCAAGAGTACTGTGATCAGCAGGCTAGAAACTGCCACAGTGAAATAGGAGCAGCCCCTTATATGTAAAAATGATGTTCATTACTGAGAGCTGAACAATCAATGCGTAATTAAACGAGCATGCCTGAATAGATAAAATTGTTGATTTTACCCTAGATACTGTTTCTTACTCACTAATTTGGCAACTGTATTTAAACTGCAGTTTCAAAATCACTGAATGATTCTGCTCATTGTTTCCAACACATAAGCTTAACTCCTCTGAAACTAAGAAGCATCTTAAAAATGTGTGGCACTCTCAGATGGTTATTATCAGCAACTTGGCAGAATCAGTATTTACTACTGGGTTCAACACTCTCCCCTTGATGCTTCTCATTGGGCCGTTTTGCTGAAATATTTCAGATAATTAAAATGCAACTGAGTTCTGAAGGGATGGGAAAGAAGGCATATCTGTCAATATTTTTGCAAAGCATCAGTAAAGTAAAGAGTTTTCCATGTTCAATCGAAGATGTACACTAGATTAAAAGCTCAAAGTATATTTCTGTCATTTTATCTGTATTTTGTCTTTCAATCTGTAAGCGATTTCAAAAAATTAATTGTTCATTATATATAAATAACCTATGCAGATAAAGTTGTGTTCAGAGAAGAAAATCTGTATGTGTGACTGCAGATGAACTGTACACATCTGTTTTGTAATTGGAGACAGATTGGCCCAGGCCTGATCATAATTTCTGGCATTTGAAATTTAGAAGGTCTGTGAATCATAGTAAGGTTATCAGCAAATACTTTCCTATTTTTCACTATATGATATAGACAAGCTCTTCCTTTTCCTGTCCTCCACTAGGCAAATTACAAATTCATCAATAGATTGAAGGAAATACGAACTTTTTGCTATGGTTATCAGTGAAGTAATATTTAAGCCAAAATTAATTAGTCTATATTAGCCTAATTAACTATATGCTTCTAACTGAAGCAGTTGAAAATTACAATTATCTCAAAAGTTGATTTTCTAGACTAAGGGAAAACATTATGTCAGGTGGTGTTAGTAGACAAAGAAATTGTATTGGTAGCAGTCTTCTAGATCTAAGGTATGTAAGATCATATCACACTATTTATTACATCAGTACACATTTAAATAAAAACAGATGTTATAAACCAATGAGAAAACACATTGAAATCTTTCAATATGATAAAATAACATATGAGGAAATCACCTAATGCACATTAGACTAATGACTGAGAATCTTTTAACTCTGCCTCCTTTTATGCAAATATGTCATTAAAATAATTGTAGGTTGGAACCTATGCTAAACATGATTCTAGACTTACATATGGGATAAAGGCTTTTTCTTCTACACACTTCAGAATAATCAACAGTGCCATAACTATTTGAGCTCTCTACACAACGTTCAAATTATAATGAAGATAATCTCATTCTCCTCAACACTTCAAATCAAGTGAATAAGCCAGAGGAGATAGATTACAATCATATTTAAGTCTTCCTCCTTTCGCTAATCTCAGTTTGTAATATTACAGATGATTTTGTTTATGTAATTACTTCTCATAGCATACTACATGTTTACTTTCTACACTTAGCTAAATAAACCAAGATTAGTACAGTGTTGAGCTATTGACACATCTGGCCTGAAAGCCATGATTTTTTTTCTCCTTTTTATTATTCAGAAAGAATGAAAAAAAAAAAAAAAAAATCAACATTCTAAAGACAAACTATTGTCACAATCAACACACATTTAATGAGCATCTTGCTATTTTTATGCATACATAACTAATCTCTTGAGTACAGGAATACGTTTCAAAGCTCAAAAACAAAAGCCTTTACAGACCACTTAGCTGTCAAACTTAACCTGCTGCTACTGACAAGAAGCATCTTAGCTACGAACAAACAAAAATCTTCATTAAAAAAAAAAGAAGAAAAAGGTCAGAGTAAAGGTGAAAATCAAAGTAATAGGGGATCTCTCTAAAAACTGTATAAGTACAAACTTCAGCTGGTTCCACTCTGAAATAAACAAATCCAATTGGATGAGTGCACAGCCCACCTTGACTGATACCTGGAGTATCCCACTGGTCCCAGAAAGACAAGCAATACAGTAGCTTTTTCTACTTCATCCATTACAGAGTAAGCAAAGAAAACTGAGGGGTGTGTGGAGTGTGAACACTGTAGGTTGTGTGAAATTGAGTGCTAATGCCATCTTGTCAGTGGAAGACCGATACTACACGTACAGAGTGCATAGATGATAAAACAGGTATTATTCCATCAGAAATCAGTGTCACATTTGTGGAGCAAGGAGATTTTACGAAGGCTGACTTTATGATACAGCAGCGCATCAGCTCTGCTCACCTGAGAGTGACAGTCCCACAGTCGCTGGTGGTTCAGTGTGGGGCTGAAATTTCCTCCCTGACAGAACAGAGTATCCTTATTAAAGGACTGAAACACACAGAGAGACTCCCATCGACTTCAATGCATTTTCTATCATGCTTTTCATGATCCCACTGACTGTGCAATACAGTTTTGAACAATATATGAAGAAAATATGTATTACATTTAATATCTTGGAAAATGAATGACCTCTTTCCCTTTTAAAGTAGTTTCATGCTGTCTAGCACCTTCTCACTTCAGCTTTCAGCTGAGCACGTTGGGGAAGCATTTAAATTCCAGAGCTGGCTCTTTTGAAACTCTAATATTTGAAATTTCCACTTTCTTTGGCACATAGAGTCAATTAAAACATTTATCCAGATAATGATAAATGACAGTTCAGTGACACTTACATGCGATAATCAGGAGGGGAAAATCTAAACATGAAACTAGAAAAAAACTGAACACAGATGCATAATTTCAAGCAGCTCACTCTACATTTTGTTTCAGATTCCTGATATTTTATATATGCAGTATGTCACTTACACGAAGACAATTCAAGGAGAAGCTTAATAACTCATTCAGACAAAAAATAACAGGAAGATGGGGCTGGGAGATGTACGAGGAAGAAGCTTGTCATGTCTTTCATTCACAGGTCTTCAACATTTCATCTTCTGTGCTATATTCTCTAGTGCAGAAAATCTTTTTATCACCCTTTTTTGCATACTGTGTATTATTAGATCAAAGAAACTAGTGAAAAAAACTGGCTAAATTTCGTATTCAGGCCAAATAAGTCTTTATTTTTCAAGACTAGCAAGGTTGAATAGGAATTAAGTTGACTCATCCTTATTAATTTCAATGTATATAAACAGCAATACTACACGGTAAAATTCCTTTGAAATTTCACTTAATTGTCAGCTTTGAATATTCCAGAGTGGATTCATCCCATATTATATATTAATTGTAATTGAGATTACAATTGGATTGGATTAGATTCAATCTACGTGCAATTGAAATTAATGAATTTGGCTAATGAAATATTTATAGGTGACCTTTCCCTGAATTGATTTTAAAAAGCCTGTTTTGTTTAAAATATCTTTGATATTTACTGTCTGAGGTTAGATTTAAATTATTCCTTTACATAAGAAAGCTAAACAGACATCCGTTACTCCTGTAGACTGGCAAAACATCAGCCATATTGCAGTTTTCTCCTGCCAAACATATTTACTGCTTCTTGTCAGGTATTCATGTGCCTTTCCCAAAAGTTAAAAGACCTACAGAAAATCATTAATGCACTTGTTTGTATGTGAATAATTTATTCTCATCTTGGTCCACCCACCAATTCTACTGACATTTAAACGTGATCTAGTCTCAGGCACATTGTCTTTAATATTAAAGCAGTGTGAAACTAGGACACAGGCCTGTGCTGCATTAATGAATTTCTTATCAAATTGAAGTATGTTACCATTGTCAGAATTAGCAATGCAGAAATGCTAATATGATTCTCCATGGATTACAGTGGCATATTCCACTTTGTTAGAGTTCTAGTGTAATGATGACTATTATGAAACCTTGGTTGCAAAATACTGACCTAGCAACTTTGTAAACTTCGAAATAACTGACGTACTTATCTCTACTTCAACAGATGTGAAACTATATTAAATTAAGATCAGATAGAAAAATGCATTAAATCTCCCTCAATGTATTTTAAAATGTTGAGATGACATAAAATGATAGCATTTATTGAAGTCAGAATCCTCCGTGTACTCCTCAAGTAATTAGTCCAAAGCTGTCTGAGGGACCATTCATTTTAAGAAATGTGAAAGACATGGCCTTTATAAACTTCTCTTTCCTTTCCCTCCTGCTGTTAAAAGTTTCATACTACCTGGATATATGAAAGCGGAATAGCATCTGTGAGATACACCAAGTCAATCAATTTCCTGCTCACCTGTGCACGAGTAGAAACTACCCTGCAGTGTTGGACAATTTGGGCACTGTACACTTCAAGAAAGATATGGACAGAGGGGTTTTAGAAGTAAACAGAAAGAATGATCAGGTCTAAATAACTTGACCAAAAGATTGAGAAAAAAAATCACTGTTTAGCTCAAAGAAGACTGAGGGGAGGCAAAGCAAGTCTTCAAATATATAAAAGGCAATTATAAAAACATAGGCAATGTTTTAATCTCCATAACAACTCTGAAAAAGGAAAGATAAGTTTAGAGGCTTTAAAAAGCAGCTAGGATAGGCAGACAAGAATTGAGAGGAAAATACAACTTTCTAATGGCAACGACAGTAAGGCAGATTGCATGAAAATATTGTAGAATTACCACCCTTGAATGTTTTCAGAACACTCTAAACAAATATCTATCAAGAATAAAGTAAATCTATCTGGTCTTGCTTCATGCCTAAAAGACCAAGCAGAATCATAAAATCACAGAATATCCCAAGTTGGAAAGGACCAATAAGAATCAGTGAGTCCAACTCCTAGTTCCACACAAGATCACCCAAAACATGGATATATGACTGAGAGCATTGCCCAAACACCCCTTGAAATCTGAGTGCTTGATGGTGTGACTTCTGCCCTGGGGAATCTGTTCCAGAGCTCAACCACCTTCTGGTGCAGAACTTGTCCCTAATCCCCACCCGCCCCTCCCCTGACACAGCTCCATGCTGTTCCCTCCGGCCCTGTTGCTGTCACACAGAGCAGAGCTCAGCGCTGCCCTCCGCTCCCTGTGAGGAGCTGCAGCTGCCAGGAGGCCCTCATCCTCCTCTTTCCTTAGTTGAACAAACCAAGGGACCACAGTCCTTCCTCATGTGCCCTTCTGTCTAGACCCTTCACCATCTTCATAGTTCTCCTTTGGGTTCTCCAGTAATTTTTGTGCCCTTTTTCTACTGTAGTGTCCAAAATGGCACACCGTTCTCAAGGCGAGGGCACACCAGTGTGGGATAATCCTTCCTTCAACCAGCTAGCAGTGTCATGCTTGACGAACCCCAAAGAAAGAAAGTCTTTGCTTTTTCAAATTTGCTTTCTAAGGACCTAATATTTAACAGCTTTGGAGACTTGGTCAAAAGGTTAGATGGATTTAAATATTGGTGAACCATTCACTGACAATGATTTTGCCAGCTGCAAGTTACAAATTGCAAAGAAACATGAATATGAAAGAAAAAAGGGCCACTGTTAAGCCTTTAAGTATCCATTTATATACCTCCTGCAGTTTTTCTCTCAATTTTCTTCTTTTAAGAGTTTAATGTGCAGACAATCATTGGTCCAAATATCTCTAAATATAACACGCTTTAAAATTACATGTCATAATAAGGCATCTCAAACAGTTCTTGGCTAGCAGAAATATAGAGTTCACAATAAAAATGTGGAAGCTAAACCAGAAGAAGCAAAACAAAAATAATTATGCCTACTTTTTAGATTTAGCAGAATAAAAATTAAGCATTGTGGACCAACAAGCATAGAATTGAATAAATGAAAAAACAGAAAGCCCAGCACCTGTTCTGCAGTGACAGTTTTTCCCTGCAGCATTATAGCTAGGGCTTGTACTTGTTCTTCAGCATGGAGAAACTCCAAATTCAAAGATAGCAAACAGTGGAAGTGCTAACTTTCTAACCTACTTCTCTATTTTATTATTTTATTTCTTCTCAGAGGTGCATTTAATTGTGATTTGGAAGTTCCCTATTTACAAACGTGAAGTTATTGTCCTCATTTTCTCTGTTCTCTTTCCAACCGAACAGATAATGGGGAAGAAAGAAGAAACCTCACTTAGAGGACAATGAGAGGTTTACATGCAGAAATCTGACAATCAACTTTGACACAAAATGGAAGCCACATTTTTCCAAATTCCCTAGCTAAAAACACCATTTATTGTAATTAAATCATAACATCTAAATAACAGGGAAGATTGCTAGGTTTTGTAGCACATTGGATCAATGAGTGGGAATTATGACTTCAGGCTAGATTACAAAGGCTCCTCAAAACACAGAGCTGCGCACTGAGTAACCTGGGACTTCTGAGATGATGTCAAGAAGAAGGGACTTTGGAGCTTCCTGCCCCAAAGCCAGAGATTAATCTACAGGAGCTCCTGAAGCTTCTCAGGTCTCAACCTCCCTGCTCACGTGAAGCAAGCTAGAAGTCTTGAAAACACTGACTCTGGTACAACGTGTATAGCACAGCATTCTGAATGTGGGAAAACCCAAAGGGTTCTCATGTTTGTGTTTGGCTGAAAGTTTATAGAAGCACACAAATACTTGGGTTTCAATAAACTGGTGTCTTTGAAGATTAATACTTTGTCCAGAAGTTCCTGTTCACCTCTGAATATGCTAACCTTCTGAGCCTTCTAAGCACGCACAGATGTCCACTTAAGAACTTGGCCACTTACTCAATAATCAAAACACAAATGAAAAACACACACAAAAAAACAATTTTCTAATATTATGTTTCTTTCTAGATGCACAGCCATACTACAGCAGACACTGGATGGACAGAGAAACAAACATGAAGAAAATAAGGATATAGCAGAACAGTATACCCACTGCTATTACTTTATTTCTGGCTTTCAGTTGCTAACCAGTAGGTTTTAGTCCATCACAATTACACAGAGACAATACAGGAATTGTAACTTCAATTAAAAAGCATTGTTTGTATTACTTGTTTTTGAACAGATACTGACTGCCTGCACACTGCTTAAGAGTCCTCTTTTTTACCTTTCCTCTGTAAATCCTAAAACACATTACCACATGAATTTGTTATTTTATTAATATAAGCTGGAACATACACACAGTCCAACATATTAAGTGAGACAAGAGAGTAAACGGAGCTGATGTTTAAGTTGTTTCAGTGACCACTTGCACAAATTTGACTTTCAGAGTTGCTGAGTTCATGGTGACTTCAGGTGGAATTCGAAATGCTCTACACTTCTAGAAGTCAGGTCTTTAACCTCTTTTCCTTAATTTTCCATTTTGCAAAACGTAAATGGTTACTTGCACATCACACTTGCATATCACACTATACAATTATGCAGCATTTCTTTTAGCCTTACTAAAGCACAGATTGTAGAGCAATATAATTAATGTTTATTATTTTTCAGAGAAACATAATGTTCACAGTCAGAAAATTATTTTACTTTAGAGACTGCATTTTCTATGTTAATTCAGAATCTTTAAGAAGATAAAATTAGGAAATTTCCTTTGGAAGTTACAGATAATTCTTTGTACTTATTCCTATTGAACCCTCACTTCACTAAGTCTACTTTGGGGCTAGCGCATATCTGAAAATCCCGGCTCTGACAGACATCTGCTTCCATGAATAGTGAGTTCATCAGAACTAAATAGATAAAGCAGTAGCATTGTACCTTCCCAGATGATTTATAAAGGTAGAACTTACAAAAGTGGAGAAGAAAGCAGAGGTTGTAGACAAGTGAAAACATTTGAATTATTCTGCTGCTCATATCCATAAGCGTTGTGAATAAGCTGATCTTTTACAAGCTCCTTAATTTGCATGTATGCATATACATGAATAAATATATATATATTTGCATTCACATGGATAAAGTATCTGGATAATATTACGTGAAGATTAAAAATTGACCAAGAGCCACGTTCTTCATTATCAATGTCCTTGCCAAGTGTTTTAACAACAGTACTTTGCTGTGTCTACAGACTCAGCCATCAAGAGTTCCTGAGCTAGGACTGCTCCAATGCTGCACTGAAATCTTAAAAAGTGAAATAGCCTGATCAATAAAAGAGGGGAATTCCATAAAGAAGAAAGATTTGTCTTTTTCCTGCATGGCTGCAAGGTTCTGAAATGGTCTGCATGAAGGTGGCACTCAGTGGCATGCAAAAGCTAAGAGCGGGTCTAACTCTACACCTCAAATCCTCATGCAGACCATCCTCTTGTATGCTAGAACACTCTTTCTGCAGTTACAAAATCCATATAGGTAAGGGGAAGATATTAAGGCTTCTGCCTCAAGACACTCCTACTTACCTCCTACCAGCAGTGTAACGTGGCATATCTTAGGTTAAGAGCTGAATTTACATGAAAAGCTGTAATATTCCAGAGATCATATTCATCATTATGAAAGTGTAGAAACTGTTACATCAATAGAATTTCTTATTTTCTCAGATAGTGAAGGCAGTCTGAGAAAAATGAAAAATGGTGACTGAAATGACAGAATTCTGACTTGCTAAATTCAAGGAGCCTTGACTGAGGAAGAGCGAAAGACGAGGGAGAAAGATCAGGACTTTGAATGTTATGTCAGTTTGACAGCTTTATGATTTCATAGTGACAGAGAATTGTATAGCAGTGGTGATGGAACCTTCAAATTCCATTACTTCCTTTGAAATATTATTTGCTTTTCAAAGTAGCTAATATTTAATACACAGTTTCTTTATTTGCTATGGAGTCACTGAAATATTGATTCCCTTTCAGTGGCAGCTGTGTATTTTGTGGCCACCAATATTAACATTTTTCAATTGAAAGGACCAAGTGAAATATAAATTTATCTTATTTCTGACAAACATGAAACATCCTAAAACAAGTAGTGTCTTACAACAAAACAGCTTCAAGAACAGAGATTTATTTCTATGGACTTCATTGATTTCTCATTCATAAAGATGGAAAAAGACTCAAATCTTTCTTCCTGGAGTTTCAGATGAAGCGATTCATATGAATGCTTCAGCCATACTTCACACAGCATTTACACACACAAGTTTCAGTATGTATAAGGAAATTTAAAAGAAAGCAACTACTCCATTTATTTTCCTTCCCATGCTCAAGTCTGCCTGTTTGCTTCCCTATGTAACAGATAATTGTAGGTGAAGAACCAGTGTCATTTCTACTGATGCAATTTTCCAATTAAAAAATTAATTCCCATAGAATTATTGTAGAAAATACAAATAAAATACATAGGTTACTCCAAAAGTAATGCCTCCTTTTAATTTCCTTGAAGGCTACTGCAGATACAAAGAGCATAACAACACTATTTGATAGTGTTTGGTAGCTGAGTATTTGCTCTTTCAGTGAAGTCACCACCATGCTTTTTTTTTTTTTTTTGCCGTCGATGAACAAGAGCCTGCATGTTGTGCTCATGAAAATCTGCACCAGTAGAAGTGATCCATACTTGCCACTGCTAAAATGCACCACTTAATGCATCACTATGCTTACGTGCACTATCTCCATAAATGTTCAGCAGTCATTAATGAATGTCAGTGGATGCCATTTTTTCCAGATAGAGAATATTGGTGGGAAGGTTCAAACTCTACTGCCATACAATCAACAACAATCTCTGATATCATGGGCCAACATATCAATATAGGAGGCATTTCTTTCAGAGCACCCCTCGTACCATTTTACAGTATCTGAATCCAATGACATTCATTAACAAAGACAGAACCTGTGAGCTATTTCTACCACTGATTGCTGTTTAACATCATGGAATTAATTAGGTCAAACCAATAATCAATGCACCCCATCTATCCTGTTAACACCACCAGTTTGTGGTTTGTTGTGGAAGACAATATACATGATTTAAAATGAAAGCATTTCACTGCACATGGGAAAAATATTGCAGAGAGTCAAAGTGTACTTCGGATGCATCCACAGAATGCTTAAATGAAAGTTAAGCTGGTACTAACCACACCTGTTAAGTTTCTTGGCACTCTTTCCTAGTTTCCAGGTGGTGTTACTGCTGTCCTTAAAAAGGATCACGCACTTAACTGAGCTGCTAATACTTAAGAACTGGTCTAGCATATCTGAAAAAACGTGGGTAAACTGCTTTTTAATTTAAGTGACACATGAGAAGGATTTAATTTTAAAATCCTTATTCAATTCTCCACAACGCTCCTGTAAATTCACAACTGCACTGTCAGCCAAGTTATTTCAGATTCATACTTGCTTTAATGGTGATGAGAATCCAGTCTTATAGTTTGAATTCAGTCAAGAATCAGACATGGAGCTGTGTGTGGTTTTTCATTACTAGAGGATTAAATTACTTCATACTCTCTACAATTAAGCGTCTGTTTCAGATTGTTGACAGGACATGGTATAAAAATATTCTGTCTACCCAGTTTTCTTCCATTTTAGTTCAAAATATATGTATTATTCATAGCAAAAGTTTAATTGAAGTCAGTGGAATGCAGAAGAGAAGTAGTTACTTACTGACATCAATATGTAAATCTTAGTCACTACAAGGTATAATAGAAAGGAAAACTGTACTGTCATATACGAGGAAGGTAAATGAGTGAAGACTCCAAAATACTTATTAATAAGGATTAGGGCCTGCAGCAAAGTATAATCTTCTCACTGCGGGTCCAGCATGCTCCCTGCTGTGCTGCAGATGTTCCATCAGCATCTTAACACAAACTGTAGCCATTAGGATTCAGCATCACAGTGTGGAGCCATCTAATAGGCATATTTGTCCTTTATTCAGCAGCTAAAGTGTTAAAAACTCTTCATATCCAGGAGCTCCACTATTGTTCTCGGAGAAGAATAAAAATGAAGGAGCAACACATCTTCCTGCCTGATGAATTTTCTCATTTACCAAAGCATCGGTCTGTTCAAACAGCACTAAGAACTGCAATCCCATTATTTTGTTTTGCTCATTTCTACCAAATACAGCACACGCTCAGATGGTTCTTTTTCTTCTTTTGCATGTTTGGCTCTACAATCTTGTGCATAGTTTTCAGCCTAGCAAAGCTACAACATCTGTGTAGGTCTGTGATGCAAATGTAACTTACCCATTATCCTATGCCTTTTAGTTCCAAAGAACTGATACCAGTAAATAGAATTTTTTTTTATATGTCTTTTTTTTAAATTTTTATTTATTTTTAACTTTTTGGAATAGCAAAATACCATGAAATATATCTTGTTACATAAAATGATTATACAATTTCTATTTAATTCTAATCTAATAAGATGACAAATGTATATGTGTCCAATGAACCCAAATAAGAGACAAAATTCAGCTACACCATTCACTATGACTAACAGATGCAACATTTTGACAGCTAATCACCCTGGTCTTTCTCCTCTGTATCTACCCAGGTTTCATGCTGACCTATTAATTTTAATAGCTTGCTGGACTCCCATTTAATGGTTCAATGAATACAATAAGCTGGTGCTTTTCTTTACATAATCAAAAGCTTCAGTAAGCAAATTAACTTTTTTCGCTTAATACAGCACAAGATTTCTGTTACAATTGTTATAAACATTTCAATTTTTCATTAATAACGCCCTCTCTAAATTATTTTTAATCTAAGATGTATGCTTTTCAACAGATCTTTCACCTGCTCCCAAACCTCGCCATATCTGAATTCACATTCACTCTCCAAGATGCACATCTTTAATAAAAATAAGGATCCTAACCCGGTGAGTGTTTGAGGAGATGATGAACCTCTTACCAGCTTACTCAACTTGCACTCACTTGTCAGGAACCATTTATTCTCCTCAGGGATCAGGTTCTTTGTTTCCTGTACGTCTGATGGTTTTAGAACTATAATTAATGCTACAGCACTAAACTTTACATTGCTTTATAACTCCCTCTCAAAAGAAAAAAAAAAAAAAGAAAGAAAATCATCCAAAAAATCTTCTGGCCTTCTAGAATAAAGAGTATTTATAATGCAATTTCTAATTAACTCTTTTTCTGTTCAGGCAGCTTATAGACTTTTTTTTTTCCTACCGGAACTACTGATTCCTCTGCATGTTCTCACTTCACTGGAAGTGAGAAGTTGAAAAACTTAAATCAGAAGCTGAACTATTACTGTACTTACATAGAGTAAAAAGAAGTGAACTGAACTTTCACATCAACAGAATGATAATAAAGGCCATTCCCTGGCCATTTTATAACAAGTTCAAAAGAGATGAATAGGCAATGACAGTAGATCTGCGCAAATTTAGAATTCCCTTACAAGAAATTCTGACATTTCAAAGAATGTTTCATTCCTGTTAAGCTCAAAGGGGACCTTCAGCATTTTCTTAACCGGAATAAGAATCCAGATTCTCAGGTTCACATCAGGAAAAATACAGATTTGGGAATTTCAAATCAAGTCTGTAAGATCAAGTTTTTCCTCTTTGTTAAGGGTGCCAAGACTCTGAAGACTCCATGCACTTGAATCAACCAGAGGCAATCTGGAAATGCAAAAACCATCAATTTGAGTAAAGATACTTCTACACCTGCTGGGGTTCACGTGCTTCATTGCATCACTAAAGCACGCACTCGTATGTTTTCTTCTGCACTTCCCAGCCTGTATTTCTAGCTCAGATCTGCTTAGCTATGTTTTAACAGCTTTCAAGCGAATCACCTTTCCATGGTTCATACACTTAAAACCAGCAGAAATTTGGAAGAAGGCACAACAAAACCTACAACAACTTCCAAGCAATGTAACAGTGCTTTTAGTTAGCATTGTCAAACCTGTGTATGTGGTGCTCTAACTTCAGGAACACAGAGTGATAGTATGAAACTTTATATTGCCGCAACAGAATGGTTTTTGCTGGGAGTGGTCAGGCAGTTACAGTAATTTAAATGCCACTAGGAATGGGATATCTATTTTTCTACAGCTGAACTTACATTCTATATTATTAGACATTTGTCATGCATTTAATGCTGGAAGATTCTGAATCTAGTTCCTTCAGAAAAAAAAAAAAAGAGCCAAGTACATAGCAGATGGCTGCAGGAGGAAGGACAGTTCAAGGACGGGGAGAACAACATATCTGAACTAACTGAGATGTATAGACACCTGATTTATTGGAAAGTATCCCTTTCCACAGCAAGGGAGTTGGAACTTGATCTTTGACTCAAATCATTATATGATTCTATGATTCTTCATGACTCAGCTCATCTAGTTGAGAAACTTTGATTCAACTTGATTTTTCCTAGGATGTAAGAGCCAAGATCCATACAATGTCTTCACATCTAATTTCACAGCCCTTTAAGATACTACATAGCAAACAAAACCTTCAAAGTGAAATTAAACCTTCTAAGATATCATCTTAAATTGTTAGAAGGCAAAAGTCAAGTTTTCCCTGATTTGACAAAGTTATTGGTAGGTATCATTTAGTCCACAGAAGTCCATGGACTAGTAGCTTTGAAGAGCAAGCAACTCTTAGCAACATGGTGGACACAGAACAGAAATGGCAATGAGAGCTGATGGCATGCAGCATCGCTGATTTATTTCATTATGCATCAGAGACAGACTGAATTCAGTAGACAACTTGAGCCTAGTTGATGTGGGCACTTATACACTAGCAGTGGACTTAGACTGCCTCAGCTACTGAGCAGCTCTAAGATGGTAACATGCCTTAATCACTTTTACAGCAGCTGGAAAGAAGCCAGGAAGCTAGTAATAAAGGGCTACAAGTTACTTAATGTGCCCATTAAATATGTCTTATTGTTAGCAGTACCAAAGATTAATGACTAAAATGAAAGTGAAAAGATAACACTGATAGGTGACAGTTTTACTTAATCAAAGAGCCTCTTGAGCCTGTCGAAGTATGTCAGGGTCACAGGAATTAATTTTTTCCTAGTGTATTCAGATGGATCTTTTTTCCTGCGCTGGTTTAGAGACTGCCTATATTTACACTATACAAATACACTACACATTGTATGGACAAGAAGGGCAAAGGTCCCACAGTAGTGACTGGCTTTCACTACTCACAAGTTTTCTTACTGGTTTTGTATTATTTGCTGAGGCAGTTCAGGCAATAAACCTAAGGGAAGACCATAGTATCCTTCTGCAATCAATAGCAATAAGTATACGCATTATGCATTTAATTCACATTTAGGCTCCTCACATCTTAAAAGTACTAAATTGTACCATATAGAGGTCTCCAATTACCCATTCACTGAAAGGTAAGATTAGGCTTTTCTCATTGCAGACTTCAGTTAGGTGCTTAAGTTAGACTGAATGAAAGATATGGCTCAGCGGAGTACCAAGCAGAGCCGGGAACTCAAGTCCCAGTGCAGTATAAATCCATTAGCTGAGGGTCTGACCCTTCACAGTCCGTAAAATAGGAGCAACTGTACTTCCTTATTTTACAGAGCTATTAAAGCTCCTATTTAAAAAAAAAAAAAAAAAAAAAAAAAAAGAGATTAAAATAGTCCATAAACATAAGTAACTCAAAATCACTAAATATATATCTTTCTCTGGAAGTAACACCTCCTATTTATTTCCATTGAAACTACAACAGACACAGCATAGTAACACTGATAAAGCAAGTTCTCAGCTAAAAAGCACTATTTTTCAACAGTCACAACCACTAGCTATGCATTTTTGCTAGCAATGAACAGGAGCCTGCTTGCTGCACTAGTAAAAATCTGTACCAGTGAAGGTGACTCACTGTTACTGCTGCTGAAACACTCCACCCACCAACCTCAGTGTGCTTTCATCTGCTGTTTGGTTTTCATAAACATTCACTAAGTGTCAATGAATGTCAATGGGTGCCATTTTTTTCTGCATGGAGGAATTCAATGACCCTTTTGCTTCATATACACTTCCATGTCAGATGTCATTTTGTCAGACTGCCCTGCTGCTGCCATATGTTGCACAGCAACAAATGTAATGGGATATTTGTGGGAAGGTTCAACCTCTACTGCCTTAACACCAACATCTGCCTCTGACACTGTGGGTCAATATAATAAAATAGGAGGCATTACTTCCAGAGCAGCCCCCATATTATGAGCAAATATCACAAGTTTAAAATGTACTCAAAGTAAAGGATATTACTGTAACTTACTCTCAAGTTTTCATTTATTCGTACACCTCCCATAGCATTCAGGTGAGTACCTGAATCTATGGATCTAAGGATCTAAGAAACAAGATATTTACAGTGGAAGAAGGTTTCAATTGAATAAAAATAATAATAATAAAAAAAATAGTTACTTGAAAAATCACTTAAGTCTTTTAAAAAGAATATGGTTAATATTTGTGAGGCACTGATGATATAGATAAGTGCTTGAGTATTTCAAAAGAACAGAATGCTACTTGCACAAAGGCTTTATTAGCAGGCTGCTCTCCATTACAGAGTTATTGACTTCTTACATATATAGCATATTCTTTGTCTCATAGCTAAATTTAATCAGACACGAAGGGCACAAGCCCATACTATGGGTCACTGCTTGAAATTCCCCAAGCCAGAAGGTGAGGAAAACTATTGGAAATACGTATCAGGTTGTCTTTACAAAAAGAGAACTCAAAAGTCCGTTACAAATGGAACACTTTTTCTCTGTATCCAAGCATATGTAGTTTGGTTTAACTAACTATATTTTACAGTTCCCTTGACAGTACTATTGTATGCACTATGACAGATTAAAACTACTTATGCTGCTAAATTGCTGTGTCAAAAATTGCAAAGATTATTCCAAATTAAGCGTTCAGCAAGTGCCCCCTTTTTTCCTTTCTCTTAGATGACTGAGGAGGAAGAAAGAAAAAACAGACATTTTTACATGTTTTCCAAAGAGCACCTAGTTTTTAAAGCATTTGCTTTTTGTGGAAAGATGAAACCTTCACTGTAAACTGAGAATATGTCATTTAAATTAAAATGTGCTTACTAATTTGGAAAAATACCTATTCATGGTCTATCTTTACATTCTGAAGACATTTTTAAGCCATTCTAGGAAACAGTAGCTGAATAGCACAGAAACTTCATAACTAGAGCACGTTACACCTGGGAAAAGTTCCTTGATGAGCAAAGCTAACTGTTAAATGGGAAAGAAAAATCCCATTGATTACGGTCATGAGTCCAAGTCATGCTTAATTAAATCAATGGAGAATTTTAAAGAGAAAAAAAAATGAGAACAAAATAGTGTCCAATCTTAAGTTACGGAAATGTTGTCTAATTGGTACCTGTCTTATGTCACTACAACAACATACAGTTTTGAACTTATATTATTCCTCATTATCAGCCCTGGATATTGAGCAAGGCACGGTTCTCTCTCTTCTGCCTCTACAGAATTTTACCATCACTGACAGCATTGATCAACTGCTCAACTTTTCTTTGATGGCTGTTTTAAATTATCTGAAAACTATGGACTGAACAGGAAACAGAGGCAACAATTCTATCTCTAGGTTGCCCACTGATTTTTTTTACTTACGTATTACCCAATTGGTTTCAACTGGAGTTAAGGAAGTAGTAAAATCTGAAAATATTTGTATTTAATCCCTATTCCACCCCCCTCCTCCTCCCCCCAATAAATCACAAGGGCTCTCAGAAGTTGAGCAAGCTGCTGTGACTAGAAAGCTATCCAGCAGCTCTTGGAGAGGGGCAGTACCAGAAGCCAGTGACAAAACTATAGAAAAAGAAGTATACTAACTGCTTACTGCTCATGTACAGACTTCATTCCTCTCATAGTTTATTCTTCCAATATAAGAGATCTTTGACATCAATATCTCTGTACACAGAGACAAGACTACTGTCTTCCCAGAAGAGATCATACATTCACAACTGCTGCTACAAAAATCCATTTACTACTCCTGAAATATTTTTTTAAATTGAGATTTTCTGCAATTTTTTGAAAAGTTTATCCCTTAATTCTATTCAAAATACACAAGTAGAAATTAATTCCAATGTAAAAATTCACAAATATCATGACAAACCAGTGACTAGGATTCAAAGCCCACTGGGATTTCTTACCCAGGGGTACAGCACAATCTGGATACTTAAAAACACAGTCCACAATTTTACTGGGACTTGTTATAAGGAAGTAGGCAGCACAGTTGAATTCAGTTTTAAAATGGTCACCTATTCTCAGAAGCAGAACTATCTATTAGACATCAAGGAAACAATCCAACTCTACTGAGCAAAACTAAATGCTGCTATTTGATGACACATTCCCTGTTTTTACTTTCTGAACACAAATTGCTACTCAGACATGCTAGCAATGAAGATGTGGTCAGACTGGTGTTAATAACTTGGCACTCATCCCTAATACAATACTGTTCAGATTGTGCTCTTTAATGGATCCCCACTGGTGTTAGAAAAAGTTATAAACAGCAATAAAGATGGTATTTCATCCTGATGAAAGAGTTCCCTTGAAGTTATAGACAGATGTCTGTGGTACACACACAGCTATGGAAAGGAACAGAGGCAATCTGCCTTTGTTAATATCTTCTGATTTTCTTCTTGTAGAAAACTGCATATAAAAAAATCCACAGCTATTGTAGAAAACTAAAATTGAGGAATGTAACCAAAACACACGTCACAGTAGAATATTACAAAAACAAGAGATCACTAACTAACAAAAGCACTACTGCAGTCCTGTGTAATTTTTCAGAAATTAGAAAAGTTCAGCTTTTAAGCTGATTTCAGTCAGCCTAATCTATATGGTAACAGGTACATGAGAGCTCTTTTTAAATAGGTTCATTATATATACCATAACAGACAATTAATATATATAGCCATACGTTGCTTTCCATTTTAATTAAACTGACGTCTTCATGAATTGGATGTGAAATATCTACATAACCTTTTCTTTTCCTCATTCCAGGCTTCTGAAATCTGAATATCCCAAGAATTGAATGGCACAAAGATAACTATTAGACATTTTGATAATGCTACTGGAAACAGCAATGGTGGCGATAATTTTAATAGTAACTCAAAAAAGCTCAATTTCCAAGAAATATTCATAGATTTGTCCTACTCAAATCCAGAGCCAAAGAAAGACCACATTCTTTTTTTTTTTTTTTTTTTTTAAACAAAGTCAATTATGAAACCTCAGTTGGCTGGAATAACTTAATACAAAAATCAGTGCTCAGTACAGATGCTGCGGGCTTTTTTTAAACATAAAATAGATCTGCTTTACATGGTGAATTCTGTCTGAATACATACATGGTCTTTTCCTTTACATCATTTGTCTTTTCTTCAAAACATTTGGAAATGAATAAAGCCAAAGATATTATATCTCCTTTATAACTAAGTATTCCTTTGTTCTCCTTTGGGAGAAATCTAAATTTTGGAGAAATCTAAATTACTCCTGAATAGAGCTCAGATTAAAAATACATCCTCAAGGAACAGCAATCTTTAAATGCCAGTGTGCACAAACAAAAGAAGAGGGAAAATGCCAGGGTCTTGCTGTACATCTGAAATCTACTGGCATTTTCATTTCAACCTTCCATAGTATACCATTTACACTGAAAGGTACATTAAAGACTTGGAGTTGTTCATTGTTTAGTAAACTGAAAACTAAAAAGTCACATAACACAGACGATAAAACTGTGTTTCATTAAAAATGACTTTTTACCCAAATTCAAAGTGTTTCATGGAGTTATCTTATGAATAAGCTTTCACTGGTAACTCCAGCCGTCTTGG
This sequence comes from Phasianus colchicus, assembly GCF_987193195.1. NCBI lineage: Eukaryota > Metazoa > Chordata > Aves > Galliformes > Phasianidae > Phasianus > Phasianus colchicus. The sequence goes on along the minus strand of NC_143438.1, from coordinate 59,523,987 downwards.
GAGTTCTCATGACTTCTACACCATTCTCCATAGAGCTGAGAGTTTGCATTCCTAGTGCTGAATGGCACCATCTGTGATTTACCAATTTTTTTTTTTTCTGTTTTTTTTCCTGACAGATGCCTACAACAAGTTTGTGCAGTGCTGAGGTCTCAGAATTGCAGCTGGGACGGAAATCCTTCCATGATGTTCATGACTGAACTGACTACCTTCAGCCACATTCGATCATAGACCTTAGGATCCCAGCTCCTCTTAAGGAGCAGGAAACCCATAAAACCAGGCGCAGGTGGGAGGCTCAAATCTACCACCTCATCAATTTGCTATAGTTTACATTCCCAGCTTCACAACGCCTGAGCATAAAGCAGGAAAAAGCAAGAAAAGACTGGGAAACTGAATACACAGTTCAAATCTCTTCAACTCAGACATCCCTTCAAGTCAAAACATGAGCACTCCACAACATACTAGGTTTCATACTCAATCAGTAGTCTGTGTTCCAAACACCACTGAACTCTTTGTTTTTAAATATATTCACTATGAAAGAAAACGTCTATCTCTGATCTTCCAACTTTTGGATAAATTTGAAGACTATCATCTAATGAACTGTAATGGAAAGATTGATCATGACACCTGTAGCCATACAATTGCTGGCTGTTCGTGCAATAAGGAACATTTTACAGAAAACCTATGGCTACAGGATACGTATATACATTTACAGGGCAATAATTTTGCAAACATTCATAATGCAACAAGCTAAGATGATTTAAAACACTAAAACTTCACAGATTTTTTTGTGACTACTCTACAATGTAAAAATGAAAAATTAGGAATTTGGGTTGCTCCAAAAAGTAATGACACCTATTTCCATGTAAACAAGAACAGAAACAAAGAGCACCAAAACATTTGTTACTGCTTCATATCTGAGAATTTGCTCTATTATTCAACATAGTCACCATCACTAGCTACACATTTTTTATTTATTTATTTATTTTTTTTAATAAAGTAGGAGGCATTATGAGAGCAGCCCTCATTTCTGAGTTCTTCTGGCTGCCTCTCTGGCTCACTATGAGAACAGTGCCAGAAGTCACTCACCTGTACACTAGAAAGTGACACAAAATCACTCAGACTTTAAAGGCAATTCTAATTGAAGAAACTAACCATCAAAGTAACGTAATTTTTTCTGAAAATAAACAGATGAAAAAATTAACGGTAAGATAACACACTTCAAAAAAGTTTAAGTCTTTGAGACTCCCACAGCTACTCAAAATTGGAGAAATCTCAAATTAAACGTTTAATAGTTGACTGAATTAACCTAGATTACATCCCCTAATGGCATAATGAAGGGAAACACATACAAGCACTGAAGATCACAAAGGACAGTGAGTTCTTAATACAAAGAAACTCGGCAACATAAAGAGAAGTATAAGAATCTTTGAGACATCGAAAAATCGGTTTGTACTTGAAATTATGCTCTGAATACAGAAAGAAAAAGAGAGAGTGCCAGTTCTTCCCCCGAAGGCCTTCAAAGCAAATAAATACAAGGGTCTGAAAACGTTTATGTTTTCTTAAGTTAAAGGATGAAAAATAAATTTAATTAGTAAAATGCAATTTTATTCCATTTAGAGTCATTTTCCAATACATTAACTTTCTCATTACAATTCAGTTTTGTTTTGCTAAACAAAAGGAACCTCTTCAACCCCTGTAGCATGAAGAATAACGTAGAAGATGAGTTGTGCCCCAAATTACTGCAAATAATGGAAAGCAAGTAGCACCAAAACGACATACTTGGGAAGACATGCCCAGTCTAACTGATTAGGCAGCCAACACAATGAGCAGCATCATTCCCAAGTGGAAAAAAAAACCCGCAACAGATTTGGAAGACTAAGTGGTAGAAAGGAAGTTCAAGTAGCCACTACATCTTTGCTCCCATCCCTCTTTTTCTTCCTTCCATATTCCCCCTCCCTTGCAACTGCTCATTCTCACCAAGGTCACGTTACACAAGCATCACAGGTTGTGATTAAATACAGCACTTTGTTCTTCTAATTAATTTTGCAATTTAAGATATATTGTTCTGTCAGTGCAAAGGGTCATATAACTGAACACATAAATGAAGCTATTTCAGTTCACATCATCTGCCTCAAATTGAAATGGATACATTAAAAAAATAATGTTTTTTTTCTAGGATTTTGCACAAATTGCTTATATACCAGTTTACATTGTCACAGAATTACAGAATGGCCAGGGTTGGAAGGGACCTCAAGGATCATGAATCTCCAACACCCTGCCACATGCAGGGCCACCAACCTCCCCATTTAATACTAGACCAGGCTACCCAGGGCTCCATCCAACCTGGCCTTGAACACCTCCAGGGACAGGGCATCCACAACCTCTCCAGGCAGCCTGTTCCAGCACCTCACCACTCTCTCTGTAAAGAATTTCCCCCTGACATCCAACCTAAATCTCCCCTCCCTCAACATAAAACCATTTCCCCTTGTTCTGCTGTTATCTACCCTTTCAAAGAGTTGATTCCCCTCCTGTTTGTAGGCTCCCTTTAGGTACTGAAAGGCTGCAATGAGGTCACCCCGCAGCCTTCTTTTCTCCAGGCTGAACAAGCCCAGCTCCCTCAGCCTGTCTTCAGGGGACTGGAGCACCTCCCCTATGATCATCTTCATCGCTCTCCTCTGGACACTCTCCAACAACTCCGTCCTTCTTGTACTGGGGGCTCCAAACCTGGACACAGTACTCCAGATGGGGCCTCACAAGAGCAGAGTAGAGGGGGACAATCAACTCCCTGTCCCTGCTGGCCACCCCTCTTCTGATGGAGCCCAGGATACCATTTGCCTTCCGAGCCGCAAGGGCACACTGCTGGCTCATATTAAGTTTTTCATCTATCAAGACCCCCAGGTCCTCCTCTGCAGGGCTGCTCTCAAGTACTGCTCCTTCCAGTCTGTAGGGATGCCTGGGATTCCTCCTGCCCAGGTGCAAAACCTTGCACTTTGCCGTGTTGAACCTCATCAGGTTCACCCAGGCCCACCACCTTTCCAGCCTCTCGAGGTCCTTCTGAATGGTATCCCTTCCTTCCTTGTCAACCACACCACTCAGCTCAGAGTCGTTAGCAAACTTGCTGAGGGTGCACTCAATTCTGTCATCGATGCCTTTGATAAAGATGTTAAAGAGCACCAGTCCCAAGACAGACCCCTGGGGGATGCCACTCGTTACCAGCCTCCACCTGGACATAGAGCCATTGATGACCACCCTCTGTCTGCGGCCTTTCAACCAATTTCTTATCCATCGAGTGGTCCACCCATCAAATCCACATCCCTCCAATTTGGAGATAAGGATGTGATGAGGGACCATGTCAAAGGCCTTGCTCAAGTCCAGGTAAATGACATTGGTCGCCTTTCTCTTGTCCACAGATGCCATCACTCCATTATAGAAGGCCAAGTGCCGGTACAATTACCATGGTTTGAGTTTCCATTTATATTATCAGAACTTCAGGTCAGAAACCGTCTCACTATGGCTTTGTTCATCTTTTAATACTACAGGACTACAACTTGATGAAGCATTGTAATACTGCTGGAATAGAAACAAAATTGAAAGACAAATATTTATGAAAAAATAGGACCAAGTAGGCTGTCAATAATCTGTCAATAGGAGAGGTGGAAATGAAGGTTAATTACTGATGGAACTTCTAAAACTCGTACTGTTTGTTCTTCTTGCTCTAACCCAGCCAGTTTAGCAAGAGAAGCCATAACTTTATTCAAGCACAGACATGCAAGAAACCGTTCTTTGTTCTACCTGTGAAGAAATACAAAACCTCACTTACAAAATAAGTTTGTGAGCCCTGAAGACCAAAGCAGCGACTATTTTCTGTCTCTGAATCACTATACTGCCAATCAGTTATTGTAAGTTCTTAACAAACTCATCAATAACTTCATGCAGAGCCCAGAGGAAAAGGACTTTTGGCTTTTAAGAAAAAGTCATTCCCTCTTATCTTCAGTTTTTACAGGTCTCAGTCAACAAAGTGAGCTACAGTGGTGTAGAGTTCTCATCTACAGAAAAAAATATATATGAAATCAACAGATATATAAAAACTTAAAATAGACAAGAATAATTAAAAAAATAAAGTTCTGCTTCCAAGTCAAAATAACCCTCAAGCTAAACACAATTTGGGAACAATTACAGTGAGTTTAACTTAATTATGCTAATCATTTAGATAAATTTAGATAACTGATCATGAGAAGAGTATGGCTGGCATCTATGGAACAGAGCACATCTAGCAGGAGACAAATGAAAAGCTTGTTTGCCCTTGGGGATCAGAAAGAAAGAGAGGCAAATTACTGGCTGCAGAGCACAGCAACACTTCTGCCAGAAGAAACTCATAGGGGCCTGTACGTTCCAAAACCACTGTCTCTGCCACATGCATGAATTTTAGGCTTCTCTTTTGCTGTCATTTCACTGGTTTCCTGACAAATGGGGCTTCAGGTGTCAGTCTATGTACTGTTTGCTAACAGACTCCAAAAGTTCTATAGCTGTTATCAGTCTACGCTGAACTGAAGAACTCCAGAACATTCTGTTATGTCCCTGTCAGTGCGAACAGGGCACTGTTCCTACCATGCTTTTAATATGGCCTTTGTCACAACAAGATGCTTAAGGGGAATAAAATTGTCATTGTCTATTAGGTTCTATTTGAAAATAAGTCCTTCTGAACTATGAGAAGTGCTATCAACTTTAGTCTTCCATTAGTTCTTGCTTCCTGTTGACTTGAAATAAGTGTTCAGTCCTTACCTAAATGGTACAATAATTTCATAATTCTGCTCAGGTAAAGAGCAAAGAAAATCATTTTAAGAGCTTCTGGTGTATGGCTCTGATTCATAGTTTAGTATTTTGCTCAATACTATTCAACAGCATTGAGATATTGATAAACTCTCTCGCAGTATACTGCCCTAAGTCCTTGTTCTTTTCTGTAGGTCTCTCTGCCCTTCCTCTTCAGTGCCTTCAATTAAATCAAGGTCCAGTATTCTGCCCTAAAAAGTTGTTCTAAAGGATAAGGGAGATGGCCTCATCATCTCTGTCATTTAAATCCTCTGTTCACAATGCATTTTACAATGTAGCCTTGTTTATTATTTGGCTTTTCTGCTCTATGATGAAATTTTTAATAGTTAAGGTATTAGATTCATCTAGAACTATTCCTCTTAAAAAAAAAAAAAAGTGATGAAAATCTCAGGTTATTTTTCTACCACTAAAAACCTTCAACTACATAACCACACCTGGAAATAGGGTACCTCAGAAGCACACAGCATCCTCCTGAATGAGACATGATTCCAGACAGTTTCTAGTTCATCTTTTCTGATGCCTTTGTGTTCTAGTTTGTAACTAGAAGGTTAAGAAGTGCAGAAAAGGTCTTTAAAATGAATTCTATGCCAGATTTCAATACAGAATTGACTGTCAAGGTAAAATTTTATTTGTTCTTAGGACTTCTGTGACAGCTGTGATTAATCTCATCCTATGAGCTCTGAATGTATTGGAATACAACTGTGCATATTTATACACAGGTATAATATAATACAGCGTGGAATGTATGTGCATCTGCAGATGTTCATTATAGGTATTCTATAGGTATTTTCACAATACTTTCAGAAGAATTTCTGAACTAAGAATCAAGAGCCTTTGAGAAAGACCTAGTTCTATTATGTGGTCTATAACAACCAGCAACAGTGAATGTTGTGGAGTGCTTTTCAGATGTTGCTGGGAATTAGCAATGATGCCACCAATATCAAGAGAACAATGCAAGGTCCTGAAAAGGATTTTCTCACACAGGTTGGGTTTGGGAAGTTGTTTTCTTAAAACAAAAATTTTACAGGATGTAAGAAATGAAACAATTTTGAAATTACAACTCCTATAATAACCTCATCTATATACAAATGTATAAAGTTCTAAAAATTCTCTATGCCTAAACATATTTATTTAGAGCGTGAGAACAGTCTAATTCATTCAAATCCATGCCCTGATGGTACAAAACAGCAACTACTGAGATTCTGAATCTTTCACCCTTGAAATGCTTCTCTTCAATTATAAGGAAAATTTCCTTTGTATGCATTTTAAGAAGTCTAAGGAATTTCCTGCCATTCTAGTGACATCATCCTGTCCTAAGTTTAAATAAAGATCACAGCTACACACTAGACAGACTGTCACCTCATTTTTCCAGGCCCTCCTAGTACCTTGTCCATAATTTCTTGCCTGTTCCAACCCATATTCAAGGCCCTGGTTGAGAAAGCATGTTAGCTCACAACTTGGTATAAGCAGGTGCACCAACTGTATATTTGGTACTTGTAGGTAAAATTTATTCCCATACAGCATTAGGACAGCCCTAAAGATTGTATGTACCTATTAAATTGCAAGTAGGTAGGAAGGAGCTATTCACACTTAAGCTGAGAGGCATCTTTCAGCAGCCACTTACCAAGATTATAGCTGAAACAATGTTCTACTTCCCATGGCTTTGCTTATTTGCTGCATCAGGGCAGCAATAATGTTAAATCTGCAGCAGAATAAATCTAAGCCTACATCCTTCACAATTTGCCAATAACCCTCATTTTATGGGTCAAAGGGAAAAATAATTTTAGAATTTCCTTTGACAGCAAAGATATTCTTTGGTTTTGACCCTTGAGTCTCCTCCAGAGGTACATAATATTGCAGGAGTGATGTGGAGTGCAAGCATGTCTTTCACTTCAGCTGTCAGTTTAGTGAAATGGAAGCAGAACGACATAGCTAGAGCTAATTAATTTGCTTCAGTCTTTCGGAAGGCTCTCACTTTATATTTAAAAGTATATTAGGGATGATTTTCAGAAATTGAACTTGCCTAAGAAAGGTTCTTTATCCTATGGCATGACTTCTTCAAAAGCTGATACACTGTTAAACGAAGGCAGTATTTTCAAAATTTAAAGAAGGGATTCAGCCTTCAGAGCTGTATCATCAAAGTGTGGCCTAGCACTGCACTGACAGTATAGTCTGTAATCAAACTCTTCACAATGCTGAGCATGAGGCCTGAGCTCTCCCTGACTTTAGTACAAATTAGAATTCACCCCGCATATGACAGGAGAATCTATATATTCTGCAGCACTGTTGTCACTGGTATTTAGTGGATATCACTATTTTGCTTTGTTACAAAATACAATGCGTGATCTAAACAAATATTCTGTGTGCTTAGTCTGTTAATGATGCAGAAGAAAGAGTCAATTAGATTTTCTCCCATGAAAACTATATACTGGTGCTTTGTGGATTATCTGAGATGAGGTTTTACATAACAGTCTGGTGAATAGGCTAGACAAACCATTTCTAGTGTGTGGTTTCCTTGCAAACATATTATAGCTGTTGTGCCACATCATTGATCAGCTAAACTGCATGGTCTGAAGGAAAAGTGTTACTTAAAAGATCAATAAAGAAAAAAGTCTCCTCTCAACTTCTAGGAGCAAAGAGGACAAACAAGACACTCCTAGCATTTCAGAACAAAGATTAAAAGAAAAGAAAATAAGAGTCCATTTATAAAAAGAAACAAATTTTCAGGGGCAATGGCAAGAGCAAGGGAAAGAATTTTCTCTATGTAGATAATAGAAAGGCCTCTGAAACAGGTCAAGCTGGCAAGGCAGAACAAGGAAGAAAGAGAATGCTCCAGACCACAAAGCCTACATAAACAAGATTGTAACAGTTTTCCAAACCCTAACAGAAGTAAACAAAGGTCTCTGTTGCAAAGTTTTCACTTTCTCCTATTTCTGTAGCATTGCAAACAGTTACTGGAGGGGATGCAAGGACAATAGAAGCATCCAGTTCTGCTATCATCTGTTCTTGATGGAAGGTCATCTCCTGCTCCACCTCAGGATTTCCCAGCCCAAATCTATAATGAGGCACAGTAAGACACAAGCAGTTATTTGACTCTTCCAGCAATCACCAATAACCAATATCTTCTTTTTCTGAATTCTGTTTTTAAATACTCTAGTGTGGGAAAAAATAAAAAGTAACAGTGAAAAGTCATTCTCATCTTCCAGATCATAAAAAAAAAATTAAAAAGAAAACAACTAGTTGTTAAGAGGGCAAATAACCCCTTTTACTCCTTCTGAAATTTTTTCTTGGTCATAAGATGCATTAGAGGAGGTAGTGGAGGGGGAGAAGGAGCAAATTCTATAAAGTAATAAAGAAATCAGTAAAAGTAGAGAAAAGATGAATGAGTCATAGGGCTCAGCTCAAATAACGAAGAATGAACAAATTAGAGTGAAACAGCACATATCTTGCTAAATCTCACTGGAAGCAATGGAATAAGCACCAATAACACATTTGCTTTTGCTGTATTTCCACAGTTATCTGATGGTCCTCAGAAATACTGTGTATTTCTCCCAGCTGAAATCAGAAATACACAGCAGAAAAGAGAAACATTAAAAGTTTGCACCAGGGTCAGAGGCTGGAGAACTGCAATCTGTTGTGCCTCTGTAGGTGAGAGGTGCCAATGAAAACTGATGGGGAAAGAAGCTACGCCTGTCTCTGATCTCCTACAGATGCTCCAGTAGAAGAAATCAAAAATGAGGTATTAGCTGGGTTCAGATACCTGCCTTAAATGTCACTCAAAAGCAATTCCACAGGGAAGGCTTCATAAAAACCTCTCTGCCCCTATGACTTAGGAATGACCTGAGGGATGCCCTGATGAGATCTGTGACTGTCTTGTCCTGAGACCCTGAGACCTGCTCCTTGCTACATTCCCAACTCCTCAATAACTTTTCTGTAGCACAAACATATTTTAAAGCCTTTCCTCCGTTTTGGGGGAGAAGCCTTAAAGAGCTGTTTGTCTCCTGTAGAGGTGCCTGGACAAGTGGGCAAGGAGCCGATCAACTCCCAGCAGCCTCCCAGATGGGGTCACAGGAGAGACAACAGGCAACGAGTAGAAGTCCCTCTAACATAGCACCCCAGGGCTGCAGCTTCAAATAGAAGGTGCAATTTGCTGCACTGCTGCAGTACAGTTTTACAAATACTGGCTGCCTGGAGACAATGAGCTGGTTAATAGAGATAAGCTCTAAATGCTGCCCATTATTTCATTCAGCAGAACTGAAAAGCAAACAGAAGCTGAGTGGCTTTAAAACACAAACTATTATGCTTTGGGTCACTAGATTACCACGACAGGAGGCTGTAAAAGCCCAGCACACCTTCCACCTGGTAGCTATTTGATGATCTGATACTGATGTAATGATGTTTGCTTTATTCTGGATAATGAAAGAAAATGTAACCTGCACCAGGCAGCCCTGTTTGAAATCCCATTGGAGAGGGCAGAAAGTAAACGGATGCCAAAGGTCAAAGCTACATTTTCCCTTGTAAGGATGATCTGAGAGCTGAGGAGCACAGGGAAAAGGTATATGCACTGAGAAAACCTCTGCAGCAACAATACTTGTGCGCAGCCTCAAAAAAAAAAATTGATTACTGTAATTCCTTTCGTAATTAAGAGAACTGTATAAATAGCAAAAAAAAGTTTACATTGTTCATTCAGCTAGCTGACTTAGCTACGTTTAACGGAAAAGGCTTTTGCCAGCTTACATTAGCTGGCTGTCCATCTCTTATCAACACCTTCTAAGAACATTTATTTTCCCCCTCAGTCCATTTATAAGATACAGTCAACTTTTTCTTTCCTACTTAAGAAAACTGTTTAGCTTAAAGCAATTCAGAAATAAAAAAGGAAGGTGTGTTGGATGGGCTACAGTCTGCCTGCATCATTACTATCAATTACATGTGCAGTGGTTATAAACACAATTAAGAAAGCAATGGAAGGAGACTGGAGGAGCATAAAGAATAGTTCTGGAGCGCAATAGTGTCTGATAATATACAGACATTGAATACTGGTGAAAAGACGAAGTTAAATACAAAGTTATATCCCATTAATTTCTGAATATTTGCAACTATTTAAGGCAGGAAAAAAAAAAAAAAGACTTTTCCATAGTTTCCATCAAATAAAAACAAGGAAGAAATCATTACACTTATCCTTTTTTCCTCCCTTCATAGGAATAAAAAGTAGTTATGTGTGCCCAAGGCAAAGACAACAAAAGTAGCAATTCTAGTCATTTCTTGAGCAGGATCTCACAGATCCCAATTGATCATGCCACCCAATTAGTTTTCAAATGGATGGTCAAATTTGTACAAGAAAACGCAGCAGGTTTGTGCTGTAAAACCACAGTTTCAGCAATGCACTATCCCTCTCACTCTGTGAGATGCCATTTGGGGAAAATCTTTATTTCCCCCTTTGGATGATGACCAAGTCATTATGGATTCCTCCAGGCAAAGCGACCCTGGCCTACACAATGACTATGAGGGCAAAGGTTTTACGCATCTTGAGTATTATCCACAGAGTATAAAAAATGTGTGACTTTTTGCTTTTTGAATGTGCTCTTCAGATTTCCTCTACGTACAAGCTTACAGCATCCACAAAACCACCAAGTGCTCTACTGATGCCAATTTTCGTGTCCTAAAGGCCTGGCCTTCAGAACACAATGGGCATTAATTTCCCTTGGAGACCTGCTACAGTCCCAATGAATATCTTATCCCTGTGATTCTGCAGCAGTGTGCTAGAAAGAAGTGGGGTTTTGAACCCAGGGTCTTCAATACAATGCAACACCGTGCAGGGGAGCAAAGTCTGAGGACTTCCAGATCTAAAGCCATAAAGTGATTCATAGCAGAAACCAGAAGTGTTCTTCAATTAAAGCACTTGCTGATCTCAAACCACACCATTACCTATGTATATGTATAGATATTATATATACACGCAGATGCAAAATTAAGATGGAATTGAACAAGCTGAAAGCACTTCCATATTGCAGATTCTGTACTTTAATTTTAAGCAAGTCCATGCATAGTTGAAATCAAGAAGTTAACTCAAGGTTACCCAGGACTAGAAACAATTTACAAAAGCTATGTTTCAGATGACAATATCAAAGATCAAGGAAAGACCAAGGAGGGTCAGCTGCAGACACAGAGGGCAGTTTCAGGCTTCTCAAATGGTTTGTAAATTGCTTCTCTACCTATTTTGAGGCCAGGGTCTTCCTCTTGGGTCAGCAAACTTTAAAATGGCCCACTGCACAGGACTGCAAATGGACCTGCTTTACCCATCAGATTCTGATCAACAGAGTTGGAGACGGAATAAAGAACTACACAACATTCAGTAGTGTTCTACACTCCAATCCCTTACAGCATGGGCTAATGACACAGTGTATAAAGACCATTTAGGTGCATCCTTATGAGACACAGATTGATCTCTCTCTTATAAACAAGCGCAATAGAGCTAGCTGCTTTTTCTACTTTTCCTATTTTTACAATGGAAAGAAATAAAGCTGCCAGTTGTGTAGCAATAATTAAGCATTTTTCAATAAATATTGATGCTTCCATTCATTATTTCATACAGGTGATATTTTAATCGCTCCTACAACAGTTTTCTTCTGATATATAGGACCAAGAGTGGCTAGCTGATAACTATCAAACAAATCCTCCTCTTCCTTTGTCTCTTTCCTTTTCACTTTCTCATACTGCCTCTTCCCCCGAACCATGCTGTTTGCAATTGGATTTTGTATACTTCTGTCTTCGTAACTGAGCTAAAGTCAAGGTGGCAGGAAATTCAAGCTACAGCACTTACTGACTGCAATTCAATCTGATTTATCAAACAGGACTGTTGAAACAGCTCTTGGAACAGAGCAGCCCTTGGCCGAGGCCTCATGTATTTTACAGGAATATCAGTAAAACAAATTGACTTGCTGAGTTTCCTGATGATATGACAACTCATTCAATCAAATCCTTCAAAGATTTCTGAAGAGAAGCATACTACATCAAATAGCACATTACACATAACACATACAATAATGTGCAAATAGGTTTACAAGCACACACCTTTACAGCCTGATGCTCCCACAGTGGGGAAGACAGTAAAAAAGAAAAAAAAATCAGATTAAATAAGTATGCATAGCTACAGTCTTTCAGCCAAACCCCCTTCCTAGCCAGGCAGATTCTGTTGGTTTCCTGTACAGGTCAAAGAGGTACAGCAGTCATACATCATTGGCTACATGTTCTGCAATCAGGAAGCACTTTGCTTGTCGATGTAGGCAATACATTTTTAATCTGCAACCTCATTCGCAAAGGAAAGGCAACATGCCAGACACTAAGAAAATTATTATCAGTATCAAAAGAAATCTATTCATTTTGTAGTAGACTCTTTGCACAGTTATTTCTCTAAACACAGACACACATCTGCTCCCTCTATGCCTTGGCTCCATGCCTTCAATGAAACTTTGGCAGAACAGTTTCAGAAGGTGCCTCTCGTTGTTGAGTTTAATGAAGCACAAACTAAACTTCACTGCTGATTTACTTTCAATTTGTTGGTATATGCCTGATCATTTGTACATGATTTATTCCGGTTTTAAGTTTCTTCAAGCAGAGACTGGTTCTTTATCGCGCTGTACAACTTATAGCATACTTTGAATTGTGTTTGTAATACACAGCAACGTTCAACATACAAGATATTGGGAAATACACCAATTACACAATTGGTAAACTTATTCTGTACAAGGGAAATAAGTTTACGTGCACTTTTAATCAGACATTGTTCTTATGACTTGAATTCGTTTGTAAAGTAAAAAATCTTCACTGAAGTTTGCATTTGAAGCTCCAGTTTGAACAAAAACTTGCATACACATTGGTATAAAGAACATATAGAGAAATAAGGGACATATATATGTATATACATATACACATACATATACACAAACAAGGGTACCACAGAGCTCTCATCTTTACAGACTGAAATGCACTTCAAGCAACATACTGTTATTTAGTCACACCCACTGGACTTAACACAGCATTCCCTCATGGAAACCCTGTGGCTTCAGTATGGAAGACATTTTGTGGCTAGAATATCACAACAGCATTCAAAATAGGGAAAACTAATATTTACATTTACTGGGAAAAAAAAGAACAAAAACAAAAAACCACTACCAAATGACTCAAGAACTGTTTCTATTGAGATCATATGAAATACCGCAGGGATCAAAATGAAATGAAAATAACAAATTCTCCATCTACTCTTTTTCTTAAGTGTACTCATGGTAATTACTGTTGTAAATCAGACAAGGTCACAGCTTCAAACTTGGCAAAGGAAGACCACACACTGCCCTCAGGGCTTGAGCCTGCATCAGCCCGACCACCTCTATAAATGCACCCAAGCAGTGCTTCACCTCTCTCTTCTCTCTTTCTAAAAGGCAACAACACGCAAATATAGGAGGATAAACCTTAAGATCACACTTGATGAGAAATTAAGCCTTCTTGTTACTTCAGAAAACAGGCTTCATACTCATCTAAAAGATAAGTTAAAATCATATCAGTGAAATCATGTGTGAACATTTGGTGTGTTGTACATGTTTAGATATAAACTGCCAGATCGTTCAGATTAGATTAAATTCAAGCTTCTAAGTAGCATTTATCAGCAGACTAGGCTGGGAAAACCACCTCTGGAATGATGATATCAGCTGTATTTAAAATAAAACCAAACACATAAATAAAGAAAGCACCGCCGGTGGCATGACTTCAGGCTCACTAAGTGGATTACCAGGCATTCAGCACTTTACAGATGTTCAGCAACCAGTGATGGCAAGTACCTGTATTTCAATTGCCACACAAACACTGAAAGCAGCAGTCTGCCATTGCTCCTAGAAAAATGGGGCCTCTTACAACCTGTGCTTTCTACGTATTTGCATTTTGAGCCCTCAATCCCATTCTGGAGTCAAAAACATCTTTCTCCTTAGCATAAGATGTAAGTTGAGAAGGTCATTTCCAGTGCCCAAATACACAAGGCAAGTTTAGAGTTGGGCTTTACAAAGTGCCCATACTGAAAGTGCACGCTGAGCCTGCCCTCCCGGTGTTGTCTATTCCACATAAGCTTTATCATCTTTGCTGAGGGTGAGCACACAATACAGCCTCGACAAAAGAGTAATGAAGGATCTTTGTTTGTAAAGTCTGATAATGATTTGAGGTCCAAAAAAGATTTTCTTTTCTTTTTTTTTATTAAAAGCTCTCACATTTCACCTTTAAGGCATTCTTGCAAATTTTATCTTGTTAATTGACTGCTCATATAGTAATCATTTTACAACACATTAAGTAGCATTCTAATTGGTTTTAATGCCCTCAATTAATTGCAATAAAATGCAACATATATAGAAATCATTAACTCAGTTATATATTCAGTACATATGCTTGCTTTATGATTTTAGGTCTGAAGGATGTGTGTACACCAGAGAAAGATGGAAGAAACATATGCATAGGAAAGAACAAGGAAAGCAATACAATAAACTGTCAAACTGAGAAGAATGAAGGCAAGACACCAATCTAGCAGGCATCAATTCTATGTTGTTATGTACATCACTGAATGTTTTTTGTGCTTCAGTCAGGCTGAAGAAAAGCAAGATAGAAGTTAGAACCTGATTAAACACATCACTGATTGTATCGAGGATGACAGGTTGAATGAATGTGTTTCTTTCTTTCTAGACAGAGAAATCATCTTTAGTTTGTGTGTGCAAGCAGTAAAGAACTGGGAACAGTAAAGAGTAAGAATCATAGCTGCTTGCCTGTGCTGTATGATAACTCCTTACGTGGAAGTAAAATATCTGCAAAATCCATGTGGCACAGAAGCAGAGGGTATTCTCTCCCTCACTTATTTTCTCTGTGTTTCCAGGGATTTCGCTCCATTCTTGTATCCATTAAGCCATAAGTTAAGAATGAAAAGCAGTAAAGCAGACACATCATGATTATTCAAGGTTACCTGTGAAATCTCAGACTTGGAAATTTTTTAAAATGTATTTTCAAAAAAAAAAAAAGCCACCCATCAAATCAGACCTTTACGTATAGTATTCCCCTATAAACACCACGATAGCAAGAATATTTGTCCTTATATGTCCCGCTCTTGCACTCTGAAGCATATTGATGACTGGAAATTGAGCAGCATAAATTGAACTCACAGCTGTTTGCATTCTTGGTGGCTCTCAATATTCCCAGAGCAACCATTTGGAAACTATTACTTTTCTGTCACTTCCTACTCTCCTCCTGAAGGTCTAATCAAGTACACAGGTGAACTTTCTGTCTTTGTCTTAGGAAGAAGAGCTAATATCTTTTCATGATCTGATCAGACTTTTATTGCTCAACCAAAGCAGTTATGAACTTCATGATACTAGATTGAGAGAATTGCGTATACCAGCGAGGACAAAAATACTATTGGTGGATGGAGATAAGACAGGCAAAAAAAAGACATTTTAAAATGTGCAGATTTAAACATACGTTAGTACAAGAGTTTAACTTTGCAAACAATAGTGCTAAATTTAGAAAATTTCTATTTTTTGTTAGATGTAAAAATTAATTCAACATTAGGACTACACTTTGAAGACTCAGATGTATGGAGATCTCCCTGGCATTCTTTATGCAAAAATCATTCAATACTGTGATCCTAAGCCCTTTAAACCAAACACAAAGTTCCCACAGTTATTTTAAAATGGTTATGTCAAATGCTGGGCTCTCTGTACAAGAGAATTATTAACAGCATAAATGGCAGCGTCAAATACTTTATCGCTCCTTATTCATCTGTGCTTTTGATTTAAAATTTTACAGTCAAAATGGAAATACTTATTGACAGACACAAACACAGCGATGTGAATATGGATAGAATTAAATCCATAAGCACTGCCAGATTTCTGCAATGTCTACATGAGCTGTTTTCACACTAGCTAGCGACCTTCAGCCGCTCCTAAAAGTTGTTTGCAAATAATTTCAACAACAAATGTCTCAACAAAAATATATTTTTTCAAATCACAGATAAGGATATTTTCTCCTGTGCACTGTAAATTACTCAACAAAAACCCAAGTATCATAGTTAAGCTGATAGGGAAGTCAAATAAAAGTACTGCTTCAATAAAAATACCTGAATAAAAGTTAAGAAGGCTAAGAAAAATATAAAGGGGGAAGCAGAGGAAGAGAAAGACAGAAGTTAAAATATCCAGAACAGCTCCAGGGTCACCTCCTGCACCACAGATACAAACAGGGGGATCAAGGGGAAAGCTTTTAGGTATGTTTTCATTTGAAAAACAACCATCACCCCCACAGGAGAGAAAAAAAAAAAAAAAAAAAAAAGTCTTCCATTTCCAGAAAAGAAAAAAAAATCTTCAAAATTTGTATTTTCCTCAGCAGTTGTCATTGTGAAAGGTATAAAACAGCAGAACTGAAATCTGAAGTTTGTTTCATATTGACACAGCACACATCATACTGGTTTTACATAAAACACCAACCTTTCAAACCAGACCACCTTTCAGCTCCTGAAGATGAGATTTTCCTGTTCTCTTTTGTCCTGAAGGTCATTTTCCTCCCTCTTTCCCCTAGTTGTGGATAGCCACATGTATCCCTCATTCTATTGCATCATCAGCATTTCTGGACACTTCCAGTCAGTTCTCCTCACTATCCCAACAGTTACTTATCTCTCCATTTCCATTGACAGGTTGGTCTCAGTTTAGCATCCACACAACAAGAATTGGTCAGAGTTAGTGAGAAAAGGATTTGCATTAGCTCCATTTCACTGATGTCCCCAAGACATATCTGTTTCTTCCTTACTACAAATCCTTTTATTCAACCACAATGTACATGCAGCCCTAACGACTACTGCAAATAATGTTTTCCACCAGGCAGAGGAGCACAAAATGCAAATATTTTGCTATTTTCATGATCATTCTGGTACAAATGTTCTTATTTGCAGAGAAAGAAGGAAACAACTTTTTTTTTTTTGCATGAAACTCTCAGTGATACAGCTAGATAAACCTTAGTGAGGAAAAGAACAGCAAATCTTCTCAGAATCCTTAAAGTATGACGTTAACCAAAGCACACCTGTAGGACGTCAAAAGATCACCAGCACAGCGTAGAAACTTGACCATAAATATACTAAGTCTTATCCTGGGGGCCCAAATAACTCTTAACTTTTCTGTTAAGTACTCTTTAGAAGGGTAAGAGATACTTAAATAGGGATCGGAATTCTTTCATATCACACTTCATAGAATCACAGAATGATTTGGGTTGGAAGGCCCCTTTAAGATTGCCTAGTTCCAACCTCCCTGCTATAGACAGGGACACCTCCCACTAGACCAAGTTGCTCAAAGCTTGTCACTAGGCTGCAAGAGCTTCTTGCTGCATGCACCAGAGGCTCTTGGAAAACTATATTCTGCACAAAGATAGTCTATGTGTGGCCTATTTCCCTAGTGTACAGTGGTTTTAATTTAAATTAAAAAAACTACCCAGAGGGCCTCTGGTTCTTAAGACTGAACACTTTGACATTGGAAGCAATTCTTCTCCTCTGCATCACAATATCCCTAGGGCTGGAAAACCCTCTCTTGCCAGCAAGCTGCTTTTCTCACAATAGGTCAGCATCAGTTTCCATTCCTCCTCAAAAATAGCAAAATAACCACCACAACAGAAGAGAATCTGTCATTCCTTCTCATAATGACTCACAGAACAGTCTTTTAGAAGATCGTATACATTCTAAGCACTGGTGGAAGTGTGCTTATAGTAAGGGAAATCTACTAAAAAAAAAAAAAAAAAAAAAGATGGCAAATGGATTTGTTTGAGTGGTTCACAGAAAAACTCTTTCTAGATATTTTTCAAAAATGTCAGGTTATTCTTAAGAGATTCCATTTCTAAGATTTTCCTTACTTGAGATACTGGCAAGGTTTCATCTGTGGAAGATGAGTGAACAAAGCTTCAAAACCTTCAAAACTTTGGTACAGACAGCACACAAGTGTTTCTGACGTTTTTGTTGCAAATTTTGAAATTCCTGTAACTTTATTGCATATTCATCCTGTAGCTTACATTTGACAGAAGACTGTGTCAAATTTCCTGATGGGTACCAGGGGCAGAGGTATCTTTCAGCAGCAGATGAAAATGGAATAGAAAGTAAGCAGCAAATGCTAAGGGCAGTTCAACTAAATCCTATGAAAACTAAGGAAGTGGACTTTCAGATGAGCTATTTGACAGCATTAACATAGCAGCACCACTAAAAGACTTTAATTTAATACTCCAAGATTTGTAACCATAGCTTTTGTCAGTGGCAAAAACTCCCTGTTCTATTTTTTTTCAGACAGGTCAAGTGGACATGAGCAAAGCGTCACATGCACTGCCACATGCAAGTCCACGGAGCATGACTCAGACATATTTCACAAGAAAGCATTGTTAAAAATCACCTCTCTTTTTCATCTGCCACAAAGTAGAAAGACAACTGACTCTCAAAAATCCTAATGTACATAGATGTGACGAGATGCCACTACCAGTAGTAGTCACATCTCACGTGCTTACATATTTTAGCATCATATGAATGATTTCAGTTTCTTTTAATCAAGTATCAAAATGTAAACCTACTAATACCCATAGATATACAGTATAA
Source organism: Phasianus colchicus (assembly GCF_987193195.1). NCBI lineage: Eukaryota > Metazoa > Chordata > Aves > Galliformes > Phasianidae > Phasianus > Phasianus colchicus. Next base: position 59,505,518 of record NC_143438.1, on the reverse strand, counting down.
TGGAAAAAAAAAAAAATAGCTACTTTTGGCTTACAAAGCACTTGGCTCCTTATCAGATACTACTAAAACTCATTAAGTAGCTCAAATAATGATGCACAATTGACCCGCACGGTGCCTCGGCTTTTGTAATCAGCACCAGTTTTTGTCTAAATATGAAACAGTCTAATTATCAAACTACTAACTTCAGGTCTTCAGAGTATTAAAGAAAACAGCCAGTTAATTAGTTCCAAAATACACTTTATGAACTTTAGAAAGTTCAGAGTGATATTAACACTAGGGTACATGTTATGGTTCATCTAAGATTGAAATTTATTTTGCACTATAATCTTCCATTTAGACTGACTAGGGATGGCTATTCTACAAATTGTGTATCCACACAGTTTTGTTATATAAGCTTCACGTACTTCTATTGAATGATTTACCAAAATAAATATCTATTTCAGCAGAAACACTGATAGCAAAGCTCAGCACAACTGCAAATCACAGGGTTTCTATTATCATTTGGATAGTTTTTACTGTATCTTGTCTTGGTATTTGGAATTTCGATCAGATTCACATCACCCCTCTCCTGTTATGCCTTTACTTTAGAAGTGAGAGTCACCATCATTTCTAAACTGCTGTTTAGTACAGTCTGAGAACTAAACAGCACATTTCTGATGGACTTCAATGCAAATAACAGCACTAAGCAGTGAGATAGCACTGTGGTTTAGCATATGCTTTGAAAAGCAACACTAGCTTTGCTGGGTTGTAGACCGTGCCAGAAGTATGAAAAAAGTAACCTTATTTAATAGTTGTTTATGCATTTAAGCATCCCATTGTCTTTCTACAGGCAGAAAGAAAGACAGCAGGTCCTAGACCAACATCAGACAGAAAGAACTATAGCTATTGATGACATGCATATGGATTCAGCATAAGCTGAATCATACACAGATGTGGAAGAAGATGAGCAACCTCAGATCTGAAGAACAGCAGTTAATAAAAGAAATGGTGATATTACCAAAAGGAACATAATAGTTTTCAAACAGGGACATATTTACTTCTACCTTACAGGACAATTTCTTCCAAATCTGTATATTTGTTTATAAAAATGGAGAATAAAAATGTAAGTAAAAAAGAAAATGTAAACAAAGGATTAACATTTAGCTGCACAGAACTCTTTTTTTTTTTTTTTCCCTCCCTATGAAGTTACTTTGCAACTCTACCTGTCATGCTTTTAAGTAGTTGTTTCTCAGGCAAGTCCTTATAAAAATACTCCATGTTCAGATATGAAGGAGACGTAATAAAAACTTTTCTTTTTTTTAACAAGTGAAATTTTTACTGGTCATAGGGCTGGAAGAGAATATCAACAACTCAACTAATGAAGCATACACTACGACATCACCCACAATTCTAGGATATCCTCTACACACATTTGGCTTTGTGAGGGTAGCGCTGGAGAACAAAGATGGAAAAATTGGTCATCTGATGTTTTTTTATATTTGTAATTGAAGTAATCTATGACTATCCTAAACAGACCGATCCATTTGTGTTTGGAAGAAAAGTGATAAAAAGCTAGAAAGGTTTCAAAGTCACTAGCTTTCTGAAATAAAACATCTAAATAACACTTCAACGTGAAGGCGGAAATGAAAGTCACAAACCAATGAAAGGGAGACATTTATAGCAGAAAAAGACTCATTTAGAAATGTGAACTACATTTTCTGCTTCTAGAATGTTGTGTACTAGCTTGTGATTGGAGTGAGTAAGAGTGAGGGGAAGGCTGGAAATTAGTAAACTTCATAGGTAGGTACATAACTATCACCTTAATGAACACTCAGTTTTGTCCAGACTCAGAGCTTTGAGGGATAAGAACAGATAAAAATAAGTTCTCACACAAGACAGCACCATACAGCTCAATTACAAAATCTATCAGATATGTCAATCACGGAATACACAAGAGTTACCTGAAAAGTCCTGGGAAAAGCCCTGGTGCTCAGGCAATTAATCAAACAATAGAGACAAAGAGAAATGACCATACTCACTATTCGTAAATGGCACTATATATACAAATACAAATCCAATAACTTGTGCTAATGTGAGGGAAGGATGCTAACTTAGCATCTGCTGAACAACCAATGGATGTCACATCTCACTCTCTCACAGTGAAACAGGCATCTTAAGCCTAGGGTTACCAGTACAGCTCAGTCTCCCCATGCTGAACATCTTAAACATTAAGTGATTCCACCAAAGATGTGATGAGTCAGTAATAAAGCGGTGTAATAAAGTCAGAAAACAGTCCCCTCAGAACAGCTTAGATGATAATGACAAAGTATAGAATCAGTGCTGCTGTCTGTTAACACATCAACACCCCCCCAGGTCTGTTCTTTAGTTGCTTCCCCAGGGAAATGGAGGATTGATGTTTTTATTTATTTATTTATTTTAAAAATCAGAAGTCATCTAAACAGGTAAGAGAAATCACATCAGATGCTGCGTGAAGAAATGCACTGTCAAAGGCAGAAGTCCATACGTGAGAAAAGAAAGTATACATAAAAGAGGTCTAAAGAGTAAATACAATAGATATGCTGCTATTAAACTGTAAACTGTGCATCAAAAGGAAAAACTCTACATAAAATTATCCATAAATATAAAGCCTTATCCTGGAATAATACGTATTTGATTCCTGAATATTCAGTTGCACTGGAATACCTGGGGTAAACTCCTATCAAGTTCTTGATAACGAAAACTACTCTCTAATTGAGCTGACATAAATTTACAGTGATTACTGACAGTTTGTCATTCTTATGTTTGTTTGTTTTTTTGAAGTTGTCACCTGAAGCCATTCTGACTTTCTTGACTCACCAATATTTCTCTGTGGCATCAACTTTACAGAAATTAAAGCTAGAAAAAATAACAGAGAACAAGAGTTGCAACAATTCAGAGTGGGAAACAAGACGCCATAAAACAGATTCTCACTTTATTAAATCTGTCATTTTTCTATTTTGAGATAGCTACTTAATGTTTTCACTCTTTGTATACTTTCTTATGTCCATCCAAAGTAAAACAAAATTCTACAGAAATTCCAGTGGGATTTTCTAGCTTACCAAATAAGAAAAGATTTAGAGAGAATCACATCTGAATACTTCCACTGCTAAGGGATGCTGCTCTTCATAGACCACAAATAACATATGCTCTTATACCCTCATTTGTTGATATTTAAACCAAAAGTGACAGTGAATTAATCCGATGTTCAGATCCAAAACAATCCACACAGGTTATATTTAATTCTCCATGACAAAAAAAATAGGCTTATATATTCAAGTAGCATAGGTAATTATTATCACTTGTTAATAATTCTAATTTGAAGCAGATTTCTCAAAGAACAGCTTTCCCTATGCTTGTAAAAGAATGATTGCAAAGACTTCTCTGGTTATTTCTAACTGCCATGGCAGTACATGCCTCTGAGGTCCAGGATATTTCATGCTAAACTTAACTATCAAGAGTTTGTTGAGTGTCATCATGGGAATTATTAATTGGACAGCAGACATTCTACCTCAGTAAAATGTATGTCACAGTAAAGAAAACAATTGCAGAATTAAAAATAATGTGGTTTTGTCTTTTTCTTTTTTTCTTTTTTTTTTTTTTTGAAGAAAAAAATACTTTTGCCTTAGACAGGTATATTCTCTTTTATAATGACATATGATCATTTATCTGACTTTCAGAAAGGCACCAATCAAGCTCTATAGTCTCAATCAACTCATTGCTGAAACTAAAGTGAGGTCTTTTGCCTGTTTTCCCAACACTGCTTGTGACTTCTCCAGGACCTCAACAGAAAGCTCCAAGCAGATGGAGTTGGGTCAGAAGAAAAGGGCTGTCTAAACAGGCTGCTGTTGGACAACTGGCAGCCTACAACTGTTGACTTCCATTAAGCATTATTTCCAAGTTCTGTGTCAAAGATGTAGGCAGGCAATGCTACGTAGACTGAGGCTGTTGTGATAACCAGCTTATCAATGAAAGAAGAGCTGAGTACCAAAAATAAGGTGGGCATGAAAACAAATCCATTACGTATTCCTATAGCTAAGAACCACACACAACTGTTACATCATTCGCCTGCCTGGCAAACATGGAAAGAGCAGTGAAACTGCAGAGGAACAATGTTCTCCTCACCTCCTGCTTACAGGTAGTTTTTTTCTGTTTGTTCATTGAACAATAAGATGTTGGTTACGCTGTACTTGACTATCTACAGAAGAATCAACACAAATGCAGGAATGTTGCCTTGAACCCCTTGGGAGGCAGCATAGCAGAGAGTTCTTGGATCTGAATGCCATTTGAACTTTGTTGGAAGAAAAAAAGGAACGATTCAAATTGGAAAGAAAATTGAGGGACTGAGGTTTGTTTAACCTTCTTCCAACTTACAAGAAATCTTTGCTGAAAGAAGTTGTCAGCAATTATAATTCAATCGTATCTGAGATCGGATATTTCTATTTACTGTGTAATTCCCTAAAAGCAACTGTTCTTATTTATCAGCAAAGATGTAGACCCTATGAATTTCTTTAATATTTACAAAGAAGGATGTATGTTATCTGAAATTCTCTTTATTGTTTCAAAATACACCAACTGCTGTAACAGCAAAACTTTTCTCACAGTCTTTGCCTTGTTTATATCCACTAGAGATACAAGAGAGGCTGAAGGGCAGTATTAGAGCAATCATTAGGACTCAGAGCTATCACAGAAATAACTGAGATCTTGAGACATTGAGATCTGAAAAAGGCTTAGATTCAGACTGTATTTCAGTCTAGGAAATTACTTAGGAATTTTTAATATCATAATTCCATAGAAATTAAGTGAATAATTCTCATTTATACCAGTATTGGTTTTGGTTTCTATGTCTTTTTCAAGTAATTTTATCCTAATTCCTAATAGGAACCACGCACTGTTACATCCTCAGGTTTCTGTGAGGAAATTGCCTCTAAATTTCAGAACAACTTTTCAGCTTGTTTATTTTTAATGACTGTTTTATACACTTAAGCATGTTTAGAAATAAAGGAAAATAATATCTGAAATTAGGGGTTCATTAAGCAAACAAGCCATAACTGTACACAGCTCAGAAGATATTAAACTATCTTACCTGTCATGGAGTTTGAGAATACTATAGGACATAATGCAGAGCTTACTGAGATGTCATTTTAAAAACTCCATTAGTATAATAATAGGTTTGTCTACTGGCTCTGTTTCCCAGCTATAGTGCATTAAATGTCATTTAACCGTTCCAATAAATTCAGACCCATGGGTGCAATTGGTAAGTATAAGAACAGAATAGACTGGTGTAATAGATGGATCAATAGACAGAAGAAAAATATAACAAGCAGTTAATGTTTTGAGGATGGAAGCAATATGAAAAATCAGTATTAAGCTAATTGTTTTGAAATTTTAACATTCAAAAAAATGCTTCTCTAAATTAGCTGATTTATTGTATGCTGCTACAAGTCTTCTTTTTCACTTCAGATGAGTTGCTGCTAGGACTTACTTAGCAGAAGGAAGAACACATCTACAAACACAGATGAAGATGCTCCTGTGTCAGATGTAAACCTGTAACAAGAGCGTTATAGTGCTGCACTTTAGAGACAAACTGAGCATTTCTTAGGATTTTCTAGTTCAAAACACAGCAAGAAATTGTGATGTACATCATTACTGCTGATACAACAGGGAGAGTTTGTCAAGAGATTTATATTTTTACTGCTCTCCTGCCTCTAAACAAAATGCTTTTCATTGTGTAGTCTGATTTCTTTCAGAATAGCTAGGGCTGTTAAAAGAATCCCCTTCAGTGACAATGCCTGTAGCCAAACCAAGCACTCAAACACTGCCATATGTGCCCAAAGCCACATCCGCTGGAGCTCCTTTATGGCCCAGCAGAGTTGGTGGCACAGCATATGGCAGCAGTCACTCAGTCACTGATACCCACCACACAGCTTTGACAGCCTCGAAACTGCCAAAGCTGATTGAGCAGCTGCCTAACAATGGTTTTAAATCCTCTCTACTGTACTGCATTCCAGCCTGGGTTTCAAATCTCCTTTCCCAGGCAAAATCGAATCCTAGAGAATTTAGTCTTTGCAATCATTCTTTTACAAGCATAGGGAAAGCTGTTCTTTGAGAAATCTGCTTCAAATTAGAATTATTAACAAGTGATAATTATTTATCCAAAGTCAAATGAACCACCCAGCTGGCTCCATTGGATCAGGGCATTCACTACAGAGGCACTGTTCTTAGTCAAAAAGCAAACCCCAAACTCCAGTAAAGGTGGGTATCAGGTGGGTATATGGACATGTTGAGAACAGCAAGTGGTGAGACTAGAATGGCAAGAAGCTAGAAATACAGAACAGTACCCAAGTACCAAGTCCTTGGTGTTTTATTTGACACGAACACATCAGAGGAGCAGTGTCCTCTTTTAGTGCTCTGTGCCTGATACAAGACCAGGTTACATCATTCACAATGGGAAGTGGTATGAACCCTGACAGCCATTGCACAAGGGCTTTATGTCCTGCAATGACAAGGAGAAAGCTAAGGCTTTTGCTGTTACTCACATTTTCACACTGGGAACACAACCGCTCTGCACAGGCTGCTCTCCTCCCCCCTCAGAAGTGAAGGGGTTGGCTGCAATCTAGCCCACAGCTTGCCCAGCAGCAGGACTGTGCTCATGTTCCTGACCACATTGGCTTTATCATAGGAGAAGGAATGACGAGGGCCACAAAGGATCCCTTCCATATAATTTCAGCAACTCACAAGCTAGAACTTTTATATTCTACTGTGAATTTAGATGAGAGAACTGAAGTTTGTTCTCTAAACGTTCAGAAATATAACTGAAAAAAAGATCAGATTTGAAAATGAGGAAAAGCAATGTAGCCAAAAATACCACAGCAATTTTTATCTTCTTCTTAAAAGGGAAATCAGCTACTTATTAATTTGCTGGCCTCCTCATCTTACTACTTATGATATAAAACCTGTGAAGGAAAAGCCAATCTCTGCACTATATGCACTTATAATGCTTAGGAAAGTGGGAATCTGATTTACAAGGGCACACAAATATCACTACAAAAAAATAAAAATAATATTAATAATAAAATGTATTTTCAGTGACACCAACATAAAACTTGTTCCATGTTATGGTGAACCTAGCAAAATAAGAAGAGTGGCCTTGAGCCTCCATTAAGGCTAAGCACTTTTTTCAGCCAGGAGCATAATCTGTGAACTAGGTAATTATTTCAGGAAGATCTTTTTCCACCCATTTGTTCAGTGAGTGAACAATGTTGAAATAAGTAGGCTTGAGACTAATTATTTTTCCTCAGGAGCCCCAGCAGGATTCAGTGGGAGGTCTGTTGCAGTGATTTTATTCACTACTTTGAGGATTTGTGACCATAGTTAACCATTCAGAGGTACCAAAATAGAGCAATATAGCCTACATTCCACAGCTTTTTAAACAAATTTTAAACAAAAATTGTGGGCTATGCACAAATTTGGGCATAAAAGAAAGGAATTACGTAACTATTTTTTTCTTTCCCTGAAGCAGAGAGAAAGGAACTGCCCACACTTTGATGTCCACAGAATCACGATCTGCAGCAGGAGGGAAGTTTTGTGACTATTTCTTATTATATTGTTCAATGTGGGAAAAGAAAGTTGAATGTGAACGTACATGGAAATGGCCAACAGGGATCAATGGCTTAATTCCTCTTCTCCAGTGTAACAAAGTAAGCAAGTACAGCTTCTCATTTCATCCTAGCAGGCAGATACACTGCCTATGTAGCCCCTTCCATAAAAGTTATGGCCCTATATAACCTACAGCACAGATATGACTAATCCTTTTGAAAACATACTCAGATTCACTGAGTGGCCTAGTTCTAGAACCACAGTTGTTCCCCATTTCTTCCAGGTGTGCAACGGCTTGATTGGGGACGCTAGGTTTGAACTCTGATCCTAGCCCGTATCTTCAGCAAACCTTTCAGAAAATAGATGGTCAGCTACCTTCTGAAACATTACAGAAAGTGATAGCTACCTGTATTCATGTAAATTAATTCAATAATGTGACTGCTATCTTCCAGGCTTTTTCTATCTGACTAGAATACACTATTCATTTAGTGATCCGCGAGACCTCTAGTCAAGCATCATGCCTGCACTTTAACTTGTTGCTCCACCTTCCCATTCTTCTAGCAGGGGAATGAAAATGAGCTATTGAAAAATCAATCAACAACCAATAAAGCAAGTCTCCTGGTTGTAAATATCAGCTACAGCACAGAATGCTACTCAGCTCTCACAAGAAGTCAGACCAGAAATGTAACTGAAAGCATGAGTTAGTTACAAGACAACAATGGATGACAATAAAATAAGATAGAACTGTGTAAGAGTGAGACTAATTCAGCATAAGGAAATATTATGAAGTTTCATAGCCTAACATCTGCTTCATAGAGGACAGCAAATGCCTAAAGTTTATCTTTTTTTTTTTGAAGTTCTGCCATACATTTTTACTTACTTTAGGATACGTATACTTTTGCATTACTATGGACCAGCTTGTTGTTTTGTTTTTTTTTTTAATATAAAATTACATGAAGCAAACAGACTTGCCTTCATTTTTAATTCAGAGACAAGATATAAAATTCCAGTCCCATCCTGGCATGCTCTATACAAAACCCTGGCACCACCATGACATAACTCTACACCAGCTTTCCTCTACATTCTCCACTATTTTGAAGGACGTATAATCAATGAATATACAAATATGTAATCAACGAGTATACAGAGAAGTTAGGCTGATCTTTAGAGAGCATATAGCTGGAAAGATTATCACATTGGAGAGGGATGATCAGAAATGAACTGAAAAGCTTACCTGTATCCTGGGCTCACAGAAAAAGACTCCAACAAGAGCAATCTCTGAAGAGAGATCAGTCCTCAGTGGCAGTCAGCCCGTAAATGGGGTCTAGCAGAGGTGCAGCCAGCCTCCACCCCTTCCAGTCACACAGCTGAATTGCCTTCACCTGTGCTCCCACAGCTGACTCAGTGCTCACCTCAGGTGATCAATCAGAGGTTCAGGCCGTGATTCAACAGTTCCCATACAAAGGACTGTGAGAACATTAGAATAAAAACTATGTTTTTAATCAACATGAAGCTACCAAATGCTTTTGTACATTCTCATAACACAGTCAAATGCATTCACAGTGACCAAAGCTTTTTACAAAGAAAACAAGACAAAAATACTATTTCATGTGCCCCTGTAGAAAATCTGTTTGCTGTTGTCTTTTAATTGCAAATACCATAGGTAGAAGACATCTTGGTTTTTGAGTACAGCTTTTCCAATCTCTGATTTTCACTGATGAGATCTGATTTTTCGCCTTGAGCTGTTAATAAGGATTCTCATGAAACTGCTGATATAAACCCTTGGGTACTTACATTTCTAAGCAGAAAGAAATTCTTAACACACAATTATGAATAAACCAACTGAAACCTACTATTGAAGGTCATTTGTTTTTCTGCAATGATACAGCTCAACATTTTTTTCTGAACTTTCCAGATGTGGCATATAAATTCATCTGTATTTAATAAAGCTACAGTTTGTCTTCAATTAGTGACTTATCCATAATGGTTAAACTTTCTATTCAGACAAAAGTTAGCTAAGGACAAGTCACAAAGAAAATTTCTCATCAACCCCCCATTGACATTGGTAGACATTAGGGTGCTGTTCTTATTCAAGGGTTTTAGCACCCAAGATTTCAAAATGAATCCATTCAGTAGATACTGTACCATTAGTTGTAGCATTTGGTCATGCAAAGAAAATTTGAAGGTTTTGATGAAGAGCGCACACACTCAGAACATGTGGAACCTAATTCAAGAATCTTCTAAAAACAGTAAAATTTGAATAAGTTCCACTGGATGGTTCTAAGAGAATGTGAATTGCCATTCATGGGTTGGATCAAAGAATAAAATTTCTTGATGCGCAGTTTGTCTTCTATATATGCTTGACTGCTATTTAAACCAAAACAATGTACATTTCCTATGCAACTTGTGACTTCCATTACACACTGAAAGGATATGCTTTGTGTCAGGTTTTTCATGACAAGAATGTGTGAAGAAAACCTATTTTACAAAGTAAGACAGAAGCAAAGGGTCCTCCTTTCATAAACAACGGCAGTTTCAAGAGAGCTGCAAATTCCATAAAGATGACAATTCAAATGTAACCATCACATAGAAAATGTCAGATAGTACAGATTGCTGTTCACTATTCTAAGTCAACAGATGTACAACTGCATCCTTCAAAATACACCATTCCAAAATAATTCTTTGATGTTAATAAAAATATCTGATTTCCAAAGTATATTATAATACATTGCTTGGTAGATTCTTCAGAAATACTACTGTTTTCTTTATACTGCACTGAGAAATTGCGTTTTATAGCTGGTCAAGAAAAAACTATATGGTATATGTTAAAGACAAAATTATACCAGCCATCATGTTCATTTGAGAATCTCCCATTTGGCACTGAAAATGCAAATGCATTGATATTTACATACATATCTATGAGAGTTCCCAGATACATGAAATTCAAAAAGAGACTGTTTACCTAATAAAGAGTAGTCACAATCTAGAGCTGGAATGCTCCAGGATTTGGGGAAGTGTAAGAGTGTGTTCATTAAGTCTTCCTGTTTGCTAGATACAAGAAAACTCCAGACTCTCTCCTCAGCTGAAATTCCAGTCTCCTCAAGTTTCAGTTTTCAGCTCTCTAAAATTTGAATAACTTCGTACAATAGCCAAATACAAGATACATCTTTCATTAGGGACTAAATATGACTGGAAGTAGTGGCTTGTAGTACTGCCTCGTTAAATACATCCCAGCTTAAAACCATTCTGTTCTCTTATTCTTCCCATCTTTTCATCCTCAGATTTAAAATTACCAAAAATGCCTTAGCCAAATACATGTCTTATTCTTTGAGGCACCAAGATACGTATTCCATTTTTAGCCTGTCCACCCAGAGATGAATCTAAAAGCTAAAAGTTTGTTGTTTTCAAGAACATATTTCTGTAAGCCTCATAGTGACTTTCTTGTTTTAGCTCTCTGATCTGGTACTCACACCCTCACTTTGTTGCAATTTGCATACCTCTCATCCCACTTTGAGTTGTCACATCTCTCTCCAATTAGGAAGTTCATGCTTTTGCTTTCTTCGCCTCATTTGTTGGTAATTCAATCCTCTCCTCCCTTCTCAGCCACAAAGTCAATTTGTCTGCTTAAATCACACCTTAAAAGCTTATATTTTATTCATTGCTTAAAATTCATTGCCTGTTGAATCAATTGTGATAATCTGTATGAAAGCCACTATACGTTATAAATTATCTAGTGTTTGATTTGCTGAAGATCAAAAAAAAAGTTAGAGTTTCAGCTAATCATACAAACACATATATTAAACACTTCACTTAAAGAAAAAAAACAAAACAACACATTTGATTAGAATATTCTTTTCCTCAGAACAGCAGTACTGAATGCACAACAGTGACAGAATGCAAAATTAAAGTATTTCAGTCAAAACAGAAACACAGACAATAACCTCCAGGCAAGAGAATAGCCTATCACATCTCATCTACTGTTCGAAAGTTATTTGCTATTTTTCATTTTTTAATGTTACTTTCCCTGAAGGCTGATGTCTCTCAATTACAAGCTGCAGTCTTTACAAAAGTGGCTGTAAAGTTGTATTTGCATTCTTTAACATGCAAATATATACAGAGGAAAAAAATAATAATCATTTGATTATTATCACCTGTTAATTCTTCATTTAGGAACACCAAATTAAATTAGAAGCAATAAGGAATTAATTATAAAGGGCCAATATTCCATTATGCATGACATGACAATTTATTCAAAATACTGCTTGCAAAAGTATACACTTGATATTGAAGAAATCAGGTATTCAATAAATGTTTCTGTATTCACTTTTGTTTTCGAACCATCTGTGCACTTGCTAAATCAGCAGTTGGTACAGGAACATTGGAAGAGACTTTATGGTTCGCCATATCCAGCCTGTTGCTAATGCACTTCTTCTTAACTGTTCACAGACATTTTTAGCAAATTATAAGATAACGGCTTCCTCAGCTATTTGCAACTCAGTAGCTCTATAGTAAGAGCAATAAATCCCAATATCAGTTCCTAACTGCAAAGTCTTGCATTTTGCACCGTTCAATTTTTACCGATTTCTCTTCATTCAGTCACATTGCCCTCATTTTGACAACACCTCCTGGCTTCATTTATCAACAAGCTTCACAGTACTACTATTTCCACAACTTTATCATTGCAGAGGCTCAGAGTGGTTCCAAAAGCCATCTCTAAAGCACCATCTTCAGCCATCTAAAGCCAGCATTCACGCTCTGGATCAGCATCTTCATACTCAAGTAAAGCTGTCATCCCTTCCTCCCTTAGCTCCTACTGAACTCACAGTTCATATAAAGATGCACAGGTTCAAGTAAACAAATATCCAAACCAGAATCCAATTAAAAATTCCTGTATCAACAGTCTTTTTCAAGTTTCATGTTATAAAGCATTTATTTTATCGAAGAAGAACCAAGAAAAAAAAACAGAGGCTGACTCATTGAAGGCTTATTGAAGCAATCAGCAGCAACACAGCACTTGTTCCATCAAGTTTGCTAATACAACACATTCAAAGAAGTAACAGGTGGGAAAGGGAAGATTTCAAAAGAAATGATGAGGCATTCAGCAAAGCCACAAGGCAGTGCCAACACTACAGATTTAAATCACCCATCTTCCCTATCACATTTACGGAATAGAAGGAACAGAAAAACATCATTGCATTTGTTCAATTCCCATCCGAACTGCAGAAAATTAGTAACACATGAGACTGAAAGGTTAATTATCTGCAGCCATCCATTCCATTTTATTAAGTTATGGTCACAGTTTTGGTGCAGTATTACCTGAAATTAATAGTGAGATCTCTGCTGCAAAAGGCTTGTGTAGGTATTTTGAAATACAGTGAGTTCCTTCCAAATACCTAATCTATTTTTTGTGCAGAACATTAAAGAAACATGAAGTAGAGGTGGAGTAGGCTGGAAATTAGATCTGCACAAATAGGCTATATTTCAAGACCCTTGTGATAACCTTAGCAAATTAGAAGGGATAAGATCAACTCATGCTAGCAAGTATGTCCAATTTTATTGTGCTGATACAGAGACAAATCAGCACTTTTACACATATCATTTTAATTGTCACAGAATTAGTCACCAAAGCCTACAGCAGCTTTCAAAGGGAATGTTAAATCAACAACTGGAGAAAATATATTTGAATACATTTTGCCAGCAAATGCTCATTCACTTTTATTATAAAACTTTGGCCTATGGCAATATTAAAGCACATCAAAACTATGACTATGTAGAAATCCACGCACTAGAAAAATCACAGTTTCCTGCTTGTGACCTCACTGGAACAGTTTCTCTTAAATTCTGGCTTAGTCTTTCACCTCATCTTTCACTCAAAGAACCATCAACAGATGGAAACTTTGTCCTAGGAGCACACAAGTAAGACTACCAGTCCAGGACTATTGCTTTTCTAATGACTCCAGCTCACCATAGAGTGGAAGACAGAGAAACTGAAGAAAAAAAGCATCAAACTGTTACATAAAAAGAGGATTTGAAACTGATTGAAATCAGAAGCAGTTTTGGGCTAGAAAGGGAAGCATGCTGTGTAGGATACACTGAGTAACCACAAACTAGCTCTCAAGACTCCAAACATGAAAGATTTTGTGATAGACACCTCTTCTGAACCGAGTCCACAGATATTGACATAAGGTGTGACCTTGTCCATGTATGAATGAAAAGGTCAATTAATGCACCAAAACAAAACAAAACAAAAACAAAAAAAAACCAACCCACAATACAAATGATCAAAACGATACAACAAAATACTGTTCCAGGTACTCCACAGACTCTTTCCTCATCTTCAGGAGCAGATGAAGTTTCTACCAGGAAATATGTCTGTTATCTTGGCTGATCTGCTTAGCACAAACTGAGCCATTAAAAAAAAATCTTAAGGAGCCTTAGTGCAAAAGTTATCCAGCATGACTGCACATACCCCCTTCTGCTTTCCACTGATGTTTAGGTTGTTGCTGAGCAATAGGACCAAACCAGCAATTTTCCTGAGATCCAACCTGACCTCCCCCTGGCACTACCAAAACCTATTGACCTATCAATAGTAATCAGGAAGAAGAAGTCGGCCTCCGCCTCACCACAGCCTCTTTTCAGGTCGCTGTAGAGAGCAATAACATCTCTCCTGAGCCCCCTCTTCTCCATACTGAATAATCCCTGTTCCATCCACTTTTTCTCATAAAACTTGTGCTCCAGACCGTTTACCAGTTTTCTTGCCTTTCTCTGGAGGCGCTCCAGAGCCTCCATCCCAGGCTGTCATTGGCTGCCTTGATCCCCTGGGAACAATGCTGGTTCATGTTCAGCTGGTTGTTTTTTTCCTTTTCCTATGTGCCACTCTGCCCCAAACCTGTAGTTGCATGGGGCTGTTGTGACTGAAGTGCAGAACACAGCACTTGTGTTTTTTGAACCTCGTGCAATTGGCTCAGCCCATCAATCCAGCCTGTCCAGATCCCCTGTAGGACCTTGCTACCTTCAGGCAGGTCAACACATCCTCCCAACTTGGTGCCATCTGCAAACTTACTGAGGGTGCACTTAATTCCCTCGTTCAGATTATCAATAAAGATATTAAACAGGGCTGGCCCCAGCACTGGCCCCTGAGGAATATCACTTGTGACATGTCACCAGCTGAATCCAACTCCATTCACAACCATTCTCTGGGGCCAGCCATCCAGCCAGTGTTTTACTTAGCAAAGAGTACAGTAGGATATATTGCCTAAAGATCAGCTGCAATCAAATAAAGTATCAGATCTTCCAATGCATAGCTCTCAGTAAAAAGTTTCCAGTTCCTTTACTTCAGATAGGAAATTCATGCATACCTGTGGTTTCTCTCATTTTGCTTCTATTAACATTATTACTTAGTCCACACAAGTGTATGCTTTAGTTATTATTTATATTAGTTACATTGTAAAGAAACAATAATAGAACTAAAGTTTAAATACAGCCTCATGAGGAAGGAATACAAGCATTTCTAAATTGAAACCCATTCTAAATCTTTAAAAGGCTATTCCACATTTCACCAATTATAATTTCTTCATGAATAAGCAAATCCATGTAGGAATGATGAGTCCTTTTCTTGTTACAGGATTCTGAGGAAACTCAACACTACTGTGAGCAAAACTCATTTTATTTGGCATGATATTGGTGACTGTGTCAGATATCAGATGAGATTTCAGTTTTGAGTACATTGCCTCTGGGTATTTACAAATAAAATCTCTATATAGCAAAAAGTTGTTTTGGATGGGAGCTGGTTATGAAGTTGGAATTTTGTTTGGTCTGAACAGGCATATAAAAGAAAGCCATCACAGTCTTAGCTAATATTTTGTAAACAATTCCTGGGATACCTGTGATAAGAGGGGACTAAGAAGCAATTTAATGCGGAGCTGCTAAATTCTAGTTTGCATGAAGCATTTTAAGTGATCTTAAGGGAATGCTTCAGGTCATCGGTCACGAACTGCTTTGTAGTAGTACAAAACTGAGTGATGAAGGTGAAGTGACTTATTTTTCCTTAGTTTTGATTTATTGCTGTGTAAACTAAAGACTGTAGTAACAGCTAGATCAACGAACCTCACTTCGATCAAAACACATGGCTGGGCTAATTAGCAGCTAAGCAAACAGCAGCATGAAAAATGGTAACCCTTAATTACAGCCTCAAGTATACTGCTGGGCATTTGGAATTGTCTGTTTATCCAAAAAGAACAATAAGTAGCTTGCCACATGTTTCTCATGTCTCAGAGGACTAATTAAAACTGGCCATCCCTGGTCCAGGCCACCTGAGTACTGATTAGATCTCCTCTAGTAAAGATTGCTTCCAGCCTTTGTCCACCAATGTTTTTTTTTTCCCTGTGACCCTCACTTCTTTTGTGCGGCAGCTCACTATTAAATTTCTCTCAGTAATTCAGCTGAATTGCTGCTGTCCTGCCCATTTTAGTAAAACAGTACCTTAGCTGTCTAACTGAGGAACTGATGTTCAGATAGTGAGCACTGTTCGTGACAGCTCCTAAGCTTCTGGTAGGGAGCTCAGCTGCATTTGCATTTGATTTCCTAACCAATCCTGCCAACGAAGCCTCTCCTTTGAGAGGAGCTGGCATTAGAAAAGCTATCTCATTAGTGAGCAACCAGAAGGTACTAGAACTCTTAATATAGTACCATAAGAGTGCTGGTTCTGCAAAGCAAAGTGACACAAAGCATCCTTGAGATAAAAAAAAGTTCTAACAATCCGACTTGTTCAATCTAATTTTGTGGACACACAGAATTTGGATCCTAGGCATCTTAAATAACTCCTTCCAGCCTGCCTTACTTTGCATGTATTTACAATGAATCTCTTAGGCTTCCATGACACAGAGTTCCATTCATTCTTCCCTAAGCCCTAATTAATAAGCTTAAATGATTTGTTATCTGTAAATGTTCTGATGACTGCAAGTCTCCATTCTACAATCCTACTGGCAAATTTTTGGTAGCACCTCATCCAAAGAAAGAACCCACTGCTACCATCTGTCTGTACTAAATGCTTTACAGTCTAAATCTTATAAATTAGACAGTATTAATAGTAACTATTTCCTCCTGAATTATTTTAATGCTACTGATCAATAGCCAGGATGCCTAAAACATAACATATTTCAATAATCCTAGATATGAAGGAAAAAAAAAAAAAAAAAAGAAAGAAATTTAAATATATTGTAAAAATATATATAAAAAATATAACAGGTGGCAAAAGAAAAACGACAAGTCATTTTTAACGTGTCTGTACTTAGTGTCCATGACACAGATGCAGTCAGAATCTTCTGGCATCCCTAAAAGACATGATTTCTTTGAGGGACACAAAATCTGGACAATGATGGAAATCTAACTCAGTACTTTGTACAGTAGAAGACAAGATCTTATAAATACTACTGGAAGGCTTTTCTTTCCAATGACCTAGAATGCAGGACTTTACACAGTTGATGCAAGTTGTTCTTTCCAAGCAACTCCTTCCTGCCAGTCCACCCAAATCTCCACACAGAGCAGTTAGCTTTAGCATACAAGTATTAGAGGAGCCACAAAGAATAAAGTGACTGCTGCTCTGAAGAGAGCCCCTCTCTCTTGGCTCTACTTCACCATTGGAGACTTACAGAGAGTTGTGTCTAAAAAGCGTAGCAATACCAACACTTTTTAATAGAAATAAAAGGGTTGATAAAAGGTCTGTTTATAAACCAAAGTTGTTTTCCCTTCCATGCAGAAACAATTAAGGAGAGAAGTGATAGGAAACACTGAAGCCTAAAAGGCAGTGTTAAGAGACTGAAAGTCTTCATTATGAGATTATCATTACTGAGGATGCCACACAGAAAACAAAACTGAACAGGAAATAGAAAGTTTCTATATGCACCACACAGTAACATCAAGCACAGAGCAGTTAAAATGCATTCAACTTTACCATCCCATACATGAGATAATGTGGTTTTGTACTTGATTTGTAATATATATCACTTATTAACTATTGAATCATTTATACATATTTAAATACAAAGACAAAGCTGTTTAAAAGAAAAAAAAAGCGATCACGAGCTTTGCAATTAAATCAATTCAGCACATGATAGTGGGTTCCTGTAAAAAGCTGAGAGGTTATTGTTCTTCTGAGTATCATTACAATAAAAGAGTCCACAGTTAATGTACCACAGATTAGCAGTATCAAACAGCTCTACTGAATAAAAGATGCAGACATACCAGAACACAGATAGCACTATGACTGGGTTATCAAAATATGCCAGTAATAAGCAAGTTCAGAGAAATACTGTTATCTGTCTAGTGGAAAAACAAAATTTTGAGGCCAAGGCAACCTTATTTTTAAGGAGTATAAGGTAAAATTCATTTCTGTTGAGGTATACTGAAAAGGACAATTATGCAGTATCATAGAATCATAGAATGGCCTGAGTTGAAAAGCACCACAATGATCATCTAGTTTCAATCCCCCTGCTATGTGCAGGGTCGCCAGTCACCAGACCAGACTGCCCAGAGCCACATCCAGCCTGGCTTTGAATATTTCCAGGGATGGGGCATCCACAACCTCCTTGGGCAACCTGTTCCAATGCATCACCACCCTCCGTGTGAAAAACTTCCTCCTTATATCTAACCGAAACCTCCCCTGTCTCAGTTTAAAACCATTCCCCCTTGTCCTATCACCATCCACCCTCGTAGTGTGTTCAGATCTGAACAAATGCCTTGGAGAGCACTACATGTCAGTGAAATCAGAACCAGTCTGCCTAGGACACAAAATGGGTTGAACTGTGAGAGATGACTTCATCTGGGCCTGTCCCACTTCATTACAAGATGCTCAGCTAATCCATCAGGATCCCATTTACTGTAAAACAAGTTGCTTGACAGCTTCTCAGCCTCATCACCCCATTGCACTAAAAACATCTATCTGCTTGATAGAAATACTGAGTCAATTAAGGGAGATGGCCAATGGAAATGACATTTTTCTTCTAACAATTCTCTACTGGATATAAATAAAATACTTTTAAATGTTCTAGAGAAAGTGATTATACATGCACAGGTTCCCCCTTCAGCAACTTACCACAGCAATTGCCAACAGTAAAAGATAATTGTCCTTCTAGATCATTTAGGAATCAGACCTCTCATCTTCAAAATCTGAACAAGTTGTGTTTAATTATGATTGGACAATGCTTTATCTTGTATACTATAAAAAATAAATATATGTTAAAATTCATATACAATGCTATTGCATAACATACTAGATACATAATATTCTTTGAGATGCTTTTCTATGTAAAGGATGGATTATTTATTGCCCACTGAAATTCTAGAATATATTTTGAAATAATAACAAGATCTATGTTTAATCTGGTTTCATACAAATTAAAGGAGACTAACTTTGAACTGAAGAAAATTCAAAGCAAGAGAAGTAATAAGAATAAAAAATATCCTGAAAAAGTTTGCTTGGTTTTATAAATCAGTTCTCACTTCCTTGTGTACATTTGCTATAAACATTTTTGAGATCGAATTTAATAACCCTGATTGCGTATTAGCTTTCTAAAAAGCTTGGGGGGGGTGGGAACAACACAAGAAGCTTTTTTTAATAGTTGCAAAACTGCAAGAAATGAAAGTGGGAAAAGTAGGACTTCTTTCTCTACAAGTTTATTACATGTTCCAAATAATAGTTCTTGCTTGTAACATGAAGAAGTCAACTTTCAGCAAACTATATCAACTAGACTTTCTCTAACCTAACTGCTATCTCCCAAGGGAAGCTACATATATTACATGCATACATTTTTGGCAAAACTTGTTCTTACCATGCTACTTAGATTTACTCTGTACGCATTTCAAATCCTGTAATCAAAAGACAGAGTGATGGGGAAAAAAATCTTTGCGCCCCAAAGTTGCAAATGTGTTTATATTCTTATATGTTTTCAAGGTAATTTCAATAAATGGCTCTTTACTATAAGTTTCATGAAGGAACTTAACTTCTAATACAGGTGGGCTTTAAAGCAAAAAGTAGTATTGCTTTTACTGCGTAAGAACTTAAGACAGATATTTACTGCATTTAAAATTGAGGTCTTGATATCCAGTATGCCTACAAAAAATTCTCAAATTATTTATCCTTTTACCCTCATAAACAAAATTACTTGCTACATCTGACTTTTTTATATGTTCACATAAGGTAGAGATAAAAGAAATATTATTAGTTTTGAATTCTGTATGCTGTCTCTAAAATTAATATGAACCTCTTCTTAATCAAACTTTTTATAAATGCAGATTTCTGATGTAAACTTGAGTCCTTCATCTGTAACAAATTTATTTCTCCTCACCTTCCCCTCTGTTTCTAAAGCAAAAATTATTCCATTCATACTTCAGAAAGGAGTTGTGATGAAAAACGGAAAATCCTTTGCCTTGCTGATAATACATACTTGCATACCTATTGCTGATCAATATAAAAAACAAATCTGTGAATGAAAAATACTGGTTTGCTTTTAGATCATTTTTAGCTTTGCTGAAAGTAAAGATAAAGGCTGGATTAAGAGGTTTTAGAGATTATTCAGAGGATATAGATTAATAACATCTAATTTACTAAGTGGTATTAAGCTCGTTATTAAACGAGGACACAATGTGAGCCTACAGAAGACTTTCCTAGAAAAGTTCACTGGACCAGAAATGACAATTTCACATGCCAAAAGAGTCGCTTATTAATCATTTATATCGATGTTGCGGCTTTCATGGGCCACTGAATATCCATTTATGTACAGATTTTAAGTCACTGGAAAGCCATGTTTTCTTTCTGAAGTGCCAAATGATCTGTTCCAATTTTTTTTTTATATTTATTGTTATTTCAGATTAAACTACTCCAAAAATTTGACTAGACCTATGCATAATCTAACTATGCTTAAAAATATACATGTGTACATGTACTTACACCCAACTCAGATTGTAAGAATTCATTCATTAGTTTTTATAAGCTACTGTAAAGATTTAAAATGCATCCTAAATTCTCAGCTGCATCCCTTTTGTAATCCAAATCATTGGGTAAAAAAAATGGTCTTCTAAATTGTTTGGGCATGCTGTAATCATAGATTTTATCAGGCACTATCTATTTCTGGATCCCTGTCTTGGTGACATCCTATATTTTCCCATGAAAAAATAATGGCTTGTTCAACTATTCCATCTTTTTTACAACTACTGAACTTTGAACAACTACTGAAGGAGATTTTGTTCCTTCTTTATATGCTCCAATTTTGTTTTTGGTTTTTGCTTTGGAGCCATTTAATAGCTTCTTCAGATTTTCTTTTCCACTTTTGCATTTTTTCAAGTGTATCCTGAATAATTAAAAGCACAGCAGTACACACTTCAGTTCGGTAACAAGCTGCATATAAAAAGCATGATGTCCATGCCACCTCTAAACTTCTCAAGGCTCTTCACAGATCAAACAGATGACAATTCATCTAAATAGATGCCAGTTCTCAAAAGGTTAAAGGCATCTGTGCTAGAAAGACAATAGTGATTCCCCAACAGAACAATAACAATCAATAGCTCTTGTTTTGAAAAAAAAACAATAGTGTATTTCAGATAAACCAGAGGAATTAAGCCAGACAACAATACACAATAGGATACTGCAAGTCCATGCACTAGTTACTTAAAAAGCACAAAACATTATTTCTTAATTTCTTTCTTTCTTCAATTATCTAAAATATATGGATATCCACATGTAAACATGTAAAATCGTGTAGCAAGGAAGAAAATTACTTGTTCCTAAACCAGATGTACATTCTTAGCAGATGGCAGGTATGGACAACAAAGGTGCCAAGAATGACAAAGCAGATAGTTTAAGAGCTACAGTACAAAACCAAGCTATTTAATTCTGTTTTCATGCAAATCTGCTTTGATTTTTATGACTTACTATATCCAGCCCATAACTGTTGCAAGCATATAGCAAGAAACACAGCTGGATATGAGCAAAGAATCACTGGCCCTGCTCTCAGAAATCTTCGGTATGCAAGTAACTTGACATGGGATTTGCTTATGTATATAAAGTATATGAGTAATTGCACAGATAACTATAGCATAGACTTCACTGAAACAGCTTATATGGTACTTCAAGGATCAAAACTGGATGTGTTGGTTATATGGAAGGTGTGGCTATGTAGAAGGATACAATTTGTCATCTACTGACAATAGGCATAGATATATTCAGTGGGTAGAAGGTAAATTGTGGCTTATATTTAATTTTCTTAAGCCAAGGTAGGATTTGAATGGGATGTTGTAAAGATTTTGGGTGTAATGAAAAAGCACTCCAGGATAGGGGAATCATGGGAAAAGCACAGAGATAACAGAGAGCAGAAGTGAAAAGTCCTAGAGAGTGTAATAAGCTAAGTCTGGATACACAGAGAAGCAAAAACCCACAGTTCTCTCAGATTCTGAACTGCATTTCCTTTCAGAAAGGTTTGTGCTGCCTACTCATTGCTTTTGCAATTTTTCCTATGAATCTGGTTGAAATATTTCAAGCCATAACTCATTTAATGATTTCACTCAATTGATTCCATGAGTTGAGCATTAAGCTTCATCCAGAACTTGCGATCCTATGTTCCTCTAAAGATCCACTGCCTTTAAAGAAAATGTCTTAAAAAAACAAAACCAGCTAGATCAGCAGCTCTAAGATTACATTCTAAATATGTTGCAGGGATTTTGATGCCTAGCTCTGAACCTGACCAGCTCTCTGTAGCCATTAATTACTCCCAACCCCAGTGTCAGCCAAAGCAACTCCATCAAGGCTTTGAAATGTAACTTCCTGTGTTAGGCCAGATTTGCTTAATGAGGGAAGAAGTGCTTGACATCTAAATCCATGCCTAAAAAAAATTTGAATCCAGAAACTTTGAAGGGGATCTGAACATCCTAATCAGGCACTTCAGAGTTGGATTTTCACAGAGGGGCTTTCACACTTATAGTCAGTCTTTCAGAGTGACATAAATCCTGGGCTGGTAAAGACATCTGGGGGAGTTCACTGCTTCCTCTACAAAATAGCACACTTGTCCAGGTTATGGGAGACAAGCTTTATTTCTTCTTCAGCATAAAAGCTTCAAACCCATGATTCTAAGCACTAAGTTGTAATTTACGCTATCTCTGCATGTGTTTGTACGAATGGAGAAGAGAACAGCGAAGTGGGAATATCTGTTTCATTCACAGTTTGCTGAGGATAGAGATGAAAGAACACAAGTCCATGTTTCAGAGCATATCAGACCACCTGTGGTTCAAGCATTGACTGAACAGTCGCTGAAATGCATAAGCTGCACTGAAACATCTCTAGAAATGCTTCTAAGTGTTAACAGCCTCATTCAGAAGGAGCAGGATAAAAGTACTTCCATGCTGTTCTTAGTATCTCTTCATCACAGTGAATGCCTCAGTAGAAAATGACCACTGGAGCAGGTGTAAGGAGAACCTCCCCAAAGAGCCTGTAGATGCTGCCTGTGGCCATCTGCTGCCTCAGCAAACTTGTAAGTTCAGACAGTGTTTGACTGCAAAAGAAAAGGACAACATACTCTCCATCATTCTGCTCTGTCACGGTTGTATGATCGGTAAGATAACAGAGAATAAGAAAATAGAGATAATTCCCTGTGACTTAGGCAGAGAATCACGTAGCTCTGATACCTATAAAAATAATTATGACTAGCTTCCAAATAGCCAAGTGCCTGAAACACATCAACATAAATTGGAATCCTGAATTATGCATAGTTATGTAAAAATCGAGGTCTCTATGTGCAAAATTTGCCTCCAGCCACTGGAAGAAAGTATGTCTAATGAGTAATGTCACAAGCTCTCCTGCAAACAGCAGGCATCTTCCATGCTCCTTATGTTTAACTCCCAGTGAGTAAGGTAAATGGCATAACTTATGCTTGAAGTTAGCGTTCCCCCATTACGATAGAAAAAAGATCAAAACCTTGCAATTAATCAGATCTTCACTCTTAAGCAGAACCATACCGTTACTTCAGGATAGTTTTCAGTAAGTAATAAAGTACTAACAGGATAATTGTAGTAGAATAGCAAATGAAATCCATTCTTGCTCACATTTGTTCCACTTCTCTGAACTGATAGTAAAAATGCATAAAATAGGATACTGATTATATCCATATGCAGTGCTTTAAAGAGGAAAAAAAGCAGTAGCAGAACTAGCAGATACCATTCTCTCTAATGCATCATCAGCTACTTTCTGCCTAAGTTGTAGCTGGTAAAAAGCAATAAAAAACTACAACTGGAGAGCCACAGAAGACAGAGAATATGCAAACATACACTAACCTAAAAAATGAGTCCTCATCCCCATAGATATTCCCCTTACCTTCTTCTCCGTATTTTCGACATCTTCTTGACTGAGAACACATACTTCTGTTGCTTTGGTCAATGACTGTTTTGAAGTGAACATACATCTCTAATTTCAGCAGTCTGAGAGCTCAGCAGTATTAATACCTGTTCCTGAGCCCAGCTGGTCTGCCCGTGTACCATCTATTCACAAACTGAATTCTCAAAAAGTTTTCCTGTTTATTGATGCAAAGGATGTATATGCCCTATACTGAACTTGCATCCACATAGTCAGAACTATCCATCCTGGTAGGTTTTAGGGGAGCAATTAGCTCAGGAGAAGTGGACAGTCCCCCGTGAGAAGAAACAGGATGAGACCAAGGGTGAAGAAACATTTCCATGCAGGAATCTGTGCAGCATAATAGGGCGTTATATTCATGGTGATTATATGAGTACCAATATCCAGTGCAGTTGAATCTTTAGTCATCACTCGTGGTAAGGAGGTTAAAATTCAACCCCTTTAAAAAAGCATATCCCACCAACACTGAGCACTGAAAAATACTGAGTCAGATAAACATGTCACATGAGAAAAATAATTTGACTTTAATTATTATTATTATTTCAGAATAATTGTCTTTCCAATTATTTTTAATCTTGCAGGTCCATCACCATTTTCTGTCCTCAGTATGTCTGAGGACAGAAAGCAATGGAATGTGGCTTTTATCATGCAACTTAAAACAAACAAACAAAAAAAAAGAAAATGGAAAGTCAGCTTCTTAAAATATTCTTAAAGGAAAGCTACAGGAGAATCAAATACTTACTTTTGTGTGAAAAAAAAAAAGCCTAATCCTTCTTAGAGCTAGCTTAACTGTGCTCATAACTATAAATTACCAAGAAAAAGCCTTAAACTACTTGATTGTAATATTGAAATAGAAATGTAATATGAATACGAAAAACATCAGATCCATTTTAACGAGAATGGTAGGAGAAGATAACACTCATCACCACAAGGACCACTCATTTACATTCTTTTACCCGCGATGAGAATTTAGCCATTACATTACACAGTTGGATCTTCACATACACACACATGCAGTACTGATCCTATGACACAGCTGCTGATCAGATGTCAGTCTTGTGAAGACCTACTTTACACACCAGAAAACATTACAAGATCTTAATTCAGCTTTCATGTTTTTCAGTTTCTACCAACTACACTGAATTTCTGATTCCCTCTGGTTTCACTACTATGAACATGATTATACAAGGTCAGTGCCTAAGACTTGCTTCTCCCATTCTACTTAGGACTAACATGCTTCTTCATGTTCAAGAAGGCACTAAACAAGAAATATTCAAATTGTCTGTGTAGTCATGGATAAACCTGCTTTCTGACAAAATAAATAAATAAATACATAAATAAATCTGGAATGATTTGTAGCTTTGCATCTATCATAAATGTTCCCTGAAGTACAATCCCTGAAAAATATTCTGAAAAAAATAATTTCCCTAAGTAAACCAGAAAAAAGTATAAGCTAATGGGCTTGGGAGAATGCCTGAGTACAAACAATTTATGAAAAAGCCAGGTCAGTAAGGCAAAACCATAGCTGTTATCTCCATTTTGTCTTCACGCTTGACTAAGCCACCAAGCCATAGTTCATTCAAATTTTCTCTCACCAGAAAGGGTACATCATGCACTTCTACTCCCCAGGCTTCCATAGATTGCACAAATGAAAATTCAGGCAAAGATACCATCACACCATAGTAAGAGGAACCCAATTCATTTGGGATTTTCTGAATAGTTTCAGCTTCATAAATGCACTCCACTCCTTTCCAAGCTCTTCAAAAAGGACACATAATCCTTTGATTAAAAAAAAAAAAGTGATCTAACTATCAAGGTGATGGGGAAAAATGCTAGAGATTTTCTTGGTGTGGATTTTAAGTTTAGAAGGAAGAAGCCATTGCCATCACGTATCTCAAACACCTTACTAATAAGTACTAGTATTTACTCCCATTCCTGGAGACTGGATTGGGTCCTGGGCAACTTGATCTAGCTGTGAATGTCCCTGTATGTTGCAGAAGAGTGGAACTAGAAGACTTTTAAAGGCCCTTCCAACTCTAAGGATTCTATGATTTCACCTGTGCAGGAAAAAAAAACTGGTCCTGCCCACAGAGACCACAAAACCTCAAATCATTCGCATGTCTGTCAGCATGAACATCTTGTGGAAGCAACTGATGCCTGAAAATATTTTCACAAGTTTCTGCCACACTAAAAACATACTATCTGAACATCTATTTGGCAAAAGTTGGCATAAATTTTCTATTTAGTGAAAAGCAGGAGACAAAACATCCATGTCAAAGGCTTATGGAAGGAAGAAAATACATCTATTTTAGCTGTCATGAGTTATTTTACAAGATATACATAACCTTGTAAATCACATTCCAATCAAAGAAACTATATCCAATCCTGACTGAAATACACCCCACTGCTAGTTCTCTAACTGAACAATCTGACCTTTCACGTTATTTTTAATAAGAGACAGAAAGAATAAGAGCCACATATAGTAGAGAATAATCTATGAAATCTCTTAAAAATAAATATTTGGAAGTCTTAAAAAAATATTATGAAATAAGAGGTATATAAAAAATTGTTTATGAGCTCAAACACACAAAAATTGTCTTTTTACATATACTTATAAATTAATCCCATTGCACATACAAAAAAGAAGACTGTGCAAGAATATATCACACAACACAGAATTCCAACAATTACTTACTTTTTATTTCCATCTATAAATTTGAAAATGCAGTTGCCAGCTTTTCTGGTGCCTACTGTAATTGTCCTCCAGACGATAGTCTCCACACAATTTATGATAAGATTGATACATTCAGCATGAAGTGGTTTCACTATTTATCCCTTATGTTGCATCCACAATTTGCTTATCAATTTTTTCAGAGTTCTATACTTTAAAAAACCCTAATGGAATTGGCAGGACTTAATAATTTGTAGCTTAAAGCTTGGTCTTAGATATACTGCATCCATTTAATTTCAGCTGCATGTATCTATTGAATTTTGTTTATTGGTCTACATGAAATATCAAATATGAGGTTTTTTTTTAGTACAGAAATTGTTTCTCTATATGTTTATGCCAAATACTGAACCCACCAGAACTAACAGAAGCCTATCCAGTGACAGCTAAAATCTATCTTTAAACTTCCCAGTCATAATAATAAAGCCGTTGTTCAGAGGCTCATGCTGAAGTGTGCACTGACTGTTAGAGAATTGTTGGAGAGAGCAGTAGTAATGCCATCTGCATGTTGTATATTAATTAACTGATGGAAAATTTACACTGAGAGATGTTTTATTCAAAAATATGGATTCAACTGTAAAATAAAACTATTCTGTAAAAACCCACTAATGGTTCAAGTGCTGTCAGAAACAAAACAAGGCCCAGGCCTGCCATTTCTTAGCTCTGTTGCTTTCCTGAATTAACTAAGTCATCCCTGCAGGACCAGTTCCTTCAGAAACACGGGCCAGCAGCACGGTGAGGTAAGAACAAGAAAGCAAAGGGAAAAACTTTTGTGTTTACATACAACACCCACTTCTCACGCTGAAACTTGCTCAACTTTGAGACATCCACCTAAAATACTTCTATTTTCCTGGTCCATGATGTGCATATTGATATATATATATGTTTTTTTTAACAGGAATGGCTGCAGTTTCTTTGTAATAACAGGCATAGACACAATTTTGCATAAATTGTAAACAGAAGTTTTGTTTTCAGTTACAAACATTCTGCATAAAATTCAAATGTTGAATCTCACAGTTCTTTTTAATGCTTCTTGGCAATTTTTGTGTAGCTTTGCCTTCTCTCTTTTACATGTTCTTCACCTATACTGTACCTGTCATGACACATTAAGGCAACAGATCCAAATCAGACGACAAAAGAGGAAAATGTGTCACTTTACTCAAAGCAGAAGCCAGCTAGGCATCCTCAGAGGAGACTGAAGGTACTTTGAGACCTATCAACTCCTAGCAAGTCATCATGATGGAATTTCTAAGTATAAAGATAATGTTTTCTGCCACAATTTCCTTATTAAAGGCATTTTTGCCGATGTTAAAAAAAAAAAAAAGCTTTTTTTTATTTCAGAAAAATAACACCATCACATACAGCAGAAGAATATGTAAAATTTCCTGAATGGCAAAGATATCAAGAGTTTTATAGTTTGCATTAAAAAGAAAATGAAAAAGAAAAATATCAACAGAATTGACAGAAGGGAGCGTGTCGTATTGCCTGTTGGATGTAGGTGTAGCTTTTTCTTAAAGAAGTGTTAATTAATAGAGATTTCTATAAAATTTGATCCTTACACTTCACTTTATTCATACAGAACATACTATTAAGCCATGGATCTTATATGTTTATATATTTTATAGGCTGTACCTGACGTGTTTATATATTTCATGGGATGCATTCTACAGAAGGTTTAAAATATGAATTTGATTATGGATGTGTCTCGGTGTTCCAGCTTCATGGGGCCCAATGCTGTACAAATTAAGAGGTTCTTCTTGTAGATAAGTAGTAAATTTTCAGTGATCTGAAACCAGGGTCTTTGAAGTCCACTGACTGAACAGAATGATCTAAATCACTGGGATAATAATAATAATAATAATAATAATAATAATAATAATAACACATTCATTTGTTCCTTTGATTGTTTATCTTTGTGAATGTTTTTTCAGCAGCCAGGAAAGCAACAGGATTCCCTGAAAACCTCTGATGAAACCAAAGCTTTAAGTGTATTTGACCTGGTGCTTTGTGGCATTCCTTGAAACAGCATCACTGTTTGTTTTGTCAGGTCCACAGGGAGTGGATGCTAGGTGACACGCTGACCCTAGAGTCATTAACAAGATACCCATCTTTTTTTCTTTTATTTGTTTGTAAAGGACCAAGCACAACCTGAAAATGAAGTAATGTTGATAATTAAAAATAAGCCATTATTAAAAAACCTCAAGCTAGCTTTAAGCCTTCGAAGAACTACAAACAGTAGGAGGCAATATCAAGAGGCTGAGCTCAAGATGCAGAAAAAAAATAATCCTAGAGTCACCTGAAAATCACAATGATTACATACAACATGGTTTTCAAACTGGATATCCGTGAGAGTCAAATTCTCAGAAAGTAGGATGGGAAGTTAAGGGAAAAAAAACACTTATGAGTAGTACTGAGATTTTCTGCTAGGAACTATTACAGATCCATCTTGTCACATTTCCCCCCTACCTATATTAAAATGGCTTCTTAACAGTAATGTTCCTGGATAAATTCCATCTGAAGGGAACATCTCTCCTGAAAATTACTTTAGAATATACTTCCTTGAGGATTTACTTCACAGACTTTCATAAAGCCACCAAGACATTCATTATCAGTTGTGAGGTTTCCAAAATATGTATTTAGAAGGCTGAAATGAGGGTAAAGAAAAAAAAATGCATTACACTGAACATTATTTAAGTCTAAATTGCCACTCCAGTCTTTTTCTTTTTTTCCCAAATAAATGGGCTTTTCCACTATCAATTTCCTCATTAACCACTTCATTGTTCTTCTAAAACCTCTTCCAGGTGCCTTATATATCAAATTACTGGTGAACTAGTAAGGGATAACTGTTAAATAACATCTTTACTATAAATCCTATTTGTAAGCAAAAACCTGCCTTCACCAGTCTTAAAAAGAAAAGAGAATAAAATGGAAAAAGAAACAAGTTTTCCCTTTATGAAAATCTGGCAGAAATATTTAAAGAAGCACATAGCTTTAGTCAAAAGGATACTTAAAAAAAAAAAAAAAAAACTTGTACAACTTAACTCTATGTGATATTTGTCACATTATATTATTCACATGATGTTAAACTTGCATAAGGCTAGAATATTTTGGTTTTACTGTGCAAACTACATTTTTTTTTCCATACATGCATATATTACAACAAAAATATTGATTTCTAAAATCTTAAACTTTAAATAACATTTGCACTTGGGCATTAAATGACAGGCTAACAGTGGAGGTCATTCCTGCTCTCCCCTCCCCTCCATCCTCTGCACCACGCGCACACATCTGGATCATCTGTGAAGTTGATCCAACTTCAGAGCCCAACCAAGGCGTTCAGTCACATCCATTTCCAAGTATCTGCAAGGATGGGACAGTGTCCTGCTGTCTTGGTGTGTATTTTTGGTTGATGGCAGTTCCAGTGCTGCTGTGACAAATTAGAAACCTCTGCATCAGCCATAGCAGTCAATGCATCTAAGATTCAGTGGACTTGGAAATCCAGGTGATGAAGTGGCACGAAACTTTATCATGCTTAACTGAATTGCTGAAATGCCATGGTTGACCTAATGGTGTTCTTAAAGGAGGGAAAGGCTGAGCAGAAAAAGAATAATTTAAGTAGTATACAATGCATGGTGTTGCAAAACTACTTGCTCATCTAACTAATCCCTCCAAATATCTTCTCCATTAAAAAAACAAAAGTCATTATTGAATTACTCCAGAAAGTAAAAAAGTCAACAAAAATCAGAAAAGCAGAAATATAAAATGATTAAGTATGTAACAAATGTATTGATTACATGAGATATTAGAGTACCTGTGGTACAACTGAAGCTGGGAGTACTTTTTCCCACTAAGGAAAAAGAAGATCCATTATCCACTATAAAATGAAGTCTGTTGGTAAATAATGAAAAGATGGCTTAATGGCTGAATTTGTGTTTTGCTTAAGTCTTCATTTAAAAGGTAATCTCAGCTGCCAGAATAAAAAAAAAAAGAATAGATTAGATGGTTTCAAATCATCTGAACTATATGAAATGCACTTGAAAATATATAAAGAACATGCTGAATATATTTCAGCTTTCTTGAAGATGACACAGGGATAATTATCATATAACCAGAAGATGGGAAAAAGGAAAAGGGTAATCCCTATACTTAAACAGAGGAAAAAAAAAAAAAAAAGAAAAAAAAAAGATTGTAAATTACAGAATAATGTGTTTTATGAGAGTAATGAGTCCAGTGTTTCCTATTTTATTACCTTAAATTAATCTATAAAAATACTGTCTAACTGTAATGTCATGAGAAGTAAAACTGGCTAAATATCTGCATTATAAGAATTTTGACTAATGCTTCACTGACACGTAGATTAACTGGGTTTTGCTGGAAGGTTTGTCCTTGTCCATAGGGAAAATTATCTTACAGATTGATAAATTACTTAGCTGGTATAATAAAACACATACTTACTAGGTTTATAGACAATACAAAGGCAGAAACAAGTTTAATCATGCTAGAACACAAGATAATATTCAAAATTATTTTGATGAAATGGGGAAATGGTCTAAGAGGAAAAATGCAATTCAGTATGTTAAGTAGGTATGAATACAGTGTAAATCAGTAATAAACAGAAATACCACATTGTAAATAGTAGGACAGACGACAACTCTAAGGAAGTGCACTGTGGTTTACAGTAGATAAACTCTACCATCAGTGTCATTCTACTAAAAAAAAAAAAAAAAAAAAAAAAGGAATATAGAAAGAAAATCTATCTACACTCACTGGAAAGGTCTTATCTGGAGGCTTGACTTCACATGGGAAACCACGTCCCAACAATAATTTGGGCCAATTGGTAAAAAAAAATAGAACACAGACCAACAAGAACAATCAGAAAACAAGGAAACATAACCTTTCTTCAAAGGGGAATTCAAACAGCACAGTCTGAAGAAAACTGTAGGAAGAGATAGGACTGTAGAGATAATAATCATAGATAACTATGAATGTAGAGCTATTGCAAAGAGGAAAGATGAATGTAAGTAGGGAAAATAAATGGAAATAGCTGTCTTGAATTGCTGCAGAAATTTAACATAGATCAGGACTGTATCTAACAATGCGTGAATGAAGGTAGAGATAGCAGAATGGCCATGTCGTGGACCAGATAGCTATAACAAGAGAAGGAGATACATGCCCTATTATTCTCAAGTAAATCTGTTTCTGGGCAAGGTGCAGTAGAATAACAAGACTTCCATATTTGGATGATTTTTATGAATAGGTTAGACAAACCACTGCCATGTGGCATCAGTAATGATTTACTTCATTGTTCCTCTAGCCTGATTTTTTATAATTTGTTACCAAAAAATATCTTCTTAGTATATGGTTTTGCATGTTCTAAAGCATGGTCGTGCTTGTACATTCAGCAAGTAGCAACACAATATGTATATGGAAGAAAACCACAGTAGCATCCAAGACTGAGAATATGGGTTTCTAAGACACTGGTAGACATTAAGGAGAAATGGGCCTTGTATCAAGTTTGTGATAAACTATGAGCTCTCCAAACTAAAGAAATAGAAGCAGAGAACCTGACCTCAGCAGGCTTACTTGTTTTATTTAGAATCTGAGCTAAAAGGAGGGCCACTGCAATCAACACGACCATCAGAGGTCAGATGAGGTTTTAAAGGCTGGAATGATACAGCAACAGAAAAAAGAGTCTCACATGCAAAAGCACATCCTGTATTTTCTTTTCTTCCTATCGTTTTCTCTCTCAGCCTTTCAGCTGTTCTTTTTTCCTCTATTATTAAAACCCTTGATAACTTCTTTTTAAAAATAACATAATACATGCATAAAACAAACATATTTGGCAATTTATAACAAAACTATAAACAAGGCCTTTTGATGCACACAATTTTCTGCTTGCCATTAATGAGATTCCTACTCTTCAAAACATAATTTTAATTCATGATTTTATAAGGGAAAATGGGCTGCATCATAAATTTGCAGGGAATGGTATCAGCACAGACAGATTTCACATTCATACACATTCATATACCAGAGCTGACAGCAGCTGAATATCATGTTGCTCACTTTTTCATAGGCATGTACTATCTGCTTTTCATCACAAAGTCATGCAGTAACTGCTCAGGGCAGGAAAACTTCAACACCCCAGGTAGCTGCTGTAGGACGGCAAAGTCCTTGGTATGGACAAAGCTGCAGCAGAAGACAAGAGATGTCTTAGTTTAACCTAACATTTGAAGAGGTGGTATAACATCCTGCAGAAAATAAAATAAAATAAAATCCTGTTGGCATATGCCACATCTGTACGAAGACGTTATTGTAATAAAAGTATACCAGTAGTGCTAAGACTGCAGACTGTAATACAGACAAAACCTAAGCAATGTTTTACTGGGCATGGAGGTGATGGGTTGACAATTGGACTAGGTGATCTTAGAGGTCTTTCACAACCTTAATGATTCTATGATTCTGTGAACATGTATCACTACAATATCAGTCCGTTCCAGACCCCTTATTGTATGTTTACATTCAACATAATTCTGCATATACTTATGAGTTTTTTTTCTTAGCTTGAGCATGTTTCCTTTTGGCCATTTCCAAAATCAGGAGCAGCCACAAAAGACCACTTGCCTCCAAACAGAATCAATAGCACAAACACATTCTTGATCAAACATCCATGTAAATAAACTAATGCCTAAGATTTTCTTACTTCTTTATGAAGAAATAGAGTAGTTTTTAACCTGCACATTTGGAAGGAAAAATAATTTCTGAAGGAGAAAGGACAGATGAAAACGTGCACTGTCCAAACCAGTGCAATAACTCTTCTCCCATGAATTTCAGTGATAATATTTCTATTATTTTTCAAAAGGAGGGCAATCAAGCTAAAAATTTATTCATCAACATAAATGGAAAAGTATACCTGTATCTGAAAACACCATTAGCACTGCTCAGGTTTTGCCATTCTAGTCCCATTGCCTTAGTTCTTACCACTCCTTAAGACAAGAACTGAAGTGATGTACATTTCAAAATCTCGTGTTCTTAAAGAAGTGCCTATTTATTATGGTCGCTGTGGGATGTCTTGGCTCCAGCCCTGATATGCAGGTTCAGCTCACAGCTCTCTCTCTGCTGAAAGGTTAAGACTGCATCTATAACGTGTCCCTTCCAGCCCCTCTGTACAGGTCTTGAGACAACAATTCCAGATACAAGGGAATTTCTATCCAACAAAGTAAGAGAGCTAATGCAAAATTCTTAAGTGTCTGGAGAAAAAAAAAAAAAATGCTGAAAAAGGCATTTGAGGCTGAATCAAAAAAGCTGAAATAAATGAGATCTGTTTGACTGACTCTCAAGAGGTTTTGGTTCATACCTTTCACGTTCTGTGCTTTTGTTTAATAGAAAAAAATCAAAGAGAATCTTTGAAATACAAAGATACGAAGAAATAACAATTTCCTCCATCCACCACCTTTAGTTTCCTATGATGAGCCCTTTTTTTTTTTTTTTTTAAAGAAAAACAACAGAATCTTGACTCCCTGAGTGTAAATGTGGTAGTCTAGAAAGAAATCTAGGGGACTATTACAAACTTGGAGAGAAGGGACAAGCTGTGGGCATCCATAATTAAAGACATGTATGCTTGACAAAATCAGAGTTGCAGACTGTCCTTAATGTTAATCTGTTGTACTCAGCCATACCTCAATCTCATGACATATAAATCTTTAATCATGTATAAATACTAATCTGTTGAAAAATACTTGTAACTCTTGTCCATCCTCTTGATATATGTAAACACCAGGCACCTGAAATGGGCCTTGTCTTGCAAGGTATACAGTGCTCATCTGAGCAACAATAGATTCACTTCTCTGTGAGTAGAATCATTAACAATAGCTACTTCTCATACACATACACAAAGGGAAATAATGGTGAAGATATCTGTGTTTTCTCTGGCCATGCCTTCAATGTCTTTACTATCATCACTTCATATTCCTTTAAAATAGACATAAAAATGTGTTCTGGAAAGGCCAACAGTTACAGGACTAGTCTGTCTTCTCTGTAACAACTTTCTGCTAACAACTGAGGGTCCTGCTGCATTTAGGATCTTCACACTTTCCAAAATGAAACAAGGATGAAGGAGGCAGAGTAGTCAGAGACAAACCCTCTAATGAAGGTAGGTGGCATAAGCAACTACTAAAACATATATATTTTAAACAAGGGACACCATTATCCCATCAGACTCTATTGAGAATTTTAATAGAATCTGGGGAAAATATTTGAAAGCATAAAATTGGGAAGGACATTGACCATCAAGCACTCAGTTGTCATCTCTTGAAATTGATATTCAGCAAGTATGACCATTGCTCCATTGACATTAATGGACTTATAAAAGCTAGAGAGCCAGGGTAAACAAGTTTTGCACAATTTAATAATAGAAAAAGCAGGTGATCATGAGTTCAGATGTATTATCATCATTTATTTTGCTGCTTAAAAACAGATAAGCATGACACAACCAAACTTTCACAAAGAAAAGATCCATCTTTGTTCTACAAAAAAGTATGAACACTTCAACATCAAGTTTAATTTTTCTGAGAGTTTGAAAGTAACAGAGAAGAAAAACTCAGACAAACGGTTATCTTCTGTTTCAGCCATGAGCCTGGGAGCCGTGTGTTTTTTTTTTTTCCTGGCTTTGACTCAGCTTCCCTATGGCCTCCAGCAAGGTCTTCTACTCACTGCAATGGCAGTAAAAGGCAACAAATCAGACATTACAACAGAACCTGCCTTTGTTTCAACCAAATTTTTAAGGACTAAACCAAGTTTTTAAGGACTAAATCAAGTTTCTTTGCTTTCAAGAACTATACAATAGATTTAAATAAATATATTTGGTATAGTCATTCAGTTTCGATATACCTCAAGTTTCCTTTATTGTTTTTTTCTTTTCTGTATGCTAATCAGTAACTTTGTGCTCTCTGATTCGGATGGTTTACTCAGCCTGATCCTGCAGACTGAAGTCACTGGATTCCAACCTTTGCTTAAGGTTGTTCAGTGACAAGTACATCCCAGCACATCTCACTCTCTGATAGTGATTTTTAGGTGAGAATTAACATAAAATACTTCAGTGTTAATAGCTAAACACTCATGTAATAACAACTATTTAGATAAGAGAGAGAACACACATCTGAGATGCATCTCTCTACCACAGTGTTTCTGATTGCTCTGACTGTAATCCAATCAGTCCAGGCACAGTCCAGCTTCATTCAGAAGCTCTATGGATGCATTAGCACAGCCCTGTACATGAGTTATGTTACTCTCTGCAGGGTTATTGACCACGACACCACACCAAGCTAACTCCATGGTTCCCAGATGCAAACTGCCTTGCCTCTGGCCATTTTAAAGCAGAATGAACATGCAACTGTCTCCATCAATTTGTATAAGCAAGCACAATGTTGCCTCTAACTTCTTCTAAGTTCTTTAAAATCTGTGTGTGTGCAAAAGAAAAACTAGTGATGGTAATCAAAGAAAGTCTCACTTTGCCACACAGAGCCAGAATTTCTAATGCAAAATTATAACTGCATGTTAATAAGCATTCAGATAGGACACAGAGAGGTATTTTATGAAGACTGTGTATGAGGCTTGAAGACATCACTAAATAATAAAATGACCTCAAAATCTGAGGTATTCGCTTGCTTATCCAGGTATCAGCATATATTAGCTTCTGAAATCTGAAAAGCCTTTGATCCTGACTAATAAAATGCTAGTAGAAGAGACCTTGAAAGCATCTTAAAGTAATGGAAGACATAATAAGTGGATAAGAAGATACTTCTAGTCTAGCAAAAAATGCCATCATGTTAATAATAGATGACCAGCACAGCTCAGCATGATGTAGGGATCCATGAAATGTTACAAAGCTTAAATCTCATGCTAGTGAAATGCTGGCTGGTAACACTGACAGAGTCAGTATGTGTGAAAGAAATCTTCCCTTGAGGATGTCCAGTGGGTATATACTTAACCACAATGCTGTTTAGATTACAAGAGTCTACTAATTTTTGCAGGCTTCCTAATGGCTCAATGACTTCATCTAATGGCACTCTCTAATACTGCCTGTAGTCATAGGGCCCAGCCAATGGCACAGCTGGCCATAAGTAGCAATGCTGGAGTGAAAGGCAATCGGCATCCACAGTTCTTGCTACTCTCAGCAGGAGATAATGTTGCTCACTCCAGTGAAGGAGGTGCTCCTTACTTGGCACAATCAGTCTGGGAAGTGTCTGATAGCTTATGTTCTTCAAAGACAATGTAATTATCCCTTAAACACCAATGTTATATATTGCCTTGTTTTTAGAGGAAGGGAATTGATCTTGAATGGGCTGCTTTGAAAATCACCCTTCTACCTGCAGAGTTGTGATCCATCATCAGATGTGCTTTTATCATTCAGAGAAAACAGTACGTGCAAAAGTCAAGGTTTACCACACAGGTGATTAACATTTCTTCTTCCCATTGTAATTAATATGCTATAATATCTTAGCCAATTCCAATTACAAAAAATAAATTAAGATTAGTTGACAAAGGTAATATACTGAGAAAACTGTGAATTCCTAGTTCTTCTTGTGCAAACTAAACAGTGCTCAAATCTAGCAGCAAAAATAAAATAGAACTTTTCCCTTCCTCACAATTGTCCTTTCTCCATATGCAGATGGTCGGTTACAGCACTATGGGGACATCTGCTTATTTCCTTGATCTCCAGAATACTTTAAGAGCCTGACTTTTGACTTCCTTAACAGCCCATGTCCAGGAGTGAGACCATCAGGCAGAATCTCCAGCTAAACACACAGTTGGTGCAAGTGTAGGTATCTGCATGTCTCCTGCATGTCTCATCCCGCAGGAGTGAATTCAAGGACTCAAATCTGTCAGCGCTTAGAAATAATCTTTCCAAAAGAGAATCTGTAGATGTTTTTGCCCTTGTAGTGAATTTTAGCACTTCTAAACTACTTTGCAAACTGCATGCAATTAAAAGGAAATGCATTCTCCAAAGTATGTGCCTGCCAAAATATACCAGATTTTCCTATTAAAATGTTAATACATTTATAGCCACTTGTGGCCAATACAGAAAGCAACTGCATGCAGAACTATGAGCAAACACCAAGTAAAAAAACAATATGAATTAGGACATGAGAGACTTTCCATAAAGACTAAAGCAAATTATTTAACATTTGCCTGTTTCCTTTTCTAGCGCACTACCTGTTTTGGTTTGTGTGCACTTTAGGCAAGGTTTACTTAGACACATATCCTAATCCAGAGGCAATACACACATCCTAATCTTGAGACAACCTCAGCTTCATTGTGCTTCCCATGATTTTTAAAAGTGCTAACCCATTACTGGACTTGGAGCATTAATTACTTCCACTTCTCAACAGATGAATGAACAGGGTGAAACCTGAGCAGAATCAGAGCACTGCAGCACATCTGGCATGTGCACAAACTGCACGTTGGCTTAGAAACCCAAATCTCACAGAAAACTGAGATTCACGTGGAACAGAATCTCTGTTACTCAGTGAGACTTTGGATTAACCTGAACAGCCTTTTGGTCACAAGGCTCTGTAGAAACAGCTCATCGCCTTTCAATGCAAATAAATATCTCATACTGGCTGACTTTTTGCAGATACAAAAAAAACAATGGAACTATTTCATATCACTCTTTCCCACGTTCTTTCTAAGTAATACAAGCTTGTTAAATATGACTAAAAGAGGCTACAGGTAGCATTGTTCTCTATCCATCATTCAACAGTCTTTAAAAAAAAAAAAAAAAAAAAAAAGAAGCATCTAGGGCATATAAGAAAATTCAGCAGATGAGGGTATGCACAGGTTTCTGTGCCCCATCCTTGTCCCACAACAGAACAAGCAACCAACAAGGTGCACATAGCTATGATAAGTGGGTCAGTACGCAGTCAGCTGATTACAGGTGTACAGCCTAACAGGCAATAATTAAAAGCTGAACACATTTATCTTTAAGGCCAGGTTGGATGGGGCCCTGGGCAATCTGATCTAGTACTTGATCTAGCAGTTGGCAATCCTGACTGTGGCAGAGTGATTGGAACTTGATAACCCTTCCAACCCAAGCCATTCTATGATTCCACAGTCTTGACTATGTCTATTTAACAAACAGCAAAAAAAAAAAAAAAAAAAAAAACGAGAAATGAAGGACATTATCACATAAATCCAATTTAAATCAACTTTAGTACTTCGTGGTTAATTTTGGTCAGCTTTGTCTTTCATCAAACAACTATGATTATATTATACATTAGAAATACCACCAAAAGCCATTCAAGGTGTCTAAAACATTACATTTAAACTCTTTTGTGATATTTGAGTGAAGTTTGGATTTTGGCTGTGGCCAATCATATGTCTAATCTGCTATCATAAACAGGGACTGGGAAGGAACTTCTTGCATTCCAATGCTCCGTCGCAAGTTCTCTGACTGCAACATTACAGTAAATTACACTGCTAGCTCAGTTATTACATAACACTCCTTAATCCATTGCTCATATTGCCACCTTCTCTAAACTAACCACCCCTTTTTCTAATGCTGTGTGATCGACGCAAGGTGAAGAACCACAACAACCAGTGGTTTAGATTAAATGAAATCCTATTCATGTTGTCTGGATGTGATTCACTCAGATAACAACCTCGTGCTTATTTTTTCTACAAGTCAGAGGAAATGGATCACCATATCATTTCTGCACATATTTACTTTTTCTAGTGGTGGAAGAGAAGTTAGAGAAATACATGTTTGGACCCTCCAAACAGGAGATTTATTCTTGTCTATGATAGTATGCTACTCAACAGCATTAATTTTATTTTTTTTTTAAAGTGAGCAATTCCATCTGTTGTTTGCAGCTGCTAACACCTTAGACACGTCCAATTTTCTCGAATGACTCCGTATTTTTAGCTAAGGGTACAGTTATGGGACATAACTACAGTAGTGAAGGATATTTTCAGGATGAGGAAAACCTGGATCAATCCAGGTCTTTACTGGACCAATTTAACCCATTGGTCTGAGGCTGAGACGAACAGCATCTGAATCCTACTTTAACAAAGCTGGTGAAAATTAAAGCTTCGAACTTGCTGTGAAGTTGCTGGGAGGAGAGCTGAGAACCAATTGTCTTCCTCAGTAAAAAAGAGGAGCAGGCTCTGAGGCAGAATGGAAATAGTATTATCATTTCACAGCTGAGCACTGGAGCATTTTACATTGATAAGAACAGAAACAGTTTATCAGAAGAAAGATGAAGCTGAGCACAAATCAGCAACTTTCACAGATATAAGAATCATCTGGAAACACCCAGAATCGCTTCCAAACATGGAGATTTTTAAGTGCATTCTGAACATGCACATTAATGGATGCACTGAAACAGGTACCTTAAAAACGTACGGCTGACTGATTATAGACTGATTAAATAATCTTCAGCACCTTTAAGGATCGTGAGTAGACCGTCCTTCAGTTCTCTGAGCAGAATCTCTTTATCTGCATTAGAGGACAGAGAGGCTTTTGAGGTTTTTATGATGTAAATTATTCAGACAATCTGTAGGAGCAGCAAGGTTTCTGTTCCAGTTGGAATCTAAACACACCCACCTTGATGCATGTTAGATAAAAGTTATTTTCTTAAGATCTTGTTTTTGGTGAAACCATGGAAAAGAATTCCTCCCACACACAGAGTTAGCTTTAATCTGTGCACAGATGAGTGCTCTAACATCTCACCTTGTTTATAATGAACTTTCCTACAATTCTTACCCTGTAACCATCTCCCTCACCATAAAAACGTAATAGGATCTTTCTGTTCATGGTTCATCTCCCAGTTATTCTTCCTCCTTTCCTTTATCTGTAGCTTCTTTGGTGTGTGTCAGAACTCTTCTTAGGGAAGTTCTATTTGGCTCATTCTCAAACGTATGTTCTTTATATATGTTTATACTCACTCTCAGCTAAAAATTTGGTACTTTGGTAAATTTTGTTTATTAAACAAAAAATCCTGTGGGTGCTCAAAAAGGGAGTCACACTCAACACAAATAGTTGTTTTCCAATCACTTTCTCATCAAAATTTTCCATTTTACTACTTCTTGGTGTCAACTTCAATAAGGGATAATTTTCTGGATGAGACCATTTATTTTATTAAACAGAAAACTTTTCTTTTTACTCTCATTTTACTGCATTGCTAGCACTTGATAGTTGGAAGGGGTTTGCTGCTGCTTTTGCTTGAACTTATCATTATGAAGAGCGAGTATGTAAAAGAATGACTTTCAGGGATTTTAATGAGAGCTGGAGGGCATTCAGCAACTTGTAAGAACAAGTCCCAGATCACCACAGCATTAAAAAAATCCATCTGAGCTGGGATTACATGCAAGTTATGACAGTATCTGAAGAAATACAAGATGGTAAGGAAGTACAGTAAAAAATAAAAAGACTAAAATAAAACCTTTTACATTTTTATTACCAGGATCTTAAGCATTCTGTATGTTCCTAAGATTAGAGAACAGTGATTAAATCCAGCTTACAGACTTGCTAAAGGCACAGATCCTTGGTGAGATCACCAAGGTGTCACTGGTCACACATTTAGAAAAATAATGGTAAAAAAATAAATCTGTTGGCACTGCTCTGTCGGGGAACGGCAAGTCTCGCTGAGTATAACAGTCTACCATCTAAAACCTACTGGCACACCCTTTAGGAAGATTCACATTAACTGTTCTTGCTAAGAACTGACTACAACAGATATAGAGAAGGCTGAGGGACTCACTGAGTGCTTTGCCTCAGCCTTCACTGTCAGCCAGAATTCTCGCATCCCAGTGAACTAGGGAGCAAACTCCCGCCCACTGCAAGGTCAGAGCAAGTCCAAGACCACCTCCTGAAACTGGATGCATATAGGTCTACGAGACCAGAAAACATGCATCTCAGGGTTCTAAGGAAGCTGGCTGATGTGGATGCTGGGCCACTCATCATATTTGAAAAGTCCTGGCTGTAAGAGAAGTCCCTCCTGACTGGAAAAGGGGAACCATCATTCCTGTTAACAGGAAGGGCAGGAAGGAAGACCCAGGGAACTACAGACCAGCAAGCCTCACCTCTGTGCCTGGGAAGACATGTTAAGGCACACGAGAGATGAGCAAGTGATCAGCATGGCTTCACCAAGTGAATGTCATGTTTGATCAATCTGGTAGCTTTCTATGATGGAGCGACAGCATCGGTGGACAAAGGGAAAACAAACTGATGTAAGCTACCTGAACTTCTGCAAGGCCTCTGATGTGGTCCCCCATCACACTCATCTCTAAATTGAAGGGTAGACTATTCAGTGGATAAGGAATTGGTTGGAAGGTCACAGACAGAGAGCTGTGGTCAGTGGCTCTTTGTCCAGGTGGAGGCTGGCGAGGAGTGGTGTCTCTCTTGAGACAGGTAAGCTGTAACATTTTTATCAGTGACATAGATGATGGGATTGAGTGCACCCTCAGCAAGTTTGCTAACGACACCAAACTGAGTGGTGCAGTTGACACAGCAGAAGGAAGAGATGCCATACAATGGAACCTTGATAAACTTGAAAGGTGGGCCCATGTGAACCTAATGAGGCTCAACAAAACAGTGCAAAGTTTTGCACTTGGGTCAGAGATATGTATACAGAACTGGGAAAAGAACTCCTTGAGAGCAGCACTGCTGAGAAGGACTTAAAGGCTCTTGTTGATGAAAAAAAACATGAGTCGGCAGCATGCACTTACAGCCCAGAAGGCCAACAGTATCTTGGGCTGCATCAGAAGAGGGGTTGCCAGCAAAGAAAGGGAAAGGATTGTCCCTCTCTACTCTGCCCTTGTCAAGCCCAATCTGGAGTACGGCATCCAGGTCTGGGGCCCCCAACATAGAAAGATGGAGAGCTTTAAGAGAGGGGCCAGAGGAAGGCCATGAAGAAGATCAGATGGCTGGCACACCTCTCCTATGAAAACAGGCTGAAGGAGCTGGGCTTGTTCATTCTGGAGAAGACTGCAGTGAGATCTCATTGTGGCCTTCCAATATTTAAATGGAGATTACAAACAGGAGGGAAATAAACTTTTTACATGGGTAGATAGTGATAGGATAAGGGAAAATGGTTTTAAACTGAAGGAGGGAAGGTTTAGATTGGATGTCAGGGAGAAGTTTTTCACTGAGAGGGTGGTAAGGTGCTGGCACAGATTGCCCAGAGAGGTTGTGGGTGTCCCTGGAGGTGTTCAAGGCCAAGCTGGATGGGGCCCTGAGCAGCCTGGTCTAGTACCAGATCTGGAGGTTGGGAACCCTGCATGTGGCAGAGTAGTTGGAACTTGATCCTCAAGGTCCCTTCCAACCCAAGCCAGTCTATCATTATATGATAGATGAGGAGAAAACTGTTTTATTTTAGATTAATACAAGTGGCTTCAAGATTCAAAGTGAGAAATTTAACACTTGCTATTGCCTGAATTTTATTTTTAAGGCAAAACATACTAAATAAAAAGAAATATTCTCTTCCTGACCCATGAAACAGATGAAATTCACATAAAAATCAATGCAGTTTTTTTAAACGTTATTTTTCATTTTGATTTAATGTGACATCAAGTTTATAAATGCCTCCCTGTGCTTGCATCCCAAACTAGGATACCGCTTCCAGTACTAGCAAAGGCATTGCAAACTTCATCACTCTGTCTTGCTTGCACCATTCAAATTATGACCTGAAGAAAATATAGGCAAAAAAAAAAATCACTTTGGTCTTGAAAATCCATGGCCACCTCCTTATCCTCCTAATAAATCCTCAATAAGCGAAAATTAGGACTCGTATGAGAATGATATTTCTATATTGACACAATATCAAGGCTGCCAACATTTCATATAAGCTATAATGACTTTTGCCCTTATTTGACTTGCAGTGAATTTCAAAACATGACCTAGAGGTGAAAAACTCTGTATCATATTATCAGTCTCTTGAACAACACGGTCAGTCGTTACTGCTTCTTTGTATTACTCATCTACAACCAAAAATATGTAGTTCATTTCCCCTTACAGATGAAAATAACAGGCTCTCTGCCCCAAAATGTCAGCAGTCTTGCTTAGTGATTAATTACAGGACTGAATGGATAAAATATATTCTGCTTCTAAGCTCAAAAGATCTGACATACTATATTGTATCACAGAAATATTCTTTCTGAAATTATAAATAACAAGGTCATCATAGGTACTTGTCATTTAATTTAACACTGAATTGGGGTATTCAGAGATTCAGCTGAATACTAGAATGGTTATTGCCTTTTCAAGCCTATTTCCACAGTATTATGCCCACAACGAATTAAGAAGCCAATTATCTCAAAACAGCCTGAATTACTGTGTATTTTAAATATCCTCCTAGCAGGGGCTTGAATGCCTCTATTTGTTATGCTTCGGCAAAACTTTATAGTCGCGAGATAATCTAAAGTTACATGGTAAAACCCTTACTTATGGCAGGGCCCAATACATCAGATACACTTCAAAGTTAGAACAGTTTTTTTCAGAGCTATATTCATAGGGGTTTAAAAACTAGTCAATGGTGGAGACTCATCAGCTTTCCTGTAAAACATGCTCCAGTGACTGTTCTCACTATGACTTCTTTTCCCCTTATATTTTATCAGAATTTCCTCCTGGATGTGGTATCTCTCCTTCCACTGTGCAAATCTAATAAGAGACTGTCTTACCAATATCTGTACTGAGTGTATGAACTGATGCTGATCCTACTCAAGTGAAGTATAGAACTTCCACACACTTTTCTTGTGCAATACCAGGGCCAGTCACCAGTGTGACTGGTTGGGTTCTTTGCTCACCTAATCAATTAAATTCTTTTATCTGCAAGCGAGATTAATTTGGATATCACAGAGAAACTAAGATACAAAACCTTTTCCTGAAAAATAAAAGAATTGTGGTTTGATTGCTTATTACCAACTTAAC
Source organism: Phasianus colchicus (assembly GCF_987193195.1). NCBI lineage: Eukaryota > Metazoa > Chordata > Aves > Galliformes > Phasianidae > Phasianus > Phasianus colchicus. The sequence goes on along the minus strand of NC_143438.1, from coordinate 59,460,854 downwards.
AGATTGGTCCCCAGACTGAAAGGATTTACTTTCTATCCAAGATGCGTGTAAAGAACATACATACTGAAAAACATGACTTAAAATTATCTAGTCATACAAGTTTCTATTTCAGATCAAGACCTCAACAAACACAGCAAGATTTTAACACCACCCAACCAATTGCTGTTGCAGTTCATCTCATTTGATCTATAAACATAAAACTATTCTGTGTTGAAGTTCTGCAGCAACTACTCAAACTCTGTTTGGATCCAACTGTGATACTCTTCTGAATTTCAATGATTTTCAAAAATTCAATCAGTCTTAAAAATCTTGTAGTGGCAGAATGTAGCAGATGAACTCCACCCTCCAATATTCTTAAAATAAATATTTCCAAAACCTACTGTTCTGATAGACAAGAAGGAGATCTATGTAATGTACAACTTTCAGTGGATTAATTTCCACTATTATCATTAAAACCTTAAATCTTTCACTTCAGCACTGCGAAAGATATTCTTTATATTTCTATATGACAGTAGACCATCAATCACAGAGCAGCGAGGAACCATAGGAAAGTAGCCTGCTGTGGTGAATAAAGCCAAAACCAAAGCAACTGTGGTATGGCTTCTGTAGCAGACTCACCAGTTCAGAACTTTCAGACAGCTCTGCAAGACCAGAGTTCCTGAAGTCCTGAATTCCCAACTTTGGGTGACTGAACTGAAAGAAATACGGCACACAAGAAGGGAATTTCACTGCTGAAGCTGAATTGCTGCTGTGTGGAGCAGTTAAACGTGCAGTGCTTATGCACTAAAAATGTGTTTTAATAACAAGCATCTTCCAACAATTGTATAAAACCAGAAAACAAAGTGAAAAACATTTACTGCTAGTTGTTACTCTTTTATTCCTATTGATGGAGATCCTGAAAAAAAGATACAACCTAACACATACTTTGGATTTCAACTTACTAAGATGTAACTCAAGCAGTTGCCTGGACACAGCCTATTACTTCTAATGTTAACATTAAGGGCATTCACACACCTGCAAAACAAGCATATCAGGCTCTTAGGCACAGCCACCAGCAACAGTTACATGATTTGGGAATGTTGTTTGAGTTATTTGAGCAAAACACCATTCCCCCATCAGTTTTCTCAGCAGGAAAGCATCCCACAAACAGCATACTGTTCAAGGCTAAAATCCCAATTTCCCTCATCCCTGTTTGTGCAGTGCTTGCTCCTTCACACTGCCTCTGCCTTTACCAGTGGACAGATGCTTCATCTCCAGATCAATGGGCCAGTGATTCTTTTACCAACATAAAAAGATGCTACAATTTATCGGTTCAGAGATTTTACCTTCTCAATTTATCAAATCTCTTGAATCTGGGAGCTGTTAACTAACTGCTGTCAGCTCTAATATACAAGCACAGACAGCCTAACTGTAAGATAGTGAAAAGGCATATTAATAGAAGTTAGTTTGCAGTTTTATAAATCATTTTCAAATGAGATGAAAATCCGTGCACTTCCTCACATAACTAAAATTCCACTATTTATAGTAAAAAATAGTGAAATGTTACATTTAGTCTAATTTAGACTAATTTACAGTCTCAGCTCCAAGGGTAAGGATTTGCCTGCATTGCTATAATTAATGTTAATTGCAATCACCATCATGAATATTCAGAGAAGAATCAGTTTGTTAAAACAAGCAACTGCAGTCAACAGTGATTTGGTCAAAACGCTGGTATAGAGAAGCTGTGTTTCCACAAGAATTATTTCCCCATGCGGTCTGTTGACACAAACTATTTGGAAAGTAACAGGTTAAATAGGGGATAGAATGTCTGTGCCAACAGCTAGACAGAACATAGACTGCTAAATCAGCATCTATACAATGAACTCAGTGCAGCAAAGAAAAAGGCATGAAATGAGATTTGCAAAACAGTAAAGGGGACGGAGCACCTTCTGTTTGTCTTCCATTCACTATTTGGAAAATCTCATTCACGATCTCTGTTACTTATAGTTCTTTGTGTATGTTTATCTTTATGCTTCTAGGTAGCAAAAACTTCCACTTACTGTAAATGTTAAAACAAAATTATCCTGCAATAGTAGTTACTCGGAAACACATTTTCAAAGCAGCATGAAGGCTTCCACTGTGTGACACATATTAACATCAATTGGATTCTCACAGCTAAATGTCTCTGCAATTCTTTGCCAATTTACCCCTTCCAGAATTTATTTTTTTTTTTATTTGCTTTATTTTTTAAGCATTTTCCTACTGCAGTTTTCTCTGGCATAGTGGCTACTCTAGCACAGACACTCTAGCAAAGCACCCTGGCAGCTGCTTTGATTTTCTACTACAGAGGAGGCCAACGTCTGTGACTTCTGATGGCACTAGTGAGAATTATGGCTGCAATCCAAAGGACTCGTATATCCACATGATATATTTTCCAGACGTATGCATAGCTCCTAATCATCTTTTTATGCATAAATCTGTCATTAAGATACGCACACACTTCTGAGTTATTAGCCTGACAACTTTGGAATTGGCATATCACAATGCTTCACTTTAAACAGTGACAGAGATCACAGGGTTTAAAAGCAGGGAGGGCACAACACTGTTCTTAGGCAAAATTCCCCCAGCTTCCAGAAGCAGAATAAACCTGCAGAGGTGTACAGAGACTGCTCAGGACAGCATGTTGTTAGCAGCTCTTGCAGCACTGGTGCCACCCAGCCAACCTCCTCTGTGATTATCTCCAGAATCCCACATCACACACAGTGATGGGGGTGCACACGGATGGGTGTGAAGAATGAGAATATTGTCAAATGGTATGAGACTACATGCAGAACGATCGTGGCATTACTGGGTTCAATACTGAGATGTATTTATTACGAAATGGAAAAGCTGTCAATCAGCAATACATGTTTTCATGAATCAAAACGCAATTGAAAACTATTTTCATTTGATGTCAAAATCGCTGACAGACAAACGGCATTGAAAAGTACAAGCAAAATCTTCTTGAAGTTTATATATGTAATTGTTAAGGGTCTCAGTATCTTATAGAGTGTCACACAGTAACTGTTGTTCTCCCCACCTTGTAATTCCTCATCTCAGCAGCACACAATCATACACACCAGATAAAAGTCAGAGAGGAAGCTAGTTTCAATGAATGAAGAAGCTATAAAGACCACAACACACTGCATAATGCTTTCAAACAAGAATCAAACCTTGAGTATGCACATATTTCCAGGAATTTGGCTTTTTACTTCATGTCATTTTATATCAAAAAGAACCTACACGGTGTGCTACAGTACGCCTACATGGCATGGCTGACTGTCCGTACGCTATAGAAGGTGTTGCCAACCATATTTCATAAAGTCCTTCTTTCTCAGGTGATATCTGAAGATTAATCCTAAGGTTCAGGCAGAACTGCTCACAGATCCTTATCCAACATTAGAAAAATACGACTAAGGTAAACAATTTTAATATACATGCCCATCTCTCTTCCTAAAGGGTGGACAGTGATAGGACAAAGGGGAATGGTTTTAAACTGAGACAGGGGAGGTTTAGGTTAGATATTAGGAGGAAGTTTTTCACCCAGAGGGTGGTGACACTGGAACAGGCTGCCCAAGGAGGTTGTGGGTGCCCCATCCCTGGAGATATTCAAAGCCAGGCTGGATGTGGCTCTGGGAGCTTGGTCTGATGATTGGCAACCTGCATATAGCAGGGGGGGTGAAACTAAATGACCACTGTGGTCCTTTTCAACCCAGGCCATTCTATGATTCTAGGATTCTAAAGTTTTTCCTCAAGTTGTGTAGATCACCCGTACACCCAAAACCTTAGGAATGAGCAATAAAAGTGCTTTGGCTTTTGTAACATTTCATCTAATTGCTGCCCACAGCCAGCATCATGCCTTTCCCCTCCCCATAACTGAATGCAAGGTAACACAGGTGTCACTTAATGACAGCAGTGTCTGGGGATGTGGCTGTGCTGTGTACACTTTATACTCGTGACCTCTGGGATGTTAGAAAAGCTCTAAAACCACCCATGGTGACAACTTCGACAAACATCGATTGAACACTGCCACCACCGAGAGCACAGGAAGCACCTGAGCCCTAAGTTCACATCTACCAGATTACACCTTGCATCCAAAGCACGGCTCTTATCCTTAAATGAAAATGAAATAAAGTGAAAGCATTTTGCCACACAGACATTTATCAGTGCCTGAAAGATACAGATATGACAGCAGAACGTTATAAAGCAGATAAGTACAGTAGAAAAAGCTGCACATTAAAGTCATTTTTGGAAGTTGTTACATGATCTGATAGGTGTCTTATAAGACACAAATCCTTTCCTGAAAGATTTTATATGCATTTCTCTGCAGATTATGGTGGCTATTCACACTTTACTTCAATTTTTATAGCCTCCAAGTAATTCTCCAGAATAGTAAATACAGTTATTATAACCTTCATAACCGGTAGAGGGATATATCTGAAGGAAAAGGGTTTCTCTCTCCTCCCACACGCGCTGAAGTAAATCAGGAGTGATTCTCCTGCAGTCAATAGGAGCATCTGTAAAACTGATGCAGAACAAGAAAAAACAAAGACCGAATGGTAGAAGCACAGCTCTGCTCACAGCACAAGCACAATGGCACGCCTTGCCCTGCCTTTGGGTACCACCCAAGTGCCTACACCGCTCAGCTCCATCCCGTCCCTCGCACTGAGCACAATGGAGGTACAGCAGCCGGCACAGGCACAAAGCCCTGACACGAAGGAGGGTGGTCAAGCAAAATACTCGTCTGTGCTGGATTTAAGCAGAGGGCATCTCAAAGTGCTGCCAGAGATAGCTGGGGAAATCCAGAAACGATTTAGAGGGGAGGAAAGCGGCCAACGCATCCCACCGTTCTCCTCGCAGCCACACGCGCGGCACAGCGCTCCTCTTAGGAGGGATCATGTGGCAAAATGATGACTCCGAGTCACAAGAAAAATGTTTTTAAATCCTTTCGGGACTAAGGACGAACAGCCGAAGGCAGAGCATTATGTTATCGCCCGGCTAACGAGCCGGGGGAAGGGTTATCGCTAATCGGGGCCGCTTCGCTCCCGTGACAACTCTGTTCTCCGAAACAAATGCGCCAACTTCAGTAAACAAAGGGAGACGCGTCCTCCTCATCTCAATTACCCGCTCAGGGAAGGAACCCCGGCAAAGTGCAGGAGAGGTCGCGCCGGGGGCTCTCAGGGAGGTGAAAAAAGAGAGTAGGAGAGGATGGCCACGGTGTTCCCTCCGCCCCGCGCCCTCTGCCCGTACCGCAGCCGCTCCGGCCCCGCACCGCAGAACTTGGGCCCCCCCCAGCCGTGCCCGCACTCACCAGCTGCAGCGAGCAGAGGAAGATGAGCGTGCAGCGCCCCGTGCAGCAGCCCATGGTGGCGGAGCGCCGCGGCTGCTCCTCGGCTTCCCTCCGCGCTGCCGGGCGAAGCGGGGGCTCACAGCATCCGGACGGAGCGGCCGCGTCCCCCTCCCCTCCTCCTCGCCGTCCCCCCGCCTCTGCTTCTCCACCTCCTTTGTCGGAGGGGCAGCGGCCCCGCGGAGCGCAGCCGGCGGCGGGGACTCAGCCCGGCTCTGGGGAAGGGGCAGGGGCCGGGGGTGGGCGTGTGCGGAGCGGGGCGGGCCGGGCGGGGCGTGCTGCGGGGATGGGGAGCGGCGGAGGGCGGGCGAGGGATACGAGGGGAGTGGGCTGCGAAGAGACTGGGCTGCTTCCCTCGGGGCGTCCCGCGGACACGGAGCCCGCGAGGGGCGGCTCGTTTGTGGGCGCGTGGGGAAAGTTCACGGGACTTGGGCGGCTGAAGCGGGCGGGGCGGAGCCTGTCCCACAGCCACCCGCCCGTGTGGCAGCCGAAGGAGCTCAGGGCTATTGTTCGGGGCGGGGGAGGCGCTCCGACCCGTTCCTCGTCCCGGTGCAGGTGCTGAGGCGCAGAACCGCGCTGAGAGGAGAGGCTGGGGGCACGGCGCTGCCTCCTGAGGCGCGTGGGTGAACGGGGCGCGGAGGGCAGCGGGCGCTGCTCGGAGAGCTCAGCTCCTTCCTGGGGCCGGGTGAGCTCGGCAGCTAGCCGCCTTCAGCGGGCGCTGAGGGAGACGTAGGGAAGACCGTGTCCCAGTCACTGAGACATGTTGGTCAAAGAAAAATAGGTAAAAATACGCGCGTTTTCCTTTAAAGATGTTCTTTTTTACAGATGGATAAAGTGTCAGTACCTCATATTTTTTCCTTTTTTTTTTTTTTTTTTTCTTTTCCTCTCCAACAAAGTACGGGTAAATCAGATGACTTCTCACAGGCATTCAGGCACTTAGAGAAAGTGCTTTCCTGCAGCCTGGTGCTAGCTGCTGCTCTGAGACAACAGCCTCTGCCAAGCAACGCAAAGCTTGCCCAGAGGAAAAGAGAATCTTTTGTGAGGCGTTTTAGCGAGGTGTCTAATGCCTCCATGAAATATGCAGTATTGTATCCCTGAAAGAAGTAAAACCTTTAATTTATGCATTAAATGGTAGTGACAGTCCAATAATTACAAAATTACCCCTAAGTTCTATTGTGTCATGCTACGTTTGGAAAGCTGCTTTTTATGGGTTTTAAGTCAGAAAGCACTGTTACGGTTCTGTATCCCACACCAAAGGAACAAAAGAGAGACAGACAGATAAGAACCAGGTTCTGCTCACCCAGGATTTGTATCTGACATTGTCTGTGTGAGGAGTGCAGATACACCCTGTGCTGCGCGATGCGCAACAGCTGAATAAAATAACTCGAGTTCTGTATTTCTCTGTGTGGCTTCTGAGATAAAATTCTTTACAAGGCTAAACTTAGTAAAGTTACATGATCCGGGAATGTATATTGTGAAGGATGAAAGGGAGTAAATTGAAAAGGTGACAGTTGCTAAGAATACACTCTGCTAACCTGAGCTGGAAGCAGTTGTGGATAACTGGCTTTCTATACAGAAGGGTTAGAGTAGGTGTCATCTCTCTGGTCTCTGCTGGAATAGTTAATGTGCTAGCAGATGTTTTTAGTTTAAATAAATAAATAACAAGAATTTTGAGGTGGGTGAAGAGCCAGGTAAAGGAAAGTAAACAACAAAGGGTTTTACTTGTACCAACCACAGTCAGACACTTCTAGTATGTCAGTGGAACGAGGCCCATAACTCTTTTCCCTCTCTCTATCTCCATTTGTAGTACTCTTCTGGGAAGTAAGCAAGCCTTTATCTTTCTTTCTTTCAAGAAAGCAGATACCTTCCAGCACTAGGGTAGTGTCTGAATGGAAAACCATGCTTTTGTTAAGGAAGAGCTGTCTGAAGGTCTGGATAGGATGCACAAGTCACTCTTGACCTGTCCATGCTCTTGATTTAGTGTTCTGCAGAACTTTAAGAAACAACAAGCATTCAAACTGTCATCAAGAATATGAAAGGCAGAAAATTTCTTAAAATAAAAAAAAAAAAAGAGAGAGAGAGAATAAGGAGTATTTTTGTATAGACAGTTTAACTGACCCATCTTCACAATGCCTGAAATTGAATTCCAGAGCTGTTCATTTTTGGAGCATGCAAAAATAAGTCAAAGAAGTGAAATCTAATGAGTAGGGAAAAAAAAACAAAACCTTCTCCAGACCACCTGCATCCTTGCCTACCCCTATGGGATGAAAAGCTCTACTAATCTCTTAATATTGCACTGTTTGCCTTTTCTTCTTCCTGAAGTATTTTGCAATCCCAGCTATCAAAACTGATCTTGAGATTTAAAAAAAAAAAAAAAAAAGGCAATTTTCTGAAGCAGATTTTCTTGAGTATGAGGTTTCACAAACAAAAAAAACTGTTATCTAGTCAGGGAAGCATTAAAAAAGTTAATTAACAAGAGAATGCTGTAGAACATAACTTCCACGTGAGCACAGGGATCTGAGTGTTAGGATGTAACTGCCATACAGCTGAAAGCACTCAGCATTAACAGGATAAGGTGGGTCAAAGGGAGCTTAAAGTTGAAGCATGATTACTAGAAGATATAGGATTCTTAGAATATATCAGAGAGTGCGGTGTAAAAGTAGTGTAACATACAAAGCAAAGAGGAAGGACCATATTATATAGAATTGTCTATCCATGAATTGGGTAGAGAAGCCAAGAATCAAACTGTAGAAACTCATTTCCAGCTTCATAATGAAGACGGCCCTAACATAGCACTGTGCATGCCAACTAGGTAAAAAATGGTGTAAGCACTAAAAAGCCTTGTGGAGTAGCTTACTGCCTAACAAGATGCACTGCGTGGATGCAAATTTAGCATGCTTGAAAAGAAAGCTTGTACTCAGAAGCTTTATGATACGTTTATGTAGGCACAGCCATACCCTGATATAATTGTGTGATTCCTTATGCTAAAGCTGTAATTGTAGGCCTGCAGATCTGGTGCTTTTATTCTCACTGCATTCAAAGCAGAAAACCAAAGTTGTTCACTTTTATAGAATATCCTCACATACATCAACAAGAGGTATTACAACTATGTAGTGAAGACTTTATCACCTATAGGTTTATTCCTACTCCTAATTTGATGGGTTATATTCTTCAGAATAAAACATACAGAAGTTTTCAAGAAGTAAAACCATCAGTAAAAGATCTTGCATCAAGAGAACAAAATAAAATTCATAATATTTGACTGCCCTTGTAGCTCTGTAGCTCTGTATGCCTCTCATGTGAAAAACAATTCAATCACCTGCCTGTGTTGGAGCTTTCCTCAACCTGCATCAGATTGCTATGCTCACTGACCTAGACTTCAGAAGATGCACTTTGTTAACTACGTCAATTTGACAACAATAACCATCACAGAAAAAACACTTTCCTCATAGTCTGACTTTGCCATTGTTGATCGTGAATATTACTCAAAGGCAACTACTGATAAGAATAAAGTAGAGTTTCAGTTTCTCCCTTAAATTTAGATTTGAGTATTTACTTGATTTCATACACTGAGTGTTGCCCTACATACAAAGGTTGGGTATGTACAGTCAGAGTCTGCAGAATCAGAGCTTAAGAATAGATTCCCCCTTGGCTTCAGATTTCGCCTTTAATTTTTATATATAATGCAAAAAGACAGGAAATTAGAAGCTTTGTAATTACTGTCTGAGCTTTTCCAGAATGACAGAGGATAGAGGGATCAAACTACACCTCCTTATAGCTATCAACAGGTCACACTTTTGGCAGGAGAATGTTGTCATTGCTTAGAATAACATTGCCCTGCATATTCCCCAAGCAGTCCTGAAATACCTCAAGCAAACTAGAAACCCCATGAAATTTAATATACCTTTAAAAACAAATGAGTGTTTCAAGATAATATCGGAGTTTTTCGTAAAACCTATTTTCCATTTATCCTCCTGAAGACAGATATACAATGTAATGATTTAATTTTTCATTTTGATGTTAGCACCTGCTGCTGGGAAACCGTATTCTTCGTTAAAACACAAGTACTTCATGGAATGGAAATGTATGTTCATTGTGAATGATGTTGGGTTGTTTTATGTTAACGATAATGTTTTAAATGATTGGGGGGAAGTGAGGGGAGGCAGGGACTCAGGACCAGAATGAAGGTTAAGATCTTTGCAACTGTCTCTGCTATTAAATACAAGAACAAACAGCTGACAAGCAATAAGGCTTCTTTATTGCTATTTGCAGGTCATTAGGTGATTCAGTTTGAATGATGGAGTGTAAATAAGCATTGCTACAATCCTCTGTTTTAACATGGAAAAGCTTGAGTGAAGGTACAGTACCAAGCATTCTGTAAACAGCCATTGAAAGACAATTATTTACTCAAAGGATAAGGGATATTTACACAATAAATGAAGCCTTTTCTACCCTCAGAGTGTTTTCTTGTTTTATAAAAGATAAGTTTTGGTGAAGCATTTCCTTAGGGGGGTACAGAGTAGACACTTAGAATGAATGTTTCTACTGACATTTCCACAACAAGAATAAACAGAAATTCCTACAGCCGTGGGGAGTGAGTATTTTTCCCCTCTGAAATCATGGACGGCTTATCAGGTATCCAACTGCCAATATGTGACAGCAAACACTTTCAGTGATGTGTTGTTTAAAAATCATTTTTTAAAACATCGTTGTTTAAAAATATTTCAGTTGTCTCACTGTGTAGTTATTTATGTGGGAAAGTACAGAGGATTTTCCTTCAAAAGACTAAGCTGATTTTATATTATCTGAAACGGAGTACAGAATGGGTAGCTTTCCATCACTTACTGAGGCTCTTGCAATGGGTTTTTTAAAGATGGCACTGATACCAGCTGTGTTATTCACAACCAAAGGGTGTCTGAGATATTCTTGTGATGCTTGCTGCTCTCATGCTCTGCGCAGCTTTTGTGACTTGTTGTAAGAGTTTGGATCTGGCCATCAGCGATAAGCCCTCACAGGTCACAGCACAGGTTTTGCCACAGTGGAAAATATGGGCAATATCTCCTGTTCTGGATACACTCTCAACTCCTACTGAAATCAGTGGGAACTAGGGAAAGCAGTGAGCACATGACTGAGGCCTGAAGAGGACTTGTGGGCTGAGTTGACAGGTTGTTCCACCTGACTGTTTTTAAAGTTTCTGCTCTAAGCTTCAGTAGAGGCAATATTTTTCTCTGAGTAATTTACGCCCATTTTCTGGCTATTTTCAGACTTTAAATGTCAGCTTTTCATAGAAAAGGCAAAACTGACTTGTCCGCTTGATGCCAAATAACAAAATTGACCTAAATTATAGTTATTATATTTGTAGTTTAAAACACATTCTTTTGTTATGTCTACAAAGCTGAAATATTTTAACTCAAGTTTTCTTTTTGCACAATGTGAAAGGTTACCTTTCGGATAAAACCTGTTATAGCATCCATCCAAGGGATGAATTTTGGTTTGGGCAAGCTGTAAACTCCCTGCTTTTTTGTCTCTGGACTCAATTGTATCCTTCAGAAGAAGGCTTACAGAACTACATCTGCATCTGTTGCAAACTACCCTAACTCCATCACTTTCTGGTGAAATGCAGTGATATACACAAGTGACTACCTAAAGCTGCTTTACCACTGCACAAACCATTTGGATGGTAAAAATAGAATTATACACTAAGGTAGGATAAGACCGCTAAGGCCATCTAATCCAACCATCAACCCATCCCCACCATGATCATTAACCATGTTCCTCAGTGCCACATCTACACATTTCTCCATGGATGGTGACTCCACCACCTCTCTGGGCAGCCTGTTGCAATGCACTACTAGTCTCACATCTCATGTATTTTGCTGCAAAGCAATCAGACTAGATTCTGAGAGCAGTGAATTCCTACTTATATAACCTAACTGATGTTTCCTCTTTTTTACAAAAGTATTTTTTCTATGTTAATTTTTTTCCTTTTAGTGAGCTCATAGTATAAACAATAACTTCCAGGAAGCAATTGTCTCGTCTTTCAATTTCTCTTCAAACAGAGCAAATTTCTGTTTGCTAAATCAACCTGATTTACTAATTAACATCTGGATCTTATGCGCACACTATGCACACACACAATAATTCCACAATTATATTATATTAGCTATTTAAGAGCTCATCTAATTGTACTCTATACATAATCCCTGAAAATGAGATTTGCATAAAGTAATTTAAAATAGTCAGGCAAACTAGAAGTATATAATTATGTGTCGCTCTGAAATAAATACATTTTCAATTTTCAATTTCCATAACTGACTTCACTGGAACACAATTTAGACTGTGAATATCTGAATAAATAACAAAATGACATTATTCTACGGTCCTGTATGTGCTTACATGGAATTTACAGACAGGATCTGCTTTGTTACACTTACTGGATTACCTGCGGGGAGAGCAAACCATGATAACATTGAAATAATCTTTGTGTAGGAGCTATAGGAGAGGAGGAAGGTGAGAAGCACTCTCCATTTTAGCCTCCTAAACAATTAACTTATAAGATGTTCCTGTCAATCACAGAATCACAGAATGGCCAGTGTTGGAAGGGACCTCAAGGATCATGAATCTCCAACTCCCTGCCACATGCAGGGCCACCAACCTCCCCATTTAATACTAGACCAGGCTGCCCAGGGTCCCATCCAGTCTGGCCTTGAATACCTCCAGGGATGGGGCATAAAGATTTCTACAACTTCCAGAGTGGAGAATGTAGACTCCTAAGTTCTTTAAATTTGAACTGAATGTTATGCTTATAGTCATATGAAGTCTACAATGCAGATATCCCCCTAATCTCCAAAGTGAACTTCTTTCTTGAACTTGCCATTAGTCGAGACTAGCTCATGGCATTATTCTTAGATATTTTAATAATCCTTCACAGTTCAGACTTTATGAATTTACATGATAGAATATTCCACATATAGTGAGGTAAATACACTCCTTTGTTTTCTCTATTAATTTCCTGCATGTTGTAGATAGTAATGCTTTCATAGTCTTGGAATTGCCAGTCGGTATACACACTGTTCTGTGTCCGTATTACTAGCAACATATATTATCATGTATGATGATTTTATCATGTTTGCTGATAATTGTTGTATATGTCCAACTTAGGGAATCTAGTGACTGCACAGGAACCTTTGCATGAAGAAAAATAAATAGGATCCTTTCCACAATAATATAGAGCTGTTAAATGTGTAAGGATAAGCATCATAGATCAGGAGGCTGAATCCGTTCCAGAAGCTGATAGCACGCACTCTGACTGTTAAACATAATCAGCTATATTATATACTTACCAAGAAGGTTGTACTGATGAATTTTCTACTTGGATGACCAATACTGTCTGAGAAGTTGAGTAACAGCTAATTATTTTAATACTAATAACAGTCATATATTTTTGCATTTGTTTGATGTTCCTGAAAATTACAGAGCTATGCTTAAATATGTTGCTCAAATTTTTATTATCGCATTGAGCTCTTTACTTGGAGGCTCTTAAAGAAAAAAAAACCTCAGTCTCATCATTCAAAGATGAATATATCAGATAGTACATAGATGATGACTCTATGCTGGGAATTAGAAGGACTCCAGCCAACAAAGGAATAAGATTCTAGAGCACTTTTCCCCAAGAGCTATCAGGAGAAGAAATTCAAGTCAATTAGTTTTGAAATGACATTGATAAACTAATGAAAGGAACTGGATGATGCATAGACATTTGCTGTACCAGAACTCAACAGAACACCAGGTAATCCCTTTGAATTATGGAAAGCTGTCAGAAATTCTAACATTAAGACAGCATCACGAGTGAATGGAAGGAGAGGTATCAGACAGATATCCATTATGTCACCAGGAGTGATTTTATAAAATGTCTGGACAGCATGGAAGCCACTAGGTATCCTGTTCTAAGTTAGATGTCTCAGAATGGGAGATGCTCAGAAGAAAATGAAAGCAACCTCTGGAAATTTATTTGAGTGTCACCATGGACAAATAACAAAATATGGATAGCTCATGCTTGAGAAAAATGGCCAGAGTGAGCAATTCAGGAGCAGTGCATAAACTCCAATACCGTTGCCTAAAGAACTCACTGAATAACACTGAATAATAGGCCAACACATAAAAATCAGACCGTTCACAGATAAATTTCAATAGTAAAAAGAAGCAAAACAAATAGAGAAAAGGCTAAGTTCCCAGAGAAAAGAGTAAATACTTTATTGCAAATAACCTTTCCACCTCTAATGAAGAGAGTTTGCTCTAGAAGCAGACAGAATAAGGGCTGTGATGATAGATAATATCTTCATCATTTACGGCTGTGAGGTCATTCTCTTCAATAGCTGAATTTTACCCACCACTAAAATGAGAATGCTATCTTCAAGTCATTTAAGATTACATGGAATGTAGAGCCCAAATAGAAGCTAGGTCATGCAGAGAGGACAGGACAAAGCCATCAGCTGAGGGGTCTCCTGTTGAGTCCTGGGCAGCATGGGAGGGACACAGCGAGCCCCCCTGCTCCCATCCTTGCTGCAGCTGCAGCTCTGCCTCAGCTCTTAAGTGTAATTCCAATTTGACAGCTTGCATGGGTGTGAATACATTTAAGTAAAAAAGAATCCCTGCCAACTTTAGATGAATTAAACAACTGTGACACACACTGGGCCAGATTCTCTAATGTACCACACCAATTTACAGTGTTGTGACTGTTAACCGGTGTCCCAGTTCATTTTTAATGTCGTGGTTAACAAAGTTGCATACAGATACAGATTGCTATAGATGTTAAATTTTGTTTGAGGTCACTGTTTGCAATGGATTTACACATAATGTTTTGAAATTGGTAATCTGAAATGAGGGTAGTGTTTGCAATTGAAGGCAAGTTTGCATTTGTAGTGTCAGATTCCACTGTTTTTCTTTAAGAGTTTTCTGATATGTCCTGATATATTTATATAAAACTTGAAGGCAGAGACTGTGATTTTCTAACTAATGCTTTTGGCTCTCAGTTAAAGTCTCCATTCTTCCATGCTAAACATAAAAACTTACTTTCATAAAAAATCACAGAATCATAGAATGGCCTGGGTTGAAAAGTACCACAAAGATAATCTAGTTTCAGCCCCCCTACTATGTGCAGGGTTGCCAACCACCAGACCAGGCTGCCCAGAGCCACATCCAGCCTGGCCTTGAATGCCTGCAGGGATGGGGCATCCACAACCTCTATGGGGAACCTGTTCCAATGCATCACCACCCTCTGTGTGAAAAACTTCCTCCTAATATCTAACCTAAACCTCCCCTGTCTCAATTTAAAACCATTCCCCCTTGTCCTATCACTATCCACCCTTGTAAACAGTCATTCCCCTTCCTGTTTATACGCTCCCTTCAAGTACTGGAAGGCCACAATGAGGTCTCCCCAGAGCCTTTTCTTCTCCAAGTGACCTTGTACTGTTGTCTTAGCTCGTGATTCTATGTTTTTATCCATTTGCCTATCGAAGAGGAAAAAACGGGTTAAACCTCTGCAACAAATAACAATTTGTATAATGCTTCTGCCAAAGCCTGCAGAATCAGAAATATCTGTGTCTGTCACTTGTTTGCGGAATCAAATATTTCCAAGGAAAGGTAATATGTTTGGCTTATATTTTCAAATGTCACTATTCAATAGAAAATGTCATCTTTTCAGCAGGAACACGGAACTTAACAATATCATAATGAAACTGCAGTGAACTTCTGGCTATGAATTTGACCTACCTGTGGTTCATTCTTCATTCCTCTGAAGGAATTCTTTAGCCCTAAGGAACAGAAAGGTTATTTGAGCCAGGCTGGGATGCAGTGACTCATCGCAGGCAGCGCCACTGCTCTTTGGTTGAGGAAATGAACCCTTGTGGTCCCATTGGCATAGCAAATAGTAAAATCTGAAAAAAAAAAAGTACAATTTGAGATGAAATGATTGCTGTTCTGTAAACATGGTGCTAGGTTTGATCAGATATTTTCTAGCAGACGAAGAAGAATTGGTAAGAAGGTATGAGAGAAGCAGCTGTGTTAAAAATGACATCTTTTCATTCAACAACTTCTGCTCCTCTGGGTGAAGGACTGTGCTCGTTAGCCTTTCTGGACTGGGTGGGATTTTGAAGCAAAGTGCCTAAAGTTCTGGTTGGTAGAACTGTGCAGCTTTTTACCTTGTCTGCACATTCACCTTTTTTCTCACTCCAGTAAAACCATATGCTTTTTACCATCTCTGGGAGCCAAAACAAAGGAGTGATGCTTGTATTTTGTGAGTATGCATTTTCCAGGAAATCAGCATCACTGTATATGCAAAAAAAAAGTTCTCTGAATATATAAAGAGGATCACACTATGTTTATTCACTTGAAAGACAGTCCCATGAAAAGTATATTTTGTGTGTTAGGTACTATCAATAAACCTGTTTCAGTTGTTGAGCATCGATATGATCTTCGTACTCCGGCTTAAACTTTACATGCAAAGGGCTGATAAAAACACTTTTAAATGAATGCTTTTTAAAAAGACCTCAAGTGAGAGGTTTGAGAGATAAGGAGCACTAAGAAGAGAATAATAGTGCCATTTTAAGGAGATTTGAGAACACAATCACCCCATCTTTATGAAGTGTAAGCCAAGAATAGCAGCCTTGCTCTTTGCCTCTAAACACAAACCACTGCTCTTCCAGAACTGTTTTCTTCTTCTGGCTGACAAAAGCATTCTCATAGTTGAATAGCAAACTAATTTGAATTAATCAAGATTAAAACTAATCATTACTGTTTTTTTCTCGCAAGTTAACTTTGAAGTGGACTTGTTCTCCCATTTAGTTCATTGCTTGGCGATGCTGGCAGCAGGCAGGGAGCAACAGAGGGACAAGAGCAAACATTTGGGAACAGGGAGAGGGCAGGGCTGTTCTTTCTGGCAGCAGCACTGAACTGCTCACAGAATTGCAGTGTTAAAACATCCCATCCCAACTGTGTTGGGTTATTTCTGCTTATGCTAACACAACCAAAGCAGATCAAGCTGCACTGAGTGGGAGGCTGAGACAAGGCAATCAAAAGCCACACAGTTCCAGGGGCTGGAGTGTTCATTAGTAGTGTGGTCTTCAGTAGTAAATAGAGAATTTAAAAGCCAATGGTGGTGCAATCAGTAGCACAGCTTTTGTGAAGGGCTGTGGAGACCAAACCCAGATTTGTGCTGCAGCTGGCTAGCACGGCACTGCGACACAAAACAGCTCTAAAGCGGGGTAGCCAATTAATGCAGAGAATCGGCACAGCATGTCTTATGCCACTGCTCTCCTGGCAGCTGGTATTTGTCTCCCACAGTCAGCTCATGCCTGATCTGTGACTGTCTCAACTGTCCTAGGGGCTCTTATTTGTTGGTACAATCGCAGTTCGGTATATCTCATTTAAAACTGCCATAAGTACAGAGTGCGTGTGAGTGCTTGCACCTCCAGGCTGCTCTGGTTCTCTGCTCAAGCTGTGCACTGTTTGCTGCGTGATTTTTCCTGTTTCCAATATGTCCCCTAACAAAGGGAAGAAAAATAAATACTTTTCAATTAAAAAAAAAAATCTTGTTTATGTATACTGTAGTGCTTGCTCAGTGATACCTTAAAATACATATTTGATGGAAATGAAAAACAGTGTGATTTGGAATATGCCAAGTGCTTGATAGCTACATGGGTAATGTTGCAGTGTGCAGAACGCCCATGTCCTAGGGCTGTCTTGACACATACCTTGATGTAGAGGAATTGAGAGAACACAATAATGCTGCCCTTTTCCATGAACATACAATACCAATCACATGATGCAAAAGTCACCATTATGTGACAGATGCTTTTTCAGCCAAGAAGATGGGAACTGCACAACTGACATTTCTTGCATGGCCACTCATGGGATGAGATCTGCATTCACATAAGGCGGTGCCCTGATGGGAAGCTCAGTGCATGAATGAGAGCAATGCTGCTGTGGTGACCTAAGAGAAGAGTCATGGGGCTGTGAGAGGTGCGAGCTCTGGGATTCACCACCAAACTCTCCAGATACTGCCCCGAGCACAGCCTGCTCACACCAGTGGGTTTTCAGGAAAAGGAAGAGACTTGAGACTGGTGAGCTCTTCCCTCTCCTTCTGCAGCACCAGGGAACAGTGAGAATTTATAACACAGGATGACCTGAGTATTTTAATTACCTTTGCATTCATTTAGGTCTCCAATGTTAAGAGAAGGATGTTTCTTGTAACTGCAAGCACCTACTCTGATCTGCAAACCACAAAGACGCAGTGCATCCCTGACCACAGAGCTGAGCAGCAGTCTTTACACTTGAAAATTTGTAACTAAACTCACATTCTGTAAAAAAAAAAAAAAAAAAAAAAAAAATTACAGAAGAGACAGGTCCTATATGTGTTTCCCCATACTGATGGTGATTCTGGGTTCATGAAACACACAGAAAGCTCGAGGTGCTCTTGATGTAATTTCCATGCTGGAGGGAACAGTGAAAGTGAAAAACCTTTGCACATCCCCTCTCACAGCCACAGAATCAAATTATGCACTCAGGAAGAAATATGTGCAGTTTCCTTTGCTCATACAACTTTTAATCATATCTGTGCACATGAGAAGACTTTGAAAATATTCCAAACTTTTAACTTTGGATTTCCTCGAGTCTGTTTGCAGGAAATATATTTTTAAGGCTACAGACACACATTTCTCCAGAAATTCTTTGTAGTTAAAATTTACCAATGTCCTTGTCTAGTATTCTTTTTACACATTTCTATTCATTCAGCTTTCCTACTCATCTGTCAGAAACAATTAAATCACTGGATTTTTCATTGTTTGAAATAACTGGTTGCATTACCATCTGGAAACAATACATTTTAAGTGCATAATTACGGATGTTTGAAATCCCAGGAAGTCAACTTTATATGCACAGGACCAGGAGGCAGCATGCTCAGAAATGTATTGTCAGCTGTGTGACAAACAGCGAAGAGGGAAGGAAGAACAATTCCCAACCACTTCTCTGCTGCCTTTCCTCCATCCCTCCAGCGGCCTGAGAAAGCTAACGTCAGGTTTGCCTGCAGAGCAAATGAGAACATTTTAGATTGCTGTTATTTGTGTCAAATTTTGGTAATTGCAGTGGGATGAGGGGGCTGCAGCGGCTGTGGCTTCTCAAGTCTTTGTCCTTCATCGAGTGCAATTCCTCTATGAGGATGGAAAATCAACTTCGTGGTCATTTCCAGGAAATGCAAAGAAGCAAAGCACACTGTCTGGTAGGACTGCTAAGCATAACTATTTGCTGCATGTAACTTCCCAGTGGAAGGTGGTTTGAGTTCTGAAACAGAAGTTGAATTTTACAAAACTACAACTTAAAGATATGACAGTCAGCTCCTCACTAAAACATTGGCTGTTAGGTAATCTCAACTGGCCCAAATGGCTGACTCCATCCTCTTTACTGCTTCCTTCTTTTACATATGACTCCTTCCATGATATCATGATATATGCACTCATCGCAATGCATCCTAACTGAAAAGAACCAGGCCCTGCAGATTCACTGCAGGCTGCAGACCTGGACCAGAGGAATAACATCAGAGTGTGTATGTCCCTTATACTGACTGATAAAACACGTATCTAGCAACTAAAAAAATAAAAATTAAATAAAAATTAAAAAATCTGCATACAGACCCAAACATTTCATCTGATGTAAACTCTGTCACTGATTTCATAATTTTTGCATTCCCACTTGCCCATAATCTTTGTACTTTTTTTTTTTTTTTTTTAAGTATCACTGTATACTAAAAGACTTGTTGCTCCCAGCTGTTACCACTTCTAGCTCCCAGTCTCCATACCATTCATCTCAGAACTTCTCACCTGGCTGACCTGAGAGCACAAGGGACAGCTGCTCAAACTAATTACAAACTCCTTGAGATCTCTCTGGCAGCAGTACTCTGAATTTGTAGTCTCCCTAGGAGATGTAGTCAGCTCAGAAGCACAGGAAGAAAAGATCCACAGGAAATGGATTGGATACTGCACAAAGTGGTTGACAGTAACATTTTACAAAGGAAAAAAAGGGAGGTGGTACATTCTGCAAATCAGACTTCTCCTAGTGGCAGCCACAGGAGACCAAGCCCTTAGTTAGATATGCAGCCTGGCCCAGTCTTGCAGTCTGTGTGCCATTTAAGAGATGGCAGGGAAAGAAAGTTACTTTTCATTTGCATTTCAGTTTATTACAAAACTCCCAGGCAGTTTCAAGACCCAGTGTGCTACGTATTGACCATACGTATGTCTAAAACCACTTCTAACCTCAAATTTTTTGCTTTCTCACAAGTATCTGCCACTTAGCAAGTTCACCTGTTAAGGGGTGGCAGTTTCCTGGAGGCTCCATAAAAGAAATAACTCTTAGGGTGGCTGTAACTTAAAATAACAAAGTGACCTCATAGGTATTAGCCAGAGAGAGTTCCTGCCACTTCTTCACACGGACAAAACAACAATGATTAAAGGAGAAAAAAGGTATTTTGTCAGTTAGTAACCATCAAAATGCAAATGTACAAATGTCGTTGAATGGCCAAAGTACATATTTAAGAGATTCCAAATCCTACTTTTCTGTGTTTGGAGGGACAGTGAAGATCAGTGAGGAAACATTATCCTCTAGGCTTCAGGAGTTTCTTTCCTATACTCTTCAGGGTTGACGTACGATTGCCTCTTTACTTCTAAATATGAAAAGAAGTAAATCAGATCTTAATTAATGCATCTAATTATCTTTTTTTTTTTTTTTTTTTTTTGTAATGGAATCAGTACAAGTTGGCTAAGGAGAAAAGCTCAAACCTCTGACCTTCACACCAGTAAACGCCTGCTTGATTAAAAGAGCTTTTCTTTAATCAACAAATTAAAATCCATGTGACTAAGTTTATCCCCACTGAATTTATTTTTCCATTGCCAAATCAGTTTGTTTCAAGACAATACATCATGTCTTTTCTATGCATTTTTGTAATATAGATATTATTTTTCTTTGAACTACAGTCCAAAATGCACATGTAAAAATCAATGTATAAAACTTACTAAAAATGCACAAGTGCTATAGCACTTCATATAGTTCCCCCCACATCTCAGTTTGGCACGACCTGCAGTCACATACAGGCATGTCGAACTGTGCAAGGGGAGGACAGTTGATTGAGGAATAAATGTAAGACTTGGCAAGAGGATCTTGACGTAGCTAATGGAAGGACCCTAATACACAGCATCAAAAAATAATGAAGTTCCAACCATCTGAAAATAAGAAATTTCTACTCCAAGAAAGCACAGCACTGTACAGTCCCAAGCACCTTGTGGAAGAACTAATGGGCTGTACACTCCTGTGCACTGTGGAAGAGCATTTCCAGCTCCTCAGGACTCCGTTTGTCTTACTGCATGATGACTGATGCTTTGCACTGCACTAAGCCTTGTGAAGATACTGCTGAAAACTGTGCAGATTGACAGATATTTTAAAATATTTGTTAACATGTCACACATTTTCTTAAATGAACATGAAGAAAATCAAGAATTTCTGATGTGGGATAAATGGTCAAACTGGATAAACATTTCTTTTCTTCTTTGAATTAAATAAACAACATTTATTGGCTTATAATACACTGTCTGAGATACACACAGTAAAGAATGTGATTAAATAGCTTTTCATTTGGTGCATTGTTTATGTATTCAGCCCTGATGATAATGTTCCCAAAGACAATCAATCATTGATTTTAATTTACTTTATTGTGTTAAAGAAAAGAGTGAATTAAATGTAGAATTTGCTCAGCCTTTCTCTTGCATTCTGTAATAATCCAGATGGAGCATATACATTTCTATTTAGTGGCACTAGCATGATTAAGAAATAAGATTTAATGAGCAGTGCATTTTTAGGGCTCATTAATAAAAGTTAGAGATAGAAAAAGATCTATTGGTCATCACATTTCCTTCTTCGTTGTGTTTGCAGATCTACTATATGCTTAATGATGACGTATTACCCATTTATATAGACTTGCTTGTGTGTGAGAGGGACCACAACTGAGGGACACTGACTAACTCTAAACTTAGTGAGATCTTTCTATCTCTAAGTGGCACAGTCTCAGATGTAGAAGTCCTTGTGCATGGCACAGACAGGGTCTGGAGCAGATGGATGAAGGGAGTTGACAGCTGAGGAGAGCAAGGCAGGAATAATTCATGGAAGAAGTGGGTTTGACATAAGGAAGAAATATATGTGAAAGAGGAAAAAGATAATGCTGCGACAAGAAATAGAAGAGTAGCTTCAAAACAAGGAGATATACAACAAGAAGCTCACAGAGAAAAAGCAAAGGGTCTGGAGAGGGGGGTTATACTGTCTCAACTGCGTTATTAATTTGTTGCCCTGCAAGGATGATAAATTGCACCCAGCTTTAGACTTGGATGTTTCCTAGCTAGAAACGAACAACTACTACATTGCAGCTGTGATGCAGATAGGGACACGGCCTGGGAGTGCATTTTGAAATAAAAACAGCCAAAAAACTAATGGATGTTTCGTCTCTGAAAAATACTACTTAATGTGGAGAAAGAGGGATATTCCAGAGAACCCTGCACATCTGATCTCAAAGGGAAAAAAAAAAGCTCTGTAGGTATTCCATCTCTCTTCCCTTCTTAAGACAAAAAGTCATAGCCAGAAAGACCATGCAGTAGCATATAGTGTATAGTGGAGAGTAACACAAAACATACAAGCAGCAGAAAGGAAGGAAAGGCTGTAAATTGCACCTAGCTTGTACCATGTTTCAATTCTTAATGATTAAATGAATTCATGTTATCTGTTTTACACACTTCCATCTTTACCCCCAGCATATGTACTGCCAAGCCATTAAAGTGTCCATCACTTTTGGTCCTTTTAAGCTCAGAGTGATTCTTGTCCTGTTTTAGAGAGTGTTGTATAACGATGGATAACAATGATAGAATCATTTTTTATAGCAATGAAAATGGAGTATTCAAAGTAGAAAGGCTTTTTTTTTTTTTTTTTTTTTTTTAATATCACATATAGCTTTCTATATAACTGCAAGTTCTCTCCACTTGATATATTTCAATGAACTTGATCCCACTGCCTCCTCTTAAATATAAATAAACACGCTTACTTCTACAGTTGCTGTTTTTTACAGTGCTTCCCTCTGGCACAGTCATGAGGGGTATCGCTGCTCAGAATGGTTTGCCTCTGGCCACTGCACCTGGAAACACAGCAGCCCAGAGCCACAGGGCCATAGCACTGAGGATGTTGACGGTTGATTGCACTGCTTTACAATTTACGCTTTACACTGCCTCCCATGTAAATTGTACATGATTAAATTATGAGTGTAAAAGTTGTATTAAATTGTTATTTTCCTATTGAAGGAATCAGACAGTTTCTCTACTGCCAAACTTGAACCTCCACCAGCAATCCATGCCTGGATTTACATTTTTAATTTAAAAAACATAGCTTTATCTTCACTCCAATGTCTGCCATCAGTACTCAGCTGCCTCATCAGCAAAATACCATAAAATGGCCATTTTGAATTTGTAACAGGAGCATAACCACACCGGGTCCCATTCTACTCTCTAAACACCTTTGAAGCACCCTAAACTGATGGCACAGCTTCTGACTCAATGGCACATCACTTCCTAAAGGCTTCTCTTAACTGCTCCGTGATCCAAGAGATGGAGCATTTCCCCTACTAGGACAGCACTGAGAGAGTCAGGCAGAGATGATAGCGGCCTTTCAGTACCTAAAGGGGTCTCTAAGAAAGAAGGGGACTGACTCTTTAGCAGGGTCTGTTGTAATAGAACAAGGGGAAATGGTTCCAAACTAAAAAAGAAGACAGATTTAGACTGGATATGAAAGAAAGAAGTTTTTTATAATAAGGGTGATGAGGCACTGGCACAGGTTGCCCAGAAAGGGGGTGGATACCCCATCCCTGGAGACACTCAAGATCAGGCTGGACTGGACTCTGAGCAACCTGATGTAGCTGTAGGTGTATCTGTTCATTGCATGGGTGTTGGACTAGATGGCCTTTAAGGATGCCTTTCAACTCAAACAGTTCGATGTTTCTCTGTTATAGCATCCTAATCCACTTCACTGGGAGTGAGCGAAATATCACACAAATGTCCTGGACTTGCCCAGAAATGCTGGGTATGGCAGCAGCCATGCCATGGTGGGCATCAGCAGTTGTTGTATCGTACCTCCTGAAATCACAAAGCCCTGATAGACAGTCCTTAGTTTATTGCAGTAGTACCAAGAGGCCTCACTCACATATTGGAGGTCCCCAGTGATCACAATGGGTGATACACAAACACGTTTAATTAAAAGTTGTCAGAACATGTGTGGGCAAAGAAGGGGGAATTCCTTCACTTACAGCTCTTAAATTTGCCAAGCCACCTTCAGACAGAAACTGAGTCAACACAAGGGAGTAACTGAGAACCAAACAATACTTCCTGATAAAAATAAGTGCTTTCTCTAATAAAGCATACCAACACGAAATAGGGAAAATGTCTGTATTCATTAATTTGACACAGTGATCCAAGATCCATGAATTTAATCATTCAAAACACTTTTGCACAATCCCTGAAAAATTGTGTTTATATGGATCTTTAACAGACTAACATTTTTAATCTTTGCTTAATTAGGTTCTTATCTCCTCTCCATTGCAAACTGGTTTTAGTAGCAAGAAAATGTGTTTTAATCTAGCGTTCTCTATTTTCTATTCTCATTCTTTATTTTTTTCATCTGTTTTCAACAGCTTCCTTAAAAACTAGTTATTTACTGATTCAATTCCCTTTCCCCTTTGCACGTGCAGCATCTTGAGTAATGGCTCATCGTTTCCTTGTGGGCAGGTAACAAAGTCCTTCCATAGATTATGAGAGCAATGAAAATCCTGACGAGCTGCAGTAACCATGTGATAGTTATTGTCCCATGTTTGATGGTAGAATTTCAGCACAACCTGACTCAGAAACTGGCAGCTAACTGGAACATTCTTCCCTTTTAGGTACATGTATGGGTATTTAACTAGCAAAAAAAATCCGTTGATGGGATCTGATCTCAAACAGCAAGAAGAATCATTTCATATTTCGATGCACTGCTACCTCACAGAAATAAAAAGAATAAAAAAAGAAAATAGAAAAATGAAGAGAAAAAAAAAAAGAGAGAAAAGAGTGCAAAAAAGAGAAACCAAATCAGTCTGTACTTTTGGGCATAGCACTGTCGTGGGAATGTAGAAGAATTCGATAGACAGAACAGGTTTTCTTGTTGCTGGTAGCAGCACTGAGCCATAAAAATGTTAGTTTATTGGTTTCACCATTGCCAATTTAGAGAGCTGGTAGAATGTGCAATACATAATTCTTTGTACACTTCAAGGTGAATTGAAAAATGAGAGTGAAGAGAAATGGGAAAAGAAGTGAGAAGGAGAAATGTTACAGCCAGTGGCAAAGCTGCTGTGACAGAAGTATATGTATGTGGTGCTCTTAACTTACTGTCCTACCTTGTAAGCAGGCCTTCATACCTACTCTCCTTGCTTGTTCTTTGTAGTTATTACTTTGTTATAAGTGGAGGAAATGATACCAGAAGTTGCAAATGCCCCCTGCCATAGTCCCTGCTATGATAAATTATTTATGTCATTATTTAGCCTACAACAGTAGCTAACAGTATCAGCCATAAATCAGGACCCTACTGTGCTAGCTGCTATACAGACACACAATAAAAGTAAATCCCTCTCCCAGTGTGTTTGCACTTGAGGTAAAATACTGAACACTTGTTGCTGGGTTGCAAACCAAGTGCTAATTCTGAGCAGTCCAGAAATAGGAATCTGCTTTCACATCATTTGTATGGCATCATTGAGGTGCTTAGTGCACACCTAAATAACAGCATATTTACATCATGGGTTTTGTCATCACTGGGAAACTGAGAAAGAAGCTTGGACATCTGACACAGCATAGCAGACCATTTGACAGAGATGTCATAAATCCTATTCAGTATCTGCTAAATCCCTCCTTCCTTCCCTCCTTCCTTCCTTCCCTCCTTCCTTCCCTCCTTCCTTCCCTCCCTCCTTCCTTCCTCTTCTCCTGATCCCTCAAGGGCCCAAAATGATGAGTAGAGTTAGAGTTTGGTAAAGGAGACCACAAAGAGTACGATGGTGTTGAGTTGACATCACTCCCAAACAAGGAAAATAGAAAATAACAAACTCCGACAGATTAAAGGTTAAAAAACCCTGTAAGGCAGGACAATATAAGTCTGAGAAAAACTCTCCAGAAACTTTAATACTAAATTTTGTCCAAATATACAGGGAAGAGGAAGCTGACAAGACAGTCTGCATGGCTGAGAGGTGCTGAAGGCACAATAGAGTGCAGAAAGAGGAGGAGATGGCAGAAAAAAAAAAAGATTTTGCATCCATCGTTGGCATGTAGGACTCTGCAGTATGCAGGAGCTCAGGCCCACAGAGGAGCATGGTAGCAGCAGCATCACAGCATTGTCTCAAATTGAAGTGTCAGTAGAAAAAGTTTTGGTCAGAGTGACATAATGAATAACAAATCTCTAAGACTGGTGCTAGTGGAACTCAATTATGAAACAGCTGAAATAAGCATTGCAGGGTGTAACCTCTCACTTAAAATTGCCTCAGTGTCAGCAAATGTGATGCACTTCCTGGAGGTATCTGGGGAAAAATTGGGGAATAATACTGTACTGTGCAAAACGCTGTAGCCATTCACAGAATAAATGGGCATCCAGATAAACACAGAGAAACTTCCCATAATACCCAGGAACTCTGCTCAAAGACCAAGACCCCATTATGCCACGTAGTGTAAAAGCACAGAGCAAACAGATTGCTTCCAGCCCAAACAACAAGCAGGAAAATTACACGCGGAGTGCCAGAGGAGACAGAGTAACACAAATAGACTTCAGCAGTTAGGTTTCTGAATGCTTACGCTGAGGCTTATAAGTTAAGTGTTTAACATGCAGGCCAAACCAGAAATGCTCAGAGAAGAAGAGGCACTGGCAAAAGGATCATTCAGCTTCAGGAAAACGAACTAACTACAGGGCATGGTCAGGTTGGTTCAGGTAAGTATGGAGTGCAAAAAGGCGACTAAGAACAGTGGAATGGAGACAGGCACAGAGTGGAAAGCTCAATACATCTGCTTGCCTTATTTTTATTAAAGTATTCTTACACTGGTGATTGGAGATCCCAGGCATCTTTCCTCTGGTTCTGAACTTACATTAGTACTGAGATTCTAATCTGTAGATGTGAGAGCCCTACTTCATTGCAAATTACCTTTGATTCTTTGGTAGAATTTGGCATTCACCTCATGTTAGGGTTTCTTAATATTTAAAAGCTTGTTAAAAAATTAATATTAAGATTCCTTGCTTCCTGTTAAGATGAAAAACATTACATTATTTATGTAGTATTGTGATACTGCCACAACATTATTTTCAGTACATTCTGGGGCTATTGCTGTGGTACTTAGGATCTGGTTCGCTGCATGTGGTGAGGAGTCAATACTGAGACATACTCAGGAACAGTTGATGTGAAAAGGGAAGGAATGCTTCAAAAACCTCTTCTAGTTCTGTAAAGGAGTCAAGGGGAGGTGCGAGAATTCCTTGGATCTCCAGAACTTATTCATAAACATTCCCTTAAAGACCTCCTTGAAAACTGCCTTTGGGAGATGAGGAAAGATCTTCATAAAACTAACTGGCTTACTGAAGGAAACAGCAAATGGTTAACAGTCTCAAAAGAGAGGAGTCCCCAGTGGAGTCCCCATAAGGGACAAATGCTCAAGCTTATGTCATTTGCTAAATTCATAATAATTACAAAATAATTACAAAATCAAATGAACAAAATTTTAAATCATTCATAGAAGTAAAAATGAAAGCTGACTAAGAGGAGTTGCAGAAGACCTTCACAATAATGCGCAATACAGTGCCAAAGGAAATTCAATAAAGGCAAATGAGAAGTAATGCCAAGAAGAAAAAAAAAAAAAGAGGAACAATTCTAACTATATAAAGCAAAGGAGAAGTTCTCAGATAGCTATCACTATTCAGGAATGGAACTTCAGAATTAAAATAAATAGTTCTATAAAAATGTCAGCTTAGTGCCTCACAGTGATGAAAAACAAGCAAAATTGACCAACTGTTTGGAAAGAAGTAGGAAGAAGACAAAAAGATGTATTAAAACATTAATATGGTAGGTGGTAATCCCAGTACAAAGGATAGCAAAACAGACTTGGAAAAGTGACATCATTTGGAACAGCAATGATGAAAATAGGCAATGGCTGTCATGTACAGAACAATCAACGTGAATTCCTCAAACTGGAAATAGAGCAAAACTGAGGAGCGTTTGAAAGAGATCTACAAAATGATAAGATATAAAGAAAAGGTGAAAGCCCCTCACCACAAGTCCTTTTGGACATTACATATTGTTGAAATTCCTGTTACAGGACATTATGGATTCTGAGAGTTTCCAGAAAGATCTCAGAAAGATTAGATTGGTTTGTAGAAGACAAACACATGAAAGATACACGAAACACAAAGATAGATCTCTGCATTAGAAAATCCCCATGATCCATACTGGAGGCTGGGAGTAAATTACCAATTACTAATTAAATTTAAGAATTCATTACCAATTATTAATGCCAAACTAATGAAAACAATGCTCATAGAATCATAGAATCGTTTGAGTTGGAAGGATCTCTTTAACGCCATCTAATCCAACCCCCCTGCATAAACAGAAACATCTACAGCTACACCAGGTTGTTCAGAGCCCCATCCAGCCTAACCTTGAGTGTTTCCAAGGATGGGCACCTACTGCCTCTCTGGACAACCTGTGTGCCTCATCACTCTTATTATAAAAAAATTCTTCTTTATATCCAATCTAAATCTCCCTTTTAGTTTGAAACCATTTCCCCTTGTCCTATCACAGCAGACTCTGCTAAAGAGTCTGTCCTCTTCCTTTTTATAGGTCCCCTTTAGATAATGAAAGGCCACTATCATGTCTCCTCGCAGCCTTCTCCAGGCAGAACAGGCTCAGCTCTCTCAGCCTGTCTTCATAGGGGATTTATCAGACATAATATTCAGCTCAATCCATATAGAAATTTACTATATTCAACTATGCATGCTCATAAACCGATAGTATAGGAGTCTACTTGTTGACATTCCCAATAACTAATGTCATTTCTGTGAGCTAATCCTAGTTTTGAAGTTGCTTCTAGCAGAGCTCTGTGTTAGGGCAAAATTATAAGCTTGAATCAATACAACTAATTGAAGCTAAAGCCACTGGAGAATAGATAGGTATTTAACAGTCTGAAAACTGGAATTAGAGTTACAGTCATTCTCTAATTGCATTAGAAAAAACAGGTCTACAAGGTACATGAGAATTGCTTTCACTGAAAACTCAAGCATTCAGTATTATTGAAAGTAAACACAAATTAGGCTGACATTTGTCCATGGAATGTAAACATATGTACTTGGATCACTGCCTAAAAGCTGGATGTGCATTCAGTTTTGCTTCACCCATGACAACATCCACTGATGCTTTACAAGACACAGAACTAAACTTAATTAAGTAGCTGAAAACATAAACCTGCATTGTGCCAATTCCTTAACAGGCAATTGCAAAGATGCTGTGAGTAAACTGCCACGTCTGGAGATGGTCTCTCCAGCTGTAGAACATTTCTGCCACTATTAGGTTTACATGTTTATGCTGCACCAATTACCCATATAAACACAGAATTTCTGTCTTTGTTTCTGCCAGGAACTGAACTCATACACTCCAGCTCAGAGGCAGAGTATCTCTGAATGACTGTTAAGCTGTAAATGAGAAAAAAAGATGTAGACAGGAATGGGTAGAGCAAGGGGGCAAGCCAAAGAGGCATCGGCTTGGTGTCCATTAGTTGTATGATGGAAGGAGCGGTGCACTGTTGCTGGCTGTGCTGTACTTCCTCCCAGGGAGATTGTGGGTGCTCCCAAAGGAGGGGCATGACACAGGATGTAAGGGCAGAGTTGTCCCCTGGTGTTACTTCTGGCATTCCAGATCTATCACTATAGATGATCATGAGGAGGCCTCAACACAGCCAACCAGGCATACTGAGAGAGCCGTTGCAGGCACAGAAACATGATCTTGTATTCAAAAGAAATATTTCAGAGTGATGTCACCTTCAAAACCCATCTTCCCTTTTCTTTCAGACATATGATTAATATAAGATTACAACAACACTAATACAAAGTTGTGCCTGTCTTTGAAATGCTCATGTTCCTGTTACCTATGCAATCTGATTGGTTCACAGAAGCCTTGCCAGATCAGAACAAGACATAAAAATGTTGCAAGGCATCCACAGATTTATATTTAATATGTGGGAAGATGGCATCTGCAAGCCTCAAAAATGCTGGGTTTCAAGGTCAAAGCAACAGCCACCACACGCAACACACCGTGTTCACAAAGAGGCAGTGTTATGCCAGCCAGAAAGTAACAGGTAGGAACATGGTCAGCATACACCCTAAGCATCCTGAGCAAAGTCAACATAGGCATCTGTGGAAGAATTATAATCAGAAAGAACGTAACTCCAAAATGCAAAATATTGTCCTTTCAGTAAATAAGTCTTGTGTCAAAGTGAGGCAGTGCTGAGGTGGGGGCAGGCAGAAGCAGCTTGCCATCCAGCAGCAGGGTTACAGAGAAGTGTTGCTCTGTGCCTTGGGCTTTCTACTGAGTCTTTAGGGGCTCTTATGTGCCTAATTAAAGAAGATTACAAAAGATACCAAGATGGGAACACTCCTCTAGGCAGGCTTAAGTAGAGGAGGAGAACGAATAAAAAAAGAAAAGGAGGTTGCTGTTGATGCCTTCTTAAGCCACAATCCTGAGAGTCTGAAATGGATGCAATCTGTCCTTTTGTTTCTACATTTCCTTTTTCCGCCAAATCACAGGAGAAAGTTAACGGCAAAAGAGATCATCTGTTTCTTCCAAATGGTTCGTGGAATACTTTAAAAATTGGCAGACTGGAAACATTTCAAGCCAGAAGGGAAAATATTCATGTACCCACACATCAAAGTGTTTCTAAAGACCGAGCATACGTAGTTCTGAGCATTTCTCAGGTGAACAAAGCAGAAATGCACCTCTAAGAGGCTGCTTACAATAGAACAGAGAAGGTTACAGACCACAGAACTGGCTGATCAAATGAAAATGGTGCCTGATTTCAGAGCTAAATCAGAAGCAAAAGGGGCTCTTTGGGTAGAGAGCAGAAGGAAAATTAGATGGGGAAATTAATGGGCCTATAAGCAGCAGAAACTAAATTCTTCTAAGAGTCAGAGTAAGAAACAGTGATACAGCGAAAAGGAAAATGAAAAGGAAAATGAAAAGGAAAGTGAAAAGGAGTAGTAAGGAAAGGAGTGGCAAGGAAAGGAGTGGAAAGGAAAGGAGAGGAAAGGAGAGGAGAGGAGATGAAGAAAGAGGGAATATTAAATAGCTATTTGAAAAAGAATTTGTTGTTTCAAACTCAAAGCATTGCAAAGTACTTGCCAATGGAATTAAGTGATCTGTGGGTAAAAATGTTGATGCAGTGATAATTTGCTCTGCTTTTTGCCCTTGCCTTCTAATCAGAAAAGTGACCGTCAAATTAATTTGAATGTTAAATTTGAATCCAGGGTTGGAAACTTGCTAACTGTGAAATTTTACTGTACTTAGAATACAGTGCCCGATCTACACGTTACATACTGCTTGTTATGCTCTGCACTGAGTTAAATCTCATCCAAATGTTGCCTTAGGAAGACAATAGTCTTAGTTTCATAGTTAGTAGTGAACTGAAATTTAATAAGTTCTGAGAATGTTCTTCTGCCATTTCCTTTTCTGTTTTTCATTTCCAACCCAAAGCTGTAAGTTATGGTCCCAGAGCAATATCTAATGTTCTGTACATTTACATGTCCTTTTGGAGTCCTCACCTTCCTGACATGTGAGTGTGACCAAGCAGAGGCATCACACACCCATCAGGACTTCACAGACATGTTAGAGAACAGAAAATGTGAAACAATGCAGATGTGCTGACTTTGCCAAACAGTCCTGCCCTTGGCAGTGCAAATCAGTCCACAGTGAAACAAGAATTATGTATTACAAGGGGTTGGACTGGATGATCTTTAGAAGTCCTTTCCAACCCAAACTGTTCTCTGTAAGACAATATCTGCATGTTCGACTTGTGTAGAGACCCAAGGAAACAGACATGATAGAACTGTGTTTGTTGTCAGATTACTCAATTTTCTTCATGTCATCAAAATAGCCTGGAAGTGTGGTAGCAGGCAGACGTGCTGCACAGCACCCATCTTCTGCATCGCTCCCAAGCATTCTCTGGAGATGCTTGAAGCCATGAGTTATGACAGCCTTACTATGTTAACGCTGAGTTCCAGCATTTAGAATGAAGCAAGCAATGGGGACCTGCAGCATCAGCTCCACTCCTATAACTGACACTGGAACTACCTGGTGGGTCCAGAAACTCACACAGACACTAAGCTCAGAGCCAGCTCTTCTGAGAGCCACATCAGTCCATTCCATGCTTAGTTTTCATTACCTGCTGCACTGCTGATTTAAACAAGTAGCAAATACTGTTTACTGAAATCAGATCTGCTCCCAGGCTCTTCTCCTTGGACAACATTCAGTTTTGCTGCCTTTTTTCTGAAATAAGCATGATGTAAATGTGTCAAAAAGCAGTCTAACAGCAGGTAGAACAGGCTTGGGCTTTCCACTCTGAGCTGGTTGCAGTAATGATTCTCAGAGTATCATGTGATTTCTTAGAGCTTCTATATCAGCGAGAGTGCATACCAAAAGCACCACAAGGAAAATGTTACAGCTAATGCACTAGTAATAAAGTAGAAAGGCTCTAGAGTGAAATACAGAAATGGATCCAAGCCAAACATTTTGAATTCAAATTACTCCAAATGTTCCAGGGTTTTTGTTCAGACTCAGTGGTTCAAGAAGCATTTACCCCGAGGTGGCTACTAGGCAGAAAACAAGTCATCAAGAAGAAACCGGTCTCTGATAGATTTTGTACAGCTGATGCCCAGGAGTGCTCACACATGTGGAAGAAACAAACTGAAAAGGGAAGCAAGATCTTGGACATACACAAAACATTGTTTCCTTTAATGAGGTTCCTTCTTTTTCCAATGGCACACAATCAGACAGTAGTGATATTGCATATAGTCACAGTAGGACTTCAGTGGATTTAAAGGATTAGAAAAGTGAGAT
The DNA here is from genome assembly GCF_987193195.1 of Phasianus colchicus. Lineage (NCBI taxonomy): Eukaryota > Metazoa > Chordata > Aves > Galliformes > Phasianidae > Phasianus > Phasianus colchicus. The sequence goes on along the minus strand of NC_143438.1, from coordinate 59,428,260 downwards.
GGGAAGGACCACTGGTGAATGGTGAAATTAATTGTGAGAGTCAGCAATGTCACAGTAGGGCATGAAAAGTGTGATGAATCTGGGAACACATCTAACGTACTCTAAAGTTTGCAGAACTTAAACAAGAGCAACCTTAGATGTATAGTACTATCGTGTGCATTTATTTTCTGTTCTTCATTCAAATCAGGAAATAGTGTAAGGCATGAGGATATCAGCACCAGATATCCCAACTCATATTCTGCACTGGCAACTCTCACAATTTCCTCTATCTGAACTATTGTCTCAAGAGTCCAGGTGGCCTTCAGGAATTGCTGTCCTCACCTACCATGGGTCATGTAATCTACTAAGGAAAAAAACATTTTTTGTCTCCCATCTATCTCACTGCTGATGCAGCTGCACTGGGAAAAACAAGCAAGCAAACAAACCAAACCAATTCCCATCCCCACTCAAAAAAACACTGAGAAGCCGATGTGGTGACACCAGCCAAAGCAGCAAGATGAGTACAAACACTATACTCAGGCTCTCCCAGGACTTTTGTATCATTTCTCACTTCAGGATACAGTTAAATGTTATGCAGCTTTTCATATTATCTGATGTAGAATATAGTGTCCATGCTACAGTTTTTGATATCTGTATTACCAGCAAGCATGAAAATAACCTTGTTATATACATTCATTTTCTTTCATGCATAAAAAAGAACAAAAGTAGACAGTGAAAGTTGTTTATTTTTTAAATTTTTGAGATGTTGATTCTCATTTTTAAGCATTATCCTTCATTGTTTGACATGCAAAGCACTGCAAACCAGGATCTGTGTAAACCAGGCTACTTACACATATGGACAGAGCCAATCTCCAGAACACTAACCTGGACCACGATAAGATAACTAAACAGTTATCTTAATTTTTATAAAATATACAATCAAAATTGGATATAATGGGCATAATGGTGAGCCTGGATCTCAGAACATGGAACTGCAACCCCTCCTACCTGCTACTATGAAGGCTTTGTCCATGTAATTCATCTGGTTATCTTGCCTGTGCTAGGGCAAATGCAATTTGTATGCCAAATTTGTGTCAGCTGACACTAGAGCTAGACAAGCATTGAGAATTTCAGATCTCTGCAACCTGACATTGAACATTTTTCACAATCAACAGCTCCATCACTGTTTCATGTATAAGAGTGGTGCAAAACAAAGCAAACGGGTATCAGGGCCCCACAGTACACATAGATAGTGAATATCAGTATAGATCTATGAGCTCCTCCTTCCTCCTGCTGCCTGTCTGACCTAAGGAGGAGGAAAGGAGGAACACAGAATGTGCCCTATACAGTTCTTCTCACTGTCCAGACAGAACATGGTGGGAGAACAAACTGTAAATGACATTTTTTATTGTGCTTAAAATCACAGAAGTCAGAAAGAAGCAGGTCAATGACATGGAAACAGTACCACCCATGGCCTTGTATCCCTCTTATGCTATCTATTCCACATGTGCACAGCTATTATTGGGGCTTTCTGAGGAGACTGAAAGTTCCATGCTGGTACACCATCCCTGTTGAAGGCAAGAAAAATTCAGGCTCTAAAGTTGTCAGATCCTACTTCCTCTCTAGAATTTAAAATAAAACAATTTTTTGCTCTCTGAGTCCTTGTAAACAAGTTTTATAGCACTTTCAACTTAAATCTATCTTGTACTGCTGGAGAATTGCAAGCATTTAGGATTTAAACCCTTTTCTCAGAGTATCAGGCTGAAAGAAAAATAAAGGCTTTACCTCTAACAGCTTTCATAACTTGCAAAACAAAGCTTGAGCATTTATTAGCATGAGTACATTGTGAACAAATTGCTTTTCAAATAAGAAAAGCTCAAATGAAAAATAACTGATAAGTTTTAAAAGTTCTCTGCTGCATCCATCTTTAGATCTATTTCCTCTTCCATAATTACAAACACCAGAGGCACAAACCTATCTCTTTTCATGTCTGCACTAAGTGCCTGATCCAAAGTCCACTGCCAGCGTAACTTCAGCTATCTTTGGATTAGGCCTTAAATAAATAGTTAGATACAAAGAAGATTCCGGCAAAGCATTTGGAAACTTTGAACTGTGTTACTCTGAACTTTGAGCTGTGCTATATTATATAATAATCCTTACTGCTATTGCCAGGCTACTTCTTCCACTCCTCTCATAAGGCAACTACAGATATGGGATTACCTCCAGAGACACATTTGCAGGAAACCCACTGCCAAGGAAAGAGGTTTGCAGAGGGTTTTGTGGGCTCTGCAGGAAGAATCAGTTAACAAATATTTTCCAGCCAAACCCCAGGAACCCATTCATTGACTTTGGTTTTTGGAGGATGCAAATCTGGACAGAATCCATTCTGTTGAATATTGTTTTGAGAGCTCCACATTTTTGTTTTTAGGCATATAGCTAGAATTTTAAAACCTAATCAACTCTGAAACCAAATTTTGGAAAAATTTGGGCAACATTTGGAAGCAAATTATATTTCCCCTAGTTCACTGTACTCTGAATGGGGCTACCAAATCCACAGGGCAACTGGCAATTTGTGTCCATTTCTGCAATTCTATAGAGAGTGAAACAAGGAAAGCATCAAGGGCACAACCCCAACTGCACATAAATCAAGGGGAAAACTCCTGCTGACTTTGAGTCCGGACTTGGGAGGATGTTCTGGGAAAAGCTTTACAGTCTCATTTACTGGCAAATGGTTTTGCTGCATGCCAGAAGCAGGAACATACTTAGTGTGACACCTAGTGTTGGCACCAAATATGTTACATACGGATCTATTAAAGGCAGCACAGCAAGGACACAGCAATGTCAACCACAATGCGAGCTCAAGTAACAAGAATTACGGCTGTTGTGTTTGCAAATTTTTAATCCCTCGTGAAAGAAATTCAAAAGGGATGTAATGATAATACAAGGACAGTGATATGACATTCAAGTTATTAAATTCTCTTCAACATCAAGTTAGGAGCACCTCAAGGAAGGTGTGGGAAAACATTTCCGAATCATTTTTCAAGTCAGCAATTCAGGAATGTAATTAATTCTAAATAGTAATTACAATTGATTATTAATCAAGGTCTGGCACTTCTAGCTCTCCATATACTATAAATATGATTTGTTTCCATAATTATGCTGACAGGCTGCAGTTTTACTTTCCTCTGTCTGCTTGATCTTCAAGTTCCTCTGCTTTACTTACATTCAGACTCAGAGAACAGCACCATATGAAAGTGAACTTCATCACTGCTCATGTTTTATGACCAGCAATGACCAAATTTCCGTAAGCGCAAGCCAAATGCAATGAGAAGTACAAAGTATATGACAACTTTTCTGCAAACTTATTTTGAGCAAGCACAGTGACATCCACTGCCATCTCCTGGAAATGCCTCTGAGCTATTCATTCTGGAGACCTGAAGAGCACTGCCTGACGTCAGAACCAAAATAGTTTTTCAAAACTTTCCCAAATAAAATGTTAATTGTTATAGAATAAAGTTTCCCACAAAAGACAAGTACAAGTCCCTGCCTACCTATACACATCAGCTCAATCAACTGCATAGAAAGCTCCCAAGGCAGTGAACTTCTTTCATTAATAAAATCTTTATTGATAAAGCTTCATACAGTCTCACTGCGTGATTTTATTGATATGAACATTTCACATATGAAGAAACAACTAGACCTTAACAAAAACAGCAACTTTGTACAACACTGCTACAAGCATCATGCAAGGGAAAGAAGCAAAAGATACCATCGAATTTGTAAGTTACCTATATTTCTATACACATATTTCTGTGCTTGATTTATTTTTAGCTGGCTCATTTTCCAGTCATTATTTCCTGATTAACAGGCTAATTTCTTGTAGGGATCATTATTTAAAGAAGGAGAAATATATTCAAGGTAGCCATTCTAGACACAAAAGTCAAAACCATTATTAAAGCATCCAAGTGCAAAGCATATAAAATCTATCTGCCCAGTACTTGATAGTGATGCTATAAAAAATGATAAGAATAAAATAAAATATTTTGCCATGAAAGTGCATGAAGTTAATCTCCCTTGCACTGAGCTAAACGTACTTCAACACAAAGATCTTCCTCCATGGGTGTAGCTTCCCATAACTAAGAAGAAAGAAAAAAAAAATTAAGACCAAATTGTCAACAACATTGACTGCTGTCAGCCTCTGGGGAGTTCACCAAAATGATAACCAAGGAATCTATCACTTTTCAGTGAACTTTGATTCAGCAGTGGTCAATGACACAATGATTGGATTTGATGGTCTTATGGGTCTTTTCTAATCTAAATGACTCCACAACTCTTGCAGTCTAAGTTGTAAAGGCAGCACCTCTCAGGAGTATTATTTCCAAGGGCTGGAGAGAACACAGGTTCTGGGAGGATGTTGTGTAGCTTCATAAATAATGCTGATCTCCCAGTATTGAATTAGCATTCCAATGTTATGTCAAGGTGTGGGTATGAACTTCCACCTCCTTCAGAGATTCCTCATTATTTCAATATTAAGCAGGTTAGGAAGCCTGTAAAGCAGAAGCGTGAAGAAATTTCTCTTTTACACTCTGCTACCAACAGGAACTACTTCAGAAGGAAATGATTCTAACCAAAAAGTTTTATGTAGCCATAAAAGAACTATATATATTCAGATGTGGAAATAGAATTTTTCAAAGCTATTTTGAATGGTTGTGATTTTGAAAAAGGCAAAACAAGTTAATATCCAAAAAGTACTTTGTGAATGTTAACAGCATAAATTAGCAATTTGTGCTTAGATCTGAAAATATTTTTGCTAGGTCTAAGCTTACATTTGTAAGTGAGATACTCAGCAGAGATTAATTACATCGATTTATTAGAGAACTTCTGGTTATCAATAAGGTGTCTGCTTCCTATCTGCAAAATATTTAATGCCTACTGCATGGGCAGTATGGTACACATTTACTCTTTAATTGTGTTTATGACAGATTTATTCTGCTGCATCACTGAGTAAGCAGTCATCTGTTACCTTTATGAATCTGAAAGATTCCTATTGCCAATAATAAAATCGCAGAGGAAGGGGAAAAAAAGAATTGCAAAAGAGTTTGATTTTTTCCTCTATACATTTGTTATGAACATTATGAAAGCTAAATTAATTCCAACTTGAAGATTTTCTTTCACTATTTCAATAGATGTCTTTCAAACAAAAAGTACAGCAGACAAAGTTCTGGAGTGCGTGGATGCAAACCTAAAGCCCCCAGACAAAACAAGCACAATTTTTTCTTCAAAGACCACTTCACAATAGATAACATTTTAACACAGAAAATTTATTTTAAGAGGACTTAGGGAAATATTTCTTGGGGAAAATAAGGAGACTCTCAAAAGAGGGGACCAGGAGGGAAATATCAAGTGTCAGGGATGCGAAGGAAGAACTTATTTAGCAAGTATACATCCACTGGTAATGAGGAACTATGTATACTGCCAAGTATATACAGTAGTACACATTATAGCCTTTACTCATGAACTCAATCTAACACAAATTGATACCCTTTCTTAATTTTTCAGTCTTGCTCATTAAAATCAATGTCATTGCTCTAATTGTGTAAAGATGCTCTATCAGGTCCCTACATCAAATGCTGAGCTTTAAGAGCTTATTTGCATCTTATTGCTTAAGTAAGTGTCATTTGGGGAAGTGTGGGTAGAGGAATTTTCACTTATAAACATAATAGAATATTCCTGACAATATTTATTTATGTCAGGAAGAATAGAATATATATTTGACTTTTTCATATGGAAATTTTAATGAAGTGTTTCTGCAAAAACTTTTCAACTTTTTCTAACATTTCATAATTTCACTTCCCCAAACCTGACACTCATCATCAATGGTTTCATCCCTTCCCAAACTGCATTTTTCTCAGTTAATTAAGTTTACTTTAAATAAGAACAGTTATTCGGTTCTGTGTTATAAATTAGCATCAGTTTCAAAACGTAATGGTTGTTTTCCAAAAAGTTTAAAATATAACCGTCAGGAGCAGAAAATTATAAGATAGAGCTGAGAACAAAAACTTTGTCCAGATCATTACAGAAAACGTGCTGTAAGGCTGAATGTCATAAGCTGTGGTTTATGTTTCTTAATAAAAACTTACTGTTAATCTGAAAGTATTGTACTATATTAGCATAGTTATGATGCACTTGATGCACTCATACTTCCTCTTTGTGATACTAGGACACTGCTATCATTCATGATCCTACTCACTATCCTGGTGAAATTCTGCATTTGTGAAATGTTTCTCTGCTTCTACAACTTTCTTCTTTCTCAGCATCAGAAAAATCCTTTCCTACAAAGGCTGTTCCAACTGTAATGCCTCCTTTTTTATTATATAAGCCCACAACATCAGAGGTGCATATTGGTCATATGGCATTAGAAGTGGAACCTTCCCAACAATATCCCATTACATGTTGTTGCTGTGTGACAGATGGCAGCAGAGGGGCAGTCTGACAAAATGGCGTCTGACATGGAAGCGTGTATGAAGCAAAGGAGTTTCACTGAACTCCACCATTTGGAAAAAATAGCATCCACTGACATTCATCAACACTGGCTGAACATTTATGGAGACTGAACAGTGGATGTGAACACAGTGAGGCAGTGGGCTGTGTGTTCCAGCACCTCCACTGGTGCAGACTATTATGAGTGCACCATGTAGGCTCTTGTGTATCACTGGCAGAAAATGCATAACTAATGGAGGTGACTGTGTTGAAAAATAGTGTTTTATAGCTGAGAATTTGCACTATCAGATGGTGTTATTGTGCTCTTTGTATCTGTTGTAGTTTCCATGGAAATATATAGGAGGCCTTACTTTCAGAGTGACATACATAGAAACTTTGTAAAGCCCTAAGATTTGAAGGATCAGTCAAAGTAGAAATGGGTATTCTTTAATTTATTGCTTTCTCAGACACATGGAAGTTTACTGCTTTACCATTATCCCACATGTAATTGAGTAACAGCTCAAGAGGGAAAACTCGAAGGGCTTTCAGATGTCACATTTCATAGAGGGATCCCTTGTCGGATATTACAGTACATCTGGGTTGACACAGTTGTTGTTAGGCAGTAACATCACTGTAGTCTATGCATGCTTGACAAGTCAAATGCTGGTTTTATTAGCATTAGTGAAACTATGAAACTACCCAACTCCCCCCCCAGTATGGGTTAGCACTGCCCTGCTCCAGTAATAATTTCAAGACAACATGCCTTGTGCTCCTGCAATACTCTATAGGCAGTTGTGTTTGCTCTGCTCACCTCATCTTCCAGTCTTTGCTGAGTGGTCTGTCAATGAATGCTCCTCAGCACATTTTCCCTTCCATCATTTCTACAGCTTCTTACTTTGCAGGAAGGAAGAACGAGTCACTTGAGGCTTTCAGAGAAGGTCATGTAACAGCCATAGTGGGAGAGAGATTGTTCCCACACCTCATGGGTTTGTGAAAGGACTGCTCACAGTTCGGCCCAATGTCGTCACTTGGGATTTTCAAGCTCTAATTGAACATACAACTTCTGCCCCACTTTCATCTATCACAGATTAGAATATGTATAATGTCTCCTAATATTATATCAGAAGCACGGGAAAGGAGAATCCTCCACAAGCTTGTGTCAAGTCTGGAGCCAGCGACCTGTCCTTTACAGAAATAATTGCTCATGAAAGCAAAATTAAATGGATGTTGATCGAGAATTCGCTTAAGCTAATGGTGCGATCGGACATTAGCGTGACTAATGGCAATGAGTCCTTTTGATGAATTAGGTGGCAACAGCTCTCCAGCTGCTTTGGCTATGCAGAAACCAGTCAGGTGGCTGAGAATATCTTCTCCAATCTTTCTGGAATTAACTTATGTTGAATTAAATAACAAAGGAAAATTATGAACAGTTCTGAATCTACTGGCAGACGCCATTACGAGGGCATTAAAGTACAATTACAATCACCTTGTCTGTTTAGAAATCAAGTAATCACTCTGAAACTTCTAAAAACTTACACTTAACATTTTCAAAAAGGCCTGATACATCAAACCTCGTTCAGAAAAAGGCCATAACGTAAAAGTTGTGTCATGATAATGGCAAAGAACTATTTCCAAAATCCCTTTGCAATTACTAACAAGGTAAACATTACAAAATAAAACCTGAAGAGCCATTACATGACAACGCAGTTATTTTTTTTTTCTACTATGCTCCTGATCATCTTCTATCACAGGATTTTGAATCAGAACTATCTACTGCATTTCACTGTTCTGAATTTCCACTCAGTGTCATATCTAGTAAGCAGAAAACTCCAGAGAGTTACCCCATATTTTCTCAAAAAAAAAAAAAAAAAAAGGAAAACTATAGAATTTAATTCTAGCAGTTTTTGGGTGGCTGATGTCTGTACCTCACTAAAATCATAGACAGTTATTTTTCCTCTTTTAAGGCCTATCTTTTGGGTCAAGCCCAAAACATTTTCCTGTGTTTATTTAGCTGCGTACCTGTGAGGATGCTTCTACCATCAAACCTTCATCTCAAACTGCCTTCTGCTGAACAGAACCAGCTCCAGTACCTAAAACACACCCTGATACTCTCCAAGATTCCTTCAAGAACAAACTGATAAGGACTCACCTCATTTATACTTACCACCTCACTTTGAAAATGCTGATATTCCTGGGACTGGTAAACAAAATGGTTTCCTTTCAGAATAGCAAACAATATATTAACAGCGTTCCTCATGCTGCAGGATGAAGAATCTGTCCTTCCAAACAAGATTCAGTTTCAAGTGCCTGTCTTCTTTAGGTACTTTTTGTACCACATTTAACACAAGCCATACTTCACTTGAAACAAAACAAAACAAGACAATGAGATACTATTAATTTTACACTTGAGACCAATGCAATAGCAGTCAGGCAGTTTGGAAGGGACAGTGGATATGAGTGTTAGTCCTTGATTCTGATTTAAAGGATATTCCCTTTTCAGATATTATTATTCTGACATACAGAAAAAGCCATCAAGAGGATTTGTTTGATCTCAACCAAGCCAAGCTGAGAGGAGGGGATGGAGATAACTGGAGTTCTGGATTCTTAAGAAGACCCTTTTAATCTTCACTTCAAAGCTAATCAAAACTTTTCATAAATAAGATCAGATCCTGAACTTTCATCAGAGAGAGGCACAGGTTTATGCTAACTGATGGTGACTTTTATTCTCACATGTAAAGGCAGAAATCTTCAGTTAGAGCCTTGGGCAGCACCAGTGTGAATGGAGGATACCTGACCACAGAGCCCTCTGGCAGCAGGTCACAGTGGCCATGTGCTGAATGATTGTTTTTTTCAAAACCACCTCAGATCAGATTCAGAGAGCAACATGTTGAATACTGTATGTGCTTCTATTGATTTTGTATTATTAAATCCTGAAAAATAACCCAGCTTTGCATGATATCTAATTTACTTGATTTAGTGCATTAATAATTCCATCCCCAAGATGGGAAATGAAAGCCATGGTGATTCTTCACTCTGGAATTAGATGTCTAGGGAGGAATTCATTTATTCAGATTATGTAAATTATTCACAAATGTTAAAAAGCACTATTTTTAAACTGGTAAACTGCTTCGGCATTTCCACTGGTATGAACTGTTTGTCCCTTGCAGACTATAATTTTAGGGTCCTGACAAGAAGCCAGTAGGAGTCAGTGGAGCCTTAGTGACGGCAAGGTTTGGACCGGGGCCATAACATGCCTTAAAGGAGACACCTCTTAGTGATACATGTTGAAATTGAAAGATCAGATGTGCAGTTTAGGACACTGATGACCAAGGGAGCATTATATTGAGAATATTTGGCATCCACATTAAAATACAACAGGGTTCATAAAATCTAAAACTTTAAGAAAGTCTTTTATTCACCATACCTCTGCAGCACTGGTTTGTCATTACTGAAGATGATAGTCAAGCACCTTGTCACTTATGCAGTAATACAACTTCCTGACGTGCAGTATATCTGTTTGTAGGCATATTACAGTTTAATTTTTAATTTAAACCTGTTGGTTTTAATTGTATTATACTGCCTGCAAAATCATCTAGTTCGCATTCAAATGAAAAACACTATATTACACTATAAAATAAAAATTACCAAGGAATTAATGACTTTAATTTTGAAACCAACGTTCAGAAACTAAAGCTTCTTTTAAGAGGTTCCACTTATAGAAACTAGATTTTTCTTTTTGGTCTCAAAAATAATGGAATCTTCTGAACAGAAGTGAACTGGGTTCTTTAAATGAATGCTCAGCTCTGCCTTCATGTCATGCTCCACTACTGACCTCTAATGAGCAGTAAGCATATTGCCTGAATTCCCTACCCCTTTATAGAATAATATTAATAGAGAAATGTAATGTTAACAGAAATCTTTTTCCTCATGTGGGAATATCATTTCAGAGCAAGCAGGAATGCTTGCAAGAGCCACTGTGCTGGATTCCTAGGTCATTTTTCCTAAGAGACTATTTTTGAAAGGAACATATAATACAGCTGGGAGCTGGTATTTTTTTAATCACTGTGAACTGATGAAATGTCAGTGATACCAGCAGATTAAAGTTAAACTTGCAGACGTAGGACATGACACTCCAAGACGGGAGTGCAAACTTCATAGGAGTACAGTGGAACAAGGGTGTCTGGGAGAAGCAGCTTTGTAGTACAATACAAAAATAGCTCACTATTGAAATAGTCTCAGACATACAGCACTTGCTATGTGCTTGACTGGTCAGGAATTTTGCTCCTGAAATGTGCTTGACACAGTATGCAATATGACATTAAAATGTATTACATTTTCAAAGTATTACTTTTTAAATAGATTTCAGAAGATTAATGCATTTTCAGCTTTAATATTCAATTATTTTAAATGCATGTATTAATTTTTTAGCTGTTTATCCCTTACCCTAGTTCGTAACAGTTGTTATTGTGTAATTTAGCATTCTTGTAGCAGTGTTTAGGTAAACAGCTCTAATAATTGCAGGCCTTCCATCTTCAAGCAGTCTGTTAAGGGTACCCTGCTTTTCAAATATGCAAATATTTCACAATATTGATAAATAAGGCTAAGAATAAAGCAGAAATGTTTCCATGTTCAAACAACACTCAGTAACCAACAATCTTATTACACTGTGAGCATCTCCCCAGGGCTCCCACATCCTTTCACCCAAGGTGCCGAGAGCTGGGAGAATTTCACTAGACCTTGTAGAATCAGTCTGACAGAAAATGTCTATTTTTCACAACCGAGCAATTCAATTCCCAGGAAAACTACATCATAGCTGAAAATTACCACAGGCTATTTCCTAAATCGCTGACTTCATCTGTGACAATAATGACATTCTTAGGAAAAAAAAAAAAAAAAGAATAGAGATAGTCTTAACCATTTCAACTTCTATCAAAAATTCAATGGAGGACTTAATATCTCCCCAAGTATACAGGCACTACACAGTAGAGCAAAAAACCATTTTTAAGATGGTTGGGAACACCAGCGCCAGGAAAGGACAGGCTCTGCTGAATGCTATGAGCTTCCAAAGGAAGCATTATGAAATGAGGGTGGAGCTGCACCTCTCCAAAAGAGTACAGCCAGAGGCTCTGGGAGTAAGCAGCACAAAGTGCCTGGCCAAATTCAGGTGCTATGCTGAAAGCCATTTCACAACTAGTGCAGAGCAACTCTGGGCACCCTTTCCTGAAGTATCGGAGCACTGAGCGGAGAATGTATTTTTAACCTGAAGTGTTCTCACGGAGTCTTCTTTAGGTGGTTTTAAACTTATGCATAGACTGAGGATGGGTAAAGATCATGGGAGAAGCAGTCTGTAACTCACAGCACTGGGACAAGGACAAACACCATGACAAAAAGCTCTGCCAGCACAGCACCGAGGACAGACACTGGAAGCATTTCAGCCACATGGAGCATCCACTTGCCTTGCTGCTGCTGGGAAGAGACAGGGAGATTTAGAGATTTTTGTCCAATCCATCACTGAAATCACTGCTTTCCAAAGAAAGCTGTGGTGTTACTTCACACTTACTGCATCGCCAAAGCCTCACACACCCCCAGATGGTGGGAAGCTCTGACTCAGCCACTGAACCCGGGGAAGGAACAGTCATGGACATGCTCCTGAAGCCACCTTTGGGAATCACCAAATCTGAGAGCTGCCTGTGCTCAACAGGAGTTGAAACTGGCAAAAAGAGGCTCACAACTCTCTTCTCCTCAAACTGAATATTATGTGAGGCAACAATCTCTTTGGATGAACTTCAGGAAGCTTTCTAACACCTACTTTGAGTGGCTTGGCTAGAAAACAACAGATTTGTTTTATAGTTATAGAAAGGATAGTTAAAGAAATTGTAGTTGACGACTTGTAACTTTAAAAAATGATTTTTGCCTCTACCTTAGAGGCAAAAATACATTCATCGCAGAAAGCTAGCATCATTACAATTACTTACAAACAATTTAATCTCAGGTTTGAAAAATTAACATAACACAAATGTTTAATATGTGCAACATATCTAATAATAAAGATGCAAATGGGAAAATAAGTTCTAATGTATGTTTGAAAATAACAACACAGTTCTGCCTTTACTACAAACACTCTGTACAGAGAAAGATGCAACTCCCATTAAGGTGTTTTGACACTTTTTTAAATAGAACATGAAAAACAAAACCATTAATTCCCCTTTTGTTTTTAGAGACTGTTCAATAGCAATATAATGCCTTTATATATTTCTCCAAAGCTCCACATTTTGTCAGCAGGAAAAATAAGTATTTATGTTAACTAGTCCTAGTGGCATCTGTACTAGTTTACTGGAAAAAAAAAAAAAAAAAAAAAAACCCTCTTGTAAGGTTTTTTTTTTTTACCTTACCTTCAGTAAGATACTTTTCCTTAAGCAGTATAAATAACATTTCAAGCTTTCTCTTGTTAAAAAGTAAGTAGTGTTATGTAGGTGTCCTGAGATGTAAACACATACTCAGAAAGAAGCGTGACTTACTTGTTGCCATAGAATCAAAAGATGGACTAACTCCCTAGGCACTGAATCAGCTCTCAGTGAAATGCTGAGGGCAGATGACTCAACATCAGACTACTTACCAACAGTTTTACAGTGGGGTATCATATCAGACTCTATAGAGGCAGCAGCGAAACCGTGCACTTTCAGCCTGCAATAGTCTGTTTCCATTTCTCAGGTGTAAAGTTTGTTTGGTTCACATTCTTCCATTTGATAGTCCCAAAATATTGGCCAAAAGGACAGCTGTTAGGCAAAACAAATCATTCTGGAAACACTGCTTTAGAAAAGGATTGCAGTTGATCTTTAGTTAACATTAGTGCAAGAAAGCTCTTTGGATCAAATGAAAATTAATCATAAAGGTTGACTGAAGCCTTCCCATTGACAGCCTCTGGAGGCAAGCAGCTCCACCTACTTAACCTCATCTCAGAGAAAACTCTCTGCTTTCTCACAAGAGTCTGCTTCCGATCTTTGAAAGCCAGCAGCCCAGAGCACCAACATTTGGGAAAATAAGTCCAAGACTGCAAGCCAAGTGTTTTTGTAACCTCCAGGAAGCCCAAGAGCACTTCCCATGTTTCTTAAGAGAACTATGAAGATCACTCTTAAGCAGAAATTGGAATTAGGCAGTATAACATCTTTAGCAGCCCCAGAAGTCCTCAGGACTGTCTGCTTGTGGGTCAAGTTTTGCACAACAGGAAATGGGCATCTGAAGTTTTGTATAACAGCGTGGAGATGGCTTGGCCACTCCTACCAAAGCAGCCAATAATCTGGCCTGATAAAACATGGAACTGTCTCTATTAAAACAAGCTTTGTTCCCATCACAAGTTCCCTCCCTTGCAAAGGCAGTACTGACAGACACAACTGGAAAGAAGAAAACACATCTAACACAAAAGTTCAGTTCATGTTAATTTATTCATCCAATTATTTTATTTTGCATCCCTCAAAGTAATATTATAGCATAAAGGTTATTTCTTGACAGACAAATTACATAAACATTGATTTTAAAAATTTCATTTCTCACATTAAATTGCACTTATCTAATTACCCATTAAAGTGCTTGTAGTGTGAATGCACATTTCTCACATAGCATTCCAAAGCAATGAACTGGAAAATGATACCTTGCCAAAATAGCACATTCGCACTTCTGATAATAGAGTTGAAAGACAAAAACAAAAGAAAAAGAAAAGCAACAGAAAGACCCAACTGGATCAAACCAGCTTTTGTCACAGTTTCAGAATCCAGTAAGGTCTCTTCAACATTTTAAAGAACAAAGCAATTTTATTCTTCGTTACACACTAGTAAATCACAAGCCTGAAGAACACTCCACTTATTGTCCAAAGGTTACTGAAGGAGCTCAAAAGAACAGAACAAGCACAGCTCATCTAGGCTCACTCAAAGCACTCTGAAGACAAGCTCTTTGACCATGCTGTGCTGATGGGTGCAGACAGACCTAAACTGGTTCTGACTGTGCTAAACACGATGTGGAGAGAGAACACTGCATAGGAACCCAAGATCGATGAGCCAGTTCCCAGGCACAGAACAGCAAAAATGCATTAGTGCTGCTCTGCACCCTTGGTATTGTGTGGCAGCAAGAGTCAGAGCTCATTACCTCGGGAACTGTGCTAAGCTCATTTATACACACACAGTCATCAATGCTGAGTTGCTAAGCCTGAGAAATGCTGAACTCTACTTGTGGCTGCATCTTTATGCCATTTCCCCATGTGCCAGACCCCCAGACCCTTCTAGTCAAAACGACTCCCAAAGCAAAGCATCAACTCAAAAGAACTTAAGCCTTTATTCCTATGCAAGCAACAGATCTGATTAAAACCTTTCTATTCATTCAAAACATTAAACTATGATACTGCCCATCATTGGTATAGTTTCACAAAAAAAAAAAAAAAAAAAAAAAAAAAAAAAAAAGCATTTTAAATTCAGTTGCTGAGTGTGCAGAGAGAGAAAGTGTAGGTATCTATGCACTGATCTTCTATGACAAGCATCTTCTACAGATTTCCCACATTCCCTTGTGTATCTGCTTTATTTCTGCAGATATAACCAGGCACTCTGGTGCCTGGTTACACTGGCAGGCAGCTAGGAACCATTATGATTTATAGCAGCCCTCTGAGCACTGCCTACAGACTGCTGTTACAGGTCTGAGCAGCCCCAAATCACCCTCTTGCTGCAATAACACTCTTCCTGACGCTACTCCTTTGCATGGGTGTTGCAACCACACAACACTTCAGAAAGTCTACCCTAATCCAATAATATGGGGACTGTAGATTCTCCTAAACACCACTGTGTCACAACATACATAGCAATCTATTCAATACCTTCAATAGCAAAAAAACTAAAGAGGCTCAGAAAAGGTCTGTGCCCAAATGATTGCATCAGCAATTACATTACTGCAACCTCTGTACAAGACTGACTGTACAACTTTTCCCAGAAATTCCTTCTTCTAACCCAGAAGCACAACAGCAATTAAAAATGCAAACAAGATAGTAAGCAAATAAAAGATGCAGCATACAAACATAGCTAATGTAAGTGTTGGGATGAGGTGCAGTCTGCTATGGGTTCTCTCCTAAAAGAAAACTGCTGAAATCCTCACAAGAATTGTGCTTCTGAACTGAGAAACTAAACCACCTGCCTGTTCCCCCTTAGTCACAAATGCTGAGAATCTCTGGGAACACAGATCAACACATTTGCTTAGCAGCCCGATGTTAAGAATGCCTCTGGTCACCTTATTTAGGTTGTGGTCAGCCACCCTGTTGGACACAGTCATCTGAAGTGCCTTGAATGGGCCAGGCTCTGTTCTAAAAGCAGAATGATCATGATTGACTTTCCCACACCTTTAAAACATGCCAGTTTGGATCACCTGGAGGATCTCTGTACTCCATGGCCAATGAAGTTTCCTCCTCTCCCCAGTAACATCTTGCATTAGTTTGCTAGGTTAGCATGTTTATTATTTACATTTACCATGTTTCTGTGTTAGCCAGCCTTTGGGAAAATGAGGAAAAAAGGTGCAAAACCATCTTTCTATTATATGTACACATTGATAAGCCATACACTTAATAAAAGGAGCAAAATATATTGTTTAACAGAAGTATGGGTGTAGCAACATTCATACTTTACTGGGCTACCTTTTAGTCACACAAAAAAATTGTGTCCATGTGTCCATGAAGGTGTTATCTCAAGTTGGACCTTCTTCACATCTTTCAGTCCATCTACATGTGTAGCACACAGTTCTGCTCCGGGATGCTGTAACACAAGCAATATCTGAGACATGAACTGCCACTGCTGCCTGGTGTGCAGGCATTGCCTCCCTGGGTAAAAGAGCAACACTTAGAATTACCCTTCCAGCAAATCAGCTTGCTATTATCATTGGGCAACTACTGTTCATCTTCTTTGTCCTCCAAGGCTGCTGCCACTGGTTTCATCTTGTTTGTTCTTCACAGATAGAAAAATTTCAGCTGGAACCTTTGGAGGTCATCCTGTCAGTCTACAATGCCATTCTCAATTCAGAATTCCCAGCCTGTTCATTCCCTAATCCCAAAACAAAGCAAAACATTATTATTTGTCTCTCATTAGTATAAAATAGTAACCTAGACAGCACATCTAAACCAGAAAAAAATAGTACTGTGTGGAACTAAAAATAAGTAACACAATAATGTATGCAAATTATATTAGATACAGGAGGATGTTTGTCTTTGGTATTGAACAGCTAATCCTCTCTCCCTACGATGACGTTTCTCTATCAATATTACAAGCTTCTTAAAGTCCTCTTTCAGCTTAAAATTATTAAATGTTCAGAAGGGGAAAAGGCCAAAAATAAAGCCAGTGTAATACCAAGTTTTTCCATCAGTACAGAATAATTACGGTTAGAATTCTCTGGCTGGGGAAAAAGAAAAAGTTGCACTTCCAGAAAATGAAGAAGTTCCTAATGAAAGCAAGATTCCGTTTTGTGGAATTAGAAGCAATGATTCACCTTTCAAACTAAAAAACTCAATTTAACACAGAGAGATTTGATTTAATTTATAATAGCAACATTGCATTTCCTGCAGCATGAGTATGCAACACATGGACTTCAAGGTTTAGTGAGGAGCTGGATGATGAGTTGGCAACTCAAAAACACTCACTGCTGAGCCAGCTTAGGGTAACATGAGCACCCCGGGGTCCCATGTCAGGGCACAACCTGATCACCTACAAAGATTAGAAAGAAATGTTCCCCACGTGTACACTTCAGCAGCTGCCTCTGTGTGTCACCCGTTCTGATGTTTGGTTTTGGCTTCTTTTTAAGCAGAAGTTTATCAGCACTTCTAGATTATGTAGACAACAGAGCTGGTTTGGTATACCAAATCCTAATATCTTATCTCACTGTCAGAAGTTTCACTGCTGTGCTTGAGAAAGAAACCAGTTCTATTACACACTTAAATATGCATCTGTATTACAGGGTCTTTTTCTGTACATTACGTATTCTACTTTCATCACCCACAGACACTGTAAATGAGCACAGTATACAAATAAAAATGCATAGCTTTACACTTGGGCAAATAAGCTTAGCATCATAAATAAAGCTTGTGATATATGTATGTATATAAATACAAAATACTTTCTTAACTATCATTTGCTGTGTATTCCTTTGTTATGTAATTTAATTGGATTTTACTTACTAGATAGCATGACTTAAAAACCACCTTACAATGTTGTATGAATAACTAGAAAATTCTTAATAGCCACACACAATACATAAACAAGATTATAAATCCTCCTTAGACCAGATCAGACAATTCAGTAAGAATATAAAGTAAATATACTTTCCTACTCCTCACAGTTTCCATTTTCCCACTGGCAAACCCCACTAAAAATCCAATTTCTCATGGTCATGGGGGTGAGCAGAAACGCCAGCCTTGCAGTCAGACCAAGTTGCTCATACAGTTCACAGATCTTGGAAAACAGTTCACCTTCTACTTTATTTTCTTATTTCAGTCTTGGGAAACGTTCTCAGACAAACCTTGGGACATTTATTTATCTATAGGTCAAAACAAATACTTCACCGTTAATTTAAAAACCTATCGAGATTTAAGAGGAAATGCTTATCAATAGTCTGAAATAGGAAGGAGTGCCAGAACCAACACAGCACATTCGCCGGGTCCTCCAAACAGAGACACTGCTGCTTCTGTAACACAACTAGAAGTTGTTGGAAATGCATTGTTACTTGCCAGTACCCATACAATGTTTCTGCAACAGCAAGCTCTCGCACACTGAATGGGCAAATAAAGGGTGGCTGATACAGCTAGGGGTATCAGGATTGATTTTTTGGACAATTTATCAAATTGTATTGGATAGGGATCAGCCAGCCAAGTTTACTGTGAAGTTGGCTGATTCGCTGAAGTCCCATCAACCAACTTTAGTCTGCGTATTTAGCAGATGGGTAACCATGATCCATATTAACAGAAAATTTTGTTAAAACTCAGGCTAGAGGGCTGGGGAAGATTGGAGCATGAGTGTGGAGTGGGTTGGACCGAAGGAAAACACAGATGTTGCAGGAGAGAGACTTGCTTTCATAATAAGTTCCTGATCACTGAAGGCAAGGTTTAAGGTTTGCTATGGCTTAAGAGATCCCACTTTGACTACAGGATCCTGAGATGATGCAAAGCTATAAGTGGGCAGATCTGTCTGCAAGAAGACATTCGAGGCAAGCAAAGGAGTCTGTGGTTTCACTTGGCCACTGCACAGTTTCTCCCCATGGGTCTGGACAACGATCTTCCAGGTGGAGATAAGATGCAAACAATTTCCCTTCCCTTATAAATAACATTTCAAAAACTTATCTGCCTTCACAGGGACTGAGATCACGAGTCTTCTTCCCTCGTGCAATCCCTCAGCACATTTCTGCCAGTGCATTAAGATCATGCCGCTCTATCCTTTTGTTCTTGGTAACTCAAGAGGAAATGATAGCCTACTATGAAGAAGCCCCAGCTGGTCTACATTTGGATGCTACAGGTGGAACACCTGCATGAACTCAGCTGTTTGCGGGGCTATCCATCACCTGTAGGCTGCTCTAGTTTGTGAAATGAAATTACGAAAAAAAAAACCACCATGAACTTGTGGAAGAAAAATAGCTATCTTAAATTTTTGTCAGAGCAATATCCTATAGCCATATCAACAAGTCTGATGGATCTACTTGTCAAACAGAACATTAACTGTATTTTAATAGTTTTGGATTAATAAAGTACAGTGCCATCAATCTAATCAATCTCCTCAGCTTCACTGACCATAAGCATGTCAGATGCCAATACTTTCAGTGGTCCCAATATTCCCTTGAATATCCCAATATTTTCCATTTTCAAACAACCATCAACTCTCACCACAAGATGCCAGTGGATACACCATGTCAGCTGACATCACACTAACCAGGTGTGTTTTACATCTTTTCTTTGTTTTTACTACCTGTCCTTCCTGTGCAAAGTAAGTTAAGAACTGTTTACTACTGTGTATTCTTCTGGTATCTACCACCCACATATCAAATTTTATAAAAATGTAATTATGAACTATTAAAACAATTTAGCAAAACATATTTGGAGTTGATATGGGTTTGAGCAAATTAAACTAGTTGGTTCATATTCATCCCTTTAACTGCAGCAAATAAAATTCCCTAATTCTGCTCTCGTTGCCTTTCCTTACCTACTCCTTCATGGCTTCCTCATCCACCCCTGCTCCATGCCAAAGTCCAAATATGTTTCCATTAAAAAATTATATCGCTCCAATTGTATGAGCATACACAGTATTAAAGGTTCACAGGCTGTTTTTCTAAATTACCATTCATGTCATTTTATTACCCAGTCATGAGTAAAACAAACAGGTTCTTGAAATAAGATATCTTCTTTTCAACATTAGACTTAACACTTGACTAGTTCAGTCGATGTTTTGTGATAGGTGTTGTAGGTTTATATTATCATCTTCCTGCACATCTTAAATCTCACAAGACAGTGTAATTGAAGTCTCTCTTCATTATCTGAAGGAAACACAGCTATGACCACCACTCCTACAAGATACCCAACTTGTTGGGAGTTATTGCTACTGCTGCCTAGAAGAAGGCATTTACTTCTATCTGCCAGGTGGAACTGACAGCTGGCAACTTAACATCCCACAAAGACCAGATAGCCCCTAACAAACACCATCAGATTTCCTGTTCCCACTGTCTCTGGCTCTCATTCCCCACCTCAGTTGTATTTCAGACTCAGCCTTTGCTCCTTCCCTGTTCAGATGGCATAATACATACACCTTTAACATTGCTTATATTTCACCACAGCAAATATTAATTACTTACATATCGTCAAAGATATTGCAACCCATTTATTCACAGCTTTTGACAGGGGAAATCAATGTCCTCTTAGGAAATATTATTACACAAAAGAACATTTTTATTGGAAATAGTTGTCTGCTTCAACTGCTTTTGCTATGTCACATCAAGCAAAAGTAACCAGACATTCCTATGTCACAGAATTTATTCTTCAGATTACCAAATATATCTTCCTGTCTCTCTCAATGAGGGGGGACAAGATTATTACACCCTATGTATAATCCATGGCTGTGCTGAAAGTTCAGTGTTTACTTGAGTTAGGTTGCACCCAAACAAGAAACAACACGCCTATTACTTTAAACAAATGAAGCAATTGCTCTTTCAGTTTGAAAAGCTTAGCAAGAAATCGGGTTTTACTTGTCAATAAGCGCAACCATGTACAAATTGTATCAGCCCACTGTAATTTTTTTCGTGAAAATTTCTGAAACTGTTGTAGTGAAATACACAGAAAAATTAAAACACAAACAAGAAACACAAAGAGACACCCTCAAAAATCTAGGGAGTACTTAAACAAGCAGTAAGACAAGCCACACTTTAAAGTGTTATGCTCCAGTAGGAGGAAAAGAGATACCTGTGGGAAATTGAAGCCAAGCTCCTGGAAGCATACAGCTGGCAGAAAATGTTTATTGCTGAACATCTAAAAAAATTACAGCTTAAAAAAAGAAGTATTCAAATACTTTATTTATAGATATGCACAAAGAGCTAACCAGACAGTAAACATGCCAAAAAAAGATCATTATTTATCTCAAAGGAGGCATCAACATACAGTGCCAACTCCACTCAGGTCTGTCCATGTTCTATTCATATCATTGGGCTCCAAAGATTAATGGATGAAACACAAGGAATAACTCAACTCTGAAATTCACTTGCGTAACGAATGTAAGGTCATGGGTGTGTCAAGATCCTATGATTAAGTTACAGTTCTTCAACTGCCATATACATTTCACTGAGAAGGAAATAGGCTTAGAGAGAAATGAAAATAAAAATTACTTAATGAAAATATCAACCTTAAGTTTTATTTTTTCACCTTGCAAATTGAAGGAGCTGGTAGAAGACCCAGGAAGGCTAGCGCTATCTGATATATCCAACTACCTTGAGGTACCATGATGAGGTTGCATCTTTCTTTTCTTGTGTTTACTTTTGCCCTTGACACATGTACACCCCAAAGGCCAGGAAAATTCCTTTGGCAATGTGTGTCTGTGCTGTAGGATGTGCTGCTGAAATGACTTGCAAAGACATGGGTGTGAGTGAGTTCTGATCAGTTCTGCTATAGCAAAGAGTGTAATTCTGAAGGGAATACTACTCATCCTATTTACTGCCTTAGTCTGATCGTACAGCCAGACTGAAACTGCCTGCAAGGAACCTGTGAGCAAGTGCTCTGTGCTGAAAAGATCTCTCATAGGGAAAGCTCTACTCTTTCCAGTTTTTACCAACAGTAGCTATTGTTCACCTATTTCCTGCAGGTGCTTTCAATTTTTCAATTATTTTAAATACAGTTAAGCTTATCTGCTTTATTTCTGGAAAGATTAAGTATGTAAAAGCTTCTGAAGGTTGCAGTGCATTTTATATGTTAAATAAACCAGAGAGGTATTTATTTATACAAGTTCATTAGAAAGGACATAGCTCTTTAATTCACCAGCAGGTTGACTGATCAGCAAGCATGTACTGGCCAGCTATGCCAGAACATGCCAGCCAAAAAGCTCTGTGCTAATCAGATAGCACATTATCTGAACAACCCATGGGGATCATCACAGCACTCAGCAGAAGCTGGGAACCACTGAGGCTGAGGTGGAAGAGGGTATTGAGAGACAAAGGAAAGAAATCTTCAGCAAATTAGGTATCATCTTGTATTCTACTGCTACCGGAACATACTGTTTTGTTTTCCAACGTGCCAAATTCAATAGATTAGTATATTAGAAAATGTGAAGGTAAGCAAAGCAAAGTGGCATTTGGGGTTGGCAGCTACGGATGGTGACTGATAAGAATATTCTGGATCAATTCTGGAAAGCTGCTCAGTCACTCACAGTAAGGTATGATCCAGAGGATAACCTATTTAATAAGCACACTGCTGCTTCTGCTCCTATCTGCACATCCTCCAGGACTGATGACCTAATTTATGAAGAATAGTTATTTTCTTTCTTTAAAAAGACAGAAACACACACACACACACACAAAACCTCACCAGAGCTTCAGATCAACTTTTTTTTCCTTTTTTTTTTCCCCCCAACTGAGATGATCCTTTCAGTATCTCTGCTTCTCTACTTTAGCAGTTTTAGTAAATATGACTGTAGGCTAGAAACAAATTTGATGTTTTGATGTACTCATTACTAAAAATATTAAGTCTCTGGAAAAAGAAGCAGACAGTATACAGGCAGTAAAGTATCTTCTCCTGTTTGTTATTTTTTTCTACTGTTTTCAGTAATAGCTATGACAGCACATGCTGGTAATAATTAACTAAGCTCCATTCTCCTGCTCCCATTGTAATAGGGATTTTATTTGTTATCCAAGATTCTCTAATACTAATGCTGGTTTGTTTTAGTATTTACACACAGCCAACGTGTGTTTAGCACTATTAGATTTATCAGTTGCTCACAATCCATGAAAAGCACTACTTCTAGCTTAAGGCTCTTTCAAGGCCAGTTTCTGATAATTTTGAAAATAGATATCATAGGTAACTGTTACAGGCACGCAAAGAAACTTTTGCCCTTTTCTTCTCTAGTGCTACAGGAGTAAAATCCACATGTTGTTACGTATTGATATAACAAAAGGCTTTGATTAAATTTCAAGTTCACCTCAAATCTAATCGACAGATGCAAAAACTTGTTCTAAGAAATTTGCTGCATTCTCAGTTACAGTTATACTCACAGGGAATTTAGATGAATTAGACCTGACAAAATCTGCAGGAAGACTCTCAGAAGCCAAGCAAGATTGTTATAAATTCCAAGACTGTCAAGCCACAGCACTAACCCAAAAGTCAAATTCTGTTTTTGTTATTGTGAGGGCAATGCTTTTTTTCTGAGAGCAAAAACAGGCTTTTTGACCCAGACTTTAAAAAGGTCTGCATTTAACCTTACCAAGTTTAAAATAAACTTCGCTTCAACTGTAGCTTTGCTTGAGCTAGACATGTTTCACCTGGCTCAACTTCCTATATTTTGGATGGTTATTCCTTCCGAACTGCTCTTCAACAAAGAGCTACATTCCATTTTCACTATCACTATTTAGAAAATATTCCAAGGTAGTTGCCTTCTATAATAAAAGCAATATTAAAAAAAAAAAAAAAAAAAAAAAAAAAAAAAAAAGGAATATTCCTCCTTGAGAATTACCAACTCAAATATACCCTCCTTTGCTTACAGGCTTACCTGGTGGAAGATCACTCCAGTCAGCATAGTTGTTTATGCTCAAGTAACTGAGACACTATCGCTCCTTTTTTCCCCATCTTCCCAAAACCTCTGTCTCTGTTTGTCTATAAGAGGTTAGTGAATACTGACAGACAAATACAGAGAAGTGGATGTTGGTTCTCTGCATTTCCTGTAGCATTAAAAACCAGAAAGATGATCAGCAGATCACTTGATAAACCAGAAAACAAACACCAAAACTTGTGCATCACCTTCTGATCTAAAAGTCAGCTGGCAGAAGCATCAATTGACTAGCAAGGTGCTCAGTTAACTTACCACTTAGGAAAAAATTACCATCTGGCCAATCAAAAACCTTAAAATTCTAAATGCCAACATCTACTATCAAAAATCTTAGACTGTATCAGGGAATTTTTAACATATTAATTTTTAACACATCCATCCTGAGAATTTCCTATTTGAGAATTCTCCAGTTCTTCATACTGCAATGCACTGTCATAAATACACTTTTTTCCTCTAGTTGGAAAATTGCCTTTCCCTTAATGATTAACTGAAACTTGACTATTTATGAGAAATGTACACAGTTCATTGGACAACTGTAACTCAGTTTGAATGGAAAACATTTACATAAAATAGCTCAGAATCACCAACAGAGTAAAGGCATATTATCTAAGCCTTCAATTAATGTCTGTTTACTTTTTTTCATAATGACACATAATGGCCTTGTAGAAGAATGACAGATACCTTTATGATACGTTCAGGGATTTTTATAGGAATTTGATAGAAATCATGAATGGAAATAAAACTATCAATAGAGCATGTGAGTTAAAATCAGCAAACTACAGCAAGTTTGGCATGGATGATGGTCAATTAAAATTTTTTTTCTGTATCTATGAGAAGTGAAAAATACTGGGCTTAATTAACGTTTGCTTTAAGCAGGTGTCACACTTGTTTGTTTGGGTTTTTTTTTTCCAAATTCGTCATGCCTCACTCATTTAGCATCTCTTCTCCCTGCTGCAGGACAGTTGTATATTTCTGCTTCTTTAAGAAATTTAGAAATTAGAGATAGAGTCATCCTTTTATGTCATTATTCCATTGCTGCTTCTACTTATCACCTTGGATGTGCTTCTTTCCATCAAACTGCAGAGTCACTGTTCTGTTAAAGGAATTCAGCCTCAAAACAGCTGTGACAGCATTAATACAGATTTATGGAAACTAAATGCAAAGTAAAAGCAATACCATAATTTATGTTATGCAGAATAATTTTACTTTATCTGTAGTCTCAATCAGCAGCCAATTAAGACATTTTGGATTTGAGGTAAATGCAGTTCTTGTCAACAGGGAAGGTTTCTTATTTTTTGCTTTAAATGATCCAATTGGAGAGACTCCAACTCACTGCAGCTGCCTTCATTACTTAACTTTTGGTTTTATTCTAATTTTTTTTTCTCTGGCTTTTTCTTTTCTTTTGTAGATCACTTTACCTTTGCTTTATAAACTTCCTCATTGTTTCATTGTTTTAGTGTCTTGTTTCCTGTCTCCTACAAATACAATATTTATCTTCCTGGGGATTACTGTACTTTATCACCATCTACCAAACATTTAGCTTTAAAAGAAATAAGCAGATTGAAAACTGAGACAAGCCAGACCCACACATTCACATACCTGCATTCAGTTTGCTTTTCACTCCATTATCTTTCCTAAAATGACATTTAAAACTTGATCTAATGTGTTACATTTCAACTGAAATGTAGAAACAGAGGGATTATCATATTATTTCTTTCAACAGTTACCCCAAAAAATTTAAATCAAGCATTTCTGTCTTAAGAATAAGCCATACCAAGCTGTCCCAAGCATCTCCAATAGCAAAATATGGACCACATGCTTCCACAACAGGGAAACCAGCACTAATGTTTTCTACTAACTTGATCTGAAAGGCTGTTTATTCTACAGCCATGCTTCATCATCAGATTTAACGTATGTGATCAGAATTAGGCAAGAATACAAGGAAAGTTTCTCTCATCTCAGCAAGACAGCATCCCCTCATATCTTTTTCATTTGTTTAGAGTTGTCTGTGCATTGGAAAGAAAACGGCTTTCTGATGCTACAGGAAGTTACCAGAAACCTTTGAACCACAACGTGATGCAGAATGCTGGAGATCAGAACAAAGATACAACACAGCTCTAAATAGTTGAATCTCGGTATGTATGCTTTAATTCTTCTGCAAGAGCCTACTTGGGTGGAGGAGGGCACAAGCGGACACTGACTACACCAGGACCTAAATGCTGGCATCTGCATACCACTGAAACACAGAGGTAGCAATTTTACAGTCCATTTACAGTCAAAAGTTTGTTCTGCAGTAAATAACTCACCCAACTGCTTATACGTTCTTCATATCTCTTAACAGAATGCCACTTCCTATAGCACAGCTCCAGGAAGCTGCATCCCACACTAATCACAGGAAACTGCCTTCTTATTTGGTAGTCTCCACCACATATGAGAATACAGTCATGCATACAGGTTTTTGGTTTTTTTTTTTTCTATTAATTTTATCTTTTTAAATAAGCACAATTACAAATTATCAATTTCCAATTGCTATCTTTAGAATGATTTTTTTTCCTTGCATTGTATGTTGCCATCTGTTGCAATGATAACTATTGACCTCAACAGCATTTCTGTGACAAATTGTATGTGCTAACGGGTTCTGTCTGCTTCTCCAGAAAATTCTGAATTTGTTTGCCAGTTCCAGCCTTGCCAGATGAAAGGAGCACATCTCCAAAACATCAGCTCCTTCCACACAGCGTGAAAAACAAGGTTTTGGTAGAGTAACATGAGAAAATGACACCAAGGAACAGACTTCACACTGATGCTTGTGAAACCACCTTTACTCCTAAAGGACCACGCTGTCATCCTGCCTCGGGATGAAGCATCTAAATTCAATCTCATGGAGAATAACCAATTAACGATGCTCATGGAACTGCTCAGTAATTTATTGTTTCAGGCTAGGTCCACTGCATCACTCATTTCAAAGACCAGCTCCAGCCTTTGCTTCAGGAATAACATTCTCTCTCCAAACCCCAGTTTTCAAAGGTTCTAATTTCCCAAACCACCTATTTTAACCTAAAACACCATGTTTACACTCAGGTCTCAAAGGTGAGTTTGCTGTCATTTCAGATGCAATTTCTCATCACACCAAACCACTGTATGCCTCAACCCAAACCACTGAGTAACAAGAAACAACCAGAATTTCTGTGGAAAAAAAGGCTCGTTTACGACAGACTGAAACACTCCGAACGCTCATAAGGCTGCTTGAGAACTCACTCGTGGATGTAATGTAACAATGTATTTTGCCAAACTGCTTTACCAGGTGAGTGGAAGAGGTGCTTCCTACATGCTTAACCACTTAATAATTTATGCTTTTAACAAGGTACTGCCCATAATTCGGGCATTTAGCGGCAATCAGGCTGGGATACAAACACCCGAGAAATGCAGAGCACGGTGCTCCCCCCTACAGCCACGCCGCAGCCCAACACAGCTCCCCCACCCCTCAGAGTAAGACCCCGCCCTCAGCTCCGCGCACTCCCGGCGAAGCCTCGCGAGAGGCCGCCCCGCTTCCATGTTGCCACGTTCAAAGCCGCCGGCGACGGGGAGCGTGGCGGACACGCGCAGCCCTCACGCAGCCGCTCCTCCCGCCCCCTCCGCCTCGCAGCCAATCGGCGCAGAGAAAGGTCACGCCCCGTCGCCCCGTGCGCTCCGCCATTGGCTGGAGGCTGCGGGCGGGAGGGGAGGGGGCGTGCCCGGCGCTTGGCCGCGGTGGCTGCCGGCGCTCCCGCACGCAGCGCTCGGGCGGCGGCGGCTCCTGACTCATTCCCGGTCTAGCCCCGCCCCGCGTTACCTGACAGGAGGCGCCATGGCCTCCCGCAAGGGCTCCAAGGGCACCGGCGGCACTCCCGGCCCCGGCTCTAAGCGAGGTGAGTCGGGCTGCGTTTTCTGGACGGGTAGCGGCGGGTGGGGGGCGGGGGTCCGGCGCTCCGTCCCGGCCTTCACCTGCTCTGGAGTTCAGGCGGAGGCGAGACGTGGCCTAGGCGGCTCCGGAGAGGTCCTCTGAATGGATCGGGGCGGGTCTCAGGCGTCGGTGGTCCTATTGCAGAGGCCTGGGGTGGAGTTGAAGCGCCCGGTGGGGGATTGCTGTGGTGCGTGCGTTCGTCTGTGTGTGTTTAGAACATCATCTTCTACTGCTGTGCCCAGAAGCAGCGGTCTGGGGGTGCTGGATCTGTTACAGGTGCATCAGCTGACCTGATGGCTATACAGAGTGCAGGAGGATACAGGAGTCATCCTGGAAGCGTGCAAGCAGAAGGTGTTTCGGAGAGAGCTGCCCTTCTGGCAGTGCTGCACCAAATCTGAGTTAATAAACTGCTCAGCATTCTCTTGGTGGGGTAGGCAGGGAAAGCCCCGTGTGCACGAGGTTCTTTCAGCACAGCAGGTCGTGCCTGACTGAGGAGA
Source organism: Phasianus colchicus (assembly GCF_987193195.1). Lineage (NCBI taxonomy): Eukaryota > Metazoa > Chordata > Aves > Galliformes > Phasianidae > Phasianus > Phasianus colchicus. Next base: position 59,400,064 of record NC_143438.1, on the reverse strand, counting down.
AGGAGGTCTGCTTCCACTGCAGCAGGTAGAGGAGCTGCTCCTACCGAGGGTTTGAGAGCTGTCACTCGGGTCTGAGCCTTGCTGATGTATGGAGCGTGATGAAGATGGTGCTGAAGCAATCTCTGCTGTTTCTCCTTGAGTATAGCGATAACACAGAGAACAGTATTTGTTAAGGGATGAACTACATAGGATTAGCTTATCTATCACGTGATGAATTGAGAAAAAAGATTTCAAGTGCTGTTTAGGCATGCAAGAGATGATATACAGTGATAACTGAAGTGGGCGGTTGCTTTTCGTTTCATCCTTTTTCAATTCCTGGCATGGGCAATAGTCACTGCATTACATTTTTTCCTTGGAGTGGGGCTACTTGTTGTTCGTCTGCAGTATTAAGCAAGCCGAAAACATATTTCCAATGATAATGTGTAATGAACATGCATCTCTTGTACAATTTTGAATACTACAGATACTCAAGCAGTTCTGTTGTTATTTTAAATATTGCTTCAAAGATTGGATGATGTTTTCAATGCATCAAAGCATTCTGTAGATTTTTATTTTCAGACTAAGTAAAATCATATATTTTTAAAAATTATTAAGAGCTGTCTGTTTTGTGTAATTGCACAGGGAATTCTTTATTTACTGTTGTCAGTGAGGGGTGTAGCACTATGAGTAATGTGTTAGGCAGGCTCCTAGGATGTAACCTCTTAAATTTAGACAAATCTCTTGCTAGTTTCAGTTACTACTAGATAAAATCTTTTGGATAAGTGTAGAAATTGAGGCCGATGCCATTTTCATAGGTGGAACTGAAGAAAGAGGTGATGGATGGTAACTCCCAGGTGAATAAAAGACCACTGGGGGAAGCAGAATCTTTATAGCAGGCACGGAGCATTCTGCAGTTTTGGGACAGTTGGTAATTGACACTGTGAGACATGGAAACCTCAACCTTGAGGCTCTGGTACTCACTTTCACAACAACTTGTGGGTGAGGATGAGGCTCTTTGCCACAGCATTGCTCACAGCTCTGAAACCACGAAGTTTACAGTGCATCTTGAAATCTGTGCAATGCCTCAATCTGAATGCAGTAATTTGCTTCGAGGTTTCCACATTAGGAGATGTTGACGTTATGGATAGATTAGGTCTGAAATAGTACTAACTGGAATGTTCATGTAACTGTCTTAAGTTTCATTGAAATGTCAGAAGTGCAATAAAGTATCACTTGGTCTTGAATTAACTCAAATTTCACAAGGCAGGAAATTTGGAAATACCTGGGGCATTAGCAGGTGTCTTTGAAGAAGCCTTCCAGTAAAAGTGAGGATCAGCAACACAACTGCTTTCAAAATACAGATGGATGAAAAAGTCTGAGTAATGTTATAGGTTGTATTTATTTGTAGAATTAAGGGTAGTGCTGCTAAGACATTTAACTTCATGTGATATGCTGCTATATTTTCTCCCATAGTACTTAAGGGAGTGCTTAAATCTATATCTCACTGGTCCCATAGTTATGCAGTACTTGGTGTCTGTCTTCTTAACAGTTCTGTGTTTTGGATGGAGGGAGGTTTGACATCAGAACTAAAAATGCAGTTTCTAATGTGTCATTTCTGTGATGCTAGTTTATGTGATGACATATTAAGAATTTTATGCTCTGTACCTGTTTTGTTTGTAAAATGTGTTTAAATAGAATAATTTGCACAGTGCTTGAATGGAAACATGGCCTATATATATCCACACTTAAAAAAATAAATAAATAAATCCTTTATTTTCTTTTCATATATCATCCAGATGTTTCCTAGCCTAAGTTACTTTACCAGTAATTTAGTATCAAGCTTCTATAGTGGTTACTTAGAATTGCCTCTGGTAGAAGGTGGGAAAACATTCCCTGTGCAGTTGTGATAAAAACTATGAAAAAAATCCCTCTAGCTCATGTTGCTAATTGTGGCAGCTGGCAGCTAAAATGTAAGAAGTCCATATTCTCTAGAGGAAATGTAACCTTTGTGAGTGAAACAGGGCTGGAGTGGGAGGCTAGTTCTCTAGTAAGTTAGACACTGTAACAAAAAACACATTTCTGGCACAAAACATTACCTACTTCTATAGGTAATTGCATTATTATTTTCTTCATGCATTAAAACCAAATTCCTGCTTCTGTAAGTTCTCCGTCTCCAAGCTGTAACATCTTAATCTCTATAACAGCAATCGAGATGACCTTCTGATATACCCTACTTTTCCTTGCAGAGTCCCAGAAGATGTTTGATTTTTTTACTTCTCCTTTTTTGAACCACATAGGGTCCTTGTATTTCCAAATGCAAATCTGTTCCCAAGCATCTCACTCCCTCTCATTCATCTTTTGGACCTCTGAAAGTCCGAAGTCCATTAATCTCATCCTTCCATTGTTTTCTGGGTACTTTTTTAACCTTTTATTTGTTTGTTTTCAGTTGACCTGATGTTCTTATCCAAATGCAATTCTGTGTTAATGTTAATTCCTTTTTTAGTTAACAGTATCGCTGTTATGAAGGTATTTCATAGAATCATTGAATGTGGTTGAAAAGGACCACAATGATCACCTAGTTTCAACCCCCCCTGATATGTGCAGGATTACCAAACACTAGATTAGGCTGCCCAGAGCAGCCTGTGCCTATTGATTTGTATGAACTTTCATATTTTATTTAATCTTTATTGCAAGGACTGCATTATAGTATACTTTCTCTGTGCGGGACTCTTTTTTTTTTTTTTTTTTTTTTAATTTATCTAATTTGCACAGAAAATTCATCAGTTAAACAGATCACACTTCTTTTTCTCCTGCTCAAGTTGCTTTGATGTGTGTTTTGACCATTATCTTCACAACATTTCTTCTGAAACTTCAAGTGGATTTTTCAGTTCAGCCATGTCATCTTTTAGATCTATCTGTATGAAACTTTCAGTATGCTGTTCGTTATGGAAAGGTACAGTGATGGACTACGGACATCACTCTGCAATGAAAAATAATCAGTTTGCACACAGTATGTGAGTCGTTTCTCCATACTGGCTTATATTTGGATTTCTTGTCCTGTTATGACTGTGAGCTTTAAAATTGATACCCAGGTGTACCAGCACTCACATGAAAACAAACACAGCCTTTTACCTTCCCTATATCTGTGTTTTTTCCCTTGAGAAGTAACTCATCCTGCCTTCTGAGATGCTGATGTGTAATAAAGACATTAAGAAAAGTTTTGCTTCTTCTGATCTACTGTAGGTAGAAATCTCAGACTTGCTTTGTGCTGTCTGACGTATATTAGCTGTATGCAGTAAGTCAGTGTGGGACAAAAACTGTTATTTGTTGTGCTTCAAACATGGAGGAGCTTAGTGCTCTACATCCATAAGGATGCCTGTGTTCATATATTTTTCCTTAAAAGTTTACTTGGTATAATAGGAGAGGTAACTTTTTTTTAATAGTGTTTGGAGATAGAGCTTCTTTAAAATGAAGGGTGGAGAACTATTCTGTGATTCTGTGAACTGAAGTATCACCAACAATATCAGAGGCATGAAGGGCTGAAGTGTACTTTCTCAGTTTTCAACAGTCACTTTGAGAATCCACCTGCAAGTTTCCTGTCTGATTAATGAGCACTGGTAATGAGGCTAGACTGACAATCCAGGGTGAGATTGAATCTGCACTTTGAACTTCTCCAGGGATGGGAAATCCGCAACTTCTCTGGGCAATGCATTCCAGTACATCACCACCTTCTGAGTAAATTCCTACTTAACATCTGACCTAAATCCCCCCTCTTTCAGTTTAAAGCTCCTTATTCTATCACTTCTGATTCTCTCTTGTCCTATTCCTGTCAGACAATGTCAAAAGTTGGCCTCCCTTTTGTTTAGAAGCTATCTCTGAATACTGGAATGCTGCAGTCACTCAAGAGCCTTCTCTTCTCCAGGCTGAACAGGCCCAGTTCCCTTCCCTCAGCCTGTCTTTCTAGGAGAGGTGCTCCACCCCTGTGGTTATCTGGCCATCCTCTGAAGCCATTTCAACAGCTCCATGTCCCTCCTGTACTGGGGGCCCCAGGCTTGGGCACAGTTCTCCAGCTGGGGCTTCATGAGGGTAGAGTGGAGAAGGACAGTCGCCTCCCTTGCCCTGTTGGCCAGACCTCTTCTGATGCTGCCCAAGGTTCTGCTGGCCTTCTGGGCTGCAAGAGCACACTGCTGGCTCATGTCCAGCTTTTTGTTCATTGGGTCCCCCAAGTCCTTCTCAGCAGGGCTGCTCTCAATGAATTATTCTTCCAGTTTGTTTTCATATCTGGAATTGCCTCAACCCAGGTGCAGCACCTTGCATTTGGACTTAAACATGGAAGGTGAACAGTCTGGCTTGACATGCTGAAGTGATGGCTGGATAATTAAGGACTTATGTAAAGACAGCAACATTTACTAGTAGTAAAAGGCATGTGCGTTAAAATAATCTTTAATTATGAAGTGCATGAAGCTGTGGGACTTCGATATTGCTGTTTCTTGAAACTGAAAATGCTTTATGGATAACTTGTATAAAACAGCAACAAAGAAACAACTGAACCATTCCTTTTCAGCTGGACCCATTTTGAATCACTTTCATAACATGTAAGAAGTGTTCCTATGCTAATTCTTACATTGAATTCTTCATTGTAGAGAACTTGTGCAGTGAACTTCTGATTTACCTGAGAGGTTCTTTCCTGCTGAAGATCACAAACTGGTAATCTGTGTGACAGCCTGCAGCAATATTTTTTTTAACCGCATTCTACAGACTAGCTCTTTGCATGGAAAGGTTTTGAGATATGCTTTGAAGTGCAGATCATAACTCATAACATTATGTCTTTACACAAACTGTAAATGAAGTATGCTGGTATTTATATACCAAGTTTGAACAGATTGGAGTGCGTGTGGTTCAGCTTTGTTAGAACTTCTTAAATGAAACAAGCTTTTCTATCTCCTTCGTATGTGATTGCACTATTACTATGCATGTGCTTAACAAGTATAACAAATGCTACCAAGTTGTTTGAAGACTTCATGTATAAAAACTTCAAAAGCTATAAGTTTTATAACTATTGAGTAGTGCTTTCCTTATTTTGTAACTTTAATTCCTGAGGTTCTGATTCGTTTATAATAACTACTAATGTAAAATTTCTCACTTTATCTCTTTTTACAGTAGTGTGTGATGGGTTTTTGGTTTTTTGTTTTGTTTTTGTAAGGGGGGGCTTTTGTTTTTATCAAAGGAAGTTCAGTTAATAGTTTGTAACTGTGAAACACATTCTTTCCATAAGTGAAGGAAACAGTTCTATCTTCTTAAGCAAGATGCCATAATGACTGTAGGTATGAAACCTACAGTTTCATACTGTACATACATTCATTCTTTTGAACTCTGTAGGAATTGCAGTTTCATTCCACCTCTGTGAAGCTATACCTAATTAAGTCTATTTTGAATCAGACTTTAAACTTTGCTAAGTTTCAGGCATTAAAAAAGATTTTTAAATGTGCTTTATTTGTTTTTTCCTCTCCATGAATACAGTACATAGCAGAATTGTAGACTATAGCCCGGCAACTAGAGTTTTATTGGGTTATTTTTAAAACTCCTTCAAACTATGGAAAAAGTAATTGAGAGAAAACTACATCATCTGGTTTATTTCCTTTGTGTCTTAACTGGGACTCATTGCTAAAACAAACTGATATGACCCACATTACAGAACAGGAAAATGGAACAAGGGAAAAAAAGAAACTAAAATTAATACCAGCATGCTGTATGCAAAGTTGAGAAGTTTCAACTTTATGTAATAGAAACTTTATGTAATAGAAGCCTTTTATAAAGGTCACCACTAGCAGAATTTGTACATACTGGGCTTAAATACTTCTTGCACTTCCTTCACGTTACCTTTCCTGAACTCTGCTCTAAATACAACCAAATATGTAATTAACCTTGTAATTATATATGAATATAGACTACATTGTATACTTGTAAATCTTTGTTGCTTGTAGCTGAGTGAGCTAATTTAGCTATCTCTACATTTCCTGTGGGGGAGAGAGCCAATTGATCAAAAAAAAAAAAAAAACCAAAACCAGAAGAAAACATGGACTAAAATTGTCTAGCTTTTGACATTGATCATCTTTCTAGAACTTTTACAGAAGAACAGATATGGCTTCAGGATTTTTTCTTACTAGTGCACATCTCTGTACTCATTTTTACTTCCTCTTACTTCAGCATTTACTCTTGCTTAAACAGAACTCTCAAGAAAAATTGCTAACTGCAGCAGCTTCCAATGGTGGCAAACAGCTGGGCTCCCCAAATGTCAGTGAAAAGTGGAGAGGGTTAGTACTGCAAGTAGAACTCACTGTTGTGCTGTATTTTCAAAAAGTGCCTTTGAGAAGTTTTAACAAAATTGTACAAGCTCATAGGACATAATTAGTATATGGTATATAGTATAGAGTTTCTTCCTGTATTGAATTTGTGACTGTTTTCTTCTTGGAAAGAAAACCTGCAGTTATTTAAAAAACAAACAAGCAAAAAACATAAATCCTCGTAGAAGAAACATATGAAATAAGAAGTAGATTTCTTTCTCAATAAATTTTCTGGTTTTTGATTTGTGTATGCCTAAGAAGAAATTACTTAAATTTAAAACAGTCGGGATTTGTTCACTGTTTGTGGTAAAGATTATGGAGTGGTTGGGCATCCACAACCTCTCTGGGCAACCTGTTCCAGTGTCTCACCACTCTAATCTAAATCTACCCTTCCTCCAGTTTAAAGCTATTTCCAACCTTGTCCTGTTGCTGTGTGTCCTTATAAAAAGTACCTCCTCAGCTTTCCTGTAGGCTCTCTTCAGGTCTGGGAAGGCCACTGTAGGATTCCCCCACAGCCTTCCGTTCTCCAGGCTGAAGAGCTCCAACTTACTCAGCTTGTCTCCATAGGGAAGGTGCTTCAGCACAAGATAAATATAACTAAATGATATTAATAAAAACTAGGAACAAGGTGTGATTTTAATCAGGCAGTTAATGGTCAAAGTCTTGTTTTGTACTTGATTTTTTTTCCCCTGAAGATTAGTTAATTCTTATTCCTTAATAACAAATTGTCTTAGCTTCCAACTCTTCTAAATAAGTCTTCTAAATATTGTGGGACTTCCTGTGAACCATAAAGGTAGCTGACAATATAAAAAAGGCAAACAATAACAGCTTTATATTCAGGAGTAGGCTGACCTTTAAGAAATACTGACCATCTCATATTTAAAATCTGATCTTCTAGTCTACTGTTTCTGCATTTATCTTATTTTATTTTTTACTGTTGCATTTGATTTCTTTTAATTAGACTCAGCTCTTCAGTCAAGATCTTCAGTTGAGGGTTTGGAAAACATGTGGTCCACTCTGAGTTAGATTTTGTAGTTGCTATTACAGTAAAAACAAATCACACCTACTGCTTACGCTTAACTGTGTTTTCCTTTCTTTTTTAATTTCTCTTATTGCATTCTTCCAGTTCATGCTAGTCTGGATGCCCTGCCTTTCTCCAGCTGTGTCCATTTCTGCACTTGTATAAAGAGTTCATACAGAGTGTACAGATAACGAATGAATGTCTCAATGCTTTTGAATAGCAGTACCTTACACATATGCACAGAGAAGTAAAAGTGTAAATACTTAGAATCTCAAAAGATATCCTCTGTCATCTGATTCTGAGATTGATTAGATTTTATGGTTTACCTGCCTAAAATTTTCTTTTTCACATCAACAGAACTTTTAGTTTAAACAATGCTGAGTGTATTCTCTACTCATACCTAAATGGAATGTAAGTTTGCCGATGACACCAAGCTGTGGGGTGCAGTTGACACACCAGAGGGACAAGATGGCATCCAGAGCATTGGGCCCAGGTGAACCTCACTTGGAACAAATCCAAATGTGAGGTCTTGCACCTGGATCAAGGCAACCCTCACTGATACAAGCTGGGGGATGAAAAAAAAGAGCTGGGGTACTGGTGGATGGTAAGCTAGACATGAGCCGGCAGTGTGCCCTCACTGCCCAGAAAGCCAACTGTATCTTGGGCTGCATCAGAAGTACGGCTGGCAGGGCGAGGGAGGTGATTCTGCCTCTCTGCTCTGTGCTGGTGAGGCCTTACCTGGAGTACTGCATCCAGATGTGGAATTCTCAGTACAGGAGAGACACAGACCTGTAAGAGCATGTCCAGAGAAGGGCCGCACGAATGATCCATGAAATAGAACACCTCTCCTACGAGGACTGGCTGAGAGCTGGGGCTGTTCAGCATGGAGAAGAGAGGATTCCAAGATGCCCTGATAGCAGCCTGTCATTATCTAAAGGGGAGCTACAGGAAAGAAGGGGACAGACTCTTTAGCAGGGTCTGTGGTGATAGAACAAGGAGAAATGGCTTCAAGCTCCTAGAGGGTAGATTGAAATTGGTTATAAGAAAAAAGTCTGTTAAAAGTGAAGGTGGTGAGACACTGGTACAGTTTGCCCAGAGATGTGTTGATGCCCTGTCCCTGGAGACTTTCAGGGAGAGGCTGGATCAGGCCCTGGGCCAAGGTCCAATTTGTCCGTGATATATCTGTAGTTACACCCTTGGTATACTGGGTGAAGCCTGAAGATTGAAATCAGTTTCAATCTTGGTAGAGTACTGTAGTTGTTATGATGTGAAGATTTGTCAGAGTGTACCAGTTCAATATGTATGCTTATTGAATCTAGATTTTAAAATATGTACACACCAAAAATCATAGGATCATAGAATGGCTTGGGTTGGAAGGTTCATGTAGTTCTACTGCTATAGGTGGGGTTGCAAAACATGCAAGTGTGTGTGTGTGTGTATATATATGTATGTTTATATTATGTGCTTGTGTATATACATATACAAATAGCTGATCTATCTCACAGTATTGAGTTGACAAAGCTATTTTAATAAGAGGAGGAATAATGAGAACTACAGAGAGTGCTGTAAGCTTCTCTTTAATAGTTATTGCTCAAAATACTTGCTACTGATCACTTTCAAAATAACAGCTGTGCAAAGTAATTAATTGCAATTGTATTGTTGAAAATGGTTTGCAAGAATTCTTTTAGTTTAAGTTGTTAATTGTATTTGAAAAGATGATTTGGCAAATTGTCAAGCAGTAACTGGCCATGTGGCTGTCCTCTGCTAATGATACATCTCTGTTAGTAGTGGAACAGTTATATTGTAACATATCTTAGTTTATTTGTCACTTTTATTCACGCTTTATTTACACTTTTTTTATATTGCTCTGACAACTTATCTCCCATTTGCTACTTATAGATATTTTTCTGTTGAACTGCTTTGCTGTTTTTGATTTTACTGTTTTTTTCTTATTTTTGTAACTGTGCTCTCGTGTGCAGCTTTCTCGTCATGTGATAATCCATAACTGCTCCCGTACTTCTTCCTGCCTCTGTGAGAAATAATTGCATGCATCAAAACAGCTGCAGTTGGTGCTTTGAAACAGTCATTATTTCTATGTTCATATTTATTTTTTTTTCCCCTCTTATAATCTCTTGCTTGCACTTTGGTAGCTCTATCAGGTGGTGTCCTAAGTGGTCAGTTATGCTTTCCTAAAATTAACTAAAATAGTGTTCATGGTTATACTATACTGCATAGTTATAGCAAATTTCTCTTGCAAATAGTTTTCAAACTAACACTTATACAAGTGATGTGAGAGATACTGTTTTTTGAGTGTCACTTAAATAATACAAAGCATTTCAACACTGTAGAATGAGTGTATTCAAGAAGTTTGTACCGCTGACTTAACTGATCCAAGTCTTCATTTTTTAATTATCTGTTTAGTTAAGGTTTTTCTTAAATAATGCTAACCAAAATTACATTAACTTGAGTGTTTTGTTCTATAGCATCCATAGAGACAGGTGTGAGGGTATGTGTTAATCATGTTATTCATGATGAGTTACAGTAGCTCGGTTGTGCAGTCCTTTGGTCCATCTTCTTTTTGATGATCATTTTCTCAATTTTAGTTGCAGCTTCCCTGTCAGGGAGGAATGTGTTTTCCATTTCTTGAATCATTTCTCATAGTGTGTTTGCTTTGAATGGCACAATGCAAAGCTGTGGATACTTGGTTAAAGGTCAGTGTATGTTTGTCTGGTAGCTCAGATCAGTAGTGTGTATTTGAAATGATTTTTTCAACTGTCCTCACTCTCTCTGATTCTATTCACTGTTCATTTGTCCCAGAACAAACTTTTGTTTTGAAGTAAACAAAATAGAATGATGTACTGCAACTGCTTACCCACGTTCAGCTTGATAAATAATTTTGAAGCAGTCTCTTCCAATCTATGTATGATGTGGACGTCAGGTTGTCAGCATTAATTGTATGCTCTGTGAGTCCACTTGTAGTAAAATACACTATATGCAAATCATGCAGCTGTGTTGAAGTGGCAATAAATTGCCTTATCTAATGCCTATCAACATGTTTTTTTTTATGCAACAGACTCCATACCATTGCACTTAAAACTGATTCTCTTTAATAAGCTATCGATTTCTCCATACACAGTGAGCTTTTACCTTTGCTTAATTTCTTCTGTTTGTTTATAAATCTGTTGTACATCATATGTGTTGCTGGAACAAGGAGGTCTTTCTTAAATCATCCGTTCTCCTTGATGTATTCACATGGCTTTAAAGTAGTCGAAAGATACATTGCTGATAGAATTATCTGCCTGCACTTTCTTTACCTCTCTTTGAAAAGTCTTAAACTCATTGGAGTTCTGCCTGTGGCTATTGGGAATTGTGTTTGGGGATTAGTTACTGGATTGTAAAAACCAAAGGAGATGTATGATGGCTTTCCAAATACCTTGTACTGTAATGCTTCACTTTTTTATTGTTATTGTATTTTTAAAGAAGGGTGAAAGAGAAAGAACAAAGTGCTAAATAGTAAAGCTTTCATCAAGGCTGCTGCCAATTGGACAGGAGTTGATTTCACCCTCTTCCACCAAAAGGGAGCTGCCTCTTGTTTGAATTGGAAAAGGACAGTTTGCTAAAACAGATGTAAATTGTATTATGGTGTTGTTGCTTTTTCTTCTTTTTCTGGTCCTTGAGAAGGAGGACACTATGCTGGTCACTTGCTGAAAAAGTAGCATGCATGTTTTCAGAATTTGAAGGAGGTGTGATATGAGTTTTGAAAGAGAAAGGGGGAAGAAAGGAATATCAACACCTCTGGTGCTTTCAGTGAATTTTTCCGGGGCTGTTTAGTCTGGGGAAAAGGAGGCTGAGGGGAGACCTTATTGCTCTCTTCCAATATCTGAAAGGTACTTACAGCGAGAGTGGGGTTGGTCTCTTCTCACTGGTGACAGGTGACAGGACGAGGGGAAATGGCCTCCAGTTGTGCCAGGGTAAGTTTAGTTGGATATCAGGAAACACTTCTTGACAGAAGGGTTGTTAAGCACTGGAATAGGCTCCCCTGGGAGGTGGCTGAGTCACCATCCCTGGATGTGTTTAAAAAATTGTTTGGATGTGGTGCTCAGGGATGTGATTTAGCAGAGGGTTGTTAGTTAGGGTAGTACAGTTAGGTTGTGGTTGGACTTGATCTTTGATGTCTTTTCCAGCCTGAGTGATTCTGTGATTCTATGATTCTATGAATGTGCAGTAGAATTCTTGTCTGGTATGTGGTGCATTATGAGCAGACAGGCTTTGCTATGGCAAAATTGTCAGAACCCCTTCATTCAGTCTGCTAGAAGCAAATAAGAAGTGTTCTGGAGGAACTGTTCTGATCTGAAAATTCTTTGGCAACAACACATATAATCAATTCAAAGGGACTCCTAGGCTCAATGTTACGTTTCAGAAATTGGCTGTCTTTTTGAGTGATAAGCCAACTGGAAAGAGTCAGTCTGCACAGAAGTTTGGGAAGCTGCTAGAGGAGTGACAGCGTGGAGAAAGTTCCTTGGGCGAGGGCCAGCCTGACAAATGCAAGCAGGCAGGCTGTGTGTCCGGACTTGTGCTCCAGCTTATGCTGGTGGATGTAACGCCCTCAGAGCGCAGGCAGTGAGGCACTGTGGATGGCAGCAGCATGCAGTGCAGCGTGCTTGATTTCATTTGCTATGTGTGACGTTGAGAGATTAAGGGGAGGGGAAAGGATCAGCTACTCAGGGTGCTCTGTTAAGAGGCGCAAGTGAATTTGATTGTCGTCAGAATGGGATTGCCATATGAGTTCTGAAAAGCATTTGGCTCGTGAAGATAACCACTCTAAAAATAGATTTTTTGGAGGAGAGTTTTCACTTTGGTCCAGTTTCGGGTTCCAGCTGAGCTAGCTTTACGAAACTCATCAGCTCCTGTTGCAAGACTACAGTGAGGGTAAATCGCTTCTTACCCTGCCTTCAGTGTTAGCTGTGGAGATAAGGACGCGCTCACTTGGTGGAAATTGAACACCAGTGTTATGGCCAACGACACAGGTACAGTCCTAACTGTTTTTGTCAGCAAACTGAAAATGCCTGGTTGCAAATACTGACTCTGTAATCAGCAAAATAATTGGCTTACTGTGGCATGTTGGTACTTTCTAGTCGGTTTACTGTTAGTCTGCATTACTGACTGCCTCTGGTTTTGATTCAGTGTTTCCCGAAGTAGAGAATTCTCACGGATTTATGCCAACTCCTCATTGTATCTTCATTTCTCTTTGAGTAAGCACACATTGTTAACACAAGAGACGTTATTCTGTGTGCAGATATCTCACTTGAAAGTTATTTTTGAAGTATGTAAAATTGCTGAGCACCTTCAAAGTTAACTAAAGTAAAAGGCAAATGTTTTTAATGCTTTTTTAAATTTTTTTTTAATGTGTTATCTAACCATGACTCTTAATTTGGATGAGTGATATACAGGACTTTTAAAAATTTGCCACTGAGGCATACAGCACAATTTAAGACTTTATGATGTCTGCATAAAGCCATCTGGTGGTGTAAGCAAAGGCTTGCCAGATATGGAAGATGACCTACTTTGGACATGGCTGGCAGCGGGCACAGGGAGAGGACTTGAATGTAGAATTAACTGTCTGGAATGTGTTCTAAGCTGGAGGCAGTCTTCCGTAATGGCTTGCAGTTTTTTGTTCTGTGTGTGTTTGGTTCTGTTGAGAGCATGCACGAATTTTTATGTCGCCTGACTTCCATGTATGTCAGAGCTACCTGATAAAGCTGCTGTGGTGGAATTTGTAGCAGATTTTGGAAATATTGTGCCCAGAAGGAGGGAAACCAGAGCACAAAAATGTGTTTTTTCACTGTTGTGAAAGATATTTTTATATCAGAATCTGTTTTTGAGGAAATTTCATGAAACAACTTCTAAATTGAAAAAGGAAAGTTACCTTTTTATTATTACTTTTTTTTTTCTGTTGTTTTCCATTTCTTCTATTAACTACCACCATTTTCATTAGAGATAAATACAAAGTACTAAACAATAAGGTAAATTGAATTAGTATGAGATACAACATGATAATCTTTTCTGTTTTCCTCTTTTAGTACACGGTTTGCTCTAGAACAAAACAGTAACCTGGAATAATTTAAAATGTTTTTAGCCCAAGGGTTCATTTTTTAAAGGTTTTAAAGCACTCAAATAAGGCATAACCACATTCTGCAGTTACATAATTTATTTTGGAATGTTAAAATTTCCAGTTCAAGTGTGGCTTTGATAATTTTCATACGTAGTTGATAAAATTTCTGAGTGTATTACCACATACTGCTTGCCTCTGTCTGCGTTATCAAGGTATCCATACATCTTCCCATAAGGGAGATGCACATAGCTCATAAAATTGTGCCTGTGTAATTTGGTTACTATGTATTAGGAAGTGGAACGTGCCTGGTGTGAGTTGTCTGTTTCTAAATATTATTGATAGCTTATACCAAGGACAATGTGTATAATGTACAAAGTAAGCCAGATATCTCATATTTGATCTTTGTAATAGTAGTAGTAAAGAAATATATTCTTTAAGTACTGCTCAGTATGCGCCGAAGTGAGCCAGTTGTTTTTTATAGCTTTCACCATGGTACATAACACTATGACTATAATAAAAAGCTTGTTCATTGCAGCTATGAACCTGATGAAAAGCAGGCTCTGAAAGTCCTTCTATATCATACCGATAGCTGGAATAAGCCACCAGTCTTTCGTTACTCATCTCTAAAAAGCTACTCCTTTTTTATTCTAATGAGGAATCATGGTAATATTCAGGTGTTCAGGGTATTTTTGTATTTATCTGTATGTGGACTACATCAAAATAGTTGCTTCTAGTTATACTGTAATTTGAGGAAGATTAGGAAGGGAAATACAGAGCTTTTTCTCACTTCAGTCACGGCTGTTATTTGAATGTTTTTTTAAGAGTTTTTTTAATAAAAGATCATTATTTAAATAACTCTACTTGAATGTAAAATTTCACTTATGGAGTTTTAATAACTTGAAAAAATTAAGAGAAAGTGAATTTTGAGCTTTGGATTAATTGCAATGCGAATTCCCTGCCTCTGTACTTGAAACTGGAATTATCGTTGTTGTCTAGAGTTGTTAACTAGAGTTGAGCATGAACATTTTCATATATGTGTACTTGAGGGCATTTGTTTGATCACCATCATTTGAAGAGTGAAAAAAATATTTTTAATGTGGAGTATTGGCAGTATTCTGGGAGATTTCATTGCTTTCTTTAAGGAGCTTGTACATGCTAACTGCTGACCATTTGCAACTTGGGGATGGATTGCTGGACTAGCACGACAGTATGGCTGGATGGGCAAAGGGCAGGGCTTGAAGGGAACAAAACTGGGGCTGGTCAGTCTGAAACTGCCAGCCTTGCAGTGGTAAATATCAGAATCACAGAATGGCCAGGGTTGGAAGGGACCTCAGGGATCATGAATCTCCAACCCCCCTGCCACAGGCAGGGCCACCAACCTCCACATTTAAGGAAGCAGAGGAACCGACCTTGAGCTTTGGTGAAAAGCTGTAGATGACCTTTTTAGGTGCACGTTTACTACATCTTTACCTAAAACGATCTGAAACTGGACAAAGCAATGTTTATGTTTTACGTGAACCTCTGCACAGTTCTAAGAAACAGAAGGAGTTGTCAGTTAGTACAGTGACCGAACTTCAAATTTTACACATGATGAGGTTGAGATTTTTGCTGCTCCGTAGGCTATTTGAATTGCCATGTTGATTTCATAAGGTAACTTAACTTTGCAGTACCAACTGGCTTTGAATGCTTTCACTGCTTCAGAAGAAATGCTTTTCTTCAAGTGTTTCTGCTGGTGGGATTGCCCTCTGGTGGCAGCTTGAGGAGTAACGGCACAAATGACAAACATCTCAAAAATGTTAAGCTCTGTGCAAATACATACCAAAGAAGAAAAAGGAGGGTTTTCCATCTAAATTGTTGAAGCGTATTACATGTGGTTGCTTTATTATTATAGATTTTTTTTTTTTTTTTGGGGGGGGGGAAGGTGAATGGATTGGTGTTTGATTTGTTTGGCCTTTACCACACAGATGATGATTGAGATGTCCATTGTAACTCATAGCGATATGAAAACTCCAATTTAGGAGAAACCCACAAAATGTATAATTATATGCTCAATCATAATTTTTTAGCATAAATCCATTTTTTTCTATTTGTGTGCCTTATTTTAACAGAGAGTAAGCATGGAGGAAACAAGAATGGAAAGAAAGAAGGCCTCTCTGGAAGCTCATTTTTCACCTGGTTTATGGTAATTGCTTTGCTGGGAGTTTGGACGTCAGTAGCAGTTGTCTGGTTTGAACTCGTAGATTATGAAGAAGTCCTAGGTAAGAATTTTAAATCTTAATATAGTGTAATAAAACCCTTCTAATATTGACTATGACTTACTTTAGTAGTATGGGTACAATTTTACCTTTCAGAAAGGAAACCAAAATATTAAACTTCAGTATAGGTGAAACAAAGCAGTGCATGGCTAGTTAGCTGAATTGACAATTGGAGTGTATAAAAAGGTCCTACGTAAAAATATGCAGTGTAGTTCAAAAAATACATTTTAATGCTGAGCTCAATTCTGATGCTAAAATGAGAATTTAGAAAACTGAAAAAGGTTATTGAAGTACTGTATGCATTTAAAAATTGAAGAAATCTCCAAGGTTTGATAACATGTATACAGTAGCTCATTAGAAATTTCAGTTTAAGATTTGTTGGTTGAGTTTTCAGTTTTTCTCAGAAACTTGAAGAAGTGTTTTGTTGGAAGTAGGTAGCTAATCTTATTACTGGTTCTTTGGTGGACTGTGTTAGTAGTAGTACCAGAACAAACAATTCTCGTCTCATGAATAATATTTTTATGACCTCAGTTTTAAGTCTACAGTGATGTTAATTGTCTCAGTATGAAAGCGTTAAGACAGTATTGTTAATGTAATATCTAAGGATGAAAATTTGAGGACTCAAATTTCAGGATGTATGTATGTAGGTAGAATTATTCGTTCTGTTATAGGCTTCAATATGCAGTTTTACAGCTGCTGGTTTTGAAAACTTTACAATCACTTCTTAGAATTATTATTATTATTTTTTTTAATGTAGAAATATGTAAAGAGAAGTTTCTGGCTTGAAACCTAATTAGGTCTAGTGATGCAAATAATGGTTTCTGTATTTTTACCATGCATGCAGCCAAAGCAAAGGATTTCCGTTATAACTTGTCAGAGGTACTACAAGGTAGGATACTAGAGAAGTAAGGTTGTTTTACTGTCCCTTGGCTAGAAACTTTATTTTTGTCTTTAACTTTTAATATGTTACTGTTCTTCTGTAATGACACAAAACAGTCATTTCTCATCTTTTTCATTCCACCTGTTTTTGAATTTGATATTATTCTTATTTTTGGAACATCATATTTATTCCACTAGTCTATTGTATTTAACCAAAAATAAATTAAGATCCTTTCTAACTGATAGATGCAGTGCTGTGATGATGACCTTCTGTCTATTCCAGACCTAAAGCTGAACTTCTTTAAATTTTTCAGTATCATAGATGAACTATATTTCATTCATTTTGCTAGCAATCAAGTTCTGCCCCCATTTAGAGAGGAAAAAATTTAATAACTAACTGACAAACCATAAGGAGTTAAAGTCCTTCTGCAGTCAGTGTGGAGTTTCTATCTGATTAAAAGTTTGGCTTGAATTTATGAAAATTAATTAGAAAATCCTCTATTTACCTGAATATCTCGGGGCATTTCTAATCCCGGACACTGTATTTCTATGCTAAAAACTATTTGTTTTTTTTTTAAATAGAAACCAGATATTCCTTTTGCTTATATTTCATGCTGACAGAGTTCTTAGAAAACTAAAAGTGAGATGTCTGATGTCACTTACAAAAGGGTAGACAAAGTTTTGTTTACCCTGGATGCTATATAGTTGTTCGTAAAACTATGAATGTTTATTCATTTAGGAAGTAGGCTGCTTTTCTTCTATTAACTTAGCACTGAAGATGAAATTACCTACATATCTATATTCTGAGAATGTAGAATGACTTACGATTTGAAAACAAATTGTTAATTATTTTATTATTTTTTGCTTTAATATTTGTTTTCCATCTTTAAAATGTTGAGCATTTCTTGTGAAGTTAAATTTTATTCTGAACAAAACTTGTTGTGAGAAAATGCTTCATCACCACATTCCATTCAGTATTCCAATATCTAAACGGGATGAACAGGGAAGTTGAAGAGGCACTTTTTATTGACCAGTGTAATGATGTGACAAGGAGTAATGGCTTTAAACTAAAAGAGGGGAGATTTAGATTAGGTATAAGGAATAAATTCTTTACAATGAAGGTAGTGGTGCACTGGAACAGATGCCCAGAGAATTTGTGGATGCCCAGTCTCTGGACGTGTTCAAGTCCAGACGGATGGGGCTCTGGGCAGCGTGAATCTGTAGTGGTAGGTGAGGTTGGAACTAGATGACCTTTAAGGTCCTTTCAACCTAAACCATTCTATGATATGCTTGTTTTAAGTCTATGAGCACTAAAGTAGATATGTGGGGAAAAGAACTAACCTGCATTCAATCTAAAGTCTACGAAATGAAGACAGGAGCTTAAAATATTTGCAATATAAAATAAAAGGTGGTTAAAAAAAAGTAGCATTAAATAATCAATACAGTAACAGCCTAGCATTGTCAGTTAACCATCATGCATTGAAAACACTGTTGCAGAAACAAGTTGCAGAATTCCTAATACTGTCTTGTTCTTCTCTTCACATTTTTAGACAAACTTGGAATATACGATGCTGATGGAGATGGAGATTTTGATGTGGAGGATGCTAAAGTATTGCTAGGCAAGTACAAAATCGAGAGGAATAATCAATATAATTTATATGTCATGTTCATGTTTGTTGTTTTTTCCTAATTGAATAATTTTAATAGATTTGTGTGGTTTTTTTTCCTCATGCAAGTTGAGGGAGTACGTATTCTCCTTATTTATCACTGTTAGTGTAAATCATGTACTTACTTGCAGGACAGTTTCGAAGTTAAGTGGTTGATGCTGCTGTATCCACTGTTACAAGATCATTCTGTTT
Organism: Phasianus colchicus; assembly: GCF_987193195.1. Classification (NCBI taxonomy): domain Eukaryota; kingdom Metazoa; phylum Chordata; class Aves; order Galliformes; family Phasianidae; genus Phasianus; species Phasianus colchicus. The sequence continues at coordinate 59,381,615 of NC_143438.1, read as the reverse complement.
GTTAATAAATTAACTGGGGAGAGGACTTAAGATGCTTCAAGAGTTAGAACACTGTTCTTGTAGACCCGATAAGCCAAGTCCATTTTAAAATGAGTGATAACAAGCCTTTGTATGTGACTGTGAGCACCTGTTTAGCATATTTTTGTACTGTTTTACCACTGTTTTGAGTTCTCCAGGAGTCTGTTTTATTTTCACTTTCAGTATCCTACATGACTTAAAACTCTAGTCTTAAGCACTAGTTTTAAGGAATGTATCTTTCTGATCACTGATTATCTTAAATAAGTTCTAACTGACAGGCATGTTTTTGTGATAGTGCCCTTTTACCTCTTTTCTACTATCACCATCTTCACTTCACAATCAAGCATGGGATAAGTACTTCTTATATAAGTGATTTTAGAAAGTTTATTTTTCTTTTATTGGTTGCTTTCAAGTGTAAACCTATTCTGATCACAGAAACAAGTAAAAAGAAGAAAACAAACCCTAGCATAGTTGATAATAGCTTGAGCAGTATGCAATCTGAAATGTCTCAAACTGGTCAAAGTTATCAGTAGTGTATTAGGATGTTATCTCATCTAGTTAGAAGTTGGCACTCCATAATAACCAGTTTCTTGTCAGTTTATTTTTCCTCATTTGTGTTTGGAGAAATAAGCAAGTCTTTCAGGGGCTTATTATGTCTGTTTAATCTCATTACAGTTGAAGAACTTGGGCAATAAAAGTCACTGAACTTGTTTGCAATGCTGTGAATGTGAGCGGTGTTGTGAATCGCTTCAGAGATACAAATTGGCTATTAATTATAAGTAGTAGATAAAATAACATTTTACATAAAGTAATCCTAATCTTCATTATTTATGGAAGGTGGATGTTAATTTCTTGTGAGTCATATTAGTTTTGTTCAGGCTACCAGAACTGTGCTTCTGCTTTGTTACATCTGTTTTACGCAACGTGATATAGCTGGGAATTCTGCCAATACGTGATAGTGTTTCTATTACAAGCTTACCTTATCATGTATTTAAACTTTATACTTAAAATGTGACACTAGAAGGTCACACGGATCAAAATTTGATTTTCATTATTTTTGAACTCTTGCTTAGAAGTAAGATTTCATCTCATTTAAATTTAAGAGTATTTTCAGCAGTACAAAGGAATTCGTAATTTCTAAAATGTTACAGAACGTTGACATAAACATTTGTTTATAATTTTATCAGCTACTAGAAAAACATAATGTTAGTTGAAGATCCCAGTAAGTTACTGTGTTTGTTAGTATTTAAAAAATGTACTAAAAATGAACAGCACTATTATTTATGTAGAATACCTTTGTTTTTTTAATTGATACAAAATCTGAAAGACTAGATGCCCTCTTGAGGAATTAAGTAATCAAAGTTAGTAAAGAAAAACATATTCAACTGCTTCTGTTCAAATGCATCAGGGTAACTTTCTTTATAATGAGTGCTCCTTTATTTTATTTGTGAGGCTTTTGTTAGTACATATACTGTGTTTGAAGACTTGTGACTTTCATGGATTTTTGTCTGTCAGGCTACCACAACAAATGATTTCTGTGCTAAAATTGACTTAAACAAAACAACAATTTCTTTTAAGTTAGGAATTCTTATTTTTTATTCTCTGTTCTTTAGCTATTACCAGACTACTGCATACTAAGGTCTTTGCATCTGCAGTGATTTAATATTTCCATTTCCTTCAGATTTCAGTATAAATTTAAAGATTTAATTTGCAATTTGTGTTTCAAAGATTGGTTTAGTAGCTGAATACTAAAATACTGAATACATTTTCTATATGATTTGGGCACACCTGAGTAGGATTAACATTTACTATTTTATTTGTTGTGTTAGGGTTGTGGGGTTTTTTTTGCTTGCTTTTTTAAGGAGGAGCTTTAATGATTAAGTTCTGTTTAAGGGATTTGTGCGATTTTGAAAGCTGTGTGTAGGAAGTCTACTCTTCCCTCCCCCAGCCCACTCCAAAGGTTAGAGAGGAGGGAAAAAAAAAGCCTACCTCAAACCTCCCCAGCCAAACAAACTCAAATGTTTATTGAGTTAGTTTTGTATTTTATTTTATTTTTTTTAATACCCAAAACTGAAATGCCTATGATTTCTTTGTGTCAAGGAACCTACAAGCATTATGTGGAAAAAAATACTGAAACTAGTTTACAACCATGCACCTTGCAAGTTCCTCTTAACTAGGAAAGACGGGATAGTATTTCAAAGTTCAAATAATCAGGAGGAATGTTATACCTCTGTACTCACTTTTGATCTCTGTAGAGAAACAGTGGCTTTAGTAGTATTGCAAAACAAAACAAAACAAAAAAACATGTATAAGGATCACCAGGGCCTGTCTGAACCCTTGTAGACAATTTTTATTGCTCACTTATTTTTAATAAATAACAATCTCTTGAGAAATTCTAGTCTGAATACAGTAGTTAGTAGAATTTCGGAACTGCAGATACAGAAGGTCATCAATATATTGTTCTAGTCCTTGGATTACTAGAAAATAGGAAAATAGGGGAAAAAAATTAACCTAGTATATCTGTGACCATTCAGATGGAAGTGAACTGTAGAATCCTAACTTCCACAAGTGAACTTTTTTTCCTTTATCTTACCTATGGTAGAATGAAGTATTTGCAAACAATTATACAAAGATTTCATGTTGAGAAAATCTGTGATGAGTTGGTGGGAGTTGAGATTTGTTTGTTGTTGTTTTTTTAATCTATTTTTTTTCAGGTATGGTTTACTTAATTTAGGATAATTTTCATATTCTCTCTATTATTTCATCTTCTGTTGTAGAAGCTTTAAGTGTTAGTCTGGCATATGCTCATTCTCTTAGAAGAGGTGTTTGCACACGAAGAAAGGCATATTCTTTTGATAAGTAGTTGTATTACCACTGTTGAATAGATAAAGATTTTAACTTTTAGATAAGTGGCGTTGTTTAGACTTCTCCCAAAGTAAAACAGTTGTTTCCTTTAAGTCACTGATTTAGCATCACTCAGCTGCCTGTTGGGGCAGTTTGTTTTTAGTCACTAATTTCAGCTACTTCTTACTGTGCTTGTGTATGAGTTTCACTTTGCAAAGCACTTATTCCCAATTATGTGGATGAAAAATATAGGCAATCCTTAACATATCTGCTAGAAGTTAGCTATCTTCATTGAAGACAAAATTAACCCAACTATGAATTTGTGGTGGTGATATTTCCTTGTTTGTGTAGTTCTAAAGAGAAAAAAGAAGAATATATAAAATAATATGTTCTTTTCCATAGCTTAGGATGAAGTATTTTTGTATACAATGGCCTTTAAATCTAAAACAAAATCTTGGATAGGTTTTGTAAAGAATTATGGATAAAGGATTTGGGCTTTGTTATTTTGTTGTTGCTGAGGCAAGCATTTTTGTTTTAATTGGTAAAATGTCTCCTAGTTTGTTGATCCCTTTTCTGTTCTGAAGATTTTCAAAGAGAATGTACTGCTATAGTCCATGTTACGCTTCATGAAGGCCCAAGACATTTTGTCTTGAGTTGGGACAACAGTAGGAGTTTCTGTATGGTTATTCACGCGTCTACAGAAATACCATCTAAAGCCTGTGATTTAAAAAAAAAAAAAAAAAAAAAATTAAAAATCAGATTCCAACAGAATAAACAGTTGTTTTATAATTCTGTGTTTATAATTTTGATTTTACTGTCTTTTTTTTTAATTTGGGTTTTCACTCTTAAATTAAAGTTTAATTCATCACTAAATAAATTTACTGTGATAAATATCTTTTGTCTCCTTTTGTCCGAAGTTTGAAAACAAATTAGAATGATGACTGACTACAGTATATAAAGTTAAGTCTATAAAATTTAATTTTTATAGAAATAAGCCATGGAAGAAGTTGGAGAGAGGTATTTATAATACCTTGGTTCCTTCCTGGATTCAATCTATCATTTTAAAACCTTTTGGGCTATCCAGTGAAAAATTAAAGAGAATGGCTGGTCACTCAAGTAAAGGTCTGGACATGCAGGTACAAGGATGTGGGGCATCGTGGACTTAGAAGTTTCCTCAGAATTATCATTGATATTTTCTCTGTGTGCCATAAGAAAAATATGTTGCAGCACATTAAACATCTCTGCCATAAGCTTCTCTTATTTTGAATGTCTCGTTAACCTGCACCTAATATTGCTTTGTAGTTTGCATGTGCAAGACGTTCACTTAATTTTTTGTCTCAACAATCTGTCGTCTTAGTCCACTTTTCTGCTATTCTTTCCAATGCAAACGAAGGTTTGTTCTGGTTAGAAGTGGAGAGGAGCATTCCTTCCTCTCCTTCTTTAAAGCTTACCTATTACTGATGTTTATCATTGCTTGATCATTCTGTTGTGTTTTTTCCAGAATGGAAAAGTTGAAATGTTATTATTTAGTAACTCTAAAACAGTAGATTTTAAAAAATAATAATTAACCTTGAATTTAACCACGACTTTGTATTTGAAGTACTAATTAGATCAATTATCAAATGGCCTAAAATAACAAGTCCTGGTGTCAAAAGGTGTCAGAAGTGATGAGTTCTGTCTGCTCTGGCCATCTGTATGTCTCTTCTTTAGCTATTTTGAGCCAGCTTTAGACTTTCTATGCAGCAATTCATAAGGATTAAAAAAAATATATAAGCAAGTCTGTGTCCCTTTATATTGGATACATCTTTGTTTTTATACAGTCTTTGTATACCTTCGTATTTGGAGTTAGTTCCTGAGATCAAGTATATGATGATGAACAAATATCATAGAAAAAATGATTGAGAAGCAATTAAAAAAAAAAAAAAGAAACAAAAACAACAAAACAAAGCAAAAAAAAAAAAAAAAAAAAAAAAAAGAAAACCCACACAAAATAGCCAAACAGGAAAATTGTAAAACCCTCAGCAATTCAGCAATCAGTCTAAGCAAAATTAAAGTAATACATGATAGAATAACTGTTATGATTACAGTGTGGCTGTGACAAATTTTGTTTAAATACTGTTTCATTTTAAATATTATTCTCAGCTGTCTGACAATGCAAAGCACTCAAATTTCAACATGATGGTTTTAAAAAAAGAAGAGAAATTGCGTGCAGGATTCATAAGCCTCACTGTTTAAAAACTTTCTAAAAGTAAGTGCTACAGTAAGAAAACAGTATAGATGAATTTGATTTTAGGATTAGAAAGAACAGATGAGAAAGCAAAGCTGCCTTCTGTTTTAAGGTTTTTGCATAATATTGTGCATGTTTATTGTCCAAATTCTAGCCTATACTTTGAAAAACTGAACTTTCCTAACATCTTTCTATTTCCTAAATAGCTCTCCTGTCAAGACTGCAGTCTGTGACATGAGTTGTCTATCACAGATCCTCTGTTGACAGTTTCCTCTTTCCACCTAACTGCTGTCCTTTTTTTTCTCTCTTTCCTCTATTCTTGTGTAGGCCTGACCAAAGATGGCAGTAATGAAAATATTGATTCTCTTGAGGAAGTCCTTAATATTTTAGCAGAGGAAAGCTCTGATTGGTTTTATGGCTTTCTCTCATTTCTCTATGATGTATTGACTCCTTTTGAAATACTAGAAGAAGAAGAGAGCGAAGCTGCAGATGATGTTGATGGTACGTCACAGAATGAAGGGGTTCAGGGAAAAAAGACTTGTGTTATTTTGGATTTACAGAACCAATGACTGAGAGACTAATTTGATTGGCTTTCAGAAATGTCCATGAAATCATCAGTTTTAATATGACAGGAATTTCAGGCATTGAGGGGAAACTCCCAAATGGACATTCTAATGATTGTACTAAAGTCAGCCATGCAATACAGTTATGATAGTTGAAAGCCTTTCAGTGACTTTTCCATTTTTGTGGCAGGAAGACTAATAACACACAGCTGTGTAAATATGTAGAATAAAACATCTGTCTGCAGTTGTGTAGTTGGTTTCTGTATGTGCTTCAATTTGTGCATTTTGTGCACAAAACTTACAAAACTAAATGTAATAACCTCTACTGTTAATGTTATAACATTTGTCTTTCTACAAAACATTAACTGGAACATTTTGTAACAGCTTTAATTGTAAAGTATTCTGGCATGAATGCATTATGTAAATACGTATTTGTATGTTAATCCTTAACGTAGACATAACAATGATAATTCTCTTGAGAAATTTAATTATAATAAATAATTCCTTTTATGATTCACTGATTTCTCAGCCAGACACTTTTTACTTGATCAATTAAAAGCACTTTGCTTAAAAGTGCTTGGTAGCTTTACAAAGAGATTCAATCCTTAGCAAACATCATTTTCAGACTGATATGTCATTTTTATGGTCTATTCCTCCTATCTGTTTTCCAAATAAGGTTTCAATCCTTATGCCACCTTCCTCTCCCTTTTGCGTTCTTTTTCTTCTTGTATAATGATCACACTGCAAGGGCTGTTCTGAATTAAAATAAATAATAAAATATAAAAAAATAATAAGGTGGACCTTTTGTGGAAGTGGAAAGCTGTGATTGTATATTTCTTATGTAATACTGAATATATTAAAGATTAATTAGAAATTAGAATGTAATGTCTTCTATTCCTTGTTAAATTAAAGAGTTTTGTCTGCTATCATAAAGTTGCTGGTATATAAGGGGTAGTTTATAAATGTATTCTGCAATCTGTACCAAATCCTAAAAGCTGGAACTGAGGAAAAACAGGAAGAGTGTACTTAATCAGATTATTATTATTCTTTATTCATGAAGTTGTTTCTTGTTCAGAGTGTTTCTTGCTATGATTATGTTTGTATCTGTTTGCCATATAAAGTTTGTACTCAAATTTTAACTCTATTGATGTAAGCTGAAATTTCAACCTCTTTTTCAATTAAACTAGTATTCAATTGCTTTGGCATCACAATTTTAAAGCTATTTAATTTCCTATTACTTTAAACAGTAATAAGGTGTTAGAACTTGTTTGCTCTTATTCCTTTTGATTTAACAATTAAAAAATCATCAGTGGTGTGCGATGCTGCCAGAGCTTTCTTGAAGTTTAAGATAAATTGATTTTAATGAATTGCATAGATTATTGTGATTGCAAGCAGGACTTGGCCAGGAAAGGTGGCAATAGTTTAGATGATTCATGTTTGAAATTAAGAGGAAAATGAAAGCTAAACTTTTATTTTCTTTAATAGTCATTTATGCAAAACACAGCTGGTAAGTTAATCTTCCAACCAAAGTCCAAAAAAGGAATTAAAATAATTTTAGAAAGCAAAGCTGCTGCTTTTTACCTATAGTTTTGGCTTCTAGAACTTTTATTACATTATTTCACTCCTATTTTAATGTAGTGACAAAAATATAATGTGTAAGTGAAAGGAATTTTCCAATTTTCATAGCTAACTAAGAATGGAAAGTTGGCGATTTATGTGAAATTAGCAACAGTTTTCATCAGCCACTTTCATCTTTCTTATGGGTCAATTAAATTAAATTGTGAAGAGCTGCATAAACAAATGTCTTTGACTAAAGCTGTAATCTATCAGTTTGGCCATTGTTTTTAGAATTTTGTAGGATGATTTGCGTTACCCTTTTCCTTGTGTTGGTAAAAGTATGTTGTAACTGCCAGTCCTCAGCAGAAGCTTACAAGCTTTGAACAAAAGACTCTATTGACTTTAGTAGCATAAAGTAGTATGAAGAAATCGTAAGGAGAAAAAAAGACACCTTAATAAGTATGGCTGAGAACATTTATGGCTGAGAACATGTGGGACGTTTGAACTGTGGATTTCTGTGACCACCTTCAACAATATTTAACTGGAAAGGAAGGGAGGGTATTTTACACGGGGAAGAAAAAACATAATGCTCATAGTATATAAATTAACTCAGAAATGAATAAACAGGAAAATGTTGGCATAGTTGTTGAAATAATGAAAATAATTCTGACAACTTTTGTCAGTGCTATTTTGGTGTTTTTTCCCCCCCGATATGAGCTTTTTGAGTGCTTTTTCAGTCTGTTGTTCGAAGGCCAGTGAATGAGGCTTACTACCTGTAGATTTTATTGTATATTAATCTTGCATTACCAGTGAGTCTTCAGTGAATGGCCTTAAAAGAAATTAACTTTTTATGAAAGTTTTTCATATGATATTCAGTTGTATGGAGAGATAGAAGAATGTATTTAAATGTTAGTAGGATTTTCGTGTCAGTTCATTGTAGTTAATGATCAGAGGGAAAAGAAACCACCTGTGTTGTAAATATGATTTAATAGAGTGTTGCCCATGGTGGTTGTGGAGTCTTTCCATGGAGATATTCAAGACTTGTCCAGGTACCTACCTGTGCAACCTATTTTAGGGTACCTGCTTTTGCCAGGGGTTGGACTTGATGATCTCTTGAGGTCCCTTCCAACACCTGGTGATTCTGTGATTTGAAAGCTGTTGTGATCAGCTGTTATGGACAGATGCTTACTATTTTCCTGATTAAATTGCCATCAGATAAGCAGTTACTGTAATGGTGGAACAGCAGCATGAAATTCATTAAATGCTCTATTTCACGTGCTCAGATGGGTGGATTCTTTCAGATGAGCCTAATCAATGTAAAAGGCTTGTTGATTTCCTGTAAGAGATGAGAAACCAGCAAGATATGTCTGCAACTTCAGAAAAGAAACTGCCCTTTGTTCCTGACTTGGATTTTCCTTCTAAAATTAGGTAGTTAAATAAGTAAGGGGTTTTAAAGCAACTTGGTGAGAATATGTTGAATGTTCCTTTTAATTTTTTGTGCTAGTTATCTGAATTAACAAGGTGTCTTGCTCTTGGGAGGGCTATAGGCTCTGTGATGTCTGGAGTCTGCGCACAGTTAATGAGCAGAAAGAATTTATTTTAAGAATAGGTGTATAATAGCTTTCTGTCAGCAAGCTATTTTGTTGGGCAGAAGGCCTTATATATCCAAAGCAGTATATACAAAATAATTATTATATGTAGATACTTATTCGAACAATGATATCTTTTTCTGACTTTCACTTCTTCTGTAAAAGGAAAAGAGAGGGTGGGGGGAAGAAAGAAGGTAGGAATCAGTTTTTGCCTTACAGATTTGTATTTACTTTTTCAGTTCAGGATTTTAGCATCTTTAGATAATCTTCTGTATGGTGAGGTGGGCCTTACATATAAAATCAAAAAGCTAGTTAGTGGAGTAGCATGATTTTATTTTTATTACTATTTTTTTGTGCGTGTGATGTTCTTAGATTTGATGGGGACTGTGAGTGTTTTGGGAAGAGTTGGAATGCAAGTCCTAATGGGTAGAGCTTGACACTTTCTGTTTTGCTACCCAGGCTTTGCAGAAATGGCAGTAGAGTAGCAAGTTCCTATTTCATAGCTGCTTAGCGCTAAGTATGACCATAAACTTTGTAATGAATGTGACATAACATTTTCTTTTTAAATGTAAATGGAGAATCTGCATTAAATCAATTTACAGTTGCTGCGTGATAGTGCAGGTTAAAAGTTTTTTTTTTTCATAACATTTTGTTATGAAATTAATTTATAGGAATTTCCATGTCAATGCTTTTTTACATAACAAATTATCTTAAAATTTTCAGTATTACTAAATGGCTAACATAAAAATTGCATATGCAGGAAGAAGCTCTCATGTGAAATTTGTTCTTGAAGGGAAGAAAGTCTTGTTTTTTTTCCTCAACATGATTTTGTTGCATACTTGTAATAACTGTAATATTTAAAGATTTAAGCAATCATTTAAATGAAGATATAAATTTATCAACAATTATAAACTATTAACAAATAACTGCATTGGCAAGAATACTTAATTTTAAGTAAAACGTACCTTTAGAAGACAATGGCAACCCTTTCAAATACGTGATCTCTTCATTCTTTTATATGTGTTTATAAACGTATTTATTTCTATGTTGGGAACACAGGATCTTTATAATGTAGGATTACTTGGAAAACAAAAGGAATTTGAAAACTAGCTCATGAAGATACTTGAAATGTGATTTAGGTTAAAGATCCATTACTTCAGTTACTTGATTTGTAAAATTCTGCATGTTGGTTTGTATGCCCCGATGCTGTAAGAGCCTCCATCTTTCCTGATGATTTTACTTCGGTGCCAGGTTTTATCACATGCTCCTTGAAACAGCTATCTGTCTGGGAAAAGTAAAGTGTTTTGACTCATTTCTTGCTTCAACTGCTTAGATTTCATAATGAGATTTTCCAGTGTTATAGTCATTGTATGTATGAGTATAAATATATATGGTCATCCAGCCCAGGTGGAAATGAATATGCAGCATGATTTCTGTCTTGTGATTTTTAGATAATATTAAGATTTTGAACAGTATTGTTATACATTATCTTTCTGTAAGTGGGTCTATTCATATTATGTTAAAATAGCTTATTTGTATAATTATGTCAGACGTTGGTAATTTGCTGAGACTATTCATTTTGTTAAAAGCATATTTATAGGAATTAAAGCTTGTTTGAGTATTTTACAAGTGCGATATTAATGAACAAGGTGTTTTGTAATTAGCTTTTCAAGATAGCAGATATGTAGATATTTGAAAAGATTTTTAAATGAAAGTATAGTATTTTTAAGTGTACAAGCCTTTGCAAAATTTTCCATTTTCTCCCTGTGGTAATGTGCTTGCAAGAATGTTATTTCAAAATATCCAGAGTCACTTCATTATACTGCGTACATAGATGAGAGGTTGTTCTTAGATTTAAATACTAGTTTATGCAGCTTATGTATTAACTGATGCTGTAATGTAACTAAGTTGGAGTCTATTTTTCCTTCTCTATGAGGAAATTGTTGTTGCTGAACATCTTGCTTACAGTTTAGAATTAATAAGATTTGAATAACAAACATGAGTCAGAACACTGTACTTCAGCAATGATGGCAATGCCTGATCTCAGGAAGACCTTCATATCTCAAGTTGAATTTGTGAGGAAACTAATTAGAGTATTTCATTTGACTAGCTCAATTTAAAAGAATTTTTGGCGTAGTGTAAGTGCTCGCTGCTTTGAAAACATATAAGAGAAATTAAGGGCAACTTTCTTGAGTGTGTAGCGTTTTCCTTGTTTTTTAAGACTAAATGTTGAGAGATATTGATGTAGTCCAGGTAATTATGAATTGTTGTCTAGGGACCTAAGATTAATATTCAGATGTCCACTGTAGACCTCTTATACGAATAAGAAGCCCAACGCTGAGACATGAATATATTTTTACTTGTTTAACAGAACTGTGTATAATTTTTAAGTGTATTTACATTAAATTTTATTTGGCTAGTAGGTTATGTGATTTTTGTTGTTAAAATAGTTGTGTTTATGGGGTTTAGATCTTAGTGCAGAGAAGCATGATAATCCAGCTCTTTTTGTGACATTGTAAAGACTCCAAAGCCACGTATGTTTTATATTTTAGAGAGGCTTTTGCCCAATTTATGTGTGCTTTTTACCAAGTTTCACAAGATGCTGAAAGATCTGAATTTCTGTTATCGATTTTGGGGAAGGAGAGCAGTCAGCATCTTGTATTTGACTTGAACTTGAGAAGTAAGTTTGTTTTTTTATTATTAAGTCCTAAGTTATAAATGATCTTAAGTAAAGCAGCAAGTAGTTTGACTGAACTGAAATGGCAACTGCTTTTTGAAACACGAGCAATATATCACTGTATTACAAAATACGTATTTTGCCAGTGGACATATTTCCATTGGATATAGTAGCATCCAAACATCTAGAAGAAGAAATGAGAGTAAAATAAACTTAATGTATATTGTTACTTTTGTGGCATCAAGAGACTAATTTAATCTCCTCTATACTTTCTGAAGTTTCTTGAATTTTATCCTATTCAGTTTTGCAAAACATAGATTGTAATTCATTGTGAGAAAAGAAATAGTTTATATAATGTACATTACATAGGTGCTTGTAGATCTCTTGAGTTAATACATAGTTCTCCCCAGAAAGCACTGTCATGTAATTATGACCAATTTTTCAACTGAGGTAGGTCAAGGAAGCTAAGAACAGCTCAAGTGGTGTGCACCTGGTGATGTGGTACTTTGTTTTGGTCAATCAGCCTTTTATCTCAGTACCTGTGTTGTTCTTGCTGCAGAAAATGATTTAGTCTTATTGAGCTCATGCTTGGTATTTCTCTGTAGCATTAGTGTGCTATGTAAAGGTAACTTTTTACATGGCAGATTCAACATTTGTTGAATATTACAGATATGTTCATAACTCATTTCCATTTTGCAATAAATCAGGTGAGGAGCCAGGAGGGGTAGCCAAGAAAAAAGCTAAAGTAAAAGGTATTTAAAATGTTTTTGTGTGTGGAAATTTATGCAGATGATGTCTGAAATGCATGTGTGTTGCAAACACAGATTGCAGGTTATGTTTACTAATATTAGCTGTGACTAAGTGTTGTCTAATGGAGCAGCAAGCTATTATACCCCCCATTTTTACCACCTATTGTCACTTAATGGCAATGTGAGTGCTTTCCTAACTAGACATTTGTTTTCCTTTATTTTTATCAGCAATTTTGTTGTTTGGATTACAAGTAGTTTATGTTAAGTTTGTATTCAACGTGGTTTTTAAAAAATTCTGATATGTATGCAGTATAAGTCTGGTCAGTGTCAAATCTTTATTTTTTGCAAATTCTTGATACTATTTCTTTACTGCAGTTGGACTTGATTTCTTTTAAAGTATGGAGTTAATCATAGTTTAGTTATTTCATTTCTTTGTTTCTTATGGGAGGAGAAATTTGAAGTTCAGTATCTTTTCTTAGGTTTGCAGGATGAATTGCAGTGATGGTCTTCATAACTTTTCCAAAAACTTGAAGTAGGATAGCTTACAACTGATTTATGATATATATTTATTTACAATTACATTGCTGTATGAGCAAAAAATAATAATTCAGAGGTGTTCAGTGCAATAAAAGAGACTTAACAAGCTAATTAACCTAAACAAAAATCCAAAATACTAGATACATTTTAGTTATTGAACCTTTTTGGAGATGCTCAGTTACCTCCACGCAGCATGGTGATATACAAAAAATAAAGTCTCTTTATTACATTGAAGACATCTTGTCTTTCATGTATGTTGTGGTTTGTTTTGTTTTTTTTCCCCTATCTGTAAATGAAAAATGCACATTGTTTGTACTATGAAGTCTCATTAGAAACAAAATGCATTTGGTGGGGGAAGCTTTCATGCTTACATGAGTATGTCCTAGTGTCTTTGCATGCAAGTTAATTTTTTTTTTTTGCATTTGATCCACATTATGCTTGTTATGACTTAATGGTGAATTGTGTGTTTCCAAATTCTTAATAAATGTCATTTAACAGTGTATTCCTGTGTTTTGGGTTGTTTTCCAAAGGTGCTTGATATGAGAATGAAGAAATGCTGTGATAATTTTTAAATGCTTTATGCCAAAAAAAGTACTGGAAGGAAATAGAATGTTCTTCCTTCTAGACTGAGCGGTGTGATTCAATTGTTCACTTCACAGAAAAGTCATTTAGGTGATAGAAGCAGAGAGAAATGTTACAAGAGACTCTGGTCTCTGTTCAGAAAACCCTAATTTTTTTCAAAAATCTAAATAAAAATAGAATTATTGTGTTTTATGTCCAAAATCTTTATTGCTTTTATTTTCCAATAATGTGGGAGTATTAGTACTTATATTAAATACAAATATTGCATGCAGAGATTTCTGAATTCTTTTGAGAGATGAAAAAAACATTTATTCTGGAGAATGCTGACAATGATTTTCAAAACTGAGCAAACTAGAAATGAACATCGAATGTCTCAGTTCTGAGAATGCTATTCTGACTATTCAGCTGACACGTTATCTAGATACCATATCACAGCTACATGTGCACATTTTCTATATTTCAATTGTATCACTTGAGAGAGAACTCCAAGAAAGCACACAAATAAATCAATTAGATCAAACCATTACTCTTAAAGCCACGTGTGGAAAAGATGTACAAATTGATATGCTGTTGTTACTTTGATTTCATTGACTGTGCTCAAATGAAGTTAAGCGTCTTTTTTGGGGCTGATTTAATCCACCAGACCACTATTTCTTCTTAATTATTATGTACGTATTTCCCATATTTCTGAAGTACATACCTAGGAAACTTTAAGTCTCGGCTTAATCTGAGATAATGTCAGGAATGTGATATGGTATGCAATTCTGTTGTAACATCAGAATTACTGATGTTCTTTACATTTCTAGACCCTTATGGGAGCTGTAACATTGCCAAAGATTAAAAATTTATTGTTCATTTCAAACCCACAGACAAAACGGTTTTAGCATTCTGCAGCAAGATAATAGAAGGCATGTTTTTTTTCTAGATCAGCTTTTTGTTTGGATGCACTTATATTACGCTGAAATTACTATCTGACTGCATGGTGTGGGATATTGCTAAAAGTCAAAACTAATTTGTTAAAATTAAAGTTTTAAATACATGTAGAAGTTTAACATGACACCTAACAAATATGAAGTGTGAAGATGCACAAAGCATTTAGACTTGTGCATAAAATGTTCTCTGATCTTAGAATGATTCTCTTATTGAACATTTCCTCTTTTTTAATGGAAAAACTAAAAAGCAAAAGAAACAATTGCAGAACCACTCAAGAAATTAAAGGAAAAGCAGGAATCCAAGAAGGAGGAAACAAAGGATGAGGAAGACAAAAAGAAAGCCAGAAAAGGAAAAGATGCTGCTGAGCGAAAGGAGAAGAAAGCTGTTGATACAAATAAATTAAAGAAAGAGTCTGAAAAGGTTAAAAAAGACAGAGGAAAGGAAAAGGAAAAAGTTCTAGAGAAAAATGTAAAACCCAAGGAAACAACAAAAAAAGCAGCTGGTGAAAAGGCTGGTACTGCTCAGGTGGGAAAAGAAAAAGAATCAAAAAAGATGGTTAAAAATCCATCTAAAATTTCTGAAAGCTCAGCAAAGGAAGACAAGAAAGAAAAGAAGTAAACAAAGTTCTGATTGTGCTAATTTGGAACAGACTCGAGAATGAGAGATACAGTGTATTTACCAGTGTGTGGTAAAAATGGCAATGAGAAATTAATGCTTTCTGGAAATAAATGTGAATGAAGGTGGTTGTGTTTTTTTTTTTGTAAACACAAAGCAAAAATGTCAGCTGTGAAACTCAAATGTGTACATATGTTAATATATCTGGCTATTAATGTATGTTGAATGTATTCAATTTATGCCAGTTTTCAAGCATATTCTAAACTGGATTTATTTTTCTTTCTTTGTATCCATTTATTAACATGTTGCTTTACTGGTTTGAGACAGAAACTGTTAATCAAATACAAGTCTAAAACAATATTAGGAGCATTATCGGGATAGAAACAGTATGAAAATCAAACTCCATTTATTATGTATAATTGCTACAGCTGTTTTTTAAATTGTCCTGTGACAATATATTCTGTTCGTTTGTTCTTTCTTTGCAGATTCTTTTAGATCTGAAAACTTGTTTCATTGTCATTTTTCAGGTGACCCAAGTTTTCCAAGGTTCTGATAATGAATACTTCAAAAATTAGCCCCTTATTTCAGTTTTGATGGGTACTGATGGATTTCTATTACATCTTAAGAGTAGGGATTTGTTGCTATTACTGTATTTTGGCTTAAATAGGGAACGGTTTGTATCTTCTGCAATTCTTATTTTCTTCCAGTAACTTTACAAGTACTCGATACTTCTGGAAGCCATCTCCTGTGTTAGTTTGCTGTTATAGCTTCTGTATTTTTATTGCCAAGAAATGATTTATCCAGCAGTCTGTTTTGAGTAAATGAAGTTAGAAAATGTTTCTTCAGACATACATTTCAGTATATTATTGAATCTGTACTTGCTTACAAGCTTATACTAGGAAAGGAATATTTCCTAATTTTACTAGATAAACAATGTTGCCTAGCATGCTGAAATAAGAATTCTTCAATAAAATTGCACAATTTAAACAGAACTTGTAAAGGAATTTGAAGGCTTATTATTATAATACTGCAGTATCCTTCTAAAGGAAAAAGAAAAAAAAAAAGCTAAGGAGTGAAGTTGAACATGGTTATATGGTGTGAAATGTTTGAACGTGTTGGTGTGGTGTAAAATTAAAGTCCT
Organism: Phasianus colchicus; assembly: GCF_987193195.1. Lineage (NCBI taxonomy): Eukaryota > Metazoa > Chordata > Aves > Galliformes > Phasianidae > Phasianus > Phasianus colchicus. The sequence goes on along the minus strand of NC_143438.1, from coordinate 59,365,583 downwards.
GGAGGCTGATTCCTATACTGTGTACTTGGTTCTACTTAAGTTTTCTGTGTCATTGTTGGCAATACAGTATGTCAAACAATTAATATAGCACATACATGTCTGTAAGACTTTTTATTCCTGTAACAGGGTAAGATACAGTTTACTTGATTGATTTGATTGATTTTCAGACAAAACATTTTTGAAAAGGTGGGTGTGTATGCAAAAAGACTTGAAGGAAGATTTTATTGAATGCACTTGCATAATGAGTATTCTTTTTCAGGTTTCAGTCAGGATAGAGATGTGTTTATTCATTCTTGCTTTATGAGGTTGTAAGAGATGTATTTGATAGTGGAATACACAAATGGCACTTCTCAAGGATAATGGCACGGTGGTAAATGCACATTACTTCTATTTTCCTCCCTAATGTGGCAGGAGGTATAACTGTGAATGAAATTTTAAAGTGAGTTGTGTTTAAGATTACTGTATCTTAACATCTATGCCCCCCAGTGTTTATCTCATCCTAAATAAGTTGCTTTTTCAAAGAACATTCTGTTTGAGCAGCACTTAAGGCTATACAGTAAAATGAGGGTTTTTTTCCATGGGTATGTTTTGCTGTTATATAGCACTACGAAATATTGTTGTCATTCAATATAATGTGTCAAGTTATAACATAAGATGAAAAAATTCCCCACAAGTTCAAGTTAAGTGCAACTTTGTTTTGATTAGAAAAAGAGCGAATAGTATGTTACAAAAAGTAAATGACAGTGTTATATACACAACAGGATTGAACAGGAATTGGTGATAGACACACACAACAGATATACGTGAAGCTTGAAAGCAAAGCTGAGAGATGTGCAAGCAAAAACAAAGAAATATTCTTCCTCATCATTTCTTTAATTTTGCCTATCCTAAATGTGTTCTGACTGAAGTACTGAGCGTGTTTTAAAAATACTTTGCATATGCTTTATCATTGATGGAGCAGAATAAATGGTTGTATGGTGTTGGGCATGTGTGTTATTAGAAGCTATGGAGACTTACTTCAATAACTGTGCGTGTGTGTGTGTGTGTGTATTCCTATATATATATATATATATATATATATATATATATATATATATATAGGAAGCGAACTGCATTTGTGTAAGTAGGGTTGCAGCTTCGGCTCTTCCAACATCCTAAAGTCTGAAATGGTGGTGAATATAAATAACTGTTTTTTTTCTTCGTATTTCATAATTAGTCACGATTATAGAAAGAATTAGCATCTTACTCTTGTAGCCATGAATGTACTGCCATAATACTCTAGTCTTTTCTATGACATAGGAAAAAGTGAACTAACAGTGAAGTGTAAATTCTGGTCTTGACTTCATAGAGGTGGATTCTTAATTACAGTGCTTCTATATAAAACTTAGTTGCCTGATGTAATGCAGATTATATTTAACAAAAAAAAAGTAAAATTAAGTCTTCTTTTTTTTTCCCAATTCCATTCTGTATATATGGGATAATGGAATAAGTACACATGCTTCTCATGGTGCAAAATAATGAAATCTCTCTAGAGTAGACAAAACTGTGTAGAGGCATGTAAGTCCTAGCTGAGATATGTTTGGCTCTGATAGAGACATGATAATATTTCTAAAGCCAAACTGACTTGAAATATACTACTTTTATTGCATCTAAAGTTACTTTTACTTCAGTGTTAGCAGTGAAGCAATGCTTCCTGTAGTGTGGTTTCTGCTTTATACAATTTGTATATACAGAACTCAGAGCTTTTTTTTTAATACAACTCTTTTGAAACTAATTCATTTAGGGAGGGGTGTGTGTTTGTGTCTACTTAAGAAAGTGGAGGTGTTCAAGGCTAGATTGTATGGGACCCTGGGCAGCCTGGTCTAGTATTAGGTATGGAGGTTGGTGGTCCTGCATGCGGCAGGGGTTGAAGCTTGATGATCCTTGGGGTCTCTTCCAACCCAACCTATGAACTCAGAACTCAAATGTAAATCTGCAAAAGATGTCATAGGATCATGGGAAAATTCAGTTTTGAAGGGTCCTTAGGAGGCCCTTATTCAAATATCCTGCTTGAAACAGGGTCAACTTGGAGTAAGACCAGCTTACTCTGAACGTTGCCCAGTGCTGTCTTGAAAAAATCAAAGGATGTGAATGCACCTTTCTGCATAGTCTGTTCTGCTGAGTTGACTGTCCTCATGGAGCGGGGAGGGGGGAGTTTATCCATGCATCCACATCTCTTATTTCAGTCTTGCTTGAATCTTTCCTGAGGAATGATGGAGAGGAGGATTAGGCTAATACCAATACATTCTTTCTTGTGGATGTGTTGTCTTAAGATGTGGCGTCATCTTTCCAACGTCACTGTACTTCGTGTAACTAGGACTGTAAGTTGTAACAAATGAACATCTCATTCTTGAGCAGGTGTTTGTCTGAGTAAGATATGGATTATCTTTCTTTCCATCTCTTACCTTTGTACTGATCATTGCTGTTATTCGTTGCTTTTTTTCCACGGTGTTTTGGTCTGGAAAGATTCAGTGGTATGGATAGTAAACCATGTTGTGGTGAAACATCATCAGTCATGCTTTCTGTGCAATTACTTAAGTGTCAGGAGAAATTAGAGTGACATTGCTATATTTTGAAGAAACTATAATTCTCCTCATCAGATCTTCAAAGTTATGAGAGCATATTCTCAGTATGAGCTTCATATCCTAAATTTCAAATCAGTTATTTATAAGATATAAAAGTGATCATATAAAGCACTTTTTTCCAAGGATTGTGAGGAAAATCCTGATGCCTGTTTCTCTTTCGGATACTAAATAAATCTTGAGAATAGAGCAGTAATTTGTTTACTTATCCTGAATTAAAGACAGATGCTTAAATTTCTGTCCATATTTTTCTCATTGTATGTCTATCTTTAAAATGTGTGTTTGTTTATTATCTCAGTACACTTTGGTCTTAGTGTACACACTGAATATCAGGACAGCCCTGCTGTTATGATTGATAGTTAAAATGAATTTTGAAGTGATTAATGTCAGTTAATTTTAATTTTAGTTGCTGCTGATGTAGTTGAAACAACTTATAAGTCAATCAAACAATAATAATGAAAAAGCCTAAAGATAACTTTATAACTGAAAAATGCAGGCCTAAAAGAAAGATCTGTCCCAGAACAGCCAGCATCACCAGTATCTGAAGAGACCATTCAACCTTCGGAGCAGTCATTCATCAAATCAGGTAAGATTTTTCATAAACCACAGATGAAGCAAAAGCAAAAAAACCCCAGTGTTTCACTTGATTTAGTATTCTGTCTCTTTAGTATGCAAACTCACTGTGGTATTTCTTTGGGTAGAAAATCAAATCTATAATCACTTTTATGTGTTGTTTATACATTATAGCATTTAACTGGAGTGACTGTTAATAGCTTTTTTTAAATCAATAGCCACAAAGAGTTTATTGCTTACACAAATTATAGATGGTACTCTCCTCACTTCTCGTGGTTACTGTTAAAACCATATCACAGCAAAGTGACTTTCTGTTGGTGTATCGTTATGGTCTTTGTATGTATGCAACCATATTCACAGTCAGAATAACAGCAGATTCTCCAGCAAAAAATAAAAATTAGATATCAAAATTAGTAGAAATCATTTTCCTATTTGGGGAAGAGGAAAAAAGAAAAATATAAAAGTAGCAGTACAGCAGCTGTTCTTTCTAAATATGACTTTTATAGTAAGACTGTTTATAGTTTCTCAACAAATCTGATGGGAATGGAAAGGTCTATTGTTTAATTCTAGTAACTTCGTGTTTTATGTTGTTTTAAACTTAAATCAAAAATTGAATTGCTTGATAAGATTAATCAAACATTCACTCTCCTACTAAAACTAATAGTACATAAAAATTAGAGTAAGTAGAATTTTTAGTATTAGAAAAAAGCCACAAATATTTTAAAGCCTCTCAAATATTAATAAAATTTATTAGATTCAAGAGGAATTTAGGGGAAAAGTCCTTGGTATTGTAATATTATTGTTAATATTTATTTCCCCTACTTCTAAAACCAACAAAATGCCACTTGTGAAAATGATATTCTGCTGTCAAAAACTGTATGCTAGTACTGCTACCTAAATCATAGGAAAATAACAGATGAATTCATAGAAGCGAATTTATGGTTTTTATGGGTATCTCAAGTTATGACTGTTATTGCTGCTGAAAAAAAAAATATGCAGGAAATCTACTGTAGAATAATTCTTTCAATTCATTGATGTAATCAATGCAATATTTGCTGTTGGACAGTAAACAAAATCAGATTGTATCTACATGAGTTGCAGAGGTTTATCTTAATTTGTGGAAATTGATGGAGAGGAGTAAGAACTTTATGGAGGCTACTAAAAGCTGCAAACCTTGCTCTGGTGTTAATAATTGTATTTTGTACTTACCTTCACTGCAATTTATGATCCCCTTAGAGCACAAGAACGTTGATGTAGAATTGGAAGAGGAAATTCAGCCTGTTCTTCATGATGCTCTCCATTCCCAGCCTGGTAATGAATTAACATTTAGACATCACTGAAAAATTATAAATTGTGCTGCTTTTCTTTTTTTTTTTTTTTTTTTGTATGCAGTCAAGGTAGTTTTACTTGCACAAGACATTCTAATCAATTAGTTTGTGATTTTCCAAGAATATCTTGAAAATTCATTCAACAAATCCTGAAATGGTAACTTCTTAATTCAGAGAATTCACAGAAACACTCTGTACAGTGCAAGAATGGGTAAACAGGAATTGTTTTTATTCATGAACAATGAAGGCACTGATCAATCAGTGCCGACGCTTTGGATTTACACCACTGTAAGAGGCAGTCAAGTGTTGTGTCCTCTGTTGTGGAGTAGTAGAAAAACATGATAGTTGTGTTGAAAGCTGAATTTTTTTGATTGTAGTAGAGTATGCCAGTGAGTATGTGTTATCTAAAAAATTATATTCTTGATTAGGAGAGGGACATGAAGATGTAGATGAAAGCGTAACTGACCAGTGGCAAGAGAAGGAAGAAATACATACAGAAATGTTTGAAGCACCTGCAGCAGATGACATGCTTAGAGAATTAGAGAATGAAGTGACAGAGGATTATGAGATACCAGACTCATTTCAGAAAGGTATTTGAATGACTAAGTATATTTAAAAATTAAATGTCCACAAAAATACAAGCAGACAAATTTAAATAAGAGTCAAGTGTCTTTAATTTAATGAGTAATAATTTCTACTTGCTATAGAGTCTTGGAAAATATTGGGATGCTTTAAAGATGTTCTGGAATCCAGGTAGCTATAAATTATAGTAATCTTACAGCTGTGTTGGCTTTCAGACAACAAAATTTATCTGTGTTCCAACTACACATTTCACCCCAAATAGAAGTGCTTATACAATATCTGAAGTGATATTATCAGTGAAGAATATCTGAAGATTCTATACTCAAGAAGCTTTTTTCTATACTAAATTTTAGGCATTTCTTATAGGTGTTCTCAATATACTTCCCTTGTAATGTGATGCTTTAAGAAAATGTTGTATGTGAGCAATATTCCAAATCTTGCCAAGAACATGGTATCATATAAAGAGGATATTCATACACCGCTGCCTTGAGATATCAACACGATGTTACAAACTATAATATTACAGCAGAATCATATGGTTTAATTGAGACTTAGGGAAAAGTACATCCTAATGCTTTTGTCTGAAGTACTGACAATTGTGCATGTATTTTAAGACCTCTTTTTGAAAAACTCATGTAATGATTGCCGTCTACATGTTCTGATTGCTGAAAGTATGCTGAGATTCTTTCATCACAGCTGAAGTAATTCCTTTCAGTCTTTTAGTCCTCCTTGTTTTTTTCTTCTGTTCTTTATGGTGTAAGCTACGGTAGGGAAATAAAATGAATATTCAAATTCCAGTTATTTTAAATCTTGGAAATGATTATTAAGAAGGCAATGTAAATATGTTCTTTTGTTCTTTATGTTGAATCTTTCGTGGAGTCTGATTTTTCCAACAGCAGACTTGAATTTGGGAGATGAAAATTTCTGTAGAGACAGCCATCTTTTCCAGAGCAAATGTGTTTAGTGTATGTGTATTCTCAGTATAACGTACATGATTATAATTTCAATCTATTTGATTATCTTTCTGGCAATAGAATAAATCTACTTACTATTTCTGCTTAGAAATGTTACTATTCATGCATAATATTCCGTTAAAGTGTTTCAACAAAAACTGGAATTTTTAAATATGTCTATTTCTTAGATGCTGATTTTGTAGCAGATGATCCTGGAGCAACAGAACCTGAGACATATGAAGTTCCAGGTATAATTTTATGTTTCCAAAGTCAGTAACATTAGCTTTTTGTTAGAAATGTTAAGAGAAAGCAAAATACAAAATGCTAAATTGATTTAATAACATAATTTTGTAAATGCTTATTCTCCAAACTACTGTTCTTGACTTGTCTTATATATTTTTATTTTCACTGAAATGACTGTATCATATCTGCTATGATAAATGGTTCTTAATAGATATAGTATAAAATAAATAAATAACAAATAATACATAAAATAGTACTTTATGTATTACTGTCTTGCAACATTCTACATTGCTGAGGTTCTTCTGGCCTATTATTTTTGTCTTTAGTCAGGAACTTGTGCTCTCACGTGTTTCAGAAGTATTCAGTTCATAACCTTCCATTCAGAACTACTTGAAGTGTTGCAATCAATTATACTGTCAGAGCCAGCATCCTCCACAAGCTTGATATGGAACTATCTTTGCACTGTCATTCTGTACACCCTAATTTATCTTTAAAGCATTCTTAAATTTTACGTATACTAATCCAGTTAGCTTCTAGTCTTCATCACACTGTGTTTAATCAGGTCTGCATCTTTCTTATGCTGAGGGCCTCAGGCCTGGATACAGTACTCTAGATTGGGCCTCACAAGCAGGCAATCACCTGACTCTGCTGGGTGCCACTCTTGATGCAGCCCAGGGTACATTTGGCCTTGTGGACTGCAAGCATACACTGCTGTCTCTTTTCCAGCTTTTCATCCTCCCAGAGAACCCACAGATCCTCCTGTACAGGGTTGCTCTCAGTTTCTTCTCCCAGTCTATACATATGTTTGGGATTGCTCTGACCCACGAGTAACATCTAGCACTTTGCCTTGTTGAACCTCATTAGGTTCTTGTGGGTCCACTTCTCAAACTTGTTCAGGTCTGTTTTATGACATCTCTTCCTTCTGTTGTATCAACTGCACTACTCGGTGTCATCTGCAAACTTGATGAGGCTGCTCTTGATCCCACAGTCTGTGTCATTCATAAAGACGTTAAAGAGCACCAATTCTAAGACAGACCCCTGGGGGGGCACCACATGCCTCCAGCCTCTATCTAGAGAGACAGTTAACCAGTACTTTGGCTGTAACTGTCCAGTAAAGTCTTTATCCACCAAATAGTCTAGCCTTCAAATCCATATCTCTCCAGTTTAGAGATAAGGGTGTGGTGTGGGTAATCTTACCTGTTAGTCCATCTATTGAGATTCATCAGCCGGATATTGAAATTTCCGTGCTGAGAAGAGTTTTCCTCTGAATGCTAATAATGCCTCTATATAGCATAAGCATTCTATTCCATTTAAATCAAGTTTCAGTGAATTTCAGTTTAAACTAGGTTTATTTTCTTTGTCCCAATGCTAGTTCTGCATTTTACATTTCTTTTTTATACTAAATATGATAGCAACAAAATGTTTTGCCTGTTAAAGCAGAAGGATCCAGCTCTTTCCATTAGATTGTTATTTGTCTAGTGTCAAACATCAATTTGTAAGATTTTGATTTAGTAGTTTTCTACTAGATAGATAAATGGAGCTATTGAAAGATGTATTATTGATGCAAGTTAAAACAGTGTGTATTGAAAATATATATTTTTTCGTATTTAATTTTCAGTTTCTTATGAATATGATATGGATTTGGAAAACACAGTAAGTGATCCAGAAGCTCCAGGTTTGTATATTTTTATAAATTCAGACTGTAATATAATCACTTCTTTAAGCAGGCTTTGAAGTAATGCGTCGTTTACTGTTATGTCACAGTTTTATTTTTCAAGTAGTATCAAATAAAATTGTTTTTTGCAGCTATGTTACCATTACAGTTGTATACAAAGCATTCAATTAATCCAATCCACAAACACCTGCTTAAGTGTTTGCTAGAGTAAATAATCAATAGATTATTATGCCAGGCTACGCTAGGGAAGATGTGAGTCTGTCCAGAAGGAAACTGGAGATCCTGGTCACAAGGAGAAAGCTGAGGTGTTCAATGACTTCTTTGCCTCAGTCTTCACTGGCAAGAGCTTTAGCTGCACCGCCCAAGCTGCAGAAAGCAAAGAACTGGGTCCCAGAGAGAAGATAAGATTTGAGACAATCTAAAGAACCTGAAGGTTCACAAGTCTGTGGGACCTGACAAGATCCATCCACAGGTTCTGAGGGAACTGGTGGATTGAAGTTGCCAAGCTGCTATCAATCATATTGATGGCAGACTGGTGAAGTTCCACTGACAGGAAAAGGCAAATGTTAACTCCCATTTTCAAGAAGGGTGAAAAAGAAAATACAGGGAAGTACAGGCCTATCATTCTTACTTCTGTGCCTGGTAAGGTCGTGGAGCAGATCTTCCTGAAGGCCGTATTAAAGCACATGGAAAATAAAGATGAGGTAATTGGTGGTAAATAATGTGGCTTCAACAAGAGCAACTTATTCCTGACAAACTTGTTGGCCTTTTATGGTGTTGCAGCAAGAGTGGATAAAGGAAGAGCAACTGACATCTACCTGGATTTCTGCAAAGTGTTTGACACTGTCTTTCACAACATCCTGTCACAAGATTAGAGAACAATGGATTTGATGGATGGATTACTCCCTTAAAAAGGAATTGACTGGATGCTTGCACACAGAGTTGTGGTCAGTGGCCGAATGTCCAAGTGGAGACTGCTGACGAGTGGCATTCCTCATGGATCATTACTAGGACAGGTGCTATTTAACATCTTTGTAGGTGACATGGACAGTGGGATCAAGTGCACCCTCAGCAAGTTTCCAGGTGACATCAGGCTGAGTGGTGCAGTGCTTAGAGGGAAGGGATGCTATCTAGAGGGAGCTGAACAGGCTTGAGGTGGGCCCATGAACATCCAACATTGGCTTCATGAACTTCCAGCAAGACTGATTGCAAGGTCCTGCACCTGGGCTGGGGCAATCTCAAGCAGAGATACAGGATGGGCCCCTGCGGAGAAGGATTTGGGAGTGTTGGCTGATGAAAGACTCAACATGAGCAGACTGTGTGCTTGCAGCCCAGAAGGCCAACCATATCATGGATTGCATCAAGGGAAGTGTGACCGACAGGTCAAGGGAGGTGATTCTGTCCCTCTACTCTGTTCTCTTGAGACCCCACCTGGAGTACTGCATTCAGTTCAAAGGCTTTCAACACAAGAAGGACATGAAGCTGTTGGAGCAGGTCTAGAGGAGTGCTATGAAGATGATCAGAGGGCTGGAGCACCTCCCCTATGAGGGCACTCTGAGAGAGTTGGGGCTTTTCAGCCTGAAGAAGGCTCAGAGGAGACCTTATAGCATCCTTCCAGTACTAAAAGGAGGCCTAGAAGAAAGCCTGGGAGGGACTTTTTATAAGGACAGGTAGTGACAAGACAAGGAATAATGGTTTTAAACTGGAAGAGGGTAGATTTAGACTAGATATTAGGAAGAAATTCTTTACTGTGAGAGTGGTGAGACACTGGAACAAGTTGCCCAGAGAGGTTGTGGATGCCCCCTCTCTGGAAGCATTCAAGGCCAGGCTGAATGGGGCTTTGGGCAATCTGTTCTAATGGGAGGTGTCCCTGCCTATAGCAGGGGGTCGGAACTAGGTGATCTTAAAGGTCCCTTTCAACCCAAACCATTCTGTGATTATCAACAACCTACATGCATTGCTAATAATAATACAAATATGTCTAAATTTACTATGTTGTGGTGTAGCTGCTGGATGTGTTTTATCATCTAGCTGTAAATATCAAATAAATATTGTGATGTTTATTCTTACGTGTGTATTTCTGTTATTTTTCAGCCTAATAATATATGACTTGTGCTATTTAGCTGTTGCATGAAAACTTAACGGAAACATAAAATATTGAATATTGAATATTTTTATTTAAGGTGATGCTGAACTAACATTAGAAGATGCTGTTGAACATCACACAGGTACAATCCAAAATCATACTCTTTTCAGTGAATTTTATCCTCAAATTATCCTCAAAAAAAGCTGTCCCCTTTCCTTCCCTCCCAGATTGGAGCTGGTATATAGCATCAGTTTATTAGTGTGATCTAAAAAATACAAATGGATGTCTGGGAAAATGAACAGTACTGTGAGGGTTAAATATTTAGGGTATTTATTTTTTTAAATTGCATGGGAATATTTCTGTAGATTAAAAAAAAAAAATATTTTGAATTTGCTAAAGACTTTTGGAGGTGGTATATCTAACTGTTGGGGAAAAAAGTGATATCTTTCTTAAAAAGTAAAAATAAATCCACAGTATATTGTAAAGTTTTACTGTATATAAGAATGACTGATGGTTATTTCCTTTACGATTTATAGGTCATTTATAGTTGATTTCATGACTTGTACAAGAAAATCCTAATTATATGATGAATCGTTTTGAAGTCTTACCTAGTAATGCCAGGAAGTTCCTTATTTTTTCCCATAAGAACTGTAAAGTCTTCAGTTGCAGAGAACTTTTTGTATTATGAACTGTAGCACAGTATAAAATAGTATATATTTGATCTTTTTTTTTCCTGAATGAACTTGATTCTGCACTGTTTATTTTCTTCAAAATTCATTGGATTTTAATATTGACTTCTTTTCCCTTCTTTGAACAGAGGACAGTGTGCATGGTGTTTATAATGAACATGGTATGACAACTGTTATATTTAACTTCTATACGTTGAATCATAAAGCTTAGTTTACTTTTGAATTATTATAATAGCCTTTCTGTGATAGAAAATGAAATTGTTCTGTCCTAATTTTTTTCCTGTTGTCATATTCATTTTGTAAGTTCTTTGATAAGGTATTTTTGATCTCTGAAACTCCATGTGACCAGTCAGTCGGTCTGTAACAGTGGAACAAATGTAGAGTATACATATTAGTTAAGTTCCCTAACTGATCTCTTTTGTGCCTGTGTGGCATAAAATATTGAGAACATCTCATGCCAGCCCTCCTCTCCCCTTTTTTCTTAAATAAAACCATGGTAAGTCAGCAGTAGTTCATTGTATCTGTGTAGGTCAGTATTACCATATTGTACTCTTTTCTTTTGTACTAACAGCTCAGTGGAGATTTACTCCAATTTAGTTTGATTTCGTTAATGATTTGCTAATGATTGCTAGGAGGGTTAGTGCCTGCTAAGATAATGAAATTATTCAGTGTGCTAGATGCATGTTGAAGTTATTAATTTTTAAAATACACTATCATGTATCGAAGACTTAAAATAAATGGTCAGCATTTTACCATTTTAAGACATTATTTGAAGTAAAATAATGTCTTTTAACCTGTTTTTTGTTCAGAGTTATGAAAACTATACTAGCTTTTTGTTTAAAGTATAGGAGTGTAGGTGAATTATTACAGTTGTACAGAATGATGCCTTTATTGTTGTCATTGTTTTAAACATTTCATCTCTGTGTGTAGTAATGCAGGAATTTCAGCATTATGTTCACATTTGGTATTTGTTTTATATGTAGAATTCCGCACAGTAGGTTCCATTAAGAATTCATTTATCTATGCAGGCCTCAAGAGTAGAGAGAGGTTTTGAGAGCTTTGTAATAAAGAAATGAATTAGATGCCTAACAGCTAAATTATTTTTACTTTAGTCAGAATCAACAACATATTTTTCTTTCCCTTCAAGAACCAGAACACGAGAAAGAGACTGAGACTCAAGATACAGGTATAGTCTATTGGTGTATGTATGTCTGTGTGTATGCATGTGTATATTTACAAATGGCATATATTTAAAAAACAAAAATAAAAATCTTTGTATGTAGTTAAACTGCCCACAAACGTAAGAAGAGAAATACAAGTAGACAGTGACAAGTGTTAGCCATTTAGCTTGTTGATAATGCTATACTTCATTACTAAAACCGGTTGGTATGAGTAATCTTTGTATGGGTAAAGACACTTACAAAAAGATCCTTTTTAACTCATAAATATGTTTCTAAATTTCTAAAGTTCTTACTTTGTTCTTGTTTCTTGTCCTGCTCATCAGTTCCTTCAGGGTCTTTTAATTGAAAAGGCTGTGGGTTTGTTTTTCACACATCCATCAGATGTGGTTAATGATGCAAAAAATGAAACTGAAAGACATGCTCAGAAAGACTGTTTTTTTAATGTCTTCTTTTAAAGTTAGTATGTCTTAATTGTTTAGAAGGTAGGTTTTAAGTATTCACCTAATAAATACAGTAGTTGTATAGAAAAACAGGAAAGAAAATTTAAGGGATTTCTTTGTTTTCTCAAAATTGATAAAAGTTTTGAAATTTTATGTTCACAGTTGAAAAGAGCTTGTACCCAGAGATGTTCTTTTGTGTTATATGTAAGTTTCTTCAGTTTAGAGCTTGGCTTCATTGTTGCTCTGAATTAAATGTTTTTTAGCTGTTGAAGACCTTCCTGAGGAAGTACATGAAGACACAGAACCAGGTATATATATTGTTATTGTGGTCTTAAAGTATTCTCGCTATTCACTTGTTGTTTTTTGGTGGTTTGTTTGTTTGTTTTTGGTGGGTTTTTTTGAGAAAGAGAGGAGAGCTAACTATGTACTTCTATCTTTTTATAGTTAGAGATGAAATTGTTGAAGATTTAGAAATGGAGGAAAAACTACCAGGTATGAAATTTTTATATATTAAGAAATCAAGCATTTTCATTCCATTTATATCTCTTAATATGTTTCTTAAAGACAAGAAAATGTTCTCTATAAAGTGCTTAATGTCAAAAGCATCATTAAATATGATGGTTTTTCAAACATGACCTTAATTCAGTCAGCTAGAGGAAAGTGATTGTCTTTAGTCTTAGCATAGCTAGGGATTTGCTGCTATAGTTTATTCAAGTTTTTTATTCAAGTTTTCCATTTCATAAATGTTGTAATGACAATCATAATTGAAATCCCTTTTTGGGAGGAGGGGGCAGAATGATAGGAGACATTGACTAGGAGAGTTTAAACTTATTTTATGTGAAATGTGTTTGGGTGCTTTTGTGCTACTGATATTTTAATTTGTTTGTCCTTCAGTTTAACTTGTACTTGTTTGATACTAATGGGACTGGGTGGTTGGTGAGGAACAGAAGCAAAATTTTAAGCGTTTTCTGTAACTTTCATATTTAAATTTATTTATAACAGTAGAAAGTAAGCAAAGAGAAGATAATGTGGCCACTGGACCAGAGGAATCAGGTTTGTATATTATGTTTCACATGCTACTTGATAAAAATTAGATAAATACCATAGAATAGAATTCTACTGTAAAAATATATTCATAATTTCTCTTGCTGCAGAACTACTTTTCCTTTAAAGATGAGTGTAACTGTGTTATTAGAAGCTAACATGTTCCTTTTTTTATTTTACTTCGCTTTCTAACGTTAGTATTTTAAACACTTAGTTAGGAAATCTCAGTTTTAGAAGTCCAGAGTGCTCTAGCTCAGAATGACTTATAACAATAAAAATGATCATAGTTGGTGATAGGAATTTGAAGATTTTCTTGCTATGCTCTGTCTGCCACCTGGCAATCAGTAGTGCATACTCTGGAAAAAGAGCATAAATGTAAGAAGAAAAGGAGAATATTACCCCAGCTTTGAGTGGCACCACTACAGAATTCGTGAGTCAGAGCATATATTTCCCTCTTTTCAGTTTCTTGTATTGCCTATAGTCAGTATTATAACTATTACAAATTCTTTTTTGGTAAATTTGACTCCCTCTATGCATGAATAGGGAGCTATGTGTAACCTTGAGCCTATTAGCAATAGCAGCAATTGGTGACATGTCTAATTTAAACTTACATCCTGAATTAAAAACAACTGAATTTGCGAGTAAAATCCATACTCAAATAGCATATTAAACTGGGAGATTTGTGCTTCTGATAGTACAATTTCAGAATTTTGTTTTTAAATTTGATTTTAATTTTTTTCCTAGAAAAACTTAAAGCTGAAGAAAATTTGTATCCCACTTCAGAAAAAGTATTATTACAGAGCAGTCTTAATAAGCCACTGTTTTGAGCATAAGAGGAAAAGTTTTCTGTAATCAGTTTAGACTTTCTGTAAACATTTAGAGAACTATCCAGTTTCAGTTTGCACACTTTTTGTTTACAGAAGTCCCTGTTCAAGCTGAGGATTATTCAAACGATAATCTAGTGGGTAAGTGTTTAAATGTTTTCCTTATATTTTTTTTCCACAAAAATATATATATATATATCTGCATGGTAAGTTTTGCAAATAATTTTTGGAAAGTACTGCAGGGTAATCATTACTCTCATTTTAAGCTTTTCGTGGTTATGAAGCAATAATTTTTATCTTGTACTGGATAAATGTGAGTGGTGGCAAATTGAGCTATACAGAAGTATTTCAAGTAAAACTCTGAGTAGTTTTAAAATAAAACTTATTTTAAGTGATTTCAGAGCTGTATACTTTTGCTGTAAAGGTAAAAATAAAAATATCAGACTTCAAAATATGTACTTACTTTCTTTCCAGAGTAGCTTGTCATGGGTGATGGTATTACTTCTCTGTATGTCAGATCTATTGGAGTTTGGCAATGGCTCTTTCTTCAGGCACTGGTCTGTGAACGAAGCTGGCTTTGTCATACTTTCACATTTTTCTTGACATAACCAGTTTTATGAACAAAATGAGCACTTCCAGCTCTTTCATCAGGACAATAGTAATTACCAAAACCATTTTTAGAGTTAACTACCTTGGGAACCTATCTGACAGCGGAGAGTTGCTTCATTGGAAGCTTGTGTGTTGTTACATTTGGTCCACTTTTCTGAGTTAACAGAGTCACAGTATTAAGTATCACAAGTCAGTAGTTGGTTCTTTTGTAACTGTGGCAGTGTTGAGGGCAGCACTGCGCTGTGTGTCTCAGTGAGAAACCACAGGGATCGTAATCCAGGAGTCCCGAGAGCTGTTTTAGTTCTAGTTAGCCTCAGACCACATGTGGGTGGTGAGACACTGGAACAGGTTAGCCAGAGAGGTTGTGGATGCCCCTCCCTGGAAGCATTCAAGGCCAGGCTGGATGAGGCTTTGGGCAATCTGGTCTAGAGGGAGGTGTCCCTGCCTGTAACAGGAGGTTGGAACTAGATGATCTTAAAGGTCCCTTCCAACCCAAACCATTCTGTAACTATGATGTGGTTGTTGGGCAAAGGAGTTTTTGACTACCTTTTTGCATTGGTTAATCTTTGCAGTATGCAGGAGCTCTGAAGTGGTGTGATATGATTCTGTGAGACTTTTCTTTCCTAGCAGGGAAGGAAACTTGTATTCGATACTTAGACATGCCAAAAGTACCTAGATAACTGAAAGTGCAGGAGGTCTTTGTGTTCTCGTAGTACTGATCGGAAGCATGAGTTCATGTTTTAATTTACATGCTGAACATTGGCTGAGGTGGTCTGAAATGCTTGTTGTAATACATGTCACTGATTTGTCTTTCTAACCTGTTTATCATAATTGCTACTCGTTATGTTGAAGTGTTTAAAGCCTTAAGTGTTCACTGATAGATAGCTAATAATAAATATTTATTTTCGTAATGAATGTCAAATATTTTAAACAAGGCTTGTGAACAGTGTTAAGTACAAGTAATAGTTGTCTTTGACAGGATTGGCAATAAGGTCAGTGAATGTTCCATTAGTTTGCTGTGGGACTGCAGAACAAGAAAAGATGCATCTGTTTTCCTGCAGAAAATGTGGCTGCCTACAGTTAAAATAATAAGTAGGTCTTTATGAGACTACTGGAAACTTTTAACAGTAGAAACTTCTACTGCATAGTGTCAGTTATGTTGATATGAGGATATGTAGATGAATTTGTCTTGTATACGCTATTTCAAAACCAAGTTCAAATTCATTATCAGCTTGAAATCTTTGAATTTTGTTTCTATGGGCCATATTTTTGTCAAAATCAAAACCTATTTATTCAGTTACTAAATAAGACTAACTGTTATATGCAGTATCATGCTCCTGAGTCTTCCCTTATGAAGTAGAAAATGAAAATAATCTGTAGCACAAAATTTACTACAGCATGCTAACATACACAAATTACTTACAATCTTTCAGTAGTTGTTTGGTAGCCACTTCAGAGGCAGAAGAATCATCAACCAATTGATGTATTTTGTAAAAAGCTTGTCAATACAGTGCAGAAGTCAATTTATATAACATCTCTGAAAATTGAGAAAAACAGGGTACACAACTTAAATAATTTACAATTACTGAATTTTCCTGCTACTAAAGGTTTCAGATGTGAAAGCTTGCAGGAAGACATTATTCTCACAACCTTTTCCTCTTACATGATGAAATTCACATGTAGTAGGGAGTCAAAAAAATATTTTCTTTTTGGACAGAGGTTTCACTATGAATATTTTGTTGTCAGAATTCTTTTCTACTTTGGCAGCTTTTGATATAAATAATTTAGGATTTTTGTTTAATTGTTTTCATTTGTATGTAAATTACAGTGATTGTGTTAGAATGGTATTTGGGATATATTTGGGATTTAATGGGATATGTTTGAAGGGAAGCATTTTCCATTTTGAGGGGATACTATTACTCTTTGTATTTGAGTTTTTATCCCTCACATATGTAGTTCAGATTTCAAAATATGTAAGGTTTTTTCTCCCTTTCAATTGTATACTTTTCATTTACTTTTACCAGCTACTGAAATCCCTTGTGTTCAGAAGTTTCCATTTCAAAACATTGACCCTTCCTCATTCCTTGGCTCCTTTTTCCACAGGACCTGTCCTAAATGATAGCCAAAATAAATAAATAAATACATAAATGTGACATGGCCCAGATTTTCCTTTACGAGGTTAATGGAGTGCCATATGATCAGAAAAAAATGTACTGCTCAGATAAATATTTGAAAGTGTACATTTCCCACCTTTGACAGCAACTTTGTGCATATTCATTATGGTAACACCTAGAAATGATAGCTTTCTTAAAGTCTCAAAGTTGCTTTTTTTTTTTTTTAAAGATTTATTTGAATTTTTTGTTTTATAGTAAGCTGTGTTTTGGTTGGTCCTTTAATATAGATTTCCCCTTATTTTTTCAGATACTTAAAGCTTCAAAAGAAAAGTCCCTACATCAGGAGGACCAGCCCTAACCATACGCTACAAAGGGGAGCAGATGGTTGTCATAGATCTTACGATGTAATTACAGAGCAGTTCAGGGTTTGGGAGCAAACACTAAGATACTGTAAATGGGTTGTAGCCAACTGTCATCTTAGTAAGCTTTTTGTTAGTTTTTTTTTTTTTTAACACTCGGTTGTTTAATTTACATTCCTGTATTTTTTTTTTGGGGGGGGGGGGGAACGGGGGAAAGGGTTCAAGTTTAGTGAATTAATTAGTTTTATTTTTCTTCTGTGTTCATGACAGATTTGCAACTTTTGAACTACATTTCATGTGTGCTGTTCAAACAATTGTTAATATTCTATTTATAATATAGCAGCAAGTACATTTTTTCAGATTTTAATATATATCTTTTGTTGTGGATTCATACAGTGTGTACAGTGCATTTTGGTGAAAGGAAACTTAAAATATTATGAATTTTTAAATGCTTTATAACTGCTGATATAGCATACAGCCTAAACACATTTTATAACACTAATCAGGCACACACTAAGCTGTGAATTTTTTGACTTGTATCTCTTTGCACTGACATTAAGTCAACAGACACAATACATAATGTTCAGGTGATTTTTAAAAAAAGTCTAGTACTCAAATTGTGTATGTTTAAATTGTATTAAAAAGATTACTAAATACCTTTTTCTTGGAAACCTTTTATATGTGAATCAGAACTTTATATGCATTTGATTTTGATGGAAAACTGTATAACAACTCAGCAGGGAGTCAGTGTGAATTGAAACAAACCTGAATGACCAGAATTGAGTCGAATTCAGGAAATTTCTCCTATTTTTTTTTTTTTTTAATACGTGATTTCAAAGATGGATTTAAGAAACTTTACATTCAGTGAATTATGGAAACTGTGGAAATTCAACTTCAGGAAAAATATAATATCAAAATTTAAGGCCTGCAATTATGAATGTTCTTGTAAACGGTACACAGCTAAACTGTAGGCTTTGAGTGATTTAGAATTTTAATATTGCAGGAGTACTCTTTACCTGTGCTGTGCTGCTGTTCCACAATTACAAAGACATATTTTATTCTTTGGCAATTTGCATGTGTTCCTTTTTGGCTCAGGAATATTGCTGTGATTTTAAAAAACTACCAAGTCTAATAAAACAGCTTAGACAAAAAAAAAAAAAGGTTAAATTTTGTAACCCTAACAGCAGTTGCCTTTTGGTTGGCAGGGAGATTTTAAATTTCTGTAACACTGTTTTGAAGTCAGGTTTTCAATTACCTTTTCGATTTCCAATTTCAATAACTTATAGTTAAAGGGACATCATTATGCTGGCTTATTTTGTTCTGGACTTCAGTAAGATTTCATGTAGGTGAGTGTTGCATCTGATTAATAGGCACAGAAGATGTTCCAAAGTGATTTCTTCTAGACTTTTCAAGAAAGCAATAATACTCTTAGACTGTGATGTGGTTTAGGGTGGAATGTACTCATAAAATTACCTGTGATTGTGAATTGCATAGCAATAATTTTTACAAAGCCATATTTTGCGATGAAGTTTGGGAGTAATTTTAGAATGGTGGATGGAGGACTTTTTGTATAACAGTGGAAGCCTATTTCTAGCATTATGGGACTGTGAGAGTATATTATGCTGTGATCAAATTTTAAGTATTTTGTAACTGGGTATGTGTTTTTTATGTGCTTCATGTTTACAAAGATATGCCAAGCTGGGCAAGGTCAAGAGAACTATTAAGGAAAACGTTTGTCATCTGTTTTAATGTTTGGCTTTCAATAAAACACAGAAGATTATCTTTGTCTTTCTAGTGTCATTTTTTTTTCCAAAGTGTAACGCATTTACGAGGATAAATATTTGTCTCAGCTAGCAACAAATATCATTCTACAAGTTAATAATTTGATTATTCTTTTTTAAATGCACTTATAAGTAAAATTTACAAAGAGAAAATATATCGTGAGCAGAAATAATTTTTATTTTTAGGTGGTTGTATGTGATAGGACTGGGCATGACTCTTTTACGATTGTTATATTTCTTGTTTTGTACTATTCACTATTAGGCAACTAATTTGACTTGAATTATGCCCATTGTATATAATTTCTATTTATAACTTAAAATGGGTGAGAAATTACTCTTTATACTTGCTCCACACATTTATCTTTGTTAATGTATCTACTCTTCACCCAAAATATTCCATATTTTAGTCCGTAGTCTAAATTAAAACTCATAACAGTGGCGTTGTCTATGCAATGCATGTGCTTCAAAAGAAGCTTGCATTTATTTTTGGCTTCAAACAGTTTGATATTTTAATGTTGAAATTGGAGTAAATAAAGAAGATAATATCTTCATATTTTCACATTACTGTATTATTTCTTGCTATATCTCAATCTATAAAACCTTGGATTCAGTTACTTTTTTTTGGAAATCACAAGAGCACCAAAAAGGAAGGAAAATTTCAAGTAAAAGCAGTATACTACAATATTATTTTAAGCCTTTTTTACCATCAAAGTAAGGTAAAGATCACTGTGGAGGGAAGAAGGCAATTTGTGCAGATGTAACTGATGAAATGTCTTAGTTCAGTATGGTGAGAGCCAACAAGATGAAATTTTTCTTTATTTTCAAAAGCAGTAACCTAGAAGAAGAATCTAGAGTAAATTAAGATCATCTGAGAAACTTTATCAAAATTGATGACAGCTCATTTAACAGAATGGAGATTGAAGGAAATCTAAGAGAACTAAGAGAAGCTGTTCTGATGCATAAATAGATGCAGACAACTATACATACAAGGGGTTTGGATCTTGATGATCTTAAAGGTCCCTTCCAACCCAAACCATTCTGTGATTCTGTGTATATTGTATGAGGCTCACTAAATTGTGAAGCTGACCAAGAAGTGGGAGACGGGCATGTTTTAGAGTAATAAGCTCATATCTTGTTCTTGCAGTGATGAAAAAGGACTGGCAGAACTCACAAAAATGTCAGATACCAGGGCAAATGGGTCACTAAGTGTTCTAGAGAGAATCAAAAGAGTTCCACTGAGAATATGAGAATTCACTTAATGAATATTAAGTGAAAGTACACAGGGAAAGTGAGTGGTTAGGTCACATAATCTATCATGGTTTATTGTCCTGTAATGATTTCTTCATTTGCTTTGAGTTAGTAGAAAAATAGAAATACAAGTATATCAACTATTGTATCTGGAGCTGTTATTACTCTTTTAAAAATACAGTGTTTCTGATGTCATATTGACAGGCAGACACACCTTTTTATTTACTATCACATGTACAAGAAACCTGTATTTTAGCACATCCCAAATAGAGCTGTCATTAACGTGCTGTTTGAGTAATAATATCTTCCAAGCTATTTTCTAGTATGTAATTGACTGTAAGTTTTTTTTTTTCTTTTTCTCTTTCATTTCTCATATCACAGCGAAGTTAATCCTCATTGTGCCTTGTATTGATTGTTAAAATCAGATATACTGTCTGCATGTTGTAGTAGTAGTTGGTAACAGTTGTCTCACTCTTCACTAAGGTGCACAGGAATTTCTTCTGAGACAGGAAAATAATTAAAGAAAAAGCCATCAGTACTTTGTAATATTTTTTGTGATGTTTATTGGGTATAAGTTGAAAACAATGATAATGTTAGAATTATAAGGCAAGACACTTAAAAGAGTAAGACAAAGAACAAAAGATGCTAAAAGGTCAGAGAAAGAGAAGACAAGCCTATCTCTGCACAAACTTTGTTCATGATACACAGACGTGATTTTGTTACAAGCATGCTTTTGTGCTATAGTTGTGTTAACATCTGGTCATTAATTCAGTTGTTTATAAAACGTGGGCTTAGTTTTTTTTAGAAGTATGACAAAAGCTTCCAAGTGCCTTGGTTATTTCTGAATATGAGACTTAGGTTTCCAATTTATATGAATGTTTTTCACTTTTAAATCAAATATGTATGAAGCCAGTATTCCCAAGACTTTTTAATTAATAAACAAAATACCTCTTGCAAAATAGTTTGTGTGTGTAGCATTTAAATCTGCCAAATATCTTTAGGGGAATGTTCATAAAATATCCTGTGACAGAAGGAATTAAGCAATAACTGAAGCATCTGCACAGAAAGATCTTCACTGTAACCACAGTTCAGTCAGTATAGTATGCTTACTTTTATTATTTCTTTAAAATAAATTAGTCTGGTTGGCCCAATCTTATTTTGGGTCTAAACTGTAATTATGTTTTAACTCTTTCTTATTGTAAACTGTTAAAATAAATTTACTTAAATGGAATTATATTTTTAATATTCTAGGAAAAGGTGAAACAGAGATTGAGCAAGACAAAATGGAAAAAGGTGAGTCTAAAACATTCTACTCTTCTGGATTCTTCTTACTTGAAATCTCTGCTTTCTGAGATAACTGATTTAAATTAGATTATATGATAGTGATGCTTCTAGATATCTTATGTCTGGAGTGTCTGACCTTCTGGCTTGCCTGGGCCACATTGAGTGAAGAGGAATTGTCTTGTATGTATCAACTGCTCTGAGAGTAATGTGATCTATTTATTTTCATGGAAACTACAAGGGATGTAAAGAGCTGGTATTGCACTGTGCCTTCCCAGTGTTCTGGTTTCAGTTCAGACAACGTTAGTAGCACAGTGTTGGTTTGGTTATTGCTGAGCAATAAGCACAGTCTGGGGGCTGGGCTGCTTGGAGGGGTGGAGCTGCTGCCTTAATAACACGGGACAGTTGGTGCTGGCATGGAGAGTTGTGCCAGGCTGTGGAACAGACATGCCCACCTTATGTACATAAATTGGTTTTAAGTATACAGTGTGCACCTGTTTGTAAGTAAACACACAGTCATCTTGAACTTACAGTCGTGTTGTTCCCCTCTTACAAAGTCATAGACTGCTATTAAAAACAACTGCTGTCTCAGAACTGGAAAGCTGCAATGTCCTAATCCCAGTGTGACACCATGCAGCTCAGATATCTTGAATGAGAGGTGAGGGGCTGTCAGAGCCTGCAAGACCCATTCAGTCTGTTGTGCCACTTGTCTGAGGTAAATAGGAGCAACCTATGAGTGACAGCACAGATGGGATATACTGTCACATAACCTGAATTATTGTAGTTTTATCTGCATTAATGGCTGATGGATTACAGATTTAAACCAATGTAGCAGTTATGTAGGGCAGTTGTATCTTTCTTTCTGTGCAAAACAAACTCAGTGGAGGAGAAACTGTAGATGCTTTATAAAGAGAAGGTAGCACTGAAATCAGTTTCAGGTCTGTGTTATACAATAAGGGTTTTTGTCTGGCCTGGTAAGAATATACAGAGGCAGTTTTTGTGGAAAAGTGAGTAATGCTGAGAGCACTGCAAGTTTTTTCTTCCCACATTTCTTTGCACAATCTCTGTCCTTCAGATCGAGGTTTGCATCTCTCCCTAGTTATACCAACTGACCACAAAAACCTTAAGGACTGTGCAGGCATCCTTCTCACTCAGGTAATGCCCTCAGAATGATGCTCAGGTAGTTCCTTCTAAATGAAGGTAAAGGGACTCTGCTGATGCCTGCTGCTTCTTTTTCATTCCTTTCTCATTTTATTTCTATGTGACTACTTAGAAATTGAGCTTCTCTGATCTTTTGATAAGGTTTTTTGGGGGGTTGTGTGCTTGTATTTTAAATACACACTTCTGGTAAACCATTTTAATGTTTCATTGGAATATTAAATATGACAAATACAAGCATTATGTTAAAACAGAAGCTTACAGTTAGCAGGTTTATTTGGGAAACAGTGCTGTGATATCAGCATTTCCAATCACAGAATAATAGATTTGGCAGAGGCACATCTTTTCCCCCTTGACAATAGGAGAAAACATTGGGATAGCTTTATTGACCTATTAGACCTGTAGACCAAGAAGGCATGTAATAGTTGTCTAATACAGGTGAAAAAGCATTCACGGGGAAAAATATTACCTTGTTTAAGAAAATGACAATATGCAGAATTGCTATTATCCAACATTATTAGTCAGAATTAATGAGACACCATTATTACTTGAAAGTATGACAAAACAAAGCTGCTTCCCTCCTGAACTCTGTTGCGGTTTTTTTTGTTTCTTTGTAAATACTTCACCACTAAATAAATGCTTCTTTTGAACCTTGCTATTGCAAATAAAAATAAGTGGGAAAGAAAGACAGTTTTGTTTTGTGTCTGAATTGACTAAATTATGCATCCTAGAGGAAAATCACAGAAGCAACCAAATCTTAAATGAAATTTATTTATAGATAAACTGGTTGTGTTAATTTTCGCAAATATAATGTTGGTTAATTGTTTAATAAAAAGTGTCAAGCTATAGGTAACTCAGACAAAAAAAAAAAGTTTTAAAAACCTAAAATTGGATTGGTTTATTTTATACTTCCCTGATAAGATGAAACAGTAAGTTTGTAAGAGATGCATTTATAAATATTGTGCTGTGGATGCCTGATATATGTAGAAAACCTGTGGAGTCAGGAACTTACAAAATCATACTTGGCTTATTTTGGGAGATCGTTTTAGTGATTCTGACAGAGCTCAGAGATTTATATACAGGTTTGCATTTGTATTTTAATGTTTGTACATACAAACTCCAGAAACCTTCAGTGACAAAAGCTAGTTATAAATTTGAGTAGATCTTAGATGATTAATAGTTCATTTTATGTATATAACACATATATACATATATGCTTGTCTTAAATATTTTTCAGACCTTTGCTAGTGAAATGTTTTAGTTTCTGTAAATTTAAATGTTTAGTTACTTCATCAAATTTATTGAATTTCTAAATTTCATCTTCCTGATATTGAAAAAGAGATGAACTTTCACAATAAGTTTCTACTATATAAATCTACCTAAGAAAACATCAAGCTGGGCTTTCAGAAGGCTTGATGATGTTGAATGTTTATTATAGGAGAACTTGTTCCATGACATACTATATTGATTTCTTTTTTTATTATTTTCACTGATACAGAAGACATGGAAAAAAAGTAAGGTTGTCTTGCAAACCCTTTTAAGTGGTGTTTGTCAGGATTTAAACATATAGAAGAATTAAAAAGACTTTATCATCCCCTACTTGTTCTACTTGCTCCTTGCTATCTTCCCTACATTGATTCTTATTAGTCATAAATTTGGATTAAGATCCATATTTAGAGACTGTGCTAATCATGTCCTTCAGCTCCTTTGCCCTCATATAAAGGCTGTGTGTTTACATAAACAGTTAATATAAACAATATTATGAAAATGTACATTGCAAGGGAGCTGGTTATTTTAGGTACGTACCTATCTCTGACAAGGAAGAAAAATCCATTATCCAGAATGAGAAATCAGTACTTATTTGTTGCTATCTTAAAGAATGAAATAAATATTTTTTTCTAGGCTTTCTGCCAGCAGAAATCAATTTTGCCTTCTATTTCTGTGCTAGTCAAAACTCCTCTCAAAACTTCTCTAAAGAAATTAATAAATGCATTTGTAGTGTACTACTACTACAAGTTATCTCTGTTCAATTACATTGAGAAGGATTGTTTGTCTTCTCCATGAAAATGTCATCATATTTTTATATTAAGGAATTGAAAGGCTTGGATGTTTCAGATGTACCTGAAAAAATAATTCCTTAAAATATTTCAAAGATATACATCCTGAATTGAACTATATCACAAATGTACTATACCGATCTCCATATGGTCTAGGGTTTGTTTTTTGTTTTTTTTTGTTTTTTTTTTTTTGCATTTTATCATATGGCTAGCAAAACCCAAATTTAAGTAAGGAGTTTCAGTTTTCTGCTTAAGCTTACATTGGCACACAATGAATATTTATTGATACTGATCAAAACTGGATATCCAAACTGAGATTTGGATAAAAACTGAGTTTTAAGCAATGAATCTGTTTCTTTCATACACTTAACATCAGTATACATAATTACAAAATAATTTTCAGTTTCCAAAATTGATAAAACATAGAGGTGCAAAGGAATGCCATCTGATTGGAACACTAAGCTATGTTAGTGTACAGAGGTACACTTAAGCCAGGCTATGGAAAATGTCGTTCCACAAGCGGCCCTGCAAGTGTCACCTGATATTCCTTTTTTTTTTTTTTTAATCTACCTTTTCAGCAGGATATGTAGGATTCCACTGATGCCAGTAGAGTTCTAACCTGTGTGACTTGTGGAGTATAGGGTGCTAGGCTTCTCACTAAACTTTTGCTGCTGGGTTAGATGAAGTAAACCCTAAACTCCATTAACAACCTTTAGCAGGGCCTGTACATTTAACTGACCTCCGGCATTGTCAGCTCAAGTTAGATGTAAGCCCCGTCATTAAGGGTGTGTATACTTTCTATTTACTTAGATATTTAATTATAGCTTGCATCAAATATGAGCTGTTCGCAGAATGATCAATGTTTCACTTGCATAGAAGTGCACTTTTCAAAGTCCAAAGAGCTGCATAACACTATGCTAAGTTAAATGTATAGAACACTATACATGTATAGGACATTAGTGCGTGGTCTTGTATAGGAAGTAACTAAGTACTGTTCCTGATCTAGTCAAATGGTTGCTTGATCATCTTTGAATGAAGCCAAATGGCTTCATGGTTAAAGGGAGCAGTGAATGGTGGCAATACATGCCAAAAATAAAATTCACGTTCTGCAATTGTTTCTTATGATAGACATTATGTAACCAGCGGTAATTTCAGACTGAAAACCCTGTAGAATACTTTTTACTGCAAGCAAAATTGTTCTGGAATAACTGCAGTTGAAGATTTATTATAGTCATTCCACAGCTTTATTAGTCTCTAAAATGCATCAGTTTTTTATTGTCTGATTGCTTTCCCAGATAAGTTGATTACAGACATTTTGCCTGTTCTGCTAGCACAGTTTAGAAAGATCTTTTAATTATTGTAGTGCTGCTGGCTTTAAGCTGTCTAGATGCACTTATTGGATTTTATACCTTTGAAGTTTTCAGTTGTAGAGACCCATAAAATAAGTGGATCACTTACGCTATCTATAACCCACCTAATGAGCTTCAGAGACACCAGAATAATGGCAAGAAATTGTCATGCCATCAGATTTATCCTTTCACTCCCTGTCTCTGTGAGGGACAGCACAACTGCAAAAGCTAATTTGGCTAATGACCAGGGCTAAGCATGAGGAAGACAGACAGATGCATATGCAGACTTTTAATTTTAGGTAGAATTGTATGTCTTTCAGATCATAACTGAAACTTTGAACCTTGGACTAGGAAGGTAGGAGTGGCTGGGAAGAGAGAGCAGAAGAATTACTAAAACAGGAGGTCACAAAATCTATTGAAAAACTTCTGCTAGGCCTAATCTGTAATATTTTCTTTTAAGTTCCTATCTACACATTACTAAGAGAGGTATTGCTGATATTATATCACAGCAGGAGTAGATGTTTAGAAAAGAAAACCTTTGCAAATGGCTTTTTTAGTTTTTGACAAATTAAGATGGTGAATTGGCAAGAGTAGCCTTTACTACTTGCTCTCTGTTAAAATGCTGCATGCATGACATATGGTATGTTAAACATGAAAGATAATCATGATAATATTCAACCTTTTTATCCCATTCTGGCTAATAATGTACTAACTGTTTTGAGATGTCAGGCTGATCCCTAAGTTCAGCTGTGTTCACTCCTGGATAACAAGGTTTTTCTTACCCTGACTAATTATTTAGTGATTCAGGTGAACGTGTGAAATAGAGATCTGACTTTTTTTCCCTTCTGTGGAGAGACTGGAAGAGGATTCGTGTAATCCATTTCAGAAGTATTATTGTCAATAATTGCTGATGTAATATTTCTATGAGTTTCTGTAAACTTAGAGCTAGATGTAATCAATTTTTTGCTGTGTAGTAATCATCATCACTCTTTTTCTCTCTTATACCCATGTAATTATATTGCTTTGAATGTATTTACCACACTAGAGTAATTCAATTACCTGGAATTTTACACCAATTTCAAACCTTATGTTGTGCTCAGTTATATAGGAACATGCAGTCCTTGGATGCTTTTAAGACATTCGTCTAGAAATTCTCAAAAAGTTTCATGTCTTGATTTTTGGATTTAATATTTGAAAGGATTATGAAATTATAGTTCCATTGTAATATTTGAATAAAATCAACATCAAAGTTGCAAAAATATTTGCTTGATATCTCCTGCAGAAGCTGGCAGCCCGTGGCTTGGACAGGTACACTCTTGGCTGGGTAAGGAACTGGCTGGAGGGTCGAGCCCAGAGAGTGGTGGTCAATGGAGCTAAATCCAGCTGGCGACCGGTCACGAGTGGTGTTCCCCAGGGGTCGGTGCTGGGGCCTGTCCTTTTCAATATTTTTATTGATGACCTGGATGAGGGCATTGAGTGCACCCTCAGTAAGTTTGCAGATGACACCAAGTTGGCTGGAAGTGTCGATCTGCCTGGGGGTAGCGAGGCCCTACAGAGAGATCTGGACAGGCTGGAGAGCTGGGCTGAAGCCAATGGGATGAGGTTTAATAAGACCAAATGCCGGGTTCTACACTTTGGCCACAGCAACCCCAAGCAACGCTACAGGCTTGGGGTGGAATGGCTTGAAGACTGTGTAGAGGAAATGGACCTGGGGGTGTTGGTTGACGCTCGGCTAAACATGAGCCAGCAGTGTGCCCGGGTGGCCAAGAAGGCCAATGGCATTCTGGCTTGTATCAGAAGCAGTGTGACCAGCAGGAGTAGGGAAGTAATTGTTCCCCTGTACTCAGCTCTGGTGAGGCCGCACCTTGAGTATTGTGTCCAGTTCTGGGCCCCTCACTGCAAGAAAGACATTGAGGCCCTGGAGCGTGTTCAAAGAAGGGCAACAAAGCTGGTGAGGGGTCTGGAGCACAGGCCTTATGAGGAGCGGCTGAGGGAGCTGGGATTGTTCAGTCTGGAGAAGAGGAGGCTCAGGGGAGACCTTATTGCTCTCTATAACTACCTGAAGGGAGGTTGTAACGAGCTGGGGGTCGGCCTCTTCTCTCGTGTAACTGGTGATAGGACTAGAGGGAATGGTTTCAAGCTTCGCCAGGGAAGATTCAGGCTGGACATTAGGAAATACTACTTCTCTGAAAGGGTGGTCAGGCACTGGAATGGGCTGCCCAGGGAGGTGGTGGAGTCACCGACCCTGGAGGTGTTCAAAGAACGTTTGGATGTTGTGTTGAGGGATATGGTTTAATGAGAACCATTGGTGACAGGTGGATGGTTGGACTGGATGATCTTATAGGTCTTTTCCAACCTTAGTGATTCTGTGATTCTGTGATATGCTACTTATTTGGATAACTACTTAAGAGCAAAAGACAGATTTGCTTCAGATGGAGATTTACAGAACATGAATGAAGTGAATTGCATAATCCATTTTAGATCTTCAGACCTCAGCAGGATTTCCTCTGATGCAGTTTCTTCTCTGCAATGAAAGAAACTTTCTGTAAGTTCAGGTACTGAAATGAATCGTAGAATGTCTTGGGTTCGAAGGGACCTTGAAGATCGAGTTCCAACACCTCTGCTACAACAAGGTTACCAACCACTAGATCAGGTTTCACAGGGCACCATCCAACCTGGCCATGAACACCTCCAAAGACAGGACACCCACAACTGATCTGAGCAGCCTGTGCCAGCACCTCACCACCACCTCTGTGAAAAATTTCCCCCTGACATCTAATCTATATCTACCCTCCTTTAGTTTTTTAAGATGATACCCCTTTGACCTATTACCATCAACAAGAACATTAAGGGGATGTTGGGGATGATTAGGAAGAACTAGACCAAGACACAGCTTATCAGTAAGTGTAGGAAGGAAAGAAGAAATTTGGTATAGCAAAAGATGACAGGAAAATGAAAGAAGATAGAGGGGAATAGAAGCTGCAGAACATAAATTTGTGATTGTTAGAGAAATAAAAAAGAAATAATCTGCAATCGATTCATTTATTTTTGAATTTTTGTATTCTGCTGCTGGTGTAGGGCTGTGAGGAATGTCAGTCATTGTGATGACTGGCACAGGCAGTTTCTGTAGGAATTCTTCAATAAGAAATGAGAGAATGGATGTTGCCTCTGTAATTATAGTCTCAGCACCAAAGTGCATTGATGTATTGCTGCGTATAACAGAAACTGTAGAAAATGGCTTTAAACTGGAAGAGGGTAGATTCAGACTATATATTAGGAAGAAATTCTTTACTGTAAGGCTGATGAGACTTTGGAACAGGTTGTCCAGCGAGGTTGTGGATACCCCCTCCCTGGTAGCATTTAAGGCCAGGCTGGATGGGGCATTGAGCAACCTGGTCTAGAGGGAGGTGTCCCTGCCTATAGCAGGGGGCTGGAACTAGGTGATCTTAAAGATCCTTTCCAACCCAAACCATTCTATGATTCTATAATAAAATGAGATCAGGTGGGACCTTGAAGCTTATTTTGTCTCTTGCTGCCTAGTGGCCTTCTCAACCGTATGCATTATTCTGGCAGATGCTTATGCAGTCTTTTCTTACAAATTTCCAGTTATGAAAATTCCACACCTACCCTCAGAAATCTGTTCCAGTGCACTTACAGATACTACTTCCAGACTTTAAAATCCAGTTTTCTGTTGTACCAATGTCAAGCCTTTTATTCCTTGGCTCATTGTGATGATAGATGAAAATAATAAATTACATAGCTACTTTTTATGCATGATATGTACCCTTCTTCCAGTGAGGCAAACCACTCCTAGTTTTTCCCCCACCTTGTTTTTGCCTGTACAGATGTAAAATTTTCTCCCCACCTATGAAACTAAACAGAAAATATTTTTAAGCAATTCTTCAAAAATTAGTGGTTGATTCATTTTTAATCACTTAGTTACTTTTGCTAATTTTTCTCTTGGTGCCTTAGAGTATCTGAAGTGCATTCGTTATTTTTCAAATGATATTTATCTATCCTTTATAGAAAATAATTGTTTTTGTTGATGAAAATGCCTTTCAATTTAAAACAACTGGCATGTTTTGTTTTTAGTCTTCCTATATGGAAACCATTATAGAGAATGTAACATTTCATCATCCTTCATTTGATAACATTGCAGACTATTAATTTATCACTTAGAAAATATTTTCCAGCTGTTGTAGTTTTCTCTTTGCTTTTTTCTTCCCTGGATCTTAATACAGTAGAGAGATAATGGGATTGCTTGTCAGCACTGCCTATTGTTTATTCTCCAGTGGAAAGAAGTAGCACATGATGAGTCTTCTTCCTAGATTACTGTTGTTAAAGTGGAAACATTTTTTTTTCTGAGGGAATCTTCAGCAGTTGTATGACAGCAATCTTAGGTAGCAAGTTTATGCTTACATCCAAGGCCATTACTGGAAACGCTCAGTATTCTCGCAAGACCATAGTATGATAAATATGAAAGAATTATCCCCATTTCAGTGCTTAACCAGATTTGGATCAGCCTAGCAGTTGTATGATTGTGCATTTCTTCATATATATGGTGAAATCTGAAAATTACTGAAGAAAAACTGCATGTTCTTTTTTTTTCCTCTGAAAGCATTTAAGTTCATTTCTTTGTAATGCTGAGTTTAATATACTGGATCACATCTGCTAAAGGATTATTACACTAGAAGGAGGCAATGTATAATTTATTAAAATACCCCTGCAGGGAGATAGCAGGCTATCTGCTTAATAGAGAGGAATGCTTGATGGTTATACTGAAAGCTCCCAGGTGAATGCTTTAACGTAGGAGTGGAACGAGTAGATGAAAATAATTGCTCATTATATAATGTTTACTGTGTTGTATTAGTGCCTAGCAGCTGAATAATATTTACGTTAGCAGCTCTTTTCCGGCTTTTCATATTGGTCTCCTGCTGGTCTAAAGCTGATATAAAACTGTAGTGAAGATGGGAAAATAAAGCTTCTTGGTAATGGGGGCTGACTAAAAGATTCTTCCCATGTGTCACCAAAACTGGACATGAGAGAAAAGATGTCATTTCTTTGGCAAAAGATTTCTAAGAGTTTGCATTTGCTCTTTCTTCTGAGCTGTTTGTCTCATATTCTTTAAACTCAAAGCGGAAAACACAATTCTACAGTCAGTAAGTTTCTCCTGGGGGGGTGGGGGGGGAGGGGAGAGCTTCTTTCCATTGCCTCACAGAAACCCTGCTGCTGCCATGCTTAAGCTTGAGAAGGATCATCTTTCTGTCAACGCTGAAAGTTAGAGAGGTGACCAACAGCTGTTCTTTCTTATTAAATACAAGATTTCTGAACAGCTGGCCACTTTTAGATAAAGGTTTTTATTCATACTGCAGGAACTGAGAATTTACTTTTTTTTTGTCTGTTCCTTCACATAGTTTCTTGTATGCACAGCCTCATATTAGAGATGCTTGGTGGTGATGTCCAGCTGAATGTCTCCTAGATTCTGCAGTCAGTGGAACTGAAATGTCTCGGTTTTCTTGCTAACAGCAAATCATGTTTTGTATGAGCTCAACCAACCTAAAAAGCCCTTAGGGAGTCTTGACTTTAATAGCTTTTAGGGCCAGTACTCCTAAGTTCATTCACAATTACTTTTGAGAAAGTCAGATCTTCGTTTCGAGATATCATTGCTATTTCTGAGGTGGAATATTTTTAGGAAAAAAAAAAAAGTTATTTTCTGTCCTAATGATGTTATGTCAGAAGCTTCTGCCCATAACTGTTAGTCTCTTTGGGTCCTGGAGTGGAGGAATCCTTGTTCGCACTATGAGAGCTGGTTCTTGTGAACTGTGCAGCATTCAAGAAAAAGTTTCTCTTCTATCAGCTTGATTCCATGATAACTACATTCCTTAAGTACATTATTCTGTGCCTGGCTAGAAATGCTTGATTTCAAGTTGTAAGGTACAGTGAAACTTTTAAGTGTTTAGTGGAGCAAACTCAGTACTTTAAAGTGAACTATGTGATGGTTTACTCTGAAAAAAGAATAAACTCTTGTATATCATTTCTTTTCTTATTTTCCTGGTTGCTAATCCATTGGAAAATTGCAATGTCTTCTATTATTGCAGGGATCAATGGGAATATAACTATACTATAATGTATCTCTTCTTTATTATTTTTACTTTATAGAACCTGAAACATTTTTATATTTAAAGCTTTGTACAATCTTTGTGAATAAGCAAATGAAATTTAGTAGGACAGCTTCAACCTTGCTTGAATTGATATCTTCCCCTGCCTCCTAGTGGCAATAGCATCTAGTTAATTGTGCATACTAATGCTGCAGAATCGTTTATAAAGGTAATGTAAGAAAAACTCTTTCTATGTGGGACTGTTATTTACGTGCTAATTATCTGAGTTCAGGATTGAGCATGACAGTAAGTCTTACACAGAAAGAACCAAAGGCGGTCATCAATTTTTTCCTCACACAGAAACAGTTCAGACTCATGGATCTCTTTAGTGCTGAGTTAGAATTGGCTTAGCATTAACAAAGGTGTTGACCTTTCTCTGACGTTTTTTTTTTCCTGTAGATGAAATGATTTGTCTCCTTAAAGCTCACTGTAAGATCAGAGTTTTATAGAGAAGGTGTCATTAACTGAATCACGAGCACAGCTAACGGAGCATGGGGCTGTTCTTGCCATCCCCACACACTGCACATGAAGGCTTAAGAAGCAGAATAAAATATAACTTGTCAAAATACTCTGTAGTGTGTATCCAAAGTATTTGCTACAGGATTGCAGCGGTGTTGTGATGTTAATCTGTATGGTGTTTGGTTTTAGCTTTACATGCACCAGTTATGACATTCGCTGTTTAAAGGGATTTGGACCATGTGATTTTTTTTTTTTTATTCACTGTCCCGAGTAATTCTGTGATTTCTGTCAATTCCCCTAATTGCTTTAGGTAAATAAATAGATACATAGTGACACAACTTTATCAGGACATGCTAATCATTTTTAAATGTATTTTTCAAAATACCATAGAAAAGTGAAGAAACTACATAGTTTGTTCTGTTCTTCCTTTGGAAAAACACTCAGCTGCATAAGATGAAAAATGCTTTTATCAAAGACTTGAGCAGAGGGTTATTCAGTCTGAATGACTGACAGTTACTTTTCATACAGGATTTTGTGATTTTAATAATCGATTCCTTCTCAGTGTATTTTGAAGCCACCTTATTTGAAGATATGTGCTTTAACATACAGTGTTAGTTTCTAGTTAAAGCTAATCAGTACAATTGCTGTGAAGTATGAAAGAAGTAACAAACTGTATCTTTTTAATTTCTTTCCAGTTAAAAAAAAGAAGAAGCCGAAGCTCTTAAACAAGTTTGATAAAACCATTAAAGCTGAATTAGATGCTGCAGAAAAATTACGTAAGAAAGTAAGTTTTGAATGTTTCACTCAGTCTAAATTGTGGGCATGAATAACAGCTAACTTAAGAAAAAAGAATGGAGAATTACTTCTAGATTACATTTTGTGTAACTTCCTTTAAACTTAAATATTTGGTGACCGTTGGTACCTCAAGTCTAATTTCTGTCAGATAGTTTATATTTTCCAAATGATGTATATGACCAGTCATGTGTTTGCTCACTTTTAACCATGAAAACATGTAGCTTAACTGTTGAATTCATATTATCAGTAAGTAAGTGTTTAAATTAACCACATGTACGTGGGTTACATCTATCCTATCACTGTGGTCAGCTGATATCAGTGAACTTAGATAATGGAAGCATGTTAATATGACTCTCTTGGTATGGGTTCATGTACTTCATGAGCATTAGGTGAAAAACCTTGTCAGAGGTGTTGTTTTTGATGGACTTTTGCATGCATCATAGGAATGTCTCTGTTGCCATACAGCTTAGAGCGTTGAGGCAGAAACATCTGCTTCACACTAGCAACATCAGTCAATCAATTTCAGTAGTTCAAAAACTTGAACAAAGAGTGTGGAGAACAACTGCAGGTCTTTGTTCTGCCCTTTTTGGTCATTTCAGGGGACAGAACAATGAGGAAATATGCCACTGTCAGCACAGTGCAGTAAAAAAAAAAAAAAAAAAAAAACACTTTAATCATTGCAAGTATAGATGAGTCTTGATTTTTTCAGAAGACTGGCTGCAGATTTTGATTTACTTTGCCATCCATGCAAAACTGTGGCAGGACTATTGTACAAAGAGCACTAGCATCATGCTGCTTCTACTGCTGCTCTTCACTGGGAACCTTGTTTATGTGTTGAAATACAAAAATTCAAAACATTTACATGCTTATTTTGATTATTCTGATGAGCCTATGGTATCAGTTTGCTGACTGTTTTTCTGTATTTGTCTCATGGTGAGTTGCAAACAATCCTGCTTGTTTTGTAGGAAACAGGGTAAATATAGTGACAACTCATAGAATCATAGAAAGGCTTGGGTTGAAAAGGACCACAATGATCATCTAGTTTCAACTCCCCTGCCACATGCAGGGTCACCAACCACTAGAGCAGGCTGCCCAGAGCCACATACAGCCTGGTCTTGAATGCCTCCAGGAATGGGGCATCCACAACCTCCTTGGGCAACCTGTTCCACTGTGTCACCACCCTCTGAGTGAAAAACTTCCTCCTAAAACTCAGATGTACATAATATTTGAGGGCAGTGCAGTGATGTATAATAATCACTCATTTGTAAAGCTGTAAGATTTGCATGTGGCAGCAAGATCTGATGTCAGATTTTGCCAACAGTGCTTAGTTTCTGTTTAGAAGTGCCATTTGTTCTTCTCAACTTCCACCCTAGTTTGCTAGTCAGCATCAGCCATGAAATTATTATGGTTGTATGCAAACTTTGTATGGCACAGGAAGGAGATGCAGAGCTCATGTGGAGTGCTAAGGGACTTGTTCAAAACATTCAAAGGAAACATCCATATACTGATGACTCTGTCCTATTTTCCAGAGAACCACAATTGTGGTATGGCTGGTCATATGAGACATCCAGAGAAGAAATTTCTATCTGTGTATAAAACTTTTTTCTGTATGTTGCACTCACTTTGGAATTTGTTATTATCCATAGAATTTTTATATTTTAATATAGATGGGTTGGTTGACTTCTGAACGTTTTTTCCAGTCAACAAAAGCAAAATACAGTAAAAACATTATTACCTTTAAGCATGGGAAGTGAATGTGAATGTTACCACTTTGTAAGTAATGACAGTGATTTCTCTTAAACAACAAAGTAATCCCAACAAAAATATGAGTGAAAATTGTTTTTCCCAGATTCACAGTCTGAATTTTGTATAATTTTTGTTTCAACTTGGGGAAACTCATTTGCTATTAGGCCATGCATCCTTCAGCATCTTTCTTAGATGTAAATGCTGATAAAATCCTTTGCCTTCCAGGGAAAAGTTGAAGAAGCTCTAAGAGCCTTTGAAGCATTGGTAAATCAATATCCAGAAAGTCCACGAGCAAGATATGGAAAAGCACAGGTACATAAATATATGAATTAAAAGTCATAAATGTTTTATAGGTGATCCATAAATATTTTCTAATGCTAGAACTCTAGATTCCATTCACATTTCATTTATAATTTTGTAGATTTTTCCTAAGGAAAAACATTACATGATCTGTCAAACTGGGCCTGTTCCAGTATTCTGTCCTTTCCCAGTTACTTCATAAGCTTTTGTTTAACTTTAGTCTAGTGGGAAGTATTGTCAATAACACAAAAATAAGATGTGAAGTTTCTGTAGAGTGGTAAAGAACATATAAAGGATAAAGAACAACAACAAAAATCCAGACAAGGAGGCTTAATTAGCTTTATCTTGTGGAGGAAGTTGCTGTGTTTTAGATATTCTTCTCTCCACCCTACTCACACACAGAAGGGAAAAAAAAAAAACCAACCACACACATTAGAAGATAAGCTCTGCCTTTATAATGCTGTTTTTGAGCTATGTTGAGTTGTCTCGGAAGAAAAAATGCTGACTTGAGGCAGCTGCTCTGTGACCACTCTGCAGTCAACCTTGCCACATAGACATAACACAAGTAATGAACTAAAAAGAGTTATGCTTTTAAGACTTACCTAATTAATGAATCTGGTCATTACATCTAAGAAAATATAGTTCCTGTCATCATAAGTTCACTGTTTTTAGGGAGGAGGACAGATCATATAAGCCAGATTTTAGAGAGTTCTCCCCAATGACACAACTGCAATCATTCTTTTACACCAATTTGTAGTCACCATCTACCACTTTAATAAAGATGAGACAGAGATCTGAAGTCATAATGAGCAGGCATTTTTGGGGAATGTATAAAGGCAACTATAAATTCATTTCCATTTTCAGTATCATTTGTAGACTCATACAAGTCTTTTTACTGAGCACTTGCATTGATGTGACCAATGATAATTTTATTGAATCAAATATGTGTAAGGTGCAACTGTTTGAAAAGAGCAAGAAAATCATGGGCTTTGCTGACAGAGTATTCTGAGGACTTACCTTGTAACAACTTCAGAATGGATATTAATGCCAACAAAATGAATTTGAATTTGCTATTTCTCAGCTCTAACTAAAAGTAACATCTCAGAGGAGGATAAATGTAAGGCCCTGAAGTTTGCTACAGGAGCACTTTGCCTTGTCTATGAACCATGAACCAGAATTATATGCTCATTTTGAAGATTCTAGATGTATTAAAGCATGAAGATTCACTTTTCTCCATCTTTTAGTAGCTTTAAATGTCAACTGTTTTTCCCTCAAGTTAGTGATTTTAGAAATTTGAGTAATCCTTGCCTTCATTCCTGAACTACACTTAGACCAGATGAAAAATATTCTAAAGAAATAGTTGAAATATTTAGGGCTGAAGAGTAGACAGATCTTAAACCTCTTTATAATGACTTACAGCATATATATTGGTGAATTTAATCAGATGTTACATTGAAATTTTTTTTCCTTATTTATTTTTTACTATTTTTTACCCTGCAATTACCTCAAAAAAGGAAAAACAAATGTGCTAGTGAACGTATATCAGAAAAATAAATAATCTCATAATTTATTTGTGAGCGTTATTTGAAAGTAACTGAACAGATATTGGACGAGGAACTGTGTTTTATGGTATTCTGCATACTCAATTTCAAAAGAGCCTGAGGAAAGAAAGTAATGGACAGAAGTGCAAAGATTCCAGATATTAACTACTTACTACAACTAACATAGTTGAAGTTGTTTAAATTAATGTGTGATCGATACAACAATGGATTGAGCAATAAGAGCTTCAGTTTCATCAGTGCTTGTGATGCATCTACACCTTGCTCTGCTAATTGACTTCAGCCAATAAAAATAGAAGCATTTAGGAAGAATGATTTAATCACATGAAAATGCATGCTTTTGAATAAATAATGCAAAATAATTCATTAAAAATTCATGACTGAGATACAGCTGTGGAAACAAATTATAAAAATAACATTCCACAGGTGACATCAGTAGTAGTTCCCACTGGCTTTACTGAAGCTGTACTTTCACAGTAGAAATCTCATATATCCTTCAGCCTGCTCCTGAACTTAATGAAGTAATTTAAGTAAGAGTTATGTGATAGGCATTATTTCAAAATATGCAAGAGTAAAGTAAATTCTTTTCTAAATTATTTTTTCTAAGAAAGACTGTAAGGAAATTTGTCAGAATATATGAAAGAAATATTTGTTGGTGTGTTTTGATCTGCGTGTTACTGTTAGCATGAGACGTAATATGAAACTAATCTGGCAACAGTTTACATTTCTTCCACACTGTTAAAACAAACTTTTTTGTTTTGCTTTTAAAAGCAGGAATTGTGTCTTCTGCAAATATTAAACAAAAAAGAGTGTTAATGTATATAGTCGTATACAGTGTCAGTTGTATGTTTTAGGTACAAACGTTCTTATGCTTTCAAACAGTTTGCATGAAGGAAGAATTAGTAGTACTTCTAATCTACCTTATCACAAAACTCAACCTAATAAGTTTTTCACTGTTATGTTAAAATTATATGAATTAAATATAATTCAAAAATTATTCCCATAATCTAAAAATTGCATAGGCTGCCTTTAAAGAAAACAAAATTGTTTTGAGAAATAACGTATTATTATGTGTTCTAATAATAGTTTTGTAATTCTCTCTAGTCTGAAGATGACTTAGCTGAGAAAATGAGAAGTAATGAGATGCTGCAAAAAGCTATCAACACCTATGATGAGGTGGTTAGTCTGCCAAATGTCCCTTCAGATCTGATAAAACTGAGCTTGAAACGAGAAGCTGACAGGCAGCAGTTCCTTGGTAAGTTTTGTGGACGGTGTAAAAATTCTGAATGTTGTGTGACTTTAAGAAGATCACTAAGGATTTAACAGCAAAAATTCAATTGAATTTTCATTGGAATAAATGAAAGATTTTTAAAAAGTCTTAAAAATTTTGCTACTGACCTAAGTGTCTGTCGTTTTTCTGACAAAATGCCAAGCAAGGAGAAAGGAGATAGTTTAAAAATAAAAAATAAAAAAAAATTTTGAGTAAAAGAAAAAAAATTCATTTTCTACTGAGGCTGATGGAAACCTTGGGGAAATAAATGGCATACATGAAGTAAACATACTCCCAAATAAACGTAAAGTAAACATAGAGAAGAACAGAATTGAACTGAAGGATAATGTTTTAATAAAGTATTCCTTCTTTTGACGGTTTGGAAAGTCCTGTTTTCCAATGAAGGTATATTGATAGTGTATTGTATAACCTAAAGCAGATATAATAAAAGTATAAAAGTGTACTTATGCAGTTTTATAAAATAAAAAGAAGTCTATGGAAACTGTTTACATGCTGTCAGAAAATTGTAATTGTATATCTATCCATTGCCATCACAAAATTTCACATTATGTTATGCTAACATTACTTGAGTTAGCTCATTATTAATTCTCCGACTGAATTATGAGTGGCAATGACTCTTAGGCCAAAAATTGTGAGGCATCATGAATCTCCATACCTGATGCTCTTAATCCCACTTTAAAAAATGTAAATAGTGAAATAACTAGCTAATAGATTGAACAAGAAAACCATTTTTACTATTTAACAGTAACAACTCAATAGAGTTGCTCAAGTAGAGCAGGATTATATTCATTACTTCTGGAGATGACTTACAGCAACCTTTTAAGGCACTAGATTGTCTTAAGTGGGTGGCTTATGCAGGATGATTATGCATCCCTTTCTTACTTTTAGTAGATTAGACTTTGCCTACTGATACTTGAATTTCATATCTTTTTCACATATTTAGTTTGCAGTGCTGTTTTTTCTTAAGAAAAAGTAGGTGGACTTGATCCTGATGATCACAATATCATCAACAAAATTTCTAAACCATGAATCTTTCAGTGATTCTGTGTCAGAGGCAAAGGGATGTCCAATGTGACCTCTTTATAGTTTTCAATGTGTCAGTTTTGGATGTCCAGATGCAGATCAAAAAGCTGCCTGTTAAGAATACTCTAATACAAGAATGTCTATTAAAATGAGCCAGATTTGTTTTTGTGTTTATCAGAGAGTGAAAATCTGAAGCTGGAATGCTAAGAATGAAGTCCTAAAACAATGAATGAAAACAATTAATCCATCTGAAAGTTCAGATCTCAGTTCTGTGATGTACAAGAATTTTTGATCAGAGCATGAAGCACAACAGACTTCAGTGGGAGAAGAGATCTGTTCCTGTGGACTGGGTTTTAGCTTCAGCTTGTTTTGATCTTACTATTCTTCAGTAAGACCTCATTTAGGAAGTCGATGAATTATATATTTAATTTTATACGTGTGAAGCATGATTGCTTTCAGTGTAACAGCTGAGCATTTCAAAATGTGTTTAATTACTTCAGTTAATTAAGACAAAGTTTATTTTGATATGTTTACCGGGTTTTATTAAGTGCTTTGATATCTATGTGTGAAAGAGCAAACAGAGCTTAATGTTAGAGCTACACTGTGAACTGTTCTCCACTAGAGGCTACCATAACACTGTATGATATGCGTTCTGAGTGATTTCCTAAAATATTCCTTGTACAACTACGCTTGCTGTGGCAACCAAGCAGCTGAATATACTCCTGTCTGCATGAGCCTTTTCTGAAGTTCTACCTTGTGATCTTTAGTGAAAATGGAACATCTGGATCTGATTTGTGTTTTCTTAGATGTTATGCATCTTAATACTATTACTTGTATCCACTGTTGTAATGAAGCCTTGTTCAATCAAATTAGGTCGCATGAGAAGTTCCCTGATTACGCTACAGAAATTAGTTCATCTGTTTCCCAGTGATACGTCATTCAAGAATGACCTTGGCGTCGGTTACCTCTTGATAGGAGATAACAGCAATGCCAAGCAAGTGTATGAAGAGGTGAGCATCCATTCTAGCTGAGGAAAACACATTCATATGTCCATTTTTAAGATTGCCTGTGTTTAACTTCTTTAGTGGCGAAACATTTTGCATGTCTGTTTTTGAAGGATTAACATTGATGAGATTTATTTATTTTACCATCCATTTCTTGTTCTCTGGATTGCATTCAGACTTCCTGATACCATCATACTAAATGTTTTTTCCTCACAGAGAAACATACTTAATAATCCTTGGTTTCTTATGCTTTCTGATAGGCAGGTTTGGAATATATTGACAACATATGTAGATGTTACTTATATCTGGAAGGCATGGAAAGCAGAAATAAGCTTGTTTCTTTACAGGAATGGTGTCTTTTTCCATGTGAATACATAGTTGAGTACCTGCAAATCTATTTATCTGTAGCCTTTTTCCAGATTTTCAAAGGCAGCCTAAATGCTGTTTTTCTTTCATGATCCCATGATCCTTGTAGTGTGCCCTGTTTACTGGATTTTTATTGCTGTCTAGCAATTGCAGGCTGGGGGAAGGGTCAGTCCACTCCTGTGATGCAAGAACCCCATTCACATCTGGAAGCTCTATAATAGATGTGGAGCTTGATGTAACTGGTATAGCAAGAGCTATCAGATCCTGATCAGAGATGATATTGTTGGTGTTGGCACGCTTGTTCCAGGTCTTGTTTGGTGCATGAGTAGTATGATGATTTACTGGTTACACAGACTGAGGACAAGCCAGCATGATTGATACCTCCTCCTGAGAGCAGAGGCACAGTTTTCAGTCTCCACATCTGGATGTCTGAGGGATTCTTGTCTCAGATGGTTTCTCAGAGGGGTTGAGGGCATTTATCCCCATGCTTGGAAGCAGGAGCCAAACCTTGATAATCCTTTTCTGTCTGAAGCTCTTCTGACAGCCGCAGTAGTTGCCAAACTACTGTTTGCTTTGCTACTCTTGCTGCTCTGTAGGTCTCTCCTTAGTACGCTTCTGTTCAGTAATTTTTGGCCTGCTATCAAAAGTTAGCTAAAGCTAGAAAAAAGCTAGAAGAAGGTGTTTTTTGACCGTTATTAATCGAACATGCTTCTCATTTATGGCACGATTTTCCTTCACAACTTTTCAGTTGCAAGCAATGTAGATGTTAGAATTTCTCAGTAGCAATAATCATAGGATTTATTTATAATTGGAAGATGGTAATGAGTTTGTTATGCAGCTACTGTGAGATTGCATTTGATAGACTTCAGAAGAAGCTTTTACTACTTTTATTAAGGGTAGATATGCAAAATAAGAACTGGTCT
The DNA here is from genome assembly GCF_987193195.1 of Phasianus colchicus. Classification (NCBI taxonomy): domain Eukaryota; kingdom Metazoa; phylum Chordata; class Aves; order Galliformes; family Phasianidae; genus Phasianus; species Phasianus colchicus. Next base: position 59,323,764 of record NC_143438.1, on the reverse strand, counting down.
GGTTTCAGTATATTGTTTTCCATGCTTCCATAGTCTTCATCCAGTATAATTACTCTGTTTTACAGTTCACTAGTCAGTGAAATAGAACAGATCATAGTGATGTTCTGTCCTTGTAAAAGATCAACAAATAAGTGTCTTTTAAAAGGATTTGGATTTTTTTTTTTTAATCATGCAGATTTTGTCCATTTTCTGACTTTTCCTCAGGCTGAATTCTACTGTTGTAATGCAATTTTTTTTTTCCTTTGTTGTAATAAAGTATAAATTTACATGAAGAATTTTATGAAAGAAGACATAGTCAAAGACACAGGCAGAAGCTTATGTGCACATGCTTTTATTCTTGGTTATACCAAAAGCTTCTTTAATGTTTTTGGGCGGATTGCTCTGGGGCCATATGGTCTGCTCTTGAGTGCTCCACTCAGCTGTTGCAATGCATAATTAGGAAGTGACTGACATATGGTTTAAAGCTCTGCCATAGGTGCTGAGGCTCTATGCGTAGTCAACACAAGTGAGGCAAACTATGGTAAGTTGTTCTGGTGACCTCCAAGAAAAATCTTCTTCCTGTGAGTTAAAAAAAACAAACAAACAAAAAAACTAGGACAAATTAGTCATCTGCTAGGAAACAAGGCATCCCAAACAAGAGCCTAAATTCAGTGCTGCAGAGTAGATGCCTCTAGTATTTATGAATCCTCTGTTTCAGTTACCATGATGAATGAAGTATTTTTTTAATGCAGAGGGCATATATGTGTAGGAAAAGAGAGCAGAGCTCAGCTCATTCTTAAGGGAGCATACCTTGGGTTTGACTTTAGAGTCTGCTTCTTGCTAATTTCCATTACTTTCTGTGTAGTTGTCTAACATGGGAATGGTGTACTTTGGAACTTGCCTGAGGAGAAAAAGTTGGGCTGGAGGAGAATCTAGACTCCAAGTGTCCCATTTACAGCAAATGTACTGGATGCTTTGGAAGAGAGAACAGTGATCTTGTTTGCTTCCTGTTGTAATGTTATAGTCCAAACTCAGTGTTGACTGTATGTTAGGCATGGGCTGAGCAGGCATTACCCACTCTACACAGGCACTCAGGACTACGTTGGGATTGCATCGTGCACCATTTCAAACCACATTAAACAGCTGACATCATCTCTAAAAAACTGAATCAGTGCCCAAGAAATCCTAGTGAATGAAAGCTTTCTGCTTCACATTTAATGGCCAGCTTGCTTATTTTCCCATCAACTTCACCCCTTTTTTATAACCAGATTTAAACATTGGAAACTAATCAAAATTGTTTCTAAAAAAAGTGGAGAAACTAATTTTGTCTTTGTAAAACACTTTGTTAAAGTGTTACGATCAATTTTTTTTTTCAATAATCTTAAATGTGTTCTTTTTACAGTAGAAGTGATGTGTATATAAAATGCTAAACTTCAGATCAAGACAGCTGTGTACTTTGAGCTGTAGAGTAGTGTGATTTAAGATGATGATACAAAATACACTTTTTAGTTGCATTTAGCAGATTTTCTGCTGAACTACAAATGAAAAATGGTGTCCAACTGGAGAGGATTTCAATTTTGCCAAATGTTAATATATTTTCTTCTGAACATTATACCCAGCTACATTGAAACATAACATTGACAGTAGTTCTCACAGAAATTAAAGCTATTTTTGTTTTCAAGTATCTACAGGTAGATAAAACACAATGGGGAGAATTTCCGTAGCAGAGTGAGTGAACTTATAGCAATTTTTCTGCCTGCCATTCTGAGTTATGTCTGCATGGCCTCAATGCAGTCATATACAGATGCATACAAACCAGCTCTGATTGAACTATTTCAGGTACCAAAAGCAGAATACCCACATTAACACACTACTCTGCCCTGGCTAATTAGCCACTGATAGCCCCAGAGGTTAATTTCTATATTCATGATTAATATTTAATGGGCAATGTGCGGTTTAGTAAAACTTATTTTTAAACATAATTAATATTGCATGCAGCAACAGCAACAGAGTAATACAATTTACATTAAATACTTCCAGTGTAATTTCTGCTGATTGTATCTCTTCACTTCTCTTTAGGGGCTCTGAATGTAGATCATGCCTTAATGCAACCCGGCAGAGTTTAAATGAACTGTAATATAGAAAATTCTCTTCTGTCTTAATTAATCAGATAGCTTTATCCTATAGTTAAAGGAACTGTAACAAAATTATATGACTAATAAATATTTCTGTCAGTCATTTTTATTTCACCAAGCAGGTACAGGTCCTGGAACAGAATGCTTCTATGCAGAATGCTGTATGCATAAAGTATAAAACTCATTTGGTGGTGCCAACTTAGTGGTCAACCTGATCCATATTATGAATTACAAAGTTCATTTTTGCTAATACCATATTACAGACTTCAAATAGATTCTCAAAATTTCTTCATAGTGGTTTTTTTCTGTAAAACTATATGAAATACTCCTATTTTTAAGCCATAGCATTTATACCCATGTAGCGCTGATTTTGTTTTTGCTTGGATGTATTTTTTGTGTAATAATGTTAGAGAAAGTAAAGAAATTGACCCAAAGGACTTGTTATAGGTTTACTTCTGATTGTTTTGATTGAAGAATTAGGCTAGACAGTGGCTGGAAAAAAGGGTAGGGAAATGGCTATAATGTATGCAGATATTTTATGCGTGGCATGAGCTTACTAGTTTCAAAAATGGATTTAGAGAAGAGAGACTATGTGTCTGCATCTGTATCAGTCTCTTTCCTTCTGCTGACTTCTAGGCACTTGTGCTGGTCTTCACAAACTGAGGATTTGTCCCGATTGGACTTTTCACCCTTATTTATTTACCAACAGATTTATCTTGACCATGTAATCGATATCACATGAAGCTTCATATGATACTGAATATATACACACAAGGGCTGCTGCTCTGAAAAATAATGCCTTCTGTTTTTCTATGTTGGCCCACAGCATCAGAGGTGGATGCTTGTTGGTATGGTCATAGAGGTCGAACCTTACCACCACCATTTTGTTACATTCTGTTGCCATGTGACAGATGGCATCATGGGGGCAGTCGGATACAATGGTGGAAATGTGTAGGAAGTGTGTAGGAAGCAAAGGAGTGAAATTCTTCTCTGAGGGGAAAAAATGCCACCTACTGATATTCATCTGAGCTTACTGAATGTTTATGGAGAGCAAAACAGTGGATGCCAGAGCATGCTGAGGTGGTGGATGGTGCAGGTTTATTGTGAGTGCAGCATGTAGGCTCTTGGTCATCGCTGGTGGAAGTGCATGGCCTATGTTGAATAACAGTGCTTTGTCCTGAGAATTTGTTCTATCAACCAGTGTTACTGTGCTCTTTGTATTTCTTGTAGTTTCCGTGGAAATAAACAGGAGGTATTAGTTTCAGAGCAACCTACATATGTTTTATATTTATAGTATGATAAAAACATGGAGCTGGAAAGTAGATCAAGCATTCTGTAATTTTTATTTTTTTTTTCCCATGGCTGAGCCACAGACTAAATGCACTTAAATTATCCAGTATTGTTGGGAGTACGTTTTAGAACTCAGGCTAGTCAGCTTCACACTTCCTTCCCTTGAAACACTCCCCCGTACAGCGATCCTCTCTTATAGCTTTCCCTGTGCTCACAAATTTTTTCTCTTGCACTGGAAATATCCATCTGTGCCTAATGAGGATCAGATTTCTTACTTGCACATGGGTTCTCCTTTTCTGCAAAGTTAACAATGTTATGTTCTAACTCAAATATGTCTAAATTTTCTTCAGGGTACAAACTCTTTTAGCTTAATTAAGCACACTAGGTCTTTGAGTGCAGCACACAACTGTCAAGGAATGATTTATCCATCATCTGGTATGAAAGCATGCTGAATCACTTGAGGTACCCTACTAGTCTTTGCATGACTTTCTGATTGCTTTCTCTTGGACAGGAAAGTGTAAGCTCTTCAAAGAGAGTTCTTACTGTTGCGTTGAGAATGGTTTTTGCTTTGCCTGGTTTGTACAGCCCCATCTCGTGATACAAGCATTATTTCACAGCATGTTTCTAAATAGCAGTCACTGTGCTTCACAGCATAGTATGTTCTCTCTTTTCAAGACTAGTTTGCCAGTGTAAACCTAACACATTTTAAGCTATTCCAGGCATATTACCACACTATTCTTCTCGTGATCTTCTGTAGACTTGTTCAAAGAGAAGCTGCCTTCCTTTACATTAGTCCTGTAATTTAGCATGTCATAACTCAAGACAGAAGGTGGAAGAGGAGGCACAAGAAGGAAATAATGCAATTCAGAGAAGCCAACTGGAATAATTCTACATATGAAAATTCGAAGTTTGGTTTATAATAAGTTATTTGGGAGAAAGATAAATGTAAAAGTATAAAAGTACAGGAAAAGCAAGAATTTATCTGTCCCAGAGATGAAAGAAAATCTAATTGCATTACTAAATAGTAATTTGTACACAGACTTGTTAATTTGTATAGATTCATATGTGACTATTTAATTCCTTTGCCCTCAAACAGGTTCTACGTCTGGCTCCAGATGATGGCTTTGCCAAAGTACATTATGGCTTCATCCTGAAGGCCGAAAACAAAATAGCAGAGAGCATACCTTATCTAAAGGTAAATATTTTACCAATATGAAAAAAAAAAAAAGGAAAATCATAATATACATAATCTGTCAAGCTAGAAGCAATCTAATTGCACATCACAATTAAAGCTGTGCATCAGAATTGTATTGCTATATCACTGCCAATAAAGGGAACAAGCTTATACACTAAGATGCATCAATTCTTAAACATCAAATATTGGTTCTATTAGTACACAGCTGAGTGTCTCTAATTGTTTTGAGGCTTGCCGTATGCTGCAAACTAAAGGTTCTTGAGAGATCAAAAGAGAAAAATTGCATATGTCTGAGCATTTGGAAGAAATACTATGAAACAAAATCTTAATTTACAATAACCAGCTTTCTAAAATGGTTGTGTACGTTTATAGTAAAGTGTTTGTCTTTGAATACAGCTCTATCTTGGACTGGGGTAAGAAGCCATGGGATTTTGCAAACTGATAACATTTTTTAAGGGCTTTTCACTGAATAATGTATTCATTCAACCTAAATTCATAGTTATCATGGTAGTTACATTTTATGGCCAATTTCATAGGTTTTCTCTTGCATAGAATTGACAGGCTATATACAACAATAACCTCTTAGAAGTCCCACTGAAGTTTCTTTTCTACTGTTCTATTTCTATTGTTGTTTTTTTTAGGAAGGACTAGAGTCTGGTGACCCTGGCACAGATGATGGACGATTTTACTTTCATTTGGGTGACGCCTTGCAGAGAATAGGAGACAAAGAGGTACATATTTAACATGGCCTTGCTTTAACATCTGGCAAATCCAGAATAAACTTCTGAGCATGGGCTCATAGTCAAAAACTTGAGTAGTCCATTTTAAGTAACAGTGCAGCATACTTGTGTAGAAGTCAAGATAAGCAATAGCAAAAAAAAAAAAAAACAAAAAACCAAAGAGCAATTTGCATGATGATTGTACGTGTTAGCATTCCTTCTTTTGCCACAGAATTGACCAAAACGTTTGACATTTATGTGGAGCTTCCAAAAAGAAAAAAAAAAAAAAATCAGAAATGAATTGAATGTGTTTTTTTGCCTGTTTTCTGCTCCTACAACTTGTGATTTTTTCCACCGGAGTCAAAATATAGTGACCTAAGTATATCATTTCATGCAAGTTCTCTCATAGCACTGATAACAGTATTCTATAAACTTTACCTCTTTCCCAAAGTTACCATGAGATTAATTACTGATATCAGTGATTGTGAGGAGGATCCTGTTTTGCTAATGCTGGACTGGAAAACCGTGGCTGACTGACATGTCTGGGATTGATGATTTTTCACTTTTTTCTTCTCAAAGTGTTTATACCTTCTGTGTAGTAGACAAATATCCCCAGAATCAAATGGATCCTAAGCTTTTTTCTATAGAATTTTGGTTAATATGTGTTTAATTGCTAACAAGTGTCATATTCTAGGCATACAAGTGGTATGAACTTGGATACCAAAGAGGTCACTTTGCATCAGTCTGGCAGCGCTCTCTCTACAATGTCAAGGGACTGAAAGCTCAGCCATGGTGGACAGCAAGGGAAACAGGTTATACAGAATTGGTAAAGGTAAGGAAGTTTGTCTCTGATTTTTTTTTATTTTTTATTTTTTTTTAAATAACGACTGTAATCTAAGGAGTGAAGCAGAGAAAATGCTTGGCCCTGAGCTCTGGATTACCGCCTGTGAATGCCAGACACCAATCTCAGACGGAGTGGAAGATTTCACTAAGATATGGTAAATTGAGCTCAGGTGTTTTAAAAATTGAGAATGGGGATAGGATGACTGAAATCATTACTAAATCCAAAATTTGCATGGTAGGCAACTATAATATCTCAATAACAGCAAATTTTGGCAGTGGCTGGGATACACATCATGAAATTTTTTGCTTACTCAGAAAAAGCTCTGTTCCTTCTCCCTTTTATAGTACTTGGTGTGGTCTTTGGCAGATTTTTAATTGCATAAGAGAAACAAGTGTAAATTTGCAGGAATGGATTTAGCAAGAGATAATGACAGAATTTTAGTTCTTAAAAGTGTTTTTTTATTCAGTATGAAGTGTATGGTTTGTTTATTATTCATAATAATAGTTTATATTTTTGAAATTTTGTCTATTTTTGACATTAAAGATCGCTAAGCAGGTCTTCTGTAACTCCAAAATATCAGTAGTAATAGTTTAAAAAAATTAGGAAGGAAGCACCCCTTTTGTGTATGTTTTGATTATTAGTGTGTGGTTTCAGTCTTAGAATCATTGAAAGGGTTGGAAGGGACCATAAAGATCATGTAGCTCTGACCCCCCTTCCATGGGCAGGGTTGGCACTCACTCGATCAGGCTGTTCAGGGCCCCATCCAACCTGACCTCTAGGGATGGCATAGCCATTATTTATGCAGGAGAATTTTACACTAATTTTATGAATTCTTCTGCACAACTAGTTAAAGTGCTTGTTTGAAGAGACAGTTTTGTTTAGAGTCTTTGTTTTCTTATGCTCAATTACATAATGAGTTAGAAACTTGCCATGAAATAATTATTGTATTAATGAAAGAGGAAATTAAAAAAGAGAGATCACTCCTTTTTGTGGTTCTGATGACAGTATGGATGATGCTGGGAAACTTACGTTGAAAAGTGGTTGTCAGCTGTAACAACATAGAAAACATAGAAAAGCTGTAACATAGAAAACAATTAGCTTTGTGGACTAGCATATGGAAAATTCATTTAGAGTTGTGCACCTATTGGAGTCATTCTTGAGGTACAAGCAAAAATAGATACTTCGTATATAGAGGTGATAGAGGAACTAGAAATCTATTATTGTCCTCTTGACAAAAATAAGGAAAGTATATTTCACATTAGTAATATGAAATGTTTTAAGGATATCTCCAGTTAAGAGAGTACTCCATAGCGCTAGAAGTTTTTGTCATTCTTTTAGGTCTTTCATTAGCAATATGTTCAAGATAACCTTGCAAGTTGAAAGCATAAATCCAAAACGTATAAGTAAAAAAGAAAATTGCATTGTCATATTTGCCCCATAACTCAAAAAGTTCTTGAATTTGTGAAAAAGAGCAGTCTTGATTCCAATAACAATCAATACTTCAAGTAAAATTTGAAGCAGTGCTCTCCAGAAGGTAGCAGCAAACTCTTTTAAAGACATTTCTTTTATGAGTTTCTGAAATATTCAAGCTTCTGTACATGTCTTAGTTAATGGAGAAAAAAAAGGAGGGAAAAAAAAAGGCTTATTTCCCCATTCCATGCAGCTAAATCCAGTCAGCAGTTATTACTTATTGCTTCATCTCTGTACATTCCTGTGTCACTTGTGCAGAATGCATGGGAAATGCTTTCAAATCCAAACAATAGTAGTCAGTATTGAGAATTGTTTTATGGAGGATGAAGCACCGGAGGTGTGGATGTACTCTCCCTGTATTTTGCCATTTGTTGTTACATGCAAACAGAATATTTTCGGTATTCTGGTAGCTTAACTGTCCTAATGGAGGATTTATTCATGACTAGCTGAGGCAGTGCTAAAGCCAGCTTCTCTGACATATTCTGACAGCTCTGTCTTTGTTCATTCCGTTAACCAACACAGCTATAGTCAGTAACATGTTAGAGCACAGACCTTGCTTGATTTTGTTATAAAGGGTCACAAGGTTCCTTGGGATTATAGATGGAGATGTTTTTTGATGGTGACTTACTTTTTCCATGGAAAAACTGTAGAGGAAAGTTGTCTTTTTCAATACTCCCAGTTTAATAAATCTACTGAGTGGCATACTGTTCACATAGCTATATAAGGACATGAGGTAAATTATCTGTGCTAGTCTAGTCTAGTGTGGATCTAGTTTAGAAGTAAAAGAAGAAAAAACATTTCCAAAGGGCAGTTCATTGCCACTATGTTAAATTACTTTCTTAGGATGACATCTCTTCATTTCTCGTGTTAACTTCCCTGCTGCTTTACTTGGGGAAAAAAAAAAGATAAAGTAAAAGCCTAGATAACTAGACTTGATATTTAACCTTCTGATGAGCAAGGTTGAAGAAGACAATCTCATTTTTATTTAATTCTCTATGAACTGCTAGCCAGGATGTCTAAGGAAGAAATGTTTTGTTTAGTTACTTAGAAGTTACTTCAATAAAGAAGGAGGTGTGCAATGGTGGTAAATCCTAATTAGTGGTACCATGCTGGTTCAAAGAGGATCTTTGCATCTCTCTAGCTGCTGCCCATTAATGCTTACTTTTCCTTTGTTATGTTATTTGTAATTTCTTTGAAAGAGTAGGAAGGAGGACCTGATTTTCAGAGAGCAGAAACTGTAAATCTTTAAGTTAGGAAGTGTGTCAAGGAACTTAGGCAGAAATGTTTCTGATCCACAATAGTTCAGGGCTTTGGATCTGGAGATTCAATACATTTATTGTTTGAGTTCAGCTAAGAAGTAATTTTGTTTTTATATTCAAAAACTTACTCTCCTACCCTGAGGCAGTTAGTTTTCCTTTCCAGGTCTTACTTAGTTTTTTGCATTCTCTGTTGTCCTTTGTAGAATCTCAGTATAGCATTATTTTTCTGTTCTGGTAATCGGTTAGAATAATAAGTAAAGAATTGCAGTGCTATTATATCTCAGACACTTTTCACCAGGTTGAAACTAACACATGGGAAATGATCTAGGTAACTTTGCCCTTTCCTCATTTTGAGTCTTATGATTTTGTAAAGGACTACACGGATGCTTTGCCAACAATGTACTACAGTGAACAGTGTACTACAGCTTATTGATTAGAGTGGATCTTGTATAGACAATTTTCACTGATTGTTTAGACTTTATTAGTTAAAAGTCTCAAGTGCAGCAAGAAAAATACAGAAAGAATGAAAGTACTGGCAACAGCACGTATCCATAATGTTTTTGGTAGAGAGACATCTAGGACTAGGAAGTCTGGCTAATACAATCTGGACACTCATATTTCATGATGAAAATTAACTGAAACATGCATTTAAAGTGTGGGTGGATGCTTAAGAGAGCTTTGTGTTGAAAAGAGCAAGATGATGCTTACGCATGCTGATGTTTAAGCACTGCAAGCAACTGAATGAGTGCAAGGAATTATTTTAGATAGCTTTAAAAACTGGCCCTTGCCTGGAGGTCATCAGAATTCTCCAAACTGTGATTACTGTGAATGCTTTCTTACTCTGTTTCAGTAACAAAGTGAAAGGGATTGGAGACTTACCATTATTTTACTTTATAGCTCCATGGATTATAATGCACATGTGGTCAGTGGTTATGCCTCACATGGGGGGTACTAAACTCTTAATCTCTGTCTGTGGCATTTATGACTATGCCTTGAAAAGTGCTTGATAGCACAGAATAAACATTTTTAATATAGTCACACATAAAAATAAAACAATATTAAGAAATCCCTGTTTAAATTTTGTAATTTCTTTGCCAATAAAATCTATGCTATTGCCAGATGTAAAGCAACTGTAAAGGTCCATTATTGTTAGGAACTGTATTTAAAAAGCCATATGGAGGTTTATGGGAATCAGCTGGTAAGAAACAAGTACATATGCTCCAAATGCTGTTCACCACCTGATTCTTCACTTGAAAGGAAAATATTGCGCCAAATATGATATGAATCTGTTGCAACCTGAGGCTTGTGTCCTTACATATTATAGAGCATGAACATATTTTTTTCTGTAGATACTAGCTCTTGGATCAGTAGCCTGAAATCCGAGTCCTCAACTTAGCTACTGTGTTTTAATGGTTTTATGCATTTGCAGAATCACAGAGTTGCAGGATTTGGAAGAGATCTCAAGAGACTGTTGAGTCCAACCCCCTGCTAAAGCAGGTTCCCTACAATAGGTCACATGGATAGGCATCTAGACAGGTCTTGAATATCTCCAAAGAAGGAGACTCCACAATATCTCTGAGCAGCTGTCACCCTTACTGCAAAGAAGTTCTTCTGCATGTTAATATGAAACTTCATATGTTGAAGTTTTAGGCCGTTGCTCCTTGTCCTATCACTGCGCACAACCGAGAAGAGCCTAGCCTCATCCATTTCTTCCTGTCATTCAGTGTATGCCTAAAAGTCTGTAACATCAGGGAGATCAGGGCTGAGCTGCGTTCGGACTCCTGTAACCTTCCCTTCTACCTAGGACTTGTGAATTACTCATACTAAAGCATTATCAGTTTGTTTTATAGATGATGGTCCAGTTTCTCAAGAATACAGAAAGACTATTGATTTCAGTGGCAGTTACATCTAAAACCATTGAGGAGTTGGCTCAAAATCAATAATATGTATTCAGATCACTTGGATGCAAAAGTGCTAGGGAAGGAGTTTTAAAGACAAGGACAGTCACAGAACTTTGCAAGCTGACTTTCAGCTGGTCACTTGTGAACAGTTAGCAGTGACAAAGCTGCCATTAAGGACGACAACTTGAACTACCAGTACTCTTCATGCACCTTTTAATCTGCATGGGTGAAAACTCCTTACGTTTTTCCAGGCAAAGAATTAGGTGTCTGAGGAAACAGGGATGTGTTGTTTGTATTATCTTTCAAAGTTTTCCAGTTTTGTTTATCTGTATTGCTGTTAAATGAGACCTATATAAATGTAAGCTTTTCATTTGTTTCTTTTTCTCCAGCCTGTAAAAAAATCAAGTATTCAAGCTAGCATTTCCTCCTATGGAAATGGTAGCACTGAATCATTGATTACCTGGAATTTTTTCATCTATTTTATATCCTATATTTCAGAAAAATCAGTTATACAAAGATATTCTTGAAAACATTTCTTCTTAATGTTAGCCACTGAAGGAGAGTTATGGAAATCCATCAGTGGGAGAGAATAGAATGACTGCAGCAGGAAAATTAATGGTTTTCACTTTTATTGATGGATGAGAGAATGCAGTTTGCTAGAGGGAAAAAAAAAAAGAGAGAGAGAATACAGTAACAAGTGCAGTCCTAATTTTCATAGACCTTAACACGTATAGAAAGACTGTAGTGAGAGGTAGTCTGTGTATTACAGACAGCATGTTCCAGCCATAACTTTGTTTCCTGAGCCTTTTATGGTATTTCAGTGTATGATCTGTTTTGCAGGATGCAACTGTTCAGTTTAAATGGGAAAGGCTAAAACCTAAAATTTATGGCTGAAAAGGGTCAATTATATCACCTTGTCTGACCTCTGTTACAGAGACATTGGAGTTTTGACTTTACACACTGTACAGATATGTTGTGGGAACACATCTTAACCTGTTTGCTGTATGAAATCGATTGAAAATGTCTTACAGAAGTGCTTTGTTCGGGAGCACAAAGACAAAATGAAAACTGTTCACCCAAAATAAGGTTTAGCAAGTAAAGTAAGTAGCTGGGAAATGAAAGTCGTGTCATTATTATCTAGATCTATTGTCGAGCTGTGAGTTTCTCAATTCTATTACTGTAACATTAAATGGACTTATTACTGGCAGAATGCAAGGTTTTCTAATCTGCCTGATTTTTACAAATAGAATATCCTAAGGCAGCAGAGAAGAGCAGACATGTTAATTCCTACAGTCTTTTGGGTTTGGTGTGTATGAAGTAGTTTACACGTTGTTAATGGTTGTATCCATAAATTGTCACCTGACACTTCAAGTTGTATTTGATCATTTTCAACAGCATCACAATGTGTAAGTGCATCTTTGCAGACCTTTTTGAAGGTTTAAATCACAGCTGTCAACTGAAGTAGCTTGTTTGCATTTGTCCTCTTTGAACTGAGATGTTCTGTCAACGCCTGCAGTTTCAGTTTACACAGTGGTTTTCCAGTTGCAAGAGTGCTTCTAGGTAACATGTGCTATGTTTGAGAAGACCAGTACTCTTTTTAGCTTGCAAAATAAAGTCATCTGTTAAAGTGCCCTTCGGCTAACCAGAGCAGGTAAAGTCAGGCCTTCTCTGCAATTGAAATTGCATTGAAGTTGTTAATACTAGTATAATTCAATCTGAATAAGAATGCTGTGAAAATTGTTCCTGCCTTAGCGTGACAGAAGAAAATAGGTACGTATAAGGAAACTTGATAATAATGATGAATATTTGTGTGTGCATGTGTGTGCTTTTTTAATTAGAAAGTTAATAATGGAAGCCAAAAAAATAAAAAAGTGAAATGCAGTAAGTTCTCAGTGCAGTAACATGGCTTTCATAACAGTCCTTAGAAAAAAACTGGAAGCTCATTCGTGATGAGGGGCTTGAAGTGATGGATAAAAAAAGAAGCCTCTTCTTGCCTGAAGATGAGAATCTACGAGAAAAAGGAGACTGGAGTCAGTTTACTTTATGGCAACAAGGTAAAACATTTCGTATTTCTCTTTCCCCAGTTTCACTTTCTCAGATTAATGTAGTGTAAAAAGGAGTTTTTCCTGAATGTTTTTGTTTGTTTGTTTGTTTTTGTTTTTTTTTTTTCAAATCCCTGAACCTGTTCTTTAAGTCTGTGGGGGAAGGGAGCTAATAGAATACTGTCTGAGACCCCATTGACAGTGAACATGAATTCTTATTGCCCACAAGCTCCTGTAACAATCCATTCAGGGTAACACTCACCTTGTGGCAGGGCTGCCAAAATTTTGCATGGTAATGCATAGTAGAGATCATCCTGAAGGAAGACAGGAAAGCAGAAGACATATCCTCAATGTCTTATTGCCCACTAGGTGAGGTCCGTTGTTCAGAAATGGTATGGGCAAAAGAATCTGAGCTCTAAAAAGCCTGCTTGTCACTGTGCAGTGGAAAGCTTAATTACAGGGATGACCTGAATTTCTTAAAAGACTCTGCATGTGAAAGAGTCCTGTAAGATAAAATATTAACGGCAAGGGTCTACCAAAATAGGTGGTGAAATGATACAATATTGTTGGCATTATTTGTCTTTTTAACAATTATACTTCAATGATGAACTTAATCGCTAATAAAAATATAACCATACTTTTAGAGTCACGTTTGAATAGGTAGAAAGCCTACTCTTTTCAAATAATTTAAAAGCAAAGAAATGGCAGGTTGCTCTGACGTTACAACATGTAAGCTGGCATTTCTGTTTTGTAATTTGAGAAATGTGATTATGAATACTTACTGATTTTGGTGTCAGCCCTCTGGCAGCTTTGTTGCTGTTCTGCAAAGTAGAAAACAAGGGACTGTTTGTTCATTGCATTTATTAGTGCTACATCACTTATTTTCACTAGGAAGAAAAAATGAGAATGCTTGTAAAGGTGTTCCAAAAACGTGTGCTTTATTGGAAAGATTCCCAGAAGCTACGGGCTGCCGAAGAGGACAGGTACCTGGCAGACTTCTTCATTTTTGCAGATCCCTAAGGCTGGGAGCAGGTGATGCTGAGGAATGTGTATAGAAGGACACATGAACTTGGTGTATTTAGCAATGCCACAGACACTCAACAAAGTTAATACTGTAAAAGCCTTGAGCAAATAAAAGGTAAAATATATTAGCTAAAGGTTGCTCATGGAATTTTTAGTTGAACCAGTTTTTCTTGTGATCATAAGGAGCTCATGCTGGGTAAGTAGTTGTTTACTGTGGGTCAATAAATTACTAAACTTAGTCTTAATTATGTATTGTGATACACAGCTAACCCTGCTTTGAGGTGGTCAGGCTAGATCCTTTCTAACCCAAGTTTGCCAGTGCTTATTCTCAGCTGAATGTACAAAACTAAATCAGGGAGCCAGACTCTTGCTATGATAACCTTCACAACTTACCCCAGTCTGACTGTGTTAGGTGGAATGAGAATCACCTCACAGAAGCCAAACAGTGCCACTGTCACATAAAGGAAGGAAACTTTGCATCCATGGGCTGTGTCCTTGGGTGTCAACAAAATTAGTTTCATGCACTCGATCTCTGCTGATTACGCTGCTACAAATTAACCTCATTAAATCATGCAGAAGATTTCTATACTAGGGATAAAATATACATATGCCACTGAATGGCCCAACAGTGATAACAACTGATTCTGTAGATCAGAATTTTTTTTTCCAAAGAAATTATTAAACCTGTAAGCTTTAGCAAGCAAAACAAAGGATACTGAAGTTGAAAACCACAGTGCATAATCCTGATTCTTTTGTGTAAGTGTCCAGTTCCTTCATTAGACTTGCTTTTGTGCAGAAGAACACTGAATGGCCAGTGTTATGACAGTGAATAAGGCTGTTGTTTCATTAGTTTGTTACAGAAGCTGGTTGAAGTGAATGTAACTGATGAAAGAAATCATTACAATCAGTGTGGCAAATCCCAAGAAAACTGCTTTCTGTGGCATCCACAACTGAAAACAAATCTATCCCAGAGTGCAAAAAGCTACTTCTATGTTCATCGTTTTTGGCACCCCAGTGTACCCCAGTAAAACTCCTCAGAGTTTTAGTTTTCAACCACAGTATAACCTGTCTGTAGTTCAGGAATATTTGATGATATACATGTAATTCTTGAGTGCAGCACATGTGTGTGTTTATGTATATATATGTCACAGACATACCTAAACAGATATGTGGAGGCAAATTACATACATGACAGTAATAATTCCCACAATGCAAGTATTTCTAGCATTAGAGAAGTATTTCTGTGGGATATTAGTAATTTCCCTCCATAGCCAGTAGTGGAGTTATTCGAGTTTCTTCAGATCTGACAGGGTAAACAAGCTAATGTATCTCACTGTAGCAGAGGCAGTGTAATGGAGCATCTGTGTGTGCCACAGCCACTCCATCTACTGGAGCTTATTGCTTGCTGTTGTAAGATATCTCCAGTAAGATCAAACCTCAGATGTTGGGAACAGCTTAGGCATTAGGCGTACATTCCTTTATGCTCATTTTGTTGTAATTGGAAGGTTGGGAATGTCTTAAAAATAACAGGATTTAACAAAGCTACACTGAAAAGGTGCTCCTCACCACTGTCACGTAATATTCATTCTTTTCATTGGGCCCTTGTAGAATCACAATGATAATATCCCTGCTGAGCCTTCCTTTCTCCAGACTGAGCATTTCCATCTGTCTCAGCCTTCCCTTCCATTTCTGAGGCCATTGCTTATCTTTGTGACCCTTCACTAGACTTGCTCGATGTGTTTATGTTTATCTTGGAGTGAGTAGCCCAGAACTGGACCCATCGCTGAGAGTGCTTGAGAGTAAGGATCGCCTACCTCAACCTGCTTGCAAGGTTATGCCAAAGGCAGCCCAGGAGGCTCTTGGCCTTCTCTGCTGCAAGAACATGTTGTTTTAAGCTGTTGTTTACAAGTACCCTGAGTTCTTTTTTTCTGTGAAGTTGTTTTCCAGACAGTTGTTCTATAGCTTGTAGTGATGCATACAGTTAGTTTCCTCCAGTGCAGAACTTTTCATTTCTTTGTTGAACTTCGTGAGGTTTGTGTTTCTTCCAATCCTCAACTTGTCAAAACCCTTATGAACGACAGCAAGAAAAAAACTGGTGTATAAGCCTTTTCTCCTTGATATTTTATCCTTGACAAGAGATGTACTCTTTCCCTTCATCCAGGACATCAGTGAAGCATAAACAGTATTGGACCCAATACTGAACCCTGGGGTTTACCTCTGGTGAGCTGTGGGTATTGTGCTTTGATCACAGCTCCTTGAGTCTGTCTGAACTGCCAGTTTTCAGCCTCCTTCACTGTCAGTTTACCTATTTTCCACTTCATCAGTTTGTCAATGAGGATGTTATTGGCAGACAGTGTCAAAAGCCTTACAAAAGTTGAGCTAAACAATACCTACCAATTTCCCCTCATCCATCAAGCTAGACATCTCACTGTAGAAAGCTGGTTAAGCATGATTTCCCCTTCGTAAATCCATGCTGACTGCTCCCAACCACCTTTTCCTTCATGTGTTTGAAAATGGCTTCCAGGATTACTTGCTCCATCTGTAAGATAAAACTGACTGGCCTGTAGTTCCTCAGATCCTCCTTGTTGCCCATACTAATGACATGAACATTTGCTTTCTTACGGTCCCTGGGAACCTCCCCTGCTGTAGCCTTTCAGAGATTAAGGCTGGCCTTTTGACATTATCAGTCAGCTCCTTCAGTACTCCTGATTAAAACCTGCTAGGGTCTATGAAATGATTTTTTGAGTTTGTTCAATGTTCCTTAACACGAGTGTAAGTCTTTGCACCAGTCTTCTCCACTGTTCTTAGGTGCCTGGGATTCCTGTAGGTCAATCTTACCATTAAAGACTGAGGCAAAAAAGGCATCTAGTGCCTTAGCCTTTTCCATGGGCTTTGTCATCAGATCTCCTGCCATGTTCAGCCGTGGGCCTGTGCTTTTCCCATACTTCCTTTTATTGCTGATGAACCTGTTGAAATCTTTAATTATGCCCTTCAATTTAATTTCTAGATCTCACCAGATGAGCCTTGACTTTCTTTCATCCCTGCACACTCTGAGTATGTTCATCTGGGGTAACCTCACCCTGCTTTTTTCTCTTGTATGCTTCCTCTCTTTATTTCAGCTTTTCAGTATCTCGTACTTCTTAACTGTGGGGATAGACTGTTCTTGAGCTTGGAGGACATGATCCTTAAAAATAAACCAAATTACCTAGACTGCTCTTCTATGCAGCACTGCGTCTTTTGATATTTTTCCTAGCAGATCCCTGAATAAACCAGTCTGCTCTCTCAAAGCTGTGGGTAGTACTCCAGCTTTTTGCCTGTCTTCCTATTCCTATGATCCTGAACTCCATCATCACATAGTTGCTTCAGCTAAGACTTTCAGTAGCCTTCACAATCTCATTGTTATCTGAGAGTGACTACCAGCCAGTCGCTCTGGCCAATGCATGTCTTGTGCCTCCTGTAGACCATCCTTTTAGATGTTAAGTGTGTCTGCAGGTCTTACATTGGATATGGGATGTTTTTCCACTGGCACATAGGAGATAATTCATTTCAGCCCAAAACAAAATGAAAAATATACATGCACATCCACAGTACTGAACACCTTCAGGATGTGAGAATACACAATTATTGCTGAGAGTAACAGAAGGTGATATCATCGTGGAAGAGATGCAATGAAGTCCTGAACTCAAAGCAGTATAGTTGTGAAAATGGCCTTGCTGAAGACTTCTCTCTCTTCTTGCAGATCAAATATTCTGTCATGCTTCCAGGAACTCATGTTTGGCCTCACACAGGGCCCACCAATTGTCGGCTAAGGATGCATTTGGGCTTAGTGATACCTAAAGAAGGCTGCAGAATTCGATGTGCCCAGGAAAACAGGTATTGTCTGGGATTTTTGGTTCGTTGGTTGTTTTTGTTGTTATTAATTTTCCTCTACCATCCTCAGCCCTGAAAAGATATGTGGTAATGTGTCTAATGAAAAGAAAAAAAAAAAAAAAGGATGTTTTACTGATCAGGAGGTGCTGTGTATTTCTTTAAGCAGGCAACTTGCACCCTTGCTCTTGGTATAAACATATCCATGTCAGTTGTCAAACAAACAATGCCAGAAGAATCTTTAGAGACATAGCTGCTCTTTTTGGGTTAGTGTGGGAAAAAATGTTTTTTTGTCCATGAAATCTGTGTTTACCTTTACAATGCCAATCTCATATACTTGCCAAAAGAATTTTCTATCTGATCTATTTTTTGTTTGATTTGTGTTTTTGTTATTTTGTTTTTGTTTGATTTTCTTAAATTTTGACTTTGAATTCTATGCTCTTTACTTACAGAGCAACAGCTATTGCCCTGTTTTCACCACTGTAACCAAATATTATTGTATGTCTGCAGAAACCTTATTCCTAGCATTCATTCTAATTCAAGATAATTCAGTTAAAAAAATATTCCAGTTGAATTTTTATGTGACATTATATTTTCCTGTGTTTAAAAATATTAACTTTTCACAGACTTAACTTGCAGAATTAGGTGGACTTCTAATAACCCTTGGTATCTCGATATATTTATTTGGAATAGTGAGTATTTTGTCAAAGTGTTGACTTTGAATTCTTTTTGTGGTACCACTGTACAGTAATATTTGATATGATGAAATGAAGCGCCGCTCCTGTTTGCATGACTGCAATATGTGGCAAAGATTTTTTCCAGAACATCTGAAAATAACTACAACAAGAATTTTTTATAATTTTTGTAGATGCAATTATGCAACTGTTAAAAATGTTACTATAGATGTGTTAGGGTTCCTGCCAACATAACGCTGACTGTGTCAGACTGTTAAACTATAAAACCTATACTGCCTAGGTAGTGACAAATATGCTTGTTTCCATCATTTCAATCCAGTATCCAAAA
Organism: Phasianus colchicus; assembly: GCF_987193195.1. NCBI lineage: Eukaryota > Metazoa > Chordata > Aves > Galliformes > Phasianidae > Phasianus > Phasianus colchicus. The sequence continues at coordinate 59,305,017 of NC_143438.1, read as the reverse complement.
CAAGTTTAAGATAGATATTGGGATGAAGGTAGAGATACCTAATGGGCTGATAGATTAATAGGAAAACATGAATTCTTTTAACTGTGGGACATTATTGTGAATTCGGATCTACGGTGACTGAAAGGCATTATCACAGGTGGCTATTCTGTGCCTGTGTAAACAAAGTGGTGGTTTTGATTCCCTTCCAAGGTAGCAGGTGTCCACAACTCACCTCCCGTTATTGTAGCTGACCACTCTTCTTTGCCTTAATCTGAACAGAAGGGATAGTGATGTGGAAAATGAACTTAACTACCTCCCTTGGTTCCTCAACATCAGGATGTGTCAGAGCAGAGTGGAGAAATGTCTGTTGTTGCTGGTGTGCTGCGGTCAGAGCATTCCACTCACTATCTAAGCTTCTGAGCTAGGCTCATTTTTATGCATCCGACTCACTCATTTGAAATGTAAAACTCACATTCAAGAGGTGACCACAGTCTGTGCTGGAATGTCTTAACTGTAGTTGATTTTGGCAAGAGCTATACATTCGAAGAGAGGGTTTTCATTTAAAGTATGCCCAGTAATGGCAATGAAAAAGTGCTTTTACATCCCCTTCTCCACAGAAGCTGATAGAGGTGAAATGCTGTGGAAAGAAATTACGTCAGGAAGAAATCGTATCTTTAGCATTTTCATTTTCTCCTCTCCTAGTGGGTCAGAACATTAGGAAGCCATGGTTTCAAACAGGAGAGCTGGCACAAGTATGAAGGTTTGACAGGGCTTTGATGCCATTCTTCTTTGGCTTCCTGTCCCACTGCTACATGCACAATGTAGAAGATTTTGTACCCATTAGCTCTATGTCATCCAGTGTGTGTTTAGTGGGACAGTGCTACTATGCAGCTCATTCTTTGATGGACAGGCAACTCAGCTCTATCTAGCACTGTGATTTACTCTGTTACCTGCAGGAGAATCTTTTGATTGCTACCAGGAGCTTGTGCACCTCATTGTTATTCAGCACAGCTATAGTAATTTGAGGTCACTGGGGCGTTTTGAAGTCTTGAGGAAAGCCTAGGGTACAGTGTACAGAAATGGTAGGTAAATAATATCTAGTTATCAGAAATCAAACATCTGCCAGATGTGGTAATCGTGTTTTGAAACAAAGATGCAGAATTACAGCCTTAAGCAGAAGTCAGTCCAAAATCTCACCTGTAACGGGTGACGTAAGACCTGAACAGGTGATATAAAACTACTCCAAAGTGGCTTAGCACCATGCCAGAGTAATATTGTCCCCGTGGTCCCACTGTGAAGTGTTTCTGATACCATGAAGACATCTGGAAAATACTTATTTGCATACTAGTGGTGGGTTTTGTAATCTATGTAAAAACAGCTAATAGCTCAACTTTATGACTTCTTTGTTATGCAAAACAGCCCATCCCAGTATGATTGATGCAAATGATAGATCAGCTTGTAACCTCTGAAGTTATTTCATCTGTACTTGGAGTTTCTACTGTCTTTAACTAGGCTTACACTTTCAGAATATTTAGCGCAGTTTGGGCTTTGTTTAATCAAAAATAAACATAAAATCAAAACAACAACAGAAAACCCACAATTCTTTACCACGTTACAGCACTGAGTTGAGTCATACCAATGTAATTCTAGTGCAGTAGCAGAGAATCAGAGACTCGAGGCCCATATGACATAAAACATTTTTCGTATTGGATAGCTGACTCAGTAGCAGAAAAAAATACGTGATCATACTTTAAACCTGCAAAAGGTAATTATGTGGGCCTTCAGTGTTCGTGTGCAAGGCAGTATGATTTTTTCAGTGGTTATGCTGGTTGCCCACTGTTGCTTAAAATATGTTTAGGTTATTGTTTCAACTGAAATGATCCTATTTCAATTTCCACTTTCCTTCGGAGCATTACAGAACATCCCCATAAACGTTGATAGCTAAGTTTTGCTTTTGTTGACTTAAATGCTCAAAAATACCTAGATGACTTAGGAATCCAGACCTCATTTTTCACTGATTTTTTTTTTTTTTAATAGAAAATTGTTTTCCATTTGAATGAGCACATTTGAATGAGCTAAGCAATTTATTTCCATCTTTGATGACAAGATCTTTGCTTCTTTATCACTACTGTTCACAGTTTCTAATTTCCTTTAAGGGCATCAGTGTTCATAAACTGCTTCTCTTGTTGAAATACTTGATTATGCATTCATAGTAGGATGGCTTTAAGAGGTAACATTGGTTGTTACTGAGTTGACTGACTGTTATATCCCTTCAGATGAGACTCAATGAACAGTCAAACAAATGCTTCTGTCTTGCTGCAATGTAAAATAAATTTGCTTTGCTTGTACCACTGCCTAACTTTTTGATGGGTAAACCATGTAATACACAACTGCCTACTTGTATCCAAGTGGAGTAGGTAAGACTGTGATCTGAAGGGCAGTGACAGTGTGATGACATTATCTCTAATGTTCTCTGCTCATATGCTGATTTTTACAATATTAAGGCTGCAGGTAACCAGGCATTAAATATCTTCAGAATTATGAATTCAGATCTCATCAGGCTGGAGAAGTGGGGGAAATGAAGCTTCATGAAGTTCAACAAAGGCAAAGCCCTGCAATTTGATAACAGATAACAGTATAGGCTGGGTGGGTACTGGATAGAAAGCAGCTTTACTGAAAAGGGCAAAGAGTCCTAGTAGGCATGTTGAACATGTGCTCTTGTGCTGGAAGGCTAACCTCACACTGAACTGTATTAATAAGTGCATTTGAATCAGTTTGAGGGGAGCAATTTTTTCCCTCTTTTGCACTCCAAATACTGCATCTGTAGTACTGTGTCTGGTTTGGGACACTTCTGTGCAAGAAAGTCATTGATAAGTTGAAGTGACTTCCGTGGAGAATGAACAAGAAAAAGTTGGAGCATGTGACGCTTGAGAAGATGTTCAGAGAGGTGATGCCTATCATTGTAGATGTTAAAAACTCCACTAGATGAGAACCTGAGATATCTCTGGCCTCAGCGCTGCATCCAACTTTGCAGTAAGTCTTGCTCTCAGCAGAGGCTTGGAACAGATGACTTTCTAAAGTTTCTTCTGGCCTAAATTGTTCTGTGATTCTATACTTATAAAACAGAAAGAAATGCGGATATAAGCCACTGTTTATTCCCATCTCTATTTGCTTTTGATGTGGCTTTTAAATGTGGCCATTTTCTTAATTTCTCAAACAATGGAGGTGCTTAAAAATAAGCTGGTTTGTGTAAGTCATGTTTCCCTTTTTGAGCCTTAACAGAGGTACAGATCTTGGAAGGATTCCATTATTACAACTTGGTTTTACATGTGGTGAACAGTAAGCCAGAGTACTTAGGTCCACTTCAGTGATCTCTGCCCTAGTGGTACTTTGGAAGCAGAAGGGATTTATTATGTGGCCTCATGCTTTCAGTTTCAACATTAACAGTATAACCTGAATCAGTGTATGCTATATCACTGTGACATTCCTATGAAGAAAAATCTTTAGACTCTGTGCTTTAAATGGATTTATGGGATATGACTTATGTTCACTGAAATGATAAAGCAGAATCAGGACCTAATTGTGTTGTTCTGGTTTTCAGGAAAAAAAAAAAAAGAACAGATTTAAAGTAATTTATTTTCAAGCCATATTGCTCGTCGTTCCATCAGTTTCCATTACTCATTCAGTGTATATCTGATTAGAAAAGAGGGAGAAGATTACTATATTGGTATTATGCCGCCGAGTTTGATGAACACTCCTAGCTTATTGGACTAAACTCATAAAAATTAAATAAATAACAAATATTGCAAATGTCTGAACGTGTATGTGGGCACATGTGGCCATAACTAGGCAGAGGGAGAGAAAACAATCTTTCAATAAAACAAAGCTTCATTAGACTGATCTTCCTGTAGTTTATTTCAGTTAAATTTCTGATACTCCAGTATATTAATATTAGGTACTGAATTCCTGTCTGTGCAATATATGTTTAAATGGTTCTCATATGTAGGAGAACATCTTCAGAGCTGATGTATAGCTTGCATGCATCATGGCACTTCAAATACTGCACTAAAGCATGTTCTTTTTGTGTTGCAGAACCTGGGAAGAAGGGAAAGTTCTTATTTTTGATGACTCTTTCGAACACGAAGTGTGGCAGGATGCTGAAAGTTATCGTCTGATATTCATTGTTGATGTGTGGCACCCTGAGTTAACAGCACAACAGAGACGGACCCTTCCTGCTATTTAAGGGATTGTATCTGATGTGAAGAGCCAGAGGAGCTTTAACCTGACAGAGTATGCAAATAGAAACATGCAGGATTAATTTATACAGCATATGAAGAATGCTAGTATTGTAAGGGTTAAAAGAGATAATGACATTCTACAATCACAGAGGACTTGAGTTTAAGAAACAAAGAAAAAAAAAGAAAAAAAAAGAAAAGCCATGTTTGTTTCATACTGATATAGCACTGATACATATTGTTTTTCTGGCTGCAAGTCTGAGAATACAAGTCTTGTCTGTCAAGGAGCAATACAGGTCTGGATTTTCAAGCTGAGGAATGTGCAGATGTTTTTACTATGCCTGTATGATGTGTTCTACCTGCCTGGCCACATTCAGGCACAAGATTTGCAATAATACATCTGGGAAATACTTCCCAGGCTTCTTTCTGGGAAGCAGCAGGTATGGTATTTATAGACACATGCATCTAATCAGCTTTGATAATCATTGCGCAGTTGTAATGTTAACTGCTTTAGGTATAAAACATATCCCTATGTTATCAACTCTAGATAATGTGAATGGGTTGTGTGTTTTGTTGTTTTTTCTACCTGAATAACTATTTTTTTAGTATAATTATGAACAGATCTTCTTCAGTCAACCACTATTTTTAAAAATAATGTATATACAAAGTACATCTCTAGCTATAAGCATATACTGTACATTGTGCTGTAGCACAACAAAGGTAGTATATGAACAGATTTCTTATTTCCACCTGCGGCCTTCTCTTGCCTTCCTAGAAATGCAAACAGAAACTTGCATACTCTGCTGCTTAGTAGATCGTTGTCCTTCTAAAACAAAATAGTTCTCTTAGCAGGTAAACTTCAATTTTGTAAGGTGACTTTGGAAGATGTTGAATTGACCTAGTGGTGTTTTCCTTTTCTTGAAATGTATGGTACAATCCGGAAGCAGTGTTATCACAGCATAATTTACAGTATACTCTGTATTTGCTACCCAGAGTTTACTGTATGTTAAAAAAAGCCTTATTTTTAAGAGAGAAATCCTGTATGTTAAGCAGTTGGCTGGTTTTTGGTTCCTCCCTGTTTGATGGGAGATGGAAGGTGCAGAAGCCTCCACTGTTAATTTCTAAGAACACTAACAAAATAAACCAGAGTTTGCACAGCTAATGTTTGAAACCAACTGTGATCTACTCACCTGCAAAGCCGGCGGGGAGTGGATAGGTGTGCTAGGATGCTCGGGTCTGCTCAAGCTCATCAGGAATCGTGGCATCACTACTGAGGGTTGTGAGAGACAGGTACTAAGCAAGGAGACATTAGGGTTACTGAGTCTTCAGAGCTTTGGCCTCATGGTTTAAAGGACACTGAACAGTTGTCTTATTTGCTTAATGTTCCATGATTTTGTACTGCAGAGACTACACCATGTTGCCTAAGTACTGTAGGTATAAATAGCACATGCTGCATGACTGCCATATTTGCTAGGCAAAAAATATAGGCAGCAGCCTTGTATTCCCATAAATTGAACATTTTTCAGACTTTGTATTTTCTTAAGTAATCTTGTAATATCATGTATCGCATGACAATTGCACCATAAGCTGTTGTAACCCATTTCTGGAGGTGTGCACTTTAATTTCCTTTCTGACTATTAAAAAATAAATAGAACACACACTGATAAGCCCTCTCTGATCAAGAGTCAGCTTTAGGTAGTAGTGGTGATTAGACTTTAATTTGTTGTCCATATCAGCAATAACACAGAGTACCATCTGCTGTAAGGTGACAGTTCTCTGTGAATAATCATGGAAACTGAGAAAGATTTATAAGTTTCACACTTTAGAAAATACTTTTGGAGGCTTTACAAGAATTATATAAAACTGGAAAGAATGTACTTTTTATATTAAGAAGTCGTAGTACAATAAGAAAAAAAGTAATCCTGGTAGTTGTTGAGTCAGGCTGTGCTTTGTATCTCCATACACTTATCAAGCAGTAGAAATTATAAACTATTTTGCTATTCTGTAAAATAAAGACATAGTTTGTACTGAAGTAATGAAGAACTGTTTAAACCAAAATTAGTGGCTTAGGAATGCTTTTATTATTATTGCATTTTAGTTTCTATAGCACAGAGTGAACACTAAAGAAGTGGTAAAAACTTTGGAGCTCTATTTATAAGCAGACATGCTGTCCTGATTGTTCCTTTGAAGTCACATGCTTTATATATACCGATTGCAATTGGCAAATAGATCAAAGTTATCTACCTAGAATGTGTGTGTGCCTGAGTGGCACTGTTCATTAAACTGTGTAGTGACATATTGACCATTTGATATCTTAAGTGCCTTGAACGTGACAAGGTTTCTTGTGAATAGCTGCTGCAGCACTGAAGTGATTCTGCTCTCTGCCAACCTGTCAAGGAGCTGAGAGCATCTCTTTTTGTTAGATTCATTTATTGGATTAGATACATAAATGGTGAATATATATATATATATATAGTAAAACACAGAAATTAGGCAGTGAATAAATAATATGTTATTTTAGTTACTCCTCTTTGCCATCCAGTATTTCATGTTGAAAAAGCTTTTTACACATTGGAAATACCGACAGATGAAGTGAATGGAAATGCTTTTCAGATTGAACACTATTGCAATTTAAACGTTTCATTCTTCAGCTGTGCTTCCAGAGGGAAATAGCAGCACAGGGCATTTGTAAGGTAGTAAGTACATACTTGAATGAGCAGTGTAGGCCATCACAAAGATTCAATGGCAGTGGAGATAAGTGTATTAACAGAGAAAAATTGCAAACCAAAGTATTTCTTCACTAATGCTGCAGTGTAGTAGGTGTCTGCCTTGGTTTGTTGTTGTTGTTTTAATGTATGTTTGATTTATATTATGCTTTAAGCAAGCTTGCTGTGACCAATCCAAATGTCTGAGAGTTTTCATGAGCTTTGGGGAAAGGGGGAGCTGTGTCCAGTCACAACTTTCTGTAGTGTGTTATAATGCCATAGGATAGAGGAATGGAAAAAAAGCCAAAAGTAAATGGGCTCAGTCATTTGTTTAACGTCCCTGCAAGCCTCAGAGTGTTTGCTGCTTTTTCTGAATCCTTTGCTGGGAACATTCACTGCCCTAAAGACTCTCACTGTGGAGGCCAGGCCTTGCCCCAGTAACACACTGCTACAGAGGAAGGTTATTGTGAATGAGACTGTCCTGTACACGTACAAGCAGATACAACCCAGTTGTGTTAATGGGATCTGTAGGGTGTCTTTTCTGCCTTGTGCAAGCATAACAGGCTGTGAATGAAGGCAGTGTTTTGTTACTCCATTTGTTAGGGATGACCATTTCCAGCTGACCCAGGCCACCACTTTCAGAGCATTGCTTATGAATCCGGTGGATGTTCCAGAGCTGTATGAAAAACTCTTGTGCAGCCCGTGAGTTATCATCTCATTTTATATTTGTACTGTTTGTGTGATTATCTTTGATATGTTGGTGCCAACCACGTGTTCTAGTAACTGTCAATGCATGGCAATTAAATTGAAGACAAAAAGCATGTATGGTGGTTGTAACTGTTTTAGGAAATAAAGTCACTGCTCATGCAATTTGATAACAATTTTTCTTTTATTTCTTTAATCTGATTTCCATTTCAGTGAAGGGATGGGACTCTTCTTGCGAATAGAGCAAAGAGAGAGATAACAAACTGATCTTTGGCATTTCAGTTCTTCTGTTTGTCCACATTTCCTTCTAGCAGAAGCCTATACTGAATAATTAATTCTAAGTTTTCCTTTCTTGTTTTAACCGTGGCCTGCATCTGCAGTCAGCATTCCCTTCTGGCTACACCTTACACTGACTGCAGGAGGGGAGGGGGATAAATGGTTCTGCAGAGCTTTTATTTGAGGTTGGGACCTAAATGAAAAATCTGAATGAACCATTAATCACTGCTGAATGTGTCCGGTGGGTCTCCCTGGCACCCCCTCGCATACACGTGCACACGTCTAATGGGTTCCCGAGTCGCCTGTGGAAAAACACATCATTAGAATTAAATAATTGCATTCCAAATTGTCTGTATCTGCTGCCCGTGCAGCTCATTCCACTTAGCTGACAGTTTTGTAAGGGTTTCAAAAGTTGAGAATCCTTTTTGCTAGATACTGAAATAACTGACCCCCCCTAAAAGCAATGTGGATGAGGCAATCACAAAGTGTCACGTTGTATGGCATTATGCTGGCACTGATTTTTACTTTTTTAATACAAAATCCTTCTGCAGATCTCAAACACACTGTATATAATGCTGTTTCTGCCCTCTGAGCCACACTGAACAGTGCAGACTTTAAAGATGCTTTGCTTTAATACGCATTTAACCTTAGCTTCTATAAAATTGAGCATCCCTACCGGAGGCTTCAGGAAAACTTCTACTGACACACACTGGTTTCTTTAAAAGGAGAGGGCAGTCCCATCATTTCCAATTCTTTGATGCCAGAAGTCCAAAAAGGAAAGAAGACGAAATTCTTTACATATGGACAGACCCCCACTATGTCTTCCTTCACACCCTGTGTCAATAGAAAAGCTGTTCAGCGTTGGCTGCATGGGCAGATGGCTGGTGGCTCTTGTTACTCGCTCAAGAAAGATGAAGGACTTGTTCTCAAGCGAAACGTGTGTGAATGCGTATCGTGTGCTCGGTGGTTTCTGGGTGGGTGGGGTCTGGATGTCTGCGGTTAGCATGTAGGGTTTAGTCCAGAGCCAGCAGTGGCTGGGTGTTCTCGCTTTCCCCCAAGTCTTCATGCTTCAGCGTGCCAGCTTCCACCACCGACTGGGACCTGAAAAGAAGAACAGGGACGTGCCAGCAAGGGCTGCTGCAGAAACACTCCCTGTCCTGCAATCCCTTTGCTGTGCTTCGGTTCATCATTTTTGCTTTTGGCCATTTTCACTTCCATAGCTTTGAATTTGTTTACTCCAGACTATGCAAGAAATTGGAGACACGATCCTTTAAGTGTGAATAAAAAGTGACTCCTTAATTATTTCAAATGCTGTCAAAGAATTTGTGCTCAGCTACTCTCTATAATGCTGAATGCACACAGCAAAGTGAAGGTCTGAGGTGCCATGGGATCTTTTGGCGCTGCTTATCCTCCTGGACAACATTGCTCTGCTCCTGCTTGCTTTGCACAAAACACAGAATGGCCAGGGTTGGAAGGGACCTCAAGGATCATGAATCTCCAACCCTCCTGCCACATGCAGGGCCACCAACCTCCCCATTTAATGCTAGACCAGGCTGCCCAGGGCCCCATCCAACCTGGTCTTGAACACATCCAGGGATAGGGGATCCACAACCTCTCTGGGCAGCCTGTTCCGGCACCTCACCACTAAATAAAATAAAATAACACACATGCTCACTGGAGTAAGTCTCAGCTCATGCTCGTTACAAATCTTGAGACCAGCAAGTATATAAATCTCATTTTACTGATGAGGAGGTCTAAGGGGCACAACTTCCCTGAGCTGCCCAGCTCAATGAAGAAACCAGCACTAATGTGACAACAAGGGAGATTCTGGTGTGCCCACTCCTGCCATTTATCTCCTCATCTACACCCTTGAAGGAGAATCTTGTTCAGGGGCAGTTAATTTTAAATTCATTTCTGTATTCAAGGTGGGAAACCGTTTATCCATTGCTTCTAATGAGGGGGAAAAAAAAAAAGAAAAAAAAAAAACAGAACAAATGAGTAAGAAAGTGGAGCGTGGAGATTTCTGGCAGTGACAAAAGCTGAATGGGTTTAACCTAATGGGAAAATTCAAGAGGATTTCATTTTCTGTGGCCTGTGTGTTCCTGAGTTTGCCCACTGAGCTATGGAAGGAGGAACTGATGGTATGCGGCAGAGATTCATTATCCTCCATTTTCTCTGCTTCAGGCTGAGAACTGCCTCCCAGTTTGTAGTCAGCAATGAGTTTTAGAGCAAAATCACTCTCTGGATCGGGAACTTTTCCAAAGGCAGCAGGAGCGAGCATTTGCTTGTGGCATAATATCATTTTAAAGAGCCAGTTTTGTCATGGATAGCTTTTAGAACTAGGGATAACTTATTACTTTTGGGATGTGCCTGTAGTTCCCGTTTGATCATTATGGTAACCTCGCTTTAAGCATCAGCTATTTTATGAGATTAGAGATCGCTTCTCTTTTGATAAGCATCATTAATAAATTGCGTCCTGTCATTCTATAGCACTTGATCACCAATGAATACTGTGACTGTGAATAACTTGTATAATTATTTTTCTTACGCCTGAAGCTTCTATGAAAGCGGTCTCCAAGAGAAAAGATAATTTGCAATAGGCCAGTGTTACATAAAGCATTCCAGTCTGACCAGGAATTACATTTTGCTGTGGAGACCATGACAAATACTTTTTGAAAACAGGCTCCCTATATGTATCTAACACACATTTAGTCAGAAGAAAGCAGCACCATTGTGCATGGGCAAGTTTACACAATATTAGTATCTTTCTATGTTGGCTGTATTATTAAAGCTAGTACTCAAGCTAGGTTTCTATTTTAATAGTAATGCTGACCATTTTAACTGCATTGCCATTTTTTTCCTTCACTGGTGTATTATCCTGCAATAAAGAAATTCAGGGAAATAAATCCTCCATGTCCTTGTGTATTACTGAACCCTGCAAATGAAAGTTCCCTGTGATTCTCACACTTGAAAGCTGGAGGAACCCTCCTAAGTTGTGACCGCTGCATGTCCTCAGCCACACTGGGGCTGCCTGGCTCAAGTCTGGCCTTGCACAAGGTTCCCTATTCTGCACCTTTCATGCCAGTGGACACTGCATTTTTTACACCTGGAGCTGAGATCATGTTAAAACTTACAAGCTATCTGGTTTGAACTAGGTGACACCTACAGATAGATCAGGTTGCTCAGAGTCCTGTCCAGCCTGACCTTGGATATCTCCAGGGATGAAGCATCTACCACCTCTCTGGGCAACCTGTTCCAGTGCTTCGCTACTCCTATTGTAGAAAACTTGTATCTAGTCTAAATCTCCACTCTCTTCTGATGAATTTTTATCTGTTGACATCAGGTACAACAGTTTTCATGATTTCTTAGACAATGTTTGCTATGTATCATAGCCACAACTGTCGCACACTGTATTACTTTCAGTACTCACATGCCACAGCTTTGGCCCTATAAATGAAATATCTGAATTCAAAACCTTCTGGCTTTCCTCCTTTCTCCACTAAATCTTCCTAACATCCAGTCTGGAAGATGTTTGGGTGCAGAGGATTTGGTTGAGTTAAAATTTAATACAAGTAGGCAACTGCTTGTATCACACAGATGAGGTCCCTGGGCTGGCAGACTCTCTGCTCTGCCTATCTTTAACACAATACAAGCAGGAGACCTGGCTCCTGCAAAAATACGAGATCACTGTGGGCTGGAAGCCAAGTCTGAAGGAATGAACAGATGAGTCAATGCCCATAAACTTTCCCAGCCTAGTTTCCCAGTCTAGTTAGCCTTGCTTGGGAGAGCAAAATGGAGAAAATGGAAAAAGAAATGAATTCTCAGTCTCACTTCTGAGACATAAGTATCATTTGAGTGTGCTCCATTTAATGCGTCAATCAAAGCCCTCATGGTGTTTTTACTGTTCAGCAAGAATATTTGGAATACTGGAAAATCAACACTATCCAGCTGTTTCTCCAGCAGGCCAACCATATATTTCAAATGACAGCACCGCACGTTGGTATGTACATCCATATCTTTGAGAGCAGATGGCTTTGTGTGTGTGTGGTCATTTTAATGCTACTCGCTCAAATTCAGTCAAAATAAAACCTTAATAAAACTCAAATGCAGGTTTTTGAGATGCATTGATTTCAGACAGCTCTTGTCAGAGTACAGATGAAGTGAATCACCTCACAGGGACAGACATCTGCTGGGTATCGCTTTTGTTTCCCATAAGAAATAAAACACTGAACCCCTACTCTGAGCTAATAATAATTGCCAGCACATTGGCACATGATTGCTTTTAAAGACAGAGAACCCTCAGTTCTCTGATCCCTCATTTCGTGCCTTCCATCACAGCGAGGTGGATGTGCCACAGCCCACAGGAGCAAGGACACCCTCCGTGTGTTCTGTGCTTCCTTTGGAGGCTTTTGCAGAGAGGGAAGGAGGGTGGCTATTTTTTCCCCAAGTGCAGGAAGCTTCCAGCTCTCAGCATGACATGCTGCAGCCGATCAATCAGATCCCATTGTGCGACTCTATTCATCTACCTCTCACCTCCCATCTGCTCATTTCCCACTAATTCCCTTTCCATTTCAGCAGCACCTCAGGGCTGCTCATCTCCCAATTATTCATTCTCTTTACGGAACATGAAAAGCAGAGAAAACACTTTTTTAAAAATCACACCTATGGGTTTTCATATTGTCAAGCACTTCTCTCTGCCTTCCTCCCTCCTTTTGGTGCAGGGCCCAGCACCCCAGGGCATGCTTTGTAACACACCCCAAGGGCTTGCCTTCATTAGGGGGAAAAATTATTTTTTCTTGCTGTTACAGAAACAATGCAGATGTGTTGACATGAATTAAGAGTGATAGAAAGTCCTTTTTTGGCTGGTGGGGCAGAGCTGAGCTGGCCCAAAGCAATCTGCCAACACAATGGGTCAAGGGGCAAATCAGTACAAATCTCCTGGCCTAATTTTGCTCTCATAGAAACATAATCATTAAGGTTGGAAAAGACCTCTAAGATCATCTAGTTCAAAGGCCAACCCATTCCCACCAAGTACACTAACCCATGTCCCTCAGTACCACATCTATACCAATCCTGAACACCTCCAAGGACGGAGTCTTCACCACTTTCCTGGGCAGTCTGTTCCAATTCTCAAAGATTTTTTTCCTAATATCCAACCTGGTGCAACTTCAGGCCACTGCCACTCATCCTACCTTCCAGCCCCATGTCATACAGCAAAAGCAGCTCCCAGATCCTACATCACAAGTTTTGTGTCCCTGCAAAATGACAGCAGCCTTGCTGAGGCATTTTTAGGCTGGAAACTCAAGCAGTGCTACAAGAGAAAAATCCAGAAGGTGGGAGCAGCAGACGTTCAGCCGCATGTATGGGGACGATGCAACCTCTTACTGTGGCCCTGCCCCAGTAGCATACACTGTGCTGACCCAGAGGGCCCCTTCCTCACTCAGTGCTCAGGGCAGACATTGCCAAGCTGGTAAGTGCTGATTTATTGTGCTTTCTTCTAGAAGTTCAGTGTGACACGTTTCCTGCCTATTATTCAAGCCCTCCTCTGAAGACAGCCTTTGTTAATTCCCTCCTGAGCTTTTCCGGGGAGTTCATCTGCACAGCACTTGTGTGCCTCTTAACTGCTAATTCATTTGCTACTATAGCACTGCTGTGAGGATTTTTTTTTTAATTTCCATTTTGTGCGTGAAGGACAGAAGTGAGTGAGATGAGGGTCCAGGTGTGCCCCTTTCCCAGTGCTGGGCTCTGAATTTGCAGGGTTCCCAGCATTATGCAGCAGTTCTTGTAACCAAATCACACCTCCCACTGATGGCAGCTGCAGGTGAGCACTGAGTACTTATGGAAATTAGACCCAAAGTCTAAATTTTGGCAGGCTGAGAAGCAGCAGCGTGCAATCTCACCATCTGTGTGAGGTTTGATTCAAGAAATTTGCCAAGACTACATGAAGGGCAAGCAGCACCCGCTTCTCCAGGGCTGTGCCAAAGGACTGCTCCTGGTCCCACAGTCCTCCCCATAGGCAACCCCGTTTCCTTGCCAGCTAGGAGTGCTTCCTGGCCCAGCTGCCTCCGACCCTTTCCATCTGCCCTGTGGCTCTCACCCCAGTCACTCCAGTTTCCAGCTAGGCTCACTGCTGAGTCTTTGTCTCCAGTTCTGCCTGCAGCAGGGAGGATGCAGCCTGGGAACACGGGTGCAGTCTGCCTACTCCCAACTGTGGATCCTGTTGCAGCCTGGCCTAGAGCAGGACAAGCTGAGATCACAAGTAAAGGGTACAATTACAAGAACCCTTTGCACCCCGTGGCCTGGACAGGAGCTGCACACCGTGGGCTCTGAACCATCAGCTGGAGCTGAACAGGTTTATTTGTGCTGAGAGGCCAAGCTAAAGCATGAGGCAATCCTTGGGGTCGTTAAATGCCAAAATTCAATATGTTTCTACAGAGCACGTGTGAATTGCTTTTTCAAAGGCTTGTAACTCAGCCAGATGTAGATGGATTTCCACAAGGCAGCAAAAGACATAAGCAGTGTAAAACCATTTGTTTTATTAAGTGTCATGTCTCTAATCTAAACTACTAAACTTTAGGCAAATTTATAGCTAGCTGAAGAAATAATTTACAATGCAATATTTTAGGCAGCTTGAATGGCATCAGTTCCCAACTCCAGCCTGTGTTTGTGAGCCCTTGCACTGAACACTAGCAACCAAGGGCTGCTAACAGATGGAAACCATGCTGCAGATACCCCTGGGAAGCAGCCTACTGCCTGTCCTGTCCCAGGGACAGGGGTCACATCCACGTGCCTGTCCACCTCCCAAGGAATGTGCTTAATACAACAGTGAGTACAAATCTCATGCCATAAGTCTTCTGTACTGAGCAATAGAACAGAAATCTTACACGGAGTGTTTCCCTTTTCCTCCAACAAATGTGGAACAGTCTGTCTCAGCTACAAACAGAGCACCCAGGTGCCATCCATGGGCAGTGAGAAGCTTTCACACATTTTCATATGGATTTTTATTTGCTGGTATTTTACTGCTTCTGCAGTAAATTGGTGCTGACTGTGAACCAGCATAAAGCATGACCCATAAAAGCAGAAACATATGGTGAAGGCACATTAAGGTCACACCAAGGATAACAGCTAGAAAGGTCTGCCTTGCACAGCCCAGCTGGGCATATGGAGGAACCCATCTGAATAAATAAAAGCCTTAACTTAAGTCACCCCCACCAATAGCCCTTTTTGGGTCTGAAAATGTTCCACCCGGCATTGGTGTGTACCAGCAGTAGGACCCCTCTATCTGGGAGCAGGATCCTGTTTCTGAGAATGAACACTGTGTTTCAGCAAAAAGTTTGTTTGAAAATCAGTCTGTTTGATAACCCCCACACCAGGCAGCAATAATGGCAAACTTTAATCTGTACTTTGAAATTCTTTACTTATAATCTAGGACATAAAATTCTACATATTCTGATTTCAACAATATGTGGTAAAGCAACAACCCAAGTGATTTTTTAGCTGTGTTTCCAAAGTGCCTGGTATGGGGGTTTTTGATGTACCATAGGACAGGTCATTGCATCTTTAGGTGCTCAAAAGTACTTCACAGCTGGAAAAGTTAATGGTGTCTTGATGCATGAATCGTGTATTTCACACTATTGTGTTTGGCTTGAACCTCAAAAAGTTTTATTCTGGATTTCCTGAGTCTCTAGCATGCTTTACTTGTGATAACAGTAGGAAACTATTCAAGAATTGAGTTTCTTAGCATCATCCCCACTCACTAAATTGATCTCTCCAATGGCACGTGTGCTCATGACGGTTAGGTGCCCAAATAGATATTGGCTTGCTATTCCCACTCAGCTGGTCAAGATGAAATGCCCTGTTGGCACAGTGATAGGTTGCGAGCAGCCTCAAGTCCCTAACTGCTGGGCTCAGCCACACTCTATAACTATCCATTAGGCTGCACACCCAGATAAAGCCTCCAGCTGTTCCCAAAAACAACAGCTCATCAACAAAAGCCAGCACGCACACTACAGACAAATGCTTTGCTTTTGTGTGATCTCCCTCTTGGCTGCACCAGCTCAAGGCTGACCATCAGGTCTCGCAGGAGGCTTGGCTGCAGCTGAAAGGGAGGTGATTTCTTTCCCCGTGCTCTGAATTTTCACACCATTTGCATTGCTCTCAAATCTCATGGCTCACAAGTGGCAGGTGCCCTGCATGGATGCAGAAGAGATGGTCCAAGACAGGAGAAAAGTCTTTTGCTATTGCTGCTCATACAATTGTAAAAGGGATATGGCTGAGCTTTCAGATTGAACTGATATTGCTACTATTGTATTAATACTAGTTTTTGCATTTATTACACTACCCATTTCAATCTTTACTGAGCTGAATTTTAATTAAACGGATATATTCCGGATGGATTTTGTCATTGTTGGTTGTTTTTTTTTTCTCTCCCTGGCCATTAAGACTCATTATCTGGAGTCATCAGCTGTTTTCCTTTGTTTCCCATCTGTTCATGCAGTACTTGGATTTTGGGACTCTTCCCAGGGTGTGAGATAATTTCTGCAGATGGGAGTGCAATTTCCACTGTTTTTATTTTTCCCCAATGGGGTTTCATGTGGCCACTGGTGGAAAAATGACAATTGTAATGGTTTTGATTAAAGATTTTCCTTATTACAGAAACTTGTTAAATCTCACCATTTTTAGCTGCTAGCTAGAGTCAGTGGCATTTTTCTTCAAAGAGGATTTTCAGTGCCTCCCCTATCTACAAAGACTCCATTCTCCAAAGCAAGGAAGGACTCTTTTTTGAAAACAAATCTTGTACAATTTCGTATCACAGGGAGAAAATGCACTTGTTTGTGGTTGGTGAGAAATAACAACTGCATGTCACTGCTGTTAACAGAAACAGAAACTGGAAACTAATGAGACTTTGAGGGGCAGGTCTAGTCTTGTGTGACCTGTGGTAACCACCTCACATCAGAACTTCAACTTGTGCATCAGCGAGGTTGTCATATCCAAAACTCACAGCTTCAGTAGCTCACTCCTCTGAAGTCAAGCAAACCTCCTCCTCTAATTTCTAGCCAAAGTGCACTTCTGTCAGGCTATTCCCACTTGATCTCATGCTAAAGTCATACTTCTCCTTCAATAGCTGTTCTCAGTCCCTGTTTTTCGTTTCCTCCGGTGTTTCCATTTCAACTTTTCTTCTGGAAGGACAAACATGTCACTGTTTTCTATAGTTTCTCACCATAAAAACATTATCTCTACTCTCCTAACCTTCCTCACACCTCTCAGGTGAAATTTATGTTCATCTGCCTTGGTGACCAGAGGCAAAGCTGTGCTGCCAGTCCTGAAGCCAAAGCATGAGCACATATCTGTTCTAATACTATTTCCCCCTTACTGATGCTTGGTGTCACGTGCTTTTTCACATGTTACCCTGCCCATGGCAGGTGGGTTGGAACTAGATGATTTTTAAGGTTCTTCCAACCTAAGCCATTCCATGCTTTTATGATTTTCCTCATCTGCAGGTTGACAAACTTACTTTGTCAGTTTTCAGGTGACAAATTCAGGTCACTTCCATCTTAAAATGTGCCCTTTTTCCCCCCTATGGATTCATTTTCTAAAATAAATTAAGTGGGTAGTAAGTATCACAATTAGTTAATTTTCTGCTTTCATTTCCTTGTATTCTTCTTCCAGTAATTCCTATCTTGATTTTTCAGCATCTCTGACACTAAAATTGTTAGACACTGTAATTGAGTGTCAATTACCACTGTAATTGAGGGATGTTCTCTGGGCTGTGGAGTAGGGTGAGCATCTCTCCAGGTGCAGAACCCCTTTGGCAGTCTCACAGAAAGGGATGTTTTTCCAGTTTTACCAGGTTTTCACAGTTAGTTAGCAATATTCTGATTTGAAATTCCTGTTATTTGAACTAAACTTCAAAGAGGCATTTCTCTGTGGTCACAGTGCAAAACTCCAAGCTCTGCTGGTAGTATTGCGGTCCTGAGACTATGAATGCTTTAACACAGCAATGGCTCGGTAACACCTCTATCTCAGATGTGCTTGTATCACCTTCCAGCAAGAGACTCCAGACCTAGCAGGTGCCACCAGGTGGGACAGATGGTGCCACTCAAGCACCTTACTGCTCAGCAGGACCCAGTTTTCTGCATCACTATCTACTGGGCTCCTGGACATGCTCCTCTGTTCCTCAGAGGAAACATCTCTACTGATATCTGGGACATCAAATAGAAGATCCTTAGTTGTTCAGCTAAGGCTTTCACTCTGCAATTACAGAAACTCAAGAAGGCTTAGTCTTTTGGATATCCTATATAGATACATATATATATCCTTTTGGAGGAACATTTCTTTACCAAAGAACCCAACATTTCAGCATAGAAACACTTGCAGAATTACCACCTTTACCCAAGAGTTTGAAGACTTGTGTGGTGCATGTGGTGGAAAGATTTTTAATGGAAGTGCAATATTTCTTTCATAAGGGAAAAAGTGATAGAGCAATTGTGAGGGAATCATGTTTGAGGAGAAGACTAATGCTAGAAAATTGTTTATGCCTTGTGTAAACCTCACAGTATTCCCAGCCATGGCCTGGGACTCTCGTAGAATCACAGAACTGTAGAATATCCAGAGTTGGAAGAGACCCACAGGATCATCAAGTCCAACTCCTGGCTCCAACGAGACCACCCAAAAACCAGACCACATTGACTGAGAGCATTGTCCAATGCTCCCTGAACTTCAGCAGGTTTGAGGCCATGACTACTGCCCTGGGAACCTGTTCCAGTGCACAACCACCCTCTTTGTGAAGAAACTTCTCCTAATATCCAGCTTGAGCCTCCTCTCTCATTGCATTAGAGCTGTGCAATCCTAAGTGGCAGGGAGGGATGTTTATAGAAAGGTAATGTTGAAGTCTGCAGACCTGTTACCAGGCCTTTGATATAAATTATCTGATCTACTAAGTCTAGTCACACAGTTTGCTTCTTAAGTGTAAGTTTTTACCTTCAGTTAGGCTAAAAAGTAATTTCAGGGGAGGAAAAATCAAAGCAAATACTCATAAGAGGAAATCTGGAGAAGCAGTGAACTTTTCACCTATAACAGTTAGAAATGACCATGGGGTAGAAGATCAGATGGTTCACTTACCCGTTGAGTAACAAAATTAGGCTAAAAGTTAGATCTAGTCTGCCCAGAGGCAACATGACAAATTAGATTCATCCACTTGCCATATTTGTATTAATGCACTTTTGTATTAGTGAGCAGATTATAAGGGAAGACTTTGCCCCAAGGCAGGGTTTTCTGGCACTGAACTCATTTTCAAGCTGAGGATCTCCCCAGGGGCACTATGAGACCCTCACTTCTTTGCAGCCTAGGATGTGATGCTCAGCAAAGATTTGCCTTTATTCTGCAAACAGCTCTTAACACTTCAGAGCTTTTCTTTCTGTAAGGTTATACTTTAAAACCTCACAATATATTTTAATAGTAGCATAATACTTAGCATCTTCCAAAAATCATTTAGTTAGTTCCATTGCTAATATTAAGTATATATATATATATGCTAATATTATAAAAAAAAGAGAGAGAGTTCTCTGCAATAGGCTCTGTACACTCACACTGGCTGACTGGGAGTCTGCAGTGAGAACCCTGTGGTTGTATGTCCCTGTGAGCAGTGGGACCCACAGCACTCCACGTCTGTCGCAAGTGTGAGTGCTTTCTGTACGAGGCTTTGCATTGCAGCATTTCTTTTTCCTCTGACAATGAAAGACTTTTAAAATTAATTGCATGACATTCTGGCTTGTCTGTGTTGTCAGCTTTGATTTTGCTGTGACAAAATGATGGCCGCTGCCTGTCACATGGAGTGACGCCCCATGTGTGAGTGCTGTGCTCATCAAGTGGCAGCAGCGAGTTAAAGCCTGGCTGTGATCTGCACTGAAAGCAGTTCAGTGGAGTGCAGGGAGGGAGAGATGAGCCGCACGTTGCCCTGACGCAAAGAGCCAGCCGGTCACTGCTTCGTGGCTTTCTGGGGGCAGCTGGTGGTGACTTGCTGTGACACTGCCAAATCTACAAGCCCCAGTGATCAGTGCTGGGCATCAGCCCTCCTCACCCCATCCCCCCAGTTAGTGCAAATTACCGAAGGGCAATGTTTTCGAAAGCTGCCATTTTAAGCATGCCCAACCACCAGACCTAAAAGCAGGGTTGCTGGAAGAGCGGTGTTCCTGTGATGACGGGGCTGGAAAGGAAGGTGAGAACAGGAGCAGGAGCAGCAGCAGGAGCGTGAGCTGTGGCCAGCTCTCCTTTAGAGGGCAGTGGTGCTCATTATACGGGAGCTGCACTGCGAAGGAGGTAAAATGCTATCAGCTGGGGTCAGAGGGCACGAAAGGAACAGCAACACTTAGAAAATAGTACCGCAGTGGTGCTGCTGGGCGTGCTGTGCCATAGAGGAGAGCATTTCACAGACTCTGTGCGCTGCTCTGTGCAGGGGCTCATTAATTTCCCCTTGTTTTTGTTCCCAGTAATCATCATTCAGACAAGTAATTATGATTCCACCGAGAGTCTTCCTTTTCTCCTGATCACAGCCCAGGGTGAACCACCCCTGACCATCAACGTTTGCCAGCTCTGCCACAGCCCCTCTCACAGCCCTCCCTGCCTGGCCTACCCCCAGCAAGACCACCTAGAGGCAGTTCCCAAAGCAGCACCAACCTTTTCATGGGCTTGGGAGAGTCCTCCTGCTCCAGGCTGGAGGATGCGTGCTTCACGTGCATGGCGTTGTATGAGGTGTGAGTGTACTCATTCTCATCACTGTAGTCAGGACCGAGCAACGTTCGAGCCCATGTCCCCATGTCGTATGGGGGAAGAGTCCCCCCGAACTCTGAGGGCAGGCATTCCGGGTGTATTAGCTGGTGAAGGCTGTTCAGGTTGTTGCCATGAAGAAAGATCTTTAAAAAATAGAGAAAGGTCGAAGTTAGCATTGCTTCCTTGCTTCATTAAGTACAGTAATAGCAGCACTAATGAAACGTGGGGTGCCATCAGTTCCCACTGCAGTTTCAGTGAGGGTTTCTGAAGCACCTTGAGGAGGGTGGGAAGGCAAGGATCAGCTTTGGTGTGTGGGGCCAGAGTTATGTTGAAGGCATAAGCACTTCAGAAAAGCCAAATTCACTTACTTTTGGCATGTGACACTGTCAATTTCTTAAGTAGCATATTGGGAAAAGTGAAGTGCAGATCAGAAATGACTGACTACTGCCACTGGAAGAGGCTACAGCTAGTAGGGAGCTAGTGAAGCTGACTGACAAAATGTGAGGAACAGGCCTTCAGCTTTAGAGAGGATCACCCAACCCTGAGCCCAAGGACTGGTGCTGCACAGCATGCATTGCTCTCTGCAGCCATTTTGTGCAGCTGCAGCCACATCAGGCTCGCTAAATGCCATTGTGACAACACCCATATCCCACCTGTCAAGGAAACCTCAGGTAAGGTATGGGCCTTCTGAGAGATGATCCAATGATGGCTTTAGGATCTTCAGTGGACAAATAGCTGAGGTGACTGCAGGACAATATGTCACATTGGTTTGGGTTGTGTGAGCAAACAGGCTTCAGGCACTGACGTCTTGTGTGGAAATAAGTGAGTTAGCACCGTGTGAAAAATGTTTAAGTTTATTCCCACAAAGGAGTTGAGCTGAAGTTTCCTTCTGCAGATGGCTTCAGCCAGACCAGGTAATCCCTCCACATCGCCACTTCTCTCTGTCCCTAAGCAGAGCCCATTAAAAAGGTTCTACACTTATAGTGGTAACTCGCTGTCCCTGGTTGAATTACTGCTTCAACCCAGACCATTGCAAACAGTATGTTTTAATAACAGCTGCAGTTCTCTGTGGCCCTATGAGAAATGGAGAGAGAAGGAGGAAGCAAAGAAAGCAGGGGTCTGCTCTGCTACTTCATATCTCCAGCTCCCACCTTCCCCAGCCCCTAGTGATTACCCTTTTCCTTGTCTTGTCTTTGAGGAATGGTTTGATTAGCGTGTACAGGGCATGGATGTACCAGGGCTGGTTGACAAAATGGACTCCTCCAAAGCGGGCAGGAAAGCTGTCCTACAGAAAGAAAGAAATGGAAGGCAGTTAATAAATGCATTGCTTTAGCCAGGCAGTCAATAAGATGAAAGCCAGAGAAAGAAGTCTGCCTCTTTCCATCTGCAAAAGCAGCTGAAGACCGAGCTTTCTGGAAAGGGGTGGAAGGAGGTGGGGAGAAGGAGAAGCCCAGAAGTGTTTCATCAGTCTCTTCTCTTAGCAGACAGTCCCTTCTCCCCTCCGCCTCAATTGCTGATGATGTAAGAAGTGGGCTACACCAGACGGTTTGCCCGAATGCTTTCAACTCCATCAAGGCACCTGACTGCTGGACTGGGAAGGAGGCAGGGCTGAGCACGTCTCCCTCGAGGAGCAGCTTTCTCGTTTCTCATTGTGCAGCGCACGGCGAGGCCCCGGTTCCCACGCACTCTGCCGCACGCCACTCACCTTTTCACCCTTCTGCCTCCCTGCCTCCCTCCTGCTAAAATCATCATTACAATGGCTGACCTTTCAGGGTGAGCGAGCAGCATATTCTGGAGAGGAGGATGGGTGGGAAAAGCTGATAAGTGAAGGTGTAGCGGGAGCACACCATGACGGCTCCATGGAAACTGGCCGAGCCAAGTGCTGGCAGCGAGGCTCTGCACAAACAGCCTCTGCATTAACATGCAGGTAGCGTCCTCCGGGGAGGTGTGTGCAGCAGCAGCCCACCCGCTCGGGCGGCCTGGCACGCTTAATAGGAGAGGAGGTTGCTGGTGAGTCTTGAAAGGTTACCGTGTATTGTGACGGGCATTTTGTACTGCTGCTCTCCTCTAACAAATGTCAGGCACTCAGGGAAGACCCCGGGGTCTTTGGCTTTCGTTAATAGCGGGATGACTGCTGCTCCTGCATGCAAGAACACTTCCAAAGTGTCTCTGCTTGGCAAAGGGAGATCCCGACGGAGCTTTCTTCATCTTTCCTGTGCACCCTGCAGCTCAGTGAATACAACCACATCTCTTCCTGCACGGCTCCGGCTTTCGCACTCAGGCGGGTTCATCCCCCACAGTTAGCATGGGGTATGCTAGGGCTTTTTCTCAGCTTTTTCTGGAGCATCACAGTCTGAGCACAGCTGGTGAGGGTGTGGGGAGAATCTGTGAGATGATATGGAAAATCCCCTTATACACCTGCTCAGTTGTTTCAAGCTCAAATTATTTCACAGATTTAGCACTATGTAGATACCCGACCACCTCCTGCCTCCACCCTTGCCCTTTGTAGATATGAGGGACCATTTATACTCTTCCACTGGCTGTGCATTGCCCTAGCAGTCATACAGAATGCACCCAGTTAATGCGTGTGAGGGGCTAAAGTCATAAGCGATACTCTTTTCTTTAGCATTACAGAAGTATAAGCCTCTTACATCTCAAATGTGTCGGTTTAGCTGAAATAATTACAAATCTCAATATGAAATCCATGTGCCAGCGGGTAGCCAGATCCACAGGCAGGAGCCCTTCCAAGGAGGACAGATGATCTGTAGAGGTGTTAATCCACTGTGAAGATAACTGCACTTCCACTGTTGCTGGGATATTAGTTAAAATTTTGCAACACTACTCTAATTAATTTAAACTACTGGACTGCTGCAGATTCCCATGACTCCAATTGTGCTGTCTTGAGAAACAGTAATGGAGAGTCTGGCCTTTATTCTGAGCCCACCTAGTGTTTAACTGCCAATGTGGCCATGAAGTGAAGCCAAAAGTGGCTTCCTATTGCGTGATAAA
This sequence comes from Phasianus colchicus, assembly GCF_987193195.1. NCBI lineage: Eukaryota > Metazoa > Chordata > Aves > Galliformes > Phasianidae > Phasianus > Phasianus colchicus. The sequence continues at coordinate 59,281,340 of NC_143438.1, read as the reverse complement.
CCTAAAGTGTGTTTTAGACAAGACTAAAGCCAAAAATTCCCATCTCATGCAAAGCTCGTATATATTCATTTGCTTTCCTTCCACGAGAATGAAAATTTGAAGATGTGAAATCTTTCACAGAATATTTTTAACATTAAAAAAAGGAATAAAGAGATTGGGGTGCTCTTCCTTAATAATATTGTTCTATATTTATCAAAGTAATTGATATCTCATAAGCTGTAGCTCTAAGAAAGAAGTTCTGGATTTGTTTGCTCTTTGGGACTGAACTGCCATAGCAGTACTAACTTGCAATATAACAGCACAGGTCAGTGCAGTAGATGCAGTCTGGATGTGAAGCAAAGCACAGTAAAGAAGAGATTGAAAGTATGGGAATGACTATAAGACACAGAGATTTCTATCAACCCAAAAAATATATTTTTTTTGTTTCTTCCTAGGATATACAGATGATATTAATCAGTATCTTCAGTGAGAAATGCCAGTCAGGCTTAATTTTCAAGGGGAAATTCTTTTTCTTACAAGTATATGTACCAGCCATAATGATACCACCTTACCCAAAAAAGGCCTGAATGTTGAGAATTAAGAGAACTAGCTGGAGGTTTGAATTGGCAGACTGCCTCTGGAAAAGGTTGTCACAAGAGGAAGATGTACTTTATATATTAAAAATGACATTTATATCAACCCATCATAGCCTTTTGCATCCATTAACTAGATTCTCTCTAGTACATCGGTTGATAAAGTGTTGTAGGAAAGCTTCTCATATAACAGCGTTATTTAAAGGCAGCTGTGATCCTTTCATTCTGAAGATACACCAGAAGGTGCACAAATAATTTTGTAAAGGCAGTATGATGATCAAGAAATAATGATTAAAAAAACCCTTTTTTTTTGCGTTTAACTTTCTGTTATCTTTGTTTCTTGCTCTGCTAAGCACATTAATCTCAGTTTGACTTTCATCCTTCAGTCCACCCGCATTTGTAGGACTGTCAATTAGGACAAGGATGAAAACATAATTTTTTTTTAAACCAAAGAAATTTGATATGGGAATCATCCAGACAATTTGGAATTGCAACATACCAATTTTGCAGAAGTCCCTAATTAGAGCAGAGCTGTCTTGGAAAGAAAAACTCTCGTCTGGAGGTCTGCCTTGCTCAGCTCTAGGAAGATGTATGAGACCTTTCCCACACCCCACTTAGTGTCTCTGCTGCTTTCCCTGGGGCTAGGTGAAAGTAGCTGAAATTGATTTTCTGCTGGAAAGCTTGTGCTGTTAGGAATTCTCTTTTGATTTCTCATGTCTCGTGATTCTGTGAGAAGGTGTATTTTATAATGAGGTGTATTTTTTGGAGCCTACTGTGGAAAGGACCCTGGGATCGTGGAGCCTTTTCTTAACCTGATTCCTTATTAAATAGTAAGGATATATTTACATTTTATTCCAGTGACATAAATAAAATATGACACATAGGAAATGGTCTACTTATTTGTGTACACTCTTGTTGTTTCTTTTGAAAATCAGGCTGGACGTAACTTCCTGTCACTCAGAGCAGCAATTTCAGTGTGTATAAACACATTCAAGCCAGCATTAAACCAGCTAGCTTACTACTCAGTGATAGCAGGGAAGAACCAGTGAAAGGTTTCCCAGTATCTATTTAAGCAGCTAGCTCACCTCAGGGCCAGATAAGGTCTTCTTTCACTGGGACCTGTTGATTAAAGTAAAGAATACATCTAACCTTGTAGCAGTGATACCTTTCCTAAATAGCACAGACAAACCCACAAAGACAAAATTGTCCCAACCCAGAGGTTTTAATAGCTGCCGTTGACTGAGTGAATCTGGTGCTGTAGATGGGACATAACATTTGTCTTTTTTGCTTTTATTAGGCTTTGTCAATTTGTTGGTTTATGTCTTTTGGTAGTTTCCCTAAACATCATCCCCGAAGAAAAGAAAGAAATGAACACTTGAGTGTCACAATAAAGCTGCCACGGATACCCCCAAATCCATACAGGCCTCAGTGTATTTTTTATTTCAGGTTGGAAAAGTATCTCCCAGATGCAGATCAGAAGAAAATGTGGAGAGCATTGATTGTCTTCTCCTCTGACTCCTGTGCTTGGAAATTTCTGAATTGAAAATGAGCCTGGGACTGGAATTTTTCTATATAAAATGTTCTGCTAAATAGCTCAGGAGAGATAACTGTGAGGGAGTTGAGAGACCTTTTTTTTTCTCTATTTCTGCCTGTTCTTGCCTTCATGACATCTATTTCTTTTGACAGAAATATACATAAGAAACCTTTAACTGTTTTGTTGTTCTGAACTGCTTGGCTCTGAAAGCTGCAAATCAAGATGATCTTCCAACATCTCCTCATATCAGCGTGGCAGAAATGCAATACAATCTCCAGAATATCAAAATTAGGAACAAATCCAACCTGATACAAATCTAGTTGATCTTTTCAAACCGCATGAATTGGCTTCATATACCAATGACCTAAGCTCGAAAAAACACGCTGTAGCATATTTCCAGCTTTGGAACATCTGAATTTTGTGACACAAGCATTTTTTAAACCAGTTCATAGCTTCAACCCTTAGCTATTAGAAAAGTAAACACACATCTTGCTATCCAAATGCCTGTCTTTATTCTAGACCACACTGGCCAGTTTAATGCAAAGCGTAATATAATCCCCTTTGAATGAAAATAATGTCCCTTAGATTCAGGCAGATTTCAATCATAAACAAAACTGTTTAAACCAAAAGGTCATTCAAATTGAGGATAAAAACAGCATCCTCATGCCTGTGTGCTTACATAATCAGTCCCTGTGGCAGATTAAAGCTCCCACAAACCGTATTAATAGTTCTGGGAGATTTTATTAATAGCTCAGTAATAGTTTCTCCCTGGAGAATTTCCGTGTGTGGGTGATTTTAATGGACTGGCACAATGAGGGGAGGATGCTTTCAGCTCTCTAACTCTGGATCCAAATCCAGCCTTGGAAATGGGTGCAGTGATTGAAAGTTGTTGTTCTCTGATTTTATGAGTGCCAAGTACTGGATAGGCTGCCTCTACTGAAAACACTTGAGAGCATGTTTGAATGAATGTGGCGTAACGCCCTTGGTGCAGCCAGAGCAGGCTGTCTTACAATATGGATTAGGAAGAAAGGCAGAGTGCCACCCTCATCCTCCAGTCACTGTTCTTAATTTTGATGCAGCCCCCAGGATCCAAGTGTTTAGCTGGGGAACCCAGTGAGCAGAAGGAGCTGGTGACTGCAGAGACCTGAGGTGCTCCTGTCTCCCTCCAGCATCCCCAGAGTTAGCCTGGCTCTGCTTGGGGACCAGGAACAGCTCACACCTCTGTCCAGAGAATTTGATCTGCCTTTTTTTTTTTTTTTTTTTTAAATCTGCAGAGGAGAGGAAAACTATTGAAGAAGTCTAACAGTGTTAACAATATGGCAGTCTTGACCTGCTTAAACTACAACTGCAAAAGGACTTTCAGCAATTAGGAAGAACTCACTGACTGTAACTGCTCACAGCAAAATGTTCTCTTTCCTTTGAAGCATACAGTAGCAAAAGACTGGAGCAAAATCACAGAAAAGCATGAGTATTCAGTTTATTTTTACGCCACATGCCCACTTATGTAGATTAGTATGCTCTGAAGCACTGCAGTCAAGGAAATGGAATTGAAAAATGAATACTAGGATGCATTCTCCCAGACATTTTCCACGTTCGTTATCTCTCCACTACACTCCACAACTTTTAAAATTCGTTCATTTGCAGTGGGTTTCTCCCAGTCATCATTGCATGTTGGTGAGGTCCTACAGAGCATCTGTTCATGGGTGTTGGCAGATGGCACCAATAAATCAGGTTACAGAGCACAGATTTGCTCAGTAAACTTTGATTTGTCCTGATAGAATCATGCTGTCATATCATCTGGTCTAACAAAATAACCTGTAACCTTGGGGCAAAAGGAAGATTTTCTCACTACTTCTTTACAAGAAACTCTTTGCTGAACAGAACCAGCTTGAAATAATTGAAGTACAGAAAATGTCCGAGGAGCAGTGACAGCTCTGGACTGACAACTTATCCTGGTGTTGCTTCTTTGCTTGGAATCTGCCGCTGTTGAGTTTAGCACTTCACACACAAGTCATGGACTGTTGCTTCTTTCAGGAAAAAAGGTGAGTGCACTATGCTGCAAAATAAAGCAGATTCATTCAGGGTCTTGTTTGAGGTGGTACTCAGAGAGGAACTCAAAATGTGATGCAAAAAATGTATGTATAAGGAGATAGTGCACTGGAACAACGTTTTGGAAGTAACCCATGCATGTGTAGCTCAAGTATCACCAAACTCATGACAGTGAGTTCTGGACTAGGTTGGAAGAACAGGGAGTTCGTGGCTGAGCAGCCATACGCTGGGCAGAGGTGGGGCAAGTTAGGGCACACACAGGAGGGTCACAACGTTTCTGGAGGCTGTTTATCATAGTTACTTTAGGAACTTGCTGTGATCATTGAAGCCAACTCAAGCAAACTAGGCTAAATTGTCCCCATTGTTCTGATTTTTAGTAAATTCCAGCTCACAAACACTTCCACATCCAGCTTTCATCAGCAACTACAAGCTGCATTGCTTCTATTCCTGTGTCTCACTGAACATGTCAGTCTGAAATTAGTTGTGGGGGAAGGGAAAAACAGTGGGAAGATCATCAAAGCTGAAAGTAGTTTAGGGCTTAATTAGAAACTGCAAAACACACTGGGCACAGTGCGAGCCTGGTCTCCAGGCCTGCAGGGCCAATGCACGTGCTGCTCACTGGGGCATGCAACCAGAGTTTGCTGTGGCTCTCAGCAATCACTGCGCCTCCAGCCTGTGGCTGCAGGTGACCTAGCAGCTTCAGTGGATTGGAAGCATCAGGAGAACAAAGTTCCTGTAGAAATGTCAAGTCTTTAAAATTGAGAGTAATTTTAAAAAGTTAATCTCTAAAGAAAACGTATTAATGCCTGAAGATGAGGACTCAGGGGAGACCTCATTCCTTTCAGGGGAGACCTTTCAATCCTTAGGTGGATCTTATAAACAGGAGGGATATCAATTTTTTACATGGATAAATGGTGATAGGTCAAGGAATAACATACGGAATCTAAAAAAGGGGAGAGTTAGATTAGATCTGGGGAAAATTTTTCACTGAGAGGGTGGTGAGGCACTGGCACAGGCTGCCCAGAGATGTTGTGGGTGCCCCATCCCTGCAGGCACTCGAGGCCAGGTTGAATGAGGCCCTGGGCAGCCTGAACTTGTGCCTGATTTACTGGTTGGCTACACTGCCCACAGAAGGGGGTTGGAACTAGGTGATCTTTGAGGTTCTTTTCAACCCAAGCCATTCTATGATTCTATAGTTCTGTGATTAACCACTGTAGCAGAAATCTGAAGTTTTCCTTAGCTGACTTGACCTTTCTCCCTCTGGCTATTTCTATTTCCATAGAAAAGCCATGCACCCATCCTGAAGAGCAGTGGATCTGTGGGTCACCACAGTTTAGAGCATGGGAGTGAAGGCAGAGGAGATGACACTGAGGCAAATCCACAAGGATTTGAAAGACTGTTGAAGGGAGTGAGTCAAGTGCATGCAGAAAGCCAGACCTGAAAAGAACAACGTACAGCAACTTATTTCTTGTTCAACACTGCTGGGATTTTAAACAAAGCACTGTACAGAGTCTGTCTCTTTAGATATGCACTGTTACACTGAGACGCATCACTGGAGATTCTACACCATGTATGTAAAAGATTTACTTTATACACATCACCTCTTTCTATACACGCTCTCCAACAAGATAGCCCTGTGCCAGAACAAAGAGGCCATAAGGGCCAAACCATCACAGTGAAGACAAATGCCCACAACATTAGTTAAAGTCAGACAAAGAAAAGCAATTAAAAAAGGTCTCGTCCTTTCTTCTCAGGAGACCTACTGACTTTGCAGAAAAAGCTCTTTATCTTGCTTATGGAAGTGCCACAAAAATTATAATCATATTATATTTGTGTTGTGATTGAAACCTGATGATGGAGAAAAGGAGACTTTGTTATTTATAGTGCTGGGCAACCTATTTGGTGTTGAACAGAAGTCTGCTGTATCTTGGCTTAAACAAAACCTGGAATCATCTCAAAGCTTCTGCATGTGCATTCACTCAGAGACATGCAAAGGAGATTATAAACTGTTATTGTGATGGTATTATAACCTAGCACAGGACAGGAAAAAAACTGATGAAGCAGTTTTTTGTTGGCATTAGTTGTCTGACTCAGACAATGTTTGAAATAGGTTATTTCTTTTCCAGTAAATTTCTCTGCATCTAGAAAGAAATTAAAATCCTTTGTGTTGGCTTTTCTCTACTTGAAGGGATATCATAAACTTCTAGCACTAGTTTTCTCAAGGTTGTCTGCTAAACAGAAACTGGGTTTCCAACTTATTTCACTCAGTATTTGAGATCTTACTGTTTTCTTTGAGGTTGGAACCTCATTTTGAAATGGATAATTTCCCTTCACCAAGCTCTAAGCACAAACCCTTTTAAAAATAATTTCTATGGTCTCTGTTGTCCTTGATGAATGAGCTCTGTTGAGTGTACTCTTGGTGAAGACATTTTGCAATCCTTTTCTCTCTTGGAGCAAGAATACTTGTGTGAGAGGGTGGGTGAGGAAGACTCAGTGACCTACTTTGTTTTTAAATGGAGACATAATGCTAAAGATCTGTGCAATGTGGAAACTCAACTCTGGGGAGATTCAACACAAGGCAATTCATGTTTCATTAGATAAGTACCTGGCAGCAGCATCTTTGATTCATATGCAGCCTCTTGTTCTTCCAAACAACAGAAGGCCAGGGGAAAAAATAAAAATCACTTCTTATTATTTGCATAATTTAATCTCTGTCCTTGTTCTAGTTAGTAAGATTGCTCAGCTTCTGTTTCTGAAGGGAAACTTGTTTCATGTGTTTTTGTTTCACGAAGTCCTAGATAGTCACAGGGCTGAACTGACAGGAGCAGACCAATGTGTCAGCTCTGCAATCAAATATAATCTCCTTTTTCTGCCCTTTTGTGATCTATTATTTTATTATTATTATTATTTTAAATAGTTCAGCTGTGTCTTGGTAATAGAAAACCTAACCATAGTTGAATGTCCTTGAAATATGTTTTGAGACCAAAAGAGTCATGATTAATACTAAAAATGTATGTTTTTCCATTGTGGAAAAGATGTTGTTTAGAAAAGCTGCTTTTACAGTGACAAGCAGCATTTTAAGTTCCCTGATGTTTTTCCACCCTGCCTTTAAGAAACAAGCATGAAGGCCATTTTGCAGGAAAGAGCTTTGTACTGTGCAGTGCAAAGAACACGCTGATATTTTCCCCTGTGGTCCTGAGAGTAGGCATTGCTAGCAGCATCACCAACAGCCAAGACTGTCTGATGTGCCATTTGCAACTGTTATAACCTTGCCAGTGTTTTATGTTTTGGGCTCAAATGTTTCAACAGCAAGCTCAGACAGATCTTTATGGGAACAATTAGGGGAGATGGAGCATGGAGAAGTGATTTCTCAAAGGGCTTGTGGGAAAATGTATTTTTTCTGCACTTCAGTAATATTTCTGTGATTGCCGAAGATGGAGATTGAAAGTACAAAATCTTTGGGCATGGACCTGACTTCACATTAGGCTTTCCTAGTGCAGGTGGTTTCACTGCCCCAGTGAGAATTCGCAGCTGTGTGCATGCATATGCCAGAACTCATTCAGAGGCTGAAATGCCTAATAGGTTTGTATAATTGCAGTGATAACCTCTTTTCTTAAAAGCTGAGATCAGTTACAATCCCTAGAGTTCACTGTCTGCTTCCTCCCAGGAGATCTCCCCCAGCCCTGGTTGGTGGTGAGAGGCAGAGCTCTGCCTGCAGTCATTGCTCCCAGAGGTCTGGGAAATCCCAGGTGGAGCCAAGGCCCCACAGAGCTATGTGGGATACTGCAAAAAAAAAGGGATTTTTTTTTTTCATTTCAATTCTGGGTGTGTGACTTTGTCATTTTAATGTTCTTTTTGTGTTGTTTGCACATAAAGCAGTGCTAAGTGACAGCCAGTGCTGCTCATCACATCAGCACTCAGAACTGAGGCTCTTATTGGTCTGGCAGTGTTAAATGCTGCGTAAACTTTTCATTCTTTGCTAAACAAAATATGTGCTTATATTCTGCAACATCTCTCTTGTTTCCACTGTATAACCTCCCTTCATTTCATAGCTTTTATCCCTCACTGCCCTGCTTTGCTGCAACCTTAACTCTGACTTGAAAGCAACTTTAAAGGGTAGCACTAGGAAAATGATTTCTACTGTCTGTTCAGGCACAAGACAAGCAAGACACTCATCAGTGTAACTTCTCAGCCTTTTAATTTTCATCTCATAATTTCAGTCCTTTGGCCTTTCTTTGTTATCACCTGCTCCAACAGAGTCCCTGAAAGAGAGGAGTCTGGGGGACAGCAGTTCACTACCTTAGCATTTGCACTGGGTGCTCCCCAGTTACTCTCAGTCGTGTTTTAGGCAGTACAATGCCAGTTTTCCAAGACAATTGCAATGGCAATTATGCCATTCTGATATTGTACTCCTTGAAAAAATGTTTTAATTACTTTTTCACTCGTCAGTAGCCGGGGAAAAAAGTACTTCACTGAATTTCCTGTAATTACGGTTAGCAGAAAGATACAATCCTATTTCACATCTACCTCTGATTTAAAAAAAAATAAATTTTCCACTCTTTCTTCTTAGATTGGATTGAAGTTATGCATTAAGTATTGCTACATGACACTTTCAACAAATTAGGCTTTTTTTCACCCAATGTCTGAGAATATGCTGCGTCATATCTCCAAAGTTCATTAAATTTTCTGGGTAGCTATAGGACAGTCAACCTGCATGTTTTCCTATGAAGAATTTCTGCTGAGAAGTCTTTCCACCTGAAGGCAAGCTGAAGTGTATCCTCCTGGTTAAAGTCTAAGTGTTTTATTATTGTTCCCTGCTTGAATATCACGGAATTTTCAGAACAGTGAATGCCATTTACCTTTACTTCAGCAAGGATTTAAGCATAACTTCTCATATTTTTCCCTCAGAGTGATTTTGTTTGTAGAGTTGGAGAGTTTTTCACAGTACATGTGAAACACTAGCCAGATTGTTCATATTAAAGAGTTGAGTTCAGAGGTACGAAGTCTGCATTGCGGTCATTCCATAATGTTTTTTCTCTGGGGTTCATACTGTGGGCAGAAATTTATTTATAAATTAGCTGGGTGATGCTAAGGAGTGGCTAAGTTTCAAGAACTTTGATGATGGTGACAGTCTGTGGGGTGCAACAGATACGGGGGTTAAGGATTATCTATCCACGGGGATCCTGGTAAGCTGAAAAAATGGGCTTCTGGGACCCATATTAAAAAACACAAAGTATTTTCTCTTAGCCAGAATAATCCCATGCAACAATACAGAGCAACTAGAAAGTATCTTTGTAAAAGAGGACTTGGACATCCTGGTGGTCAAGTTGAAAGCCAGTGTGTTCTTGTGGCAAAGAACCACCCTGGGTTGCAATGGCAAGGGTATAACCACCAGGTCAGGGTGGTGATCCTTCCCCTCTGCTCTGCATTAGTGAGAACATTGAGCCCATTTTGGCTCCCTACTTAAGCATAGGCTGACATACAAGAGGCAATGGATATGGGTGGCAGTGGTGGAAAGCCAAATATTAGAAAAATATTTCATACTGAGGCAGTCAAACACTGGAATGTGATAGCTGGAGAGGCTGGGGGATCCCAGTCTGCAGAGATGTTTCTGTCTCAGCTGGACAATGCCCTAAGCAAAATGATCTAAACTCAAAGCTGGATCTAACTTTGAAGTGTGCCCTGCTTTAAGCCATGAATGGGATTGAATGACCTTCAGAGGCATCTTCCTATGATTCTGTGTTTTTTTATATGAGTGGGTATGCTTGCATCCAAAGTTTGTAAACTGTTCCTGCTCTGAAATTTACTTAGTCATATTTCTCACGTCACTGACTGATCTGTGATTACTCAGACGTCACTGACTGCTGTGGTTACTCAGCAATTCAGACTGCAGTTTCTATTGAAAGCTGAAAAGTTTTTCCTCTTTAAAATAAGCCACAATTTACTACAGGCTAGTGGGCAGGAAAGTAAGGCTTATTTAAGACATGCTTAGCCACAAAACCCATATTAGAAGCACGAATCTGTACCACTAACTCCCTGCACTGAACAATTGTTCTAAAAATTATTTCCTTGTTATCAGCAATATGCTGGGTGAAGACAAGTCATCAGAAAACCTGCATTCCCTCTTAAATGCTATAGTATTTCACACATGCATCAGTGCATATCCATTCCACTTATGTTCATCGACTTAATTAAAATCTCTCTATTATTGAAACCAATAGCTGTCTCAGAAAAGTATTGGAGCTTAGGAAAGAGTGTTAATTTATGCTATTCACTGGAGAGCTTTCCAGGAGTGTTAGGTTATTTCTTACCTAATCTAACCAATTTCTGCTGGAAATCCTGCAATTTGGAAAGAATTTGGAAATTGAAACCAAAGCCAACATCTTTTTGAAAGCGTTATTGAGAAATTAATAATACTTCGGAAAACATTGCAGATGCTTGACCTCTGGTTCTTTTGATAATTTTCTTTTGTTTTAACAATAACACACTTTTAACAAATAGGTGCAATAGTGTTTTTGTACATTATATTTTTGCACAAAAATTCAAGAGAACACATCTACTGGTTGAGTTGTGAAGGAGCTCAGTTTATGAAAGCCTGCTCAATAAGAAATCTATCACTGAACACATTCCATTCTTTGCCAAAAGTGATTGTTGAACAAATAACTCTCCCAAGAATAAACAGTAAGGAAATATTGGCTGATGTGGTTGACAAGGCACTCTGAAAGATATTTGAAAAGCCATGGTGGTCAGGTGGAGCCCCTGGTCACTGGAAATAAGGCAGAGCCACACCCGTTTTTAGGAGTATAAAGGGAAACCCAGGGAACCAGAATGGCTTCAGCAAGGGCAAATCTTGCCTGATCAGCTTGTCACTTTTTATGACAGTGTAACTGTGTTAGTAGACAAGAGACGAGCCACCAATGTCATCTGTCTAGACTTCAGTTATCCCTCAAGAGTCTGTACTGGGACAGATCCTGTATGGAAACAGTTAGGTCACAGCCTGAACCAGTGATTGAGCACTGGTGAAGGGGTGTGGACAGCCCTGGGAGCACAGGTGCAAGCAATTCACCTATGTGACAGAAGGAGTGGACCCAGGATCTGCCCCTCCCTAACCTCATTTTAAGAGCTGGCAGTCAGAGGGGAAGCATCTATGCTTGGAGTTTGCTTCCTTTGAGTGTTTTCTAGTGAGACTTGATCTATGGGAAACAGGTAAGCTGTTCCTTTTTTATTACTGAGTTGTAACCACTACCTTTGTTGGGTGACTCAAAACTGGTTAAAGGCAACTATATCTACTGCTTTCTGTCCTTATACATGGATTTTGTTTGTTTTAAATTTTTATTTTTATATATCTACAACAATTATACTGACAATGGGATTGAATGCACCCTCAACAACTTTGCAGGCAACACTAAGCTGTGTACTGCAATTGACTTACCTGAGGGATGGGGTGTTACCCAGGCAGACCTAGAAAGGCTTGAGCAGTGGGCATATGTGAACTTCATGAGGATCAAGAAACTCAAGTAAGAAGTCTGACCCTTGTGTTCTGATAAGTCCCACTATCAGTACGAACTGGGGTTGTAAGGATAGAGCACAGCCTTGCCAGTGTGTACTGGTGGAAGACAAGCTGGACATGAACTAGCAGTGTGTTCTTGTAGACCAGAAAGCCAACCAGGTGTTGACACCAGGTCCTGGGCTGCATCCAAACAAGTATGGTTGAGGGAGGTGATCCTGTCCCTCTCCTCTGTGCTGGTGAGGTCTGACCTGGAGTACTACATCCAGATGTGGAGTCATCAGTGCAGGAGAGATGTGGACCTGTTGGAGTATGTCCAGAGGAGAGTCACAGAAATGATCCAAGGGATGGAACACCTCCCCTGCCAGGACAGGTTGAGGCAGAAGGAGCTGTTCAACCTGGAGAAGAGAAGGCTGTTTTCAGTACCTAAATGGGAGCTATAAGAAAGAAGGGGACAGACCCTTTAGCAAAGTCTGTTGTGATAGGACAAGGGGAAATGGCTTTGAACTAAAAGAAGAGAAATTCCAACTGGGTATAAGCAAGAAGCTTTTTCCAATAAGGATGGTGAGGCTCTGAAACAGGCTGCTCAGGGAGGTGGTAGATGCCCATCCTTGGAAACACTTAAGATCAGCTGTGTGTGGCTCCAAGCAATATGATGTAGCTTTAGATGTCCCTGTTCAGCGCAGTGGAGTTGGACTAGATGGCCTGTAAAGGACTCTTCCAGCTCAAACCATTCTAAGGTCCAAAATAGAAGATTGGAAGCATTGAACAACTTATCAATACTGGGATTCTTTCAAACTAAAGGAGATAATTGGAATCATTTTGCTTTGTACTTCAACATATACCCATAAGCCACAAGTACCTCTGAAAATGTGACAATTTCTTTCAGACAAACTCTGAAGCGCTTCAGTTGTTTTTTTAAAAAAAAAAAAAATAGGCAGAGAAGGCTAATTATAAAAGATTATTATAGCAAGTTGAGTGCTACTCTCAAGGTAAAGTGAAACATGTCTGGTGTGTGTTTTTAAACAGACATTACAAAAAAAATAAAGCAGTGTTTCTGACTGATAGAAAGTTGAAAAACTGTTTTGAAACTTTGGGAGCCAAATTCAGTTTCTAGTAAGATCACAGATCCTGTGGGAAATCATTCAAGTAAGCATCTACAGAAATGCCTAGAATCTACTTATAGAAAAGCAGTTAGCATTTATAAAGCAAAGAAGGACTTGCTGGAAGCTTGAGGAAGTTGACTGTTGCCTTGATGCTGTGGATATTAAAAGAAACCTATAATAAATTCTCAGTTGACATTGAGGAAGAAAAGCATAAAGCAGTCAGCATGGGGGTGTACAGAGCCCAAGTCCCTGGGGAAATTCAGGGTGAACAAACAACTCACACACAAGAATATCTGTCACTTGAAGAAGATTACATCACTACAACAATTCTTGCAAGCATCAGCAGGGATATGTAAAGGAAGGAGGAATACATCTTCATGGGAGCAAGCATAAACAGAACACTCTGTCCATCTGAAGACCCATGGAATAATGGAATATGGACTGGATTGTTGTTTTTTTTTTTTTTCTTGAGGCTTAGGTGCACTGGTGAAAACAGTATCAGCAAAGAAAAGTCACTGATGATATAAGTCAGTGAAGCTCTGATTGTACAGAAGTAAATTATATTTCATTATAGAACTGTATGAAAATGTGTCAAAAGAAGAAAAATGTGGGGAAAAAATATAATTTACAACAGTACCATAAGGGGTTAAAAAAATTTATTATGAAGCGAGAAATGTCCTAGTTGTTGAATCTCAGAGATGACATCCAATCACTGGATGGGTGAGCATTGACAGCAACTGAAGAGGAAACAGAAGATGTTTTGAGGAAATGCAGGCACTCTCAACAGAGTGTGGAATAGAGACAAAAGTTGATATGGCCCAATGTTCATCTACAAAGATTCTCTTGCCACAGTACTGGCTACAGTAAGCAGAGTTTAATGTTCTAGAAAGAGGAATTTAAAGAATGTGAAGGTAGTGCTTTTACAGATCATGTAAAAAGCAAGCAGAAGTGTTGAAACATTTCATTTGCATGTGAATGAGCTGCATCTTTTGTGATGTCTCTAATGGGAAGCTGAAAGGGCATTAACGCTCTGGGAGGTGACCTTATGAAACTGGAGTATCCATTTGTACATGATCGTTATCTCTTTAGGAAATCATTTACTCAGAAAGCCATGGGGTTGCACTTGAAGTCAGAGGTTTTTGACATGGAAATATAACATATATTTGACAGTATAAATAATGAAAAATTATACGTAAATTATGTTAGATCCAGAAGGGCAAGTGTAGAAAAACTCTGTCTGGAGCCTTCAACTAATACCGGAATTTGTTATCCTTTCTCAATAAGCTAAACAAAGATGTAAGTCTTAGAGAAATATCAACTTAATCACTGTTTACATGGGTTGACATTGATAGAAAAAGGGGGGATGGTCTTAAACTGAGATGGGGGAGGTTTAGGTTAGATATTAAGAGGAAGTTTTTCACCCAGAGGGTGGTGACACACTGGAACAGGTTGCTAAGGAGGTTGTGGATGCCCCATCCCTGGAGGCATTCAAGGCCAGGCTGGATGTGGCTCTGTGCTGTCTGGTCTAGTGGTTGACAATCCTGCCCCCACAGAGGTGGCTGAAACTAGATAATCTTTGAGATCCTTTTCAACCCAGGTTGTTCTATGATCTAACAAGATTACAGAGAATGTTTCAGAAATTCTTCCCCTAGCAAATCCCTCAGATAGGGACCTATAAAGAAATTTGCACTTAACAAAGCTGCCTGGATCAGCATCTTGCAAGCCTCCTGAGGAAAGACATGCAGGAAGGGTAAGTCATAAACAGGGCTGTATACTTACACTGTGAAATTGCAGTGGCACCAATGATGCATGGCAGGTCAAACAACCTTTGCAGACAAGACACCTGTGCTTGTCAGCCAGTTGTCATAGTCACTTTGAACTCAGAGGTGTCTTAAAACAGAGGAAAGTAGCAAGTTGGATATGGGTTGTGACATGATACTAGGAGTGATAATGGTGGGCAGTAGTCATGTCAGTGTGCAGTGGACTCATCACAGGTATAATTGAGGCTCTGCACTATTGGACACAAGCAAAAGAACAGGTGGCAAAGGCTTTCTCCAGTGACCGGATGGAAGAACCAAAGTGCTGTCTGTTAGGTGGATGAAGATGCAGAGGGTGCTGGCTGAGGCAGGATGTGATAGGAGGATGCTGCTATGGCAGAACTGGTAGTATGGATATTACTTAGTTCTGAAAGCCAATGTGACAACATGGAGCACCTCAGGAGTGCTTTGAGATCCTGAACTGTAATGAGTCAGTGAGGATGTGCCTAGGAAGGGAAGTGGTGGGAAAATAGAAAGCTTGTAGGAGGATGTTAAAATAGCCTCTTGGTTATAAATAATTAATGATGCCTTTCCCTATTCCATTGATCTAACTGTAATCAGTTTATCACCACCAGTGTTGTTGTACTTCAACGGAAATGTGAATTGCCAGTTTCATTCCAGCTCTGTTAAAAGTAGCAGGAATAGCCACTGTTCCCCTTGAAGGGTCTATAATAAGGTCTCCTACACTGCTTACATAGACCAGTTTAGTAAGAAAAAGTTGCAAGGGATAGAAGAAAGAAAGAAGGAAGAAAACAAATATTCTTCCTGTTTGCACTGTCACAATTTGAACACTTATCTGGGTTCAGATATCCAGGAGGCCATAATAGTAAACCATTTGGTCGTGGAAAGAGTTCACTTCAAAAATAGGTGGCTTATGTTGTCATATCAAAGTTCCATAGAGTTTCTCTTACTTCAGTAAGCAGGGTGTTATTTTTTTAATCATGTTTCTCCACTCCTCAAAGAAAGTTTTGCAGTCTTTTGTAAGTTTAGTCCATCTATTCTTCTTAAAAAAAAAAAAAAATTACATCAGAAAAATCAAGCAACCTGCACAAAAGTAAAGCCGGTCATACCATCAATTGCAGTAACAAAGCACAGCTGCAATTAAAATGTCTTGGAATTGGACTCTCTACAGGAAAATTTAAAGAAGTCATGCAGTTGCTTCTCTTTCACTGTAAGTGTATCAGCCATGCTCAACAGCAGTGACAGCCAAGGATAAGTACCACCCTGGTGTTTATGGTAGGTGTGCAGAACTCAGCTCCCCATGGCAGATCCAATTTCCCTCCAAATCATATCACTGGTCATGCCCCTGTATCAAGTAACCTCATGAGGCCAACCCTACCCTCTGTTGCAGGACTGCCCTGCACTCAGGGATGCACACATGTATGTCCTGCTATCCTACAGCTTTTCTCTGACTTTCAACTTGGGTGCTTTTTCCCCATTACTGCCTTCCTTCACTCTTCATATCATCCATACTCCTGTCTTGTCTCAGCTAACTTTGTTGAAGAGAAATCCTGGGCAATAGCTTTCAGTGTTAGTTTTGTCTTCAATTTTGATTGACTTTCTATGTGTTTTTAGAGCTCTAGGTTAAAAGTTTCATTTCTCCCCACTGCTTTGTAAAGTATTCTTCTAAATAAACAGTGCCTAATGCAGAATTATCTGTTCGTCCTAGCAAAACATAAAGGCAGCAGTGCCAGCTGGAAGCTGAAGAAAACAGCACCTTCTTGCATGCAATAATTCTGTGTGATTCTAAAGACTTACAGACAAAATGCGAAGCCTTGTCTCTGCTGAAAAATAAGGGGAAAAAAAAAATATTATGAAGTGAAACTCAATGTGTGAAAACAGAGCTGAACTTCTGAAATGGCAAGAGAGGTTATGAGCTCATTGCTTCTGCTAACTTCCTTGCAGCTTCTGCTTTCCATCCCTTGTGAACCCACAGAATCATAGAGGTTGAAAGTGTGTCTTCAGTGGAATGGGTTGCATAGCAAGAGGGAATATATCAACCATGCACTTTCGCTGTGTCGTGCAAGATTGCATGCCTTGACTGCAGACATGCTGGCATAAGCATTGATCAAGTAAATTGGTTTGCAGTGGTGAGCAAGGAGTGAAGGCAGGTATTACTTCATATTTGAAAAAGACTGCAATGGTTGTGTCTATAAGAGTTTCAAAGCTTTGCATGTATCCTTAAAGAATCTGCTGTTTCTTCTCATACTTTGTGGTATTAAACTCTAGGTTGCTTCACTGCTTTGGGAAGATGGAATGACCTGACATATTAATGAAAATAATATGAAATGCTGATTGTATTTTATAGTGAAGGACTTCATTTATCAGTAGATGTCCAAAATGAAATGTTGGCAGTTTGTCTTGATATGAAACTGCTGAGGGGAGAATATTCTTTGGAAAACATGAAAGGGAATAGAACATGCCTGACAGATAAGTCCCACAGTGGCTTGACAGTTTGGATATTTGCATGATAATCTGCTCATCCTTTGCTTTACTTTTCACTGAATAATACCTTACATCAGAAATCTACCTTGATGTCTTTGCAATTTCAGTCTCTTCCCACTGCAGCTGGCACTCTCATGTGAGGCCATGTTTTGGAGGACTTCTCAAGGTATCTTCCTCTTTGAGGTTATCTACTAGCTTTTTCTTCTCTCATCATACTCCCTTTTTTGATCTTGCTCTGGGAACTACTTAAGGTGAACTTCCACGTCTCATGACCCTGGTACCCTTACATTTGGCAGATAAATAGTCCATGGTATATTTAGTATCAAAGGAAGGGAGAAAATACAAGCTTAGGAAATTCCCCACATCCTAATACTAGATTTGATCTCTGCTTCCTTCTCATCTATCCTTTGTTTGACCTTACTTTTTGGTGTTAATGGCTGGCTGCTGACACCAATGCAATCTGATTGCCTTTTCTTTTCCTCACAGTAATTAACAACAAGATCACCAAGGCAAATAGCCAGGAGCTCAGCACTTATTTGCTCAAACTTGTTATTATTTTTTTTAAATCCTTTCATAAGTGCCTGAGAAGATTCTTCTTGAGCTAAATCCAGCTAGCCCAATATTCTGTTTCTGACAGTGGTCAAATACAGGCAGTCAGGAATGTGTCTTAAAAACAAGGGGAGAAAAAAATTGCTGTGTTCCCAGAATACTCTGTCTTCAATTAATGGCTTCCCATATCTGTTTTTTTCCTTAAAGATTTTTCCATCTCTAAGGACATCTGTTCTCTAATGATAATTCATGATTCTTCACACTACTAATTTATTGATTTGGCATGGGGGGGGAGGGGGAGAATGAACTAAAATGACTGAAATTACAAAGACTATTGATCCTTTGGCAGTCCAGCTTACCTGCTAGGGAATAGATTGCAAGATTTAGCTTCTTTTTTTTTTTCTATGTAAGAATTCCTTAATAAGACTGGAGATGGCCTACCAGCTACCACACTGTCCCTGGAAGTCAGTGTTTGTTATGAGAAGGGGAAGAGAATATGATTTCTGTTGTGTGTTTTTTGTGGGTTTTTTTTTTTTGCTTCTTTGGCAGAATTCAGTATTACTGCAGTCAATAGCTAACTACTTGTTTCACTGGAAGACTGTTTTTTGGGACTCTCTGAGTCTTATAGAATAATTCTGTACTGAAAAAATTACAAGATTTACTGAAATTTCTGTGAGGTAGTCAAGTTTTTTCTTATCCTGAGAGCATGAATCAGAATCCCAGATTTTGTAGGACAATGTCTTTCCTATGTGCTGTTCTAATTATAACTCTGTGTGTTCTCCAGGAACACTTCAGTGCTAGACAGGTAATTTTACATGCACTTCTCAGATACTTGAGACTACAGAGGTCTCACTGGATTCACCTGCAATACACTGACAATGCAGAAAGCATTAAGTTTTGAAAACTTATTTTAAAAAGTGTGATATTTTATGACCGTGTTAGTTATATTGCTTTGTGTAATAGATGACTTTGCAAATCATTCTTGGAGCTGAGGGCAGCTGAGCACATTTTGCGGTGTGATCTCTACACCCACATGGGAGCACATCTCCTTGGACTTGACCAGTCTCAGCACTTTGGTGTTGATCATTTACTCAGGACTTCTCAATATGCTTGCTTGTTTGTTTTTTTTTTGTTGTTGTTGTTTTTTTAAACTTCAGTCCATGCAATACATGGGCTTTTTGAGGTTAAAGAGGGCTGCATAAAAAGTGATGATTGATTGAAGGGAAACAAATTGCAAGGAAAGTGAAAACAACAGCACTTCACTCAGTGCTTGTCTTTTGAGTGCTCAGCACTTCTGTTCTATCACATTCTCCAGCAGTACTTCAGGATCTCCTAATTTTTATCTAGCATTTAGTAGGGCTTAGAGTACCATAAAAGTGATTAAAAAAAAAAAAAGCTAATTCAGTTCACCAAAACAAGACATATTGAATCCTTTACAATTTCTCATACGTTTGTCTAGCTGTTAAGGGTGAAATGCTGACTGAAGAGGTCATCTGGACTACAGTGTCTCTTAAAATGTATAGCACGGTCCTTATTATGGTGGTCTTTATTTCTGTAGTTGTCTTTTTCCCAGGGGGATGGCAAGGTTTATTTTCCAATAGCTTCAGGTTGTCAGACTGTAGTAAATGCTCTGTTACACTGCCTACAGCTACTCAAACTATCTTTTGTGTTTTACTGTAAGGGGTGAATATAGAAACTGGTAGACATGAAAAAGCATCACCTCTTGTAAATAGTGTGCCTTGTCAGTAAGGCCCTTTTTGTTTTAGGAAAACAAAACAGGGACAAACAATAACAGCAACATACTAAATTTATAAAATCTAATTTAACATCTTAGTGAAAACAGCTCAGTGCAGCTCTCCAGGATCCTGGCTGGTTGCAGTGCATGGGTAATAGCAGTGAAGAGTTGTAGTCTCTTCTGTTTTCATGTAGCATTTGGATCTAGGCAGCCTTCTGCAACAATTAGAGTGTGAATATCCTTACCATTGGCCAAACCTGTCCTGTGATTTCTCTTTCTGTCACCTGACCCCTAAGGAGCATCCACATACTCCTCTCCCCATCCAGGGAACGTGGTCTGTTCTGTGAAGTAAACAGACTTCAGACTGGGAAACCACAAGAAACATCTTAATAAATACTTAACTATTCTTATATGACCATTTAATTGCCATCAGGCTCGTGCAGGAGAATGGAATCTTTAGGAACATTTGGACTCAATGATCTCCAGAGGTCCCTTCCATTCCCTACAATTCTGTGACTGTGATTCAGTGATCCCTTCCAGCCTCAGTCATTCTATGATTCAATTATGATTTAATCCTAAGTGAGTAAGTAAGAGATGACCTTGCTAACAAGATGACCAAATCAAAACCCTTCTTTTTCACCCATTAATCCTCCTTCAGTGAAGTATGTTCACTTTTCCATTCAGTGCTATCCAGTTTTTAACCATGCCAAGTGATTTCATTGAGTATCCAATTTGTTTCAAGTAGTAATAGTTGAACCACAACAAGAAAAGATGTATTTCTATTAAAGAATGATTTCTGGCAATTTTCAGCCTTTACTCATTGAATCAGAAGTTGTTCAGGAAAGATGCACATTGACATGATGAAAAAGCCAAAGTAGTATATATACTCGCATCAGGGCATCTTAGTTCTGGTTCTAGCAATCAGAGCAGCCACTCATTTTTTTCAAGCTAGAACTAGCAAGCCTGTGAGACACAGTGTCTGTCTGTCTCAACTATGAAGACAAAGCCCATGTAGCCAACACTTATTAGGAAAGCTATTTATTCACAATGTAAACAAAAAATTGACAGGGACTACTTGTATTTATCTGATGAAAAGAACGAGTAACAAACAATGCCAAAAACAAACAACCAAAAAAAAAATTCTAACAAGCAAATGTGCCAACAAATATTTTCACTTTATATTTTGAACTGTGCTTTTGTTTTTGTGTGTAGCTTCAACATGACAAAAAGGGAGAGAGAAGCATTCCAAAATGAAACTCAGCTTTTTTGTAAATGAAAAACAACCTGGATGTTTTTGTTTTTTGTTTGACCCACAATTGCTATTCCAAGTTCAATACTGGGGCAACAACTTAGAAAATCAATTTGTTCATCTCAAGTCATTAAGTGGCTAATGAGGCATTCATGGCCACAGTGAACAAACAAGCTATCCTCCCTTATTAACATCTTCAGCCAATGGACTCATGGACACCCAGTAACACTGCACATTGTACAGTGCAGGTGAAACATCGTCAGATGTTTCATAAATCAGTATTTCACAAATGTCAGAATTCAACACGGTCAACATTATTTACTGCCTTAAATGCTTCTTAATGACAAAATCTTATCAAAATAATCTGGACAAAGTGGTCTGATCTATGTGTCTTTTTGTTGAACTGTGCTCCTCATTACACTAGTGGAAAAAAAAGAAGTGTACCAGGAGGGTGTCACACTGCAAATTGTGTGATTTTGCTGCATTATGTAGATGTCTCCTATATTAAAAAGTTGTGGATGTCCTATTATCATCCTTAGTTAGAATTTTAATTAGACTCACTATAGAATAATATGTTAATAATTAAACTCACGAGCGTATATTTTACATGAAAATGGTGCTACATGCTGCATAAAATTATCATTCAATTTCCAGATCACCTTTATGAGAATAGCATAGAGGGACTTAGATTGGTGTATTTTGTTTGGTATTCTGTGATAAGCTCTCTCAATTACTGATTTAGTAATGCTACAAAAAGTTCAGTTATTATTCATACCTATATAGGTGATATAAATGCACAGACTCTCCAGAAACTCTTAACACAGTTCGGGCATTTGACTTGAATGTATGTCTGAGTACAAGTACTGTTCCTGCCACTTAACACAGAGGAGCTATGGGCTGTGAATTACTAGTGCTAAGCAGACATACCTCACCAAACACTTCTGAAACAGGAAAGCAATTCCATTCTTCCTTTTAGATAAGAGTGAGTGTGCGTAGAAATTGAAAACACTTTTCTAGTTTGAAAGCCAATCTGAAAACAGGTGAATATGCAGGCTGAGTGTGACAGAGAGCAGAGCCAGGTTCTGCCAGGATCTATTAGTTGTTGACCCAAATAACTTGGCTGAGGGTTGAAATAATCTTTCCAAAATATTTCCCATCCCAATTCTGAAGTCCTTCTAGCCCATCTGTAAACACATCTGGAGGACAGAAAGATATAACTAGTATTTGTTTCTGACTAAGTTTTTTGTTTTTTTTTTTGGCTGTCACGGAAGATGCTTCCTCACCACAGAAACTTTTGCAAAAGATGTAAGTAATTTTAATTTTGGATCTCTTCAAACAGAAACATGTTGAAGTTCTTGTTAGTTTCTAAATCAGATTCTGCTGTCACTTATATCCTTCTAGGTAGTTTGTGGAACTTCTGGAATTCCACAGAATTTAGAGCAGCTTCAAAACTATCACGTGTAATTTCTTTATGCAACTATCTGTCTATAGAGACGGGAAGAGTTCTGAGGACCCATCCTTCTTCTATGTCTGAAAGTGCAGATATATGACAAAACAGCGCAGCTCCTTCTCATTCGGAAACTTCATCTTGCTCATGTGACTCATGAGATACATTCAGTCACGCAAGGGGAGAGGAAGATGTCAGGATGCAGGGAATTAGAACATCAGAGAAGAAATTGTTGGAATATTTTTATCCCTGTTCCCCTCCTTTCTCAGAGGAGCATGGCATTGTTCTGGGTGAAACTGGTTGGTTCAATTGTACTGGTTGGTTCAGCAGTAGTCCTGTATGCAAAAGCAACAAAGCTTTTCTGTGTTATATGAACAGAGATTAATGTTGAAATGAACTGGCATTCTTAAATGGCTCTAAATTTTGAAATTGTTGTTTTAGAGTTGCTCAAGCATCTCATAATTCCATTGGCAAATAATCTTGACTGGGAATAAACATAAACTTATTTTTAAGTATCTGTCCAAAATCACTTGTTAAAACATATGCAGAAATAGGGTAAAATTTTACTTTTGTAATAAGATTATCGTAAGACTTTGCATGAATTAGGATGGTTATAATCACTTGAAAATTAAAAAATCTCCTGATGAGTTAAATTTCTAGTGTAGTAAACACGTACTTAAACATCTTCATTTTCCTTCACATCATGGCTGTTTTGCTTTTTGAGAATATTTTGCCTGAAAGTCTTCATATACACATAATAATTTTCCAGTCTGTATTTTCACTAAGGCAAAAAAGATATAAAAACTCTAAGAAAAATCAGAGCTAAGTAGTTAAACCAGTTATTTGATTGTGTATGTTCTAAGTCAGCATTCTCAAAGACAGTAAGAAATTTTTTTTTTAAATAAGAGTTCTTTTTCATTAAGTTTCACTAGGAAAAGGAAAACTCATGCCCCAGGAGAGTATAATTATTTATATTTTAAAAAGTAATCTGACTTGTAAAAGGAAAGGAAATGAGTCAAGAAGATAAGTCTAGAGGTACAGAAGTCGTGCCTATTGCCTCATCACAAAGTTTATCCCTTGACAATGCATGACCTAACTTAGTATACCTACTTGTGTTGTCAATATGTTATACCATACCCAAAGTAATATTTCTACCTTGATTCACAGCTGTCCCAACCCCCTTCTTGTTATTAGGTTATTTAAGATATCTTGTGTCCTTTTGCTCATAATGACTAGTTATACCACATAACTCCTCTGATTTTTCTCTCTGATTTCAAGTGACATGTTCATTCCTCTCAACATCAGAGGTTGCTTTTGCTGTGTCCTGTGCATGCATGGGAAGACCTTTAGATTAAAGAAGTGCTGAGTTCTTTCACTCTGCATTGTTACTTTCTGAATTAGGCAGAGTTTGCTCTGTGTCTGTTCAGTCACCTTCATGCTAGAAATAATGGGGATTTTAATTACATGATGTTAAATGTCTCTCTCTGATGTATCCATGTATTGGAAGGCTCATCATCAGTTCAGCAGTTGATTGAGGAAACCTTGGATAATGAGAGTTTATTAACCCAGGTTAATGAGCCTCAGGCAGAAATGAGGGATTTTGTCCAGCTGAAGTGGAGCATTATTGTACACAAATCTGGCTATCTGAGCAGAAATCAGCTCTCTTGAGATGTGCCCGGGAAATGACAGAGCATTTGGTGGAAATACCAGCAAGTAGATGCTGAAAGCAAAACATCTGCATTATCAGGAGCTATGTTTTTAATCATGTCCTCCAGATCTCTGAGGAGAGATAAATATCCTATCAAGTGCAATGACAAAGGGGGTAAGTGGTTGTTGTGTCATTAAGAGAAACAGTGAATATAGGTTTCTCAAGAAGCCCCACTGACCCTTCCCTGAAAGAGTGCTTCTATTGCCCACTACAGTAATGACAATACCTCTGCTCCTAGCAAAGTGCTGCTGATCTTCCCCTGGACCTTACTTCTAGTCCTAAGTGCAGAGAGCTGCCCAAAAGTTATGGTGTTCCACAGAAGCAGATTATCTGCCTTTGTTTGGAGTCAATTCCCCAGTAAAACATTTTAAATTGCTCATTTGCAAGTACCTGTAATTCCTTGCTAGAAAGACCGGAATTATCCAACAGAGAAAAAATGTCTTCCTTACTGTCAGTGAAAAGTAAAAGAATGAAACTTCAGTGATGAAAACACTCATATTTAATGTACTGTATGCACTGCCCATTGAAACTGTAGCTTTAGGTCCTTTCAGAGTCCCTTCAGTACACCTTATAACTCCGAATCTGCTCAATTACTTCAATCTCCTGTCCAAAATATCCTTCCAAACCTTGCAATGTCCCTTCACCTCTGCTGCAGGATCTGCTGCTACTCCTCGCTGCTCTATTTATAGGATTCCCGAATTCTAATCTCCTGACGGTGAAGGATGCTCTGTTCTACACCTCTGGGCCCATCATCTTTTCTTGCACCATCTATTGACATTCACACCTGCTACCATGACTGGCTGAGCCCATCTCTCCTCTGTCAGACTATCTCCTCTTTAATCCCCACGTAGAAGGAAAGACTTCCTGCTTCTTATTGGAATTTCTAAAGCCTAGATACAGGCCACAGTTCATATGACACAAAGTGCGGAAGAAAACAAAACATCTATTTCAGAAAGCACAAATATACTTACCCTTTATTTCCTTAATCTTATTCTGCAAGTAGGGCTGGGATTTACTTTTTTATAGGATTTGCAAAATAAAGCCTGAGAAAATAGCTTATCTCTGTTTCTACCTCTCTTCTCTCTCACTCTAGTGCCGCATTTTAAAAGAAAGTGGGGGGAAGTGAAAGGAGACTAAGATTCAAAGGACAGAGTTGGAGGTTACTTGATCATCTCTGTAAATAATTACAGTACCATTGACTGAGTGCCCCAAAGCCAAATTTCCTGCTGACAGATTTTTGCATCAGCAAAATTTCTATTGCCTGGTGGAAGGAGACTTTAAAATCATGACAAGTTGAATATAAGGCAGAGTACAAAACAAACTCACTGCCAATTCTTGATGACACAGAGTTACTTTGTCCCACATTCAGATATCTTTTTCCTTTTCATTCCCATCAGGAGCATTACCTCCATGACCTTATCAGTTCTTTCTCTAACACA
Source organism: Phasianus colchicus (assembly GCF_987193195.1). NCBI lineage: Eukaryota > Metazoa > Chordata > Aves > Galliformes > Phasianidae > Phasianus > Phasianus colchicus. Next base: position 59,256,183 of record NC_143438.1, on the reverse strand, counting down.
CAGCAGAGTGTTGGTTGCTTCATTTTCTCTGTAGTATTTTTTCCCCATTGAGACTTCTCAGTGCAATCCAAATGCAGGAGGTTACTTCATTAATCACTTTATTAGCCCTGTTTTCACCTTTGAAAAAGACTCTTAATTCTTCTCCATTTATAGTGTACTAAATTCCTACAAGATGCTGTGAAAAGATAGCAATGGGTCAACACTCCTTATTAATCTTTTTTTTTAATAATAAAATAACTGAACAAGGAGACACAAAGACAACCTGCATAACAAAATTCTGCAAGGTGCCTCAGTTAGACCTTTTCTTATTGAAAACCTTGTTCCAGTACAGGAACATATCTGTTTCCTTGCAACTTGTACTTTCCTAGTACATTTGTATCCCAGCCTTGCACTGCTGTCAGTGATAAAAAGGTGAACAAAAACCATGGCACAGGGGAACATTCAGCAGTACAAGCACATTGTGAATTTGAAAAGTGAAACCAGGCAAGTAGAAGACCTTGTTTTTCAGCCATAAAAATCTTTTTAAAATCTTTTTTTTTTTTTTTTTTAAAGGAAAAAATAAAAGAATTGAACATGGTAAAAATCTGGTCTGCTAAACTATTGTTTAGCAAAAGTTACTAAATTTTGACTAGGTGGTTGCTGCAAACTGTCCAGTAAATCCAGTAAATCACAAAGGGGGAGCACACATCTTCTCAAAAGCCTTCAAGCCTTTACTAGCTCGGATGGTGACAGATTACTGAGCTCCTGGATAAGATGCTGAAGTAGTTGATAGCACACATCACAAAGAAGAGACCTATTTCCTGGTCTGAAGACTCTTTTAACAACTAGATTAAGGGCTTTCTAATATCAAGGTAAGAGTTTTCTGAATTTAAGTTCTTCAAATCAAACTGTGCACATTTTGAAAGGGATAAGATGAGGTGGTTTTTTTCCTGCAAAAGTCTGGAAGGACCAATGACACCAGACTCTTTCCTTCTCACTCATCACCACTTCATGTGTGTTCAGGGAGTGCGCAAGTGGAAGCAAAATCAAACTAGCCACCTCCTTGCTGGCTTGATTCTCCAGTGCTAGGAAGAGAAAATAATAACAGAGAACCTCATTCCCAGGGTAAGATTTGTTTCTTTGATTCAGATTAAGAGAGTAAGATTTCTTATTTATTAGTCCCTCATACTTTTGACCTCATCTGCCCCCACCCCCAAACAAACCAAAACAAAAATGGAAAATCAAACCTCCATATTCACTGTGCAAAAACATGTAACAGGAATCTCTGTGCCTCTTGTACAATGCAGAGAATTTTTCAGACAGCATCCACAGGAAGAGGGAGGTGGTCTTCAGAAATAACTATTTTAGCCGAAAATAAACAGCACTGTATATGGACTTATAGAGAAGGGAAGGGTTTTGCTCACAAAACCTTGCCTAGCACAACTGATGCTAAGCACTATTTGGCTAAGAGAGGTTGTACTTCCTCATCCATCACCTCCCCTCCTTCTGCCTCAAATGCAGCCATCTTTTTGCCATCACAGCCCTATGTACTGCAGCTTTCTCTTCTGTCAAGCCAGGTCATAAGTAAGACTTGCAAGGGTGCAAAAGTACATGATGACCTCCCATTCCATGCAGCTACAGAAGCAGCACTGATTATTATGATTTTCAAAGATATCCTTAAAGCTCAAGCTCCTATTCCTGTGATACTAGATTAAAATGCTGACTTTCATTAAAACAGGAAAGAAAATCCAGCCCTCATGGCTGTGGAAAAAAATTTAAAGACACTGAATGCACCTTAGGGATTCAAAACCTACAATGCAAATGCAGAGAAAGAGATTTAAATTTTCTTTTTCTACTTAAATGTTTTAGAAAAGAAAAAAAAATGCAGTATTTTGCTACTAGTAAGATAGAAGAGAGCAGGAATGTGTGCTTTGGGGATGTTTTCAGAGGAAGGCTGTGGCAGTGCCAGGAAGCAGCTGCCCTGACTGACAGCTCTCCCCTACCCAGAACAGAGGACCTGCTGTGTGGTTTCCATATGCTGCCTAAGGAGAGGCAGGTGGCACACAGCAGCAGCAGCAGTTTTTATGGATGGAACTCCCTCTCTTTGAGTCCTGTGGTTTGTGCAGTTCTCCTGAGAAGACGCTGAAAGAGGTGGGAAAGGCAGCATGATTTTCTGCCAGAGCATTGCTGGGGATTCCAAGGATCTTTTCCCTCTGTTTCCTGTAGACACTCCCCTGGACGCTGAAACAGTAGTGCCACACTCCAGTCTCCAACTCATAATCATGGTTAGATAAACACAGAAATACAATGAGCTTTTCATTAAATTTCAGAACTTACTAACTTTTTACCTGTTTGCTTGAATATGTTTACTTTTATCCTTTAGGTAAATATTTCTGCCTCCTGTGAACTTTTATGTAAATCAATGGAGGCATTTGGCAAGCCACATCAAAACTGCAGCTTTACATATCACTGAAGCAGAAAATAAATGGAAATAATTACTGATGTCTCCAAGTACAGATTTGTTTCAAAATGAAACATGTATCTTGAAGTAGGTGGGTTGTATATCCAATGATTTCCTGTTAGCTTATACAGCACTGGGTCAGACATTTTAATTTAATTCGCGTTTGTGCTTTTCCCCCCTTTTTGGGGAGGTCAGGGTGTGATGGTGGCTGTTTATTTACTCCTTTTGAACATATTGGGCAGAATCCATTCTTTACTTATTTAGTAAGCCCAGAAAATGATAATTGTAAATCCCTCTCTCATACTAAGAATTGAAAATTAGCTGGGGTTTGGAGGAAAATAGTATACACTGTAGTGCCAATAACATCACTGTGGTGCCACTGACTGAGCAAATTGCAGTTTTTATATGATAGACTAGATCAATATTCACAGGGGTCAATACTAATCTGTTGTCATGTGTTTCAGTGTAAGCCTGTAATGCATATCCTGATGTTACTGAGTTGTACTGACAAGAGGAAAGCCAAGTCCTACAGTACAAAGGACTGCTCACGAGCCATCACCAGAGTCCACCATTCTGACATTCGCTGTATCCAAAGAGAAAATTTAGGAGCACTTCTTAGAGTCTTTGGATGCTTGAAAACAAATGTCTTATAACTGTTACCATGACAGTACTTGAAGTACACTCGGGACAGATGGAAATGTTGTTGCTTCTAATACAGAAAAAGATCATGCAGTCCCTACCAAAGTGCCAGCTGGAGAATACCCTCTCTCTAGACCAGGTGACCAGGGAAGGAGGAACAGGTGTCTCTTCACCCACTGCTCTTAGCCTTCTGTTATTCTCAACCTTTAGAGTTGGATGTGATTTCTCTCCTTAGTCAATTTCTCCAGATTTCTCTCTGATTAACTTGTCCAGTGGATGTCATTTGGTGTACACATACCCTTCAAGACAAGAAGTTTTCAAATCTACAGCAGGAAGAGCTGCCTTTTTGCATTTGTTCCAAACCTGGTTTCTTACACCTTCATTTGATACCTCCTAGTCCCTGTGCTAGTGAGAAGAGACTGTGAGGACTTCTTACTCTAGGTTTGCATTCACGTATTTCCTTCACTGTCAGATCTTTAATAGAGCTTGATGTTTTGTCTTTCATGTTCTTCACCAGTTTTGACATTGCAAAGGAAGTTATGTGGGGAAGGCACATGTGTGTGAGTGAAGAGCTGGTTCACATCTCACCTCCGCTCTGTCACTGGTAGAACTCTTGGACACCATCAACCCACAAGGAATGTCTGTTTTTCTTGGCATCACAAGTGCGTGGAAAATCTAGAAGCTTGATTTGGTCTCTGCTATCTTAAAGCCTGGGAACAAGGGGCGTTTCCATAGAGTCATTCATCAGTACTTATCGTGGTAGTATCTACCTACCTCCACATGCTAAACAGGCACATCTTACACAGAAATGTAAGCTTGTGCAGATTTGGAACATATACACAAAACATCATCTTGCAAAGCATTTGTAGAGAATCACTATCATACTACAGGGAGACTGTGCAGCAGAGATTTGTACTTCTACTGGAAGGACAGCACTGAGACCAACAGCAACACTAATATTGTTGCCAAATAGGCTCTTGGGCATCCTGAGACAGATAAAGATTTGCTTTGTAAATCTGTTTGAAGACATCTCTAGAGGGCAAAATATCAGTCCAGTTTCCAGATTTCAGTTATTCAAACTCTGCTGTTAACATCAAGACTACAGCGAGGAGGTTGAAAGTTTGCTTTTGTGAGACCTAGGTTTTGAATACCATCAACACTTGCACTTGTATGGGATTCACACTCAATTTGGAGAGGCTGCAGTTTCAGCAAAGTGAGAAGATTCACTTTGACTAATGTCTATAAATTAATCTAAAGGGAACTGAGACACAAATGGATGAGGCCAGGTGTATACCTCAGTGGTGTGTAGTTATAGGACAAGGAGCACTGGCTTAAAACTTGAACATAGGCAGTTCGGTACTAACATGCAGAACTTCTTTATGGTAAGGGTGACAGCACTGAAACATGTTGCCCAGAGAGGTTGTGGAGTCTTTTTCTGTGGAGATATTCATGAGAAGTGGCAGAACACCGAGAACATGGTATATGTGGCAAATAAAATATAAAGCTTCCCCTCCCTCCTCCCAAAAAGGAGAAAAGAGGTAATGAAATTGCATGTTTGCTTTAGTAAAGCAAAATACTGGAAATATTCTTCCAGAACTATCTACTGACAGGAAACTGATGAATGTTTGAAAAAATATATGGCGCTGTTCTGCTTCATAAAGCCTTATGTCATGGCAGTATACCAATACTTTCAGCTTGTAAAGCTCTGCTGTGCATTCACAATTGGAGAAATGCAGGGGAATCTGTGAGCTCATGGCTGAGGGGACAGAAAGAGAGATGAAAAGAAAAAAAGATGAATCATTTTAAATTTGCTAGTTTGCAGCATTTAACATACACAAACAATATTTTGAAATGTTTGAAGGGTACAAGATCTGGTTCACGTGCAACAACAGTTGAATGGCAAAGGAATCAGAAGAGTTCAAAGTCTTCACCTGTAGCGTATCTTCCAAGGCTGTCTCTCTTGAGGTTGACAGGATTCTGTGCAAAAGGATGCCGTGCACACAAAATCAAAAGATGTTTCATATTCAATGAAATGTTCCTGCCAAGTTATTCCGCATTTTCTTTTAGAGTGCCAACCAGCATAGATTCAAAGAGTTTGGACTTGAAAACACAGCCTTCAGAGTCTGCGGAGAGGTGGTGTGAGGCTGTTGTCTGTGCTTGGACAAGCACCCAAGTATACAAAATGAGGGAGGCAATGATTTTTCTGTTACTGTGATCATGTTAGCACTGCTAGTGAGGTATCTGCAGATTCACTGAGCTGAAATTCTTGATCAATTGTCGCTTTTCATGCCAGTGCTGCATTTTTGTTATTGTATTTTCTGACTCATTCAAGGCAATCTGTGGAGAGCCTGTATCTGAGATACTGATGCTGAAGGAAAATCGCAGCTAGACAAGTAACTACATGCAAGTACATTTATATCAGGTATTTATTTTGATCAATGCTCGTGCTCAACCAAGCATTCAGCAATAAAAGCAGTTTTCTGAGAATCGTGTTCTGAAGTGACTACAGAATTTGTGCCATGTAAAATTTCCAATTACAAAATCATCAGAAAACTAATTTGTAAAATATCCTTTATTTTCTTCCTTTTCTTTTTCTTCTAGTCTCAACCTGAAATCTTCCAGATCTGCTTCTGCATTTGCTTTAAGGAAAGGAATATACTACCCCAATGCAAATGGTCTTTTTCATTATTTTCCCCTATATCCACTCAAGACTGAGCAATCCTTTGAATCAGATTCCTAAGCTAATGACAACATTCATTAATTCACTAGTTTAACAAACGGAATTGAATACTCCTTAGAATATCTTTGAAACCGACAATCTCAAAATGGTGTAAGCAAAGTAATATGCTTCAAACATTTGAATAAATTTTATCAGAGATGGCAGGAATTTGTTATTAGGGTTATTTGTTCCCTCTCCAGCAATACTCAAACATGAGCTTCATCTAATCAAAGATAAATCTAAGTTATTTCTATGGCCTATTAAAGCAGTTCAAATGGAATTTATTTGCCTTCCTTACTCCACAAACAGGAGGCCTAGCCCTTTAAGTGCTGTTGTTCCAGTTTTAGAGGAGAGGGACTATAAAATGGGGGTGCTTCATTAAAATACCATAGCTTGCACCTCTCAGAGGCACAGGAAAAGAATATTCACTGAGTAAGTAACACATTATAAATTATAATTGAGATTCAATTCTCCCAGGGAGAAGGGAAGGTAACTTGTCATTTGAAGTGTTGTGAGTTTCTGAAAATGGACCAGGAGTTTAGAGGGTATAATGATATCATTAAGAAATGCCCTTGCAAAGCAAGCAAAATTATACTGTGCTGTTTCTTGAAAACCGCAGGAACTCTTTATTGTTCTGTCAGCAGCAGTTCAAAGAGCTCTGTGACCCCATTAACATTCACTCAGGCATGTATAGCAAATTGGAGGGGTGAAGTTTCTCGAACAGTTAATTATATTTTGTGTGTTTGAATACCTATCGCTGCTAGCCATGTGGGCTAAGTGTCAGAAATGCACACCTTGCACACCTGGTTTTCCTCATGGCTTAATTTATCTTTCAGTACTTGGAGGAGAAAGCAATATCAAAGGTGGAGAAGGGACAGGGAGGAAGGAAGTGGAGAAAAGCTAGATAAGGGATAGCTGGTTTGATGGCCAAGGATGATCTTGCAGTACCTCTTCTTTCAGCAGAAATCTCTGTTCAATGATCAGAAGACCCTTCAAACCCACATATCCGTGGTAGGATCGGGGTAGGAATATTTGGATTATAACACTATAAGCTTAAGCTAGAATTATTCAGAGGAACTGATTTTCTTCCATTTTCAACAAGGGGCAGCACTTCTTGCCTAGCTATTTATTTAATTCTGTGTGAAAAGTTGTGGGCTTCTCCTAAAAAATGTTTACATTTCATAGAAAAACTTAATTGAAGAAATTCAGAATCTCGATAGAACCACAGTTTGACTGTTCTGCCTGCGTTTGTCATTTGTCAGTCCTGTTGTTCACACAGCTTTTTCATACATGATGCCAAATGGCCACAGTCTCCTTGCTGCAGTGACTATTGACTCATCTTAAGCAAGAGAATAGAAGGAAAGGAAACAAGCAGAAGGAAACGATTTTTAGGCATTTCTTGATTGGTTGGAGAAAAAAGCTTTCTCTTTTCAATTGAAATTGATCAGAATTTGCCTTCGAATAGTGAAGGTTTAATTTTTTGCATATTAAAATGATTGCATTTTTTTCAGAGAGAGAGAGGGAAGGATAGGAAATATTCTCTCCAAAGTTAAGAGGGAGCACACACATTGATTAATTAAGTCCAAGGTATTATCTGTACCAATTCATTAATTTCAGCAACAGTACATATTCAGGAATCCTTATCTCTTTAGGACTTCAACCTCACAGATTTCCTCACACTTAGCACTAAGTTTGCTAAATACCAAATGATGGAAAAGAGCATCACAAGGAGATAAGTTCTGTCTGCACTGTACTGAGACGTTACTTCCTGAGAAATTCTTTCATTCAGGTTCTCTCTCTTTGTTAATGAAGTCAAATAAAGTTAGGATTGTCAGTTGCATTCTTCATAAAACTTCTCCCAGATGTTAAGAGTCAGACTGTCACTGGTGAAGATGTGTCTGTGCATGTCAGCATTCCAACTGACTCAAAAGAAACAATCTCTTCAGAGCATTGAGCATGTGCAGACTTCTATGCAAAGCTGCCTTTAAATTCTCTTGGAAAATAGAACAATATTATATGTATTACCTTATAAGCCTTTGGCAAGTTTCTGCTTTTTTTTTTTTTTTTTTAAATTAAGTTTATTGAAAGTTTTGCTGTTATCCTCCATAATTCTTAAACAGTGATAAAGTATTTTGCTCATCAAATATATATTCATGCTTCTGCCTCACTTCTGAAAAAACTGCCAATTTGATGACATTCTAAATGTTTCTGCTATTTGAACAATATTTGCATTGTAATTATAATTCTGCTAGCTATGCTTTTTCTCAGCCATATTTTCATTGCATGTATATTAGAGTTGATCAGAAATCCTCCTTTGAAATGGAAATGATTTTTATTGCACTTCAGCCATGCTTTAAACTGATTCTACCACAAACAGTTCTAAATTGTAGGAGTGTGCTCAGAGAGAAAAGCAGAATGCACATTCAGATGATCTAGGATGTGTCTAGCAGAAAGATGCAAGAAAAATATCCTGAGAGAGTTTTGGAAGATTTGAATTACAGTGCAGTACAGCTGCTGGAGGGATTTGCCCTGAAATGCTTTTTTCCCTCAGAAAATACCGATTTGTCAACATCAAAGCTTGGTAGAGGGCAAAGGGTAGAGAGGAGGGGAGAAGGAAGTTGGGAGTCCCACTGAATTTTTCAGTCTGTTTTCATCTTTTCCATGGAAGACTATAGCATTTGAGGTGTCTCAGTTTGACGTTTGAATCAAGGAACCCCTGCTATTCAGGACTGCTTGTTTCAAGTGTGAAGCTCTACACGGTTAAGAAGAGAAATAAAAATATTTGACAACAAACTAGATTTGGGATTTCTAGACAAAAAGTTCTATTTGATGTACAAAATTTCCAAAAAATATTCAGATGTTGAGGAGCATACCCCCCAAGAGTGCAAAATTTATCAAATGGGAAATTACTTCCTGCAACTGGGCTGGAATTATAGTCTCCACCCAGGTAACAGCAAAAGTCCCATTGACATCTGTTGCAATTTCAACTCAAGCTTTCTGAAAATGCTGTGGTCTCTTCTAGCCATACTGCATAACCAATACTGAGGATTTTATAAGTTCTTTTGTATAGGTGGAGATACAAATAATAGGCTTGGCTTTAAATGGAATTTCTATGTGTGGTAGAAACGTCCTTTCTCTTCATGTAACTGGAAAAAGCAAGCACACAAATGTTGCCCAGAACCACTCTCTTTCTAAACTTACTAAAAAGTTATAGAAGTTTAAAACGTTCCTGCCTACACTCTCTGCTGCCAAACTTGCACTAGAAATTATTATGTTCCCTAGGGTGGCAGAATGGAAACACAAAGTTCTGTGTCTCATTGAGCTGCACAGCAGCAGCCAGAGACCCGTGGCCATTCCCACTGATGCAGCATCTCTGAAAGGATGTGTTAAAAAAGGGATCAAAAGCCAGGGATCTAAGAGCACAAATGATCTCACACTGCTGCAGCTGCATTCCCAGGAAGCTTGGATTTTAGTCCAGTAGTTGCTAGTGAGAATCAGCACAAATCCTCTCCAAGAAAGCAAAGTCCTGATCTACCTGAGCTCAGGGCATAATTTATGACGCATATCACAGTTTCAGTCATACTGTCACTTCACTTCTTGTTCTGGCTTCTGTTTCCCTACCCACATGTCCCTCCATCACCACTCCACATCTAGTATAAAATAGTACCCATTCCACCTCTTTACATTTAGCTTTCAGTGAAATGTTACTACTGTGTCTTAGGAATTGGACTCAATCATCCTCATGTGTCCAACTTGAAATGTTCTATTTTATGATTGTTTCTGATCTAGTTTTGTGTATGCAACACTTTTTACATATAAAATGACAGCAACAACAACACCTAGCATAATTTCTCATAAGAAGGTATCTGTAGTAAGCACTCTTTTCAGGATGCTTTCACTTAGAAACAGCTTTTGGTATTATAAAAGAAGTAAAGGAAACTGTTGTTACAGCAGCATCACTCCTGAATTTCTATGAAAATAATGAGGAGAGGTATAATATAAATTAATACATGTGAATTTGCCTGTTTCAATGTTTTATATGAGGAAAAAAGATTCCAGAAATACATATGACCAAGACACAAGATCAAATATAAACAACTTTTGCACAATTTCATGCAAAGTTTTGAGATATGTCCAGATCAACTCTGGTTGTGTGTTTCCTGGCTACCAGTAAGAAACATGTTTTTTTCTAGCAGACTTATTGCAATACGTAATATTGCAAACTTTTCTGTCTGCTTTCCAGGACTTTGGAATATTTGCCTCCTGTCTCACTCTTAATACAAACTCCATGAGACCTTTACTAAAATGTAATAACTTATGTAAAAAAAAGTCTTTACGATTAACTCACTGGCCTCTGGAGCTGTCCCAATTGCAGCTTATCGTCACTCAGAGCCAAAAGCCCAAAAGCCTCCAGCTGGCAAACATAGCTGTGCTGATCAATTTTACTAAGTAGTTAATTCCAATTTTCATGTGACAAAAAGGCATCTACTGCCCACTGTACTCTACTTCTTCCTTGTTCCTGTCAACTCCCTAGAGACGATAGCCACACAAAGAGCACAGGCCTTCTCTTGCAGAGAGTAAAGTCTGTTTATCTACCTTTATTTTATGTATAATGAGTCAATCCCTTTTCTCATCTCCTAAAATTTCAAAGGCACTCTCACTGACAGCTCAGAGAGTACTCACTCTGCATATCGCAACAGCTGTTGGAGACAGATAACATGAGCATTTCTGGAATGACTCAAGCTGACCTTGTTTCAGTGGATACTAAGTGCTCTTCATTAGCTGTGACTTCATGCTCAGCGGTCCAGCAAAGGTCTTTAGCATGAAGGTCTTCAATATTTAAGGAAAAAAATATAGATTTTGAAACTTTTGAGAAAGCATTTAATGGAAAAAAAATTGTATGCTTTTAATGTGCTTGTATTGCAAATGGTTTAATCCAACTACTTGTGTAAATATGTACACATATCTCATACAAGTAGTGGATTTCATCAAGCTTTTTGGTAAAATGTTTGGGAAGCTGAGAATCTTATAGCATCTGCTGAATTCTAATCTGTAGCCATTTTCCAGATGGTGAACATCATTAGATGTTGGTGCTGATTAGCTTACAGGAAAACCCTGCTTTTATATTTGGAAGGAAGTGTTTGTTCTCTGGTCACTCTGTGTAAGGGCCCAGTCTAGTAATCCCACACAAGAAACTGGCCTCAGCTATCTGTCAATTTTTGTCTTTCAGATTTTCAGCCTGAAAGACTGAGAAGATGAACTAATGAATGAGTGATGTCTGAGTCTGCAGTGTCTCAGAAATACTACTTCACAGTCTTACCTTGATTTTTACACTAGATATTAAGTTTATTTACTTGTACTTGTCTAGGCAAGTGTACACACCTCTACATGTGATTTTACTTGCCCAGCATCAATTACTGAGGATTTGAGTTGCTCTATCTTTAGCAGGCATCGACAGAGAGCTCTGCATCTTTCCCTTAATATAAGCTGTTAGAAATGCCTGACAAGACATAACAGCACTGTAGGTTTATAGCATAGATGGATTTCTCCCTACACTACAGGTTTCTATAGAAAGACAAAACTAGAATAAACATTTTTAGGGTGTTCTTCAGTTTGTTCTAATGTAGATTCTCACTCTAAACTATCATGTAACAGCAGTGCTACAGTTAGAAACTCTACGGAACGCTGGCTGTCTTACACTTCCTCTGTAAGGTCACTCAGAGCTTGCTTCCTTCATTCAATTCATAAAGAATTCAACTGGCAGTACTAAGGCCATCTCTGAGACCGCACCTCCTTCAGCTTTGCATGTGTAAATGTGTTGCTCCAGGGCTGGTGAAGGAAAGTTCAAGCCTGCAGAGCAGAGGGTCTGGCAAAGTATCCAAGTATATGGTCATTGTTTGGGCTCTGTTTAGATTCCCAGGTTAGAACACATCAAAGACTTGGTCATGGTTGTTAACCATGACATGCTGATCTGAAATGCTATTCCATAATCTCAGCATGGTTTCAACTTTGAATAAACAAGAACTGGTAACAAATTAGAAAGAATTTAAGCACTTCTTGCCACTCATAATGAAATGGAATATTAAGGACTTTGACTTTTCAGTTGGAAATTAAAAACAAAAACAAAAACAAAAAAAACCAAACCAAGCATATTTACAATTTATTTTGCATAACCCCATATATTGAAACAAATGTATTTTAACATAATACCTCTATTTTGACAAAATAACATCGTTTAGGGGAAAAAATGTCTCTGGAAAACTTTTATCAGCTCTAGCATTTAGAAAAACAAGCAAAATACACTTTTGCCATGATATTGGACTACACTTTTTTCCAGTAAGTTCTGCATTAAAGCCTGCAATTCAGCTTATTTTGTATTTAATTCCTTCTGAAGAACAACATGAAAAATATTTGGTTGTACAAAACTTGTTGAGAGACAAGTAATCTCTGAGTTATCTGACATTAAGTTTCTCCATAATCCCACATGCTTACAGTGGGAGGGAAACCACTTTACATTAAAAAAAAAAAAAAAAATTACACCTTATATTAAAGATTGAAAAGCTCCACACAATTTTAAGCATTCTGCATTGTCCCTAATCTGTCATCTCATTCCAGATTTCAAAGTGAGATAATATCCAGTAATGCCCAAACAAACCCATTAGCTTGACTATCTGACTTGATTTCCACATCAGTGCTATTCTAGACAAATAGAACTTAAATGTTAATTTTCTAAGAGAAGTTTAGAAAGTTTTCCCTTATTTTTTTCATTTCTTCTTTTTGTTTCAGGATCTTATCAATACCAATATCTAATTAAAGTGTTCTTAAATCAGCATCATCTTATTTTCTTTCATTTCCCTCCATTTCCATAAACAAGAGTATTTAGTTTTCACTGCATGATGATAAACTGAAGATAATCTAAAGTAATAATAATAATAATAATAATAATAATAATAATAGAACTTTAATTAATCTTCTGGTGGGTGTTGTTGGTCACAGCTTCTGTCAGGCTGTTACCAATGAATATCTGGGGTCAGATCCCTGTTTGCTGTTGATACTGTTATAAGTGGATCTGATTATGAAATATGAATCGAAGCGCTATTGAATATGAAAATAAAGATCACTCCTGCAGTGATTCATCAATGTCACTGAGTAGAGGTAGGACTTTTTTTAAAAAAGTGACTGTCTTGACATGCAGTATTGTAATTGTATGATACAGAATTACCAGAGAAAAACAATAACAACAAACACCTAAGATGTCTAGGATACAACTGTGGATATAATCATTCATCCTAGTAGATTCAGTATCTTGACAGGCTTGGGGCAAGTCAGCCTTTTTGTTAGGCAGCTGATTTGTGCTGTAAACTACTCAGCTGGGTCCTGGTAGCCTTCTGGCTTTGTTTTCATCAAAGGTGAGATCATAGCTTGTAATGGATATTTTGAAAGTTTGAGGGTATTTCTGGACACTGGTGGAGAACTTGCTGCCTTTCAACTCAGAAGATTAGCTGGGGGGTTCTGTCTGAATACGTGTGAACGGGTACACAAGCTTCAGGATGTAGCTGTGCTGTTGGATAAGGCAGAAGAAACAATGTTTGTCTATCCACTCTAAAATCAAAAGTCCTGTCTGCAGGCAAAGTAACTACATACTCCACGCAAAACATAAGAAAATTTTTTATATGTTTTTTTAAATCTGGACTTCACACCCAGGCTATATTAAATGAAATGATTGCAATTTTGAGCTCTTCAGTACAACAAAAGATACTGAGGTCCTGAAAAGTGTCCAGAGAAGGGATCTGAAGCTGTGAAGGGTCCAAAGCACGAGTCTTACAGGGAGTGGCTGAGGGAACTGGATTGTTCAGTCTGGAGGAGAAGGGGATCAGAGGAGACCTTACTGGTCTCTACATCTGCTTGAAAAGAGATTGTGGTGAGATGGAGGTTGAACTCTTCTCCTATGTAACTGGTGACAGGGCAAGAGAATATGGCCTGAAGTTGCACCGAGGAGATTCAGGATTGGATATTAGGAAATATTTCTTCTCAGAAAGTGTAGTGAAACATTAGAAGAGGCTGCCTGGGCAGGTGTGCAATCCCTGCAGGTGTTCAAGAAATGTGTACATGTGGCACTGAGAGACATGGATTAGTGGGAGTGGTAGTGATGGGCTGATGGGTAGACTAGATAATCTTAGAGGTCTTTTCCAACCGAAATGATTCTATGATTCTACAGTCCTATGATCATAAGGGTTTGCCACATCAAGTTCTGTCCTAATTCTCGTATTTATCAGAGGTTTTCAAGCCAGTGGTCAGTAGCAAACATAGAAATTTATATAGAGCAAGCAGAAATTCAAATAGTGTAATGAGAAAGACCTAGTGATTATGTAACTAATCTTTAATCTCTGAGTATTTACAGACTTACGCAGTGTTTGGAACTGAGCACCCTATAAAATAGCGATGTATTAATCTGTGCAGGCCAGACTTTGAGGTCTGACCAGCAGTGGTCTTGCAATACAGGATTCATTATCACACACACCTATGTAAGGTTTGTTTCTTTCACTTAGTGATGGCACACTCCAGCAGTAATTCAAGGGAAAAAAAATAAAAATGAACACACACACACACACACACACAAAAAAAAAAAAAAAAAAAAAAAGGAAAGAAGAAAGAATTGTCAATACAGTCAATGGTACAAAACAATTTGAAAGTAAGAAAAAAATACAAACTACGTACTCTTAATGGTTCTGTATTTCACAAAAGAGTGGACTGAGATATTGAATCGAGTGGGAGCTTCACAACACTATGGGAAAATGGTTCAATTATGGCATTAAAATTACAGACAGGCTAGAATTTCCTGACTTAGATAACAACATGTGGACATACAGGCTCAGCCCCACACAAAATTATAAGATATATTTTCCTTCTATCTACTAAATGTATGTAGGATATAATATGGCTCAAAATCTCTTCATAAGAAGGAGGATTTGGATATCCATTTAATCTGCCTGTCTGAGCATCTGTATGTGCACAGTGCCATCGTTGTGAGACAACAAGGAACTGAAACAACCTTGATCTGTTTCAGATGTGATTAAAACTCATGGGAGCAGAACTTGACCATTTTACTTTCAATGAACTTCAATGGAACTCCTTTTGTGACTCTTCTTTTTCTATATCTAGGTCTTGTCTGCATTTCAACTGCATTTTAAATAAATTTTACATTAGTTTAATGTCAGCTCATTTTCAAATAATAATGAAACAAAGTGTTACTGAAACTACTTCAACAACAAACATAAGAGCTAAATTTAAAAAAAAAAAAAAAAAAAAAGAATCCCATCACTTGCTATATTTGTCATAGAGTCAAAGAATATCCTGAGCTGAAAGGAACCCATGAGGATCAACTTGTGCAGGAAAACGAAGCATGAATGACATCCTCCCAGACCTTATCAACTGGAGTGCAACATTCACAACTCCTACAACTAGCAAAGCCCACTAGTTGTTAGAGAAAGAGACACTTGTGCATTTCATAGAAAGTTGTATGTCTGTTTAACTTGCAGAAGGCAGTAACATGACTTCAAATGAGAAATGAAATACACAACCATCAGAAGAAGAAAGTCAGCTTTGTTAAATTGCCCAGCACAGGTTGTTAGGCTAATGATATAAGGTCAGCATTGATGTTTTCAGGCCTTGATGCTTCCAGAAATGTACTGTTGCCAACAACTGAAAATAATCTGGGGGCTTCTCTGTCTGGGAATGATGAAGAAACACCTGTGAACAAGCATAGTAGAGGAAAGTGGGCCTGAAAGGAACAGCTTGCTTTTCCACTGCTCAAACCTGAAGCTGGCATGAGGTGGACATGTCCCCTCATTCCCACGTGATAGAGAGACAGCCTGTAGTGCCTTGGGCAGAAATCAGGTGTGGTAAACACTGGACTGGCCTCTTGCTAGAGAGCTGGCAGTACAACAGATTGGATGAATGCAAGAGCATCTTGCTGACATTTGATTTCCTTCTGAATTTCACATGGCTTTCTCTTTCTTCTAAGTCGAGGTTTTTTTAAACCACAAAATGTGGTTTAAAAAGGAATGCAGAATGAAGTGATAGCAGCATCAGGAGGAGATAAGGTACTGTCCTTGTTTTTCAGGGACTAATTGCACAGCTTGACTTTCTAATTTGCTAGAATTGCTGAAAATTCCCTACAAAGGAGAACACAGGATAGAAATTACTGGCAGATTTTTCTGCCTTATTTCTGAATAATAGCACAAAGTAAAGAAAATCATGATCTAATTATAGGCAATTTGTTAGTCAAAAAATAGTTGAACAAATTGTTCTTTCTAGTGTATTTGTTAAATCTAAAATACACACACGAGGAAAGATTATTGCTGAGGTATTATCACTGCAGGATACCTTAAAAGTACTAAAAATAAAATGGAAACACAATCATTTATAAAATCTTGCCTTTTAGATATGCAGCTATGTGAAATGCAGTCCTTAAGCCTGGTCTAAGTTGGAGTCAGCCCTGCTTCAAGCAAGGGGGTTGGAAGAAATGTTCTTCAGAAGTCCTTCCAACCTGAGTAGCTCTGAGGTTGTATCAGATGTCCACAATTAATAAGGTGATGTCAGACTACTTCAAGTCTAAAAATCCTACTCAGGTCTAACAGAGGAAATGGACTTGGAATCAAGTGGAAATGGCTGAAGTTCACCGTGAGCACAACAGCCCATGCCTATCTTCTGGTTGTTCCATCAGGTTCCAGTTATTTTGCCCTCACTTTCTCCCTAACTCTGAAACAACACATGGTTTTAATTTTCTCCAGTTTATTTGCAAGCACCAAGTGAATGTGCAGCCCCTGAACAGTCCAAACTGTAATGTGGAAGGATCCTGTATGGTAAATTAAGGCAGTCAGAGTGAGAGCACAACAGGGAGCCTGTCCTCCCTCTTCCTCATTTCTCTCTGACTCAAACACATCCACGCAAGCAATAGACAACACACTTCCAGCTGCTGAGGGAACTGCTCTCTTCCTCTCCCTCACCCTCCCTCTGAATGCGGTTTTGCTTGCATGTCAGATGCACACTGCAGAAAGCAGATGTTGATGAATTTTAATCTCCTTGATTTCTCCAATGGATTAAACCTCAAATCTCTAAACATCCTTCTTAATGCTGCAGTAAGTAACACATATATATTGGTTACAGTGATTTACAACTAGAAAGAAAGAAAAAAAAAAAAGCAAAAGACAGTGAAAATGAAGCATCTGAAAATCAATCTATGCTGCAAGTGAATTGGATACAAGCATTCTGAATCCCCCACAACCTCTGCACCCTGCCCAGTGCTGGGGCATGTGCCTCTGGCTTCAGTAACAAAAAATGCAGGCACATGGTGCCCTGCACCTACCTGCAAGCCTTCAATGGCCAATTTGAGGATAGATGGTGTAAGCTTGGAGGCTTGCTTGAAGGAGAAGTTGCTCCAGTCTATAATTAGAATGAAGCCATTTATCTGAAGCTCCTGATCTTCGATGAGCACTTCCAAGGACAGTAGGATAGCCCGAAGGATATCTATGAAGGAGTTCCTAAAGACACAGCATTAAAAAACAAAAACAAAAAAACAAATCAATGGTGGCAGTTATCTTCAAACCTCCAGATAGTCAGCTTTGCTGCAGATGGGGTATGTGTGAAGGATGAAAAATCAATCTTTTTCTGTTGGAATTCTTTTTGAAAAGAAAGTTATTTCAGAGGTGTTACTAACGTGCTCCAGATCTAAAGCTCACATTCCTCTGCTTGATGTGATAAGTTTTGTTCACCGGTGGACGAAATAAACCATGAATTAAATCTTTTTTATTCTTCTGGCATACCTCACAATAGATTTTAGTTAAGCTACTTTGGGAAAATATTTATCTGTGGTGAAGTGAAAGAGATTCAGGCTATCAATTTAAATCCCTGCTCCTTTGGATATACTCCACCAGTTTTTTGTTAGTTTTTACTCTTTCACTTCAAAGAGGAATATCTAAAACAGAAAATAAGTCCGTACAATATTAATATAAATAGTGTGGTTACAAATAGACTGCCTAGTTTCCTACTCATGTAGAAGGAATGAACCCAGTCTTTGCACAACAAGGCCTATCCAGAACAGGTTGCCAAGTGAGGTTGTGAGTGCCCCTGCCTGAGGCATTGAAGGCCAGGTTGGATGGGGCTTTGAGCAGCCTGGTTTAGAGGGAAGTGTCCCTGCCTATAGCAGGGAGTTGAAACTAGGTGTCCTTAATGGTCCCTTCCAACTCAAACCATTCTATGATTCTGTGATTCATGATTCTGCTACCTCTAACGCTTCTAAAATCTGGATAATTATTTCAGTAACGCTTCATGGAAACAGTGCATGCAAGGCATTTTTTATAATCCATTTAAAATCAAAGTGAAATATTTGACTGAGAAAAATCTTCCTTTCAGATCCTATGCTTAGGAATTCAAATCTTTATTTAGTTGTCTACATAAATTATTGGGTTATAAAAAAATTAACCACCTGTACTTCCCCATACTTTTAGTGGAAATTACTTGCCTGGGAAATACTTTATCCAGTTTCCTCAACATGTCACTAATCTGGTTGTCCCCTGCGATCCCTTCCACTTCCCCATATTTGCAGCTTTAAGACACCGTGAATGACATAAAGTCAACACAAAGACTCTTTTTTCAGCTAAGTTCAAGGAGACATGAAAACGGCACAGAAGTCCTCCAGGTGGGCAGTTTTCAGGCCTGCTGGTTGCTGAATGCAGGGACTGGATAGACATCAGACAGAATGCCACTCGAGGCTGAAGCCCTCTGCTCCTTAATCTTAAGGCTTTGAGACAGATCATTCAGCTGTGTGACTGATTTGCATCCAAATCATTTTCTATGCATGAGCACAGAACCACTTTCTATTAGTCCATCTCTTTTGTTCATTGCTTAATGTTCCCTTCCCTTTTCCATCTCCTTCCCCACCCCCTTCCAGTTTAACTCCCAGAAAAGAAAAGAGTTAAAAAAAAAAAAAAAAAGGTTAAATAAATTACTATTACACAAAAGGAAATGTATAAGGTGCTTTAAAGATTCAGCATGAAGCCTGCTGAAGTGAACCATTAATGAGTTACAAAAGATTTGCACATGCCCCTGAATTACAAAAGGGAGAAAGAAGGGAAAGTGCCTATCTGCTTTGGCTGAATGGGAAGGTACCACAAAAGAGGCTCTTCGAATATCCTGTGGAAAATGGAAAGTTAGCCCAACAGAAGCTAATGGTATGGCACAATAATGTAAAACAAAACTGAGAATGGTTTAGCAGAGGGATTTGGTGGGGAGATTAGCCAAAGGCATAACATGAAAATAAATAAAAAGAAATTACTTAATTATAAAAGGTGTAAGCAGGCTGTGAGAGAATCAAAAGGCTCGGTGGAGTACCAGCGTGCAATGGGAACAATTAAAGGGGATAAAGACATTGCAGGGAAATTAAATGATCTATATGCATGTCTCTGCCAGCAGCCATTTTGAAGAGCTACCTGGAAAATAAAGGTGAGGGACTGTTGGTAAATAAGAGGTCAAATAAGACACACTGCAAGAATCTCTGAGAAGATAACATCAGTAAAGGTTTTTGATATAACTTGCTCTAAACAGCACAAGATGTGTTTCAAATATAGTACTTAAATTAATTGGATTGCTCAGGTGGCTGAAAGTATAAACATGCAGAAATACTGGGTGTTGAAACCATTAAGATTGCCTGAATCATAGTATCACAGAATGGCCTGGGTTGGAAGGGACCTCAGGGATCATCAAGCTCCAACCCCCTGCCACAGACAGTGTTGCCAACTGCTAGATCAAGTGCTAGATCAGATTGCCTAGGACCCCATCCAGCCTGGCCTTAAACATCTCTGGGGACAAAGCACCCACAACCTCTCTGAGCAACCTGTGTCAGCACCTCACCATTCCCTCAGTAAAAAACTTCCCCTGACATCTAATCTAAATCTCTCTTCCTTTATTTTAAAACTATTCCCCCTCATCCGATCACTATCCACCTGTGTAAAAAAGTTGATTTGCCTCATTTATAAGCTCCCTTCAAACACTAGAAGTCTACAGTGAGGTCCCTTCACAGCCTGCTCTTCTCCAGGATGAGCAAGCCCAGTTCCTTCAGTCTATCTTCATAGAAGAGGTGCTCCAGCCCTTGGATCATCTTCATTACCCTCCTCTGGACCCTTTCCAAGAGCTCTGTGTCTTTTTTGTGCTGGGAGCCCAAGACTTGGCCCAGATGGAGACCCACAAGATCTGAATAGAGAGGAACAGTCACCTCCCTTGCTCTGCTGACCATTCCTCTTCTGATGGATATCTTTAGCCTTCCAGACTACAAGTGCATAGCACTGGCTTATGTTAAGTTTTTCATCACCCAGAACTGGTAAGTCCTTCTCAGCCAGGCTACTCTCAATTTGTATACATATCTGTATACAAATTGCATATACATATATGCATACATATACATACATATACATACATATACGTACAGCAAAACAAACTGTCACTAAAAATCCTGACTGTCCCACAAGGCAGCAAGCTAACAAAGTTTGGGTAAATGTCATTTTTTTTGGCAGTTGCAGAAAACTCAGTTTTAGGTCTCAAAGTGAGTATGTTGTATGAGCCTCTTTCCTGTAATACTTAACTCAAAATATTTAAAAGGTGGCTTAGTTAAATGCAAATACAGATAAAGGGAATTTCATGAGACTGACTTGGGATACCAAATGAAAGAATGTATCACCTTTTCAGTTGAAAAAAGAAGTGAACTTACAAAAACATAGCATAGCATAAGCAGACGAAAGACAAAGGAATAGAAAATTGATGTCATGAGTCTATTTGAACAACTAAGAGGAGAAGACAGTATAGTGTACCTCACAAAAAGTCCATGGCCAAGACAGAATAACACTTAATATGTTGCAGAAATGACATGGAACAAGTCAGGTAAAAGACTATGACTTGCTTTGTTCTCTCTCCACAACAAATCACATGTGGAGAGCAGAAATGCTTCTTTAGCTTTGTTTTATGATTTTTGGTTATCGGTACTCCACATCATCACATCATGTAGTGTATTGGGAGTTAAAATGTTAATGCTCCAGTTTTGGGTCCCAGAGGAGAAGAACTACATACCCCAGAAGACTGTTCGTTGTGTTGTTATCATTTCTGTCAGGGGGAACAGATATAATGCCTTGGTAGGTCATCTGACCGCTCTCTTTTCTTCCTCAGGCTCTCCTCTCTGTTGCTCAATCAGATTGCACATCTCATCTCTGTGTTATGGTGAGGCCTATCCACCTTTTGGATGCTCTCTCTCATTATATTTGATTTATTAGCTTCAATTCTAATTTTATTGTATTATAGTGTGTTATCTTGCATTCCAATACCATATTTAGTAAATTAGTTTGTTTCTCCTCAGATCATTGCCACTGTTTTTAACTATTTTGGGGTCCCCTGTTTCCCTTTTCCAGAGATGCAGATTCACAAAATCCCTCCACCCCGCAAGTTGTGGAACTGGGCTGAACCAGCCCATAAAACATTGACAAGCTTCTAGCTGGGGGAGAAGTTGTTGCTGTGCTGCCAGGAGTATTTCTATTGGGATTGAAAAGCATAAGAGGAATTGGAAAGAAGGAACGGAAGAATACAGTCAGGTTACCTCGAATTACTGAGCTAACCAAAACTGAAGGAAAGATTTAGAAAGGGAGATGTGAACAACACTAAATATCATAGAATCATAGAATCATTTGAAATGGAAAGGACCCTTAAATATCATCTTGTCCAATTCCCCTGCAGTGAACAGGGGCACCTGCAGCTAGCTCAGGTGCTCAGAGCCTGTTCCAGCCTGACCTTGAATCAGTGGTGGTAGAGAAGTAAAGAAAGAATTTGAATTGTTCCCACACACAGCCAAAATATGGTATGCATGGAAGAATCATTAGAATCTAGTCAGTGTTGGCTTTTGAAGTCAATTTATGCATTGATTCATAACAAGTCCTTGCACATCGTGACCAGCTACCCTACCTTTCCACCAGTGAAAAGAGATGGCAGTCAGTCCAATCACCATGGGACTAGATCATTACATGTGATGGCCTTTAGATGAGAAAAAAAAAAACCATGTATGAGCTGTACAGGACTCAGAACAGATACTGACTGGAGAATAACTAGGAAGAATAACTGCAAAATGAAGAATCGTGAATAAACTTGGTGACTCACTTGGCTAATCATGCACCAGAGAAGATGAACAGCTGAGCAAAGGAGCTCACAGCTGTCTCATGCGCTGAAAAGCACTTGTCTCATCTGTGTGAGATGTGAATAACATATACAAGCACAGAAATTAGCAAGACTTGTCAAAGATTTACAAAGCAAATGGATTACATTCACAGCAAATGTTCATAACAAATATTTTTACCAGCCATGGGTAACTTTCTCTGTAGAACAATTCAAAGCTATTTGAAAACATTAGCTGCAAAAAATGTGAATAATTCCCCGGTTCCCAACAGGAGAAATTCTATACACAACAACATGAGAATTTTTTCTTATACTGTAGGACACAACCCCTTTCTTTGTCATACCAAATAACAGATTTTTTATCTTTTTGTAGAAGTAGAAATGTGAATGTGAAGTTTCTACTGAGTGAAACTCCTGCTTTTTAGTGAACAGATAGCATCAGTTTGAGCTGATAAATAAAATTCCCAAATAATTTTATATCCAGGATAAGAGGCTGGATAGAGAAGTGTAATGATGTTTTTTTTTCTGTGGAAGCGCTTAGTCCAGCAATGTACTGTCTGCAAAGAATGGAACAGACTAAGATGAGACCTGTACTATGTTTAACAGCATTAGAAATCCACTGCTTAATGTATAACTGAATGGAGGCCAGACACCCACAGAAATCTGGCTGGCTTTGAATTCACCCTTGGAGTGAGCTGGATGCCTTTGCCATTGCCAATGAAGGAGAAATGGACAAGCTTTCAGGAAAAAAAAAAACTGCATTAGTCTATTCTTTTATCATCCAAAAATTGCCTGTTAGTGGCTTTCTTAAAGATACAGAAATATTCACCATGTTACGTTTCTGCATGAGGTTCTTTTATATACAAGTACTATGAGGTGTTTTGCCTACACCTTCTACTTCAATTGAATTCCATAGCAACCAATAAATCCTGAAATGCATGCTTTGCATCCAAGCCTGTCTTACAAATCTCCTCCTACATACCTACACTCATTCATATTGTGGGCTCGCTTGCAGATGAGTACTTTGTTCCTGATGTTAATGTGACTGTACAACGACCCTTTCTTATGTGCATCTCAGCTAAGAAACAGGGACCTCCATAGCCTCTGTACTTCGTGGCTGGGAGTGCAGAGGATGGAACTCTTCAGACCCCTGGCATGACCAGCTTCTACCAAAGGGACCTACATGAGGAAAATGAGAAATGACATCCACTGTTCCCTTTGCTTATTAGGTATAAAACTGGCACTGTATTGCAATCCTCTGCAAATTATTAGAAGTCCTGCACTACCACGTTTAAACACATCCACAAAAACAATATTACAGAGCAACTGAAGTAATGTGAATGGATAGTCTCAAATACAATTTCCCCTGGAGTGACCATGAGAAGAATGCATTTGTGGTGATTTCAGGTTAGTGATATCCACTGCTGGGGATTTAGGAGATAACACATGGGAATAAAACGATGGTTACAGCTTAGGATATTGTCTCAGATCATTCTGATTTTACCAGTGTTGTGAGGACACTGTTTCTTCAAAGCATAATTGAAGTAATGATGAAACAACAAAAATGCTGTCACATGAATAGCTTATGGTTAGAAGCATTAGGATTGATGACCTGAGTTGTTTACTTTATTCTGTGTGATTGCATAGCCTTTTCTTATTGCCTCCCAGCACTACAATCCATTCTTGAATTACACTACATTATTTGCTCAATTTCTTGCATCGTTGTGTTCCACAAATTAATTTTTCATTACAGAAAAGGAAAGCACTTTCTTTTGAACATTATGAAGGTACTGTCTAACTGCAGAAAGCAATTATACAGCTCCTTTGTTCTATTATTATAAGAAGGTACAAATGACATTACTGATTAAGTGTCTATTGAATCATTTTTTCTATATATAATTCTACCTGTATTTCCACTACTTCTTTAACATCTTCCCATTTTAAATAGTCCTGGACTTTTTGTTCTGTCCTGATATGATTACCTCACTCATTCATAACTCTAATGAATTCCTTCTACTGCTCTTTTTTGGGGGTTGGTGCATTTTTTTTATTCCCTTGTTTTGAGATAATACAATGTAAATTGAATTCAGCATCCAAGGTGAGTTTGGAATATCATACATAAAAGAATGTTATCTTTTCCTATTTATTCTCTCTCTCATTCTTAATTCAGCCTAACATCTTATTAACTTTTCTGACCACCATTGCACAGTAAGTACACTTCTTAATTGTGCTGTCCATAATGACTTGATGTTTTTTCTTAAAAGGTTAACAGTAATTGAAAACCCAGAAGAAACTGCATATAGATAAGACAGAATGAAGGATCTGCATACAAGATGTGGTCACATATTAAATACAATGCTCTTGCACTGACTTAGGCTTCATTGGGTTTTATCTTTCTCCATAATGAATTTTGCTTTTCTAGTTTATTCCCATTGTTTTCCACAATTTTTGCTAATTTTTACTAGCCTACAACATTTTCTTTCTGTTTTGTTGTTGTTGTTGTTGTTGTTTTTGTTTTTGTTTTTGTTTTTTGTCATTTCACCATTCTATATATGGAAAAAATACTATTGCAGGATGCCTTTTTGCCACTTACAAATCCTGTTATCTACGTGAAATTTCAGGGCCGCTTTCACATGCAAGGCAAGAATTCACTGGAATATCTGTTAGTATTCCCAAAAATATTTTTATACTACAATTCTCCAAAAGAATTTTGATAAGCTAACTAAATGGCATGTTTACATACTTTACCTCAGACAATTCCAACAAAATTATTTAATTGGCCCTTTGGTTTGCAAACCGTCACAGCAGACCTCAATGAAGACTAGATCAAACAGTAGAGTTAAAATCAAATAATGCTGCTCACCAATGCATACATATTCTGAAAGTGTTGAGTTCAGAATTTCAAAGGTTATATTATTGCTTATGCATATTCGAACACTGAGTACCTGTGGAGTATTCATCAAACCAGAGACCTCTGAATAATGTAGCAGAATGCCTGAAAGTTCATTCAGAAACTTGCTTCCTTCTCTGTATTGAAAAGCTTAGTTATTCAGCTGAGAAGCAGACTCCTTCTCTGTGCTTGAATTTGCAGGTAATTAAGGTTCAGCTGATCACCACAAGCTAATGAATGCAAAAGGTATGCACCAAGTCACCTCTTTCTTTCTAGTGCCTAACCTGAAGTCACCATGAAGCCTAAAGTCTAAGGATGGTCCACCTCTATTTCCTATCATTAAAGTTACAGGTAGTATAAATTTGGAGTGCTTGACAAGTGAGAATCAAAACTTGCCTGGGAGAACTGCTCATATTTTGAAAAATATTCTGTTGGTGGGTCCCTTTTTGAAAATAGAATTGACTACAGGACAAAACACATTGGAAGAAATTTGTGAACAAAACAATCAGGAACATTAACGTTTCCAGACTTAACTATCTTTCTCCAGAAAAAATGACATTTTATGTGTCATAATATAGAGGATGATGTAAAAGAATCATGTTACTAAAAAAACTTGGAGCTCCATCGTCTCTAGAACAGCAAGAAAAGTCTGAGGAAGCCATGTGGGACATCATCATCAAATGAAAATAATCAAAGCTGAGTCTCTTCAGAGTTATTGGTTAAGAGAAATGTCAAGGAATGAGAAGAAAAAGTTGCAAAAAATAGAAACACAAGCATGTCTTGGTAAACTCTTCAAATGGTTATTAAACCAGGAAAAACGATATGCCTATGCTCATGCTGTACCTAAATCTAGGCAGAGAAAGTAGCAGACTTTAAAAATATGTACAAAAGAGATGTCAATCACAAAAAGCTATAAATTATTTTAGTTGAAGCTCCTGAGGGCCAGTAAAAGACAGACGTGAAAATATTCTAAGATTTTCTTATAAGCAAATGAAAAGATGTGTCAAGAGCTACATATCAAAGAGGTTTCCCACTGGAACAATAGACAACTTTGATACTGCTGACAAGACGAAGGAACTTGATATTATTGATGTAGAAATGATCATTGGGGAACTCGAAACAGATGCTATAAAGATTCATAAGACGACAGTCCAGAAAAAAAAGTTATTTGCAGATCTCCTCAAAAGTAAAGGGAAAAATTGAAAAAAAATTGCAATAATGACTCAACTGAGGAGAGAAGGACTAGGAAAAAAATGAAGTAGTGAGGTGGTTAAAAGTGCTTGGGATTGTGACACTGCCAGACACAAGGAAATTGCAGTTATGCTGAATATTATACAGAGTCCCATGAAGATCAAGAAAAACAGGTAGTTTTCATGCTAGCCACTTTTGAATGGATCATACTTCATGCAAAATCACTGGAGGAAGTGAAGAAATTAATAGTAATCTTCATTTCCCCCTAAGAGCACAGATTTTTTTTTTTTTTCCAGAAATCCACTGAAAATATAAACAAGACATAGCTGTAGAAAACTCCAGTCTTCATCAAATCTTTAACAAGGTATGAAATCTGATGCAATCCCAAGAATGATGAGTCAAATTTAAAGTTACCAGTGCAATTAGAAAAAAAGGTGTGTCTTCTTACTAACATTCTCCAGATTTCTCGCAGACTTCACTGGGCACTCAGACCTCCTGTGACAAAAGCAGCTGATAGTGGTTGCTCTGGGTGAACTGAAATCCACTGACACAAACTCTTCAGTTTGACAACCAAGAAAATAGATGACATAACCCAATGAATCTTATGACTAATAAGTAGAAATCAAAGGTTGTGGAAAACATCAGTCTGGATCATAGCACATTGTAGGAGAATTCTTAGGAGCTAGTGTTGAATTCAATTATACAGACAGCATGAAAGGTATGAGTGACAACTGCTACTGTAAGAACACCAGTGAGTGAGGCATGTCTCCTTTTGAAGAGGAAATACTGAAATCAACTATATTCAGCTCTTTAATGGTCTTTTACTAAGTGTTATTTTGTATGAATGACAGCAATAGAGCAAAAGAGTTCAGCCTAAAGGAAGATAAAGATCTTTTCCAGTGGATTTTACTACCACTATATAAAGTAATAGTGATATGTGTAACAAAAACTATTCTAATCCAGAAAGAGGCACAACCACATCCTGCTTTACAAGTGAGGAAGTGAGCTGTCTTTGGGTATATGGGATTTCTTTGACACCTCATTAGGTGCAAAATATGGCTTTCCGAGAGAATTTCAAGAAAGAGAAATTAAAACAAAAATGTTGAGCTTAGAAGGCCTCTCTACCATGCAATGTCTACAATCCTAGTGGACATTTTTCCAAATCAACGTGAGCAAATTAATGAGACTGACTCAGTTCATTTAGAAATACAACTATGTTCAGATTGGCTTTCTTAAAACAGATGAAGTAGTTGTGGAACAAAAACATGCAATTTCAGCTTGCAGAGAAAAATGAGAAACAGTCACAGTTCCTTTTATCTTTTCTCAAAATGACCACTGTAGAAGATCAGCAGACAAAAATGGGCTGTAATCAATTTTTAAGTCTGAGTTCAAATATCATAATCACAAAAGGAAAAATAAAACACATTTTAAAACTCATATCAGTTCTCTGTAGTTTCTTAGTACTTAGTTTTCTCAGAATGCTGTGCAAATAAAAAATTAAAAAATTAAAAAAAGACAATCTACCTGGAACATTTACTCAATAGTTTTACCTGCATATTTTACCAGGATTTAACTTATTCCACCATCTAGTAGCAAGAGACAATTGTCCTGGATGGGATGGAATGTGTCTTTGTGTTGTCTATTGATAGCTGCAGTGTACAGTAGTTGTTTAATTTGAGAACTCAAAGAAATTAGAAATGAGATTATGAAGCTTTGCATAGGTATGGTGAAAGGAAGGCCAGCTCGAGTTTCTTATGTCTTATGATGTTTCCTATGCATGACGCCAGCATGTTTTTTCAGTACATGCCAGCACCTCCCTGTACGGTACAGATTGGTGCTGCAGGTACTGTGTGGTTTTTCCTTGGAAAAGTAATGTGATGTTATTTTGGCAGACTATCAGATTTTCTCTAGAATTGCCAGTGAGGAAAAGAATATTGTTTACAAACTATTAAAATTCAGTTGAACTGAAACAGAATCACTTGCTAATTTCAACACTGGGGATTCTGAAAGAAAAGTTTCATTAATTTCTTGCTACAGAAGGCATCAGCGATCTCCTAAATTGTTCAACTTCTGTACAATAGAGCATACAATACATGTGGATAAAGAAATTTGATTAAGGCGCTTCTCTACACTGTTCCATTATAAATAATTACACACACAGCAAAGTGTGTAACAAATACAGAAAATAATAGATAGCTTTTTTGTGGTTTTGATTCAATTCACACTGATGTCCTGCCTCACTTCTCTTTGGAAGGAGGCCATCTCCGGAGCCGTATGGCTAAAGCAACCCGGATCTCTACTAAAAACATGAAGAATAACAATCATAGACAACAGGAAAAGAATCAGTAGATATCATCACAGCAAGTCTAGTAACATGGCCTTGAGAAAAATATAGAAGGAAAATTTCAGTACTAAAGGTATGTGTGAAAATCTTGAACAAAGAAATCATCCCTTAGTCTCTACTTCTTTTCTGAAAAACAGTTGCATACAGAACAAGCTTGTTTCCAAAGAAACACATTATATTTTTTCATCTATTCCTTCCCATTAATGATAGCATGCAAACAAAACTTTATAAAAATAGAAAGTCAGCATTAGTCTTCCTAGAGATCTAATGGGTTGTCATTTCAATGTTAAGAAAGTCAGGGAGTGGGTGTTGCCATTAACATACTCTGTTTCACTGGAAGAAATGCAACTTGAAGTCTATTTTTAAATGAGCAAAGCCTACTTTTCGGGATATAGCACTGTACAAGTTTGTACCATCACTGATAATTGGAAAATTTAATATATTGGAGCTGCAATTTCATATTATAAAAAAATTGCAGGGTTTGTTAATGAACTACATCTACATCAGGTGCCTTTTTTTCCCTCTGTTATTATAAAACCATAGTCATAGAATCATAGAATTGCTTGGGTTGGAAAATACCTTAAAGATCATTGAGTCCAACCACAACTTTACATACTACCCTAACTCTAACAACCCTCTGCTAAATCATGCCTATGAGCACCACATCCAAACGGTTTTTAAACACATCCAGGGATGGTGACTCAATCACCTCCCCAGGGAGCCTATTCCAGAGCTTAACCACCCTTTCTGTCAGGCCGTTTTTCCTGATATCCAACCTAAACTTACCCTGGCTCAACTTGAGGCCATTTCCCCTTGTCCTGTCACCTGTCACCAGTGAGAAGAGACCAACCCTGCTCCCTCTGTAAGCACCTTTCAGGTATTGGAAGAGAGCAATAAGGTCTCCCCTCAGCCTCCTTTACCCATATTAAACAACCCCAGTTCTTTCAGTCTCTCCTGGTAGGCCATATTCTCCAAGCCCTTCACCAGCCTTGTTGCCCTTCTTTGGACCTGTTCCAGCACCTCCATGTCCTTTCTGTACTGAGGTGCCCAAAACTGAACACAGTACTCGAGGTACACAAAGTAGAGTGCTTCCAGCCACTCTGTGTTTTTGGTTTTTTTTTTTCCCTAATCTGTCAGAAATCAACATTCTTCCATTATGTTTCATTCAGCTTATTCAGCTTTGGCCAATATTTTGCAGTCATAGAATCATAGAATCATTGAATGGCCTGGGTTGAAAAGGACCACAATTATTACCTAGTTTCAACCCCCCTGCTATGGGCAGGATTACCAACCACTAGACCAAGCTGCCCAGAGCCACATCCAGCAATGTTAGTATTAGCTAACATTGCTGAACAGTCAAGTAAATGCTCAGCTTTCTTTTCCTCAAGAGGACTATATTAACCCATAAGGTATGCGAGCAAATATCTAATATTAAGAACATGAATAATCTCAGTGCTGCATTTTGTTTCCATAGTTGAATTCATTGGAGTTGGTCACATATATGTTTGTATATCTGTTGCTGAATCAGGTATTATAAAAATTGTTTGTCTTCTCACTGTCTGGAAATGCATGAAACCTTTAATATACACGTTTTGGGGGAAAAAAAATAGGTCAACCATGCATTCTTCTAACTCATTTACATGAAAGTTGAAGTCAGAAATCAGTATTTAAGTTCACCTATTCTGACCTAGTCGTAAGCATAAGTTTTTCTGACGGCCCTAGTAGGATTAAAGGCATGAATTAGGCTATTTTACATTCAGGAAAAAAAAAAAACTTTATGACACAATACACTGCTAGAAGAACAAGGCAAGATGGGCCCTTGTGTAAGAAGGGCATTGATGAAAGCCTTCCTCCCCTCTGCCTGGCCACAGCCCTTCATTTCTGTTCTGTCCCACTCCCCCATTTCCTTGGAGGACAAGGCTATAAATCATACCTGCTTTGTGGTAATGGAGGTGATTTAAGAGGTAATTCATCTGAAATTGCTCTGATTCATTCAGTTCACTTACTTGTGACTGCAGCAAGTCCTGTTTTGTCTAAGCACTTCAAAGAAGAGAGTGACCAAAGAAAGGGTAGGACTAGTAAAAATGAGCACCAGTGACTGCAGATTTGGTCCTGAAGCCTTGACTAACTTCTAGCATGATTATTTCCATTTCTCCCGATGTTTGGTTTTTTTTGTTTGTTTGTTTTTTCTCCTGTTATCCTGTCTTGCTCACAAGGAAGCAACTGTAGACATTTATACGCAGCTTTGGCCAAGTTTAGGCAGTAGCCATAAGATTTATTTTCCACCATGTCATTGGGAGAAGGGGAGTTTCTTCAGTGAGAAAAAGCAGCCAGATGGTTTGTCCTATTCTCCATGGTGTAAGAGCTGGGTCAGACCTGAAGTCTGTCTGCAGTTTGGAGCTAGTTCCAGTTTCCCTCTGTATCTTTCTGGAATCATGATTAAGGAAGTGCTGTGACCCATTGGAAAGGTTATTTGTTCCATGTCACCAATTCAGTGTTTGACCTTCCCTCCCTGGAAACCTCTCCATCAGGCCCAGAATGCATTCCTTGACTGGGATGCAGCCAGATGCAGGCTGTCTGATGGGATAGAGCTTTGACAGAGAGGGATTTGGAAGAGGCCTTAGAAATGCTGCTTTAAATTCAGCCTCTTGCCCTTGGTCCCACCTGAGCTGTGTCACATACCATGCCTGGCCATGGACTCTGATTGTCCATACCCTCACCTGGGGATTATCCTCCCACCTGATCTTGGCTTTGACCAATCCCTATAGCCCTGCCCAGCCCTTCTAAGACATATTTGACCCCAGTTTCCCTCACTAGCCCCAACCCAGATCCCCACCCACAGAGCTACGTCCAGCCTTGTCCTGTCCCCAGTGAGATTCCTAATGCCCAGCTCCTGGGTGGGGCAGTGGGACAGGATGAGCAGCCAGGCCCTGACTTGAGTTCCTGTGCTTCCCCTGCTTCTAACCCTCGGGGAGATCCCTTCTTCATTTAGGGAAAGAAGTCAGTGCTGCTTTTCTCTTCTCCATGTTGATTTTCTAGAGACCTGACAGCAAAAAAAATGCACAAATTCACATGCAAGACTGATTTGGTTGCAAGTGAGCACAAATTGACCTGTAGTAATTCAATTTCTTTTTAAATACTTCATGCCATAAGCACTCACCCAGCTCAACAGCCATGGTGCATGTTGACCAAACAAGAGCTTTGGTGCAGCTATATTAAAAGTCTGTGCATGTAACTGCTTGTATTTTATCACATTTGACAATTGTCTGTAGGTTACCTTCCTGCTTTATATGTTAATTTAACCTTTGCTATTCAAAGCTAGTCTCTCACTGGTTCTGATATAGTTGAATGAGACAGCATATTAAATTCCTTAAAGTTCAAACCCATTCCATTAGGAAAGCATTTCTGATGTGGTAGGTCCAGAAGTATTCAAGAGGCATATTTAAGATCTCAGAGACTACATACTCATCTATGCCAGAAACATTCCCCAGTGTAGTTCACAGTTAAGATGAAGGTAGCTCTGCAGTAATTAAGTATGTTTGGCTGTAGGAATGCAGTACGTCCAGAAAAAAGCTCTGAAAATTCTCTTTGTGCTGTTCTCCTCAGTGGCAGCCAACAGAACAGGCCGTGGGGTTCTTATGTTGGCCGGAGCATGCTATACATGAACGTGTAGCCAGCACCATGGCTGCATGAAATGTTTCATGCAGTAGCCAAACTCAGTTCTTCAGAAATGCCCATGGAAAATCCCAATACCTTCAAAAGTAAAACAGTCATATGAAAGTCCCATTCTCCCCAACCTCATCTGCATACTCTTCCTGGCAGACTACTTGCTCACTGATAGATTCCTTAATTCTTAGACCTTCTGTCACTGCAGTCATGACAGAAAACCCCTACTGGATGACTATTTCTAGATGGTCTGTATACCCAAAGATATAGGCACAGCAACCTTTACACAGAAGTAGAATACTCACATTACTTAGTGATTTCAAACAGTTTCTAATCCAGTAAGAAGATTCCACCATACACAACTGGAACTTTGCAGCCATTATGTTTCCTTTAGTGTAACAAGAATGGGAGGCACAGCTCCATCATAAGAAACGTTGACATTGGAACATCATTAAACACCAAAAGCATCCATTTTCAAGTATAATAGAGGCATAAAACACCCAGCACGTACTCAGAATCCCAGAAGGGAAAAACTGCTTTTACACAACATCTTTTATATATAAGATAGACCATTGTACTTTATATACTACAGCTTACTGATATAATCTTTATGTTCTTAAACTGCAAGATAGCTCAAAGCATCTTCAGAGTTTATCCTCTTCAGAGGCTTTTTCCAAAGGCAAATTAATCCTAGAAATAAGGGATAAAAAGTGACCTGACAGCATCTCATATGTGTGCTGCAATGTGTCATCAGAAGTAGTCCTGATTTGTCTGACTTCTTCAGTAAAAAATCCAGTAATAAAAAGTTTACAGACTGCCTCAATTACTTATTCAAGTCCTGAAGCATTTTAATCACTGCACAATGTTTGCTAATCTTCAGAGATCTTGTTCTGGTTTTCTGAAGATTACTTAATTTCCTTTTGTTCTGCATTCCCATCCCCAATGAGATGGTCAATAGCTTGCCACTACCACCTTTCACTAAGGTAAACATTTATTTATAAAGGGAAGATTTCATCCCATTTCTTCTCACTGCTTTTAGCTGTTCCTACATTGTTCTATTTTCCAGATTTCTTGTTGTATTATTCATTTCCTGGTTTAGCTCTTATTGCATGTTGTGCTAGTACTTTGATTACAGTTCTGTTGAGGGGAGTAATGTTGAATGGTTGTTGGTGTCCTGCAGACAGCTTTCCAGCTAATAATGTAATGTAATGCTTTCTTAGTGGCATTACCTTGCTGAACTGTTCCATTTGTAGTCCAAAATTTCCCACAAAATCTTTTCCTGTGTAGTCAATATTATCTGCATTAATTGACCATGGACACCTTTTTTTATAAACCAAGAGGTGAGAGATCTCAGTAGAGCCACAATTAAACCAGTAACAACAGGTATGTCTGATGTCTTAGAAGGCTTGCTGGCTTTTAACACAGTCTACATCTGACATGCTTTCTTCTTTTTTTTTTTTTTTTTAAGTAAATCCTCCATGTTATGATGAACTTTTTTTTTTTTAAAAAAAAAGAGTTGTATAAAACATTCCCTGAAAGGAAGTGAATGCACATAGAATCATAGAATCACCAAGGTTGGAAAAGATCTACAAGATCATCCAGTCCAACCATCCACCAATCACCAATAGTTCTCTTTAAACCTTGTCCCTCAACACAACGTCTAAATGTTCCTTGAACACCTCCAAGTGTGGTGACTTCACCGTCTCCCTGGACAGCCCTTTCCAGTGTCTGACCACTCTTTAGGAAAAGTAGTATTTCTTAACGTCCAACCTGAATCTCCCCAGGTGCAATTGCAGACCATTCCTCTAGTCCATGTGTACCTGTGCATGTATTTTAACAGAGAATAATAAGATGCTGGGGAAAAAAAAAAAAAGAAAAAAAAGAAGAAAAAAAAAAAAGCAGCTGCACTATATAGAAGTTGCTCCTTTTCCCAGACAGACTTGCAAAGTTCTCTTTTATTAAAACAGAATTTAAAGCTTTATCAGAGTGAAACTGAATTTTTACATTGCAGTAGCCAACTAAAAGTGGCTTACATATAAATGAATACTGAACAAGTGGAAAGATTTTCTACTGTCTCTCCCTAGGTGAGAGTTTATTCCTCCTCTTTTATTATTGCAGTTTTCAAATGAATTTTGTAGTGCATTTGAAAGCAGAATTTTTTAGCAGTCTTTTCTCTTTCTATATACTTCTATTTTTGTACTTGCACAACAGAGGGTAGGATTATCCCTGTGAAAACAAGGCAATACATTCTTGTTCAGAACCTCACAAAGCTTCAACAGCTTAGAGGATCACAGGTCCAAGATAATAGGGAAAGATGGAGATTCTTTAGGTAAGGTAAGGTTCAGATGTGGAATTTCCTGGCCAGAACTTATACATAAGCAATGCAGTGTGTTAATACACATCCCAGCACGCAGAGTATAGGTGCCACATATACCCTGTAGATTGATCTGTGCGTATTTAACATATAAGACTGGGATTTTTGGCCAAGCTGACAGTGGTCCAGGCTGGGTGTCCAAGAACCTCCATAAATTAGAGAACATCTCCATCATGCTCAGATAAAACCTCTACAAAGAGAGAGCAGTATGCATAGAGAGGTGTAGACCCCAAAGTGTGTGCTGTTCAGTCAGCCTGACTGCTCCTGCTCCATGTTCTTCTGCACTTCTGAATTACTCTGGCATCTCTTCACTTGTTGCTTCAAAAACATGGCAGCTCTTTCACTTGCCACTATTGAACTTCTGCCATGGACATCAAGGAATTATTTTTCATTACATCTTGATATTTCACAAAATCAAGTTAATGTTAAATTCAAAGAAAAAACATTTTAAATAAACAGTTTTACTTAGGATGACATATAAATCAATATTATAGAATTTTCTAGTTTCAATCAAATCCTGAATTTCAGTTCTCTGAAGATTTGTCATTGAATATTATGCACTTTACCCACATCCATTTTTCAAATAGATTGTTATTGATCTCTGTAGCAACCTAACACTACTTGATGCTGTGATTTAAACCACACGAATGCAAGATAACTGGCACCCTGTATGTTAATGTGCACACAGACCTGTTGTCCACTGCATGTTTGCAGTGAAAAAGTAATTTCATCTTTTGAGAAAAAGTTCTGAAAAAGATACTTACATTTTGCCTTTCTCTTAAAAATGAGTTTTTGTTGATGCAAGTTTGCTCAGCATGAACAGAAAAATAGGCAGTTACAGAGAAAATAGTTCCAGCAGGAGGCTAACTAGCTTCTTCTGCCCTCTGTCCCCCACTACAAATGGAAACTTCAAGATGTTTCCAGAGCTGTAAGTATCATGGCCTGGGAGCCAGTTATAGCGGCTTTTTATTTTCTTTATAGTTGTTGCACTTATTAAAATCAGCAGCTGTGTGAGTGAGTTCAAGCAAAACTGAAGACAAGACTTTCATCTTCCTCATGGAATGATTCCATTTTTTTCTCTTTAGCCGTCATGCCTCTTGTCCTGGCATATTAATTATACCGCTCCACCTGTTTTATTGGCTTAACCATGTCAAAAGAAGCAAAATATCTTGCACTGAAGATTTTTAGCAATTAGAGTTTTAAGCTGATTTATCGGAATGGCTTTAATCCATTTAACTTGAGACAATGACATAGAGCTGAGTCAGGAGAGGGCCAGGTTGGATATCGAGAAAAGGTTCTTCACCAGAGTGTGGCTGGGCACTGCAATAAGCTCCAGGACAGTGGTCATTATTGCAAGCTGCCAGAGTTCAAGGAGTGTTTGAATAATGCTCTCAGACAAAGGGCTTGAATTTTGGGTGGTTCTGTTTGGAGCCCTGAGTTGGACTCAGTGATCATTGTGGGAATTTTCCAACTCAGGATATTCTTTGTTTATATAGTTCTATGATTCTATGATTCAATATCCGCCATCTTTCATCTCAGCCTCCACCTTTCTTCAGTCTGTTAGATTTTTAGATGCCTGTGGCAGGCACTTATTTCACGAAATAACCAAGAGCATCCCAACTATGCATGGGCAGGGCACTCATACCAATGCACTTCAGGATCTGACATCTTCCACATCCTCCAGCCTCACCAAGTCAGACAAACACCTTAAACATGGCAAATGAGGTGGTGGGGCAAGATTTACCCTCACGCACTGCTCAGCATTCCCTACACCTGCATACCCCCATGCATATCCTGATTGAATTCATGTTATCCACTGTAATTCCTCTAGAATTGCACAGACTAACATCAGGCCTGCTTTGAAGCTGCTTGCTTGACACCTACCAGGTTGTGGTGAAAAAAGTGATTATTTTAATATAAAATGCAATTGATACAGGGGCTCTGAGTTCAGAGGAAAGAACCTAAAATAAATCATTATCTGGAGAAAGATGTATGGATGACACATATGGCTCACACAGCAACATGAGTCATTTTCTAGAGACAAGGTATCCAGAATCCTCCCTATGACAACTGCCTGAAGTTTCTCTTTTCTGCCACCCAGGCATAAACGCTCACACAAAATTTTATTCTTCTCAGACAGCCAGGGAAGGGATGATTGTTTATGTGCACATTTTTGTTGTATGTGTATTTCTGTGTATTATTTCTTAATCATCTGGCTTCTGTGGCTCATAAAGTTGGGGGATTAGGTTTGGTTTTCTTCATAGAAATAAGTGTCACAGAGCAATCTTCCAGTTGGTGCTTCATTTCCTTCTGTTATCCCTTAGACCATCTACAATTGTCTGTCTCACTCGCTGGAACCAGTGCTCTTCAATCAGTCCTCATCCCCATACCAATCATTCACATTTCTCTCCTCTCAGTTTGTGTCAGATTGCCCTAACTCATTCCACTGGTTTTATTCCTTTCAGTCAGGCTTGTCTTGTTCTTCAGCATATGTCTTGTAACTTTCCCAGCTGTTGTTTTTCTTCCTTTTTTAAGACATTTTCTCTCTCTTCTTTGATTTTCTTCTTAGCCCTATCCAGGATTGTCATTTTTGTATGTCATCCTTCTGTTGCTCACACAGGCTACAAACTGCTTTCCCAAACTCAGCTTCTACAATAAACTGTACTAACGGAATTAAGTTGCTGACTTTGAGTAAATCAAAGCATTTCATGGCAGAGCTTGTCGTGCTCTACTTTGTCCAGCGCTAAATTTGCTAAATTCGTTGCTCCTTGAAATTAGTATTCTGCTTATGTTATAACTCCTTTCTCTGTTACCCCAAATTCTGCTACCATTTCAGACAAGCTTAGAATGTAATAATGCAACATGAATTATTTTTAATATATTGCATTTCCAGGCAATTTGTTGGTCACTGTGACATTTGAATGATGACCTCAGATTGCATTAATGTAAGCATCTCCCAACAAAAAATCAGCATCCCCTAACCAAACACAAAGACATGCTATGTAAAAATTATTCTGGTGTTAGGGCTGATCATATTTCAGCAGCAATCTCTCATAATAAACAGCTATGAGGCTGAGTTATTGCCACAGTTTGTCTGTGACCATAAATCAGTCTCAAAATATGTTTATTCCATCATATTCTAGTAAGTACCTGAGATAATCCTTGAAATATATTGGAATAATCGGCCTCAGAGACATTCATTCATTCAAACAGGATCTGCTGATGATAACATCCTTGCAGCTACACCATTTATGAACATTCTCAACAAGGATGTCATCTTTTCTGTCATGATCCTTTAAAATATTTATAGCTGTTGGTTTACCACTATGTCAGAGTATTTCCTTGCCCTTCAGCCTATCTCAATACACTTTTCTACAGAATGGTAGGTATCTTGCATTTGGGACTGCTTGGTTAATAAAAGAGAATTTATGGCTAGCAGCTGACTTGGGAACGTATGCTGTAAACAAAGCAGTTTTCCCTTCTGGCTTCCGTGCAGAATATTTGAAGCTATTTGACAGCATCTATTTGACAGTCCAGCTATGAAAAAAATAAAAATAAAAATAAAAATAAAAATAAAAAATTAATTACCATTTTGCTGTAAAAGACAGTGGGCACTCTTCCGGCCATTTGCCCCAAGGCTCTACTTGCAAAGGGTCAATATGTAACTCATATCATGAATAGAGATAGCTGTCATGCTGGCTCTTTACACAAAACTAAATTTTGCTCTGTCTGAAAAACCTTGAAGGAAATATCTTTACTTGGAATATCAATGAATGCATGCCACTGAATTATTCACCCAAAGCCACCATTTCTCAGGTATATGAGCAAGGTATACCAAATGGCAGCAGCTAACCTAGGAACAGTTGTGGTTGCTAGAGAAGCATTTCCTCAATCTAACAGCTGAAAACATGCTTTTATTTGGCTTCTTTAAAAGGTTCAGTTTTACACAAGGTGCATCACAGGGGTGAGGACTTAGTTTTGGTGAGACTGAGGAAATGAGAAGCTGTGAGGAGGAACACTTGTAATCTAGAATGTGGCACATGCATTTATGAGAAATTCTTGTTCAAGTCCCATCAAACCTACATGCATGTACATATGTATTTGTTTTACAAACTGAATTTTCATATTGCAAGCTAGTCCATCAAACAAGTTTCTGGTTTGACATACTTACCTATCTTTAATACTCCGTTATTTCTATTAACAAATAGCTTTCTCTGTAAGACCTGGTATATGTGAAGTGTAAATGAGTTCTGGGTGAGTTCACACCTTGAAGTTAGATTATTTTGCACCTCTGAACAAAGTGAATGACGGTCCTCCCCTGCAAGGATTGATTCACATACAGTAACACATCTCAACATTTTTCCTCTCCCTCAAAATGAAATTAATCTGATCTTTCATTTCTTTCCATCTGATCATTTTCGTTTATTCAATATCACTGAAGTCATTCATTCTGTATCATATTTTAACATTAAAGAACAGATGCAGAAGTTACTACGTGGGTCTTTTAGAAAGAAAGTAAAGACATTGACTTTGAGAAATCTTTCTTTAAAAAAAAAAAAAAAAAAAAGGAGCAAAACCAAATCAGTGCAGCACATGCTAAAGGAAAGAAAGCCTGGCATAATGGTAGGTTGCAGGTTGTGATCTGTGGATAAGAATTATCAATCCTAGTGTTTTTTTTCCTAGCCATAGAGGAGGTTATAGACAGAACAATAATCACTATTCTTTTTCAATGATGTAGAAGCGAAAATAAAATTCTTGCTAGTGAACTTTGTGGATGTCACAAAAAACATGCAACAATAATCAAGGAGGAGAACAAGTTTAGCTCTGCAGAAGAGTGTGAATCACATGCTAGACTGTGCCCCCATTGTAGATGAGAATGTATGACACATTTACCAGTCTTTTCTATTTTATTTTGGGAAACAGTGACTCGGGAGCAAATTTGAGCTGAACATGAGCTCATGATGTGACTGAGTAGCTAAGAAAACTGGTGATTTTGTATCTAAAAGGAGAGAACTACCAAAGAGAAATGTGACACTGTGTTACCACATGATGTATTCTTAACAAAAGGTTGTAATCACTTCGTCCATCTGCACATAAGCAACAGTGCTAAGATGAGAGGATGTGTACAGAAGAATGATGCAGAATATAAACAACCTGGAAAATATTTCTAATTCTGTGAGAACATAAATTCTATCTGTTTAACCTTTGGCAGCACGAATGTACTGCAAATCGTTAAACTAGTGTGGTACTTTACAGAACATTATCTTTGTTGTGTTGACTTCCCACAAGTATTTTCTTATCCTGTGAACAGTACAAAGGTCGCCCTCAAGGAAAAAGAGCTTAGCTGTTATACTTACACCATGATCAGAAGTGCACACAAGGACCATTACTGTAGAGCAACTAAGTACTATCTTGTTGCCTGAGAGCAACTTCCCAAAAATGCAGCAGTATTCTCAGTGAATTCAAAAGTAGCTTAAGAGATGACATATTTAGGACATTAACTTGAAAACATGGTGGTCTTTTAAAAACAGTACAGTAGCTGGAAGCTGAAGTTGGAAAAACATCCCTGTGCTGAAGCTTTTGACAACAGCATTCTCAACTTTCCCAGGACAGGTTCTGGTGGATGAGAGTAATCATATGGATTCATTCTGTTGAGGGATCACAAATCTGAACCCAGCCCTATACCTAAATCCCTTAATGCAACCAGCTGAGCCACGAATACTGTCCAGTAAAAATGTTGCCTTCTATTACTTCAAGATACCTACTTATTCATATTGCTTTCTAGTCCAATTGCTAAAGGAAGGGTCCTATGGTTGGAAGGAAGTTCACGGTTCAGAAAGTCAGGAGATAAGCTCTGGCCCCATTGTACTTAGTAAGACTCTTATCTATTCCCAGCTTCAAATCTGGATTTCACCAAATATTTTTCTCCATGCAAGACTGCATTTCTGTACATCTATTTACTGTATCTGTACATGAAAAGAAAATTAGCAGCACTTCTGAACACTTCGCAAGGAGATGAAAGATTTTCTCAGAAAACAAGGAATGCAGACACGTACTGATCTCTAATAGTTTCTGTAACATAAATGCAAAGCTTTAATCTATTGACTTCTAAGGTTGAAAGACACTTTTGTCGACAGCTTAGGACTCTGCCAAGACAAACTCTTGCCTGGAATTCTTCAGAATTTTTGATGCTCAAATCTTTAATTGAATTTAGTTACTTGGTGTGATTTTTAACAAAAATCAGTAGATGTAGCACTAAATGTAGAAATCATATTGGCTGATTAAACTTCTCCATTTCACCCTGATGGCATGGAAAAATGAATGAAATAACTTCTGACAAAGAGGACAATGCAAATATGATATTTGGAGAATATCACCTTTTCTTTATATACTCCAAATAGGTGATGAAAAATGACTAATCATGTCAACATTTAAGAACATCATTTTATAATAATGGCTGGTAGATACCTTTGCTTGTACTCTGTAAAGAAATGACCTGAACAGAAAATACGCTTTGAATGAATCTTCTATTTATCAGATTAACAAGTATAAACTAGCTGGAGTGTGTAGATATGATGATGCAGTTTGGAGATATAAAAGAGGCTGTAATTCCTGACATGATTAAAACCAAAAAATCATCTGTGAATAAGTCTGGAGATAGGATAAATATGGTCAGAACAGCTATGAGTATGTCTTGCTTTCTGACAATTTGTTAAGCTCATCTATGATATTACTGAAGCAATTATATAATAGGCATTAATGTATTTATAGCAAGCCAACACTATCTGATTAAAACCTGGAAATATTTGTGGAAAAAACAAACAGAACAACAACAACAACAACAAACTCCACAAGCTATTTATCTGATACCCTTGTTCTTAATGGTGTTAAATCTGAAGAATGAGAGGTGATCAGATTGGACACAAGTTGTAGTGGAATGGACTCATGGTTACAAAATATTTTACAAAAAAATGACCTTTCTTTAAATATGATCACAAATATTCATTTATGAGTTGAGTGTAAATGTATGCAAAAAGATAAGGACACTATCTACATTTACCTACTCTGATCCCAGTTGGCTGCAAAAAGCAGAAGAATCTTCCTGCCACAATGGTCACGATTTTCCAGTACTCCTGGGAACCCATCAGTCAGAGCCCGTTTGATTCCTGGATCATCAGCCTTGAAATTTTTGAACATATCCAAATTTAATTGGCGGTACTGGAAGTACTGAGCCAACAGTCTGAAGGCCTCCATTTGGTGAAACTTCCTGGCTCGGAGAAATCTCAAGATGAAGGCATCATCTGTACGTAAAAACCCAATGTCAGGCCTTGTGATGATCATGTCCCTGACTTGCTGGATATCCTGGTGCAAAATGTCTGGGTTTTCATTCAGTTCCAGGCGGGCTTTCTCTATAGTCTCTGGACTAAGTCCAGCTTGTAAATGGGTCATCGCTGCAAAAATCTCTTTTCCAAATCCTTGACTTCAGATAATTTAGTAGAAGTGCTGATCCCATTCAATTAATGGTCTGCTGTGACCATGAGCCATTCAAAAGTTTTTTGTTATCAAGCTGATACCTAATAAATGAAAGTGAAGGGTTTTTCTTAATCCTGCACAAAGAATAATTGGCAGTTCATGTGTTGTATAATTCATCCAAAGGAATCTGTTGTTTATTCCATCACTTTCTAAAAGAAAAAGCAAATAGATTTTTAAAAAAGATTAAATGTGTATATACAGCTTACATAAACACATTTTTGAAATTTATATAGCAATGAAATTGTTTTGTAGACTTCATATGTAAGAGGATAGCAACAAAATAATTTCAGAATGAGTAGAGTTATTATAAGACAGTCACTGATATCTTGAATGTATATATTTAATCTTTCAGTAAGGCACTCTTATTGATTGACAATTATATGCCATATCGTTTTAGCATTAAAATACTATTTGCAAAATTGTCATATAAAAGTGTAGGAGTTCCAGCTTTCCATAACTTCAAGCCTAGAATGACCACAGTAAAATTAATAATAATTTCTTTCAACCATTAAGAGAAGCAACATTTCGGCTTGTAAATTTGCACATTTGCATACCTGCAAAATATGAAAAATTGCTTTGCTTGTTTTTATCACCTGTACTGTCAGCCTGTAGCTTTCCTTGAACTAGCCCCTGAGTTACTCATAAAACTGCTAAAAAATAAAACAGAACTCCACCAGAATCAGGGGTGTTTTCTGCTTGGTAAAAACACCAAAATATTTCCCACTGAGACTTAGAATATCTTCATGGGAAACTTCCCATGAATAAAGTGTTTGATGAATCTAATCTGACAGGGTTGGTGTTCTAGTTGCATTTGATGCCAAACTCTTGTCTTCAGAACCTTGTAGCTTTCTCAAACACCTAGTTCTGAATTTCATTTTTATTCTTGTACTTTACCTTGAATTTGTTATTACGAGTGTTAGAAGAAGAGCTGCTTAAGCTGTTATGTATGAGCAAAACGATGCAGCGAGTCCCTTACATTTCAGTGACATAATTAGCAAGAGGCTGTCATCAAAGTCTGTGTAGTTACACTTGTGTGAAATAAGATCAAGGTCTGTTCCTCTGTGAAATGTGCATGAAGGAAGATCAAGATCCATCCAATACTTTAGACATCACAAAAACAGACAAGCAAACAAACAAACAAAAAAAATGCCACTGCCTAACTGATTTATCTCTCTGGCTAATTTCTGACGAAAAAAAAATTGATTTAAAAATTAAAAGGGAACTCTTGAGTGAAAGATATGCTTTATTATATCTGAAGAAAGCTGTTTGGAAAATCATGAATTATTTATAATGCAAACACTGTTCCATTCCACTGCTCTCCTGGGTTCAGCACTCTCATATCAAACCAAGGGGACAGCAGCAGCCAGGGCACTTCTTAGTCAGAGGTGCTCAAGGTTACATTGCAGGTCCTTGAAGTTAATCAGCACAGGGGAAACCCAAGTCCCCTGTTTTTTGAGCTTGCCTGTCATGGAAA
Organism: Phasianus colchicus; assembly: GCF_987193195.1. Taxonomy (NCBI): domain Eukaryota; kingdom Metazoa; phylum Chordata; class Aves; order Galliformes; family Phasianidae; genus Phasianus; species Phasianus colchicus. Next base: position 59,212,704 of record NC_143438.1, on the reverse strand, counting down.
CAAACTGCATTTTAGATACCATAGCTGCAGCCCCAGAATCCTTAAATTTGAATAGAGAGTGTTTCTGCATATTTACTTACATGCCATGTGTGGCGAAGGATAAGAAAAATCCCCCCAAATATTTTCATTCTACAGCAACAGACATGCAACTTATCAATGTGTGATACAAAAGGGAGTTAGTTAAGCATCTCCTTTCTGTATCTGCTATGGAGCTGAAGATGCACAGAGCTACTTGCAGAATAGGGCGTCCAGTGATTCATTATCAGCCTGGGAAAAAGTAGGAGAAGCAGAGATAGGAGAAAAGAAGGCTGCCTGCCTTTTACAAGCCTTTGCAAAGTGTGAAAGACTCCGGAGAAACATGCCCTGAAGTCCTGAGAGGCTAATCTATGCGTGCAGGTTACTTAACGGTTAAAAAACATGGATTGCTGGGTTGCATACACACACGAAAAAGGATGCTTTCCTTTTGCCTTTATGAGCACAAATTAGGATAACTCTGCTGGTATTAACAGAACTCTGCTGATGTAGAATTGATGTAGAGCATGAGAAGATCGGGCCAATTTTCTGTGCTCTAGATCTCAAATTAATGGTGGCATTAGCATTTTACTGCATAAATCATGCTTTGAGTTAGAATCATCTCCACGGAGCTAGTTAGGTGTACTTAAGTGAGACGCTGTCACTGGGGTAGTGCAGTGCCCAAAGGCACCTGACTGTGCTCGAGGGTGCTTGGCAGAGGAGAGGTGGAAGCAGGGAGATGATGTCAGGGCTGTGTCATCTCAGGCTCAGTCAGTATGAATTTGAATGTGAATTTGGAACCACTGTGACTTGTGGCAGATAAATGTGACCTCAGTGGTTTCACAGTTTTTGTGAGAGTATATGGGAGGAAAATCATGCCTTGCTGAGCTCCTTTTCAGACTCTCACCTCCACCAAGACTCTTCTTTGGAAATGAGGAAAATTCCTGAAAGGTTAACTGCAGTCTGCTGCAGAAGGAAAAATGGAGATAGACCAAGGAGGGAAAGTTCAGCCCTTCAGATTTTCTCATAGGGTTTCTGGGCAGTTGGTGTCAAAAATGATGTTATCTTCAACAAATTTTCTACTGTTTTTACTTCACTTAAATGGATCATCATCCTTCATCCTCAAGATGAACCCTGGGTGAAAGAGTTATGGTCCTTTCCTGTCAATCTTTGTTGCCAAAAAAAAAAAAAATTTACAAGCCTTCAGTCCAACTAAACAAATATTTTTAAATGCATTTCAGGGATTTCAGGTAGTGAGTTGAGCTACAGCATCTACAGAATATCCTCATTAACAGCTGGAACAACCTTTGCACTAAAATGCTTTACTGGGATAATGTTATGTATTTCAAAATAATTCAAAATGTATTTGAACATCGTTATTTCTGTCTGAATGGCAGCACAACTCATGGGTTAGTAGTTCTGTCTAGCACCACTGACTTCAAGGTTCTTGATTTATATCAGTGAGTGACTTGGTTCTCCCTCTGCTTACCTTGACAATAAATTTAATGTTCTGTAGCTACCCAGTTTAATTGTTACTCTCAAATGGTACTGATTTATCCTGATTCCCAAAGGTATAGCAGAGGTGTCTTCTCCATTTTCATCCCCTGCCACACACACGGCAGATCTTCTTCTCTTCTGGTGTTCTGTATACTCCTATTCATCTGCCAGTTTTTCAGGTGTTTGCATCTTTGTTCTACTTTTGTTTATTTATTTATTTATGATTTATGATACTTTATTTTTTCCCCAAACGAATCGTAGAATCATAGAATGGTTTGGATTGGAAGGGACATTAAAAATCATCCATTTCTAAGCCCCTGCTGTGATCAGGGTTGCCAAATACTAGATCAGGCTAGATCAGGCTTCCCAGGGCTCTATCTAACCTGTCCTTGAACACCTCCAGGGATAGGGTACCCAGAGCTTTCATGGGTAAGCTGTGTCTCACCACCCTCTGAGTAAAGACTTTCCACATAACATCTAATCTAAATCTCCCCTCTTTTAGTTTAAAGCCATTTCCCTTGTTGTTTCACTATCAGACACTGATAAAGTCAGTTCCCATCCCAAGTATAAGCTCTTCTCAAGTACTGGAAGGTCACAATGAAGTCTCCCTGGAGCCTTCTCTTCTGCAAGCTAAACAAGCCCAGTTCCCTCAACCTTTTTCATAGGAGAGGTGTTCCAGTCCTTTGATCATCTTAGTGGCCCTTCTCCAGACACAATACAACAGCTCCATGATGCTGGCCTTTTTTTTCCTATCTTGAATACTATTGCCATGTGTTGGAATCTCAGTTTCTTTGTTATAGTCTCAACAGCTGTTTTTCTGTGTTGTTACTCTTAGTTCCCAAAGTACTATTTGCTCTCCGAATGCCTTTTAGCAGCCACTTACAATAAATCATTCCTCCAATGGAACAAAACTCAGCTTTAAACAAGGAAAGATATTTAACAGAATTTGAAACACAGATTATTAATACAGTAAAAACAAGGGAAAATTTCACCAAAATTGTGGTGTCACATACCATTTCAGTGTATTTGTTTTCGCTTCAAGAGAATGACAAGGGACAAAAAGAGGCCTTAGGTTGAAAAAATATTATAAATTTGTTATGGTTTTAACATAAACAGTTTATATTTTTTGCCTGACTCTTGGAAATAAGTCTTACTTAATTAAAAAAAATAATAATTATTAACTAAAATTAAGGTGATATATTAAGGATGTATCTACATAGCACTATCCATTCAAAGATCTTAACATGCTCCAGTACTCTCTTCTGGATCAGTATTCAACCCTAATTTGCCCCGTATCACTTGGATAATTGACCAAAACCGTACTCAGTGGTGGTGATACTTGTCTGAAACATTTGTTCTTGCCCACTTTGCTGTCTTTACAAACCATTTGCCTCTTGAAATATTGTCCTTATACACATTTGGCCCTTCTTCATCCACTTCAATCATCCACTTTTAGAAACCTCTGTCTAATAAGAAATTTCATTCCATCCAAAGATATGCACCAGGTGAAATTTCATTTCCATTGCTTTCAAATGGGGAAGGTACTGACCTTTGATCTTCACCCGGTGTTAATAGTCACCACAGTTATGATTTGTATCCTTATGCAATTCCTAATTCCTAACATTCATACACATATTAGATGCTAAAATCATGCCAGAAGAGTGTGGGCTGAGAGGGCTGGAAAATGCTAAGATAGAATGATTTCATTTCAGTGTGTGGGTGTCATCTCATTGAATTGCTTTAAAAAAAAATATTTTGATGTTAAGCTATGGAAAACACCTTTGGGCTATGTTCTGCTCAGCAGGTATTACTCCACAGGGCAGGATGGACCCATAACTGAGCTCACAGAAGCAGGTTCTTTGGCACTTTAAGGTCTTGGGTATCTTAGTAGGAATCCAAACTGCAGATTGAGTGCTCAGATGTAAAAAGGGCTGTACCCTGGCTCCAAGAATTAATTTCAAAAAAGGAATGAAAAAATATGACTCCCTCTTGTCCTTGGCTGCAGGATCTTGGCATCTGCCACAGCTAGTGGGGAAAAGTAATGCCCTGAGTGATTTGCCTGAAGTCACAACGGACACACTTCACAGAGCTGGGAATAGTGCATATGTCTCTTGAGCTGCAAGCATACATGTTAACATCTGGGTAATCTTTCCACTCTATGAATAATGCTCTGCACCATAACTAAAATGTGAAACCCTTTTGCACACTAGGAAATGAGGAGGTAGACTGCAATGCTCCCTGTTTCCCTAGTGTAAGGCAAAACTTTAGTAGCACAATTTGAACTCAAAATGAATATCATCTCTTTTGGTTTTTCCAAGAGCAGCAACTGCTTCCCAAACTCATAGCCTGACTGCTGATCAAATTATTTACACCTCTTGCTTCCCTATGGGATTCTCCCAGTGAATATGAATGGATTAAATGTTGCAGACCTTCCTCCTTGAAGGCCTGCTTCTCCTGTATCCTTTGGCTAGGGAACTGTTGCTTCTCTTCAATATGAAAATAGGAAATGTTTGTGTCTCTAATAGCTGTGGGGAATTTGATGGTGCTCACTCTTTCCTGGGTTACGATCTCCTTGCAAAACCCAACATTTCCTTTAGTTCAGTAAAAACAATATATCATACATCCCTATTTCCCTCATATTGCAGATTACAGACTCCTTGTCAGCTTGAGTCAGTTACAGGTTACTCTTGGGCCACATCTATCTGACCAAGAGTGGCAATTTAGCCATGGCTCAGCACAAAACGTGGCATGAACTCAGCTGATCCTTGTAGCTCTGTTTGCCTATAGGGCAGGCATGCCTGCAACACTGCAGCTGTCCTGCTGTTGCTACATCTGTTGGGCATCAGGAGGGACAGACAAGGTTGTCTGATAGATGTGAAATAGATTGCCTCACTATTTTCTGACACAAAATTTGAAAATTTGTTGTCAACGTGCTGAGGAGGGAAACTCAGAGAACTTGTAAATGATAAATAAAAAAAAAAAGATAAACAAATTAGTGGTGAACTAAATAAGATTGTTTTAATCTATTTCCAGAACATAATTTTAAAGTTTTATATTTTCACCCAGTACAGATAAACTGCTAATCCCTATGGGAATGTGACATCTGACCTATGGCATGTCAGAAAGCATCAGGCTGCATGGGAATTCCATGTTAGTCATGAACTGGAAGTGTCACCATGAAAAAAAGCATCATCAGGCCACTACTGAATAAAGAAATCACTTTGTCCAATTGTATAGAATCTTCTTTCAGCAGAAATTATCAGCAGTGTGTAAAACATGAAATCTAATCCCCAAGCATGATAATTAGGATATGAGGAGAAATGATAGCATGGAATGATAATCCTGGTGCTTGAAAACTCCTTAATGCACTGTAGAAATAGTATTATGATATCTGTATAAAGATATACAGAAGAAGGAATGAAATAAGTAGCCAGGACATTTAGTTCTACAATTGTAATAATGTGAAGTTTATCAAATGGCATGAGAGTTTTGCTATACATCATAAAAGTTATGTTCCTTTAAAAATGTGAAATGCCTCAGTTGTGTATTGCCCTGTCAGTAGCAAACTTAGTTCTTTACACACTATGAATGAGAAAGGCATCTGCCATTCTGTAAGGTGGCAGAAGGAGGAAAGGAAGAGAGGAGGAAAGAAAAGAAAAGAATGTGGGAAGATGAATAGAAGGAAGGAAGAAAGCATAGTAAGAACAAAAGAATGGAGGGAAGGAAAGTGAACTGAGGGGGCAGGGAGGGAGGAGACAAAGGATGACTTCTGCACCAAGAATTCATACAGTTTTACTGTGCTTCTTTCTTCCACACCTACTCAAGGAGTAAAAACAAATGGATCTGCACATTTCTTCTAACACTGTCAAAATGAATTTTAATGTAATTTGACATTACCTTGTGCATTCAAGCATACTAAACGTAAGAAGTTTATTTCTACAAAACCTATTAATAATAATGATAATAATAAAGAGCTTTCAGAAATTCTTAGACAAAATCCTAAGAGTTGTAATAATATCAACATGCAAAGGATTTATACATATCTGCCTAAAATTATGTGAAATACTGCTCATTGAACTTTCTCTTCCATAAAAGACTGATATTCCTATTTTTTTTTTTCTTATTAGTGGAATCTGGTTGTCCCATATTGTTTGTGTATGTGCCGTACACCATATCTGTGGGCTAGGAGGGAAAATAATACAAATTTGCCAAACAATAGCAGAAGTATTTCAGTAACTCCTCACTTAAATTAAAAACTGTGCTTATGCTCCTTAGTTTGAAAAAAAATACTCTCCATCTTTTTATGAGGCTGATAATTTGTATTCTCACTGACAGGGCCCTCTTTAGAAAGACAAGGAGGGTGTTACGTATTTTGTTGCGACACTTTCCGTGTTCAAAGCACAGAGTTTATGGAATTATGGCTCATTGTGATGGGGCTGATTCTGCAGTCCTATTGCCAACTGCACTGCTTACTCCTACTCTGTAGCTCTCTGTGCTACTCAGTATAAAAGAATCTGGTCTCTGCACCAGATTCAGTCAGAAATGATGAAGCAGTAAGGTAAGCATGGTAAGGTTTTTAGAACAAGTTATAGCTTTGCATATATCTTACAGGAGTCTAACCTTTAGAAAATACTCTACAGCTTTCAAAGCTGGATGAGTCAACAAAATTCTTAAGATAATCAGCGACATCCTATAGCAGATACTTAACAGAGCTGATTATGCTGACAACATGAGGTGTCCACGCAAACTTCAATGGTACAGACTGCAGAGCAGGGAAAGAGCTGTGTGGTTACTTAATTTATTACTACATAAAAAAAGAAAATCCTTACCTCTGCTATGCAATACTTGACATAATACTGTTACGTAATCTGTCACTTAAATGTTGGCATTGAATTAACTTTTCTTACTGGGGAAAATCCGCGTTACCATCTGATTACTCAGAAAGCACATGAAAGCAGCCTTTCTGTAATTTAATTTTTCTTTCCAAATGCAATCCAGTCACTGTTTAGTGATGGACAAAAACTAGCCATCTGCCCCTTAACTTCATTATTCCTGGAGCTTTTTTAGATTTAGGAATCAGCATTTTTAAACTGAAAACTCCCTTCATCCTATGACCTTCTTCAACCCCCCTTCACCCTCACCAGGATTAAACCATTGCAGACAGAATTAAAATCAAATCAGTAGCATGCATGGGGATTCTCCAGCAGTTACTTGCTTTGTGTTTATTTTCTGCATTAAACCCTCCCTGAAAACACTTGCTGCTTGCAAAACCAAAACTTAATTCTTGACTTCCTCCAGCAAAAGGTCCATGGAGTAAGCATGATTCACCCTACTTTTTCACTGCACACATCATTATTTATCACTGTTTGCCTTTGGAAAAGCTGAACATTTGACTGACCCTGAACATTCTTCCCTTTCTTTAATCTCTCATCCCCCTTTGGTTTGAATATACTTGGTCAAAACAGGCATCAATTTGTTGAGAAGCAATAGTCTCTGCTTGTGCCTCTATCCCTCTGTACTTAGTTAGGGTCTCAGCCACTTAATTCAGTTTTAACCCTTCCCTCTCCATTCCTCTCACCTCTCGTCTGCTCTGAAATTGGATCTAGTCTTTCCCTTCCAACTTATACTCTTTCCCCTGCTTGATCAGTTCCTGCGGAGTTAAGTTCATTTTTTTTCTAGCTCTCATACCCTCCTCCAGGGTTGCTGATGAAGAAGCAGGGCAAGAGGGGAAGTACGAAAGAAAGGAAAGATAAATATGGGCAGGGAGGAAAGGAGGCAAGGAAGCAGAGCAGGAAGGAGAGTAGATCGGAGAGGCAAAAAGCAAGAAAGCAGAAAGCAGAGAGGCAGGGCAAGAAGGACAGGAGGCAAAAGAGACAATGTAGATGGGAGTCAGGAAGCAGGGAAGGGATGAGAGTCAGGAGAGGAAAGGGAGGTAAGGGAAGTAGGGCAGGCAGGGCAGGCAGGCATCAGGAGGGGAGGAGATGCAGGGTAGATAGGGAGCAAGAGAGGGAGGAAGAGAGGCAGGACAGACAGCTGAGGGAGATGGAGGAGGCAGGGAACAGGGAGTCAAGGCAAGCAAGAGAGACAAGCAGTGGAGGCAAGAGACGAGGAGACGATAGTGAGCAGTGGAATGAGGCTGGCAGGCAGAGGAAAAACGGGCAGGAAAGGGAGGAGAGGCAGGAAGCAGGAGGCAGGGCAGGCAAAGAGAAGGGCAGATAGGGAGGAGGGCAGGCAGGAAGCAGGGCAGGTAGGCAGCAGGCAGGAGCGGGGCAGGGCCGGGCAGGGAGCAGGCAGAAGAGGCTCCTGCCCGCAGCACGGCGGGGCTACGGCCGGAGCTGTCCGCCCAGCGGTGCTGAAAAGCCGCAGCCCGGGCCCGGCGGCGCGGGGGAGGGACGGGAGCGCGGAGAGCCGCCCTGCCGCAACCCGAGAAAAGACAAATCCAAATACCTGCACAGAGCCAGGCAGCCTGCCTCGGGGCGGCGGGGGGCTGCGTGGGATGTTTGTTTTTTTTTTCCCCCTGTAGGTGTCCTTGCCGTTGAGCTGGGTGGGTGAGAAAGATCTCCCGGCTCCCAGGTTCAGGCTCAGATCTCTCTAGAAAACTGTGAATGAGAGAGCGCCAGCTCCACGGGGCTATGCTTTTTTTTTTTTTTTTTTTTTTTTGGAGGCGTGTGCACCAAAGCCTGGGTCCTTCCACTCGGAGGCTGCCGTCCCCCTGGGTCCTAAGCCCTCCTGCCGCCCGCCCGGCTGCCTCCCGGCGCTCCTGGCGTTCCCAGGCTGCGGGCTCGGCGCACCGCAACCGCCGGGGGAGTGGTGACAAAGGAGCCACGGGCTGCTGGCAGTCGGAGAAACAACAGTACAGCCCGTCACCGAAAGCTTAGTGCAGGCTTTCACCTGGTGGCATGGTGTTCACTGACGTTATTTCGTGCATCGCCTCTTTCGAGAGAAACTCTGGGATAGCACAACCTCCTGCGGCATTTACAGCAGCCACAGAAAGGGTAACCTTCATGCATTATAGATGGGCTGTCTTAACGAACATGGCAGCCTGGATTTGTAAGAGAAGTTCGTCTGGTTCAGACTACAGGTACACCTAGCACAGGGCAATAATAGTGGCCACAGAGAATGTCTAGTGAAGAATATAAAAACAGGATAAGAGCTCTCCCAACCTCTCTCCCAAACACTTTTAAGCTCAAGGACTTCCCCCCTCAATTCTGTGTCTGTGTTTTTAGGACAATTTTCTTATCTTTGAGCTCTCTCAGTTTCTCCTAAAACAGCTACACATTTCTAAACCACTTTTCCAATATATCTATTGACAAGGAGCTAGACAGGTCTTCTGTTTACTGTTAAAGCAGTCAGCCTTTTTGTTACAGGGATCTGTAAGCTTTGGCTAGTCCTAGAGTAATTACAAAGGATAACTTCTTTCAGTTGGTTCTGAAAATTTATTTCTGTATCAGCCTCTTAAGAGCTATGCTAGGAATTTGTACTCGAAAGACTTTAATGCCCTTAGTAAATGAAATTCACATTCCACTGCTAACTGCTACACAGTTAGACCAATCAAAGGTAACTATGAAATGCATTTCTTCCTCTGCTTCTTCTGTATACAATTCATGGAAAGCAGTGACTTAAGACAGCTCACTCTTGGTCTCTTTGCTTTGGACAAATCTCCTGTGTGAGTTACTGAAGGATCCCACCTTGTGAAAAACTGGGTGATAAAGAGCAGTGAAAAAATACATGGATCAAACCTCTTCATAAGAAATGACTGAGTAGAATTCTTCAGTATGGAAAAAAGAGACAACGAGTAATGTTGTAATAATGTTGTTTTCATTATTTAATAAGGGTGAACAGCATGAGGAAGATAAATTTTCCTATTCAAAGAATAGGAAAAAGGAAACTATATCTAGCTTTGAATCCAACTGAAGGACATGATTTTCACAAAATATTTAGTGAATTTGTAGAACTCATTTCCACAGAAATTCAGGCTTCAAAAAAGTGCTGAACATATCCTTGGAAGAAAAATCCATTACAGGTTGTTTAACATGAACTTCTATCTCAGTAAGTCCCTGCTACACAAATATTTGGAAGCTGGACTAGCATTCAGAAAAAATGCTTATATCCTTGCTCTGCTCTTATTCCTTGACTTAGTCTTCCCCTGCTGATCACTGCTGGCACTAGTCTAGATGGACCTTTGATCTGCCCCTGTAGCGGCTTGTCTTGGATTCTGATGGACAAAGGAGGCTTTGAGACTGTGAAAGTGGCAGGAGCATTGTCAGCTTTGTGTTGCCTTGAAAGAAGAAAAGCCTGTGGTTTTGTTCTATTTGAAAGAGTGTGCTTCCAGTCAAAATTACTTGCTTTTTTCAGGGAAAATCCACAATATTAATGACCAAAGGCAAAAATAATTTGTTGGGAATATCTCTCTTGCCTTTAAAATGAACTGTGTGCCCAATCATTGATTTAATCCTGAGCATGTTTAAAACTGGCGTACGAAGCATTTGCATCCTGTGACTCAATCACATTGACTGCAAGAGGTGAAGCAGCAACTCAAAGGCAGAGAGCTCAAAACTCTCACAATAGCATTTGTCCCGGCACTTGAGGAGAGACCATTTCTAACCCCAGGGAAGTTAGTAGTCAGTTAGTAAATAGTCTCATTAGATCATTATTTTCTGCATAGATATCAGTTTGGAAACAAAAGAATTTGCTTAGTTTCCATAGTCCTGTTGCAAGATTCCACCTTTGAACATACAATAAAGATTAGTGTACTAGCTACTGTAACTATGGAGTACTTCCCTGGGAATTGTTAATAATATTAAGTGGAATGAGCATGACTCTATAAACCAGCTGACTTAGGCAGTCAAATGTGTTGGCTCTTAAGTGTCAAATTTGATGTCTGTATAATATTTGGGGATTTAATGTTTTCATTTGGTTTGTTAGTTGAAGGTTTATTTTTTCTCTCTTAGTATTGATGTTAAGTGGCCAGATTCTGCCGATCCACTGGATGACTGACATGTAGCAGAAAGCTATGGTAGAAGCAAGTCTCTAAACGTATTACTGCAGGGCCTCGTATCAATCCCACAGCAAATATTCTCAGATTCCTTTTTCATCACTGCTTCATCGCTTTCTCGTTACCTTCATTCTGCAAAGGCTACTCTGTACTTGAGAGAATGCTTAAGATCTCAGTTCTTTGCACCATCTCCATCATTGAACTTCAACTGAAATTACATCCTCTTGAACAAGTGTGTTGAAGGTAGAAAGTATTCAGTTTCATGAAGTTTTCTTAGACATAAGGATCTCCATTTCTGAAATGCATAGATTGGACCTGCATCTTCCCTCATTTTCAGAGTTGAATATGCAGAGTAAAGGAAAGAAAAATGCACCAATAATCATAGTTTGGCACTGAAGGCATTAGAAGTGACTGAATACCCAGAGGAAATAGATCAATTTACACAGGGGAGGATATTTTATGCAGCCTCTTCAGAGAGTGAAACAGTACTTTGATATTAAATTTATTCTAGCCTGGTCTTTCCTGTCATCACAGATATCGATTCTCTGTTTTAATGAAGAGCAGTGGAATAACAAACTTTGAAAGGAAATGTATGTTTTCAGCACTACTGAAAAGTATCTGTGAACATTAACTGAAAGGGAAACCATGGTAGAGTTAGAGTTGCTCCATGCTCTAGGTGAGTTAGATAGTTTCTACTGGATCTACTCTGCTTACAGCAAAATGTTTTGTATTTCTATATTAAATTAAAAAATTAAGATATTCAGAATTTTATAGGGTTAGTGCTTGTGAATAGTGGGGAAGGGGAAGTAATCTTCTATATAATTAAGTATAATTCAGTATCTAGTATATCTAATATATCTAGTATAATTTATACTTCCAATATTATTTCTCCAGTATTTAAAATATTCCTCCAATCACATGAATGAGGAGTTTAAGAAGTAATGCAATAAACAATGTCCCTGTATCTTTAAATTTTCTTCTATAAAGAATTTGCTGCAAGTTTCTAAAATTAAGTCAATTTTAATAATTAATTAGGAGCTCATTCTTTTTCCCTAATCTACAATTACCATCTGGTTTTATTTCCTTTGAAAGTAACTGCACTGAAGGCCCCAGTAGGTTAAAAAATAATAATGCTAAAACTGCTTAGACCCAATAAATCATTATTCTTAGGGGAGAAGTAATTCTTATATCACAGTTCAGAAGGATTCATAAGTCCTCCCAGATTTCCTGAACCTTTAAAATATTTAAAAATGCATACCCGGAAATGCAGAACATATGCAAATGGATTGTTACTATGATTTATTTAATAAGAAGGGTCCAGGTTTTGCCTTTTTTACATTTGATGGAGAAAATTCACTCTTTTGCAGTTCACATTCAATTGCCCTACCTAGATAGCGTAGGAACATGGCCTTCAGTGTATGGAGGGGGGAAGCAGAAATGTTCCCAACTTCACGGAATTCTGGGAGCTGACCAATAGATCCAGCACATGGAGGCCAGCAGAAGTCAAGTAGAGCCAAGATCTCAAAACTGCAACCCTGAATTTACACCCACCAGCTATCACCTATGGTCTAAATCCCATAGCAGGCTTATTTTTGGGTTGTAAAGTTCGTGGTGTAGGTCCAGGCTGAACAGCTTGGTAGTAAAGATCAAACAGCATTCATAAAATTACAAGTGTCTCTCTGAAGGCCCTTGAGTGTTGGGCATGATGACTTCAGGCCCAGATTTGCTATTTAAGTCAGGTACAGATTTGGCCTCATGTCTATAGTTGGCTTAACTTGGCAGCACTGACTGCTGACTTTAGTGGAATTCCTATAACTTAAATCACCTGGGGACCTACTTCTAATTGACTTTAGTTACTCACAAAGTCAGTACTACTCTATCTAAACAATAATGGCATTGTGTGTCGAAACCATTACATATCATTTTGCAGAAGGAAATAAATTATGAGAAGTCATATTTTTCATAGATTGTACCTATATAATATAATACAACCTTTAAGGAATAGTACAGCAGAACAGTCTTACTGAATAAGAAACTGAAGATCAGAGCTGATTTATTCCTGGTCCAGGAGTAAGATGACTTAGGGGTTGTCACATGTGATAAAAAAGCTCATAGGGAAGCAAAAGATCCATGAAGAAGATGAGCTCAGCAAGAACATTTTTGGTGGTCTGATATGGAATTAATCCAGAAAAAAATCGTGTGAAGTGCCTGGCTGCTTCCTGGTGCTTTTCTATGCTGTGATCATTTTGCAGATAAACACTTCAGTTTCAATCCTAACAGACTGGTCTCACATATGATTTTCTAAATCCTTGATTTATCTATGCTGTTTATTGTTAATTCTCCCCCATGCTAAATGCAGGGTTCTGTAACTTCACAAGTTCTGTTGTGTGTTTTCCTCAAACTGCAACGTTTCTATGCATTCGTCCAAAATGACTTTAACTGTTGAGCTCAAAGTGCAAGACAATATCTGCTCTGAAGTGATTTAAAAAAAAAAAAAAAGGATTTAAAGGATGGGAGTTTGACTGGCATACATAGAGATGAGGGGTGTGTTTAATACAAACTATCATCTGATTACTTAGTTTGTTATGTGATGATTTATTTCTGGAATGAATGATGTACATAAACACAAGCAGCTTTGGATGGGAATAACATAAATCAGAAACAGTAATAATGACTGTGAGCTGTTGTATGTGTAAACAAGCATATGTGCAATATAAATTCAATTATCTGAATGTCACTGAGGATATGGAAGAATTTCACATTTGTGACTCTGTATGACTGCAGAGATGGTTGGAAATAAAAACAGATGGAGGACATGATCTTGTTCTGGGTAGCTGAGGTCTATCTGTTGAAAACTGAAATATGTGAATGTATATGCATATATATACAAAAATAGAGACATGCACCAAGGCTATAATCTTCCACAACTATAAATCAGCAACTCCAATGACTTTGGGGAAGGTGTACTAGTTACACCAGCCAGTACGGGGTAAGTGTGTGTATGTAAAACAGCTATTACACCTGTCAGCTGTCAGACATTGTACATTACCAATTCATACGAGAAAGTAAGGGATGTAACAATCTGCTAAAACTGCTCCACAGTTCAGTTTTATCCCTCCTGGGATGCAGCACTGGAATCAGGGTCTAAACAACATCAACATCATCTTGCAAACACAGGGTTTGCTTTAATGTCATCGGGGAGCCCCAGCACAATCCACCTGGAATATATATCAAGCTGAGGGGAATACAGCAATCATGTACTTTTTAACTGGTGGGAGGCTTTTCGGTTGTCATAGCCGGTGAGCCACTAGGGAGGTGAGGCTGCTGCCATCCTGATTCCCAATATATGCTGATTCAGTCATTAAAATGTGCATTCATCTTCCTTCTCCCAAGACCTAGCTGTGCACAGCAGGTTTAACTAAATTGCCAATAAAAAAGCCTCTTAAATCATCTGTAGCCCTGACTGGCAGCCTCACAAGCAGATGCAGGAACTGATCCTAAGGCAAATGGAGTCTGTTCAGCAGCAGCTTTGCACTTCTGTGTGTACCAGCTAGCTTTTTTTTTTTTTTTTTTTTTTTTTTTTGTAATCATTAATGAGCAAATACATTGAAGCTGGATGGAGGATGGGCAAGGGAAAGGGAGAAAAACAGTTGGGAAGGAGAAGGTGAAACCAGTGGGAAATTCTCATTACCTCCTCTGAGCCTATAGCCTCTCTGCTGTAGGATAAAAGGAACAACCCCTTCCCTTAAGTGCCCCTAGCTTCAGGGCAGGGAAAACAGTTAATCAGCTTGTTCTCATGCAGCATGAACCTGCAGGAGGGCTGGCTGGAGAAGTGCCAAGAGCTGTCGCTTCACACGTCTTGAGAAATCCTTCCCCTTTGGCTGAGATTTTAATGGCTTTGGGATGTGTGTGCGTGTGTGTGTGTGTGTGAAAATGTCACTCTTCCATGTCTCACATATACTATTGCAAATATCTACGTTTCCATATGTGTACACATAAAAGGTGGCTTCAGTAATTGTTTGCATAAGTGTTAAAAAGGAGGATGGATTCTGGCAGCAAGCCTTTCTGTCAGATATTGTTGGCGTCTCTGCCACAGCTGCCACATCACCTCTGGAGAGGCACTAAGTCTGAGAAACTCTAACTAGGTGTCCAAATTCAGTTATTGCTTAGCTAACTGGGTAGACCCTGCCTTGCTTCCTCCTTAGAGAAAGATTATAATTTGAGATTTTAGAAATAGCCATTAAATTGAATTGGCCCTCTCCATCCATTGATATCTCATAGCAGAGTAGTCTTGCTGAGTCCTGCCACTGAACGCTATGAGCCACCAACCTGCATCACCCTTCAGGAAATGTCAAAAGCTCTGCACGGGTGAATAACCAGATGACGGAGTAGCTCTACATAGGCACTTCTGTGGCACAGAGTTGCTGTCTCTCTTGCTCTTCCTGGATTTTTTTTTCCTATGGAACTGCAGTATAATATGAAGAGATGGCAAGTATTTACATGTCCTAGATTTTAGTGGAAACAGTGTGTTTCTCAGCATCTCTGAAAAGCTACAAACAAATACAGAACATGAGGAGCAATAGCTGGGCATGTAGGACTCAAAATATATTTAAAAACAAATCTCTCCTTGAAATCCAAACTAATTTCCATAATTATGTATGGCTCTGAGAGCTGGAAAACATTAAAAATTTAAAAAGAAATTCTTTATCTTCAAAAAGAACTACTCAGGGAGTTCAGATAAAGCTAGCTAGCAAAGAGTTACAAATTGCCAGCTGATAATTTGTCTCTAGCAGACTCTAATTTGTCTCTAGCAGACTCAAAAGGCAGACAAATACTTTAGCTCCAAAAAAGGGCTCCACTCTAAAGCACAGAGAGGGAGACAACAGGTAAGATATATGTGTGTAGAGGAGTCCTCAAGAAGAACAATTGTCAGCGTAATTGGTATCCAAGTGATGAAAGCATGAATAGTAGACAGCATTTAGTGGAAAAATTATTTTGCTTCTTTTGCACCGTCTTTGGTGTGAAAAGATTTGTCCATATTTGGAGAAAGTATTTGTGAATGACCTGCTCATTTTGATGACTATTTTCCTGGCATACCCAGGTCTGAGATCAGACAAATCTCAAAATACAATGGCAGACTACTGTAAAGGATGCAGAAACTACAAAAGAAAAAAGAAGCATCCTTCAGTATTTCATTTTATTTTCTACAGTTGCACAGTTCTGTGCCAGATTTTCTTTAAAAAAAGAAGCCACTGACACCCATAACTTGAACTGAATAGGTATTTTTCTATATAGAATTGAAACTTGTTAAAAATAGCACGTTCCCTAGTGAGCAATTGATTTACACCAAGAACTCTTTGTCTGGCTGTTACAGAACAAATCAGGGGCTGAGGACTTTCTGTGAGTCCATTTGTGAAAGAATGTACATACAGGATTCTAAAGAATTTGAGCTCCATCTTACAGCAAGACTGTTTTCCTCTAGAATTTTGCAACTAAATCTTTTCAGATAAAGCTTTTTTTAATCTCCAGAAAAAAAAAAAAAATCTTTTTTTTTCTTTTTCTTTTTTTTAATCTTAACTTTGCCATTCTATGGTCCTACAAAACGCACTGTTTATTTATAAACAGTGATCAAATTTCTAGATAATTTTATTATTTTTATGCCAAAAGACCCTGGGGATTCATGTCTGCATGCCAATTAATACACAAGGCATGGCCTAGCACTGTGTTAGGAGCCAGTCTAGGCCCATGGGCAGGGTAACAAAGTTGCATGGCCTTTGCATTCACACAGAAGAAAATTCAAGTCTCCAGCTTCATGAAAATCCCAGTAGCTGATTTGACATCTGTTCCCATCCAAAACTGTCTTTTTCAGAAATAAGAGATGAATGATAGTTCACAGGATTTCTGATGAGTGTCTTACACAGGGGCACAAATGCAACCCTGGCTCTACTGTATAGACTAGGAAAGATATTTTCCAGTTGTTGCATTTGCTGTTTTCATGGCCGCTCTTCATTGGTGGCTCACAATCCTCCTGTAATCAGCAAGTGCCCTGAGGTCTTCTTCTATCTCTGTCATTTTCAAGTGGAACTCCCAATTTGCAGAAGTTCGTGTTACAAGCTCGTTAAGTGCATGACTTTGCACATTATGCAATTAAATTTTATCCCATTCCTAATACTCTACTCTCAAGGTCATTTAGGTTTTCCTGTACAGTATTATAGTCTGCCTCTCTGTTGAGCTTTGTGTCATCACCAAACTTCATTAGTACATTCAAACTTTTTATCCCAGAGTCATTAATGAAGATGTTATAAAATTAATCCCAAAAGTTTAAGGATTTCCACTGATAGTTATTTCTAGATCAATTATCGTTTCTTTTCTTTTGCTGATTCTGAACTCATATATCTTGTAATTATCTTAATATGGTCTCCAAAAACAATAATTTCCTGAACAGTCAGTAGTTAGCTACAATACAGATAGATAAGATTTGGTTTTGTGCTTGGCAGTGTTTGCGTATCTGTATTTGATAT
This sequence comes from Phasianus colchicus, assembly GCF_987193195.1. Classification (NCBI taxonomy): domain Eukaryota; kingdom Metazoa; phylum Chordata; class Aves; order Galliformes; family Phasianidae; genus Phasianus; species Phasianus colchicus. The sequence goes on along the minus strand of NC_143438.1, from coordinate 59,195,679 downwards.
CAAAGTCATCTGACAAATCTACCATTTCTAAATGCATACTGGGTTTTATACTGGTTTCTACTTTATTTTCTACATTAAAATATTCCCTTCTTCAAAATCTGTGTTCAACTTACTTTTTATCCAGATTAAAATCTTGATTTTGTTTTATTCCCCCTCCCCCCCCCCCTTTCTAATATATACATGGCTATTGCATTTGCTGTTCTCTAGTCAGATGGTACCTCTTCACATTTCATTAAAATTCAGAACGTTTTTCATATCACAGTTTGTAAATTACCTTGTTTCTGAAAGAGCACACTAAGTATTCTTACACCCTAGATGTGGTTATTTCTGTCTCTAGGCATTCATCCACTTCCATTAGCCATTGAGACTACTTCCATCCCATCAACATCATCTTTCTTGCTGAAAAATAAGACAAAATATTAGTTTGAATTTGGAGCCATACCATTCTAATATTTCACATTTAGCCCATCTCAGTACACAGTACAGTGGACTCATTTCCCTACTTATTTGTATGACAAGAAATTTCCACCATTTGTTTTAATTTTCTTTGCAAGGTTTAATTTTGATTTCCTTTTGTCAACTCATACACCCTGTGCGATATATTTTATAAAAACCATGGTTTACAGTATTTTGCCAGCTCCAGATGGTACACAACGCTTCCATCCACTGTTACTTCTTGTGCACTTTCTCCAGCATGTGTTTTTTTTTAACAATTGTCAGTGGGATCAATGGTTTGTACTGACTTTTTCATGCAGTATGAACTACAAACGCATATTATAACCTGCCTTTTCTCAGAAACAACTGTAGGACCATTGTCACAGCAGAGAGCAGGTTAGGACAGATTCCCCAGTTCTTCATGTGTCAGCCCACGGTCTCTGGAGGGGGGCAGAGCAAGCAAGCATTTCTGGATCAGGATGGGATGCCACCAAAGTGCTCAGCAACATCATTCAACAACCTTTTGTAATGTGCACTGCTACATCTGAGGTTTGTAACATCTACCCCAGAGCCAACATTTTTCACTTTGCTGGTTTTGGTGTTAGAATGTGTCAGCAGGACTATCACTGCAGTGCATGAGAACATCTCTTCTACAAATATTGCAACATTTGCATCTAGAAAATGCAGGGGGAACCCAGTGGTGTGATACATTTGAAGCAATAAAATTAAATCCCCAGTTTATATTCAAGGCCCAGAGGGATGACTGAACATATGCTATGAACATATGAAGTTGCCACCTCTCAGCAGAGAAATCCTAACATACAGGACATGAACATCCTTGCTACTAATTTAGCTTGCTCCCTCTGACTTTAAAGCTCAATGAAGGAGCAGTGCCACAGATGAAAGGCTCTGGGAAAACAAAAATGGCTGGCTATTCCCATATCCTGTTACCTGCTACAGCCTGATGCAGTGCATGAGTCCTTGGTATAGTAACTATTAATGTTGTTATCTTACGTAGTAATGCCTATTGTTACTACTGCTGATAATAGCTGGAGAATCCTTCAACACTTACACCATAGTCCTGGCACAGAGAATGTCTCTAGCTTATTCCCATTTATCTCACATACGTGCTTAGTGAAAAAAATCACTGCTTTTATTGCCTTAAATTTCTTGCTTCTCAGCCTGAGGACAGTAATATTAGAATAGAGCACAGAAATCTTATAGGTCCTAATTCACTAATACGGGCAATATGACTTCGGAATCATCAAAAGAAGTTGTAAAAGAAGAGGAGAATATTGCTAGGACAAATTGGTTACAATTCTTTGAGAACTCAATTACACAAAACCTTTTTGAAAGCCAGTGTTTTAATTGCTGGAGAATCATTTGTCTAAATCACATGTTGTGTCTTAAGTGACACCATGAAAAAAGGATTTGAGATACAGCCAAGATCTTTTCTAATACTTGAAACTGGAATAAGAATTGCTCAGCCTTGAAGCAAGACGGCCATTCAAGAGTTTATTATTTCCAGCTTTGAAATCTGAGTTGTACTTGGCTATGAGATCCGACAACTCTCTGCTGCTTCGTATCATCCCAGCTCACCTGGCAGAACAGACAAGGTATCTCACATCAGGGCTGTCAAACTGAAGCTACACTAAGAGGACAGTGATGAACACTAGCTTGAGTCTATTGAGCTAGTGTTTGGTGAGCACTGGATAAAGCACAGAAATAAGAAGCAGTAGGAATTATAAACTGAAATGAAAGACTCCATTACGTATTGTCTAATTCTTTATGTAGTTTATTCTTTATGTAGTCAAAATGAAGTTGTTTCTAGGTGATCTTTCCTAAATCAGCTCTTTTGCACACGCCTACATACCCATAAGTAGCTTGTCTCCTTGAATTACTGGCACCAATAGATAGTGTCATAACTCTTGTAGGAGGAATAGGGTCCTGAGAAAATAATAATTATGCACAAAACCAATAATCCTTTGACAGATATATCCTTATGCCCCATTAACTATTCTAGTATCTGATCTTCAGACATGTATGCAGGCTCAGAGTATCATTCCTTTGATGAAGAAGCTTTGTCTCAACAAGACAAGCACAGCGGACACTGTAATAGCTCAGTAAGTGATTTTTAAACTCTTCCAATGATGCCAAATCAAGTCCAATTTCCTTCAGAGAAAGGCTGCTCATTGATACCCCTTGGAAGATATTTTCGTGATGTTTAGAAGTGAGTTGTAGATCAATACTATTGTACTCCATGTGAATATTTAGTTCAAAACATGGTGCAATTATCCATGAGTGTAAATGCAGAAATCATTGCCTGACTGAACATGTGTTAATTGGAAGTCAGAATGTTCTAAAACAACCAACTGCACTGGCTCCTTAGATAGTCGCTGGGTTGGATTATAGATTGCATCTTTGTTGCGGTTGTCTTTTTGTTGTGGATGCATATAGGATACAGGATTTTGTTCCCTACTTCCAGTTTTAGGTATTGCTCACACTTCATGTGCTACAGGACACAACAGCTCTCATATGCCTCCACTGGCTATTTGTCATTGTGTTTCATCTCCTTCCTTTCTGACTTCACCTACCTGGAGATCTGGGATTGCACTCCTATAAAATGCCTGATGAATGGTAACACTGGCAGGACAGGACACAGGACGCCTTAAAAAAATAAAACAGGAGGGTGTGTGTGTTGTGTTAAAGCAGGCTGACACCCAATTTATCACTGTTATTTATCTTAAGTATCTATAGGAAGATAAGTATGTATTAAGTTACAAAACATTTTCAATAATAACTCATGAGTCATTGCAAAACTAGTAGAAAGCTTCCTGTGTGAGCTAAAGGAAGTTAGCTAGACACAATGAAAAACTTCTTCCTGCAAAAGTGAGAAAAAAAAAGAAAGCTTAAATTCAGGAAATGCTTCAAATATTAGAAATAGCTACCCTTTTGCTAAGCCTCAAATACTGTTACATTTATTATGGAATAAGAAGGAAGTCAATCTAGCAGATTTGTCAGAAAAATGAAACAGCCACAGATGACAGAGTCTGTCTGCGTGGGCTGAATCTTCCACTTTTCTAGTGTGCGATATGCCTAACAGATTTTAGCTACTAAAATTTGCTAAAACATCTGTTGAAAAGGCATATGCCAGTTAACTTGAATCAGTATTTGACTTATAAGCAAGATGAGATTAGGGACATACAGGCCAGGGGTGTCCTTTTCAGATTTAGACTCTGGGTTGTCAAACTTTGGACAAGAGCCCCCAGGTGTCCTGAGTACATTCTCCCTCTTATAGAAGACTATGTGTCTGAATTAAAGAATCTAATTGGTTGAAACCAAAGCTGGCTCCATTCCTAATAAGTACTGTTATAACAAAAGCTAGAAGCGAGGTCCCACCCTCCAAGGTGCTTTCAAGCTGAGGCTCTTTGTTCTGGCTTTGCCTGTGCTACATTACTGCTTTTTAACCAGTTACAGACTCATAGAATTATAGAATCACTCTTGTTGGAAAATACCTTAAAGATCACTGAATCCAACCACAACCTACCCATACTACCCTCTAACAACCCTCTGCTAAAGCATGTCTCTGAGCACCACATCCAAATGGTTTTTAAACACATCCAGGAATGGTGACTCAATCACCTCCCCAGGGAGCCTATTCCAGTGCTTAACAGCCCTTTCTGTCAGGCAGTTTTTCCTGATATCCAACCTAAACTTACCCTGGCTCAACTCAAGGCCATTTCCCCTTGTCCTGTCACCTGTCACCAGTGAGAAGAGACCAACCCTGCTCCCTCTGTAAGCACCTTTCAGGTATTGGAAGAGAGCAATAAGGTCTCCCCTCAGCCTGCTTTTCCCCATATTAAACTGCCCCAGTTCCTTCAGTCTCTCCTTGTAGGCCATATTCTCCAAGCCCTTCACCAGCCTTGTTGCCCTTCTTTGGACCTGCTCCAGCACCTCCATGTCCTTTCTGTACTGAGGTGCCCAAAACTGAACACAGTACTCGAGATGAGGGCTCACCAGTGCCGAGTACAGGGGCAGGATGACTTCCCTAGTCCTGCTCGCCACACCATTCCTGATACAAGCCAGGATGCCATTGACCTTCTTGGCCACCTGGGCACACTGCTGGCTCATATTCAGCTGACTGTCCATCAGTACACCAAGGTCCCTTTCCATCAGGCAGCTTTCCAGCCACTCCTCCCCAAACCTATAGGGTTGCCTGGGGCTGTTGCAACCAAAATGCAGGACCCAACACTTGCCCTATTGAAACTCAATCAGTTTACATTGGCACATCCACCCAGTCTATCCAGGTCCCTCTGCAGTGCCTTTCTACACTCTGGTAGATCAACAAACACTCCCTCCCAACTTGGTGTCGTCTGCACACTTAATGAGGGTGCACTCAATCCCCTTGTCCAGATCATTGATAAAGATGCTAAATAGAAGCGGCCCTAGTACCAAGCCCTGGGGGACACAGCTTGTGACCGGCCACCAACTGGATTTAACTCCATTGACCACAACTCTTTGGGCCTGGCCATCCAGCCAATGTTTCACCCAGCAGAGCATACGCCCATGCAAATTGTGGGCAGCCAGCTTCTCCATGAGGATGTTGTGGGGGACAGTGTCAAAGGCTCTACTGAAGTCCAGGTAGACCAGATCAACAGCCTTACTTTCATCCACTAAGAGGGTCACCTTGTCATAGAACGAAATAAGGTTTGTCAAACAGGATCTACCATTCATGAACCTGTGCTAACTGGGCCTGATCCCCTAGTTGACCTTTAACTGGCCCCTGATGGCTCCCAGGATTGTCTGTTCCATAATCTTCCCTGGCACCGAGGTGAGACTGATAGGTCTGTGGCTACCAGGATCATCTTTCTGGCCCTTTTTGAAGAAGGGCGTCACATTTGCCAATTTCCAGTCTGCTAGGACATCCCTAGTTAGCCAGGACTGCCAAAGAATGGTGGAGAGTGGCTTGGCAACCACATCCACCAAGTTCCTCAGTGCTTTAGGGTGCAATCCATCTGGCCACAAGTCCATCAGAACTTGTGAGCATCCAGCTTTCGGAGCAGGTCCAAAACCATCTCATTGTGGATTATGCAGGGCTTATTCTGTTCCCCATCCCTATCTACCAGTGCAAGGGGCTGTGTTCCCAGGGAATAACAAGTCTTATTATTAAAGACTGAGTCAAAGAAGGCATTAAGTACCTCAGCCTCATCCTTATCCTGATCCTTGATCACCAAGTTGCCCTTGGCATCCAACAAGGGATGAAGATTATCCCTAGCCCTCCTCTTGCTATTGATGTATATATAGAAATATTATTGCTTTCCTTTACCTTAGTCAAGTTCAGTTCTAGCTGGGCTTTGGCTTTTCTGATTTTCTCACTGCACAGCTTCACTACAGACCTGTAATCATCAGCTAAGTCCAATACATTCATGATCCTGATCCTGATTCTGACCAACTGACTTGAATTCCTGGCTTGACCCTGGACCAATCTAATAAGAATGGATTTGTAGAGTGTTCACTACACTAAAGCTGACCCTGACCACTGTACCTGGACCTGATCTTGACCCAGGCTGTCTAAATTTCCTGACTTCTTGAGGCAGAGGTCACAGAGCCTGCCTATTTTATTGTAAACCTCTACTCCCAGTTCCCCTTCTCTTGTGAAGCAGCTTGCCCTCATTGCTCCCTGACATCTGGAAAATGCAAACTCACATTCATTTTTGCAGTGAATAGGTGGCTAAAAGATTCATCTTGGGTATAAGCCAATCCCGAAGTATCCTAGATATCACTATCTCTTATCATTAATATATATATATCACTAATATTTTGGCTGATTCATGAGAACAATAATGCTGAAGAATATCACAAACTCACAGAATGTTTTTGGGAAGGACTTCTAGAGATATCTAGTCCAGACTCTTGTTCAAAGTGGAACTATTTCTAAGATCAGATCAGGTCCTCTCGGATTTTGTCAATCTCTGTTTTGAAAACCTTAAAGAATTAGGAGTTTCTATACAACCCTTTTCAACTGTGTGTTTACTTTTCTAGCGGCTTTCTCCTCTAACTGTAATCTCTCAAGCTATAACTTCTGATCATTTACTGTTGTTATTGATGCAATACTCAAACTTCTCAGGTCTTTCTGGACTAAAGTGTCATCTGTCATTTCAGCCACTGGCATCCACAGATTGGCTGAGAGTACATTTCATATCATCTAAGTCTTTGATGCAGACCATCATATGGGCCTCAGGATCACCTCCTGGGATACTGTGCTAATTTTCAGATCTTCAGCTTGAAACTGAGCTTTTGATTAGCCTTTGAACCTGGTGATTCATCCAATTTTAATCCATCTAACAGTACAACTAACAATCCCTTTTTTCCAGTCCATACTGATTCAACTTTCGAAGTACAATGGTGGATGTGGTCCCAAAAGCCTTAAAGAATTCAGAATATGTCACATTCTTTGGTCTTCACTCATCTACATAGCAAGGGTATATACTATGCCAGCCAAATGATAAATTCCAGAGAGTTATTTTATTCTCCTAGTGATCTGTCATAGAGTTGCTCACTTATATGTTTGCCCTCTTCTCCACAGTGCCCTGACTTGTTACTGTCTCACAGGTATGTATTTATGCTCACTCATTTGAGACTGATCAGCCACAACTTCTCTAAAATGCAGACTGCTAATCTGCTTTGAATTTGTTTTCACCATGAGCAACTTTTAGTCTTTCAAATTTTGATCTACAGAGCCTGGTTTGAAACTTAAACACTTTAATATGAACCCACACTGTTGTTCTCCATGGTAAACTGGGAAATTCTTCCTGTCTCTTACTTCTGGGACTGTGTTATGAAACTCTGAGTTCTGCTTCAGATTTGTCCTGAGACTCTTTACTGTTACTTTTTTGGGTGTTTTTTTTTTTTAAGTTTAAGATTTGTCATTTCTTTTTCAACACGCTTGGAAAATGATATGCCTGCAGCACATTTATACTCCAGTAGACTGCTGAGAGCATTTGTTGCATAAAGTGGGTTAAATTCTACAACACATGAAAAGGCTCATCATACTAGGTACATGCTGAAGGACTGAGCTGAATCACAGTCCAGTCCATACTGGAGCAGTCTTTGATAAATCTAAGCATCAAAAAATCATGGGTTTTGCCTGAGAGATGCCCTGTTTCTCTCCAGAACACATCCCAGGAAAAATCTAGCTTGCATGCTGTGCTGTCGGTCAGGGAAATGGGATCCTGGACTGAAACAATGAGTAATCCAAGCTGACGGGCTAGTGACCTGCTGACCCTTAGATAAAGAGCTCATTGTTGATGCTGTTAATACAGAGAAAAGAGTGATTCAAAGCTTCTTAAGTATTTCCAGTGGATGGTCGGTCTATTGGGGAGCAAGACCTCTTGATTGACATCTCTTAGTGAGTAAAGAGAAAAGAGTGCATTGGCCAAGTGTCATTTGTATTTCTGTCATTGGACACTGAAGGCATACTTTGCCGTATTTTGCTCCAGGCCTCCATTAAGTGATGGAAATAAGTAATAACATAGCACTGTTAATTCTTCTGGGGTCAAATGGAGTCAGAGAACTGCAGAGTTTACTCTTGATGAGGACTCATTGCATGCCGGTATTGCTGAGCTTTGGACTTACTAATTGTAAAGGAAAATTGTAAAAGGAAAAAAGTGGAAGCGTTCCTGGACGGTGTTTCTCATGAGAAAACTCTTGAGTAGAGCTCTCCATGCCATTTTCCTTCTGAAAACGTTGTGACAGTTTTTATTAATGCAAAGATGGCTTTTACTGAAGCTATAGGACCTCATCAACATAGCTGGTGAACCTGGCTCCTCCTGGCTCTTGATTTCAAGTCAGCAGTCAAGTCTGTAATTGATCTTTCAGGAAGAAATAGCATTGCTTTGGAGAAGTCACTCTGAGAGGCTCGTGATAATCTTCAAATTCTGGGTTCTGGTAACACTAAATATCAAACCAACACCAAATACCAAACAATAAGTGATGCAGCTGTGGAAGCAGAAGAGAAGAAAAAGTGTTACTGCAAAAGCACGCTTTCTTATTGGATGCTTCAGACTATGACAGTGAGTCTACTTCTAGGAGTGAGAAATTGCTAAAAATATTGTATAATAGACTTATACAATTAATACTATCACTGGATTTCCCAAACTTAGGTTGTGTTCTTTTCAGTCAAGCACATTCAGTTTCTATCTTATTTTTTGCATTCAGTGAACCATATGTACTGATTCAGAGAGATGAGAAATGCATAATAGTTGTTTCTCTTCTGCATTTGGAATTAAGCAGAAGCATTTTTCCATCCCACAAGACAAGCTGGGAAAAGGACATGTCTGTGACATATAGAAATAAGAAATCTGCTAAAGAAATTCAGATAATGTAAATTGAAGAGGGAGTAGGTAAGGAACATCCTCAGCATAGTAACGGGTATACAATTGGAAGAATGCAGCATTAACAAAGATTGAAGAATTATTGGTCCAATCTTCATATTTCAAAGGGGACTGAAGACTTCAGCATCTGGGCAATCTGATCTAGCACTCAATCTAGTAGTTGGCAACCCTGCCTGTGGCAGGGGGTTGGAACTTGATTCTTGTCCCTTCCTACCAGGCCATTCAATGATTCGGTGACTCTATGATCTGCAGTCTGGTTAGAGTATTACCACCATGCAAAGCAATGAAGTTCATTCAAACCAATACACATGACATATCAGTAAGTTTTAAAGAAAAACTTGTTGAAGAAAACCAAGTATTTAAACAGACCACATTAAAACAAAAACAACAAGATGAGACATTTCTCTTTTTTTTCCTTTTTTTCTCTTTGTCAAAAATTAAGAGGTTGATTTGTTGATGAAGGCCTCATGCTGAGTATCACAAAATAATGCCATGCCACATCTTGACAAAAACTTTGCACATGAGGCCCCCCCAGTTACAGAGCAATGTTATGATGCAATGCTTTATTACCTGTCCATGTCTCAGGGAGACATCTCTTTGAATAGACCTGAACTTTCTGTCTGGTCTTGGGGTGAGCATAGTGAACAATAAAAATACTACTAATAATAACAAATGTCTATATGGGAAAGGAGATGAAAAAATAGAGAAGAGCTATGCAGGTGATTAGAAAAGGCTGTGGCTCAGCTCAGCAGTGTCTCTTTGCTTGCATGTCTATTTATTTGAATCGCCTACCTTGATTTATCAAACAAGGCTCTTGTCCAAGTGTCATTAGAGCTGGAATCTTACTTCAGGATTATTTTATTTTACTTTTACTTGTGGCAGTTTCTACAAGTGCATAACTCTTAGATCAGATTCAGATCCTCTTGTTTGAACTGTTTTTCTTAACAGACCAGCTGCTGAACTCCAGGACAATTTTCAGTGGAACAGAGAAATCTTCAAAATAGATATATGGTAGGCAGTGGTTCAAGGTTGACAGCACATTTAGACATGGCAGAAATGCAAGATTCTTATAAATGACAAAGTCGTGCAAACAGTGCAGCTTACTCAGGCAGAAAACTTTCTAAGTGTAGACCAGAAGTCAGCTATAGATTTCTGAGGTCCCTAAGAGCCTGTGATATTTTTGGAAGGTGAGAGGCCACTCTGGAGACACTGCCATAGTTTTAAATTCCGAATGGAAGTACAGTTAGAGTTCAACCTCAAACAAAGGCTGCTTCAACAATGTGCTTTAAGCAGCAAACCCCAAAATTCAAAAACACAACTCACTTTAAAATAGTGCCTAATATCCACATTTCTCAAATGTCTGGGGAACTATTTGACTAAGACTTACCCTTTATACATTCTGTTAAAATCCAGTGTTGATATAACAGAGATGTGTTGATACAACCTCTAGATCTATTCTTGGAAGAACAAAACTCCATATACATTTTTCTTAAGAACATGGAAAAATATGTGAGTAGAAATTGACAGTGTATTCACAAAAGGGAAACAGCAGGTTCTTAGCTTAAACTAGGTTTCAACTCAGAAAACCAAAAATTTCCTGTGAGATACCATTAAAAAACTCTTCAGCACCAGTTAGTGCAATGTCACCTGATCAAATGAACTGCATGAAATGAACACTGCAAAAAATTGGATCAGATAACCAACCAGTTCAGGACTACTTCTCTCTGTTACAAAAATATGTTATATCGCACTACTTTCCTGACACTGTCATGCAGAACATGTAAATGGATTGGACAAAGAAGTATTTTGCTTTTCCTGTCTGCCACAAAAGGCTTTATGTTGTTAAAGACAGAACACATCATGTGTTAGTGTGCCATTCTCAATCCAATGTCTGTCCAATAGTCTCATTCACTGCAGCGAAAGGGCAGCTGTACCTGCCTGTATCTGCAGTGTATCTTTGTTAAACAGATTTCACATGGACGTGTTTGGAAATACTGGATTGACCAGTCAGCAAAAGGTAATAACTGATGTGTAATTCAAAACATTCAAGCATACACACTGTAGCAAAAGCTGTGAAGTTAAGGAATATACATTAGATAAAGAAGTAATTGGATTAAATGTTTAGATCATAGAATCATAGAATCATAGAATGGCCTGGGTTAAAAGGGACCTCAAAGATCATCTAGTTCAACCCCCCTGTCACCGGCTACCAGGCTACCACTAGACCAGGCTACCCAAAGCCACATCCAGCTTTGCCTTGATGCCTCCAAGAATGGGGCATCCACAGCTTCTTTGGGCAAGGACGAAACGCATTTATGAAAGTCTGTGTGTCTCTACCTCTTGAATACATGAATACAGCAAAACCTAACTTAATCAGTGACAGCTTTTAGAAGTAGACAGCTTTTTGGAAGCAGACTAGAAATCTCTATCTTACACTAAACATACAAGCTGCTAACAGCTTCAGGCCTACTATTATCAGTTTTCTTCTACATTAAACACTGTCAGTAAATCCCAGTGTGAGCAGCTTGCTGCTACATCAGGTTAACACCAAAGTGACTGTAAGAAGTTGTCGTAACTATATCACTATATACCTGTAACTATTTCACTGTAGCCAGAAAAAACCAGACAGTATGCTATGTATTACACAATAGTGCAGCTCATTCACTACGGTGTAAATCTGCACGATGCCCAGAAAAACACAGAACACAGATGTGCATAGCACTGCGTGAAAACCCATGTGTCAGTTGAGACACTTAAAATTACATACACACTTAAGCTGAGATAAATTGCGATGCTCTGAATGTTGCTTATCGTGTCCTCAGTCACCATGAATGAAAAATGAAGAAAAGTTACTATCATTCTTTCAACATCTGCAGTAAGGGACATTCTGACATGTTATGCTAAAATATCCTTGTGTTTTCAACAGAGTGTGTTATTACTGGTAGCTTCACAGCCAGGGGCAGGTGGGAAAGGAAATGATTCATCATAGGCTGCTCCAAAGAACTGCCTGACTGCTTGTAGAGGTGATGAAAATGCTGCTCCCTGGGTCTCAGAGTGGCTGCTGTAAACAGTAAGACCTTCACAGGGCACAAGCTCTTAGGTCACAGCACCTTGTATCAAAGGTAAAGAAGGACCATATGGACAAGTGAGGTTTACAAGACAGTATTTATTTGTATTCATTAACATATTAAACTGCTTACATTGAGATGAGTTTGTTTTCTTCTTAGTTTAAACGGCTTATTACACTTTGATATCTTGATAGCACTAAATCAGTTTAATTTCATTATGCATGCTGATTAGAATAATGTGGGGGAGAAAAAAAGAAGAGAGTCTTGAATTTTTTAATTGTTTTTATACTATTCCTGTTTGACATTTAGGGTTGATTGATTTGGTCACAAATTTGGACTGATTTGTAACACATAGATGAGATACATATTTTCATACTGGTTATTTGCAGTGTCTATATGTTACAGGAGAAAGAGAGTCATATTACTTTATGTTACCACATCATCATTTATCTCTCATTAGAGAAATTATTCAGTCATTAATTATTATGGAAATATCACTTTTATGGGGAGGTTATCAGAAGGAGTAATTGGAGCATGCTTCATGGCATAAATTTAGTATACTGAGAATGACTTGTTATATATATTAACCTTTAAAATAATCTTTAGTACTTAGCAATAGCAGAAGAGGTGCAATACAAGTTCAGTGAATTACTGCATAAGTGGGAAGAACTGATACTTGAGGCAAAGGTCACTTATCCCAGACAGTCACTAATCCCCAGGAAGTACCCAGTGCTGAGACTGCTAATATAATCATCAAATTTTAAAAGACATGAGAACAGTTTCCACTTTTGGTTTAAGTAAGTCTTGCATCCTGAACACACTGAAGAATAGATGCATGATCTCACATAATGACACTAGCAATTCTTGTTGATTTTGCGTTTATGTACTGCTGGATAGAGCAGGCTGCATACCAATGACATTTAAGGCACCTATGTGTCAAGTACAAAGATTTGCACCATTTTGGAAAAACTGATACATATTTGCTTAAAGGATGTAAAGCATTTGAGTAAGAATCAATAACAAGTTTTGATCCAGAGATTATCTGTAATGCTTTGTAGATTTGTTCTGAGAGTGCATTACTAAACATCTGAAGAGTGGGGATCAATGAATGCAGAAAGAGAAATTTAACAAGTATCAGCCATTATTTAAATTAGAAAAGACAGTACAGAGGATTGTACAATAGCTGCTTTGCTTTGTTTGCATGCACAACTTTTGCTCTACTTATTACACTGCCTTTATCTCAACTCACAAATTTTCTCAGTTTTACCTTTCTTGTTCTCTTCCCCCATTCTGCTGTGTGGAGCTGAGCTGTCCCACAACACTATGTCAAAGGCCTGTTGAAGTCAATGTGAATTTTAAAACCTTATTTCATAAACAGAGCTCTGTAGTAAATATAATAATCTCTATTGATCAATTTTGCCTCAGAAAGAACTTAGAAAATGCTGAAAGGATCCATGGTAGGATAAGCCTTGAGGAAAGCTAAACACGTTTCAAAAGGAAAAGCAACAACTAGAAGAGGTAATATGGTAAGTATGTAAAATAACAAAATATAGAATGAAAGACAGAATTTTTATATCAGTCTGTCATTTAGATTACCACAAAGACAAGAAGTAACTTATCCACAGTGAAAGGCAGCAGACATATAATGCATAAATGCTCTGTTTTATACCATCTACAATTAACCTGCGACATTCTTTGCCACAGGCTACTGCTGAAGGAAGCAGCCCAGTAAATTCCAGGATAGGGAGCAGCCTAAGATGACAACTTGATAAGGACTATCAATCCTTGGGCTTCAGGGTATAAGCCAGGACCAGCTGGGTCTCAGGGATAAGTTCTCCTTTTGTAGCAAAATGCAGAGCACTAGGGGAAAGCTATGGTCGAAAGGCCAATGCTGCACCAAGAGAACTGCTGCTTTGTAATAACATAATGGTTTTTGTCTTGGGTTTTACAGATCTAGAGGATGTGATTTAATTTTTTTCTGGGAGACATTGTCCTAAAACGTCCGTATGCATGTTATGCCTGTTTAGCACTTGTGTGATTCATATTCCTATAAATCACCAGAAAGATAGGAATGTTTTTAGCTTTTTATTTATCTCAGGCAGTAGAACAATTGAAGATTTTGCATTAAAAAAAAAGTTAGTTGCGTATCATAAGTTACACTGAGTTTGTATCTTTTAATCTAGATGCAAGAAATATTTTAAAGCAATGTAGAGTGGTGGTTAAAAAGAAGATGAGGCCTTGGGTAGCCTGAATTACATTCTCTGCTCTGAATCAGAACTCCTGTTTGAACTCAGAGAAGTGATGTAATTTCTATGCATCTGAACTTCTCCACACCTGCAGAATGGATCTGTCTAATGAAGATGCTGTGACATTAAATCATTAAGTGTATTCTGTGTTCCAGACATGAAAGAATGTTATCTAAATGCAGAGTGCTATTACTGAGCTTTGTTCCAAAGCTCCTACGAACAAGTCAGATTTCTCTAGCCGTCACCTTGCATCAAATAAATGCTATTATATCATAACATCATAGCTAGGAACACTTATCTGAATGAAATTCCTTTAGAGAGTTGTTGCCTGGATCCCCAGATATTCTGGCACATTTAGCCAGCTTTATAGCTGGAATTATGGTGGACTGCTCCTTGAAATTCCAGGCCTGTTTGAGTTTTGTGCACACTTTGCTTTTGCTCTCTCTTATTCTCTGTCTCTCAGATCATCTACCAGCAGTTCTTAAGAATCACTGAGCCAGTTGTGAGGTGTTATTCTCACACTGCTCAAGGTAGCACCATGGATGTTGGCTGAGCTCAGCTCAGGAGCTGCATTTCGCCCTGTCTTCCCCGTCCTACCAACTGCAAACACAGCTCCTTCATAGTGAGAGGTGTTACACTGAAGATTTTAGCAGCACACATCAAGTTAATGTGTTTTGCAACTTGTCTATTCTCACTTATAGAAAAGGGAATTAAAATAATAACTCTCCATGTTCCTCGGCAGATCTGGTTATACCTTGTTGCTGTGCCTTCAGAGTCCATAATGTTTCTTTTTTCTCCTTGAAGAGAACTCTGCCATTTGGCAGGCTCTGGATTTTGCTGGGGGGGGCATTTGGACAAACAAGAGGAGGTTCAAAGACATGGCATTGTGTCTGGGAGCCAACTTACTTCTGTCCACCTAGGCTTGCTCCAGGGGAAAAGCTTGGATGAAGGTTCTGTTCAAGAGATAATTGGAATAAATGCTCCCAGCAACAGTACCACTGGGAACAGATTGTGTATAAAGCACAAACACAGGGACACTTCAGGCAGTGTGTGCTGTGACGTTATGCCTGCAACTGCAGAGCACTGTGCTTTTCTCTTTGAGCAATGCCACCCCCTTGTGCCTTGGACCAGACCCATCTCTTCCACAGTAGATTAAAGAAATAACAAAATGTGCCGAAAACAACCTCAATACAAGACATGCCTCCTGCTTGTGGTGAACATTATGATCTCGAAATACTGTTTTCTGTTTTCTAGGTTCCTGTTTTCATTTCTATAAAAATAAATTAAAGAATCATCATAACTATTGGTGCAGTTAGTGTGAATTGTAGATGTCTTATCTTGTGACGTAAGCATCAGTTATGAAATTCTGGCTCCAGCCTCACCTACAAGCTCCATGTTTGATGGCCATGAAGTCACATATATTGTGCCCTGTACAACAGTGTCATAACAAAGGAATCCCAACACAACCTCCCTATTTAACATGCTTCAGCCTCAGCCTGAACAGCGCTGCTATGGGGGCAAAATACCTCAGATTCTCATAAAGTGTTTGCTCAGATGATGAGAGAGCTGGAAGTACTGTTGGTGTTATGAAGGGGAGGACAGAATAGATTCCCTCATCTATTTCATACAGCTGGCAAACACTAATGCACTTCAGCCTCTTCTCAGCTGGCCCGGGTTCAGATGACCAACACAGTAATGAAAGTCTCCATATCCCATTAGACAATCTCAGGCCAGCCATAGTTCACTGAAGAAATGTCTTTCTGAGCTGAGATGGATGGCTTCTTCTGTAATGAGAACAGAGTGAGAAGGAAGGCAGCATGAGGAAGACTTGTTTCCATTTCACTCCTATGCAGGGGGGATGATACTACAGGGAGAGGGGGAGTTTTGTTAAGTATCTGGTACCTTTGTTTCATATAACAAAGGAAAAACAAATGGTAACACATTCATAATTCTAGCACCAGTCTTGACATAATAGGACAAAATGGTGCCTCAGGATTCCTGTGTACCAAGCAGATGGGCCATCCATTATTTTCCTTCAGGTCAGGGGTCATCCTAAAATGAGAGTCAGCAATCATTTTGCGGGGTACAACAAAACCATTTTTTTGCCTGCTTCTTAATCCCAGAAAGCACTACTGTCCTCTACTTTTGTCCACATACATTATCATTTTTGTCTATTATCTGCGTCCCTAGAGACCTAATAGTCTTTTCTTCAGTGTGGCTTGATCTGGAGCAGCTGTAAGCTTTGCTGCAGGCAGTGTCTGACAACCGCTTGCCTCTTGGTCAGTGTCAGTTCCCTGGGGGAGGGCAAGCATTCACTTCATTATTAGAAGCGTGGAAAAAATCCTATATTCATTTAGATCCAGAATAAATACGTAATATTTGGAACAAAGGACCTATGTTCCAGTCCAGCTGGCAGTGCTTTTACCACTGCCATTCTTCAAGGCCAGCTCCTACTTAACGCATGCATTAAGGTCATTTATTTAAAAATAATGGAATGTGCTGCAAAAGCCTTTTCCACTGTCAGTCTAAATTTCAACTTCCAGCATCTCTCATTGATCCTGGAGTACTAAGAGCTTGTATGAAACAGCACTTTTGTGCAAATAAAGATTGTTCAACTACAGTACTCAGGAGAGGAAAGCAATAGCAAAGAACAAGCCCAGTGTTTTGTGGTTTTTTTTTTCAAAAAAACAGGCCCAAGTCTCATTCTGTTATATAACATTATGCTATGCCTCAGGTGTAAGGTGAATGTGAATTTTGTCAATAAATTACCTCCTCCATTACTGGTGTAAAAATGGATGTCAATAAAAGGCTTTATTGTTAGCTTATTACAGGGCATCCTAGCACTTTACATGATTACTCAAGGCAACAAGGTGCCTTTCAAACCTGTTCACATGCTTTTTGCTGCAGTTGCTATGCACGGTTGTTCTCTTCTATTCGGGGTACAGAAGAAATGGGCTCTGAACCAGGTGACTTCTCTTTGTTTCAAGCAGGAGCTAACCCTGAAAATGTGCTGCACAGTACTGCACAGATCTAGTCCTTGTTCATGGTACTGGACATCACCATTTACTTCCACAGGACTAGGATCTCACTGGTAATAATGCAGCTACAGTTTAAGTCAGATAGACTCCAAACTTCGTGGAATCCAAGGTGAGGGAGCACATGGAGGATCTTTCTTCAAAGACTGCATGAAAAGGCTAACCAAGATGAAAGTGAAATGTACTTCAAGGGTAAAATCAAAGGTCTGTGCAGCATTTGATACAGACATCCAAGGATTCTGGCTGAGATTCATTTGAAGAATGGTACCATCTAAACCGTAAGAATGAATTCTGAACTAACGTGTCCAAAGAGTGATTCATTCTTACTTCCTTATTTTAGATACCGAATTATCCTTATCCCTATCTTTACCCTTATCCTTATCCTTTCATCCTTATCCTTAGCCCATCCTTATCATAACTTAAGTTGGAATAAAACCTGTGATTTTTTTTTTTAGATGATTAACATTAAACTGACTTCTGAATTAACTTTAGCTTTTTAGAGAGACATTGTGAAATAAATTATTTCTGCTGTAGAAAGTTGTTTTTCTTATGCTACTATTTTCAAAAAGAAACAGTTTGTTAACAGAAGCACTAATTAGGAAAAACAAACCCAATGAAAATATTTGATAATATCTTTAAAATTTGTATTTTAGTAGGTGGGGCTGCAGGTATTATGGATTTACTGAAAAAGAATATTTTTCCCATACTTTAAGACATAAGACATCTGTCATAGAGTCAACAGCATATGAAGTTACACTGCAAAAGAATTTTGTTATCAGCACACTAAGTATTCTCAATCATGTAGATCCTCTCTTTTCTAATTATTTTATTATAAGTTGAGAAGAGCTGAGGTCTGAGAAGAGGATGAGACTTTGAAAAGCACAAGAAGACATCATGAAAAGACTTCTATGGCGCCAACAGCATCTTCCCTGTTTCAAGCCATTTTTTCCACACTACACATTGCCCTTGAGTAGAAATTTTTGCTTAGATTTGGAGTAATGGAATAAGCCATGTTTCTTGTGCACTGAAAATATAAAAAGGAAAATATTATTTTGTCTGTCATACCATGGGTCAAAATTCTTATAAAAAGTTAGTAAAGGCAACTAAGCCTTTTCATTATATCTGACACAGTTTAGTTCTAATGACAACAATAAAAATGTTGATAAGGTTTTACAGGAATTGTCCTAAAAATAATTACTCATTGAGAACTTACTCTGAAATTACAATGGCCAAAAAATGAAATGTATTTTGTTATTTTTCTCATATTTCCTTGTCAAATTGTGTGAGCTTGGGCTTATCCCAATCGAGAAATGAGAAAAGTATTCCCTCTAGAGGACGTAATTTTGAATTTACAATCAATAAACATCACTGAGCAATTATCAAGTCAGAATCAAATTTCCTAAGAAAAATTTCAGATGTGCCCCACATTTCAGATATTTCCAAGGAAACAAATCTTTACTGATCTTCAGAAAAATATGTAACCTCTGAGTGTTTGCACTGCATTTACAGAGGTGACCAGGCAGCTGAGATACATCTATTTAGTGTCATTTCTAAAAGTGTTTTGCATTGTTAAGTCACCATTCTGTTCCTGACTGCCATTTCAGTCAGTCTCAGTACTTAAATCAACTTTTTGATTCTACTTGCAGGTTTCCCAAATTGGATTTCTGCTGCTTAGCAGTTTTTTACTTTTTGTTGTTGGTTGTTCATGATGAAATATTCTGAAGATTCTATAAGATCTAGTATAGCTGGTCTGGCCAAAAGTCCTGTGTAACAAAGGACAACAGCATATGAATCAATTCTTCCATATCTTTCTTTCTCAAAGGTAAGTTCCAAACTATCTTAAAGACATTTTGAGGGTAGATACTTAAATCTACAAGGTGAGGATTAGTATTTAAGAGGAATTGAAAGCAGACTTGCAATTTCTTCATCATTTACAGCTGCTATCCTTCAATGCACATACTTCACTCTAATTACTGTTAATAGAGGCTGGTTGCGCGGTCTGAGGAAGTCTGAATTAGTTGCTTTTCATTCAGCAGAGATGAAGATGTGTGTGACTAAATAAAACCCTGCCATTCTGAATGCCCAGCATACAACACTAATTGGACTGCCATCTTGACAATATGGCAAGGGCATAGAGGGGGTAATTTTGTCTTTCATTTGTACATGAAGGTCAAGAACACTTGCAGCTGCTTAGCTCTGCAAAATACTAGCGTGGTTTCGTTCCCTATTCCTGCTTCTGTCCTCCTTTTTCCCTTCATTTTCCATTTTCAACAGTAAGACAAGAAAAAAAAAAAAAAAGAAAAAAAAGGCAGGAGAGGAAATTTGGAAAGGAACTCTTTCAATAGATTTAACTACAATACATTATGCCCCTGGGGGAAATAAAGCTCAGGCAAAATAGCTGCAACTCTGAAGGTACGTGGTCTTATACTGTGAGTGCTTGTTTCTGCTAGCTCAGTTTCAGAGTTCATCCTCTTACTGAGTTACAGAAGGGACTTGCACCAGCACAGCCATAGCGGCTGTTGAGGTGGGCTGCTGTAGCAAATGGCTAAGACCCACCTGGAGACTGTTCTTGTGGCTCAGACGTGACAGACAGTAAGTTACTATACCATTGTCAGTCATATGTCTAAATCCTATTTTTATGCAATATTTAAATCTTGCCTGGGTATTTGTTTCAACATCAGCTTTCCCTTTCTTTTTTCTTTTTCTTTTTTTTATTTTATTATTATTTTTTTTATTTTAGTACAAAAGGTTGGTGTATCAATTTAGGCTATGTCTACAAAACCTCGTGATAAGCAGAACAAAGGGTGCTTATACAAATCTTAGCTCTGGTTTAAATGAATTGATGTGCGGTCTTGCCTGAAATTAAATCAGTCAGTTTGCTGAAAGAGATAAAATCTATGACAATATGTCTGTACTTCCCTTGCAAACACAGGAACACTCCGCTAGTGTGACACTATAAGGAATACTGCATTTCCTTATTTTCTAGCTTAACATGATATTTTCAGTATTACCTAGGAGTTCTCCAGAACAATGGACATATAATGTATTTACCTGCTTTTTTGTTGCAGTTGTTTTTCCATACAGATTTGCTTATTCCTTATCTTTTCCCTCAGCCTCCTTCTCTCTAATTTTTTATGGAAGAAAATAAGCTTTTCTATCAGTAGTCCTATTTTTCTGTGATAAAAGGTTACCTATTGTTAATGTCTTGACTGAGTTCTTAATGAAAAAATTCTAATAAACCAGACAAAACTATTATTACCAGAAGGATAATAATGTTTTGGCTGGCTCCTCTGTAAACTGATAACTTCCCATAATATGAAATACTCCACAAATCTGTATCCCTTTTCCTCAGATGCCCTTAATTAGAAATAAATAACCAATATTATATGAAAAATGAAGCATTCTGAGCATTTTGAAGAATGTAGTCATTATGTTTAACTATCTCATTTCTTCACTCTTCATAGTTTTTGAATCATATAATGGCCTAAATAGTGGCCTCGAAACAAAGACATCCTTTCTTCAATCAGATTCCCTTCATCTCCATGCAAAGCATCCTAAAGAGCCTTTGTCTCACTCTCAGCTGTCCTGAAGGTCACATCCCTCACCCAGCTCCTACTAGGCACAATGTACTGGCAGGTCTGGTGCTTGTAGAATTGTCTCAGTCCTGACTGGAAGTACCATCTTAAACTGACCAAGTGAACATAGGTTTGTGCACACTGTGAAATCAAGAAGAGCCAAGGCACAGGCTCAACTTATGGCCATGAAAACCTGTACTATTTCATATCAACCCCCTGACTCGTATGTTTCTAGCCCATGAGAGCTGCAGTCTCCATACAGCACTCAAATGCTTTTCAGGGTGACACAGATGATGGGGTATCCCATATTTACCTAGGGATGAAGATTCCCTGCACTTACCTTGTTTTGGTTTTGGAGTGGAAGAAGGAAGGCAAGCTACATAGTCTTGACTTTGCTCTTAGATTCAAGGGTGATTACTTGTTTTGAGGCTCAGAAAATGACTTTTGGTCATATTCAGTTTAATACAGACTTTATCTGGGGACAAGAATGAATACACTGAACAGACTGTTCTTTGGTCAACTGTGTAATTCACAAGGCTACAGAATTATTTAGCCTTTCTTCTTTCCAACCACTTTCTAGCACCTTGAAGTCACATTCGGCTTACAGTCCGTTAGCATACACAGAGATATTACCACCATCTGCATTTATTGTGCTGTCTTTACCAGATCAGTGGAGCCCAGCTGCTGTTCCTACCAGCTCCTGGCCATCATCGTTTTTTTCTTTTTCTTTTTCTTTTTTTTCCAGAAAGATTAAAAGCATTATATTTTGCTGGGGACTGCATTATCAGAGAGAGAGTTTTGATATTTTATCTGAAAAAGTATGCACAATCACAGCATCACTTTACAATGTAGAAATTATCACAAGCAAGTCTAAATCAAAATAATTGTTTGATTGATAAGAGTTTTTTTTTCTTTTTCCAAACATCACTATATTGTTTGTTTCATTTATATGCATACTATTCCTGGATTCAAATACTCATATAAAACTATTTATCAGAAAATGAAAATATGGATCTCTGCGCTGCACAGTGAAATGATACAAGAATATAATAACCAACGTTGTCACCATTATGCTACTAATGCAGGGGGAAATAAAGCCCATTATATACTTTGTTATAATCAGGTAAGTGGTTCTTTTTGCCTAAATAAATCTGAAATCTTATTGCCCTTATTTCATTTTCAGTCAGAATGAAAAAGTGCCTGATTTGGACTATGGTACCCAAGAAAGAAATGGACATACAACTTTTTTGCAGTTTTGACATCCATGTTGTCCACTTGGAAATAGCACCTGCTTTAAGAAGTACTGTTGAAGAAAAGGGCAAATGGATGTGGTCAGATGTCATTATTTTGTTACTATTTTTGTAGAACCAGACAAAATTCTCTTGGTAGAAAGACTTCATGGAAAAAAGAGTGTACTTTGGAGAAGGTATTACTTACTACCTTAGTCAACTCTGATTACCCTTAGTGAAATGAATCACAGAATTACAGAATTGTAGAGGTTGGAAGGGACCTCTAGAGATCATCAAGTCTGACCCCCCTACAAAGCATACTGCCTACAGCAGGCTGCATAAGGAGGCATCCAGGAGGGTCTTGAATATCTCCAGAGGAGAATCCACAACCTCCCTGGGCAGCCTGTTCCAGTGCTCAGTCACCCTTACTATGAAGAAGTTCCTTTGCATGTTGGTGCAGAACTTCCCATGCCACAGTTTATGGCCATTTTCCCTTGTCCTGCCCCCACAGACTGCTGAGAAGAGGTTGACCATGTCTCTTTGACTCCCACACTTAAGATATTTATAAACATTAATAAGACCCCCTCTGAGTCTTCTTTTCTTAAGCCTGTACAGACCCTGTTCATTCAGCCTTTCCTCACAGGAGAGATGCTCCAGGACCTTTATCATCTTTGTGGCCCACCACTGGCATCTCTCCAAGAGATTCCTGTTTTTTTTCTACTGGGGAGCTCAGAACTGGATGGAGTACTCCAGGT
Organism: Phasianus colchicus; assembly: GCF_987193195.1. Lineage (NCBI taxonomy): Eukaryota > Metazoa > Chordata > Aves > Galliformes > Phasianidae > Phasianus > Phasianus colchicus. The sequence goes on along the minus strand of NC_143438.1, from coordinate 59,172,943 downwards.
GAGGCCTGACCAGGGCAGAGTAGAGGGGGAGGATCACCTCCCTTGGCCTGCTGGCCACACTCCTTTTAATGCACCCCAGGCTCCCATTGGCCATCTTGGCCACCAGGGCACACTGCTGGCTCATGGCCAACCTGCTGTCCACAGGACTCCCAGGTCCTTCTCCACAGATTTCCTCTCCAGCAGGTCGTGTCCCAGTCTGTACTGATATTTGTTATTATTCCTTCCCAGGTGCAAGACTCTACACTTTCTTTTGTTAAACCTCATCTGTCTTATTGCTGCCCAGCTCTCCAGTCTGTCCAGGTCTTGCTGAATGGCAGCACAGCCTCCCAATTTGTCAGCAGCTCTCAGGAAGCAGCTCAGCCACTTGCTCTCTCTCTGCTACGGTGTGGCAGAAAAAAAATTAGAAAGGTAAAAGTATGAGAATTCATGGATTAAGATAAAGGCAGTTTACTAGGTAAAGCAAAAGCCATTTGCACAAGCGAAACAAAACAGGGAATTTCTTTGCTGCTTCCTATTGACAGGGAGATGTTCAACCATTTCCAGGAAAGCAGGGTCCATCACAGGTAATGGTTTATTGGGAAGATAAATTATATCACTCCATCTGTCCTCTCAGCTTTGCTTGTGCCACATGATGATCGTATAGGATATTCCTTTAGTTACCTAAGTCAGTATGTCCAGGCTTTTCCCCTCCCAGCTACTTGTGCACAACCAACCTGCTCACTAACAGTCAACATGAGGAGCAGAACAAGCCTTGACTTAGTGGAAGCACTGCTCTGCAACCACTAAAATATCTGTGTATTATTGCTACTATTTTCCACAATGGTCCAAAGCATGGCATCATACAAGCTTCTGTGAAGAAAATAAACTCCATCCAAAGCAAAATCAGGACAATCGGTCTGGATTTAATCATGTCTAAAACAAGAACTTATTTTCCAAAACTGTCAAATCAATCAGCATGAATTATTTGACTACACTGATTTTGGGGGAGAAAAATATTCCACATTCCCAGGTCCAGATTACTCTAATTGCAAAGGTCTAGCCCCACCTCAGTTACGTGGCAGACCCTTCCACTATCCCATACTGTTTTTCATGCAAAATGAAATCACAGTTTGTAAAAGAATAGAGGTGCAAGCTCCATCCAGGACCTTGGTCTGTTCAGTTTAAAGAGGCCAGACTCATCACGGATACCCATCTGCAAGACTAGATGCAACCTTTATTGAGTCAGTTCATCCAGTTAGAATCCCCCTGTCACTGCATGATTCTAGATTCTTTTCTGTTCCAGCATATATTAAAGTAGAAAAGGTTATATATATTGTTATATGTACCTTCGTGTTTACGTGAAAGTCATTTACGTGAAAAAGAACTTGCAAGTATTCAGTAGCATACCAAAAAAAAAAAAAAAAGAAGGTTCTTGAGTCAAGTTTAAGAGAGATCCTGTCAGAAGACAGGTCTTACCTATCTTCTGGTTCCATGCTCTGGCTTTTACCATAAACCATCTCAGAAAACAAAATTTCTGCCTCTACTACTACCATCAGCCACCAATCCCTGGAGCTAGTAGAGGCTAATCCACCTGCTTCATATTCCTTCTCACCAGCTAGCTGTACAAAGTACCGCTGGGAAAATGATGATTTCATGCTAGAGAAACCAGCAAACCAGAAGTAAAGCAAGGCACAGCTGCTGCCTTGATAAACCCCAGACTGAACTCCAAGCTGAGGCCTCAGCCACAGGCTGCAGAGCAAAGCTGAAGCAACAAAAGTGAATTGCTCAAGGGAGAGCAAAAGTTTGAACATGAGGCAAATGAAGCATGAAAAACAAAGCAGTGAACCAAGCAATTATTCACCACTACAAGAAAATCCATTAAAGAAAAACAAAGCCACTTACAATAGTGTAGCTGAGGGAGGTAGAGATGAAAGCATGGAAAACAATCCCCCCTGAAAAACTATCTTGAAATTCTCGGACTGAGGAAGAAAAGTAGAAGGGGAGTAGAGGGGAAGAAAAAGGATGAGGGAAGGAGAAGATATGAAAATGCAAATTAGCAAGTTTTTTAATGGTTTGATTCCAAACATGCAAGAAAAGAACACTAAGGAAGGTCTATTGCCTTTCTGGGCATGGTGCCACCTCATCACACATGAGGAGAGAATCCCAGATGACTGAGATGGGTTACCAACAGATCATAGAAATAGTAAAATAACTGTTGAAAAACAAACAAAAAAAAGGGGGGCTGGGGGAAGGGGGACAGACAACACATTCCTCTAATCAACTTCAGGATATTGTGTATTCATTATTATGTATTTCTGCAACTGGATTCACTGCCAACAGCTATAACTGAGGTGTGCGTTTGCTGTGGTACTCCTTTGTTACTCAGTAAAATAAAATAAAAATAAAAATAAAAAATATTTTGCATGATTGTCATGTAGGCTCAGGGAATAGCTGAAGTCACTATCTCTGGAGATGTTCAAGAAACGTACAGATCTGGCACATGGTTCAGTTGGAATGGTGGTGATGGGTTGATGGACTAGATGATCTTAGAGGTCTTTTCCAAACCTTTAATAATTTTATGATTCTATTAAACACCATTGATTTCTATTCACACAAAGTGAAAGCAAGATCTATTTTTGAAGCCAGCTATTGGTTGAGAAATCATTTAAATTTCTATTTGTACATAGGACTTCACCATCTACTGACCAACAGAGGAACATGGTTGGAAACTTCTGTTACCAGCATAACTTACCTAAAATATATGCAAACCCAACTAAGGAAAACAGATCAAAGAGATCTGAAATGCATGAAGCACTCAGACATTCTAACAACTTTTTTTTTTAATAGAGATTTTAACTTCTGCCTTTACTAACTCAGATTTTTAGACTTATTCTCCTTTTCTAATTCGCTTTTGTTGTCACACATGCCGCTTCTATTCAGGATGTTTCCTCTGCAAGCTTTTTCAGCTTTTGCTCTGATACACTTCCAGCATTTAGATATTCTTTTTTTTCTTTGTGTGTTTGTGTGTGTGTGTGTGTGTGTTAATAAAAATGTTTGGTGTTGCTGGACAGAGGCAAGTTCTGTAGTGAAGTGTATCTATGCAGAACAGGGTTTTTTTTAGGATTTGTTGAATATCACATGTGGCCCCAGATTCTTGACACAGTGTACAAGTGCATCCCTGGAGACAACAATATAGGAAGTGCTGTGTTGAAGTGGACAAGGTGCATGGTCCATCTAGCATGGTATCATGTATCCATCAGGGAAAGCCTGGATGCTACCAAGGAAATATCTATGAGGACTACATCCTCAGAAGAATCTGCAAGGATCCTGGATGTGTTACATCCTTATCCTGATCCGTAGAATCAAAAGTTTGTGTTTTTTTTTTCATTTGCTTAAAGAAGCTTTGGGCCATCATCATTTGTGGTGTTAATTTAAATATTTCAGAGAATCATAAAGATATGGAAAAAAAATATATTATGGCTGTCAGGAACACAAAGTTTTGGACCTGCTGTTGATGATATCACTCTTCTCCTAGACTGGAGAAAAAGGGAAACAGCCTGCACTGTCAGTCTGGCTTCAGCTTCTTCAGCCTAGATTGAGCAAAGTTGCTGGGTTTAAGCTACTGCTTGCATTCTTTTAGTAGGGATAGTTTGTGCATTTGTTGGAATTTTCCTTAAAACTCAGCCTGTTAGTGTACGTACATCTTGCTTTTTTTTTTTTTTTTTTTTTTTTAATGTTTTTTATTTTGTAGGGAAAAAATTCACCTTGCTTTGTTTCCCAAACTGCTTGAGGATACAGGTCATGAAGGATCATAGAAAGTCACTTTATGGTTTGCATTCTCTTCCTTCTATAAAAACAGTGCAGACACTCTGATAGTTATGCCTGGCCTTCATATATGTGGTTTTAGCTATGTCCTACAGTTAGCAGTAATTGACAGCATTTAGCCCACTGGGTGAACATGAATGATTACACACAGTTAATGTTTCAGTCATTCTTACATTTGTAACACCTCAGAGTTTCTTATGTGGAGACACTGCCTAACACCAAACATAAATATATGTATTTACTCTGGTATAACATTTACTCTAACACACTCAGATGCAAAAAAAATCGTGTGTATGTATAGTATCAGCCATTAAATATTGTTTGATTTTCCAACTATGTAAAGATGCAAGTAAATGTACTCGTTATTTATAAGAAAGAAATCAATTCACATCACTGAAGTCCAGTGTATCTGTTTTGATATTGATTCTTGTAAGACATAACCCCATAGAGTACTTAGGAACTAGATTCAATATTTCTTTCAATATTATTTCATCACTTGAATTTTATTGAATTTGCTCAATGATATTACATTCACTCATATGTCCTGAGAGATGCTGCACTAGGAATATCATCCTAGTTTCTAAAGCTGATAGAAGTTGCACATTATCAACCACAAAAAGAAGGAGCCCATGGGACTAGCCATGTCTATCAGAAGTAGCATTTGATTTGAATACAGCATATGGTATTTGTTTTTGAGAAGTTATGATATTAGAAAATACACCATATATTCATGAATTACAGAATTCCACAAACAGAATGACTGGTCCCACAAAAACAACATGTGCTGGAACAGGAGCTCCATGGCCTGCAGCAGAAATCCAAATTGTGAGCAATTCAATGATTATATAACAAAGTTTGCTCTGCCCTTCTCTGACAAGGCCAGGTAAGAGGCAGCTAGCTCAGCATGATGCTCAGGAGTCTGCCTGCGCTGCAGAGGTCACTTGGCTGCACGGGTATTGCCTCCCGTGTGAATAGACAGCACTACAATTGGCTTACCTTTCAGTTAAATCTTTGCTTGATCAAGGATTCTAGGGGACCTGTATATCCTTATTATTGCCTCTTAAATCCTGAGGTGGGCACAGCAATACCCATGCTGATGTCTGCAGCATTGCATCAGCATCTTCAGCAAATGAAGCATAAAGGAGAATACTGTTGGAAGGACACCAAGGTACTTTGTGGGTCAACAAAGCACAAGAAGAACTGAGATTGGATGGACTGCAAAAGAGTGCCAGAGGTCAAAGCAGCAGTTTAGAGTGGCTGGGAATTTGCTTTTCTTCCACACAATTTTTTCTCTGTTTCTCTCCTGTTTCTTGAAAATAAATGGTTGCCTTAGACTCAAGGCTCTCTTATATTTAGGTCAGTACAAACACAGAGGATTTCAGCTGAACAGTCCAGAAAGAGAAATGATGATGTGATCCCACACTCAGCTCATATTGTCCTGGCAACGAGACTTTCAAGACATCCTTTTTTTACTTCTTCCTTGAGAAGAAAACTGTTTCCTCATTTCCTCCTCCTCCCAAACAACAACGCTCCTTTCTTACCCTATTCTGCAGTGACAACAAAGGTAAGGGGAGAAACACATCTAACCCATGAACACACTCTCAATTGGCATTTGGAGCTTCTTTGTATGTGTTTAGGATTACATCGTTTTTCTTAAATTGCTTTAAAACTTTATAAGGCCTTGAAAGGAACTTTGCTGTCTCTTTCAGATAGGTTCTTTCTTCCACAGTCTTTCCAGGAGACTTTAAGAAATGGCTACATCTGCGCTCCCCAGAACAATACTTTATGTGGCTTCTTTTTGAATCAGTACACTATGTAAATTCTCAACATCTAAAATCCACTCCTGGTATCAAAATCATCAGTTCACATAAACAAAGTAGCTGAAAATGACCCATGCTCCCCCCCCCCCCCCTTTTTTTTTTTAAAATGGTTCACATAAAACTGTTTATCTGCAAGGGTTATCATATTTCAGGACAAAATCAATTAACCCAGGCAAGGTGTGCCATGGTGTGGCAAAACATTTTGAACCACAACAGCCACTCATACCTAAAACCAGTTGCTTCACATGAGTAACAGCCAGAAATTTCATAAGCCAAGTTAGTTCTTCACAGAAGGGCAAATCCAAAGCAGTAAATTAGGCACTAAAGTGGTGAAGTAGGAGCTAAAAATGGCCAGGACACAGACTAAAAATCAGCTTCTTCAATTATAAAAAAATAATCCATGAAGAATGAGTTTGTGGCACTAGCTGTAGCATAAATGTTGATGTGTTATTCCTGACATCAGCAAATACCAGTAAATTCATGGAAGAAGATGAAAAGAAAATGTTTGATGCTTCACCTCCTGGACCCATAGGCTAGTATGTAAATGTGAATTTCCTTCAGACATCTCTTTGAGAAATACTCAGCTGGGGGAAGAAGAACATGGGCTGTTCTCTGCTTTCTCTTAAATAAACAAAGCATGTGTGGGTTTGGCTTGTTTAACTTGATTTCATCTTGTGCTTTACTTGACAGTGTTTGTTGTGCCTAGAGAGTTTTTAATATTTTATAAACATCCTGATTTAAAAAAATAAAAATAAAAAATAAAATCCTAGTCTCATCCCTATATTAGGGACTGATTGGCTTCAGGGACTATTCTCTGGGTCGAGAAATACGCCAACCAGACCTGTTTACAGCAGGTGCCATGATCAGTCTCCCTGAACTCACACTTGTTTTTCCTACAAGACCACAGAGCCAAAAGTTATCTGCACTTGGATTTGTCATTTGAAACAAAGCCAAAACTGAGGCAGTAAAATCTAATCCTTCAGACATGACCTTAATCCATTCCTACAGTTAAAATTGTTCAAAATTAAACTCTTTCATTTAGAAGACCTTTATTCCAAATTCATTTTTGTTCTTCTCTGGAATACAATGTCCTGAAATAGTTCAGCCTAGCTAGCCAAAAGACGCAGTCAAATCTTTAATCTCTGCTGCTGTGTTCCTTATGAAAACAAACAGCTGCTACCAACCGCTACTGAAAACTCAAATATTCTCTCAAGCCTGGATTTTTGTAAATATTTCAATATTCAGCAAGACATCACTCCAGTGTCATTCTAGTATTTGAGTTGCCCTTCAGGAGCTGAAGTGTGTCTTCAGTTAATGCTTGTATTGATTTGTCTGTGAATGAACTGATTTGCAAAGTATGACTTAGTAATCAGCTTGAAGCATAGCAAACCTCTAGACCCACAGATCTCTGAATCTAGACAGTTTTCTGACTTCTATCCTAAATATCCTGAAAGCTTCTATTTCTATGCTGAACATGTCTATTCTAAACAAAAATTCCATTTATATTCTGTTTGGAAGACCCTCAGAACTACCAGAGCATTAAACACAGAGCCTTAAAACAGAACTGGCAAGAAAAGAATCTCATTCCTGTTATTCATTGGAATTAGCTAAGTTCACCAAAATAAATCTGCATTATTTTGTCCAATCTCTTGACAGGTATTGAAGGCAGACCAGAGAGAGAAGGCTTGATTGTTTTCTTCCAGATTTCTGGCTACCTGCATCTGTCCAAGCTCAGAGACTGGATCTTGGGTGCTTGTGACACCAATGGCTAGGACCTCAATGACATTACAGGGATATACAGGCCTCTGCATCTGTAGCTATTTGGTACTCTACTCACACCTCAATTATTGTGTTCAGTTTTGGGGCTCTCACTACAAGAAAGACACTGAGGCCGCAGAGTATGTACAGAGAAGGGCAGTGAAGCTGGTGAAGGTCCTGGAGCACAAGTCTTATGGAGAGTGGCTGAGAGAACTGGGATTGTTCAGTCTGGAGAAGAGGAGGCTCAGGGGAGATGTTATTGCTCTTTACAACTTCCTGAAAGGAGACTGTAGCAAGGTGTGGATCAACATCTTCTCCAAGATAAAAGCATTAGGATGAGAGGTAGTGGCCTCAAGTTGCTCTAGGGGAGGTTCAGGTTGGATATTAGGAAAAAATTCTTCTCTGAAAGAGTGGTGAGGCATTGGAACAGGCTGCCCAGGGAGCTGGAAAAGTCTCCATCCTTGGAGGTGTTCAATGGACTGAGGTTGGATCGGAATGATCTTAGTTGTCTCTTCCAATCTTTGATTCTATGATTCTATGATTCTGATTTCAGACCTGAGAATTCTTTAGGCCAGTACCCAGTCCTAGATGGGAGGCCACCTGCCTCCTTCTGGGTAGACAAGAGAGTGAGAGGTAGGCAAGGGTGCCTGTTGTCCATCCGTAGTGCTGTTGTTGGGATATTGAAATGACAGGTGTCATGCTGATTGTGGGAAGCACTGTCTGGGTTGCCCGGTTCTACTTATTTTATATAGATGAGCTAGTTGAGATCAGAGGGAATGTTTTATTTTGGATATCAGTTTCCTGTCATTCCCTAGGTAATACATTGGGATTTCTAGCCTGAGAACAGTTTTAAATTTTCAGCTTTCATTCTACTTCCAGGCAGTAAGTCACCTTCACTGGTGACATTTTTGAAGTTCACCCTTCAGCTCCACTTGATGTCATAACACCACTAGTACATATTAGCTCATATTAATGAGCTCTCCAAAAAATTTAGCATTGTTACTTACTTGCCTACTTATTTCAGAAAGAATAAAGGATTGAAGATGCTGTGCTATTAATTCAGAGCCCTCTACTCCCTTAGATTTCTACTTTAACTATCTCTATTCACTGCAAATGTTCTTTACACACTCTGGTGTCAAGAACACATTATCACTTTTTTACTGATCTCTGTTTCTCAGGTGCCTATCGCTACGTGTTGTAGAATCAGCAGCTGTATGTACATGCGTCCAGGCTTTTGTAGGATAAGCTGTGGTATATTCTGTATGTGAAATCAGATAAATGACCAAATCCCTCAAATATTTTGTTTCAGAGAAGGGCTACAATACCATTTAGAGCAAAAATATTACTTCATTAGCAGTTTCACAGCATGCTCCCCAGCTCCAAATTTTCTGGGCATGGGATTACAATTTATTTGTTCACTCCAAGGGAAATACTCATTTTGTATCATGACTGCTACATATAATACCATGCTACTACACAATACTGCTACAGCCTGCAGCTATCCAGCTGTCGGGGAAAGGAGCCATCCTGGCAGGGCCACCTGTCTGCTGCCTGCCACCCTGAAGCCTTGTGCTGGTGTCAGGCTTTTGCTCAAGACTCACCCTGACTTCCAGATCCTTGGTCAGATCTGAAAACAAGCAGCCAAATGTCAGTGTTTGTCCTCTGGCAGCTAAAGCTAGGCAGTGCCCTCTGTAGAAGTGCAACCAGTATTCATTGTCTCCACTGGTACTGGAGAGCATTAGAATTCCGAGGAAGAATTAGGGCCACCAGACTCCTAACCAAAGTGGAAAGCGAAAGACAAACTACCGATAAAATCAGCAGATGGTAAAAGGGAGATAATAATGAGCAGTGTCACAAATAATGGTTGCAGCTCAGCAGCCGCCACAACATTATTGAGTGTTTGTCATGGAGGGCTTGGTGTGACAGCGAGCCCTCCCCAGAAGGAGCCGTCAGCTCCTTGCAGGTCAGATGGTGCCTCCTATGGCACCTGTCCTACCTGTGCCCCATAGCATATATTTCTTCCCTCTCTCTTGACCTCTGTAACTACCTATAGATCAGAGGCTGCTATTCCAGGATTTCTGTAACGTCTGGTAGCATTTTAAAATGTGAACCTAGAAACTCTCCTCTGTTAGGCAAGGAAGGCAAAAGTGTGAGGATTTGGGGATAAGAATGCAGTGCTAATTTCAGCCACATAAAAGAATAGAAGAGAAAATCAATAAGTGTAAACAGAGAAAAGAAAACCTGAAAAGAAAAAATAATTCCCCAAACTCTATGTGGATATGACAATCTGGAGAGCAGGACAGGAATACAAAGCCTAAAAGAATTACTAGCTGGCATTCCATCAAAATTGTTCCCATAGGCTTTTCCTGGGTCTTTCTCTCTACAGCTCTTAAACTGGCATTGACAAAGGTAGGTACAAAACACTTAGAGTGATATTTTGCTATCTACAGTCTTCTTTTCTTCTCAAACTACACAAGAAAAGTGAACTTGTATATCTTAATAGGATTAACATTACAAGATTTCAAGTCATACTTTCTTTCTTTAATTCAAATGAGACGGGTCAGTTCCTAACAATACTCTGGATGGGATTATCAAAAGTCCTCAGTGGTGGCCTAATTCCTCACTTATTCAAGTCACTGGAAAGTTCTGTACTAAAAATTAAAAGTTAAGCAAACATATTGTATCAGAGACCAATAAGAGTTGTGGTTTTAAAGGGAAGTTCTTTCTTGACTATCTCTGCTTCAGTCACTTACTTTTTATCACAGATCTGTTGCTGGTACACTGATCCATTCAGAACTAAATTCTCCATCAAGAAGCAAGGGAGAGACCAACTTCTTATGTTGGTCTCATCCCAGTATCAACTTATTTCAACATTTGGGATCTTGGAAGGTCTTATGTCACGTCTGGTTTAGAAACCAGGTAGTAGGCAGGAACCATCTGTCACGGGAACATTGCCTTTTCTGTGGTTGCCATCAGAGTATCCCTACTAAATCAAGTCACTCACAAAATGTTCTTGTTTCAGAATTAGAGACAGCCAAAACCGCAATCCTGGGGCCACTGAATGAGACTGGAAATCCCAGAAGAGAAAGCTAGGAACAGGTCAAATTGGGTTGCTAGTGGGGGGCACTGCATTTTCATACACCTGTAAGTAGGTGTTTAATTTTCCAAAGCAGTTGTTTATTTTTGTCTTGTTTTGCTTGGTTGTTTTGTTTGTTTGTTTGTTTGTTTTTGCAGAGAACCTCAGAGTAGTGCCAGAATTTGATAGTATCCCCTTGTTCTATATACTGATTTGTCAGTGGGCTTGGGTTCAAACATGCATGGGCAAGCAAAAATCCTCACTTCTGCACACAGACACTGTACTATACATGAAAACTGCTGTTTTTGAGATTGAATTCCCCGCTTACCAAAAATGAAAGGCAAATCTGGCCTGTTCGCAGAGACTCGGGCCAGAGGCATTAACAACATTAAGTTTGTGGTGAATTGTCAGCATACCTTTTAGGACAAGGGCCTACAATGAGAGTGCTAGCAAAAAGGAAGGAAAACCAGAAAAACAGTGGCTGTGCACTTTACAACAAGAAAACAACGTGTAAGGTGCAACATGTTTACCTGAAAACTATGCCTGGTCATAACTTTTACAAAAACACCTGATAGATCCAAGTTGTAACCATTGGTCTGTTTTGTGTGTTCATACTCTCTGAATATGGAATTAATCTTCTAAACTTGAATCTCAAAGAGCATTTACATAGATTGGCTCCCCTGATCTTCTGATCCTTTCCTTCTCTGAGACACTCCTCCAGAGATCCATGATCTCCTTCTGTTTATGATAGACAGACAGTTAATCATCTTATCACAAAGGCTGTAGAGTAAAAGCCATTTATAAATCTATATACACTAATATGTGTGGTTAATACCTTTCCAAGTACCAATTTCTCTGCATAAATATGACAGATCAGCAATAGGTATGAATGTGTCCAAAAGAGGGAAATATTTCACCTTCTATTTTTTTTTTTTTTAATGATGTTTTCTTTACCACCTGGCCTTCCAGGTCCATCCTTTCATCACAAGATTCTTTAAGCATTACTAGAAAAACGTGTCTCCGTTAGCCTGTCTTCCTAGGTCAGTGAAACTTAGGAGTTCCTGTCCTGGAATTATACAATCATGGAATCACAGAAAGACCTGGGTTGAAAGGGACCTCAAAGATCATCCAGTTTCAACCCCCCTCCTGTGGAGAGGGTCACCAACCACCAGACCAGGCTGCCCAGAGCCACATCCAGCCTGGTCTTGAATGCCTCCAGGGATGGGGCATCCACAACCTCTATGGGCAACCTGTTCCAATGCATCACCACCCTCTGGGTGAAAAACTTCCTCTTAATATCTAACCTAAACCTCCCCTGTCTCAGTTTAAAACCATTCCCCCTTGTCCTCTCACTATTCACCCTCATAAACAGCTGGTCCCCCTCCTGTTTGTACACTCCCTTCAAGTACTGGAAGGCCACAATGAGGTCTCCCTGGAGCCTGCTCTTCTCCAAGTCCAGTTCCCTCAACCTTTCCTCATAGGAGAGGTGCTCCAGCCCTCTGATCATCTTAGTGGCTTTCCTCTGGACTCATTCCAAAAGTTCTGCATCCTTCTTGTACTAGGGGTTCCAGCCTGGATGCAGTACTCCAGATGGGTCCTCACAAGAGCCGAATAGAGGGGGACAATCACTCCCTCTCCCTGCTGGCCACCCCTTTTTTAATGCAGCCCAGGATATAGTTGGCCTTCCAGGCTGCATCACACACTGCTGGCTCATGTCCATCTTCTTGTCTACCAGGAATCCCAAGTCCTTCTTTGCAGGGCTGCTTTCAAGGAGTTCTTCCCCCAAGTCTGTACCCACAGATTCCAACAAATTCATGTACCCACCCATTTCTGTCTTGTGTAAATGTCTGCATTGGGTGACTGGGGAAGTCCACCATAGAATCTAGCAAAGCTCTACATACTGCTATGAAGGCCCCCTACCCATCCACTGAAGGGCCTTGATTTTTCTGCTGTAAAGGATGTTGTGACTTCACCTGCTCCTTGTCCCTATACACATTCTGCTTCTCACAGTATGATGAGTCAGCAGTGCCCTCCCAGCCCAGCTGAGATGAAGCAAAACAAGTGACCTTGGATGTGCTGATAGCAGCAGGAAGAATAATCATCAGCGTCATAGCTCAAGGGCATTCCAATTGTAGTTTGTGTCTCATATGCAGAAATTAGACAGGTTTAAATACAGAAATTTCTTAAAATGCACTTAGAAGATTTGTCCCATTTTGTGTCGACTTCTCTTTGTCCTTTCTTTTAAGAGATGGTTCTCACTTCTCCACTCATCCTTATGTTTTCACACTGGGCAGTTCTAATATAGCTGCACTGTATACTGCTCACACTCCAGATTGACTTTTCTCCACCCAGCAAAAGATGCTGTGATTTTATTCACACTTTCTGATCTTGGATGAATGCATCAGACATCTGTTCAAAAACGTATTTTATGTGGACCCAGTTCATGATGCTTTCCTTGTTCTGTGCTGCCCTTGGTGGTGTTTGAAGAGTAAAACCTAATGCTAGAACAGGATATAGACGTCTAACTCCATTTTTATGATCTAAAATCTGAAAAATACCCCTCAGTTGCCTAGCACCTATGCTTCTGCCAAAGATATTTCCAGCTGCTAGACATGGTGAACTAACTAATTTAGAGGGTAACAAACAGATCCAGCAAAAGGCCTGAGTACTGTGGTGTATAGTGCTGCAGTGACTAAAGAATTAGAGCTCATCTCTGGTGAAGAATTCACAGAGCTGAGTTACTTACATCCCCAGAAACACTGAAAAAATTTGTGATGAGGCTTCCCTGATAATTCATCTAACTTGTAGCCAAGCCACAGAAGTCACAAAGTAATAGTAATGCTTGTAGACCAAAATCAAGAGAAATTCTCAGCTCTGATATTTCAGATATTGCAGAAAGTGATGGAAGTCCTCTTTACCCAGGAACTTTTAGTAGACACTGGGTTACTCAAACACTGGACACTGTGAATCAAAGGACGGTCATTTTCAATTCCTTTCTTTTGCCTACAACCTTCTGACACTTCTCCTCTCATAAGGAAACTGGGGCCAATGCTCTTTAATATCTTCATCTTCAGTGACATTGATAGTGGGGTCAAATGCACCCAGCAAGTTTGCTGATGACACTAAGCTGTGAGGTGCTGTCGACACACCTGAGGGATGGGATGGCATTCAGAGGGACCCAAACTGGCTTGAGCAGTAGCCCAGGTGAACCTCATGAGGGTTCAACAAGTCCAAGTGCAAGGTCTTGCGTCTGGGTTGAGATAACCCCCATTACCACGATAAACTGGAGGATAAAAGGACTGAGAGCAGTCCTGCCGAAAAAGACCTGGGGGTTCTGGTGAATGGAAAGCTGACCATGAGCCAGCCATGTGCCCTCACAGCCCAGAAAGCCAACGATATCCTCGGCTGCATCAAAAGAAACATGACCAAGAGGTTGAGGGAGGTGATCCTGTGCTGGTGAGCCTCATCTGGAGTACTTCATCCAGATGTAGAGTCCTCAGTACAGTAGAGACATGGACCTGTTGGAGTGCATCCAGAGGAGGGCCAAACAAATGATCCACATAATGGAATACTTCTCCTAGAAGGAGAGAGCTGAGACTGTTCAACCTAGAGAAGAGGAAGCTCCAAGGTGACCTGATAGTGGCCTTTCAGTATCTAAAGGAGAGCTACAGGACAGACTCTTTAGCAGGATCTGTGCTGATTGAATAAGGGGAAATGGCTTCAAGCTCAGGGAGGGTAGATTTAGGTTAGATATGAGGAAAAAAAATCTTTTATGGTGAGGGTAGTGAAGCACTGGAACAGGTTACCTAGTATAGTGGCTGATGCCCAATCCCTGGAGACTTTCAAGACAAGGCTGGATAAGGCCTCGGGCAATGTGACCTAGTATGTCCCTGCTCATTGCTGGGGAATTGGACTAGATGATCTTCAGAAGTCCAACTCTAAGGATTCTGTGATTCTAAATTATCAGATCGCCAGAAAATATAATAAGACATTCATGAATGTGACTGTCTTTCAGTTGAAGCTCTTCCAGTCTGAACAGCATAAATAAATATCCTTTGTGCTGGAACTGGAACCAGTGGAAATATTCCACAGTCTGGATTTTAGAACACTCAGCTGGGAAGAGAAGTCCTAGAGGTGCAGACCTGCTCCACTGAATTTTTCCATGTATTACACAAAATAATGCACTGTTGCCAAGAAAAAAGATGAGAACATCACTGTCTAGGTACAGCCTGGTAATTTGACTGAATACCTAGAGGAATAGGGATGGAAATGTTTTGATCTCCACAGATAAAAAAGATTTGAGCATCAGAGACGGTAACCTCTTCAAGCTAAGCAACAATCTGCTTACCCACTGCTGGGAGAGCTGGCATTAACTGCTTTCATGCTTTGGATATTTACTATGCAGCTACCAAATGTCAGCCAGGGTGCCAAAATCCACCTCAGGTCTTTCCTCATCGTCCTCCTCAGCCTTAACATCATGCAGAAACCTATTCCACTTAAATTCTGACAGACTCCAAATGGAATTCCTTGAGGAATTTAATCATTTCCCAGAAAACTTTGTGTCATTCATAACCTGTTATATTTCATCAGCCATTTGTGTACTAGCACTTGTAAAAATAATATTAGCAATTGTAGAAATTTAATATAGTGTCAGTGGTTTACAGGCTGGTTTGTACCCATTCCATGACAAGTGGGGCGGAGGGACACATGGATCCACACCCTTGGAAAAGGAAAGGGGGAAAAGGGGAACAGTAAGGAGATGGGCCTAAAGTCAAAACAGAAGAAATGATCTGAGGAGAAATAAACTAGTTTACTAAATAAGATATTGAAATGCAAGATAACACAATACAATACAATATAATTGAAACTGAAGCAAATAAATCAAATAAATTGAGAATGTCTGAAAACAGAAAGAGTTACTCTAAGTAAGCTGAGGCAATATGGCACCCGCAACAGAGATGAGCCAGAAGGTGGAAAAAAGGGCTGTCTTGTAATCTGCAAACAGTTTTTATCTTTCCTTCTGAGTGGAAAACAGTAACAGAACAGCAAACAGTCCACTTGGAAATGTAGTACTTCTCTTCTGGGACAGGTACCCAAAACTATCCATGATCCACAGAACTGGAACATTAACTCTTTAATGCACTACATGATGCTATGATGTGGAATACCAATAACAAAAAGTCATAAAACCATGACACATACTGAGTTCTTTTTTTCATCCAGAGAAAGAGTCATATAATCAATACCAAAATCTTTACAGCTGGACACAGTAAATTTTAGGTAGATTTATAAATTAACTTACTAAGAAAAAACTCATTGTATCTCTTAAGAAAGATTTATTGCTGCAATGGAAATTTCAAGAATTTCTACTCCTGAGATACAAAATTTTCAGTGGATCTACATCCTCAGATTAGATGCAAAGATCTGACTGGATGAAAGTGATTAAAAACAGGATATGGAAAAATTTTCAGTGACTGTTCAGATGATGTGACAAGTTGTCCCCATGTTAAATTATTATTGTTCTTCAAATGTGCGTCCTCTTCTTCTTTGGATTCCTGTAGCAGTATACATACCAAAATCACTTCTTGGAAAAAGAAGACAAACATTAAGATGTCATGTGTGTAACAAGCTGGAGGCAACAGCAGAGTTGAGTGAAGGTAGCATTTTAAGTGCTGTTTGTGGAGAGGTGTAGCATTGTGGCTTAGGGAAAAGTGTCCCTATGTATGAATTAAAGGAAGAGACTAAAAGAGCAGCTATTCTCTGTCTGGGATCATCTATGGTTATCATTTCAATTAAAGGAAAAGTATTATGAGCAGCAGCACAATAAAGTGTTGTTCTCGTTTTATAACTGAGGTTTGACAGGTTTTATTCCTGAGTGTCCTAAGTGAAGAGTTTGTTCAGTCAGCAGCTCAACTGCATATTCCTGGCAACAAGAATGAACACAAGCACAAGTGAAAGAAGATTAGTGTAGGTGTCATTTAGAGCTATTGGAAGTCATTAGTCATCTTTGCAGAGTAAGAGTGGAGGTGATACCCTGCACATAACATGTCAGCAAAAGGTGACAGAAAGTCCTTTCTGACTTGACAAGGGCACTTGACAGTGCTTTTCCTTGTCAGAGTTGACCACTAAGTTGGAACAGGAATTTTGTGACTGAAAATAGTCATTAAACAAGGAGAAGTTTTAGTTTCCTACTGCAGTTACTACAATACAACTGATAGACTCTCCTGAGGGGTGCTTTAACTAGCACCTACAGAGCCAACATCATAAGGGATGATATTTTCAAACCATGTTATTTGGAAGCAATATTTGGAAGCAATGATATGGTGGAAAAACATAGTGAGTATTGGCAACATTTTTCTTGACAGCAGCTCTGTAACCCTCCCTGGAGTGGACGCTATGGGTTTTGACAGAACACAAGAAATCATACAAGCACAGAGCATGCATGAGAACAGAGAGGGTATCTATTACATGATCTCACTGTATAGGGGACACAATATATGTGGATAGGAAATTATTACGTATCATGAAGTGACTTGTATTTTCCCATGTTTTATACTTATAGTGAACACCTATTTACTGAACACAGCCTTAATTTCTGCTATTAGATATTAGATGCTACCCCGTTGTATAATTCTACTTTCCTACATGTGAAACTAACATCCAATGACTTGAGTACAAACAGAACTGAAATATTTCCTGTTTCAGAAAGTGCTGCACAATGTGTGAATTGAATATCTGTAGCTTTTTAGAAATTCAAGGGTTATTGGACCAGACTGAAGGGCCCCGTTTCTGCCAACCTTCAAGTGAAACTTTCCACTAGATACTGTAGTTTCCGCCTGAATAATGTAATTTCCTTTTCTGGTGTTTTGTTTGAAGTGTTTGTAAACACTAAGAGTTTGGATTTGTAAAGGCAAAGTTTTATCCAAGTAAACATGAGCAGTTCTAAAGGGTTTCAGGGGAATACATCTTGTACTAGGACTGAATTAGACATCCTTTCACTATCTCTTTGTAAGAAGCTGTCTCTTTGCTAAGTCTAGATGCTAATCATGCCCTCTTTCTTGAAGCTCGAGGCTTATTGTTTATTCCCCCTAAATTCTCGCACACTCACTGTCTGCCATCTTTGATAGTGACCCTAAAATGCCTCTTCTGTCTCAAATACCGAGGCAGTATTATTCCTTCTTGGATTTTTTTCTCTTAAAACTGGTATTTCAAAATTTTTTCAGGATACTAATTGATCCCAGCAATTGCATTTCTACTTTTTCTCCTGCAATGGAGAATGCTCATTCATTTTTTGAAAAAAGGCTGAAGTCCAGTCTTGCCTTGTCTCACATATGATGTCCTGCAATGTACTGAGCCTTTTCTAAAGAAGACATGCTTTTCGACTACTTATGTTCCAGATGAGCTTGTTAATTTGGGAATTACTATTATTTCCCTTCTAGTCTTTCTTCATTTATGACAGGCCTTGGACCTCACCTTGCTGGTGTCTAGAGAGTTGGCTGGTGGGCTGTGCACCTTACGGACTGTGAGCCAGGGGATGGTTTGATAACTGCCTTGTGTTTCTATCTCATGGAGAGCTCAGACTCTCAGGGACAAGAGGTTAATTGGAACAGATGGTATTTCAGAAATTGTATGATGCCCAGAGATCACATCTTTCCTTTTCTAAGCCTCTTCTATGGTGTTGGACTGCATGATCTCTCTTGTTTTTCTCACACTGAGTTCCTTTTCATCTTTTGAATTACTGCAAACAATGGCAATCTTTACAAATACTACAAGCCTTCTTTTTTATATGAGGCATTCTTCCCTCTAGGGATACAAGTGATCTGAGCTGAAGCAAGAAGTAATTAAGGTCATTTTTAAGAGCTGTTTTCCACTGTATAGCCTTAGCAAAAGTTGTGTCTAATTTATACTTTTGCAGCATGCTCATGCACTCTGCTGTTTTTGACCTCTCCCTTTGAAAGACACTTGTATAACTTCAAAGAGGTTTCGGATTTACTTTAAGTGTCCCCAAAAGGGATGATGTAAAAACTTCTTGACTTCAGACCACTCTGCCTCTCTCAGAGTGGGAAACAAACAGAGACTTTCCATATCTCTGGAAATCTGCTCTTTGCTGGGTTGAAAGGATGCAGCAGAAGTACCTCTGAGACTACATACAGAATTATGTCCCAGTACTACTTCTGTTAGTGGGAATGAGAAAAAACGTGAAGGGCTCCCCCTCCTCCCAGTGATTCGTGTCCCAGAGCTCATTATTATGAACAGCAGATAAAGAGGTAAGAGATGGAAACTAAATCTGAAATCATAAACTCATTAACAGATATCTATGACCATCTCCCACATGGCCATGAATGTGGGCCATCAGGTATTTCTGAATAGCTGTTGAGGTCTGAAATGTACCACAGGGAGAACAAAAGTTTCTTCACTGAGTATACCTTTTCAGCAGCCTTGTGGTGTGGTCAAAGTAATACAAAGGAGTAGGTGTAAGCAAAAGAATGGAGCTGAGAGATACTTGTGGTCTTTCTTAGGAAAAGGCTTAGGTGTTGGCCAAGCCACCTGTTCTGTTCATAAAGGTTCAAATACTGCAGTGCATATTCTGTGTGACCACTTCCTTGCTGGAAATCAGTCAAATCATCCTGTGATTGAGTTTGGGGTTTATATGTTGCTGTGAAATCGAAGCCAAGATACATCCGTGTAAAACAGGAAGAATTTCCTCTTATTTGTCACCAACTTCCCATCCACCCCATAAGTGCATACACCATCTCACTACATCTCTTCCAGCTGTTGCATAGGGGACTATATCACATCAAGGCTTATCTCCAAGCAGCTCTGAAAGCTAGTTAGTGTGGAAGATTTTCTTAATCTACAGCTGAGAGTGATGGAAAACTGTGAAGGTTTAAGACAAATCTCTCAGCCCATCAGGACAGACATAACAAGTGACTGTTTTTTGGCATTATTGTCCCAGTGTAAACTACTGCCTTAATGAAGTTAGTAGAACTACTCTGCTGACTTTAATGACTGTAAGAACTGGAACCTTATAGTCTATTCATCTTGTGACCTGATTGTCACGTTTTCTTGGAAACCTTCTGGACTTGAGCAAACCCAGAAGTTTCTTGTAAACTCTGGAACTCTTTCCAAGGATCATTTATAAGTGTCACCTTAATCAGTTTGAAATTATATACCTAGAAACAGAACCTGGTCATAGGTAATATTATAGGCCCTTCTGTTAGGAGATATAAGACAAAAAATTTAATTAAGATTAGAAAAAGATAGATGAAGTTCATATAAAATCAGGGAAAGCAAGCAAGTAAGCAAACAAACAAAACACCTTATAAAGTCAGAACTCCTGTATCACAGATAACTAAAACATTAGGAAAAAGCTAAGCTTAATTTTGAGATATTGAAGTCTCACAGTGTAAGGAAATGCACGTGGTCAGAAAAATTACAAACCAGCTGTGTTCCTGTCCTGTTTTGGTCTGGGATACAAGTGATTTTTTTCCTAGTAGCTGGCATGGTGCTGTGTTTTGGATTCAGTTTGAGAATAATGTTGATATTACACTGATGCCTTAGTTGTTGCTTAGCAGTGCTTACATTAAGTCATGACCTTTTCAGCTTCTCATAATTGTAGAACTGACTGTCAGAAGAAGATAGTTGAATTTTGAGGAGCCTTCCCTGTGGGGTGTCCCAGCTCAGGGTTAGATAAAGGTTCACAGCCTACTTCAGTCCTGGAGAGCTCAAAAGGTTCTCACTTGGAATTCCTATTTCTAGAATTGTGAGATTATTGACTTTTCATCAGTAATTTTCCATGATTCAAGTATTTTTCTTTTTGGGGGGACTATGATTCAGATTGTGCAACCCCCCTTAATACATCATCACATCTTTGTCAATTAGCCATTTCACAGGAACTAAGGATACGGTCAGGAGAGGACTGATCATCCCATGCCTGAAGGACACTGATAAGTGGGGAATGATGCAGGGTCTGGCACCACCATGTACACTCTGTAGATGATATAGCAATGATGCCCTGACAGCTCTTCTCTGAATCATAAACTGGACATGTAGACAATAACAGAATGGTGCCACGCCTAGGAAGACCTTCTTCACCATTGGAACACAACTCCATATCTTGCGTTTGAAAAAGAAAAGAAAACCTGGATCCCATTCATGGTTTCATGTCAGAGGAATCCTATTTCACACTTCACTAAAATTCCCAGTCAACCTCACTGTTTCACGTACCTAAATAAAATAAATGTACCTAAACAAGATAAATATAGAAATGGGACTCTCCCACACGGGAAATTACAAAAATCTAGAATCTTGATCATTTAAAAGCAGAGTAGTAGAATGTATTTCTGTCAGAGAAGATCATTGCTGTAGCACAGCCAAGGAGATTTTTCATTTTTTTAATATCCTAATAAATTTTCAATTTATTCACAAATATTTTATTAGAGAACTTACACTTTCAGAGGAACTGTTTCAAAGAACTTTTGGAGATGCCTATCATCATTGAAATGAGAATAATCACAGACTGAAATAGAAGAAAAAGGTATTTGGTTGCCTGCTACCCCTAGAAATACCAGTGATTAGGTTGGATTCCCTTGGGACTCAATCTAATTAGTGAGACTGTGCTATTGATATGGGATCTATATATACAGCAAGACTTTAGAGAAGATAACACCATGTCTTTTTGTGAAGGACTACAGTTTCCAGTGTGCTTTCTATGTTTCATGAAATCGTAGAATCACAGAATAGTTTGGGTTGGATGGTATATTTAAAGATCATCTAGTTTCAAGTGCCCTGCCATGGAGGTTGAACACCTTCCACCAGATCAGGTTCCTGAAAGTTTAGCTGGGTCCTACCACCAGGGAGCACCATGATGAGAAACAGTTGAAGCCTCTTCTAATGATATCAACAGACACAAATCAGGATTGTCGAAAAAGGTTCCTTAGTAGGCTCCTTAGTATCTTAATACCTTTTAGTTATATCTCAGCACTGTCCTTTTTTTCTTGATGCTTCCCTCTCCTTGCTCTGAAAGTTCTGATGTGAACACTCAAAGTAAATTGGTACAACAATCCAAAGTTCCCCTTGTAAGAATTTTTCAAGGGTTCTTAATATTGTATAATATTCCTTATGTCTTTTTTTCCAAAAATCTGTGTACACTTGTTGCAAAGTAATCTGTGGCATCAGAATAGAAAAAGAGACAAGTGAAAATAAAAAAATAAAAATTAAAAAAAAAAAAAAAAAAAAGCTTGAGGAAAATTCCTCAGACATGGAAGCCTATTTGTGCATAATTGAGCATACATTCTACTTCTTTGTTTGCTTGTTTTTTTATTGTAGAGATAAAATATCAAGATCCAGTGGTGCCCAATGGCAAGAAGAAGCCTTGATCCAAGAATAAAAGGCCAATGCATCCCTACCAAAACTGTTAATGTTCAAGTTCTGTTGATATTTTGCTTCTACTAAGAAAAGAAACTGTCCGCAAACTGTAAAGTCAGTGATGTTTTGGATACGTGATAGAAAGAAAAGCAAAAATTGAGTTGTTACAAATTCTTGTCTCTATTCCTTGTATTCCTTGGAAATCTCTAAGAAGATAAGTAAATTATATACACCAGTGAAAGATCTGTTGCAGCATTGAGCCTGACAGTTGTTACAGAAAGTAGTTTACTGTTTTGAAGGCATTAATACATCAATATTATGGCTTTTTCTTCTTATGAAAGGTTTCATTTTGTAAAGCAGTAGATGAGGACAGGCTTCCTGTAGTTATTTAAAGTAAAAGCCTGGAGTGATTTTAAACTCAGTCAAAAAGAATATTCAAGCTGCAAACTCCTGGAGCAGAACAAAACTACACTGTTAATGGTACATTTTGGGGTTGATTTTTACTGATGTGGTCAACACTCAGAGTTGAACAGTGCTTTAGAATACCCTACTTCTATCTGAGAGTTGTATTTGTGATATTGCGAAGACTCCAAAGCCATTGAATCAGGGAACAGAATGGAAAATCATTTCTCTGGCCAGTAGATCTTTCAGCACCTTCATTTTTGGCAAGTGTTCTTGTAAGGAACCACTTCTGTGTTGGTGTGTCTTAATAAGCCTAATGCCACGGGAGATGGGTGATACAGCCCAGTTCATTACTGGCATGTGAACTGGACAGCTGAACAATCTCTTCTTCACTAGTCTTTAACGTATCTTAGGGCAGTTATTACCTTCTATACCTTTTCCACTCCCATTCCATTCTTTTTTTCCTTTGGGTAAACAATCCCAATCATTTTAATCTTTCCCATAGGTCATGAACTTTAATAATTACAAAGAAAACTTTGGTGAGCTTTGGGAACATTTGTCTCAAATGAGTTCTCATTCTGTAAATCAGAGATGAAAACCTCAAGAATGTGTGACCACTGCTGCAAATGGGATTTCTAAAGAAGGAGGCCAGAATGTGTTGAAAACAACCAGAAAGCTGAAAAATTTCTTCTCATGTTCTGGGAAATGGGACATCACCCTGTGCTCTATCAGCATAACAAGATAGTAGAATTAGGAACACATGTACTACCAGTAGAAATAGAGAAATAGCCAACAGCATGCAATTCAGTTAACTTTTCAGACTGAGAGAAGGTAAAAATAATAATTGTTTCAAATAAAGTTTTCAACTGGGAAAAGAAAGAAAGAAAGAAAGAAAGAAAGAAAGAAAGAAAGAAAGAAAGAAAGAAAGAAAGAAAGAAAGAAAGAAAGAAAGAAAGAAAGAAAGAAAGAAAGGAAGGAAGGAAGGAAGGAAGGAAGAAAGGAAGAAAGGAAGGAAGAAAGGAAGAAAGGAAGAAAGACTTGCTTTTTATTCCATTACTATTCTAGTTAAATATTTGAAATATTTTTGTTTCTCCCAGTTCAGGTTGCTCACTACCAGGATGTGTTCCCATGAAGTTAAATGATGTGAAAGATTTACCTCTGCTCAATATTAACAAAATCATGAGGTAGCATTTCTTTTGTGTAATGCACGGTGGCATCTCCCTCTGGTACTGTGATTTATTAGACCCACTCTACATTTTGCAAAATGATGCATGTTGCCAAGATTCTTTAATGAAAGCTGATGCCTGGAGAAATATTTCCTCAGAATAAAGAGTACGAAAGGCCACTGCCTGGCCTCTCCCCATCTAAGGTGATGCATGAGACAGTTTCTCCAACACAGTGAATCATGGAGTTACATTTTTCTTATGCAAATTACTGTAAGATTTAGTTTTTCAGAGGTCCATAGATACTTAATATCTATTTCCCATAGAATGAGAAACCTGAAGACAGTTCCTTGATACGTGATATCAAGGGCACTAAAATTTACTTAGGCAAGTTTAGGCAAGAGAGACCAACGATCCTTGCCATGGCACAAGCTACCTGTAATATCTTGCTTAAAGGCCTTGAAGAGGCAATATTTTTCCCAATACAAGATAATAGGTCTTTTAGAGAGAAGTGGAGGAATTCTTTTGTATATTTAAGATTTTAGACTGCATGCAATCTGCCTGTTCCAAATTCCAGTACAAAAATGCTGGCCCATTCCACTCCTGAACCTTGCCTGTGATTTCTTGGGTTCAAGCCCTCAACTCCATGCTATGATGTATGATCCCTGCTGAACTGCCCACTAATGTATGAAGCCAGTTTCCCTCCATAGAAAGTAAAATATAGCCTCCTACATAGATACGTAGCCATGTAAATTTAAAAAAAAAAAAGAAAGAAAGAAAGAAAAAAAAAAGAAAAAATCAGTTTGCATTGTAGTTATCTGTCAGTGTTTAAGAAACAACTATTGTACTCCTTAAATTGATAGACCTTGTAACAACTATATACCAAAGCAGTGAGACTCAAGAAGTCAGCATCCCATTGAAGGATATTATTTGACTATTTGCTGTTTTTTTCTCTTCCATGTTTGGGAAAACAATGAAATATAGCGAAGAGTGGGGGAAGGAAACAAACAAACCAACCCTGCACCTTTTTAGCCCTAATGTGATATTCCTGCAATTGCACTATCTTTTTCTCATCTGCATTTCTCCAGGACTGTACTGATCCACCTGTTGCAAGGAATCATTTGAGCTGTGAAACTCCATTGCTGCCATAAGCGAGGTCAGTGAGATGTTTTAACATTGGTCTCTACTGCTTTTCTTTAACCTGAGTGAAGCTGAACACAAATTATAGGACTACAATATTTGATGGAGGTGCTAAGCGAGAATGTGTTTTCCTGCCTCTGCTCAAAGCTTGACAGATGCAGTTAGATAAACTTAAAGATTTTATACCAAGTAAAATGAATATTGTGTTATACACATGATGAAATACTTTGTGTCTTGACAACATATGAAGACACCCTTTTCTAGCAGCAAAGAGTTTGCTAACTTGTAAGAGAGGAAAAGAAATCCCGTGGTATACATAGATTACAGACAATGGAATATTCTTTGATCTGAACTAATGTCTATATCTGCTTTCCTCTAAATTAAGTGATCCAGCTTTGTGCATTTTCACTGAAATGATGTGATACAAACAAGCCCAAGGTCCCTTCCCAAACAGTATTGTGTTAGGCAGTGTTTCCAGCCTTTATTTATGTAATTGTCTTGAGCTATCCATAGCTTAGTATCAAGTATCAGAAAAAATTATTTGATGAATGAAAGCAAAGAATCTGTGTGCTGGAAAATAATGTTTTTCACTGTTGTTTCTCTGAAAGGTTTCCAACCACACTACCATTTATCGCTGCTTCATTGTACTCGATGTATGGACACATATCAAGGTTATTTAAAATGGTTTCTATGTTTCATGTTTGTGTAGGATTGTTAGTGTAGGCCTTTCTCTGTTTAAAGCTGCAATTTCATTTGCCATTACATTTACTTTGCAGTGCAATAAAGCAGATTTTCCTGTCCTCCAGTGATTTTCTGGTCTTCATTCAGAATTCCCACACTAAACGTAATATAGCAGGTTTATTCCAATCATAAAGTGAATATACACGGGGTGATTTCTGCTGTGTAGAGACTTTATTCATCTTATGGGAAAGCTAATGCATATAACACTAATATATGAATGCAATGCAGTATCTAAAGATATATATCCTCAGGAGGCAATTTATCTGAAGAGCCGTTTTTCTGGTGTTCATTCATTTGTGTGAAGGTGGTATTCCCAGACTGAAAATGAAGCAAATGAAGGGACTTCCCTCGTGCAAAGTGATGGATGATGATTTTGTTGCTACTGTCAAGAGATGTATTAGACTAGGTTTCTCATTCTGAAGATGCTAGATGAAATGGGATTAATTTCGTGACCATTTGGGAGACTGAATTTCCATTCTTAATTATAAAATGATGCCCTATTATAATTTTCTCTGAGGTACCTTGATGATTGAAGCTGAGTTACTTGACTCAGGGACACAAAGAGGTTCCAGAAGGCCCAAAGGCAAAAGTTTAGGCAGATGATTTACATAGCAGGATGTACCATACTATAAAAAAATACATTTTGTTACAGAAACACAAAACAGACTGCCACCAACTCTCCTCCTCCCTGCTCCTCCAAGTAAGAATGGATTTTTATGAAACACCTGGAGTGCCATGATATACAATACAACACACCTGAGAAACTATGTAATAAAATTTTCCAGATATTTTCCTTAATATGTGACCTTGCATTTTTCCAACATTTCAAATAAACACGTGCTTATATGAAATAATTTACATACAGCATCACTCATTTTTTTGCCCAAGAGAACTGATTTGCCTTGCCAATCTGTTAAGCCTTTGCTCAGGAAAGGAGTGATGCCCAGAAGTTCTCTAAAGTCAGGAAAGTCATAAATGGTGGAACTTGACTGACTAAATACAGTATCATTTTAGAGGTGCTACACTATCCTTTAATCCTATATAGTTTCCAGTTGCAAACACAGCATGCTTCAGGTCCATGAATCCAGTGCTGCCCCTGCCAGGACTCTGAGGATTTCAAATAATGTGAGACACAATGTCCAAACAGAACTGAGTACAGTTCTTACAGATAATGATGAGATGAAACCAGTGTTGGTACTGAGGGGCAGTAATGTAAACCCTGCTGGAGAGTTCAGCTTCATGGCATTGCCATGTCATTACACTGCATTGGTACTATCAGAAACTTATTCAGCCTAAGTGATATTTGTTGATGAGAAGCACTGGTGAAATCTAAGGCCACAATTCATAAGTGTGTCCTGACTGGCAGTTATTCTGTGGTATTGAGGTTTGGATTTTTTTGATTGGCACTAGTTAGGGTAACAGGATTACCAGTGTAGTAAGTGATGGTTGTGCTGATTTATCAAAGTAAATTAATGTAACTTATCACACTGAGTTTCTCTCTAGTGTAACATGATGAGATGCAAGGACTAGCTGTTATAAACTCATACTCTGGCCTGGATTTTCATGAAACTAATGGAATTGGCTACATTTCCCTGAGACAGTGATAGATGGGGTTAGGTGTTGTTGATGTTCTCCGATGCATGATGGTACAGTTCTTTAATATAAACAAATCCATGTTAAGAAGTATCCTTGACTTTGATATGTGAGACTGGGTTTTTCTTTTTGGACACAAGGAGAATATACAGGTGCTCTTTTTAGTTGTTCAGTGATGTGATGCTGTGACGTGATTTCTCCGCATTCCCTGAGTATTGGGAAGACTCATTCTTATGCATCACTATGCATTAAGGACTAGCAGGTTTTTTATACTACAGTAAAACACTGCAACATGCATAAACAGCTATCAGCAAAAATGAGACTGTTCCATCATCTGTGGCAGTAATACCGGCTCACAGGTAACACCTTTCATCAAGCAAGCCAATCTCACACAAGGCTAAATAATAAAAGTAACAGTCATTTTATTAATCATTTTCCTGCACTTTAGCAGCTTCCTTGGGTATACATAAATAATACAATTTTCTTCTTAGGTTAGAAGGGGAGCCCTACTATTATATAGCAGTTATTCTTTACAGTCCTCAGCCTTATTCATCATTTGCTACTGGTAAATCTCTGCCATTCAGGATGTTTTACATTATCAAATACATTCTGATTGTTTTTATATCACAGAAAAAGAATGCATTGAATGACACAGGCTTCGGGGGGGGGGGGGGGGGGGAATAGAATACTAGTGGCAATAAGCTGTATTATTTTTTTCCCATCTCACATATAAATCAATTCTTCAAAATACATTTTTCTTTATTCAAATTCTATTAGGGAATCAAATTCGCAGACATCACTGGGCATCAGAGAAATCTGGATCTGTGTGTTTCTTTCCACATAAAGGGGTGTCAACGTATTTTAGATACATAACAGCATAACAATTTAAATTTCAGCTGTTGTAATCTTTGCTCTCTAGGTCTGCCAGCAATTGCATTGAATGCTGGAATTGTTGGAGAAAATATATGGAAAAGTAAAAGTAAAAAAAGTTAAGTAGTCAAAATTCCTGTGTATAGGTATTCCAGAAATATTCAGGTAGCCTTTGAAGATCTCCTTGGAGGAGATTTCACAACCTCTCTGGGCAACTGTGCCAATACTTTGCCATCTGCACAGCACAGAAGTGCTTCCTGAGGTTCAGATGGAACTTCCTGTGTTCCATTTTGTGTCCATGGCCTCTAGTCCTGGAACTTGGCACCTCCTTTTTGCCTAGCTCCATCCTTCTTGTGCCCTCCCTTCATGCTTTAATGCACATTGAGGAGATACTGCTGAAGCTCCTCTTCTCCAGGCTGAACAGTCCCAACTCTCTCAGCCATTCCTCAAAGGAGAGGTGTTTCAGTCCCTCAGCCATACTGGTGGCCCTTCATTGGACTCTTTCCAGTATGTCCATGTCCTCTTGTACTGGGGAGCCCAGAACTGGACACAGTGCTTCAGATGTGGCCTCACCAGTGCCAAATAGAGAGGGAAGGATTACCTTTCCCAGTACGTGGCAGCATTCCACCCAGTGCAGCCCAGGATACATTAGCCTTCCTTGCTGCAAGGGCATACTGCTGACTCATGTTCAACTTGGTGTTTACCAAGATCTCCATGTCTTTTTTTTTAAAGCTGTTTTCCAGATTGTACTGGTGCCTTGGGCTGTCCCTCCCCACGTGCAGGATTTTGCACTTCTAGCTGTTGAACTTCATAAGGTGTCTGTCAGTCTATTTCTCTAGCATGTCCCCACTCATCTGGATGACAGCACAGTCTGGTGTAGCAGACAGTCCTCCCAGTTTTGTGTCTTCTGCAACTTGCTGAAGGTCCACTCTGCCCAGTCATGATTCTCTGGGTGCTGGTCCCCATGAGGCCGAGGGACTCACGTGATCCCTCTTGTATAATATGCAATTGCACCACTGATGTTCTTTGATGCTTGCTGAATGTTGGTGGAGACCAAATGGTGAATGTGAGCACAATGAGGTGGTGGGTGGTGTCTTTCAGCAGTGGCAATGGCTACAGTGGGTCACCTCCACTGGTGCAGGCTTTTACAAGTGTGACATGCAGGCTCTTGTTCATCACTGGGGAAATTGCCTAGCTTGTAGTGGTGACTATGTTGGACAACATATGTTGTAGCTGAGAATTTGCTCTATCAAATGGTGTTATTTTTCACTTTGTATCTGCTGTAGTTTCTATGGAAATAAATAGGAGGCATTAATTTCAGAGCAATCTGCATCATTTCACTTGTATTTGCTCACCAGTTCTTCAGAAAAGCCCAGCTTTATAAAGCATATACTATGGAAAATAACTATTTATCATTGTTTATTTTGGAGAAACACAAATTCATGTTTTCCATTTACAGTTTGAATATGGTATGTTAGAGAAACTCCATGTCTTTGGATCTGGAAAAGAATCCTCATGATTCTAACCAAAGCAGTCAGCCAACTGCAGTTCCCCTCAGCCAGGAAATCACCAGCATCATGCCATTTTAAGCTGTGTAAGAGTATGGTTATTCATTCATTTTGTAACCCAGTAACCTCAGACTCACCTACATGCAAACGTTCTCCCACCTGCACTGTTCTATTGCAGAAGCAAGCTCTGTGTGTATTTCTGCATTTCATATCCTTACATCTCAGTTTTCGTTGTGTGTTTTAGCATTCACCATCACTTGATGTGGAAGGAATTGTTCTCAGGTGAAACAGACATGATACATCAACTTACATTAGGGAAATTCAGTTTGCTGCAATAGCTCTAAATCAAGAAATCCATACATAAAATGATTCATGAAACAGTGTCTTCCTGGAACAAACAGCCCCATGGAGTCAGGCTTTCTTGATTAAGTATGATGAATGATGTTCTGGTTTTTCTATCTGCAGTGATCTGTGAGACCTGGCATCATGAAAGAACAAGGATGCATCAGGCTGGGCTTCTTACAAGACAGTGATAAATAAGATTTCTTCCATGTTATACAAATCGTAGAGTAGGTTTTATTGCTGTGAAAGAATTCCGTTTCTTTCTTTCTCTTTCTCTCCCACATAAAGATCTACGTTGAGCTACATTTCTTGATTTTAGAAAGACTGCGGTAGGGCAGGAGAAAGAAACGACCTGTGTCAGCTGTCACTTTGTCCCATGTTCTGCCGTGCACCCCATGGGACACAGCGAGCTCCGCAGGGCTCGCAGGAGCCCTGCATGGCTCCATTCGCCTGGCTGTGCTGACCTCTGCTGGTGCTTCGCGGAGGAAGGATGCTCACATACGTGCCCATTCGAAGTAAACTATTTTGCTCTATTTTTAATGTCTGGAGTTGTGCTTGCCGTGTAATTACTTGGTCATCTGAGTCATCTGCTACACCATCACAATTTCTACAGTCTCTAGAGTTTTCTGGTCACTCCCATCTTGCCCTTCCTAGTGTTATCAGAGCAGCTTTACTTTCTGGATTGGGCTTACTGTTTAAATGGGCCTTTTCATTCGCAAAACAGTTCAAAAGTTCAAATGTTCAAAAGAATGAGATTTATCCCTGCCTAATGGTTTCTGCCTGCAAAAATATTCCAAAACTCTACATCGGTGCAGTCATCATGTACAGCGTTTTCCAAGGTCCATTTTCAGAATGATTCCTGCCATTTTCTCCTCAGGTGCATGCAGAATTTCCTTTCACTGCCTGAAAAAGATGTTTCACTGGGAATTCCGCATTTCTGAGGTTCGAATGAAGCCAGAGCAAGGATTGCAAGCAAAACCCCAGGAAGGACTTAGAGATCTCTTTATGGGCCTAGTCTTATACCTATGGAAGTGGCCCAATTCAGGGCAGAACATGGAGCAGGGAGCTGTACGCAGATAGGTCAGCAAAAGCTCTGAAGGAGGGAGTACTTGGAGTCTCATATTTCTCCTTTCTGAATAAGGTGGCCTGAGTCATTCTTGTGTATACATTTCCTATAGGTGCCTCCTGTGCAACTAAGCAATTTCTTCCTTCACCTGTGAAATAAATATTCATCTCACTTCAGTGCAACTCAGTGAGGAGGTAAGTTTTGGCCCTTCACAACTTTTTGGTCAAGGTTGTTCAGCAGCACAAAGACAAATTCAAGATTCTCTGTGCAAAATAAATCAATACCTAGTAATCTAGTGATTATCTATTAGGTAATGCCCACATTTTTTAATGAATTTAGTGCTTTAGGACTTGACCCCTAATTAACATCATTGTCCTTTGCTACCTTTGAATGTTCTGCCTTATTTTTGGTTATTCTCTCAGGTACCTTCTTCACAAGGAAGCAAGGAGTGTTATTAGACTATTCGTTTCTCCAAAGAAAGAAAAGACCTTCTTTTTCTTTTTTGGTTATTAATTATAACATAAGAATGTAGAATTACAACCCAAACACCAATAATTAGCAAATAACATTTGTATAATGATCTGTTCCTAAATTATAACCTTGTTCGTCTTTTGCCTGCAAAACTGCTTTCATTTCAGTTTCTCAGAGAGAATGATCTTTCCCCCATCCCTTGTTTTAAGTGGCCATCCCTTCATTCATTTGTCACACAAATAAGAAGGCTGAATCAATTAATCAACAGCTTGCAGAGCAATGTAATGGTTGGTTAAACTTTGCTTTCAATGTAGAATTCAGCCTTAGAAATTCTTAAGTAGTGTTTTCTTTCTATGAAAACTAACCTTGAAGCTGACAAATAACATTTTTCTTTTAATTTTCTTTTGGTATTGGCCTTATCACAGAATCACAGAATCACAGAATGGCCAGGGTTGGAAGGGACCTCAAGGATCATGAATTTCCAACCCCCCTGCCACATGCAGGGCCACCAACCTCCTCATTTAATGCTAGACCAGGCTGCCCAGGGCCCTATCCAATCTGACCTTGAACACCTCCAGGGACGGGGCATCCACAACCTCTCTGGGCAGCCTGTTCCAGCACCTCACCACTCTCTCTGTAGAGAGATCTTATTCTGGATCAAACTGAAAAGCTGCAATAAAAATCATGACTGTAACCTCATTTCCAAGGCTTGTCTGTTAAAACATGATACTACTGCAGACTTTTGGTTTTGTACTTCTTATTTAGTGCAAGGGTAAAGAAAGGGCAAGAAAGAAGAAAACTTCTAGAAAGGTTAATTAATGGTTATGTAAATAGAAAATCCTTGTACCAGCTGTGCACTAATGTCACACTACAATGGTTTACTGCATGTCATAGGTATAGGTCTGGAAAATGGTAGCAAGCCAGCTCCTTATCAGATTCCTGGTTAGAGACTTCACGAGATCTTGAGAAATTTTATCTGGAAAGAGTAATGTAAAGTGAGGAGGACTTTGCTGTCGGATTGTGCTAAACAACTGGAGATATAGTTGGCATGTGAGGGGGTGGAAAACCAAAATGGAGTCCAGCCAGTTAGAAAGAAGAAATGAGATGGAAAACTTCTTCAAACAATAGGAGACTCCTTTGATTACCTCACTGAACTCAGTACTTGAGATCTACATGTTTATCCATAAAAAGACCGGAAAGCAATTCCGAGGAATATCTTAAGCAGTATCCCCTTTCCAAATATGCGAATCTGTGCTATTTTCCTTAAAATCTCACTGGATGTAAGTCACGCACTTGGTCTCAAGCAACAGCAGTTTACACTTAGAACTAAAAATGCAAAAAGTTTTGTTCTTAAAATGCATTTTGAGAACAGCATTTGTCAACTTCAGAAAAGATTGTATCTTTGTAATTTGCTGGTGTCTGATGGCAGATTTTGTCTGCATAGTTATCAGGTGCTAAATAACATATGTCACAGAGAGGACAGAATCTTCAGACCAGTCATGATACCACAATCTAAGGGCAGGTGTACATATTATTTCTATACTTTCAGATGGGATGAGCTTGTATTTAACCAGTAGTGTTTATCAACATGCCATAATACACAGTAAAAGCAAGAATGGTCTTTATGCTCATTTGCTTTTTGGAATTAGAGAGGAAAAGATCTTTCGTTGCTTAGTAAAGGTAGTAACAGATACGTTTATAACAGTTTATAACAGTTCATGGAGATGTTTGTTGGTGGTTGACTATCAAATGTAGGACCACAAGCAAGTGAACTGAATCATAATAATAACTCTTGAGTTGTTTTCTAAGAAATGTGTAGAGAAAATGGCAAGGTGTCTGTTGTGCAAGGAATAAAGAAGTGCTATAAAATCAAACCCAGCAATTGAAGGAGAGGCTATCATTCTGCCTTAAGACTGGATCAAGCACTCAGTCATTCGTGACAGATGTCCATCTAATCCATTTGAAAACACTTTCTTTCATGTATACTCCGTAACCATTAAATCTACTCTAGGGCTTAAGCAATGTAAAGGTTTTCCTAAAATCTCTAAAGCTTCCTTGCTGTATTCAGGCATACTACTTCTTCTCCCTACCCACCTCAGAG
The DNA here is from genome assembly GCF_987193195.1 of Phasianus colchicus. Taxonomy (NCBI): domain Eukaryota; kingdom Metazoa; phylum Chordata; class Aves; order Galliformes; family Phasianidae; genus Phasianus; species Phasianus colchicus. The sequence goes on along the minus strand of NC_143438.1, from coordinate 59,139,721 downwards.
ACGAAGAACATATTTTCCTTTTTTTTTTATTTTTCTTTTTTGTTTTATTTGGACCGACATTTTGTATTTTCAAAGCTGTTATAATGTGCTCTTTTCTCTCTTACACCACATTGTCTTCTCTTTTTTAGACTGTTAATTTTTCACAGACTTCTGCACTTTGGTTGCTCTTCTCTCATCTTTCTCCTACTAGTCCAGATTTCTCTCGAAGCACCAAACCTGAAAACTGGATACAGAGCTATAAATGAAGGTATATTACAGAAAGAATTCATAGTTCCTACATCTTACAGAGTTCTATCCTGTTTGCAGTGTGTTTGCCTTTTCTGTGATAATGCACCACTGCTAAATCACAGTCAGCTCAGAAACCTCAGACACTTTTCTAGAGAACCAATCACGGTTAAGGGAATTAATTTAACCCTGCATGTATCTTTTAAACTATTTCTACATTAACATGGTATTCTTCTTTTTTATCTATTGGTTTTATTCTGTTGGGTTTTTTTTCCTCTAATCTATTAAAACAATTCAATCTTTTTTATTGTTGTTTTGTTTTTCCCCTAGTGCTTCCCATCTTGAAAGGTTGAAAAGTGTATTATAATTTACTGGACTGGTTTAATTTATCTGTCTGATGCACAACTTCACGCAAAAGGCATGTGCTGCAAAAAGCATAGAGGCCAGTTGGCTGGGGGGGCTGCTGTCTGCACAGCTGCAGGCTTAAGCCTGGGCCAGTCCAAGGCCACCTGTGTCTGTGCCCTATGTGATGTGCCCTGGACCATGGGTGACCATGAGGTATCATCATGACTTTGAAGGGAAGGAGGAACTTTCATTCAAAATGCTGAACTATTTGTGCTCTGTCTTTTTTTTTGGCTCTTACAGACACATAGATATGCTATAAAGTCAAATCTCCTGAAAGTGTTCAGGCTGTCCCTTGAGATCAGAACTCAAACACGAGGTCTGAAATTCCAGGGCCATACAGACAGCTGGCTTGCCCTCTGACTGCATCCCAAAGTGAATAAGGAGAGAATACTGGCTTATTCCTGAGTTTCATCTCGGCTTGTCTGAGCTGGGACTGTCCTCACAAAAAAGAAATCTCAGCTCATGACCACAAGAGGATAGAAATCAGAGGATGGATGTACCCATTCTGCAAGCACAGGGGAACCCAGCACAAACCAGCATCCCCTCTTCCCCTCACCAAATGGGGCAAGATGCTGGTGAGTAAATAAATATCATTTTTGTCAAAAGCCTTCTGAATTTCACACAGTGGTTGGCAGTACCACAACACCAAAGAATTTGTCACTGCAGTCTGCATTCCTGTCCTCAAGGAAACTCACTGGAGGCTACCTTAAATGCCTCAAATACCAGTTCAGTGCTCAGGCGCCATCTGGAAGCAATGAGTGAGTAGAGGCCAAGGTGCTGATGCACCAAATTAACACGGCACCCAGGTGCTGACATGTTACTTCCAGCTCCCTGTCAGCCTTTGCCTTTCCCCCACGTGGGTTTTGGCAATGAGGACACTACTGTCTCAGGGCTGAGAGCTGCTGCTGTGCTGACACGTTTGCTGGAGCTGGGTGAGAAGTGGTCAAAATTGAAAATATTGTGACAAAAAAAGGACATGTGACCATTTTCATGCCTTAGCAGGACTATTTTTTTGCTTGGTTTTCATGAGTGTTCAACAGTACTGCTAAAAATTGTTCTTGTTTTCCTTTTCTGCAATGTATTCAATTTCTAGTCTTTTTCAGCCTTACTTTTGCCAGTTTTCTTAGCTTTGTTCTCCTTAAAGCATGCATTTTCTTCTTTATTTGTTTTATTTATTCCCTCTTTTTATTTCATTCAAATATCAGGTGTTTTGTTTTGTTTTGTTTTAATATTTTTACTTTCTACTTGTTCATTATATTTTATTCAGTTTTTATTTTTCCACTGGCTTTTCTCTTGTTTCATCTCAGTCTTCCCCTCCTCCTTTCCATCACCATATTTACATTTCTCTTTCAAGCCCCTTTCTATAGCCCTTCTCGCTTAATCCCTGGACACACTCTCCAACCCCCATATCAATCCTTTTTCTACTTATAACCTTTTGTCCTTTTACTGTTTTTCCCTTCCCATGCACATTTTCTCCCCCTTCTCACATCCAGATGTTTTTCCCTCTCTATCTCCAGCTGTGCGAATAAATGACTTTTTTGTTTGTTTCGAGGAAGTTCAGTAAATCTTGAACACATTTTCCAGAAAACCAAAACGGCATAAATGATCAGTTTGGGTGAATGTTTCATGAAACACAAACTGAAAAGTATGGATAAGTTTAATCTTGTAAAATTTGTTAGAAAATAAGTATTGAAGTAAAAATTTGAAAATCTAATGATGGAGAGACAGGAACAAAAACCAAAGCATTTCAGATTTGGTGGGTAGAAGTAGGGGTACAAGAATTGGCATTCCACTTTTTTTTTTTTTTTTGGCAGGAGTAAAGTTTTCGTTTTCCCAAGCAGGGAGCATCAGCTGTACTTTCTTGGGTATCCCAGTCCTTGACTTCCTGGAAGAGCAATTAATGCATATCCCTATTGGATTGAAAATGTAATCTTGGGTTACAAAGCATGGAAGCTTCTTGCTATCAACAGCAATTTCTTGGAAAGGAAGCAAAATGCATTGCTTGCCAATGTTCTCTGGCACTTGAATCCACAGAGGCCAAGTGCTGATCTCAGATGAGACCTGAAAAGAGGGAAACAGCTGCTCCAAGCATCCAGACCGCCCTCAGACACATATTGTGACTTCTGCTGATTTGAGTTGGAGCTACGTTTGTGTACCTGGAAGAAGATTCTGGCCAAGCACAAGCCTGAATGCCATGCTTTTCTGCCCATTGTGCCCAGATTACAATTAGCAAAAAGATTCTGAGGCAGAGGAGGGGAAAACTACCAATGGGAGGATATGCCTAGCACATAAATCCCAGCACATTGAAACACTAATCTGTGACTCCTGCTTTCTTCTTAACCAGCCTCTGCATAGAGTTCACTCAATCCTGAATTTGCTGAACTGTTCAGCTGATGTCTACCCTGAAGTAATGAATTGGCAGGCCTATTTCTAACAGTGATTAATGAAGCTTTTCAGAGGCAACCCATTATTTGATACGAAGTTAAAACAGTGGTTCATCATTAATCACTACAAGACATAGGCTCACAGATTCATAATTCTCAGCAAGCCCATTTCATTAAGGGTTCCACTCTTTCTTTTGTTAACCCAGGGCTCCCCTACCTTCCCACCCTCACGGGTGCCTTTCTGGTGCTCCATTTCTTGCTTTGTTTGAATGAAGTCACACACTCTAGGGGATGTTTTTCCGATTCTGCAGCCTTTCCAAAACTGTTTTACTTTCTTTTAGATTTCAAAAGTTCCTATTCCCATAGAAAAATTTCTCCAATTATCAAATATGAGCCAACATTGGCACCCAGTGGCTGAACAGATTAATCACAGATACATATTCCCTGGAGCCCACCTTTTCTATTCTTCAGGCAGTTCTTCCCCATAGGTACTTTCACTGCTACTACACAGTGTTGCAATTCTTGGCCATCTTGTCATGGCCACTTGGTCATAGCTGTGAACTAGTTAAGGTAGGGAAAGAGAAGGAAAGCCCATATTTTGCCTCTCTCACCCCTCTGTCAGGGCCCATTGAAGACAATCCATTTAAGTCACCCAATGGTGCAAACATCACTGACTTGCATAGGACATGTAGCTCTATTCTGACTCTGACTCCCATGAGGCTGTAGCACCCATACAATGCTGTTCAGCACCCTGCAGACATAGCAGCTCTGGACCTACAGTTTTCACCTGCTAAGACAAGGGCTGCTCCTCAGCTCACAAATCCTGCCCCAATTTCAAGAAACTCATACTGGTGTGACCGGTGGCATCAGGAAAAGTCATATCAAGCAGATGCTTCTTGGGATTGAAATCCCTACGCGCACACAGAAGTTCATTGGCTCACAAAACTGAATACATCTATATATGAAAAGGAAAGAATAAATTTGAGAAATTACATTCCAAGCAAGACAGTACTTAAAAAATCCCTCAAGCACAAATACGTAATTTGGAAAAGTGTATCTTAAATAAAAGTAAAGCTGTGTATGAAGAAAAGCCATGATAATTAATTTACGTTTCATTCTAAGAAAGTTGCTTCTCAGTGAGCACTTTCCATACTGCAACAGTCAGTAAGCTGTGTAGCACTTGGGCAACGAAAGGCACTTCCTAAATACACTTCCTGTGCACATTGAAGAGGGCTGCTGTGATCACGATCAGTTATAGAAAGAAAACAGCTAGCATAAGAGAAACCAGTGTCTGTTCTGCCTGTCTGTGACCTTGTAGCTTTATTGGAGAGCTTTCCTGGTGCTTGTATGAGTCTGAACTCAGAGAACAGTGACCCAGTGTCCCACCAAAAAAAAAAAAAAGGGTCCTCTTGCTGGTTAAGGTCTGAGTAGCAGATCTGGGAGAGCCCTGCAGGAATGCTGGGAATGCACTGGTTACGGCCACTCAGCTGGTGATGTTTTCTGTGAACAACCTCCTGCTGCCTGGGACTCTGTCTGGAACAGAAACGTGTGATGCCAAACGTTTGGGTACAAGTAATGATTTGCACTCAGAATTCAGATGATGGGCTGGTGCCAGTGTTTGGACAGAAGGCACTATGTGTACATAAGCCCGCCTATGAATATGCACATAAGGAAACATTCCTGCTCCTCAGAAGTGCCCAAAACACCATGCTTTTAAACCACCTTTCTTTTAAACCACCAAAAGGATTGTTGAGCACACAGGCTCCGCTCACCTCAGCCCTCTCCTACATGGCTGCTTTCAGGGTGCTGCTGTGCTTGTCTCTGTGCCTCTCCAGCTTGGAGCAGCACTTCAGTAACACCATGGCGCTGCCAGCTGTGGTGATCCCCACACAGCATTGGCAGCCTCTCGCTGGGAAATCAGCCTGCACTCCCAAACACAGAAAGTTCTCAAACTCGCCCATTTTTATTGCTGGTGATTTGGCACAATGGCTGCTAGAGCTGGAAGACAAGGATCTGTGGCTCATCAGTACCCGTATATTTGCTTTGAAGAGGTTCCTCCCTTAATGTTCCAAGCTCTTGCTGAAGGCAGGGGGAAGGTTTCTCTCCCCTCCCCCCTATCCCTTTATTTTCACAGGCCTTGCTCATGAACGGGTTGGAAATGCTCAGTGGGAATATGCGCTCTGTAAACAGTTTCTTCTTCTGCTTGCCTCGGCTGTGCAGCCAGGAATGTGGGATTTATGCAGCCAGGAAAAGTCTATTCAAAAGAGGTCTGTCTATTTAGCACCAGCAGTTAAAATATTCAGCCAGGCCAAAGTGGATTTCTCCGTCCCCTTGGCATTTATGCAATCTACATGAGATAATGAAGGAAAATCAGGCACAATCTGAAGACCACTGCAACCTGGGTTCTCTGTGCTCACCAGCAGAGCTGTCCCTGGGCTCTGCAGCTCTCCTTGGCCACACCACCCAGTGTGTGGCCCTTCTGCAGGACCTTGTACACCCACAGAGAAGTTGGGAAGCCACCAGAAGTTAAAAAGCATCAGCACTCTGACCCTTTGCCACCGCACTTCCAGTTTTGCACTGCGGAGTTACACGGTCCTGATGGAAGCCATCCCATTTTGCCAGTGCAACAGCCACCTCGAAGGCACCAGGGAGCTGGGAAGAGAAAATGAAGACTCTTTGTTATAACAAGCTGTAACGGAGGTAGAGGGAGCAACTCTCCGCCTCCGTGCGGGTCTCTTTCCTTTAGGTGGCAGTATGAGTTTGCAGCTCCCCGCAGCATCAAGACCTGCTGGGGAGCATCCTCTGCCTGAGCGCAACCATCGCCGGGTTAATTTTCCAGAAAATCCTGCACAAGCAATTAAAATGTTAATGTTGTGAGGGAAATGCCTCCGTTGAAGTAAACTCATTCGAGAGTCGGTTGTGCTCGGTGGAAGGGGAACAGTCTATTGATTTTGAACAAGGTCATATCTCATCAGACTTGCCACCTGGATTATTTTTGTTTGCGCTGATCAGCGACCGAGTCCTTGATTTCACAGCGAGTTTGAAATCACCTTAATGAAGCAGAAATTTGAGGGGGGGCGGTTTTCCTATCATCACTTTCCTTTATTACAGAAATTTGCTCCATCCCCTGTTTATCTCTGACCACCTGCTCACCTCCGTGCTTGCTATCCTGGTTTTGCTAAAGCAGCAGTAACTGATGCAAAACTCTCAGTCTTAGGATTTGCCATCCAAATTCACATTGTACACCATGATTTGTACCCCGGACAGCAGTGCTTTCTCTCAGAAGGACAAGGGAAAGGATTTCGAACTAAAAGAGGGGAGATTTTGATTGGATATAGGTAAAAGTTTTTTGCAATAAGAGTGGTGAGGCACTAGAACAGGTTGCTGAGACCTGGTGGATGCCCCATCCTTGGAGATACTCAAGGTCAGGCTGGAGGAGGTTCTGAGCAACCTGATATAGCTGCAGGTGTTTCTGTTCATTGCAGGTGAGTTGGACAAGGTGGCCTTTAAAGGTCCCTTCCAGTTCAGATGATTCTATGGTTCTATGATATGAATGCCTCAAAGTGGAATTCTGCTAAAAGCCAGAAAAATTCGTCTGCTTATGGAGCCTTCAAATGACTTAACAGTAGTTGTGCATTTCACTTTACTGGTGAATATAGAAGGAAGGACTATAATAGAAGGAAAGTTTTCTATCTTGTTATGGCAATCCCTGCTGATTGGGGATGTGGGCTGCCTTGTATGCAGAATAACTAACCCCATTAAGATAAGTTATGCTCAGTGAAAGTGTGCTGGTATTTCATTACAAGCAAAAGACACCTGGGACAGAGAAGCAGAAGCACCTAAAGCCTTATTTCATTTGCAGATTCCTAGTGGTCTCTGCTCAGAGTGTTCAGTCTTTCCTCCCCAAAACAAAGGTCATACAAATGCTCTCTTTTCATGATTGTGGTCACAATGGAAAGCAGGGGAAGAATAAGGAGAAAAAGTGTATGTTCTTTTTTGTCATATCTAAAATAGATGATGATTTTTCCAATATAGGCTACGATTCTCCAACCCAAATGTTAGGATATTTGCATGCTTAATTCACATGTCTAATTGCCGTAATTGCACATGCTCATTGGGCAATTATGTGTGCAAATGCTGAGTTGGGCACATAACTAGGCATAGTGTTTGCAGTGTGATCTGGTTCAGCACTTGTGGAAAATTTGTGAACAAATTAGACATGCAACTGGATGCACATTTCATATGCTGAGGTTCTAATCCTACCCTAAGAAGTTGGGCAGGACCTGGCACCATGCAGAATGCAATTTAAATGAACGAGAAGAAAGTGCTGCCCTTGTGAGTTCCACTGCAAGAACAAGCTCTTCAGCCAGAGCAGATCAGACCTCAGCTGTCCATCACATTACCCAGCGATTCACACCCTTCTTTAAGGCTGAGCTAGAATACTGGGAAGCAAAACAAATTTAACATTCATCTGGAAAAAAACCAACCACCAACAACAATCATGAAGCTCTAATTTTATAATCTGACTGCTGAGGACATGTAGATACAGAGCCTCCCTGTCAGGAGGGAGACAAAGCCAGCCTGTCTCTTCCTATGTTCCCACAGAAGACACAACAGTGAGTAACCCAAGTAGCTCAGTGTTAGCAATAAAGGATACTAGCACGGCTTATAACCAGCACAGCTGATTTGAGTTAGAGCCCGCGTGTGGGAGCACGGCTACAAGAAAGCCCAACTTTTATGGTTTAATGCCTGTAATTTCTCTCTCTTGCTGAAGATATATGTTCTTTTAATAAAAAGTACGGAGGAAAATACCCCAAAAGTAAGAATTCAAGGTGCAGAAAGATTGAGTTATGGTTTGTTTAACCCTTTGATTTTACCTTTTCCAAGCTAGTTTGCAAACTCTCTTGCTCTGGATTTATGACAAGCAGGATTAAAAGGACTGTCTATAGATTAACGCTGACATTTCCTTTGTGCATTAATCTTATGAATCTCATTTACCCTACATTTCTGCTGAATGACAAAAAAAATGATGATTTTTTTTATTACTGAACAGATTATAATGAGGTACATTTTTACAACTATTAAAAAAAAAAAAAAATGGGATTCAGAGCTGTCTTGTTTACCAAATGGTGCCTTTAAAGATGAAAATGTGGGTTCCCTGTGACAGGCAGCCTTTTGGAGGACAATGAGGTACAGCTCCATTCTGCAAACTCTCAAAAGCAGAATTCAAGGGATTGGGAACACTGTGGCAGCTATGACAACACTGCAGTAAAGTTCTTCTCCTTAGGGTGTAGTTTCATAATAGAGGCTTTGGTGAAAAGATGATCTTAAGGAGTTGGGCCTGCAGAACTCCTGCCAACTCCAGCTCATGATCTTTCCCACAAGAAAGAGAATTACTAATCCAGGAGAGACCAGCAAAGAAAGGTCATGGCACGAAAGATCTGTGGTGTAGAGATAGAAACAAAAACAGAGAAACCGAAGGAAAGTAAAGCTGTTGAAGTCCTGTTTTCACCACATGCAATATTTCTGCCCATGAAAACATCAGTAGTTTAGTTTCAGTCAATTCAGTCAGTTGCACCTTGTCAATAAAGGAGAGGAGAGGAGAGGAGAGGAGAGGAGAGGAGAGGAGAGGAGAGGAGAGGAGAGGAGAGGAGAGGAGAGGAGAGGAGAGGAGAGGAGAGGAGAGGAGAGGAGAGGAGAGGAGAGGAGAGGAGAGGCGACACCAAAAGAGCCAATACAATTATGTCCTCTTCATCCAGAGCTAAGCAGACCCTTCTGGTTTATTTGGTTCTGCCGTACCTTTCACTGGGTGCAGTTACTCTGGCATTACCTGGAGACGACTTGGAACCTCCCTATGATCAAAGATTTAAGAAAGCATGAAAAAATATACGCAAAAATCATAACTGATCATTAAAACGAAAGAAGAAAGGACAGAAGGAAGGAGGGAGGAAAGGAAGAAAATATATCAGCATTAATAGTACATGTGCCTATGGTGCTACCAAACACTGACATTAAGGTTCCTTGGTTTATTAATATAAAATCCTCAATTTATAAAAATCCTAAACCACACAGAACAGATAGAAGTCGATATGATAGAGTAAATAAAATTTAGCAGGAGAAAAAAAAAAAAAATCCACACCGGAGTGAAAATTCAGGGGCTAAATACCCCATCCTGCTTTATAGCACACACAGCAGAGTGAGCCTAGGAAATATTCCTTAGGCTATAAAATTACACAAAGGACTAGAGTGTCCCATTTTTCTTTTTAATTTAGAGAAAATAGCCAGAGCTATTGAAGAGAGGGAATTGACCTCTTTGGGTCTCTCACTTTCTCAGAGAGGTTTCTGGTCAATCAAGCCTGCATGTTGTTCCTGGAAGAATGACCACAGCCAAAAAGCTTTCTGGCCTCTACCCTGAAACTCATTGCTTATATTTTCATTACCCCACAGTATGTCAGAACTGTCTGCAGCTTTTGTCAATGGCAAAAGGTCAGAAGTCTGCCAAACTTAAATATTGTCATATATTCTCCCATAAATTAGACAAAGAAATTTCAGAATCCATATCCTTGAGTGATGGCAAATGTCATCTCCACCTTTCTGCTTCTTTTCAAGGGGTTACATGCAGTTTGGCCTGTGAGGCTTTATAATCTATCCATTTTAAAAACAATTAAAATAATATAACACTGATTTATTTTTAAACATGACAGTATGCAGGAGTGCTGTGAATGGACTGAAGAGCATCTTTCCCTATAACAAGATGTATAATACCCAACACTAGAGGCCAGAACCTCCAGGTCAAAGGTTTTTCCCCACTTTCTTTTCCCCTTCAGCAGCAGGCACCAGGATGGGAACAAACAATGGATTTCTGCTTGGGAGCAAAGAAAAACTGCAGAGCCAACTGCTGTGCCCAGGATGCTCAGAGAGGCAGCAAAGCCCAGCCAAAGCCAGGCTGAGCTGGGAGGCATCTCCCAGTGCCGGCTGAGCTTTAGGTTGTAAATCATTCAGTTTCTAGTCTTGGTATGGATTCTTTTCCTTTGCTTTTTTTTTTTTTTTTCTCTTTCATTTTTTCACTCTTTTCTCCCTCTGGGCAAGACAAGCTCCCGTGTGATATTGGAAGAGTCCAATAAGAGAAAAGCCTCCCTCCAAATCAGCTGGGATCCTCATTGCGCAGAGGGCTGCACTTAGCTTCAGCTCTCAGAGCAACGAGGGTACTTCAGAGCCAGGGCTGTGCCTGGTGGGGGGAGGTAATTATAGGCAAGGAAATATGGGGGGGGCCACGCACAATGCAGGGCCTGATCTTGAGAAGTGCTGAACACTTGTGAGGCACCGAACACCTTCAGCACTCAATGACAGGAGTTAAGAGCATCCAGCCCTTCATGAGAGTTGCTAAGCACCCCAGAGAATCAGACCTATACACTACTGCTTGGCAGATCTCAATGATGAGATGCGAGGTTCGTGTTTGTTTTTCACGTGTGGTTGGAGCCTCGGATACAGCAAGACCCCTTTAGAATCTAATTAAGATAAATCACGAAGAAATATACAAAGATGCATAATTTACCCACTCTTCGACTGATTTAAGTATATTCCCACAGGGAATTACACCCATTTAACTAAAATCAAGTTAGAAATCAATTTAGTTACATTAGTGCATTTTCGGTATGGAATAGCCCTTAATTTAAATGAGAATAAAGACCCACTGTGGGCCAATTGATTCTGTTAGGTTAAAGGAAAGCTTTTATTCTCAAAACAGCTACAAACCAAATCAGATTCCCATGTTATATAAGGAAAATTTGGGGATATGTATCTTATTTCACACAGTTCTGAAGACATTCATTCTTCCTATGAATTCAGGTATTCCTACACAGATATATCCAGATCATCACATCTTAGAAAACCCTAAAAGAGAGAGCAGTTTCTCTTTTAAGAACCACAAGAGCTCATTTTCAGTAGCCAGATAGATCAGTCTCATAAAGGTCCTTCCAATTTAACATATAAATACGATATAAACAGGAGAAAGGAAAAGGAGAAGATCCTCAGAAACCACCTAGATGTGTGCCTGAGCATCCTGCTTTGGGTATCCCTGCTTGAGGAGAGGTTGGACCAGATGGATCCAGAGGTCCTTCCAGTCTGTGATCCTGTGAAATATCTGCCCTCCAGGGTACACATGGGGTAAGTGCCTACACAAGGAGGGGAAAAAAAATCAGGATAAGAAGCTCTATTTCTGGCAGAGAGGAGAAAAGCTTGTGCAGCACACTGTGTCCCCAGAGAGAGGATTTAAACGTCCCTTCATCTTCCCTAACTGGCTTATTTTCCCCCAGATCACGAACCTGGAGATGGAATCTGGGGGAACAGGTTGGTCCCAGGGTCTGAAATGGCTAGACCTATTTGCTGTTGTGAGCACCCAAGGGAGCTCCCACAGCTGTTGTGCCCCATGGTCATTTCCATTTGACCCTACTGACTGACCACAACTATATGATAGAGGAAGGCTGAGGCAAAGGAGGAGAAGGAGAAGAAAGTACAGGTTGGGTTCCAGTGAAGGTGGTCTGCTCATCCCAGTTACCCCAGTTACCAGAGTCAGGGTAAGTTTAGGTTGGATATCAGGAAACACTTCTTTAGAGAAGGGTTGTTAAGCACTGGAATAGTCTCCCCAAGGAGGTGGTTGAGTCACCATCCCTGGATGTGTTTAAAAAACGTTTGGATGTGGTGCTCAGGGCATGATTTAGTGGAGGCTGTTAAGAGTTAGCGTAGTATGGTTAGGTTGTGATTGGACTCGATGATCTTTAAGGTCTTTTCCAACCTGAGTGATTCTATGATTTTCATTGCTGCCATCCTTAGACTTCTCATAGCTGCCTGCTCTCATTGCCCCTGCTCCCGAGCTCATGACCTTCAAACGGTCCTAGAAGCAATGTTATGAAAGATACATGAAAGAAGACTCTAGGTGGCACTTCAGGCTACACAAATATGACCCCATCTATCAAGACACACAGCATTTAAATCATAAGTTTAATCAGGTAATTTTTAAGCAATCAGAGTGATCAGCAAAAGTACATTAGCGATGTGTAGTCTCTGAAGCAATTCCCAGTATACCTTTCCTGCGCACCCAGACCTATAGGTCAGTTCCACTTCACTGGCAGAAATCAAGAGAAATCTCGCTAAAGAAAATGAAACCACTCACTGGAATAAATCAGAAACAGATCCACGGAGCTCTTGCAATAGTGAGAGTTTGGCATCTAATCAAAAGAAAGAAGCCTAAATCTGTGTGTTGTACCTAAGATACTAAAGATACTATAGCAAAAAAAAAGGAGAAAAAAAAAACAGGAAAAACATCAAAATGCTGCTCCCTTGCAATACCTGCAGAAGGGATACATATGGGTGTATGTCTTTGTTCCGTAATAACTTCCATATTGTCCTTTTTATATAGGTTTCTCACAACTGCAGAACCAGGCACATGTGCTTACTTGACTGTTTATTGGGAATTAGGCAACAGATCAGCAGTCATGCACATTCCTACACAGTTTTTGGAGTCAGATCCTAAATGCAGATGCACTTCTTAGTAGACAACTGAAGGTGCTGTTCCACTCTACAACTATTTAATGGCAAAGCTGCTGAAAAAGGACCCTGCCTCTTCTCACCCACACCTATTTGTTACTTTGTCTTCTCCCTCCCATTTATCACTCCTAAGTGTGCTGATACCCTTTAAACTAAATTAGTGGAATGGTCAGTATTTGCAACAACAGAAAAACCTCACTGATCTGTTTTAGACACCAGGAACAGCTGCCTTAACAACAGAGTGAGAGGACAGCCAACTGCAGCAGGGAAAGGAGAGAGGGAATGCCCTGAAATGGACAACAACCTCTTCAAACTAATTTTTTTTTCCTACAGAAATGCTAATGGAAACCAGCAGCCATCTGTCTATGCTATCTAATGGGATCAAAATCTTGCCTGCTTCTTCCTAGAGCCTTATGACTGGCTCTGCATCCCGTTGGTTCATAGTTTTTGTCTGTCTCAGAGGCTGACTGTAAGAAGGCAGGGGATTCAGTGCATGTAAAAGATTCAGGTTCCCAATGCATGGGGTCCTCCCTTCCACCCCAGCACACCTGCAACCCCTCAAATGCAACATGGCCCTCACACTGATGTCCTTCCTGTGAATCACAGGATGCTTCATGTAAGGCCACAGGGGAGGTTCATTCCATGGCCCTTTCCCCTCTGGGTTTCTCTAGAAAGCAGCAAAGCTGTGCCAGCTGCTCAGGGAGGTTTGTAACACCTTCTCTCCCTGTGCTGAAATGACCCGACTCCTTTCCCATCGGCTGATGAATAGGCAGCAGTCAGTTGGCAGCTGCAGGGGACTGAGAAGCCTTGTGAAGGCTGAAAAGTAACAACAATAAAGAAGATGAATCCTGGCCAACTTGTTGAGGATTTATAAAATGAGGTCAAGTTTTGACAAACATTCTTTTATTTCGCAGAGAAACTGGTGGACTCTGTTTAGAGTGGTTCCCATACAAACTTCCCTCCAGATTCTACCAGGGAAAGGCAGCTTCATCTAACCAAGTTGGCACTGCCAGGCACAGGTTAGATGTTCCCAGGTAGGCGAAAGTTGTGAGTACAGAGGATAGAGTCACATTGAAAGGGATGCTGTATTCATGTGTTGGGTTTTTGTTTTTTTTTTTGTTGGATTTTATCACTCTGTCTTACTCTGTTTGCCGTGACTACAAAGGTATTCAATAGTCACAGACTTAGTCAGTTCACCCTTCAGCAAGGAGGACATCAATCAGATCTGCCATCCCAACCTCAGCCTTTGTTGCAAGAGCACAGAAACATTTCACAATTATTCTAGTATTCATTACCCTTGGTTTATTATCCTCACACTATTTACCCACAGTTTACCCTAGAGAGGAAGAGAAGACATATACCAACCACTGAGCAAAATCATGAACGGGCTTCATGACAGCTTCCAAAGGTGTGTGTGCTCTGAGTTCTCAGCAAAAGTCTGACAGGTTGCTACTGAGTAACACTGGTGCATAGCCTAGCTGAGGTTCTGAAGGCAGGGTGCATGGACCTGGTACTTTTTCATAGAGTTCTGGGTCTGCTGGACAGGTCTCCTCCAGCGACTGGGAGCCTGAGGGGATGTGGTGTCACAGGTATCATTCTGCTCACCCAGGGAGCAGGACAGCTAGGGTACATGGACAGTGTGAGACAGACATAAGATACGAGAGATATGAATCTGATATGTCAGACTGGGTCCTGCTTAACCACGGAGGCATGGTGCAACACCCTCTGATGATCTCTTGTTACATTCAGCCCCTTGCTCCTGCTCAGATACAGCTCTTTGGCTGAACTTTTTATTCCTGCCATCTCTGTGAGCATCAGTGATAAACTCAAATGTCTTCTTTTTTATGCTTGCTTTTATATATATACATATATATATGGGTTTCATGTCCTCCAGGCCATCTCTGGACAGTTGTGTTGTAATGAGGAATGCAATAAATGTCAGTTTGTCTCAGAAGACACTCAGCAGTGGTTTAGGTTCACCATCAGCAAACAGTATTATCTTCAGTGCCATAATCAGCCTGAAAGGAGGAATAGGTTCCTGAGACCTTTGGCATTTCGAGTGAAGTAAAGTTATACAATTAAACGTCAGTTCGGAAATATCCATAACTTACCAACAGGGGAGAGCAGTTAAGAGCATTACCAGCTGTCAGCACCTGGGAAACTAAATTGAATGGCCAGAGCACTGAGATATGAAAACTAAAGAGAAAAATCACATGTGCCTACTTTCTTTACTGCTGCAATGTCATAGGTCGTATGTTGTGCTAACCTATAAGGAATAATAGGAACTTGGAGATAAAATATAGCTCCAAATGTGAACCAGGGCATAACACAGAAGAAGTTAAGCAAGGACAAACAGATTACTAGTGCTCTGAAGTATAAAATCACTGTCTCAGAAACCACTCTTTCTGCTCCTAGCAGCTTCATAAGCTAAACCAGCTGTTGCAAATAATGCTGTTAGATTTTTCAAAGACATCTGTTTCTTAGACTGTAAATAGAAATACAATTTCTTGAAAATAAAAATACTCTTTCATGTAAATTTGCTGTTAAAAAAAATTGTCGTTATATGCAGTGACAGCCTTTCAGGGAATCAGTTTGTAATCCCCAGTGTGTGATGCTTGTATGATATACTGAAAACCTTGCTATCAATCTTACAAATTTAGCACTCTTAAAGGATTTGTGCAACATATTGCAAAGTATAAAATAAAGAAATAAAAACTAAAAAGTTTTGTTAGACTTCTAGGCCTACGAGATCTTACAGCCCAGGCCTGTTGAAGTGGGGAGAAGCAGGAAAAGAGGCCAGGTTCCACCTGTGTGAGGAAGAAGAGCTTGCTGAGGCACCTCTTAGATGAGATGCTGAAGATCTATGAACATGCACTGTTCATGCTTCCATGCACTGCAGCATCTTGTGTTTTCCATACAGAAGCAGATGTGGGATATCTATTACAGTATGTACAGGGGAGATGAGCCATCATCATGTGCCATGGGGTAGGCTTGGGGTCAGTGCAGGTCACAGCTGCTTGATGTCCCACAGTGAGAGGAACCAGCAGAGTGCATGAGGAGTTTGGGAAGGAAGCAGGCAGAGAGGAAATGGCTGGTGGGAACCTGAGTCATGTCTAGTGTGGCATGAATCATAGAATCGTTAAGGTTACGAAAGACCTCTGTGATCATTCAGTCCAACAGCTCCCACATCTGTGACCACTCTGGACCAGGTCACTGAGTGCAACATCTGCCCGCTTCTTAAACTGCTCCAGGGATAGTGCTCCACTACCTCCCTGGGCAGCCTGTTCCAATGCCTCATACCCTTTCTGAGGAGAAATTGTTCCTAATATCCAACCTGAACTTCCCCTGGTGCAACATAAAGCCATTACCTCTCATCCTATTGCTGTTACCTGGGAGAAGAGGCCAGCCTCTACCTTGCTACAGCCTCTTTTCAAGATGTTGTAGAGAGCGATTAAGGTCTCCTCCCCTGAGCCTCCTCCTCTCCAGAATGATCAATCTGAGTTCCCTCAGTTGCTCCCCGTAAGACTTGTGTTCCAGACCCCTTCACAGCTTCATTGCTCTTCTCTGGACACACTCCAGGGCCTCAGTGTCTTTCTTGTAGTGAGAGGCCAAAACTGAACACAGTACTTGAGGTTCAGCCTCACCACAGCTAAGTACAGAGGAACCATCACCTACCCAGTCCTTCTGGCTGCACTATTTCTGACACAAACCAAGATGCCATTGGCCTTCTTGGCCAATGTATCTATGTGAACAGCCATTCCCATTACAGACCAAGCACACGTGTGACCTGAAAGGAGAGCGATGGCACTGACATGTACCAGCAGCTACCAGCCTGCTTAATGAGACCCCAGAGTCTGCCTTTATGGTGACTGCACACCACCTGTGGCACTGCAAAAGTGCCTCTGCTGAAGAACTTGCATCACATTGTGTCAACAAATCTCATTCTACAAACACAGAAATGGCAGAATGGTGGTGATTCTGAGCAGTATGTTGTGATCCAGTCTGTCAGAGCACCATAAATGGCCAGGGAGGAAAGGGAGGATAGCACAGGAAATACACAGCTGTCATAAAAGGAAGGAAACAGAAGAGAAGCCTGGACCCAAATCTGGGTCCTGCGGGATTCTTGGCCTCCATTCAGCATGGAATATTAGAAACCAATATTGGGGTGGAGCAGCGGTGACTGCGGCAGTGACTCATTCATCACGCTGTGGAAACCAGCCACTGAGACAGCTGGCACAGCGCCGTGCTGCACGCACAGCCCCCAGAGCTCGCCTGGTCACATCAGCAGCTGGCACATTTCCTGCTGCAGAACATTGACGATTAACAAAAAATGAAAGTAATTTAGTGCGGATACCTGAGCCCTATCCCAGATAAAAGCAATTTCTGCATGATAGGAATGGAATCAGATTCGTCTTGACATGGCTTTTGATCCTGAAAATGCCCATAGCACCATGGAGATTCCCAGGAAAAGAAAGTCCAGATGGAAAGAGATTAGGAATTGCTCCTTGGGTTGGTTAAAATCACAGCTGACCTTATTATTCAGTGCTCACGCATAAGCAGAGAGAACTCCAAGACAGGGCGACATTCAGGCTTTCTTCTTCCCTCTGCATATACTGCAGTTGCCTATACATGATTCTGGTCATGTGCTGCGTTCTCACAGTTCCCACACAATTACACCGTTGTGCTCCCTACTCAGAGATGAGGAAGCTGTTTATCCCAACATTCCATTTGTCACATTAATTTCAGATGATGATAATGCCCAGTTGCAAGTAGCACATTTTATATCAGCAAATATTGCAGCAGCTCTTCCCCAGATGGGGAAATGAAGACTTGGAGGGGTAAGAAGCCTTTCTCTTGGCCACCTAGTGAGCCACTGATCTCCCAAGTTCCAGTGAAAACTAAACACCACTGTTTGTCTTTGCTTATAGATTTAGCTCACCAGTATATCCTTCTGAAGTCCATGCATGAGAACCGTAACAAAAAAAAACCCTGCACATAAAATGATTCGACACTTGGTTGGGGAAAAAGAGCCAGGGAACAGTTTGTGCTTTGGTACCATAGTTGATCACTCAAAAGCCTGTATGCTTTTAGCATTTGGCTGATCAAATTTCAACAGATCGATCGTAGCACTGTATCTAACCTGTCTATAAAATTCCACAGAATTTTGTGTCTGATGGAGAGGCCCATTCCTCATCATCTTCCCCAAAGCAGTCTGACTTGTGCAGCTTGCCTTCACATGCCTCACAGGGAACAGCTGTACCTGAACTGCATCTCTGAATACTGCCATAGGAGGTCTCTCATGTGTCAGTTGTGATGGACCACATCCTTTGTGCACATCTTTTTTTTTCCTCTCCTTTCCTCTGTTCCACTGCTGCTAGTCACAGACAATGGTATAGAGATGCATCTTGATGTTGAGTCTTATAGAGGTTAGTAATAGAGTAAAAGATTTCTTTCAGAGTTCAAGGCTCACTTGCTGCATAATTTGTTTGCTTCTTGAACCTCCTTCAAGCCACAGTTGGGAATTTTAATGGCTTTCCCAGCTGCTGGTTTGTGACTAGGGAAGATCCAATGTGGCCAAAGGCCTTGTATGACTGAGCTTCCCCCCTTCCTCAGGTAGAATGAAAAAAACTTCCTGAAAGTAAACAGGATTTTGGACTTGAAACTACACAGCTGCTGAGATGAACAGTTGTTTAATTCTGGTGGCACCCAGTAGCTCAGCAGGTTGTCCACACTAGCTGTACCAGAAATGCTAGTAGGGCTGCAGTGAAAATCCCTTCTGATTTTGCTCCAGACCCACGTAAAAGCAATGCATTCTCACGACCTCATAGCATCAGTTCTAACACCTTCATGCTGTGCATCTGCAGGCCAGCTCAGACATGAGGCTACATGTCACAGCTCCTGCATTCACACCAATGTCACCATGCTCTGAACCTCCCAGGTTGGATGCTGCAGTCAGCTGCAATATTGTTTTTATTGTGGATAGGACCGTTACTAATATTTTACTATGAATTTATTTTCTTGACTCTTCACAGCAAACAAATGAGACTGTGATCTATGACTGTTTCCATTTTGGTGTCCTGCATCTATACTGCAGAATGCCATCATCCACACCTCTGATCTCTGAGTCCCATTAGTACATCTTGTTGGCAGCAGAAGTGTTCTTCCACTGCAGGTTTGATCCAAAACAGCATACCCAACCATCTGTAGCTACCTGCTGCTGTACAAGATGTAGTGAGGTGGGTGCTTTCTTTATCCAATACCATTTGCCAATATTTATTTTTGGCACCAAGCACTGCAGCTATTTTTACTTCTGCCAAGTCAGGTAACATGTCTTTCACTGCAGGCACTTGGTAAAGTGTACTTTGTTGTACTTTGATAAGGCTTATATGAATAAAGCATTTGCCCATGTTGAGGCAAGCTCTCAGCTCAAGTAAATGTCCAGGGATGCTGTGACCATAGCTCTGGTACCACATCTTCCCATTCACTTTGTTGGCTGTTTCTTCTCTTTTACTCTTGGTGCAGTGGTTACGCAGCGAGGCAGGTGCCATCTTGGCAGAATCACTATCTGTATTTCAAGGTGAAATATGCCTGGAAGATATCCCAGTCCTCTGAAAATGTCTTGATAACCTTTCACCATCTTAGCTACAGAAGCAACAGTGGGTGATGTTTGCTCTGAATCTTCACACTCCAGTTTTTCTGCTTTGCTTCTGCGGGTCTCACCACAACTATTACATCTGGCTTCCAACACAGGTTACTTTCTAGTCATGAATTTTTCCACCTGATTTCTTCCTCTGGGGATTTTATTTCTTCCATTTCTACGTTTTCTTGTGCAAATGTCATTGTTTCTCCCTTTTTTCACCGTTTTTTCACACCAAAATCCAAGCTGGAGCATAGACAGACTCTTATCTATTCTCTGTTTGGATGTAGATTTCTTTGCACTTGTTTTCTACATAGCCAGATCTCAACCAAAACAGGATGGGTTCTACAAGAAGCCTCTCTGAAGTTACTGGGTCTGCCCAAGTCTCAATTCTGCGCCTCAATTTTCCTGTTCAAAGAAAGGGAAGAACTGTTAACTTTCCTTAAAAAAAAAAAAAAAAAGGAACACACACTTTGTGTATGTCAGGGAATTAGCAAACTCAGCAGTGGAAAGGGATCAATAGAACAGACTGTAATGATGAAAGAGCCAAACTAAATGTCTCTTCATTCAAATGTCTCATGTGCAGCCAAGGCTGGAGGTTGGCAGAAACCAAGGAGAAAAATCTCCTCCCCATAAAAAGTACAAAGCAATCAAACCATTTGCATTTTATCAATAAGAAGTACAATTAAGTAATAGGGAAACAGGTCCATTTCCTGTACTCTAAGTCTTGCCTCCTCCCTTTCCTAATGAGCATCTAATAACCCAGTCAAAATGTTTTTCCCACAGCTTGGTAGTTATCTAAAACTTCTTTATATTATATGGAGGCTGTCCTTCAAGCTCTGCTGTACTGTATGTGGTTAGGGTGTCATGCTAAGTTTGTGAGTCTCTTTGTTCATGGTGGCAACAACATAGACACTGAGCCCAAGGGCCTGGACTGGACTTCATCTGGGGTGATGGGCAACTGCTTTCCCTGACTTGCATATCATGCTGTCCTTTCACAGACTTACTCTAAAGTACATGCAGATTCCTCTTCAGCAAGCTACTTAAGTACTTCCCAGCTGTGTTTAAGTGTTGGGTTTTTTTTGTTTTGTTTTTAAATTATGATATGGGATATTAAAAACTAACTATACAGAAAGGAACATAATCCTAAACATATTTAGTACTCTCAAGAGATTTCGATGTACAATGTCAACTTTTGGCTTTGCAAAGGTACGTGTTTCTATTGAAAACTCTTCAAAAATGATCCTGTTTACAGGAGTCAAACACATTCATCTCAGCCTCAGCCCTCTATGTGAAGAGATACTGGACCACAGGGCAACCTTTTACACTTACAGATCAACCAGACCTTGGCTTTAGTACGCTCACAAGCAGATGTGGTTCAATATGTGTCGTGAAGGCTTTCTAAAAACAGTTGTGGATCTTTGGCCAGATCCAAGGAGTACAAATCATGGATCAAAGCCATTCTCCAGGATAGAAAGAGCACTTCAAGTCTAAAGAATATCTAGGAAATGTATACCAAGAAAGTCAAAGGGGCTTCAGTAATATATTCCTTAGATTTTTTCATTAAGGTCTTATAAAACACTTCTTCATAAAGTGTTTTTTTTAATAGTCTAAGGCTTCTTCAGACTTGAATAAAAGAGGTATCAAGAACCAAAACAAGAGGTAGAGGTGTTGTAAGGAATGTGTGTTTCACCTTTCAGACAGGAGATCCTTGCTCTTACCACAGAACAAGATAAAACTGGTTTAATCAGAGTGTAAACACCGGACTCAAAAGCAGATCTCGTGTGCCTAGAAAGAGGGTAACAGACCAAGTACACCCAATTATAGCATTTGTAAGAATGCAGTCTATTTTAGATGATAAAAGTCAGATAGTGGCCTAGGGCACAGTTCTTCTGGAACTGTATACGTGCTCATCCTTGAGTTCAAACTTACAGGTGGAATGAGATGTTTGCTTCTACAAAATGAATGAAGTTCAGGCCAGAACTAGCCCTCACAGTCTGTCCAATATCAAATTTTTTTACCATTTTGAAATGCTCAATATTGGGATTACTTTCTCTCTATTGAGTCTGTAAGACGATAGTGTTTGTTTCTTTCATTCCATATGTGTTTGGCTTCAGCCGTTATATTTAGTAATTAACATTTTCAGTTAAGTTCTTCTAAAGTCTTCTAAAGTTCCTTACAATACTTTGGATTTTTTTTTTTTGAACTGATTCCTTGAAGGCTGACAGATACAACCCCATGTCTGGGGTCAACACAAGCTACCAAGCCTGCTTCAAGAAGAATACACTTGCAGCATTTCATTAGCAGGATAGAGCAGAAGAAGAGCAAAAATGAAGTGCAGACATTTGCAATAATACACACACAAAGGACAATCAAGTTTATAGTTACACCTATCATAATATTTCTCAAGATCTCAATAAACTCCTTCTCTACCATTCTCAGAAATGACTTCTATCACAGCTTCTTCCTTTAGAAGCTTTATGTGTGATAGCACATTTCCAGGACAAAGCCTTTGGCCCCAGCTGTCCAGGCATCTGCACAAGTGCAATGGTCACAAGCAACTCACAGGGATTACTCACGTATTAGAGATTATACGTAGCTATAGATTTATGCAACCTTTTTTCCGGGTCTCAGTCATTTTATTTAGGACATCTGGACTTACAACTCTGATGTTTGGACAACAGGAAACTATTTCCTCCTAAAGAAATGTATACTAATGATAGATATTGTACCTCTCATCTTCTTGGGAGAGTAGAATCTATCTTCCTCAAATACAAATATTCTTTACATTAATCAGGTTAACTTCATAGAAAAGATTGTGTTGTCCCATAAATTGTATAAGTTATGTATAAGGAAAACACAGATAGACAAGGAAATAGTGCTCCCACCAGTGCTGTCAGTGGAAATTATTCTCTTTACCCCTTGTCCAGTTTTGGATTGAGTTTCTAATCCCTTTAACAGGCTTTCCCAAATCCTGAGTAGTTTAAACTATTATTTAATATCTTCTTTGCCAGAATGATTTTCTGTCTATGTCTGCGTCTCTGTATGTACATTATATTATGTATGCACATACACATAATATTATTATTCCCTTAGTAGCAATTAAGCAGTATAATCCACCACAAAGATATTTATAACAATTTAAACTACCTTGAACCAAGGAGTTTAGAGGATTAGAAATGAGATTTAAGCAGTTGCTGGGGGGATAAATTTTACAGTTCTTGTGCACTGCAGCCCCATTTGACTTCAAGGCCAGAGAAGAGAAGGTTTGGAAGCAAAGAAGGAAACGAATTAAAAGTTGACTCCAATCGAAAAACCTGTATAGTTTGCAGAAATCTTTTAACTTCTACATTTAGAGGACAGTGAAGAACTGGCTGCTTAGATGAGTTTGCCCAGTTTCCCAGTGTGCCCTATGAAGATAGCCACCAGCCAGTATGAAATCCCGCGTGGTCTCCAGCCACCATATGCTAGCAGAGCCAACAGGCAGAGCCAAGCCTTCTGGCTTACACCAAGGCAGTGCTGGCTCCAGAGACACGGGCAGGGGCTGAGGCAGGGGACATAAACTTGCACTGAAACTGCCAAAGGAAATGAGAAGAGTGTCCCAAGATAAGAACACATCTATGCTGAAAAAGCAGAGTACAGTTGCTCAATATTTCTGATGCCTGCATAGCAAACCAACACACCAGCATTTCTTCATGTTTAAGGGCACACCCTCTTATATATTTATATCAACACATATATTCTTTTCACTCTTGCACTCCTCAGCTGAAGTAGCATTTGGCTGGAAGTATCTCTGAAATAAAACTAACCCAGCATATTTATCTCTTGCACAATGCCTGGAGACTTTTCCTCCAGTCTATCTCGCCAATGAAACAAGAGCAGAACTGTATCTGTAACTGCCCTTTTGCTGCGTGCAACACCTGGGATAGTTCTTGCTTCCTTCATCCTTTCTGACAGTTAAAAACTAACATTAAAAACCAAAATATATAGAAAAAAAAAATGTTTCCATCTGGTGACCTAAGTGCACCTCCCACATAATTCCCCAGTAAATTCCTTCTATCATTCCCAGTGTTGTTTCTTCATTTTTTTCTTCAAAATCATTTGTACACAAAAACACACCAGTCCTGTCACACCCTGGGTGTCAGCTTGTTATCCACTCTGGAAGAGAGCAGAAGAATCAGAGTAGGAAATGAAGTTATCTAGAAGGAGAGGACTTTCTAAGCAGTCAGTCCCACAAGGGTGACTCTGCCCTGAGGCCTGGGAGGAGCTGCCCACCAGCAGTGATGCTCTTGCTTCCTTTCTGGCGCAGGGCCTGGCAAACTTAGGAGCAGGGAAAATACACCTTCTGTATGGTTATTTTGTTTGCTAAGGCGCTAAGCATGAAGGAACTCCTTTCTGAGTGCATGTTTACTCGTTTTACTAAGAAATATTTTCTAAAATATCTGTTTCTTTCTTGAAAGAAGATAGAAACAAAATGGGCATGGAGGGCATAAGGATGGGGACACCAAGCACAAGGGAGCACTGCAATGGGCATGCCACTTTGCTCAATAACCTAACCTATTTGTCTAGAAGAGTTCAATGTCACATTTGTTGGGCTTTTTCTCTTTTTCTCTCTCCTTCTTGAGAAAGGTTTCCAAATACATTTAGAATACAAAAAGTACCTGCAGCAGTGCTGTGGGGCAGTGAGCTGCCATGTTCTTGTGCTAGATGGAGAAACAACCTTTGGATACAGCAATGGATTTCATATTGAAAGTGCTCAAAATGTTATTGCATTTAATGCGTAGTGGGGACGGAAATTACAAAAATGATGATAAATAGCTGCCCGTAGCCCATCTATAAATTTCACCTGCCGACATGGTTTAGTGGGCAGACGCTAATACCACCCCAGGGAGGAAGAAGGAAACCAGTGCTGGGACAGGAAGGGGTTAGGCAAGATTTAAGTGAGTGCTCAGGAAGCAATAAAGGTTGTGGAGATTTAGCTAGAGTCTGGTGAGCATTTGATTGAATCCTTGGTTAGAGAACAAACTTGACAACATTATCTGTTTTTGTTGTAGGAACAACTGTTCACTTGTCTAAATCCTGCCCTCAGCACTGATATATATCAGCCTTCAATTTACTCTCACTTCCATTTGAATCACAGTATGCATCCAGCACATCCCCCCTGCTCCTATGCAGATGGCGTGCAGAGAAGACTATGTACAGTTTGTTTTAAGACTCTTTTTTTTTTTTTTTTAATTGAATTAGCCCTGATTTGTTCTTCCATTTCCTGCCTAGGGCTAGCTTAGCACAGGTGGTGTCTTTCAGGGCAGGGCGGGCAATTTGGGTGAAACCTCAAAGCTGCCCAAACACGCCATGCTTACCGACGCCAAGCCGAGCCCAGGTTTTGCAAGTTCCAGTTTGGCAGCAGAAATAGCAGCGGGGCCGGCCCTGGGCAGCGCCCCGGGAGCTCGCCCAAGCCAGCATCAGATGCCAGAGCGGATCAGATCAGAGGTCCAGCTAGCCTGAAAGCCTGCCTCTGCTGCTCGCCAGGAACAAATGCAGAGGACCCCCCCCCTCAAATGCCCATCCAAAAATGTGCCTGGCAGCCAGATTTCCCTGCAAGCAGTAAGCACTCGTTGTCACAAGCCCTGGAGCATAGATTTGAGTTATTAACACAATACCACTTAATACTTAAAATATGAGTTAATAGATTAACTTTTACCCTGCATAGTTTGACTGTAGATGTAGCTGGTATTGATTGCGATGTCCAACATTTGTTAATTCTGCTCTGCTCTTTTACCTCCGTATTTTTTCAAGGCCACTGTGTTAAAAAAGCATTTACTGTTTTAGATTTAAACCTGTTGCTTTTATTTCCAAGTGTCTGTCTGATATTTATTGCAAAAGAAGGTACACAGGAGTGACCATACGACCCCTCTGTGCCATCTATTATTTTATATACTGCACTGACATCTCTTGCTTGCCACCTTCTACTACTCAATCGTCCACATCTTCATCTCAAAGTGTTTCCATACCTCTTCATCACACATTTTGTTACTCTTCTTTAGACTTAAAAATATGTCAGCTATATAATCTTTTATGAGGTGAAACTACCCTTACTTAAAAACAGCATTCTAGCTGCAGACATGCCATTGATCTTTCCATAAAATGGCATTGTAATTCTCCTAGCATTATCCTTTATGTCTCCCTTAATAGGGAGGCCAGCAGGATAACCTGATTCTGGGAACCTATTCCCAGCACACATTTAGCTGGAAAGAGGTCTAGGTTCTGAGTTTTGTCCAGAACTTTTTCATGAAACAGCAGAGTCCAAAGTTACATTCACCAGCAGGGTCACCTTTGCCTTGCACACCCATAAGACTCTCCAATACTCTCTGTGTCCCACTCAATACAATATGCCTGCTCCATGGCCCTTGCATGCCTGCCCCAAATGAAGCACTGAGCACAGCTGAGGGCTGTCTGCAGTGCCATAGAGGCTGTGTAGCAGCAACAAGCAACAGTGGTGGCTCCCAGGGTCGGAGGCAAAGGTACAGGTTATGACCTTCCATGTATCATTAGCCAATTAGCTGGGGCCCTCTCTAACCTCTCCACACACAGGGCCCTGGGCAAATTGTCTGTCTCTCTTTGGCCATGGCTAACCACAGTGCAAGTATTTTGATACCCTCTTGGATATTCTACTATTCTGTGCATGGACAATATTATTATATGTTTTTCTCTCTGCCTCCTAAAAGCTTGCAAGATTTTGCATTGTTGGAAAAAGGTCTTGTTCCAATGATATCATAGTCAAGAAGAAAAACTGACACTCCCAGAATTGCCAGAGCTGTCTGGGCGTTTGCAGGTTTTGCCCAAAGTACCATCTGATCTCATGATCCTGCTATCGGTATCAAAAAGGGAATGGTTTTACCCAAAGGGGTTTAGGAAAGGAGGCCAGTACCATGTGTGAAATGAGAAGATATAGGAAGGAAAGGTTTAAGGATTTAGACACCAGTGAACCTAGCCAACTCAGCTAAGCAGACGCCATTGAGGTCAGTTCTGATTCCCTAGAAAATGTACTCAGATTTAGTTGTAATAAGACAAGCAAATCCCAAATGCCCGTTTCTATTCTGTCTTCTGCTTATGCTTACAAATCCAGACTTAGAAGATACATGTGCAGGTAGGTCTAGTACATTTCTTATTGTACTGTGGAAGGGTAGGTGGTCTGAATATGCTGTTTCTGTGCCCAGCACTGAGACAAGAGTGCTTTCTTCTCATATAATTGATGCCAGTGTCCTATGCAACAGACAGTGAAAACAAAGGAAAAGAAGGATTAAAGGAAAGCTGAAGGAAGGAAAGAGGAGTCAGTCTGAAAGAAGAAATCAGAACATGTTAGTACTCTGCTCATATAGGATTTCCATCATTTATCAGATTACTCTGTAAGCAATGGTACAATTTTATGCACATGCCTTTCACTCTCAAGGCTATGGAAAGAGAAAAGAAAAAAAAAAAAAGAAAAAAGATGGTCTTGTTGTTAAGGTAGTGACACAGAATTCAGGAGACCTGGCTCCCATTCCTGGCTCTGACACAAACCTTGTGTAAATCACTTAATCTCTTTGTGCCTCTGTTTCCCATCTGTGAAAGAGAGATAACACATCCTTTTTCTCACCCCAGCCTGTCTTGTCTATTTAGATTATCTGCTTTCCTGGACACGGAAAGCTTCTTACTGGTTGGGCTTGGGTTTTCAGTTTGTTTGTCCTCAGTGCTTTTTGCTGGATCTTTAAAGACCAGAGGGAACCACAATGATCTTCTGGTCATGACCCCTTATATAAGACAAGTCCTGGGAGCTCCCTGAATTAATTCCTGTTTCAGCAGCTGCAATAGACAAAAGAATAGGTTTTAGGAGAAATATGTATATAAAGAGAATGTAAATTTTAAAAATCCCCAAATCCAATGTGGCTTTTGGTAAATAATTGATCTGTGTCCTTCACTGTTAAAAGACAATTCTATATTCCTTGTTTGATATTTCCTAGATTTTTTTCCTATTACTACAATGATGCTCCCACCACTGGCTATTATCCTTGCTGAACTCAAGAGCAATCTCTGATCTATGTGTATTTAAGGTGGGAATTCTTTTTCGTAGCTTTAATTATGAATGTAATCTAACCTACCCATCTGTAAATGGAAGAGAAAGTGTAACCTGATTATAGGAATTCATCCCAAACGTCTTGGATATCTGTCTTGGAGTAGGATAAAATGGCCTTCATGGTGCCCATATTGACTATAAATAGTTGCTGGATAAAGTTATTATCTTTATTTGCATCTCTAGAATAATTCTGGAGTAATCACACAGTGTTCACCCTCATGCTTGACACAGCTTCTCTTTGCAGCATCCACTGCACTTCACGATGTGAACAATTGTGACTGTAACTCAGCGTTGGCTGGGGCTGTTGCTCCTGTTAATACATATTCAGTCCCCCTGTGCTCTGTCATAAGCACAAACCAACGACCAGTATCCAGTCAGATAAGTGGATTTGAAATCTCTTCAGTAGAATAAAGAATTCAATCTTGAGTTTTTCTAGCCTGGACAAGAGAGTGCTCTAACCACTGAGTAATCAAATGTAAGACCTTTTTCTTGTGGTCATGTGTTAAAACAAGACTGCATCTGCTTTTGCATTTTGTGCTCAGGCTGATCCTTTAAGTGTGCCCTGAGCACACTCTTTGGTCCAAGCTCTATACGGGAAGCAGGCAGACAAATGTGTAGTTATGACACTGATACTGAACCGCTCAACCCTGTCAGGATTGAGGTGTCTTCTGGGAGTGCACAAAAGCAGAACCTCAGTTGCCTAGGAAACTTCTCCAGCTGAAAACCAAGGAGATCAGGCAATTCTGGGCAGCCCCTGAGCTGAGCTCTCAGTTTTAGGTTCAGATGTCTAGGCTCCTTCTAACTTCTCTTTAATCACTATTTGTGGAGCTGGCCTCTATCTGAATAATCAAAATGTCAAGCCTCCCAAACATCTTACAGAAAGCTAAATCTATTGCATCAAACTTCCAAATTAAATCACCCCACCTGAAATCTGATTTAAAATGATATCAAGTTAGTTTGACAAGAACCATCCTGACTGTCATTAATTCTATTGCCTTCTTTTAATTCCTTATTACTCAAGCACCATATCAGCCATTCCATTATTTTGCCTGGGATCGAAGGCAGGCTGACAGGCCTATAATTACTCGGGTCACTGCATTTACCTTTTTTAAATATTGGCACAACATTAGCTTTCTTGTAGTCCTCTGGAACATCCCCAGTGCTCCATGGCTTGTTAAAAATCAAAATTAATGGTCTGTAGTGCTCCTTGACTATCGATCTCAAAATCTTGGATGCAAATTATCCAGACCCACTAATTTTAATGTATCTAACTTTAGTATCTGCTGTTTAACACATTCCCCTAGCTATTGCTAGAATGGAAAGCATTTCATCATCATCGTGTTCGGAGTCATCTGGCTTTTCCCCAAATACTGAACAGAAATATTGATTGAACAGTTCTGCCTTTTCTGCATTATTCTTGATAACTCTACCAGCTAATAAATGGATTAATACCATGTCTAGGATAAGCTTTAAACCTGAATTCCTGTAAAAATTCCCTTTTTTCTGCTTACGCATTTCTACTTCTATTATTTTTCTTCCCTAATCAATTTTCTACCACTTCTGCCTTGAACTTATGTTGCTAGACATCTGCACCCTTTCTCATTTTACTATTTACTTATTTATTCCCCTGGCTTATGGACTCATAGCAGTTCTCTTCATTAGAAAACTGACCCTTTAGAAGCCAATATATATGTGTTTGAGTCCATTTTACATTTTTTGCCTATGCCCTTCCTCAACTAAAGCCCTTTGAAACTTGGCCTGATCCAACAGTATCTTGTATCCAAACCTGAATTTCTCTCTATTCTTGGAATCAGGATTCATTTTGTTAAATGAATCAATCAGCCTGTGATCCAAAGAAAATGCAGATGATGAACATTATTGAGGAATTTTCTGTCATTACAGGAAGAAATGAAGTTGGATTCTTCCTAAAAATTCAGATGTACTGCTGATGCATGTAACAGCCACTTGAAACCAGCAATAGCAGATCCCCTGTCTGATTCTACCAAGGAGACTCACACCCTCCTCTTGCAAAATCTCAGGGCTCTTCTAAGTAAGTGAGCAAACAGAACTCCAACAGCTTCCTACAATGCAGGACATGTACCATGCAGATGAACAGCTTTGCTGTCATGCAAAAGTGAGCAGCAGAGCTTATGTAGACAAGCCTTTTTACATCCTTCAGGAGAAAGTATAAAAAAAAAAAAATCACTTGTGTTTCAATCCAGTATTTGAGACAAAATGCCCATTGAAATCACTCACGAGCTGGGAGAAAAAAGGGACTTTCTAGAAGTCAAAAATTCTGTGTTAAACTTTATGCGGATCCCTTAATGTTATTACTCTCTATTTCAATAACTTTTATCTTCACTGCACATGGACCAGACTCAAGATGCAATCAAACTGCATTTCTCTCTTTGAGTCAACATCATCACACTCATTTATATGACTGAAATATTGTAGCAACTCTTCTCAAGAAATAAAACTGCTTCTTTGTATAGTCACCTTGCTGAATGACTGGGGTTGTTCTATACTTCTGTGGAAAGAAACTAGCACTTTCTCCTGCTAATACCTACAGTTATGGTGGAGATTGTAATTATTTTCTCAGCATTAAAGCTAAAAAAGATGAGAGAGATTGTATGAGTATATATCCTGTTAGTAACAGATGTGAGAAATGGAGGCAGCAAGATTTCAAAAACTACAGTAAGGGTGCAAAAGTGAAAATTAAATAGAATTCAATCAGAAAAAAATCAGAGTAAGAGAGAAAGATCCAGTCTTTGCCTATCCAGATGTATGCAGAAGCTACAAGGATTTTCACACAGTGACTCATCTCAGCAACCTTCACATTGCACAAGCCAGTCCCAGAGCAAGTTGATTGTGGAGACAGAAATAGTCACTGTGTAAATAGCTGCAACTAATAAATCTGAAGCTACGCAGCATCATTTAATAAGTCAATAAAACACTGAAACCCATTTACACCTCTAGAGTGACACTGCACACACTGGCTAAGATACAAAAACTCTTTGGAGGTTCTCAACTACACAAATGAAACCACAGCTCCACTGAAATCAAAGGGAGTGTTAGTTTGTAGACTTACACAGAGAGCAAAACAAACTGCTGACAATACTCTGTTATTTAAAATGACAAACATACGCAAGGAAGAACAAGTCTGACATCCCCAAGAGATGTCAGGACATGCCTACTTGCATGAAGATGCAGAACTGGAGCCTTATCAGAAAACTCTCAAGGCAGAGCCATTTTCTTCTTAGCCGCTTTTAAAGATGCCAGCCAGCATGTGGCAGCTGCAGTTGTTTCTGAAGAAGACTGAGAAATATATTAAAGAAAAGATGGCTCAAATAAAGACCAGGAATCACATCTTCCCAGTGTGTAAGAAACCTCTTCTGCAAGTGAGCCCCGGAAGGAAGATGTTGGTAGCTTGCCTGATTTCAGAGCTGAGCGACCTACAGGTGCTGACAATTTTACATCTGCTTTGCTTCTCTTCTGATCTGGATGGACAGGAACCAATGCCAGCCCAGGAGCTCTGTAGGCACAAGTCCAATGCAATAAAGCCAAAGTGGGCCAGCTGTGGTTCTAGATTAGCTCAAGTGTGTTTTGTGTTCATGATCACCAGCAAGACCCTACTGCCATGGGGTCTGCCAAGTAATCCAAGTTCCCAGCTGTGGCAATAAGCAAACCATCAAAGGGCAATGAAGTCAGTACTGCTTGGTTGTCTTGCGAACCAGATGACTGTCCAGACCCATTCCCTTTGGTAACACAGTGGTTAAGTCATCACTACCTCCCTACCATGAAGAGTTCTCAGAGCTCCTGATCCCTGAAGTATGTATTTTGCAAGTTTTGGAGAGATTAAGCTTTAAGTGCATGGCTTATGCAATTAGAGCTTTGATTATGAGAATGTAATTAGCCATGCTAAAATATAGGATATAGTTATATGTGTTTAGCCACACATTCATGCAGCTGTCCTAGTACTGGTCCACTTGTGGCCAGCTTGGCATGTAGGTGGAGCAAAAGTGCTTGCCCATCCCTAACGTGTAGACAAAATTGAATGACTCAAAAGAAGACATCAGATCAGAGCACCATATATCTGACTCACAGACTTATCCTTTAACCACTAACTGCTTCTCAGAAAATGAGCCTGAGCAAAACAGTTATATATTCTTAGGATGGGGAATACAAAATGCAAAAGAGTCTATTTTAATAGAAACCTCCATGTTTAGCTGAAAGATCCTACCAAGGAGCGAAAAACCCAAATAACAACATCTCTCATCTGATTTGACCAGCAGCATCTGAATAAAGTCAGACCAATAACTCTCTTTTCAGGTTCAAATATTACCTTGTTTAAGTGTACTGTCATGTACTTATTTTATTGCTCTTAGAGCCATTTCTACTAAGCTATCCCAAACATAAAAACATGATAAGCGCATAGAAAAAAAGGACCCCAAAATCCATCCTACAGCTGTTGCAAGCACTTAAACATTTCAACAATGTTTATAAGTGAATGCCAAAGCTGGAATAGTTTCTCCCATAATATTATGATTAGTATTGCAAAGAACTCCAAATTCATAAATAATCATGTAGCATCACTCCAAAACGACTATCATACAAAGATTATTCACCATAATGTTTTGGAGGAGATACACAAAGATATCTCAGTAATAACAGCAGAAACGCAAACATTACCATTAGTGTAATTTCTCTGGTGCTTTGTAACTTAGAAATATCAGAACATTCCCTGTCACAAGGCATCATCAAGATACTTCTTAGGAATTATTGTTATATGCTTGGCTTTTTACTCTTTTTAATTGAAATTTTACTCTTTTTAATTGAAATCACGAACTTGATGAGTGAGATGTGCAAAATGAGGAGCAATTCTTTAAAATTCTTATTGACAACTAAAACAAAATCTTCATAAGATTTCCAGCAATATCTTATATTAATATATGCAACTAAAAACAAATAAATAGGAGATGAAAATGGAAAAAGCAGAGGAAAAGGGAAAATGAAAGAAAAGGAAGCACAAAAGGAAAAGCAAGAGGAAAAGTAAAAGAAGGAAAAGGTTATCTTGAGAAAGAGATATTACATATTAGTAATTCCAACAAAGAAAAGGAAATGCAGATTTAAAAAAACTGAGGGGAGGAGCTCAATTTACATCAGTCAGGGAGAACAAGGAAGAGAAGAAGAATACATACCTCAAGAACCCAGATATCAAAGACTTTTCTGCATGCCGATAAAAAGGCAATCTCCACTTTACAAAAGCCTGCCCCACGTACGTTCTGCAGACAGACACTTCTGACATTTAAGGAAACATCTTCTAAACATGACAAAAAAATATGAATTATTCAAATATTCACATGAAGATCAACAAAATGCAGACCCAGGAGATCTGCTGAACTCCTAAATCATTTCTAAACTCGCTAATTTTTCTTCAGTCTTAAAGGCAAAAGATTACCAATGCTCAAGCTGAACAAGAATGATCTAAGTGCTATTCAACAGGGATTCAGCATGCTCTCATAGAGGTTGATTTATGGCTGGTCATCTTTGCTTTAAGGCCCTAAAAGTCTTTCCTACATAATATATTCTACCAAGTTGAGTAAATTACAAAAGAGGCATCACACATCATTCTAATTCTCTTCTCACAACAGGATGTTTATTTCCTGTTTCAAGATAGTAAAAAGGATTTCCAGTTATCATATTACAGCCATTTACAAAAAAAGCCTGTAGGCAGGAAGTTCATGAAGAGTGAAACTGGCTCATAACTAGGTTAGCACATGTGAATGGACTCTGAAATGTAAATTTATATTATGAGAAAAAAATAAAGCGGGGGGGGGGAACAACAAACAAACATTAGACGGATACCCCCCAGGTATTAAGTAATCATCTCAGTGTCAAGATTAGTGCCTAGAACAAGAGGTCCCTGGTCCAGGCTGGAACATCTAGGCACCCATTGTGTCAAAAATTACAATAATGCTAAGCCAGTCTTTTAAATAAATAAGTCTTTGTGTCCTAAGGAATAAAAGAGAAAAGACCTCATCTTTCAGTCTCTGACTTTCCATCAGCCCCTTTGGGCAGAACTAGATATTCACTCTGAAATCTTGCAGATGCTCGTGAATGTGCCAGGGACTGCGTGAGCACAGGGTTTGTCTTCTGGTGGACTTCAAGAATAGTTCTGTGCTTATTTGTACAGAGGTATGCTACCAATAGGAATCTTAAACCTGGAGGAGAGCGGAGTGGTCCAAGAACAGTGAACAGTTTTCACAAGCTGTAAGCTAAAGACATTGTTTCTGAGAGTGGGGCCAAATTTCCTTCTGCTTAAATACCCTATTCCCTATGGGAAGGATCAAGCCACAAACTCAGAGTAGTGAGTAGTGAGTAGAGCTTGCCATGAGTATTTTAAACACAGCATTTGACCCCAAGAGTTGGTGTGACAATCCTAAAACTCCCCTTGTGAATGAAAACGTGGAGGCAGCATCACAGTCTTTGTTGTCCCTTCCCGCTCTATCTGCACCCCCGTACGCCCCCAGCAGGAGCACCACGCCTCGCTGAAAGCCAATTTCACAGGCTGCTGCAGTACCAGGTAGGGTGTCCCTTGGGACTTCCAAACACACGTGGGAGGTGTGAGCAGCGGCCCGCAGCCCAGCCTCCTCTCTTGCCAGGTTCTGCCCTGGACAAAGAGGCACTCCCCCACTGACAACAGAGATAAAGGAAATTATCATCAGGAAATGAAACTCTTCAAGCTTCAAATGCATGTGCAAAAGAATCATTAATCAGCCATGTGAAGGAAGGATGGATGCTCTGGTGAACTGTGGGCATACACGTAATTTGAAGGTGCACTGCGACTTCACAGATACCGTTAATTAGAAGAGCAGCCATCCTTTGAATGCTGAGCTCCTTTTCATTTAACTTCATGAAACTCACTTGATATGTGGCTCACTGATCAGGTACTTGTTGTGTTGAGATTTACACCAGACGGTAAACATTTCCACATGCCTGGGAAAATACAGTGGAGTGTATATGGACAAAGCTAGCAGAACCAGGGAGGCACCCAGCTTTTAAAAGGCTGAAATTAAGTACAGAGCCAAATGTCACTAAAACAATCTCTTCCTTTTCAGAAGTTGATCCTCAGCTGGTATTGTCTGGCAGAATTCCTGCCGTTCCATCTTCCAGAGAGACACTTCAGACCCACCTGGCTATCTGACAGAAAGCATGTGACATATTAGGTACAAGTCAGAGACCTGGAGGTAAATTCCTCTCACTAAAAGTGGTGCAAACACGGAGTAACACCACTGATGCCAGCTGGGTAACACGCACTCCCAGTGCTGTGTTTAAGAGCAGAATTTGATATTTGTTCTCATTCTTTTTCATGAATCCATCTTATAAGACCATCAGGCAGTCAGTTCTTTTGTCTTTGGTATGCTGCTACTGCTGTAATTAATCTTTTTCCAACCACCCTATTGGCAATTTTCCTAATGCACACATCTCCTTCTCTCTTCCCCCCTCCCTCTCTCTCTCTCTGCCTTTTCCAATTCCTCTCTACTGTGCATTTCCCCCTACCTTTGTGGGAACATCTCTGCAGTTAGTCCATAGGTCAGAATTTCTTTAAATTCTTTTTACCCAGGCACAGAAGTCTTTTTCTCAGACGTATCTATGCCCTGGATATGAGTTAGATTATTCAAATGGTAATATAAATTAAACCTAGGATTTACATTAAATTTAGTATTAATGTATCCACTTGGCAGTGCAGATGTAAATGAAGTCTTTCCATTCTGGCTGGAGGAGTACCTGCTATTGTTTTAAATAGGTTCGAGTCAGGTTGACAATTTTCTAGCAAAACAAAACTTTTTAGAAGTAGTTTGAGTCGTGTGAATTGTCTAAGTTAAAGCTCATCCCTTAATACATTTTAACCATTAAATTGATTTTAATCTCAAAGAAATCTCTCTTTCAGCTAAAGAAAACTAGGGGGAAGATAGGTGACACTTCCTAGAAAATACTGAGGTCAAAATGTTTTGTGTAATGCAAATTAAATATCTAAGATATAATTTTAGTTCAACTAAACAGGCAGACCCTATTGAAAAAATGTCTTCCAAATCATCTCCCCTAAAGCCATGGGTAAAACTGTCCCTTAGCTCTGGATTGCTTCTTTCACGTGTTGTAGCCAAGTAACCATGTTGGTCAGTGACCTCCTGGGATGGAGGTAGACATGACTGTCAAACCTTGCTCACATCCTCCCTGCTGAACCTGATAGAGCTCAGCAGCCTGGTGGCCTCTTTGGCATTTGCTGTTGTTTGTCCTTGCCCACTGAACCTTTTGTGTTTCTTAATGTGTGCTCCTTATATTGCAATGGCAGGGATGTCTGTGTTTGTACAACACACTTGGTCACACAATATATTGATTATGTGATTCTTTATGAAAATAAAGAGGCAGGAAGTTTAAACTAAAACCTGTAATAAATTCTCATCATCATCATAATAGCAAATAGACAGATTGATAAGTGTACCATGGCACTTCCCCGAATTGCTTTTTACCTTTCAAAGGAACCCCCTTTGCTTCCTTGACACAGCTCCTGTGATGACAGGTGCACTCTCTAATTGCCTCCATCCAGCTTGTGAGCCAGCAGCATCTAAATTGTCCTGTTTCCAGTGGAGGCCCCCTTCCCTTCTTGGCCTGTGTGTCATAGTCTAAACAACACTAGAGACATCAAGGGTAGAAGCTGGGTCTACAGCCAGCACATTTCACCAGCACTTAACCAGTGGATGCTCACTAACCATTGTATGAGTGCAGCTATTTTGTCCCAGGTGCTCTTTCATTAAGGCCCACTTTCTGGAGCCAGCACAAAATACAATCACCTTGATCTCTTGAATAACAAGAAGACAGACATTCCATTGATATTAGTGTTACTGCAAGATAATGCAGTTCTTCATGATCAGACAGGCTAAAACCAGAAGTCTTTACACCCTGTCTGTAACTCACTGGCACTTCCTACACTGATGCTGATGAGTGTCCAAAGAATGGATAATGACCAAGCATTATTTTATCATGTTTCCATTCACACAAACAGAGGCAGACAATAGCATATTTCTGCCACTGAAGTTCCTGGCAGAACTTAGGTGCTTTATTTCCTCAGGATTACCCATGATTTTGTGGGAAAGGCAGCAAGAATAGTCTTCGTGTTCTTCTGTCACCACAGTGCACACATCTGTTCTGCCAACAACAGAGCAGTCAGCAACAGATTGGCAGCACTATGGAGCAAACCGCTGACAGAGCAGGGTGGAAATCTGCCTCTAGACTTCCTGGAGGCATTGGGGTTGAAGAGTCCTAGCTCTGAGGAAGTGAAGCAAACTCCTGGCATAGTTCTTTGGAGGTCCTGAATCCTGAACCTCCTGGATCCATGGGATGGACTTACTGTGCTGTTTTGTGTCTTGCCAACTTTCCAAGTTTCACTCATTTCTCGGTTGTCTTCCTCAACTCAAATCAATTTCACAAAGTGTCTACTTGTAACAGTGAAAAGATTAATTTTTCTGAACACTTTAGAGAAGCAGAGACTGTCTTCATTCAGATTATTCAACAACCTTATACGAAACCACTCTTTGACAGGTGTTCAACATATCCCAGAGGGCTACATTTATTCTGAAGCTTCCTTGCTGCTTTAAACAAAACCTTACATTCCCTCTGCTTTCCCTTTCTTCATCCTTTGATCTGTCCCTTCTTAAGCTTTGTTTGTGCTATTAATTATTGAGAGTTCAGCTCTGTCAGCACATTCAACACAGAGGAGAACGAAGGGCAGAAAAGAGCCCCACCCAAAATGAGTTTACAGGCTGATGAAGGCAAATGAAACCATAAAGTTGGCCGGGTGAACAGGGTGACAGATTGAATGGTAACTTCTGGGCTTGGGAGGAGCGTGTGTGTTGGGGAAGGTGTCCTTAAAAAAGCACATTCTGAGTAAACTGGAGTCTCTTATTAACAAAGAAAACAATTTAAGGGGAAAGTTCTTGGGAGTGGAAATGAAAGCTCGATGAAATAATTTTGGGGGCAAAGGGATGCCAGACAGATGGAGATAGGGCGATGGGTGGGTGGGGAACATTAGTGAGGAGAGATGCACAGCTGGGCAAAGGCACCCAGACACCCTGTGAAGATACTCTCATAAAGAACCGTAGACAGATGGAGCCGGAGCTGTGTACAGCCTTTGAAGGAGCAGATAAGCAGGTTGAATTTAATAGGGGAATGTGAGAGGTTGTAATTGAAGAGCTCAGGATACCAAGGATCATTAAGAATTTGCAAGGAGAATTGAACACTGCATGAGGAGCTTGGAAAACCTCCACATTTGAAGGCTTTAAGAACAAGCAAGATAAACATCTGTTGGGAATGCTGTAGATGCAGCTGATCCTGCCCTTGGGCAAGTGATAGGTCCAACGACCTTTTGAGCCCCATTCTTGTTTTCTTTGTGGGTGTGGCAAGTGAGGAAGATAATTTGCCAGATGGCAAACATTTTTGCCTGGATTGAAGTCAGTTGACAAGCACAGATTCAAGGTATGGCAGGATCCCAGGCTGTACAGTGCTAAGGTATCGCAGCAACTGGGAGTGCACATGGAAGTGAAAAAGGAGGAGAAAGAATGAGGTTACTGCACTGTCTTTTCTGCTGAGCATCATCTGAGTATATTGATAGAAGAGTAACAGAGAAAGAAGAGATGAAAAGTGGGTCAAAGATTGCCAGTGTAAATTCACAGCTGTGTTCGATATGATGAAATTGTTCCTATGAAAACTATTGTATCATTGAATCACACTGTGTATTCACTCACAAGGCCATAAGTATGTCTTTCCCAGACTGGATATAATAGAGATCTTCATGTCTCTACTCTAAACAGACAATGCCAGTGGGGTCAGTAGAAGCAAGGAGAAGCACTTTCCTCCAACTAGTCTACAGGTGAAGTGGGAAGGAAAGAAGAGCTAGCAGCAAAACAAAAGAATCAGGTATTGGAACACATACACTGAAGATACTCACTACGATGGCAGAGAGAGAGGCTTTAAAGTAAGAGAAGGAAACAAAAATATATTCTTTTGTAATAGAAAGACCCTCTTTTCTGACAGGACCAACCATACTAAACTGAACTGAATGAAACTTTTGCTTTTAAAGATAATTCAGTGTTGAAAGAAAAATATTTTTAACGTTCTTAAATAGCTCTGACTACAGCTCAAAGACTGTATCCAAAATGAGGAGAAAATCCAAAATGAGCTGGGCATGGACAAAATGCTTGAAGGCTTTATGGCTTCATTAGTTTTACCTAGACTCACATACTTTTTGTATTATTTAGAGAAGATCGATCAAGTTTTAGACTCTTAAATGTGTGCATACATTTATTTTTTTTTTAAGTTCATCTATCATGTGCCCTTGAAGAAATGTGCAAACCAGATGAAGGCAGATATTCCTTTAGAGGGATAAGAGGATACATAACAACTGCAGAGTAGACTTGTGCAGAGAAGGAACAAGTTCCAGAGTTAGACTATTAGACTGAGGAATCCTTCCTGCTCATTCTGATGTCAGGCTTGCTCCTCAAATGTGGGTTAGATGCTGAAGCCACTAGCTTTTCTCAATCCCAGTAAGATAAGGACATTTAGGCTCCAGAGTATGGACACAATTAGGACCATCTACTAAGAGTCCAGTCGTGCATTTTACAATTTTTTTCCCAAGGAGCCATGGTAATGGAGAAAAAAGTAAAATAAAAGTTAAAAATATGATCCAGATGACATAAAGCTGAGTTTGAATCGATGAAAACATAATGTCAGGTCTATGGAAGAAGACAAGAGGCATAACTACTAGGCAGCAGGTATAGACAAGTCATGTGAGCCATGTATATGGACAGGGATGTGGGCTGTCAAAGTCCCATATAATGAAAAGAGAACATGCTAAACATAGAGTGAAAATAACAGGGGATCACTGAAGGACTGGTCATAAAAGCAAGGCTGAGAATTGGGAAAGCACTCGAGGAGAGAATAATCAATGAGTAATTGATTATTTGAGTTATCACTGGTAACTCAGTAGTCACAGACAGCCTGGGGAAGATGAAAATGGAAAGGTGCTTTGGGCAGCAGCCAGGAAAAGGTCATGATGGCCTTGACAAACACCTTGTTAGTGGGTGAAGGTGCTTATTTCAGCCCTATGACAGAGTAAAATATGGGAGATGCAATGGAAGTCAAGTAGTGGCAGTAGGAGGCACTTTCACGATTTGAAGTGAAAGGTAGACAGAAGTTGCTGAGAAAGGAAAAGTCTAGAGTAAATTTTAAAAGGCTAAGGAGAGTGAGTAGATGAAGTGTGGGTCAGATGAGAGTGGGAAAAGAAATGCAAATGTTGGGAAAGTAAAGTATCAGTGACTTGGAGGACAGGGAAGAGACCCACACTTTCAGGTCTTTGTTAATGGCTATGCATGCTACCTATTAGCATTTCTAAAACCAAAACCCACTCGCACTAGGTAGTGAAGTCTGATGGATGGATGGATGAGAGGAAAATATGGGGCTACTGCTGCATTTTAGTACTGACAGAAGGCTCCTCCTGGAACAACCAACCAGTCACACCACACTCGTGCTGCCTGAGCATGTTTGTATGCCCAGCTTCCACATCTCATCTGCACACCTTCAAAAAAACATAGAGACCATCCAGGGCAACTCTGAAACTACATGAAAGCTGTGGCCCTGCTTCTACACCAGTATCCTCTCTCACACAAGAACTTTACAAGAGTGATTCACAACCCCCACCTGGATGTTATTTCAACTAGTTTCTCTGCCTCCATCTTGCCCAGCGGTAGGTGAAATACAAGCACTAAGCAAACTGAACAGCAGTAGGAAGTCTGTCACAGACAGCTAAAAAACACAGATCTCACTCTTCTATGTGGCAGAAGAAAATTTGCTATCCACTGTGTATGTGAATGTCTGTGTATGTACATTATATATAAGTAATACATATATATATGCATGAATCATAAATGATCTACCATTATTAATTCATTAGATATTCGTGGTAATTACCCTACTTCTGATGAATTCATTTGGTATTAATTTAAATGTCATATGTACAGTACTTTTGTAAGGATGGCCATATGATTCAGCTTTAATTAATCCATCTTTAAAGCAAAATGCTAACAATCAATTCACATTACTGGGATGCTTAGGCTGTTGGCAGAAGAATGTTTATTATGATTATTATTATTGATAGACACGAAGAAGAAGACATAACAATATTTGCAATCATTTATGTGCTATATACAGTAGGATATTTTAGTCCCAATACAGCTATATGTCTGTGTGGCCTTGCTTAACTGATTTGTCTAATCGATTTGTGAATGTCCTTATCTTTAAAGATGTCACCTTGTATTTACAATCATTGGCAGGTCATTATCCATAAAGATATCTCAAATCATTTTTTCCTTCAGCAACGAACCCTATTAGATATCAACAATATACCAAAATCATTTTTCACTCCCATGTTCCTTTTTGGGGCAGAGGAATTTATAAGTAGACATCAAAAGTTTAAAAACACTCCACGAAGCTCCTGTACTCCAAAATGTAATGAAGTGACGTTCAATCTACAACAGGTCTTATTAGAAAAGAAGAAAATTTTGTTTTAATCATATCTTGTTTCAGTTGAAGTCCAGTATTCAAATTGTGAATTCTGTTTAAATTAAAGGTAAATAGCTAAAATCAAAGTAAAATTGTAATATGTAAGGAATGAACTATAGAAAAAAAATCTATCAAATATATACCTCCATATTATTCTTACAGTGATTTTGGATACGTGATTTTGGAGACCTTTCTTTCTATTTCCAAGTCCTGGGAACAGGCTACTTATGCCTGCTATTATTTCAAAGTTTTGTTTTCATTCTCCTCTGATGCAATGTTGCATTTTGTGTAGAGGTAGTGAATAGCTTATTGTAAAATAGAGGATTAATATTAATGCACATTCTTAGCAGCTTTTATCAGGAATACAGTGTGAGCCTCCTTGAAAGATTTTTTTTGTCCTTTTCTTGGGGTATGACAGTATGATGTATATGATCTATCATGCTCATTTCCTTCACGCATTCTTAGCCCTACTAGAGCAGCCCTGGAGTGATGGTAATCTTATGAAAACTCAGAATGATTTGTTTATTACTGAAGGTTTATTTAAGGCTGTCACCATGACCTATATCCATTAGTAACCTCAAGAATTCTTAAAGGGACACCGGTCCCATTACCTGCTATTTTCAGCCATAGTCCACGATAGTAGAAAGCTAAAGCTGTTGCTTCTAAGAGCTTTTTATAAATTATATTGCTATCCTTTCCTCCCCATCAACCTTCTTTGTTCTACCTCTAGCCTGGAAAAATGTTTAATTCCTCCCATATCACTCAAGCAGCACGTATAAGCACATTGAAAGGAGGGAAATGAGGTAGCTACATCCATGTAGTGTATTGACTTGAAGCAATTTGCATCTAGTGGCAAATCATTTTGAATAAAAAAAGATCATGAGCCCAGATTCACTCAAAGGACACAATGACCTAACAGTGGAAGCAGAGACATGTGGTCTGGTAAGAATACAAGGATGCTATCCAGATCTGTCATGCAGAGATGGTATTGGAAAAGCCAAGGTGCATATGGAACTGAACTTAGTGAGGGGTGTGAAAATTAACAAGGGGTTCTACAGGTACATAGGGCAGAAGAGACAGGCAAAGAAGGGCATACCCCCTCTGATAAATGAGAAGAGAGAACTGGGCTCAACAGACATGGAAAAGGCTGAGTTACTCAGTGGATTCTTTGCCTCGATCTTCACTGGCAATCAGGCTTCCTATGCCTCTTGTGTCCCTGAATCTCTAGGCAAGGATCAGGGGAACAAAATCCCTCCAGCTATTAAAGTAGAGCAAGTCAGGAAGTGCCTCATGAGACTAAATGTGTACAAGTCTATAGGGCCAGACGACATGCATCCCAGGGTTCTGACCGATGTGGTTGCTGGGCCACTCTCCATCATATTTGAAAAGTCATGGCTGTCAGATGAAGTCACCTGTGAGTGGAAAAAGGGAAACATCACTCTCGTTTACAAGAAAGGGAGAAAGGAAGAGCCAAGGGACCACAAGCCTTTGAGCCTCACCTCTGTGTCTGGGAAGATCATAGAGCAGATCTTCCTGGAAGATATTTTAAGGCACATGCGAGATGAGGAGGTGATCCAAAACAGCCAGCACAGCTGTGTGTAAACAAACCGTGCCTGGCACCAATGTAGTCTGCTAAGTGATGGCTTCAGTGGACAAAGGAAGGGCAATTGATGCTTGGACTGTCTACGTGGGGCTTTGACATGTTACCACACCACATCCTTATCTCAAGATTTGAGAAATACGGATTTGAAGACTGGACTATAAAAAGTTGTTTGGAAGGTCATAACCAGAGGGTTATGGTCAGTGGTTCTATGTCCAGGTGGAGGTCAGTGAAGAGTGGTGTCCCTCAGGGGTCTATTTTGGGACCAATGCTCTTCAACATCTTTTTAAACAACATAGTGGGAGTGTATCCTCAGCAAGTCTGATGATGACACTAAGCTGGGTGGTGCAGCTAATATAAAAGAAGGAAGGGATGTCATCCAGAGGGATCCAGACACACTCAAAAAGTGGGCTCACAAGAATCTAATGAGGTTCAACAAGGATAAGTGCAAGGTGTTGCATTTTGGTCAGGGTAATCCCAGGTTTGTATACAGTCTGAGTGAACAGCTCACAGAGAGTCCTTCTGCACAGAAGGACTTAGGGGTTCTGGTGGATGAAAAGCTGAACATGAGCCAGCAGTGTGCTCTTACAGTCTGGAAAACCAACTGTATCCTGGGCTGCATCAAAAGAGAGATGGCCAGCAGAGAGAGGGAGGGGATTGTCCCCCTCTGCTCTGCCCTCATGAGACTCTACATGGAGTACTGCAGCCAGGCCTGGGGCCCTTGGCACAAGAAAGATGTGGAGCTGTTGGAGAGTGTCCAGAGGACCATGAGAGATGATCAAAGGGCTGGAGCACCTTTCCTATGAAGAATGATTGAGGGAGCTGGGCTTGGTTAGCTTGTAGAAGAGGTTTCTGCAGAGACCTCATTGAAGCCTTCCAGTACTTGAAGGGAGCTTATAAAGAGGAGAGAGACCAATTTTTTACATGGTCTGATAGTAACAGGACAACTGGGGAGGTGGCTTTAAACTAAGAGAAGGGAGAATTTTCATTACATGTTAGAAAGAAATACTTTATTCGGAGAGTGGCAAGACAATGGTGCATACTGCCCAGAGAAGCTGTGGATGCACCATCCCTGGAGGTGTTCAAGGCCAGGTTGGATGGGCTCCTGGTAGCCTGATCTAAGTAGGTGGAAATGATAGGTGGATTGGAACTAGGTGATTTTTAATATCCCTTCTAACCTATGCTACTTTATAATTCTATGAACTCAGCACAGTGATTCACTGCCTATATAGCTTTCACACTTAAAAATGACCACCCTACATTGCTTGCAGATAATTCATCTAAGGTGCAGCCATTTCTTTCAACAGGCCTGCACAGTCAGAGTAGCAGCCCCTTGTCCTAGTTCACCAAGAAAGTCTGCAAGTCCCAGAGCATGCTCTTAGGAGAAAATGGTATGGTTCCTTGCCACCTATAGGCTTCACATTGAGTATTCTGATTGTCATGCTGGAAAGTATAAACATTTTGCAGCCTGTTTTGAAGAATTAAATTCTCATCTCCCATTTCCCCAGACAAAACCCTAAGTTGTGATTCCTTGCCATTGCAGCCAGTTCTGTTGAAGACAATACTCTTTGCATTTCACTTACTTTCAGAGAGGAGCCATGTTCTTCTCATTCTGACTTGCTGCTATACAGTCCTTCTAATATATGCTTAGGCTGGATTTACTGTTTCACTCCCCAGTATAAGAGGCAAGTGAGCTGCAGTTCAGTTCCTGAAAGAAAAGGGCAAGAGCTAATCCTGGAGATGACATGCAGTTATGAATTTGGGGGTAGCAAGAGGTGACACGAGCACAGTCAGCAGCAATCTGGGATCTACTATAAGGATGCATGAGGATGGGTCTATATTACAATGTTACAACCTTAT
Source organism: Phasianus colchicus (assembly GCF_987193195.1). Classification (NCBI taxonomy): domain Eukaryota; kingdom Metazoa; phylum Chordata; class Aves; order Galliformes; family Phasianidae; genus Phasianus; species Phasianus colchicus. The sequence goes on along the minus strand of NC_143438.1, from coordinate 59,095,337 downwards.
TATATGTAACTATATTACAGCAGAGCAACAGAACTTCTTCCCTTTGATGAGTATTTACAGCACTCAGGAGTAACAGACTTGAGCTTATGTCCTTGACAATCTGAGAAGATACAAACTCACATCCCAAGGAAAAACTCTAACCAACAGGCCTTCACAAGATAGAGAAGAGTCTGTCTCAGGCATAGAAATAGCAGGGTTTTCTCCTTGCATCCACACAGATGTTATTTTTCTAGAAACAAAACTTCTAGTTGTGTATTCACAGTCAGAGGATAATTCCAATTGGAAGGGATCTCAGGAAGTCTCTAGTTCAAACTTACCTCAACTACAAATAAGAATAGGTTGGTCAAGGCTTTGTCCTGTCTAGTTTTGAAAATCTCCAAAGATGGAAATTGTATATGTAGCTTTATATGTATATATAAAGATGGAAATATGACTATGTAGCCACTGGATGGCCTGTTCCTCTGCTAGACTGCCCTCGTATGGGAAAAGGTTTTCCTTACTATCATCTAAACCTCTTTTACTTTAACAAATGCCCGCCACTTTTCATCTTCTTAAAGCACCTCTGTAAAGAGACTGCCTTTATCTTCTTAGTAACATCCTGATAGGTACTGACAGGCTGCTAGGAAAGACAGTTTTGCTCCCTATATCCAAAGCTGAGATGCAGTAGACAGGTTCCCTTGAAGAAACCCCGCATCCCCCAGTCTCACCCCACAAGGTAAAAGCTCCAAACCGCAACCATCTTGGTGGCCTTCAACTCATTCCATTTTAATATCTCCTATGTGGGTTCCTGAAACTGGACATGGTGTTCTAGTTGCCATCTAAGTAGTAGTGAGCAAGGGTTATAATCATTCCCTTCCACATACTAGCCATGCTGCTGTTAATAAAGCCCAGGACACGCTTTCTTTGTTGCTGAAGCATATGGTAGGTTCTTGTTCAGCTTACTGCATGCCATAGTCCCCAAGGTCTTTCTTAGCAGAGCTGCTCCCCAGACAGAGTAACACCAACCTGCATCACTGCAAGGCCAGCAGGCATCATCAAAGATACTCAGTCTTAGGCATGCCTAGCTGTTCCGGATTCCCCAAGTAGTTCCTAAATAAAGTTCACAGTCCTGTCTGCTCCAAATCTGGATCATGCTGGAGCTTGCAACTTGTTCTATAGAAGGGTGATCAACTCCAGAGAACAACCACTTCTGAGCACATGGGAAAATCAGAAAACTTCCAGGTTAAGTACTGGCATTTTACATAAATTCACCCTTACAGCTTCCTGCACTGAATGCTGCTTTCTATATTTCCTATTGTCAGACATCTAATTTTTCTGCATTAGGTACAGGAACCTGTACTCTAATTTGGCCTATGAATTCCTCACAGGACATAAAAATGTGAAGGTTCACTTCATGAGTTAACCTTGTGACTGTAGTTCAGAATTACAGGGTTTACCTCCATAATCCAGGCTACCTCAACTAATGCATCTGCTTTTCTTCTCCGGCTAAATCAACATAGTTTCCTGTAACCTCCCCTCTCACCACTATGGCTTTTTCTTCTGAAACCTCCCAGTGCATTTTACTTTACCAATGGAAATGGATGTTGTGTTCTGCACATAATCTGCTGAGGAATAAAAGAAGAATTAACCTATAGGAGAAAGCAGAAACCTCATTCTCTTGCCAATGGAGAGAAAAAATTCTTGTTGCCTCAGTGCCCAACACCATACATGGTGACCCTTCAGTCCCAGTCTAAATGTTCAGACCATTGGCCCTTTGCTTTGTCCAGTGGTGTGTCCCACACAAGACAAACATGACCAAGCTGTGACACAGACAAACTGCAGACAAGAAACTGGATCAATTCAAGGTTGTAGGCCATAAAGCCAGTCATAAGAAAAGACCAGAGACACTTAAAAAAGTGAGTAAAATCTCTGCTCAGCCTCAGCTGAGAATGGAGAGACTTAGTATAGTTCTTTGGGTCTGAAGCCATCCATCACTTCTGGTATCTGACTTAGGACAGTGTCCTTCCTGCCGTATTTCCTCTTCCCATGCCTTCAACTGTGGCTGCTCACCTGGACCTGCTTCCTGCCACTGAAGCCATGTGCATATCAATCATTTTTCTCTAGAGAGCAGCAGATAGCAGGTTGGGTATAATTGTCCTCATTTGACAGTCTCCTCAGATCAGCATCTTGAGTGGGAATGCATGTCCTTATCTGCCCCTGGTTTGGCTTTGGTGGATACCAGACAATCATCAAAGCCAAGTCCTTGACTTCAGAGGTGCCCTCCTGTCAAGACCTGGGACTCTACAAATGGCCAGCACTGCCTCAGCGTACAGGGCTCACCACACCTCTACCCAGATGAAGTCTAGAGATTCACTGTACTTTTCCCCAAATCCCCGAGGGACCAGCATGCAGTGAGCCTCAGATACAAGCAGCACTGAGATCCACAAAAAATGTTTTCTCTGTAGGAACAGCCACTGGAGTCACATACAGGAGAGCTTTATTTGCTACAGCCTTCATCCAGAAGATGGGATTCAGAGTCCTGTACATCCACACAGGATTCAAACTTACATCTTCTATACCCATAGAAAGTACCCTGAAGTGCTGAATGTCACCCATGCATCAAGCTTAAAGCACTGATGTGCATCCAAGTCATGAACACCATCTGACCTTGAGGTGCCCCAGGGAGATGTCCATACTGCAGAGTTCACTTTAGTTGGTTCACCTGGGAAAAAAAGCACAAGTATCATGAAGGATCAGTGTGCCTGACTGACATTTCCCAAAGGTTTATGAGTGTCCAGAATGTGAATTTGGAAACAGGCTATAAAACACCTTTGTGCACTGAGGTCACTGGAATAAAATGATAAGCAAAAAGATGATAAGCATGTCTTTAGGACTACAGAACGGTAACAATGTTCTATAGACAAACAGAGCTCTATCCCATCTACAAGAGCTAGTCCAAATAATTTCATATATGATTACAAGCTGTATTTAAACCCTCAGAAATATTTTGTATTCACCCACAACATGGAACTGTTTGTAAAATTCAAGGGATAATTAAGGCAAAGTCTCCTAGAGAGCATTTTTTATTCCAACCCTTTTTTGTGCCAAGATACAAAACTTTTGGCTCATGTAATACCTGTGCTCCTAAGGTGCATCTGCACAATATACAACTGAATCTGGACTCCACGAATGCTTAAGCACATGTGCCAATGATATCAATAAATAATTAGCAGAGAGACTTTAAATGAGTTATTATTTCTGTCATTGTAAGTTCAGGATCCATAGGTACAGAGACAAAAAAAAGGAATTTGTTGTATTGGATCTTCAAAAGCTCCATTCTCTATGACTGTAGGTATATGCTAATCCATATGGTGAAAGATAATTTTTAAAGTTTGCAAATTTCACCCTTTGACTGTTGACAAACATATGTTTTCTTTTGTAGCAAGGAAAATGGAGCCCTCTTTTGAAGTTCTTACTGGGTAAGGAAACTTAAGCTCATTTTTAGCTATAAGAAAGTGTCCCAAAGAAGGACACTACAATTCCAATCAAAGCAAATGGCCTGCAAGGACCATCTGTTGCTCTGCTGAAATGCCTGAATAAGAGGGTGAACTAAGAGGAGAGAGCTGATAAATCAGAACTTTCTGGAAACATCCACATACGTAGATGTTACAAAAAAAGAGCAGATTCAGGGGGAAATAAGGAACTCTACTGATACTGGGAAGGAGGGGGACTTCTAACTGGGTGCCAGGTTTTGAAGATTTCAAATCTGGATAGGCATTTTGGAGCGCTACACAGGGCTGCGTGCTTTTTTACTCTTTCTGTAAGCTATGATTTAGCTCAGCTGCAAATTGCCTGCGTAGATGAAGAAATCACAGTGTGAAATTGTATGCCCTGTGCTGCGCAGAAGGTCAGAGCAGAGGACCAAAATGGGCCCCCTGGTCTGAGAATCCATGGAGTCTGCTAGGTCTTGGAGAAGGTAACATCAGTGCAGACAAGAAACATGGAAACGAAGTACATAGGTACGATGCATTTTAAATGGAGATCTAAATTTAAACACGGTAGGTTAGTCAGAGGTTATTATTTTTATTTACTGAAGCATTTATATCGTGCATGTAAATGATTTGTAGCTTAAATCACTTGCCGTATGTGCCTAGATGACAGAGATTATTCTATTGAAACCCTGTATATTTCTATATTAGTGGCTATTACCAAAGAAAGACCCGCACCTGCCCCTATATGCCCTCTGCCTTGCTGACAACCGACGGGCACGGAGGAAGGGTCGTGCAAGCGGTTCACCCGGCTCCGTCGGCCACGCGTCGTCGCGGCCATCCCCGCCCGGCCCGGCCCGGCCCGGCAGGAGCCCCGAGGAGGCAGCCTGGGATCTGCAGCCGGTAGGTGGAGCACAAGGCCAGAGCTGGGCCGCGGAACCGCCGTGTTTTGATTCATAAAATGCATCAATCCTCCGGGATGAATAATAAGAGGAAAGCGCAGCGACTGCGCGCTTCCTCCGAGGTGAAAATTCTCAGCGTCCCAGCGCTCGTCTGGTTGCGCTGCGGGTGTTTATGGTCTCCCTGGATTTGGGTGGGAGGAGGAGGAGATCTGTGCACCTTCTGCGTGTTTCTGTCTGGGTTTCGCTCACCTTCGAGCTCACACAAGTGCGCTTCCATCCCCGTCCTGCACCTGAGCAGCGTGCAATGGCTGCTGCCTGGCACTGTCAGGCTTAGAGTGCATTGTATGGGGAGCAGATTGTAAAGCCCGAGAAGCAGAATAATTCCATTTCTAAAAGTCTATTAAGGAAAAAAAAAAAAAAAAAAAAAGAAAGAAAGAAAGAAAGAAAGAAAAAGAAAAGCAATGAAGAACAAAAAGCACACTCAAGAGCACTTTAAAAAGTTTTCAGCTAAATGAGCCTTAAGCAGAGAGAAAGCCCTGAATTTCAAGGTCCTGTGAGTCTTGGAGAAGCTCCATCATCATTGTCACAGCTTACGTACAACATTGATTTTTGTGTTATTATCCAGAGCAGACAGGACATAATGTGTGAACATCTATTTTTCCGCTGGCTTTTATTTCTAATGTGCCTCAGCCTCTGAGCAAATGTGAATCTGAGCCCCTTCGTTCAGTAGAATTTATTATCCTTTGGGGAGGGGGACCAAAATCACAATTGTAAGTGCTCCCTCCGCTCACACACGCATGCACGCACACACACACTAGATGTGCTGTCTGTGCACCACTCCCCTATTGTTTTCACTGTAACTGATTTTGGCATCAGCTCTTTAGCACTTTGGAAGGGCCTTCATTAGCACTGGGACACTGTCCAAAAGGAATCCAGAAAAATCAACACATGGCTGCTCTTGTTCTCATGATAAATGACAGCTTTGGCTGAAAAACAACAACAGTAAGGAAGCAAAACAAAACCCAAAAAGCAACAAGGGTAGCCATAATGTGAATAGGAGAAGTCAGACATGACTAAATCAGCCTGGATGGGGAATGGGGTTGACTGGGAGGGGGCAGGGGGATTCCTCCCTTGGTACTGGATTTAAAAAGTGGTTTGGCCTTTCTGCTGAGGTGGAGGGGGGCTCATTCTCATAGGGGAGAGATATAGGGGCGTGGGGAGAGGCAATGAGCAGACACCACAGCTTTGGTGGCACGAATGAAAGGGCAGTGGTTTAAGGACAATAAAATGTCTGCCATCCTCACGGGGAAGAGGGATCCACATCCCTTCTATAAAGCACAGCTTACGAATGCAGTGAATGTATTCGGCTGCTGTATTAACCCATTTATTCCCCAATGGCTGTGTTTACACTCGAATCCTGAAGTGCTTACTCAGGCAAAACTCCCAGTTGACCTAGTCCTGAAGGCTTTAATCAGGAAGTATGCCCAGTGACTTCAATGGGAGCTTTGTCTCAATAACTATTCAGGATAAGGCCCATAGGGATCTTGAAACTAGAACTAATTGAATTTTTTGCACGGCATGCCTTTTCACTTGAAAAGAACTCCTTTTACCCCAAAACAATTCTTCACTAAATATGTCAGTCATTTTTCCTTATTATTTGAAATTTTCTATCATATTTTACCAGGATGCTCACAGACCTCTTACTTTGTACGGAAATCAAAACGAAACAAAATCATTATGGAGATCTTGACTCTTTTCCTAAGGAAAGAAAAAAAAAAAAAAAGATAATTAGTTAACTAGTTTTGAAACAGTGTTGGTAAAAAATTGTGGAAAAGACCTAAAGAATGTCAGAAAATAAGTAAATGTCTTTTTTAAAGCAATAAAAATAGGCTTGCTGAGATTTTTTTGGTGGCGGTATTGTTATATACTTCCCTTGCATTTTGATGTTTTTCCATTAAGAACTGTGGCATACTATCAGTGAATACACAAGTTTGTATACAGTTGTTTTCAATCACCACAACCAATGTTTAAATTCATTGTGGAGCTTCTAAAAAAAAATTTAAAAGTCAGCCCTGACCTTCAAACTTTTCCATGTGCTAAAATGGATGAGTTCTGAGGAATCCTTCAACTTCAACAACTGTTTTAAGCTTGCTTTCTGCATGGAAGACAAATATGGAAAGAAACACCTGAATGAAAATTTTGAGGCAAATATCCCAAAAGTCTGTGAAAATGTGTACAAAGCCATGACTACAAGGCAAAGATGTCCTGGATCTGTTTACAAAGTGGGGTTTGTGCCTTTATTTGTGCCTTTATTTTCAAGCCTTAGAGTAGACTTCTTTCCTAAAACTATATTTCAGGGTCTGGAGTCCTATCTAGCAGAGTTATGGTTTTAAAACACGTTTAGAAACTATGTTTTCAAATGAGATATTGAATTTCATGGGAGGGGAAAAAAAAAATACAAACTGTGAGTGCAAATCTGCTGTATATAAACGGAAGCAATGTTTTCCACAAATTGTTGGTGAGCTTTGCACACCATGCGCCTCATCCCAACTTGGCACATATCAGATGGCTGGTCAACAGTGACCCATGAGAATACACACAGGGCCCTTACACATCAGCTGCATTACAACTTGTTCATTACCACACGCAGCATCCCACATTGATCATGAATACATATCATTAGAAAACAGGCTGTACGCTGATGAGGAGTTTGGAAATTGTCCTGCTTGAAATTCATGTAAGGAGTGTAGCTTTGATAGATTTTTGGATTGCTCACTTAATATGTTTAAAACACAGAAGAGTATTTCATTGGAACTTGCATTATCCATGCAAAAACACTTAGAAGAAAACCCTATATACTGACTTTTTTTTGCTACAGCAGAGGCCTGATGAGGCTTGCTGGCTGATCCCCTCTGGTCTCTGAATTTGACTCAAGGCTTTAACAAACTTGGGTCAAGCCATCATTCTGAACCCACATGAACTCACACCTCCCAGTGCTTTCAGATGAGCTTCGTGTAAAGCTGAATCCTTTCATAGCTGCCGTTCAACAGAAATTCAGGGGCACTATTGGATTAGAGCTGATCCTTTCCCATACCGCCCTTGCAAAGCTAAATCACTGAGAACAATCAGTTGAGAGAGTTCTAAATTCCCTTTCACACCCACCCAATTAAACTTTTATCATATGGGTTGATCCCGTGATATAAAACACAAGTGTGTCTTAATGCAATTTGAAGTCACAGGCAGCCTTCTGGGAGAAGGGCAGATGCCTGATGTACCTTAAGCTGATGTATTAGATGCTGTTTTTTCCTGCTTTATGCCATTAGTACACTTGTTCACCATCTCCCCTACCACACTGCCATCAGGGAGATCTAAGCTTGGCAGCAGGCTGGGATCCCTGCCTCTGAGCTGAAAGAGGTTGAGCTATTTGCAGAAATAATGCTTTCCAGACGTACTAAACAGCACTCATCTTTCCAGATGGAGGGGCATTAGTGTTGCTTCCAGCCATCTCTTCACCTTCTGGTGTACTTGCCACTCCTCCCTTATGCACCATGAGCCTTATGCTGCAGATACCTCTCTGCATGCTGAGAAACTCAGCGATTCGCCTGCACCTTGCAGCCTTGCAGCCAGCTGGAGCAGTGATAAATCTCATCCCATTTTAGTGGGGGACTCTTGAAATAGGAAACAGGGGGCTCTGGAAGGAGCAAGATGTTCAAGGACCTTTTGTCCCTCCCACGTTCTGTATTTCTACCCAAAGGTTTGAAAAAGGAGAGGATTTGGCAGGTAGAGAATCTGCTGAAGATAAGCTCTGATGGCAGCCAATCTAAAGGGGAAGAGACAGAGAAAGTCAGTGATGAAGAGGTAACGGCCTCAGTGCTTATGCAAAGCTTTTAGTGGTCCCACAAGACCTGCAGGCTGCCTGGTCCAACGACCAAGGGCTAAGAGCCAAGCCTTCAACATGGAGATCTTGGATCTGTGGCACACCAGGCTACATCAACTCTGACGAGGTCATCTGGATCACATGAATGCTTCAAGTCAAACAACTGAAAAAAAATTTATTATGTTTTTCTTTCTCCCCCTTCCCCCCCCCCCCCTTTTTTTTTTTTTTTTGTTCTTCATGTGAATCCCCAGTGGAAGAAATCCACCGAACAAGCATGTTGATTTTGGCAAAGGCACACACAGTCACTCTGTTCTAAAGATGAGCTGACACGTGCAGATTCACAGATTAGCCATTTCTAAAGGTTAATTAAATATTGCCATTGTTTTCCAAGCTATTAATGTATGTTATTCTATTTTTCTCTGTTTAAGAACATCTGGGTTTTGGAGTTAAAAAATATGCAACCCTCTGTCCTCCTTCAGAAAAGGTCTTAAAAAACACACACAGAGTGTCTCCTTTAAAAATAAGGAATGGTCATCCTCAGAGTCACATTACATAGTTGAGAAAAAAATCTTAGAAAAATATTAGGAAAAAATGTTCTTCCATAAATCAAAACATTCGATGTGCATTCTCGTCTGCTGAGGGTGTCTCAGGACTAACTCACAGCAAATGAGCTGTAAGAGAGTCTCCTGGTGTTAGTCAGCCTGTCTTTATTTGCTGAAATTACAGAAAGTTATTACACGTAGACATGTTCCTCGCTCCATCCTTGCTGCCAGGATGTGTGACAGCCAGTTCTGTTTGGAGTGCTGGCAACCACTGGGTAAATGAACTGGATCTGCACAGCTCTCTTTGTTTCTGTCCAGTGTGCCTTCTCAGCATTTTGGATTCAGCTTATGGACAGATGTGAGGTGAAAGAAAGAATGAGTAGGATTAGAAGAATGCATCCCTAGTTACAAACAGGAGGTGCAGAAACCTAACCCCCTGGCTTGGCAGAGGCAGGGAAATAAATGCCTACAAAATGTTCGAGGCAGTCTTAGCCCTAGTAACAGGGTTTGGCAGCAGAAACCAAGAAAAGGTAGGCTTTGCCTGCAGCTTTTCTGCATTGCCACTGTGATACCTGCAACAGCTTCAACTCCTTGCACCAAATCTCCCTCTCCAGGCCCAGGCTGTAGGTGGTACAAAACCCCAACCTGCTGACATTGAAAATAACTGCTCAAGTTACACAGGAAAAAGAAAGAAAAAAAAAAAGAATCTAATCCAGAATCTTCCATGCCTCCATCTACCCTTCTGTCAAGCTAAATTTCAGCTGTGTTGCATTATTAATATTAAAAAATTGCTTGGAAATTCTTAGACTTAAAGAACATAGAAACATAAAATATTGTCCTAAGACTGAGAATGTGGTTTTGCATATTAGATGACTCTTCCCCAGCAACCAGACATTGAGCTTCCAGGTCAGGCAGCCTGCACTAATCAAAGCCCCACACAAATTCCAAAGACATTCACCATCACCAGTGCAGACTCTGGTCCCAGCATATTTCAGGCCCAGCCATCAGCTAGCATGTAGTTTTGCCAATGTAGTGGAATTGAATTAACTAAACCTACTCAAGAAGTGTCTGGATTATGTTCTCAGAAGTATGGTCTGATTTTTGAGTAGTGCTATGTGGAGCCAAGAGCTGGACTCAATGATTCTTAAGAGTCCCTTCCAACTTGGGATACTCTATGATCCTAAGATTCTACTCATGGATGAGTTAGACCAGTGTTGGTCTAACTTATGTCCTTCTGCCTCACCTTACCATTTCTGCATCCATGTTGCAGTTGTCACTGATCCCTTTCTCACCTCCCTTCTAGGATGGCAAGCTATGGTGTCACTTCCCCTATTTTACCTGCTCATACTAGCAGAGAAGAGAGCTCTGTACTGACTTCTGCATCTCTCTATAATGCATCCAAGGGCAAAAAATAAAGGGGGCTGCACTGCCAGTGATAAGTAAGGTCTGGTATGGATCAATACAAACCAGCTTTGGCATGTCTGCCATGTCCTGTGCTGCCTTGCATTCAACTATCTCTGCCCTATACTGCCATATGCAGTGTGTTTCACCAGTATACTCCCTAATGCTACTGTACTCAGCCCTTCCTGATCCTACTGGGACCCCAACTGCCACTTGAAATGAGAAAAACTGTTTTTTATTTCTGTCATGTTCTACACAGATGGTTTGATGATTCCTCCTAGCAAGCATTTCACCAGTAGACAAAAAGTTACCATATCACAGTGCCTGTTCTGGCCTGCAAGTTAGCAAACAATAAATCTTAATTACACTTAAGTGCCAAAAATCTGAAAAGAGTGAGTCAATGTTAGTCAGCTGTGCATTGGTCCCGACTCCTGCCTCTGCTTTGGCTGGAGATGCAGCTGCAGGAATACATAAACTAGTTTTTGATTTGTTTGTTGCCAGTACAATCAGTGGTAGCTGCTCCTTAAGAGCATTTCCAGTATTAGTGGGCTTACTGGCATTCATCCTATTAGCATCTCAGATGCAGGTGGCATCTGGAAAGTTTTATTTTAAAAGACTTTTAGAAAAGTACTTTGGTTAATAAGAAGCATTATTTTAAAATATCTCGGCAGTTTTCCAGAGAGTAGCTCAGTCTCATGACATCTGCTCAGTGGATACTTGTTACCTTTGGGTTTATTGAAAGAAACCCTCTGAGCAACCCTTTTTGTTAGCAATCTGCTTCATAGGCCCTGCAACAGAATAATGCTGGAGTGAAAATGAAGTTGCTAGCAGAGAGGATTTTCTATGCTGTAACAAACTGGAACTGGAATTCTGGAACTTGCATGTCACAGCATTCAATAACATTGCCTGGTTTTCCTTGTTTTCCTCTTAGTGAAGTTTTACCATTTTTATTCAAGAACTGGGGCTGCAGATCTCAGCTCAGAGGGATGCAGTAAGGTTTCCAATTTGGAGGGGGATATCTGCTCTGGAGAGCATTTTACAGCAGAGGTGCAGGCAGCTCCAGTACATACAGTTAGGTTTGCACTTCTTCCCATCTTACACACTGCAGTGAGCCAATCTTAAGTAACTGCTCCCCCTGTTCAGGAGTGTTGACAAATTATGCTGGTTGAGTAATGGCTCATTCATTATACATAAAAGGAATCACCAGTTCATCTTCCGAATTTCACCTATTCCAATATTTAGCGTTCAATGGGAAAATGATTGAATGGAAGTCCTGCTAGTGAACAAGAGGATTTCATTTATAAGGAGCAAAGTAAGTCCCATTGCCAGAAAGAAAAACACACCTTTCATGAAATTCACCTTTATTAATAGCTGACAGAGCATAGCTGGTAAACCAACCCAGCTATTCAGCAGCTTCCATAAATTAAACCAAAGCAGAAACTGCTTTTACAAAAGCATCAGCTGGAGCTTGGGCTCCTGTTTGGTTACATCACTCAAGTCAGGTTTGTAGATTAAAGAGCAATAAAACTACAAGCGTAAGCCAAAGTGGAGGAATTGAAATGATGTTTTTCCTGTGAAATGTGAGCATAAGAACTGAGTATCATTCTGAAGATGCAGTTGGGGCCAAAACCTCTGGCTGTGTTGATGTGGCTCCACTGAAATCAAAGCAGCAAAACTGCAAGCAGAGACTGAGCTGATTCGCAACCCCTACGTATTTCACACTTCTGTGTAGTTTCTATTCCACCTTGAGGTCTAGATCTCCTTTTTATAAGAGGACAGAAATCGCTCATTTAAAAAATAACAAAATTATGTTTTCAGAAGTTATTTCATATCTTCTTCAAGTGCCAGAAAAATACAACCATTCTCTTCAACATCATAAAATCATAGAATGGCTTGGGTTGGAAGGAACCTCAAGGATCATCAAGTTCCAGCCCCCCTGCTGCAGGCAGGGCCACCAGCCTCCAGATGTGGTACAAAAGCAGGCTGCCCAGCGCCCCATCCAACCTGGCCTTGAACAGCTCCAGGGACGGGGCATGCACAATCTCACTGGGCAGCCTGTTCCAGTACCTCAGCACTCTCTCTGTGAAGAACTTCCCCCTGACACCCAATCTAAACCTTCCGCCCCTTGAGCTTAAAACCATCCCCCTTGTCCTATCACTATCTACCTGAGTAAAACGTTGATTCCGCATCCAAACATTCAAACTGGTAAATTCAGATTTGTGAGAGCGCTTCTAGCAAACAAAATGCAGAAATCAGGCAAAATCTTAGAGGCCCATAAACGTGTGCCACCTTCATCAAAGTATCAGAATAACACAGGAGACACCTAGGTGTTGGACAGAGCTCTAAAGTAACTCGATTCTGCTTCGGTGAAGGATATAGACTAAACTCAGAAAAGCTACTTTTGGGAATAACACTCATTAGTTTCTGACCAAATCATGGATTTCAGATCATTCCTAAATTAAATAAAGTAAGTTATTAAGTCTTGGAAGAAGAACTTCAGCAGTCAGCTGGCACTATTGTGGTGCTTTTTTTTTTTTTTTTAACCATGCATTCTGGGACACAGTTGTGGAGTTGAAACAAGTGGAAATGCAGAACAATTAAATTGCAACCATATGAAAAAGCACATGTTTTGCTACCATTATCTTACAGGGTCTTTTCTTGTGGTGTCAAACCTGGCTTCAGGAATGTTTTAGATGACAGAGAGTGTTTAGAAGTGAGAGTTGAGATCACCCCAGTGGTTGAGGTGACAGCTGCTATAAAGATGGACTTGAAAATGAAGCAGCATACAAGATATTCAGTAAGTATTCCAAGAGATATTTTAGGAGTCTTGGGAACATTAATTCCACATACAAATCAAAAGTTTTGTCCCTGGCTGCTGGGCAAGGGCTGTTAGAAAAGACTGAGAGTAATTAAATAAGCAGGCAACATGTGCAAATCAGTCCAAACCAATACGAACAAAGGCAACTTGTTTTAAATATAGACAAATGCCTTTGATAGCAAGGTCAGATTAAAAAAAAAAGAAAAAACAAAAAACAAAATTGAACTGCTTATAAAGAGAACTTTCTCCACTTTGACAAATATATTTCCTCCTATGTTTCTCTGCACTGTGTCAGGATCCCTGCATACAGATGTAGGGAACTGTGTCTCTGGGTGCTGCTCAGCCAAGCAACAGGAGTGTCATCAGGTGCAGTGGCTCTGGGTCTGAGCAGTGTATCTGGCTGCAGGGCTGAGATCAGATCCAGACAGTCCAGGAGCTGGATCAGAGTCTGATGACCATCTGCACTGAGTCTGTCAGCCAAAACCATCTTGGCCAGTACACTGCTGGGGAATGATCGTGTCTTTGTCTCTTTTTGATCTTTCAGATTACCCTGGGAATCAGAGGAGCTACTGGAAAGGCATAACACAGGGCTCAGCAGGAGAATTACTGTCCTGGACCTGGGCCTTCTTGGAGCAGGAACTCTTATTCTTGGAGGTGAGCACATTTATTTTGGAGTCTTTGCGCTGTTGCCTCTCCACGCTAGGTGTGCATTTACTACTGACAGATTCCCTCAATGAGGAGCTGTTGCATTTTCTCCAGGCTCTTGGAAATGGACAACCATTTGGATTCCCTAGGCACATGTCAACCAGACTGGAGTGCAAAGTTCTCATGGAGATAGTCTTTCTTGGTGTAAATATATCACTATGCCCATGAAGAGTCATCCTCTTGATGTTTGAAGTACAGATCAGAATGCTGCTCAGGCCACTTCCCTATCTCCCACCTCCAAGATATCTGTATGTAATTTCGTAACACAGTTCCCGGGCCAACATTCTCTGACTACAGAGGTGGTAAAACAGATCAGTTCCCAATGCGTTAGTGAGGCAGCTGTGATTAAATTCTTTATCTGGGAAGCTTCCTCATGTGTTTGTGTGTTCAAGCTACCAAGCCAGTTCTGCAACAAGATGTAGCACCAAGATTTTCCTGTCTACCAGTGTCTTATCTGAGAAGAGACCAACTTGACTCAGAGCTAATGAGGTTGCCGACTAAATCCATAAGGCAAATTCACATGTATTAGGCTGACAAGAGATCTAATTATGGGGTGTTGGAATCATTTTGATACCCACAGGAATAGGAGCACTTGTAATAAAAGGAAATTTGCCAACAGGGAACTAAGATTTTACTGATCAGGAGTTAGTGATTAGCCCCATAGGCTGAGAAAGAATTAGCAACAACTAATGACATGTAATGAGATGTGCATATTTATATGATCTGAATGCCATGCATTCTTAGATGGCTAACAGCCGCTATTGGACTTTTTATGAAGATCTTCTTGCTCATGAGGGAGCAAATGGCAGGATTTTGTGCTTGAAATTGCTTGATCCCGTTTGATCCAAACCGCCTTCAGTCTACTCTGCTCATCATTCTTTTTCTCGCCACTTGGTCAAGAATTGACAAAAGTTCAGTACAAACAGTAGAAGGGACAATTTCTAGTTTTTGTTTTCCTGTCACCGATAGCCACTAAGGGTGAAAAAAACAAGAAAGAGCCACAAACATGCCTAACATTTTTAACCACAAATAGCTAGAAAGAGAAGCAAACAGCACAGAGCTGTTGCTTTTTTGGAAAAATCCCCCTTGGATATAGGTAACTTTAGTGAGATCCACTCTAATACAGACCTGAAGAGCAATAGCACACTTAAAACTGCTCCTCCAGCTTCCCGGGGGAGGAGAAATGAGAAGCAGCATGTTTTGACCTGCCCCAGGAGCAGGATCTGGAGGCAGTTCACAAGGATACCAACAGGGCAAATTGGAAAGGTGGAAAGGAGCAAGCCTGTGTGTTTCCTAATGCAGAGCAGCTTCTCCCAAAAGCAAATCCTTTGAAGAAAATGTGCAGGTAAGAACCATTAAACACTCCTGGGAGAGAAAAGGTTGACATCATATTTTTCCTCTACATAAAAATGTATTCCTACATACCTTACTTTGTAAAGCATGCCTAGGAGTCCAGCTCTCTTATTATCCTCCAGTGTTATTCCCCTCTTTTCTTATGCTAAGTCACTTGTGGGGAAAAAAAAATAACAGCAAAGCACTCTATTAATGGAAAACCTCTTCACTTCAATGGAGCCAAGAAATGCAAGAAATGCACACTGTCCCTGAATTCAGCTCAAGGGAATGAAGAATGGAAGTAATTCACAGCCATCTTATACCCGTCTAAGTCTCTCTCTCTCTCCATCTCATCCTACAGGCTTTCATCTTTAGTCTCAGTGGCACAGTGGCAGATGTCACTTTGGCACTGCTTCTGAGCTGTTCTCTGTGAATTAACAGTGGAATTCGATACAGGATCAGGTTCTAACAACCTCACTCAGTGACCCGGTACCATCTAACTACCAGAAATATTGTCAAAATTAAGGGCTCCCACAGGCTGTTACTGGTGATCCTACTAGTGTGCCAGCTAGAGTCCCCACCACCTCCTCTGGCCACAGATTTGCAGGCACATCTCTGGGTGTGGCTGGACTATACTCTCCGAAGGATGCTGAGAATCACATATCAGGTAGGCACTTGGCCTTAGCAGACTGTGCACAAGATGGCAATGGGGATAGCAGGTGGGTAGGGTACAGCATGGGCCATGTTTATGATAGCATTTTTTTTTTTTACAATCCTCTGATACTGTCTAGTCCAAAGCAAGGCTGTGAGCACTCACCTCAAAGCATGTAGGTAGCACTAAGTTCCCTTTTAACTCCTCATCTGCAAGTCTGCTGCAACACACCACTTAAATCATTTTTTTTTTTCCTTTGCATTTTATTTCCTATGCTGATTTTCAGATAGAGGAAACTGTGATAAAGGAACACCACAGTACTCACCCACTGTCTGCTGCTGGTGAGTCTCACTGGTGGTACCGAAGGCTTGACCCCTATCTCTCTTTCACAGCTGCCCCCAGCAAGTGCCATGCTCATTGTATAAATGTGCTGCTCATCAAGATAAAAGGAATAAGGATCTATCTCAAAGCACTTAGGTATGATTAAATAAAGGAGGCCATTTCCTGTGCTGCTAATCTGGTTCCTTTCAAAATCACTAACTTCACTTTTTGAAAAGTTACCATCTTTTAATTCTCATGGGTCTCCTCTACAGTTCTCCTCCTCCTTCCTGAGAAGGGGTGATCCACTTCATGATACAACAGGAGCTCACAGGACTGATTAAAGTGAACTCCATGCAACACAAACAGTGATTTTTCATGTACAAAATGAAAGAATTGAACTGCTCTCTCTTTTGAGTTTTGTCTGGGTCAGGATACCCAATTAACCTGCAGGTTCCTGTACTGGCAGTTACCTGCTCTTCACTTTGAAATCAAGTCACTCTCCTGTTTTGGGAGCTCGCCTGCTCTAAAAGCCTTCCTGTTCTTTAATATGACAGAATAAAGCAGAAACAGCTACTATGGAAAGAAAGAAAGAAAGAAAGAAAGAAAGAAAGAAAGAAAGAAAGAAAGAAAGAAAGAAAGAAAGAAAGAAAGAAAGAAAGAAAGAGAGAGAGAAAGAGAGAGAGAAAGAGAGAGAGAAAGAGAGAGAGAAAGAGAGAAGAAGAGAGAGAGAGAGAGAAAGGAAGGAAGGAAGGAAGGAAGGAAGGAAGGAAGGAAGGAAGGAAGGAAGGAAGGAAGGAAGGAAGAAGGAAAGAAAAATCAGGCTCATTCCACATGGCCTCTTACTATACGTTTTGAGTATGACTGTCAAAAGTTCAATAATGTCTTAGCTGCTTGGCTAGGAGGCAAGCTATTTTAGGACTTTAATATTTGGTGCGTATGTATGAAGTCAAGTAAGGCTCTAGGTTATACATTCCCACCATAACACTTCCAGGGTTTAGACTGCATAACCTCTGTGTGTGTATTTTTCTGTGCCATTCTTATTTGCAGAAAGCCAGTCAGTTTATGTACCACACTGTGCTTTCCAGATTAGGCACCACATGCAACATAGCTACATGCAGAATATTCTAATGTTTGGAGTCCTACTTTTTTCTTTTTTCTCCACTTCTTATTTGGCTTGCAGGATTTGTGCTGAAGCAGAAAAACAGAGGACTTTGTGTATTTATTGACATAAGTTCAAGCATGTGAGAGTGAAGCTGAGGGTGTGACACAGCAGGCTCTTACCTGCAATAACCATACAAAATGCCCATTGAACATATGAGGAAGGACTGCGTAGGCAGTGAAGCCAAATCTCTTCTTGGCACAATGAAACCCCAAGGCTGCAGCCATGGTGCTTAACACTTGAAGTGCAACACATATCTGACCACAGTGAATGCATCACATGCCTCTACTTTGGACTGTTGCTCTGTGAAAGTGTGCACTGAGCAAAGCCATAGGCAGAAATGAGTTGGATGCATCTGACATGGGGGCATGTGCTGCATAAATCACAACCTGTATCTCTGTCTCAGCCTAGGTGGGAATGTGACTGCCGTGACATGTCATTGCCCATCTCTGCTCACGCTGCTTAAGTTCATTGATAGTGTGCAAGCAATGAAAATCTGCAGAGGCTCATATACAACTGATGTCTCTCTGCTGCATAGTGTAGCATGTAGAAGTAAGTTATTTATACACTGAGCCTGACTTTCCTTTATCCTATGTCACGGACGGAATTTTACATTTGTGCAACAGGATGAGAAAGTCAGCATGGTAATAGGAGATGCAAGAAAATGGAGAATGGGGTTTATGGCACTAAGGGATCTACATATTTTTTTTTATAAATACAGGCTTTGGCCAAAGCTCACTAAGCTGTGATTTTAAATTGGATGTTTTGGAAGTGATGAATAATAGTGAAAACAGTATTTTTAACTTTCTCTCCGTACGACTTTCCTCAGGGTGATCTGAAAATATTTGCACTGTTTTGGAGCAGACCTTTTTGCTCCGACTTTAATTTCACATATGTGCCACAGATTGTAAGGCTCTACTACACCAAAAAATTAAATCATATGTGATAGTCTTGTGCTACATGGAGGCTGACACTGTATCTTCAGAGAAGTTAGATTTTTTGCTTCACAGGACCGCTTCAGAGCTTCTCATCATTACAGTTCCCTTGGTGTCCACCTCCCTCCTTGACAGCCATTTGGCCTGTCCAGCCTCCAGCTTCAGTCAGGCTTTCCTCACCACTCATACCTGATCTTTTGACTCTGAGTACCTGAAACAATTCTCATGCAATCTACTAAGCAATATAAAATGAGATAAACTGCAAAGCTTTTCCAAAAACTGTGAGTAAATTGTCCACTTGAAAACCACCTCTCCCTTGGGCAGTATGAAAATCATACGAGGAAACTGATGGTAAGTACATTTCAAAATTGTAGTGCATCCTGATGGAATAATGTTTGTAAAAACATGCATTTCTTTGTCAGTTGTGTTTTTTTGTTGTTGTTTGCTTGTTTGTTTTTTGTGTTTCCTGTTGGGATATTTTGATGAATAACTCAAGAATTGCCTCCCTCCAGTTAACAGGTTAGAGATGAATACAAAGTTGAAAATGGCATCATCTCTGAGGGGCAGAGTAGGAAGGAAGAACAGCATGAGTACTGCTCATGTGGACTGCTCATGTGGCATGGAGCACTTACAGACCATCACTGAATGGAGATGGGACATAAGGCTAAGGAAGGAGTTCCTCTACTCTGAGCCTGCCTTGGTCTATCCATTGCAGAATCCATGCCATAGCACTGACCTTTTTCCCCCCCTTGTTTTCTCTTTCTTTCTTTAAAAAAAAAAAAAAAAACTGGATTGAGTATTTTGTCCACAGAATGTCTGAAAAAAAAAAAAAAAATCAACACCAAAACCTCTTCCTTTACATAAGTCTTCTCAAGATCTTCCACACTGTAGTCTTTTGTTGCTTTTGTTAAGTTAGAACGAACCATTCTATATCAGAAGGAAATCTGCTATGGGACAGATGCCAGCAAGAGATGGTAAACCTCAAAAAGCTTGAGATCTGGTTTGGTTACCATGAAGCTGAACCTCTGGGAATCATTGCTTCCTGTCTGGGGATCTGGTTTTAGAAGCAATCAGATAGGAATTATTGTTTTAATGTCATTTTCTGCTGCTGGTTTTAGGCCAAATCTGGAAGCACAGAGGTGCTCAATTACTGTAATGAACAAATACAACAGTTTTGCTGCCTGGAAATACATTTGTTTGTGGTTTGTGGTCCATATTTGATTTTTATTTTATTATTGAACACAGTGACCTACCTCTAGACCTCTGTTCCAATAGGTAGATCTATTGGAGCTCTCTAATTCATTAAAATATGGCTGCTGTACTACTTTTGTTACTCCCCAACAACCACAGAAACATACTTTACGTTAATAATTTTTTGTACTTCTCATTAACAGCCAGTCTGCTCCTGATCCCTGCTAGAGTGCCATTGACTTCCATGGAGCAAATCCAGATTTACATTGATCATCATTAAGAGTTGTTTTACCACCAGGCTCATAGCAGTAACTTAATTAAAATTAGTTTTGCTGATGTTACTCCTCGATTTTCCAGTCAAGGGAAACAAATCGTCTAGGAGATTTCTTCACTGGTCAGCCTCAGAGCCTTGCGAATGCATCTCACATTCTTCCCCCCTCTTCCTCATGCCCGATCTCCCCTCACCAGACCCCTCTTGCACGCACTGTTTGATAGCAACGGGGTCAGTAGCAAACGTAGAGTTCAGCACTATAGAAGTGGAAACAGAAAGCAGCCATGGGCAATTAACCAGGGCTGTGACTGCTTATGTTTGGTTCCTGCTTCCATTTCTGTTTCCATGGAAATGGACATCAGATCATTGGAAATAAAGTAAATTTTCTACTTCCCCTCACCTTAATATCAGCTGGGCTATACAATCCAAATAAATCTGAACTTATCTAATTAAATGTGATTTCACAGATCTTTTCGTTTCATTGAAATAAACTGACAAAAGCAACATTTCTTTTGAAGTACGTGGAGGCGATTGGCTGTCCTTTGGGAAAGGAGTAGGTAAGCTTGCCCACCCCTTTTTGCTTTGTAAGGTATCGAAACATGCAAACATCCATCCTACCCCTTGCTCTGTGTTCTTGCCTGCCCATTAATATTGTGGTGCTGAACAGTACTCATCACTTGCCCATTAGGGGTCATTTAAGCATAAATGACCTCCCTTACAGAGCCTATGTGGGTTAAAGACCTCTTCTTTGTCTGGCTGCTGAGGCTTTGAGGTTCATTTGTATTGCAGAACAGCTGCATAAAAAAAGGTTCAAGCCCACCTTTTAAGGTCATATGGTCTCAGAGGAGGAGCTTTGACCTAGAAGGATTTCCCAGGTGAAAAGCTCAGGGTTTGGGAACAAAGGGAAAAAGTGTTTTTTTAAGCTTTCACATTCCTGTGAGAGGCTGAGAAAGATGAAACTTCTGTGTCTTTTGTAAATGAACACATTATAGACTGCACACTTGATTTCTCCCCTCTAGATGTGAAGCTGATCTGCAAAACTGTTAGACCTGTAGAGGGGCAACAGTAATTTTTGCTTTGGCTTTTGACGCAACAAATCAGGCAAACAGAATCACAAGGGCTGATTTCAACAAAAATATCCCATGTCATGAGTCAATATTCTTCAGTTGTGGAAGCTGCCTTTGCTTCAGCACATCAAGGCAAAACTGGAAATGACCTGTTAGTCTAGCAGTGTACACCATCCACCAGAAGATGCTGTGTAGTTTTTCCTCACAGCACCCCTCTAATTCTGTAATAAAAAATTGCCATCAAAATAGCACCAAATAATATCTCTGCATGAATTGCCATTGCATTTTGCAATTCAGAGTTATTGAAAGAATAAATATCATTGCTGTATTAACGTAAATTCAATGACAGTACACAGGGTTTTTTTTTATAACGGGGCTCATTTTACAGCAGAAAGTTGAGGAAAACACAGCCTCATTTTCCCTGGGCCTACCAAAGTGTTAATTTCTGGTGCCCACTGATGAGAAGGGTAAGAAAGAAAGAAATCAAAGTGGATCTATATAGGATGGAAGGTTTAAACCATTTAATTACTGTAGTGGTAGCACATTTTTGCTAATGCATGGATCACAAAAGCTTCATTCCTGTGGAAATCAGTCATGCGTGGGAGATCAGGAATTACAGATACTTCGCTAGTGTGAGGGATTTGCTCTGGTCATTTAAGGAGGTTTCCTCCAGTGACAAAAGCTTTGTACCTGATACTAATGCGCAGTGTGTAACAAAGTTACTTTAAAATGACCTATAACCTAATCATAAACAGTCCTAAAATATTCTTCTTTAAATGACTCACATCAAATTCTTGTCATAACATAGAGCTCTCTCTTTCTCTTTTTTTTTTTTTTCCTTTTTTTTTTAATTTAAATCCATCTCTGTTGAAGATGCTGCCTTGTCCTGAGGAAGTGGAAAAAGCTAGATGATAGGTAACTACATGTTGTCACTGGTGCTGTCAGTGGTAAAAGTTCTGGTTTTTCCTCTCTATCCTAAAAACAAGCTTCAAGCTCTCTTTTTCTGCTTCATCCCATTATGTTGGTCACTATCACAAGCATGAACACAATCTCCAAGACAAATCTTTCTACATGAGTTTATTTCCCCAAAAGCTATTACATATAGATTTAAAACTAAGGTCAAACACATCAGCCACTCAAACTGCACAAGTGATCACCTACAAATGAGCATGGATCAGGATCTCAGTTCATGGTGCTGGAATCATTCACAAAATACCTGGAAATTAGAGCACTACAGAATGAAGCAGAAGCCTATTAAGTATCATTTGAATTGAGACAGCAATGCAAACAATGGGCAGGAATCAATGTGCAGGATATTTAAATATTCATATTTATTTATGAAATAAAATATCTGGAACTGTAGATTGAGGTCTAGCCTACAGTGATGGAGTCACAGTTTCCCTGGATTTCCTAGAGCACCGGAGCATGTTAAGAGAAGGGCAACAAAGCCGTGAGGAGTCTGGAGCACAAGTCTTATCGGGAGCAGCTGAGGGATCTGGGATTGTTTAGTCTGGAGAAAAGGAGGCTCAAGGGAGACCTTATTGCTCACTACAATTCCCTGAAGGGAGTCTGTGGTGAGGTGTGCACCAGCCTCTTCTACCGTGTAACTAGAGATGGGACTAGAGGGAATAGCCTCAAGTTGCACCAGGGGAGATTCAGGTTGGATGTTAGGAAATACTACTTCTCTGAAAGAGTGGTCTGGTGCTGGAACGGGCTGCCCAGGGAGGTAGTGGAATCACTGTCCCAGGAGGGATTCAGAAATGCTTAAGATGTACCGAGGGACGTGGTTTAGTGGGAAATATTGGTGATAGGTGGACAGTTGGAATCGATGATGTTGGAGGTCTTTTCCAATGTTGATGGTTCTATGATTCTATGCTCTCCATATGTCTTTTCCAACCTTAATGATTTCTATGATATGTTGATAAATAAGTTAATGTGCCAGTACAGCCTCTATTTACTCTATAGTTCTTAAAAAACTGTACAAGGCAAAATATACCTTTTAGATAAAACTGCACCTATGTTTCAGCTTTTATTTCAGTAAAAGTACTATTTCAAAGAAATAATCATATCCCCAGCCTATGTTAGAAGCAAGCTTCTAGTTTAGATCTTGTCTAATTGTCATTTTGTAGAATAGATCCCCAGAGCCTCTTCTGCTATTCATATTGGTTTTGATCATATCTCAGCAGACTTTTTTCAAGTACTCAGAAAGATTTAAAGTGGATGAATCTTAAAGGCTAATAAATACCTGATGAAGAATGAGTAAATACATTAAAGTTGAATTACCATTTTTTCCCTTTTACTCTCAAGATTCCACTGAAATCAATGAACTTACAGTTACTTAAAGCTGTAGCATTATATGGGCGAATCAGGTACATTATGTTGCAATAAATGACCAGGACTTGCTGGCAGACTTTCTCAGAATCAAACATGCACCCTTAAATTTCACACTATTTTCACAATCTTGTAACAGCAAAGCAAAACAAGAGGTTCAGTGTGCAGTCAGAACAAAGTCTTTTTTCTCTGGTCTAAGTATTTAGCCAATACAGTATCACAGAAACATTGATTTCTGTTCTCAGCCTAAGAATCCTCCTGATAGTCTCATACAGAACCAAAGACCCAACACAATCTCTTCTTTTATGGCTAAGAAAATGCTAGGAGAATCGTTATCCCTGGGAAAGATTTCTCTGATAGACGAGGAAGGACTGTTCATTAGTGTCATGAATGATGCTGCCTCTTTTTTATGCAACTTGCATTCACTGATGCTGGCACTGTCAGAGCCTCCAACTGTGTGCACAATTCAGTTCATCGAACAAGGCAGCATCCTTTCCAGATACACTCAACGTGCGGTATTATGGTTTGGAAATTCATTCCACAGAAGAGAAACACAAATTATTTCAATTCTCAAAAAAGAAAGGAAAAAAGGCACAGTCTGTGCCTTCTTTTTCCATGCTATTAGAGAGATTATCAGGAAAAAATAAACACAGCAGTTGCTCGAAGTCCCACAGAAGCAAAACAAGGACTTCAGGCCACTCCATACATAGCATGGAGCCATTTCTCTGTTTACTTACAAGATATAAAATAATACATTTTTCAGTTCTTCCTTTGAAATAATTATTCAGTGCTGGCAGAGAAATTTTACAAAATTTTAAATGGGAAAAAAGCCCCAAACCTGCACAATTTTAAGTCCTCTTTGCTCTCAAGCCATTTCTTTTTGGTGCATTTAGCACAGCAGAGTGTCAGTGTCTGCAGGGAATGGCTGTCTCTCTGTGATGCTGAACGAAAGCAGAGGCCAGCTCCACACTCTTGATTCACCTGCAGAGCTCGAGGTGCATCAGCAAATGGCATGTTGTCCCTGAACAGTAAGGACCAGATCCAAGAAAGAAGCTGTGCCGGGTGCACGTATGTGCCTTGGAGCTTGCCATATGAGAGAGCCTCGAGCTAACGGCAGGAGAGCAGATACATCTACTTGGAGAAGCAGAGAGTCCTGTGGAGATAAAAGCTCATGGCCCAGGAGCTGGGTAGGCACTTTACATCAACAAATCTGACACAGGGACGAAAGCTCAGTCTTCTCATGGGCCTGGTACCAGCAGGGATCATCTGTGAAGGGCATGTAGGGCTTAGGGCTGCTCTGATTACTGTGCGTTCTTCTCCCTCACCTCATCAAGCAGACAAGGGAAATGTACAGCTGGGCCCATACTTTTTAAGATCATGGCATTCATCCCTAACCCACACACACCTCTGAGCTGCAAAAACCAGTGTGCTGAGCAAGCGGCCATCTGGAGCCTGCATATGGGGAAAACCTGAGGATGGAACATAGGGGTGCATTTAAAATTCCACTTCTCTCCAGAGCTTAGATATTTTACACTGAGCTTTTTCACTTTGCATGCTTCTTTCTGGCAGAACTGAGCATGGTCCCAGTTTTGCTCCTTGAAAAGGAGACACATCTCTGAAATCCTTCATTTTTCATATTAGCTGAGGAGTTTCACCCAAAGTGCTCTCTCCCCGTTTGTGCCTGAGGAGATTTGCTAGTCCATGCAGAAGGCTTTTGGTCACTCTCTCTGTAAGGCATATGAGTTGGAAATATCGTCCTTCACTTCTCTTTATAATACAGTCCCATTTTTCAGGAAAAAATGTATATATTTATAGAATGAAAAAGAAGAATCCTAACTCTAAGCCCTGGTGGTCAAAGAGGTGACTCCCACATAGATTTCTCTGGCACTATTTTGTCCGTTTGCCTTTGGAAACAGAGAAGGCTGTAGGAGCAGGGACCCTTGAGCTAGTCCAGGGCAAGTCCAAGACAGAGAGCTGCTCCTTCCAGCTCGATGGGCTGCAAGCACAACAAACTCTCCCCACTTGAATGAAACAGTAGAGCAAGGGGCTGGTTTCTTGGGCAGGACCTTATAAGAAGGTGATTGTCACCACAGCCATTCTTGTGGGGTTGGATCTGGCAGAGCAGCAGGCAATTTGGAAGTGTACTTGTGAGGCTGAGCCTTCAAAGAAGATAAGAAGATAAGATGAACACATAGTTCATGGTTTCTAATCCAGCTTAAATGTCAGATAAGTACGCCCTTGCACAGCTTGGTTGAGGCAGGAGCACTGGTTAGGCATACTCCAAAACAGTGCTAGATGCCTTGAGAGCTTTAATATTGAAGGCTGAAGGATCTGCATAGACTAAGTGCCTGTAAGACCAGGCGAGAGCTTTGCACTTAGGCAAGTGATTTGCTTCCAGTTACATTTAACACGTGTGATTTTTTCTCTTTTATCTGGTGTGAGATGCAGCTTCATTTGGGATGCAGATCTTGCCACAGGCCATGTTCCCCAGTCCCTTCTCACAGGGACTCCTAAAGAAAAAAAGAAGAACCCTCTGATAAACCAGTAGGGAATCACTTGAAAAGGGGTTGTATAGGTCCTCTGAGATAATTGCCAGCTTTAAAACAAACAAACAATCCAATAAACATGCAAACAATCCATGGTAGAAACAGAGCACTCATTTTTTCATTATCAGCCATCAAGGTAAAGGGAAAGAAGGGAATAAAGTCTGTGCCTGAAATATTTGTACGGAAACTCTTTTCAGGCTGGATATAAAGAGCAATTATTTATTACTTCAGGAAATACTCCAGCATCAAGCAATGACCCCAGGTTGGTGTCAATGCTTATCCAACAGGATTACTGTTCAGAAAGCTTTATGGTTACCACATAATGTTTAATCAGCGCATTAAAAATAAATTAAAGATTTGCTAATTGTAATGTAATTAGCTTAATTTAATTACATTGCTCAGTGACTGAGAATTTTATTGTTATTGTGAGATCTTTTCTCATTTGGGGCCTGAAGTTAAGTGGTGCAGTATTGACAACCGTTTCCTCCCTTAATATTCTGCTTCAGGAATGAGTGGTGAAATTTTTACCTGAATATTGCAATTTATCACAATCAGTATCATCACAAATTACACAAAGCATCCAGAAACATGATAACTTCTAAATGAAGTGTCTGTAACAAGGGCAGTAGCAGCCTTGGCTGTTAATTTGTCATATTTCATAGCCAGCCTGACACCCTGTCCAATTTGCTTGTAAGCTTTATCACAAAGACAGCTATGTGAGCTGCCTCTGACTATGAGCAGAATAGAGGAGATAGACAGAAATTCAGTGAAGGCAGCTTGGCTCTTCAGGTTCCCTGGTTTTGCATACAATCCTGCTGAAAATCAACAGCCTCATGTCTTGGTGATGTTTGTTTTCTCCATTGAAATCCCCCTCTCTCTTCCTCCTCCTCCCTGCTTCCTCATTAAGGCAACCCAAATCTTTTTCTTCAAGACTCCCTGCTGACCATAATCCAATGGTCAACATAATTTATCAGCGGTTACAGAAGTTAAAAGAAATAAGAGGTATATCAGCACTAAGGAAGCACCATTACTTATCTTACACAGGCTCTCAATTTCAAGGCAAAGCATGTCACCTCCTCCAATGACCTGTGAGCTTTTCCTTTGGGGAAGAAGTTGTGTGGCAACTATAAAAATGGCCATGAATATCCCTTTAGGAAATTGGTCTCTCTTCTGCTGTTATCTTCCAGATGCTCTGAGGTCCTCAATCAATTTGCATTGATTTAAGCAATGTCATTCAATATATATTATCATTCTGATTTAACAGGAATTGTGTGAAGAGTAAGTCTCCCTTCTCTTCTTGACTTGCCAAGCACAAGATGCTACAAAATCTATAGGATGGTCAAGATCAACAGGTTTCAAAAGACTGACTTAAAAAATGCAGGGGACTACTATTTTATCTCGTCTAAAACACTAAAATCAGATTGATCTTGGTTTATTTGTTTTTTGCTGTTGTTGTTGTTGTTAAGAAAAAAACAAGCCTCTCCAATGAGGCAGGAGCTGTGTTGCTCCATTCTATTACCTGCCCCAAGAGGATCAGCCCCCAGCACAAGAAAGACACAGAGGTTTTGAAAAGGGTCCAGAGGAGGGCCACTGAGATGATCAAAGGGCTGGAGCACCTCTCCTTCAAAGAAAGGTTGAAGGAACTGGGCTTGTTCAGCTTGGAGAACAGAAGGCTTCATGGAGTCCTCATTGTGGCCTTCTAGTACTTGAAGGGAGTGTATAAACAGGAGGGGGAATGGCTGTTTACATGGGTGGATAGTGAGAGGACAAGGGGGAATGGTTTTAAACTGAGACAGGGGAGGTTTAGGTTAGATATTAGAAGGAAGTTTTTTACCCAGAGGGTGGTGATGCACTGGAACAGATTGCCCATTGAGGTTGTGGATGCCCCATCCCTGGAGGCATTCAAGGCCAGGCTGGATGTGGTTCTGGGCAGCCTGGTCTAGTGGATGGTGACCCCGCACATAGCAGGGGGGTTGAAACTGGATGATCTTTGAGGTACTTTTCAACTCAAGCCATTCCACGATTCTATGATGATTCTATGGTCAGCCCAAACACCCACACTTCTCCAGTTTTGCTGCCTGCCCAGGCACTGCTATTAGGCTGTAAACTCCACCAGAAGACCAAGCAGCTGGTCTCTGCAGCTTCTAAGTGGTTTTGCAGATCCGTGCCTTATTACACCAGCAACCAAGAGAGCAACCATAGAAAAAGGAACAGAGAGCATTCCAGTCTTTACAGCTGAGCTTCCAGGGGGGCTGTAAAACCTCAGATGCTGCTGGAAAATTGTGAGAAAACAGAGAGCTTTGTGAGGACTGCTGCTAACAGGAAAGAGGAATTTGAGAATGGAGACTGACTGAGAGTCTGAACACACTGAGACAAATGGAGGTAGAAGAAAGAGAGGACAGAGAAGAACAAAACATGGTATGAACTGGACAAGAAATGCTACAATTGTAGAAACAACAGAAAGAAAGAGGAAGAGAATTTAGACAAAGGCTAGATATATTTTCAAGTCTGAAGGAGCTTATTTGAGCCAAGTGACCATATGTCGGTCTCCTGAGGTTTTGCCTGTCATGTTAAACTCCAGGCCCACTGATTCTGTAGGATGCAATCTTCTGCACACGGCTACCACTGTGAGTGAGTCATTTGGTACGGTTCCTGTGGCAAGAATCCCAAATGTGTCAGGCCTGGACTAAAAGGCAAGATGGAGAGTGAATACACCTGAAGGCACATTTGGCACTTTAATTCTGAGCAGATATCACTTCTAATTATAGCCAGCCTCATGCCAGCTTACTACCGTTCGAGTGCTTGTGGGTTTGCGCATCAAGTGCCAGATTTAATCCATTCAAGGTAAAGTGTGAGAGAACCAATTGCATTTTGCATGCCTTCTACCTGAATGATTTGCTTTGTTGTTCCCAATTTGCAGTTTGACTGGAAGATTTGCACCCCTCTGGTTAGTTCTGGTTGGCTTCTCTGCAGCCACATGGGTATATTTTTCAGCTGAATGAAGCCCAGCTGGCAGGCTCAATTTGCCCCACAAATGAGTCATATCTTTCTCTCTCTAATTTCACCTGCACAAGAGAACTGTGGGTTCCTCTCATAATTCTTTGAGTTCAAAAATCTTAATGCCAAACGGTGGCTCATGCCTGCCCTAGCACTTGGAGCTTTCATCTTGCTTGCCTTGAAGACAGCAGCAAAGCTCAAGAGAAAGCCATTAGTGAGCATTACTTACATAGCAAATTTATTAAGAAAAGCATTTCCATGTCTGATTGTGTCAGATCTTGATCTTATATGAAGCCTAGTGCTGCATAAGGACTAGTGGTTACAACGTGTTGTTTTTCACTATGACCTAGGGCTTGGAGTGGAGGGAAGGTTTACCATAATTATGCGTCCATTTCCTTTCAATACAGAACTGTAAAACACAGAACAGAAGGAGGATTTGCCTCTTCACCCCTTAAATCCACTTAATCTTGGATTATGAGCCATATTCACCCAATTTTTGCTGGGAGCTTAAGGCAGCACCACGCTGCCTTTGGGGCTCCAGGGTGCTGGGAAGCTGGAGAAGGATCTGAGAGTCTTCTGCTTTCCACGAGCAAAACAGGAGCGTTCTTACATGTGTAGAACCAAATAGTGCAGGTCTGTGCTCAGCCACACTCCAGGTTTATGTATGGAAGTACTTGAAGTGTACGTACAGTGCAGCCAGAAAGAGTTTGCTTTAATAACTACTCCAATGCTAGTAGCTTCCACAGCATGTTTTTTTCAGCAGTTCTGCCACACTGAGTTGACAAAGAAATAAAAGGAACACTTCCCCCCACACAAATCTCTATTGATCCGAATATGGATCTTATTTCAAGATAGAGAACAACTAGCACTGACGCTGTCAAACAGACCCTTCTGGAATTAGTTCAGAACCTCCATTTTCCACCCATACGCCTTTTTCTTGTTCTGCTAAAGCAGAGAGAGAAAGAAAGGGATACAGGGCGTGGGGAAAGAAGGAGGTGGGGAGAGAAGGAGGAAAGAAGAGAGAAAGTAAGAGAAGCTAGCAAGAATGACACAGAGAGCAAGTGAGGAGAGAATATGAGAAGGCAAGGGAAAAGGAGAAAGGAAGAGAGGAAGGAAGAGAAGAAGAAAGGAAGAAAAAGAAAGAAAGAAAGAGAGAAAGAGAGAAAAGGAGAAAGAGAGAGAAAAGGAAAAAGAGAGAGAAAAGGAGAAAGAGAGAAAAAGGGAGAAAGAGAGAACCAGCATGGCAGGCTGCACATTGCACATCACCTGCTCCCAGCACCGTCCTTCCTGTCCCCATCCCTGATGAGCTGGCTCAGTTGTGCAAGGTAGCTCCTAATTACCTCTCTCTTGGTTTCCCCCTTCCCCCAAGGACGGCCTTTCCAAGAAATAGCGCACGTGCACACACCTGGCACTGTGAGATAGGGAACCTCACCATGGATACCGGGCCCCCATTCCCAGCGCGACCCGTGCTCCTGGGATTTGAGCAGCCATCTCCACGATGCTGCAAGCTCCAGATGTGCCTTACCTACTGCCTGGAGACACTGCAAGCAAAAGCTGCCTACAACGGTTATTCTGCACACACACACACAAGTTCTGGTTATGCATATCAAGCTTTGAGAAACAAAATAAAGCAAAATGGTAATCTTAATCTTCCTTTTAATATGCTACCCCATGCCAGATAAGAGCAGCTGGGCTCGCACAATGTGTCCAACCGGACATGATAAATAGCTAGGGAGACAGAGAAATACACACACACACACAAATACATACGTACATGCAAGCTCTAAGGAATTTAAAATATGTTTGTTTTCAGAAGCGGTGGCCTTCAGCTCACACCTTCCCTGATTAATAAAAGTGTTGATTAGAGATAAATACAGCCTGCCAGGGTTGGGATTGTAAATAAAATCCTAGGGTAAATATCTGCAAGGGTAGCCCAAAGGGTTAACCTTACAAATGCACAAATGCTGGCTCTCCTCCTGTTACAGTGTAAATGCTGATTGGAAGGAAGAGATCATTCTAGGTCAGTATGTCCTTTATATTGTGAATAGCCTGACAGGGGCTAATAAACTCCGCCGCCTATGGCACCGATAATGCATTATATATTCCTAAGCATCACATGCAGCTTTTTACTTATACATGTATTGTTTGTTGCTTTGCTTTTGAAAAGGTGAAGCAGAGCAATGCAGGTCATGAAATACGCTTAAGCCAGAGGATCCACCGCAGCTCTGGGAGGAGGGTCAGAGCCCAGCTGCCCAATGCTCCTCACACAGACCCCACAAAGAGCACGGCCAGCACAGGGCAAGCACCTCGCAATGAAGGGCTGGTGGAAACCCCACACACACCCCCATGCCACACAGCTGATTTATGTGGAAACTCTTGTGTTGAGATAATTACAACACTAACAGATATCCAGTTTGCTTCCTGTGCAGCCAGGAAGGCCAGATCCTCTGCAGCTCACTAACGAGGGAGCCATGCCCCAGAGGGCTGCCTGCCCTGCTCCTGCCTTGCACTCGCCACATTTCACACTGATGAGGTAATCCAGCTTCCGATGAGGTAACCCTCTGAGTTGCCCACGAGCTGGAAGGGGTTACCATATGATCGCTCATGTAAACACACAGCTTCATCCTCCCTGAACGCTGGCTGACAGCTGGGTTCTGCCACCCAGGGGACAAACACAAAACTCAGGCTTTCATGGGACAAGGACATCGTCCGCTTGTTGGTTTTTCGCTCTGGAGGTCCTTACCCACTGCCCAGACAGCCCTCCCCACCCTCTTAGCCTCTCATCCTGCACCCTGCACCAGGGCCACAGCCTTGCTGCTCTTCCCCGCCACCCCATGGCCCTAAATTCATGTACTCCTCACATTTAGGTGCAACATGTCACTTCCTTGCCAAGCACTGGGGAATAAATTCCTCCTGTGGCAAGAGGTGTGAGCCATGGGGCAACCCCTCCATCCGAGATGCGGGGCCGAGAGGGAAGGTCCCACCGCTTCGCCACACCAGCGCTGATGCTGTTTATCTGAGCTTTGCACAGGTGCTGTTCTTAGAAAGTCTAATTTGCAAGCAGTGAGAAAACCGACTTTTGTGGGTAGAGAACGGCACCTTCTCCCATCTGTTTCTGCAGGCTCAGGTGGTCCCATCAGTTCAGAGCCAGGCTTTTCCCAAAGCCCCCCTGTTATTAGCAAAGCAGCCAGGGTCAAATCACATTGCAGTTCTTCAGAACTTCCTGTGCCTCTATAGGCTCACTTGAACCTCACAACATATGTCTGAGAAGTTTGTTTTACTGAAGCTCATCTCAGCAGCTATGGCCACTGAGCTGGAAATCTGTTCCGGGCAGACCTCAGCCCAGACAGCATATGACAAGTGACCCAGGAGGACCCGAGGGCTGATGTGCCGTTAGATGCGGGAAAGCCTGCAGCTCGAGCAACTCTGCCCAGCTCCCAGGTCACAAAGCCTGACTGCTCTGCAGCAGGTCCAACTAGGTGAGATGGAACCTGTGTCAGGCACCCAGAGGAAGAAATTCCCCTGATCCCAGGGCACAAGGATCAAAAGGCTCTCAGAGGGAGGGAAAGGCTTTGCATCACCCTCTGGTGAGTTTATTTGGTGAAAAATGAGCAAAGCCCAGAGGAAGTCATGTCCTTCCTTCCCCCGCCTCCGGGAGCAGCTTGTACAAGGAATAGGTCAAAATGAATGATTGTTATAATTTGAGTATATCAAGAGACGCACGTCTCTGCTGTCAGCACTGAGCTCACCTCACTGGACAAGGATTGAAGACAGGATTCTTCTCGCAACTCCTTCCTCCTCCATTCAGCTGGGCTCTACCTTGGCAGTCCAAGAAAGGCCACAGCATGCATCCAGCCTGGGAATTCATCAGTACAGGGCTCCAGACACTGCAGCTAGATTTTTAAAAGATGTGACTAATTTTGTAAGCTTTAGCAGTTGCTGTCAGGTGTAATGAGGTGCCATTAATCATGTCTATGCCTCATGCTATGTCTGGCTCATCTGTGCAGTCCCTTCTCCACGTGTGATGGTCATTGTTCACTAGAACACCATGTAGGGGCCGGGGGCAGGGGAACCCAGCCTCTTGTCCGCTTGCCCTTAAATTATGCTCTGGGCAGGGGGCAATGCAGGGCTGTGTTGACACAGCCCTGAGCAGTATGTGAGCAGCTTGGGTGGGACAAATGCTTCTAAAACCTGTCTGCAGTGTGAATATGAATACCTGAGCTTGTCACTCACTTCACAGTTCATGGGGACAAACAATTCAGGTTTGAGATGGATAGTTATGGCCTGGGAGGAGTCCTTCTCTGAAGGTGCCATTTCCTTTCTGGGGGAAATAAAGGGTCTCTAAGGTTGTTAGACACCTAGTCTGAAGAAGAGTAGGCTTGTTCAGTTCCCACTGGAACCTGATCCAGAATCCCTTGGGCAGCAAGTCCCCATCTCCTGAAGTACAGCTCCAGCCATACTCCCGTTACTGCCCTTTCTTGAGACACAGCTTCTGTTCCACAGTTTAGTCTAAGGGCTGGAGAGCAAGCCCAGAGAGGTGAAGGCATGTGCTACAATTCAGGTAGGGCACTAATTATTGCAGGAGTCGATGGAGAGCCAGCAGCAAAAGAGTTAAGGGAACCAGAGCTCACTGCTCTCCAGGAACCTGTGCTTCCTCACCTCCAAGGATAACAATCAGCCAGCCCTTTCTCCAGCATTTTTTGGCACACTGCTTTGTCAGAAAACCACCTGTTACTTGGGAGGGATTCAAATGCATAATGAATTAAAAGAACATATTGTGTGGTACTATCTAACCCCCCAGACAGATGTGTTATTTAAGTGTGGTTATGATCTGTGCTGTTAATTTTAAACAACATATGATCAAAGATCGCGTCTGGCTTTGTGCTTTGCTTTCTTTCAGATTCTGGCTTGTATGTCCATGCCAGACAGTTGTGGTTTGTGTCATATGGCAGGAAAAGCTTATTTTATGTGCTGCCTAAATTTGTGTTTTATAGCACACTAAAGCACCACAGTCGACCCATCAGAATTAAGTTATCACACTGTTTATAATGGGGAGTGAATTGCAGCTGTGGAAAAGAGGGCACGGAGAGAGTTTTTAGGTACCCGTGCTCCCTGTGCTAAGGACTTTCAACCATCTTAAAGACAGCAGCAGTCTGAAACACGGCCTGAGATATATCAACCACCACACCACTCCTGTGGGAAGGCTGGAAAGCTGTTAGAAATGGCAGCACTGCCAACCAATCAGTCCAGAAGCAACAGTCAGGCCTGCTGCAGACAGGGAGACACGCTTAGCAGATCATGAGATGTATTTTATTTTCTTTTTAAATAATACAGTTGGAGTTCCTTTTATTTGCTTCCTGGCCCAAGTCTTCAAGCTTTGCTGCCCAGCTAGAACAGCTAGAAGACATCTGCTCTAAACAAGTAGGTAAGTAAATAAACAGACCAGAACAGGAATAACAGCCTCTTGCATCTGCTTAGCTGAGAGGTGAGGCTCTGATTTGGTGACAACATGCATTTGAAGATTTCTGGTAAAGCTGGAGTTGCTCTGGCACTTTCCAATTTGTAGGGGGGCAAATCCTCACTTGTTTCATGTTTACTTTCAATGAGTTATGCACTTCAGGTCAGTTGTACAGCAAGCATCAGCCCTCCTTTACGCATTGTTGCTGCTCTGCCATCTCCAAGTTTGGGGGAGGATCTCTCTGCCTGCTCCCTGCACTGTTATACAAGGCAAGCTGCAATAAAAACAGTTTGGGGAGCAACACATCTTTCACATCTGTGATGGTTGGGATACTGAGAGATGTCCTGTCACCAATGGGCATGGAATGGGGGCAGCCCTGGGAGATATTTGATGCTGTTGGGGCGGTGCTTTAGGAAAACCTGAGAACAAACCCACACACATATGCTGTATTGAATAGGAGACAATGAGGGGTAAAGGGGGGGCTGTCTGAGAGAAGAGACCAGAGCTAAAGAGAGCACATTAAGGAGTACAAACTCATTTCATCTGCCTGAGCACAAGCAACACTCAGAGAAATTGAATGGATTGTGTTGCACCAGGGGTCAGAATGTAATTGTCCCTCCTGGCCTTTAAAACCTGTGAATCTATAGGGGAACCTTGAAATGACCAGATTCCTTGGGAGTGGGATTCCTGTGGTTTGTTTTTCTCTTTTTTTTTGCCAGCTGCCATCCCCAGTGTGCCCCCAGCCCAACAAGGAGGTGGCAGCTGGGGAGTTCATGTGCTGGCAGTGCTAGGCCCTGCCAGGGCTTCCCATTATAATTTCCATCTCCCCCAGAGGAGATGGGGTTAAGGGATGTAAGGCAGCTTCATCTGGAAACAGAAAAAAAAAGAAACAAGGGGCTATTTCAGAGGTGAATAGACATAGAACTAAGCACTTTAGTGCATGAGTGTTTTCCTAGCAGATTTTTTAAACCAGCATTTTCACAACCCCATATTAGGTGGTTCTCTGTTGTCTTTGCAAAGGGCCAAAGAGCTAAAGATAGCTCCACTAATTGCTACTTCCCTCTGTCAATTAGATCCAGAGATTCCCATCTTCTGTATTATTACTTCATCATTTTAATTGTGCAAGAAACTTTTATGCATCACGGTATTAATTATGATAAAATAATAAATAAAATAATGCAAAATTCAAAAAGAAATGATCATTAGTATCTAGGTAGGATCACTTCAAGTGGTACTTTGCACAGGCGAGTCAGACAACCTTTCTGTCTGCATGTGCTCGTGATGTGTGGCCTCATTCTGCAAACTGGAGACCATCCTGTGACCCTCACCAGCACCAAGGGGCCATATGCAGCAGCTGCTCTCTCCTGAGATGTGAACTGGGGAAAGTGGGCAAAAGTAAGTCACAGGGGCTGCTCCAGCCCTGGCACAGCCAAAAATATTAAAGGTGGCTTAGAACCACCACCTTCTTCTCCATGCCCCAAGAGGACACAGTCTACTCTATAACTAATAATCTCATGGGGATCCAACTAGGAAACATCTGGTCCTCCGATAGTAGGCACAGACAGTCAAGCAGACCAAATTAGCAGTGTCATTCATTTGCACTTTTCAACTTAATGATACCTTACAGGGAAGAAAAATTCAAATTAAAAATTGAAGCTATTAATATATCTTTGAAAATGGTAAGGGAACAAGATTAAGACCAATAGGAGGCTACTAATCTTGGCGTGCTGACTTGTACTCTTTAAATCACTGTAATGCCTTGTTCACATTCAAACACAAATAGGATTTTTTATAAGGATGTTAGCACTAGTGCTGCATCAAAAACCATATTTTGTTTTGCAGTTCCAAGGGCTGAGAATATCTGAGCCCAAAAGAGAAGGCCTCCTCACCAGATGACAAAACAACACTACATTGAAAAACAGACCTGTAGAAAGTGAAATGCAAAGGTGAAAGTAGAACATTTATCCCACACCGCTGGGCAGGGCTCAAGGGGCTCACAGTGTAGGTGGGATGCATTTTGCAACTTTCTACGGAGATGCAGTACACTGCAGAGTAACCACATCCTCTTTGTTCAGCTGCTTCTCCCTTCCTGGCATCTAGCTGCAGCTCACATGTATGTGACAAGAGATAGTGAAGGACAAGCCGCATGAAGGAGCTGCTCCCAGCCAACTAACTGCATTTCTAAAGCTCTGTTTTTCCCCCCCTCCATCTTGTCTCTTCATTTCTCTCTCCCTCAGTGAACGCCTGATTCCCTGGAAGGGATTGACGGGACCCAAACAAACCCTGCAACAATTCCAAATTTCACGAGTAGAGGAAAAAAATATTCTTCAGAGACCAAACCTCGTGTGAATCATTTTCCACCACTCTGACATGTCAAATACTCCAGTGATTCACCCGTCGTGGAGCTCTGATTCACCCGCAGCAAACAGGGATGACTGCCTCCCAGCAGCACCAGTGTGTGCAGTGCTGGTGAAGGGCTCCTCTTTCTGCAAACCATCAAAACGACAGCAGTAAGGGCAGCAATAAAGGGCAAAAAGCTGCAGTTTGGGGGTTTTTGGTTCTAGCTGCAGGAGGCTGAGAGGGAGAGCAACCATCCTACTTGATAAATAGATGGCGAGAAGTTTGGGAGGCTCATGGATCCTTCTTCCTTCTGTGCACATCCCCTGCTCCTGTTTAAGCAAGGAAAAGGGAAGGACAGGCAAAAAGAGGCAGGAGGTGCTTGGTGTTTATTTGTGGATCTCAGGTTCACCTCCCTGCCAGCGCAGGATGCAGTTTCTCCAAGAGGGAGTGTCAGAAATAGAACTGACATTACATCTTAATGAGCTTTTTTTGGTGGCATATTCATTAAGCTCATAGAAAGGGTAAAGAAACGCAGGAAGCTTAGTCTTGAACAGCTTCCAACTGGATCCCTTTGACTCATTAAAGAAGAGAGTAAAATAAACCGTGCCCCAGGGCG
Source organism: Phasianus colchicus (assembly GCF_987193195.1). Taxonomy (NCBI): domain Eukaryota; kingdom Metazoa; phylum Chordata; class Aves; order Galliformes; family Phasianidae; genus Phasianus; species Phasianus colchicus. Next base: position 59,058,409 of record NC_143438.1, on the reverse strand, counting down.
ACTGCACAAGGACAAGCAGGAAAGCAGGAAAGGGTCAATTCATTACGAACCAGGGGACCGGCAGCCCGGCCAGGCAGCACAGCACAAGGCCAGGAGCACTGCACGGTTGGTGGCATGCTGGAGCCCTGAGTGTGCTGGTAGAGCCATCTGTGCTTTGCTCTGGCATAGCCCCCCAAAAGCACCAGGCACCTCCCCAGCACTGGTAGGAACCCTCGTTTTAGTATAAGAACTACCGTCCGCCTCCTGAAGTTGCCCTGAGTCCACCGCTCACAAACACAAGTATCCCCATCTCCATCCAGGGCAAGCTGGCCTTCCTCACCACTGTGAGGAGGGGGAAGGAGGAAGTCAGAGAATCACTGCTGAGCCTGGCAAGGGCAGGGAGGGGAGGCTGGCCCCACTGAGCAGACTTGCAGGGGGTTGCTCTGCACAGCCCAGTCACACCAGCTGCAGTGATAAGAAAGGAGGGGAGATGGCACAGTAACAGCTCCCACCGCCCCTAGGGAGGAGGAGAGAGGCCTGGGCTGTGAAGCTGACACCAGGCAAAAGTTGGCCACGTTTTCCCCAAGTCGCGGAGGAATAGCAGTGGCAAGTCAGATGTGACTGTGCGATGGGAGCCCTGAGAAAATAAAATCAAGTGACAGCTGACTCTGGAGGACTTTTGCAGGGGGTGGAGGAAGAGGGAGTGAAGAGAGAGGGGGAGGTGTACAAACAGGGGGGGAAGGGCAGTTCGCAGCCCAGGAGCCTTCTGCAGCGGCAGATGGAGAGGGGAGAGACCGCTGATTCCTGCAGAGTCAGGGAAGGAGAGAGACGGCATTGCACCGAGGCGATCACATGAATAGGGAATGAAGCGCAGAACAAAGGAGAGGTTTTGGGGAGACAGGGCCCTGGGCTGATCCCCAACAGCCAGACTATCCAGGAGCAGTGGCAGAGGGTGCCGCAGCCTTCAGCCAGGCTGCATGGATCCTGCGCACAGCCAACCCTGACTGCCCCAGGAAAGGTCAGGGGCAAAATGGAGGAGACATTTGCACGGTTGTTAGCTGCCAAACACAGGAAGGATTTGTCACCGATGTCACAGAGTAGCTAACTCCTTAGAGAAGTGCTGGAGCACATGGTGGGAAGGGAATATGCCAATTCCGCGGCTGCAGGCGGAGGGCTTCCCCCGCCTGCTGTAGGAAGGCTGCAGGAGGCCGCGCGCAGCACTGCTGCCTTGATGCGGGCCCACAGCCCCCAGCGTGCTGGCTGTGATGGCTGTGACAGTCGTTCCGGCTGTGATTGGCACTTCCCGGTTAGACCAAGGTCACTGCTGGAACACGGCTTTTCATTAAAATGGCCGAGAGCCTGTCAGCCACCGCAGGCCGGGGCTAATTAAGGGAGGACCCAGTGCTCCCATGCGGATCGGTGGCTGGGGCTGATGCCGAGCTGCCCGCCCCGTGAGGCAGCAATGGGAGCGATCCTGCACCTCAGTGCCTTCCTGCTACAAACAATCACAGTTCTCCTTCAAAAGGGACACCGTGGAAATGAGCCCACGCTGCTTGCATAAATTAGCAGTTCAAGCCCCCATACAGGTGCAATGCAATTACACTAACCCAGGAATTCTTGGCACCAAACACTGAGGTAAAACAACATGCTGCTAGGAATCCCAGTAAATAAGAGTGTCCCTATTTTACACATTTTGGATAAATCTCTTTTGAAAAATATGGAAATCAGCATTTATTAAGAAAAACAGTGTTATTCCAAACGCTACTTGTGTTCCTCTGCCCTGTGTAGTAGCTTCACTGTTGTTCAGACCCTTTTCAGCACTCCCTTGTCTAATTTCTCACTGCTGAATGATACAGCAGGAGCTCCTTGCATTCGACGTGGAAAGTGACCCTCCAGGCTGCCTCCAGACCACCAGGGATGTCATCAGCTGATTTTGGCCATACAGGCACCTTCTCCTGCTCACAGTGCGCTGTGTGACTAAGCTCTACCCCGCTCAACACTGATTACCCTCACTGGCCAGCTGTGTTTCTCCCAAGAACATTACACAAGCCTTCTGTAAAAAAAACTCAGTTCTCTTTTGCTTATTCTCCCCTATTTTGGCCAAAGATTTTCCAGAAAAGACACCCTGGCTCCCTGGTTCTTCCTTCAGTTTGTGCCAGTGCAGGCTCCGTTGTTACTGGTGTTTGGTAATGCAGAATCTCATACAGCTCTGTTCCAGTCAATATGGAAAAGAAATCTGAATATCTAAAAGTCCTCTGATAATACCAAAGAATTCTAGTGAATTCCCAGCTGAGAAGGATGGGAGCGGGGTGCCCCTCGCAAGGGTCACTTGTTCCCTGGCTACACAGATGCTTTGCTGCCTTTCCATCAGTTTCTCCCAATAACTGTGGTTTATATCTTACATTTTGGCCTTATGCTTGAAGATAATATTGCAGAATATCCGGTGCAACTGGAGGCTGGCCTTACAGAGGTTTCTTGGCACCAGGCAATTAAATAATATCAGTAATAGCATTTACTCTTGTCTGTGACTGTGAACAAATAGGCAGAAAAGGATCTAGCAGCAGCTTACTGCCTCAAACACTGACAGTACTGGCTAATGCAAATGATTAAAGGCATGCTTCGAAGGATACAGACATTTTTTTCAAAATTGCTATGACAAAAGGTAAGCTGCCTGTCGTGTACTCAGCATCTCACTCTGATCTGTGGCTGCTAATCCAGGCCAGGACTTAGAAAAACCCATTACAGTGACACTAGGCACCCACTGTGAGAGTCAGTCTGGGAGCTAGACAGCTAGGAAAAACCACAGCTTTGGTCTGTGTCCAGCAGCCTAAATAAAAAGTTTCCTTTGCATTCTTTGCATTCATCACAAAAGAGAGCTCTCTCTTTTACACAGTAAATACGCACAGTCATAGAAACATGTCCCATTAAAGTCACATTGCTAAGTGCTCGAACACAGGACATGAGAAATAAGGTATTGTAATAATGTTATCTCAGATGAATTCCTCCTTTTTATGACTCATGTTGTTCATGCAGAAATGTCAATCCCAAGCATACAAAGAGCACGTGTTTCTTTCTCCCTTTCCCAGCAAAACATCACACAGTTGGATTAAAAAATGACAATTCAGGTACAGATGTATACAATTATGCATGTAGGTGTATGTATGAAATTGTGTTTCTTTATTTTACCTTTTCTTTTGCACTTTTGTGGTGCTCAGTGTGCACCTAAGGGTGCTATAATGGATTTTTGTATTATTCAAAGGACTTCCAAGGTTGGGGCTTAAGTGACATATCAAATGTTATGATTTCATGAAATCACAAGAACTGCTACCATTAACATCTTGCAGTTTAAGTGATACATGCTAAACCAGAAGAAAATTCAACTTGAAAACACAACTTACCTGAAATATCTCTGCTCTAGTATGTCTAGGGATTTAACAGCTGCATTTCCCGACTTCGGCACTAACAGTGCTTTTCTAATAGCTGCCTATGCATTCAATCTTCTTGGTGCTGTTTAAAAAGAGAGAGAGAAAGAAAGAGAGAAAATTTAATGCTGTAGTTCAGCACTCTCAGAGGGGAATACAGTGGGGAGCAGTGAATTTCTAGCACTGCTAATTCCCATGCTGCTAATTGGACAGAGGCCATTTCCTGCGCGATAAAGTCAAACAGGACAGGAGCATATGGGCTTTCAGAGAGATAGCTGGGCCTTTGCAATGGAAAAGAAAACACACATTAAAAACAAGCTCTAGAATCCCTGCAGAATATTGGTGATTGCAGAGAAATTACAGACAAATCACACTTAAAAGTTGCAAGCACAGATGCTGCTCCTATTACTTCTGTGAGAACTGCACCTTTGAAAAGCTGGAGCTTGCTCCTGGGAGAGATGCCATTTGCAGTTCCCAGTATTTTCCCCTAACCCTGCTGTTCAAAAAGGAAAGAGTTTTATTTATTTTATGATGTTATTTACTTACTGTTTTTTGCTTTTTTTTCTGTGAACGTATGCATTTCAGTGGCAGGATCAGAGCTTCCTTTGGACTCTGAGAGCAACTCAGGTGCTCCTCACACTGAAACGAGGGCCGCATACTCTGAACATCAGAGCAGGGACAGAGCTTCCCTCCAAGGCTGAAATCCTTAGCAGCCAACATCAGCCAGCCGCTGAGACCTTTTTTTCAGCTGATTCAAACAAACAAAACATTTGTAGTCAAAGGAAAGCCTATCATGGAACATTTCAAACATCACCTGCTTTCCTTTAAACATGTTCATTTCAGCTCTGAGAGAATGGGAGAATCAATGCTTCCCTAAAGGAGTTTGGGACAGGCGTTGGCAGGTCATGCTTCCAGGACCTGGCAAAGCTGTGCTGCTGGGATTGAGAAGGGTGCAGCTAGAGATGTCAATTAGCCCAGGTCCATGCATCCTCCTCCAAAGAGATCAGTGCAGGACAGGGTCAAAACCAGGGCACTGACAGAGTATCATTCTGATCCAATGTGGCAAGGGTGATGATGGTCCCGAAAGAGTCGATTTTCCCCTATTAGCTGCTAATCAAAGGTGTCTCTTTTACTTTGTTTGCCAGTTTATTCTCCCACACAACCCCCTACCAAAAATGGATAGAGGGAAGGAGCTGTGTGGAGACCGAGCATGGAAAATCACTGCTGCCAATGCGGGTGGTTTATCAAGTCCTGGACACATCAGGCCAGAGGGACACAGTGGCTCTCCCGAGCACATCGGTCACACCAGGCAGCACAAGCAGCCACAGCATCCTCAGAGCTGCTGCATCCATCCTCCACTCGCAGCCTCCAGCTGCCGGCTGAGCGCCTGGTTTTGCCTGTGCTCGGCTCCCCGGGTGCTGTCACACCTGCTCTGCCCACCGCTCGGAAAGCTGCCAGAGGAGAGAGCAGACAAAGGACGAGCACACAGCTGGAGCCTCTGGAAGCTGCACGCTAGCCGGGTGCTGGGTTTTCTCCCACATTCCCACTGCCGCCTCAAGTCCCTCTCCATGGGAAGCACCTCTCCTGCTGCCTCACAGCTGCACCACTTTGGGCTTTGCTGTGTTTGTGCCATCATTATTAAGGTCTCATTGCAGAATTTTTTATTCTTTTTTTTTTTTTTTTTAGCACTATTTTCCCTTTTTTAGCCACCAGAGACCTTGTGTTGTTATTGCTAGGCATGCTGCCAAGCACAAAGTGCACCTTGATGTACCCACTTGTGTGGATGCAACAGGGCACCAGAGCCCTCCCGGAGCAAACAGATACTGGAACAGCAGAGAAGAGGTTAATACAGGGTTTCCCAGCAAGAGGCCAGAGGCAAAACCCAGGTTAAGGCCTCCTGCACCCCTCCCCCGGCCTTTCCCTGCAGCAGGACTCCTCATGCCACTGAAGTGCTTCTGTCCCCACCAGCTCCTGCCCCACTTGTGTGATGTAAAGTAATCCTTTTGTTTCCAATTTAAGAGATGAGCCTCAGGGGCCATTATAGGGAAGAAAGGTAGCTGGGGCCCTTTTATTTGAAAGAATCCATTCGGAGTGGGGGTGCTTTCCTTCCTTCCCGCCTAGGGATCTGCCCCGTTCCTTGGCTGTCTCCTCCCTGCTCCAGGGCCACATCCCACTGTTCCAAGGCCATCTCCTGAGTGCTCTGGAAACAGCTCCTCACTGATACAGGGCCACCTTCTTGCTGCTCTTGGCCATCATACCCCAAAAGTGGGTACGTGCAGCATTGCCACCAGACGGAAGTACACAGACAGCCTGAGTCAGCTGCTCAGCCTCCCAGTGAAGTGAAAAGGATAGCACGTGGTTTTAGCACACCTCAGAGTAACACAGTGGCTTTCTCTTTGCTGACAATTGGGACTGCTGAGGGATCTGGCATGTCTTAGTGACTGGAGAAAGCAGAAAATCACTCTTGCTTTGTTTATTCTTGCATTGAAAGCAGCAGTTCCTGTCATTTGCATGACTCCAGGACCTGAGACTTTAAATAATGACCCCAAATATTATGCGATTCTTGAAAGCACCAAAATAAAAATAAAGACATGGACAAAAAAAATAAATACAACAGGAAAACCAACAGATCTGTGGAGGGGAGGGGCTCTGAGCATACCGTTTGCACTTTCCCAAACCATGAATCACAAAACAAATATTTGCTCTGTACAGTGCATGCCACCGAGACCAGCAAGGACATATCTTAGGCTCATAGAAGTTGCCTAGGTTGCAGTAAGACATTAGCAGCAGATAGGAGCTCACCAGGGACAGAGAGCGCCCGCGGTTAGCAGAGCGGAGCCAAGCAGGCGAGCCCTGCTGAAGGGCAGGGAGTATTTACCTGGGCTGGGTGCTAACTGGTAACAACGCACTGTGGCTCTGCCGCAGATAGGAGCTGGCTTGCACATCGGTGACTCAGAAGGCAAAGCAGGGTGAGTGTACCAAAATAATCTCTGCATAAATACAGCGTTCAGCACAAAAGATGCAGATGGGAGTGAAAAGGTGCCAGCGTGCCTCGCGCCCATTGAAGTTGGGAGGGATGTGGTAAAAGACCTACTCAGCAGCTACCCACTTCCCTACATGGGGAAACCCCACTAAAACCCCGCCACAGCCCCAAGAGAGATGGGCATGGCAGCCTAGCCTGACGCAGAGGGGATAAACAGGAGCTACTGCTCTGTGTGTATAAAGCAGAGAGAATAACTGAGAGGATCAGTGACAACAACAGGAATCCTTTGAAACTTCACACATTTTAGGCGGTTTTGCACAACACGTGTGAGGAAACAGTGGACAGACATGAAGCAAATCATCAGCAAGTAATCTAACGCCTAATAATTATTTAGCTCAGGGTTACATAAACCCCCAGGGGCCGGGCTCTTCCCTGGAGAGGTGCTGGACTCTCCTTGCCTTGAGTGCCCATGTGGCCACGAGAAATGCCAGAAACCTGCCCAGCGCTCCCCAGGGTGACCCTGTACTCTGTTGCAGTGCTCAGGACACACTGCCCTGTGCTACACGTCCCTCCCACGGACCACTGACACAGTGGGACACTCCCTCCCACTGACACAGTTTTAATGGGCCTCGGGCAAGGGGAAGCAGGGGCCCGGGCTGAACTGCGGTGGGGGAGGTGGTGGCCATGGCTGGGGGACAATGTCACTTTTCCGGCAGTCTCCAGCCTCTGTCGATCGCTAGGGAGATAATTGACCTCCAGCTACTCCGCACAGCCAATAGAGAGCCGGAGTGGGGATGCATCCAGCTGTTCTGGGTGTTGTGTTGGTAAAGTGCACTTCACAAGGGAAAAGCCAGGCAAATTTGTGTTTGAGAAGGTTGTCCTCTGGAGAGAAAGCCTTGTGCCGGGCTGAATACACTATTAGAGGGACATTCTGTGTTCCCTGTCACACCCCACGGCCCCGTCTCCCAGCTCTGCGATCGCAGTGATTCACAAAGTGCAATTCAATTTTCAGCCCCAGGCTGGATTCTGGTTTTCTTTTTACAGATGCAGTGATGAGCATGCATGGATGGCAGGCTGATGTGGCGCCTGATTTGCAGGATATGGCCTTGGAAAGGAAAACTAGGGGGGAAATGAGAATGCCCTGTGTTAAACCCTGAGGAGGGATTATACAGTCAGGAAAGGCTTTGCAAGATGTGTACTGTGCTGCAGACCATCACCCTTTACTGCGATGGCTCCACTACATTATAGGTTAGTCCTGGGGAAATCAGTGGGTTTTGCTGCTGACGGTATGATGGCACACAAGCACCAACCTCACCCCCTTTGCAGCTTGGGCTCAGGCACCAAAATCCACAGATAGGATCTGAAACCTCACAAGAGAGATCCACCAGCAAAGTGCCTGGAAAAATTCAGAGCAGCAGAAGTGGACGTCTGCTGGCATGGTACAGCACTGCATGGAGACATGCTGGTGGGGTACCCAGAACTACATTAGTGATGGATGCAGCAAAGATGCCTTGCTCATCCCTGCTCATGATCCCAGCAGGGCTTGTCAGCAAGGGGAGGATATTGCCTATGGGAAGTGAGGACAGCTACTCAGGGGAAGCTCTGCATAGCTTCCTGCCCAGCCATGTAAGCATATGCTCCTTGGCCCATACAATGCTAAGAGTCAGAAGCAGCTGCATGGGACTACATTTTGCATTCAGTCAATGCAAATAAAATTTACAGGTATTGCAAATGAGACTCATCCTCCTCTGCTCCCAGTGTCACTGCAAGCTCTGAGAAAGAGTCCTAACAAAGAGCTCCTATGAAGTGGTGGAAAGAAGTGATGGAAACCCCGTCATTTAAGATGTGATTGACTGGACAAAACATTGAAAATATGATGACCGTTGAGCTGCCAGAAAAATAGACCAGAGTAGATCTCATCCATGACAAGTGTATTATGTACTTACGGATGGGTCTATACAAAACCCCACATCTGACCTGGGGTCGCAGGCGTAAAACAGTGGGAGTCACTGCAAACACACTTATAATTATTTGGGAACTTCCCTCCCTGCTGTTCATTAAAGGAAATTATTTTGTTCCTATTTCCACTTCTTTACTCAGGAAGAACTTGAACTGCATCCTATTGATGTTTGCAGGACTTTTCTGGGTTTTGGATCAGACTTTACAATTCAGGCCAGTTGCTGTCAGGAGCCAGCTCTGCCAAGACGTGGAGAAAATATAATCCTTATCCTTGATAATTGCTCCTCTATGTCATTGATATGCAGACAATAAACAATAACAATGATGTTTCTGACAGCTCACTTATGCGAGGTGCCTGTTACACAATTGCCATCCCCATCCTACTGCTACATGTGCAAATACTCAATCTTGGGACACAGCAGTAGTGTTTTTGTTGAGAGCAGCTCTGAACAGAGGCAGTGCTACATGAAGAGGATGCTGGTTAAGGCTGCTGTGGTGTGTTGGATGCTTGCTGTCCCAGTTACAAGTAGTTCTTAGGGCAGGGATGAGCTGTTTGGTGAAAAAGGGCTTATGCATCCTGGCTGGGGGATCGTACCTGGCTCTGAACAAGATACAGATGCTGGTAGGGCAAAAAATGGAGGTTCCCTAGGCTACGTATCTAACATTCTCCTTGGATTGTCACATGTTTGCAAACAGACAAAAAATAGCATGCAACCCAACATATTCTGACCTGCTTGGGTCAGAATATACAGGGATCCCTCTGTCTGCAGGGAAAGTGGTACCCTCAGAAGTGAGTGCTCCAGCCTCAAGGGATGTGTGGCAGACAGGTGAGCCCCCTTCACACCTCTCTACCTTAGCCCTCACAGAGGTTGATCTCTGGGCACCAGGCTGGGTTGGAGCACCTTGACATAGACTTTGTGTCATTCATTTCTCCTCCACTGCAAAAAGGCTCTCTGAGGCTCTGGACATCTGCATCTGCTCACCTGGGCTGCAGTGCTGTTAATGGAGTTGGCATTGGTTCAAGAGTACAATATTTTATTGTTGTATCACTAATGGAGAAGGGGGAGAGGATATTCTTCTTGTCTCCAGAACCAGCACTGAAAACTGGGACAACACATCCTCTTGTTCCATCCAGACAACCCCTCTATCGTTGCCTACACAGTTTCCCACTACCTCCCAAAAATGCACCTATAATCAATTGCCTGATCATGGGCGTCCATCAAAACTGTCCTTCATGACCCCTGCTTTGGTAGGAGAGAGTGGATAACAGATGCACATTTTCCTCACTGTAAGGGAAGAAGGGACAAATGAGCCCTTAGAGTAGTTCAGAAGGAAGGAGAAGCTTTGGGGGCTCACCTGGGTGCAACCTGGTGCAGGAGAGCCAGAGACAAGAAAGGGATGAAGTTCTCCAGGCAGGTAAAAGAGCAGGAAGAGGAACAGGAAGATTCAAGCAAGAGTTTAGCAACAGCTAAACACTATCAACATAGTAGAGGGCACCTGTTGGAAAAGTTCCAGGAAATCTCTGAGTCATCTAGGGAATCAAGAATTTGCTGAGTCAAAGTACATTGTGAAATAAATCTGGTGGATGGAGATGGAGGTGTCCACATGTATCTTACCTTCAGAAATACTTCAGAAAGTGCTGGATAGTGATTACCTTGAAAGGTCAAGAAATGAGCTCCTAGAAACTTACTCCAAATTGCTGTATGACACCCAGGGTAGGGATTCCTTAGCCAGGAATGGTTTATCAGCTTGGAGACAGAGGTGTCTGTTACAGGAGGCACAGATGCCCCCATATCAAAGGCTTTTCCCAGAAGAGTCTTGATGGCCCCCAGGGCAGAATGACTGGTATAGGGCTAGGGCTGTGATCCCTTGCCTCCTGAGTACTGCAGCACCAAAGAACAAGGATCTCCATTGGAGTTCTCCTGGGATTTACAGCTCTAGCATAAGACTGTGCAGTGGGGTGAAGCTCAGCCACGTGGGAGCAAAGTTGTGGTGCTACTGCTCATCTGCTTGGTCATTTTTCAACCCACGCTGTGCTAAAAGAAAGCAAGTGTGCTCTCAGGTGAGGTTTAAGCACAGCATGACCAAAGAAACTTGAATACAAGGAGAGGTGGAGAAGGATTGGTCAGTGTTACTGAGCCTTCTTGTGCCCCAGGGGTTGCTCTGCATGGAAAGACAATAAATAATAGTAACAGATAGCAGTAACAGCAGTAAAAGCATGACTTTCCAGAGGGCTCTGTCAAAGGATGCCGGTAGGATATGGAAAGCAAAGGTTCCTGCAGGAAAGACCCCAGTTTGGGGCATCCAAGTGGTGAGGGATATCGGCGCCCAGCTCCGCATTCATCAGGCAGGCACCACAGCCTGCAACCAGAGCAAATTAACTCCTTTCTCCCTCCTACCCTCCTCCCTCTCACCCGCCTCTCACACCCCCATAGTGGCCACTGGGGAAGGGGCCAGGGCGCACCCGGTGGGGGGACGCAGGTGCCCATCACCTGCTCTCACCGCCTGCACCAGCTGGGGGAGAGGAGGCTGGGGCAGGGCGGCCTTGCCCTAACCCTGCTTAAATGTGGGAGGGCTGGGACCCAGCAGAAGGGGAAGCGTGATTCTGAAAACTACAGCCATTTGCAAGGCGAATCAAGTGGGGTCCTTGAAATCCTTTTTAAAAATAAAACATCCAGCAGAGTTGTGCAGCGGTCCAGGTGGGAAGCAGCAGGAGATTGGTCTCAGTGGTCGCTAAACTGCGGTGGCAGGAGACAGATCGACCTGCCAGAGCCCTGCGGCAGACACAGCCACACCAGCTGATACCCACTGAGAGCCTTTCCCACCCTCTGGCAGCTCCCACCTCCTGAAAGCTCCCTAATTTCATCCAATGCCTTATTTAAGGCACTGAGCTGGGAGTAAACAGGGCTTTCCCCACACACCCGCATCTTCGCTCTGCGACAGTGAGAACACATCAATTTCAAAGAAAACCCTTGTTGTTGCTCCCCAGCCCATGCCTCCCTTTCCAACTTCAGGCTCCTTTTTTTTTCGGATATAAACCCGTTCTGAAATCGAGTTACAGGAGGCCTGGGCTTTTCCTTTTAAACAGATGAAGTAGGGTGTGTGTGGGGGGGGGGAGATGCTATAATTGGATCACTTACTGTGTGACTAATCACAGCCGCCGGTAACCACAGTGACTGTGGTTTTAACCTTACTTGGTCATATGCAAACCACCCGGCTGACCCAGCCATCTGCAGCGAGGCGGGGGGCTGCCATGCCGGGCGGTGGCACTGCACAGCAGGTCTGTCCCTGTCCCTGTCCTTGAGGTCGGGAGCGTGGTTGCACAGCGGGCAGGACTGGTGCCTGCAGCCAGAAATCCAGATCTGAAATTAGGGGCTGAGGCTTGGCCTTGGAAAAAAAACGCCAAGCCCTGCACGTCCATGTGTGACTGCATCTGATGGTGCCCACACTGCAGTTCATCTATTCCTGGCCAGGGAAGTCTGTGACAAGGGATCGAGCAGATTAAGAGTGGATTCCTTGTTTGTTTGAGGGAGGACTATCCCTAAAAGCCATTATTAACCTCCTTACCTCCAGGCAGCCTGCTGCCGGAGCCCCAGGAGCACGGCTTTCACCAGCTGACCCACCGGTTCAGGGCTACAGCCAGCACAGTGGGTCGCGGAGCTCAGGCAGGGCAAGATGTGCATCAGTGCCGTCTCATTTCCGTGAAATGAATTAAAAGCAGCACAGTGAGGCCAGGGAACCCCACCTGCCCTGTGCAAGCTCAGACACCCGCACAGTTCGGGCTCATTGTGAGCCCAGGTTTCTTTTTCACAGAGCAAGGACGGAAGGAAGCAACAAATGGGAAGGAAACCGTCCTGCTGGTGAAATCCAAAACCGGATCGGTAAGAAAAACATCATAAATTATGGATCCCTTGGAGCCGCCGGCAGCCTGTCGCTGCGCGCCATCCATCTCCATTGTACTTTTCTGTGAGGGCGAAACTGTTGCCAACTAGCAGCGGGCAGGCTGCTCCCGTCGGGATCCCTGCAGCCTTCAGCCCCACAGCCCCTCGCCACCCCAACGCTTCGTGTGCTGACAGCAAGGCCTTCAGCAGGGCCACCAGCCGAGGGGCAGGGCCGCAAAAGGCCACCCGTTGTTTGCCAATGGCTGTCAGTGAAGAGCCGCGCGTGGGGCCGAGGGGCTGCTCCCGTGGCTGGGCACACAGCACGGGTTAAGGGCCGCAGTGAGGGGGCTAAGTCCCCTGTAGCCCTCAATAGAGGGCAGATGCAGCAGGACAGGGGGAGAAGGGAGGGAGGGGCAGAGGGAATCAACTCAAGGTCAGCAGGGAGGAGAGGGGGAGGTGGCACAGGAGGAAGGTGTCCCCAATGCTGTGCAGAACCCCTCCTTACCACCCTCCTTCTACTGCCCGCACGCCCACCCTCCTCGGGGTGTTTATGAACACACGTACAAATGGGAAGCTGGCAGGGGGGTAGGGGTGGCGGTGAAGGAGAAAAGAAACACAACACCCTATTTTCCTATTTTGTTCTTTCTCTGTCTTCAAAGAGCAGATGTGCCGCGGCCTGCAAACTGAGAAGGACACTCCCTCGCCGTCAGCTAATTTAGGCTGACAGAATAGGTTTTGTGGTTTAAAAGGAGAAGTTTGGCGATCAGCCACAAACATGAACCAGCACACCTTCCGCTGAGCTGCTCTTATCGGGCTCCCCGCAACCAAAAATGAGAGCTGGGGGTTTCTCACAAAAAGGAAAAGCCTGGGCGGTGGGGAGAAACGCGTCATAGCCAGCACTAACTGATATGTATAGCAGGCATTGCTGCAGTGCCTGCAAGTTCCTGGCACACCTGTGTGCTGTGCAAAATGTCTCTAGCAGGGCTGTATGATTTATAAAAGCCTCCCTTTCGTCTTTAAGCCGCTTTCCCTCATATTCTCCTTCTTTTTCTGGCACTCTCTCAGCAGCCCGTCAGAAGGTGGGCCAGTCCCTCATTGCGGATTCAGGCACAACTCTGCCAAATTGACCTGCTGTTATCCCCCCTTTCAGCTACTGTAACCAACACCACACAAACAATGAATTATGAGATTAGAGTTACAGAAAAATGGCCTCATTCTGCAGATGTTGTGTCTGGAGCTGGCTGCCCAGGCTCACGCATGGTGTGTCATCTCCCTCCCTCCCTCCCCACCCCCTCCCAGCACCAACTTTGCTGGCTGCAATGTGTGCCAGCAGCCTGTTTGGGGAGGGTAATTAGCAGCTTCCAAACCCCCTCTCTCCTCTTCCCAGCCCCCTTCCCCCCCCAAAAAAAAAGGGAGGGGAACAGAGAGAGAAAAAACCCTCTGTGATAAGAGAATAGCCACTGTATAGGCAGAAAAATACTAACATGCAAAATAATTGATTTGTAGTAAAACCAGAGGTCATAGCAGAATTATTTTAGAACTATAAATACGCTTGCATGGATAACAGGATTTGGGTGGAAGGGTTGCAGAGTGAGGCAGCAGAGTGCTCTAAAAAGAGCTCCAGGGGAGCAGCGGCCTCAGAGAGAGTGTGAGGCTTCTTTGCTGTGTGTGTAGGGAGGGGATGGGTCTGTGAGTGTGTGTGTGCATGGACAGGTATGTGCAGATGTGTATGTGTGTGTGTGCACACCCCTCCGCACGCACTGGAGCTTGCTGTCAGCAGGCAGCTCCTGGTACCTGTGGATGAAGCTCCCATGCTCAGGGCAGCAGCATTGGATGGCAGCCTTCAGAGTGCACTGGCTCACTGAGGAGCTTTGAGACATCAGGATTTTTTCGTAGAATCATTAAGGTTGGAAAGACCACTAAGATCATCTAGTTCAACCATCAACCCATCAAATACCAAGAGGGAAGTCACCAAAGGCATGCAGAAAGCATCTTCTAGGCTGGATGTAGCTCTGGGCAGCGCGGTCTACTGATTGGCTACCCTGCCCATGGCAAGGAGGTTGAAACTAGATGATCTTTGAGGTCCTTTTCAACCGAGGCCATTCTATGATTCTATGATCTCAGATACCTCCCTTGGAGGTGAAGGATGGAATCACCCCATTTTAGGTACTAGCACTGAGGCTGGGGGCATTTTCATATTTCAAGCTGGTGGTGGCAGAGCTGCCTCTAGCCCCAGCTGTAAGGTGAGTGTTGCAGAGGGAGCCCAGCCTGGACTGGACCCCCCTCTACCTCTCCAGGAGGAGCCTGCAGGCCATCTTGAAGGGGAAAGCTGTGAGTCTCTGTATCCAGGAACAGATGGCTCTGTGCCCCCAAGTAGGGGCAGTCCCCTGTCCTCCAAGGCAAACACAAGTGTCTCTTTGAATTCCCTCAGGTTGCATCCATCTTCCCTGCTCTGGCGTGCTGCAGTGCTGCTGTGTGCTGTTTTAGGAACTGGGACCGCTGCGTCGCTCCAGAGGAGACAGCACGAGACCCAAACAGGAAAGAGGTTGCCAGAAGAAGCCCCATGGAGATGCAGCATCTGTTCCATCTTTCTCTTTTTGCTCAGTTTTAATCCTTCAGCTGAAACACTTGGGCAGCGAGATGCAGAATTTGGTTTGATCTGTTATGTTTTCTGCAAATCCTCAACCTAATATCACATCCTGTAACACTTCAGGCAGCAGATATGTTTTGCAGATTTTGCTTGACACCAGGCTGTAGTCAGAAATTGCAGACATTTTAAAGTAATATAGGTAGTATAAAGGCAGAATTTTTAATATATCAAAGTATTTAATGCATTAAAAATACTTAGAATTCCTTGAGAAACACAGCTTTCTGAGATGCTGCAGTCCTGGTGGGCAGCAGCAAGCTCATTTTTTCCCTCAGTGTCAGGCCTCAACTTCTCATCAGCAGCCTGTTCCCTTCGCACTATATGTTTCTCTATATGGTTCCTTACTTCCATTTTCAAAATAATGTCACATTGGAATTCTTATCCTTGTCACATGCTTGTTATAAACATCATTTTCCCTAGCAGAAAATTAAGCTAATAATATGACAAAGCAATATTCGATACATATCAGTAAGATTCATCAGTGGGCAAAAAAGGACATAAAACAGCAGCCTGTGCTCCTGCCCTCCATTTAATTTATTTGGCTGTGTGTACAGCAGGTGTCCTCTACTGTGATATTAAGAAGCTTGGCATCCTCCAAACCCATTTGCAAGAGCCCTGGACATTTCCACAGTTTACGCTTATGCAGGTTGGTGGGCTTTATCCTACTAGGAGATGCTCCAGGAGAAGAATTTGGGGAAAAAATTAGGAAGGTCCTCAGTAGTAGAGTAAATGCACAGCTGTATGCCAGCTACTCCCTAGCCTATTAATTCAGTCATGCCCTGTCTATACAAGATAATTACTTCAGTGTCCTTAGTCCTTGGACTGTTCCACCAAGATCTGTGAGCTTGTGCTATGGCTAAACAGAAATGGTTTGATTTTGGGGGGAATATTAAGGTATAATGGTTTCATGTGATCAAAACCATCCATAAGAATCAAAAAGGAGAGCTGACTTCAGGTTGCATTTCTGTCTTCTTCCCTCCTCCATCCCTTCAAACAACAAGTCCCTCCAGCAAGGAAACGCAGAATTAATTTGAGAAACATACGGGGAATGAGAAAAAGACCTAGTAATGGACATTGCATTAACCTGAGTGCTCAGCTCTACTATTACTGCAATCCTGATGTTAAGAAGCCATCATCTGGTGCTACTGTGCTTCCAGCAGTACCCCCTGGCAGGTTGGGGCAGGGGGTCATTCCCAGCATGAGGATGGTCGGGGCAGCAAGCACTGTGCCCAGACAGTGCCATTATCCTCACCCACTCAATTACTTTGTTGCTTCATCTGTCTGGACAGAGCATGTTTTCCTTCTTTTTGGCGGCACAGAAATGAGGTACCTGAGCACATCCATCACTTGATTTTAAACTTTTTTTCATCAAAGTTACAGCATCATTTTATTTTAACTCTGTATGAATGTGACACCCCAGCTGTTTGGTATTCTCTCTTTCTGTTGCTATGCTTTTTAGTCTCTCTGCTCATGTTGTCCTTATATTGATGCTGTACCAAACTCCTCCCCATCAACTGTAGCAGTGAACACCTGTTCTCACATTAACTTTACGTGCTTGAATTCTTTGCAAGCATCACTCCTGCCCTACAGCCCTGCTGTGTGCTGAGCCCTGATAGATAATACCTATGAAACCTGCAAAATAGCTTTGGGGATGAAATACAGAGGATTCTTCACCCAGATTTACTTGCTGTTCCCACCTGTCCCATCTGAATTTATAAAATATATGCTTGTCTGTTGGGGAATACATTTATTAACCATCTGGGGGTTCAAAAAAAAAAAAAAAAAAAAAAAAAACAGCCTGCTTTATCTATCCATTATTCTTCCAGCTTCAACTGGTGGTAAATCAACAGTCCTAATAAAGCGTTGCATTTTCTAAATGAACAAAAATCCCTTTGGGCATCGGCAACAGCAGAGATACCCATCCTCCTGCAGCCCCATACAGCTGGTGCTGACCAGCTCCAGCACCCTCAGCCCTCTGTTTTTTCCCCTCATGCAGTAAGTGTTGCAGAACACCTGCACTTGCAGCCCTCCCCTCACCTGCCCTATCTGCTCCCTGCCAGCAGCACTGCACCAGCTGGGGGCTGCCCCCCCCAGATGACCGCAGGAGGTTCTGGGGAGCAGCTGCGCTCCTGCTCCCCCCGCCGCAGCTGCAGCCTGTCCTGCCAACAAAGGGTGAGCAGCAAACTTGTCGTGGCATATGCTGCTGCGGTTGGCTTTGCTGCGGCTTTTGTTTGGATTTGTTTCCTGCAGAACAGCCCAGCTCCCTTTGCTTTCTCAGCATTCAGTGAGAACACTGCGTTTAGCCAGCAGACACGTTTGTATTTTGTCTTCGTAAGCACTCACGGTGATGCTAAGAGTCCTTGGGCTTGGGACGCAGCAGCCCTGTCACTGCTGCAGACACTGCTTTGCTCCCATCCATCTGTCTGTCTGCCTGCCTGCCCATCGTTCACAGTGCAGACAAACATCTGAGAGATGGCTGCTTCCCCCTGCTGCAGCTTCACCCCAAACATCACAGGGTCCCTGTTCAGCCTGGCTGTGTGCAGCCGTACATTTCATATAAGTGCTGCCCAGTGACCTGATAGCCTCCCCTTCTGATCTCTCCCTAAACTTTGTCCTTACAGCACAGCAAAGGCACCCAGGTTAATGCCCAGCAACCATTTTCCATTCCTGTTTGTATCTGCGTGGTCCCTTCAAAGTCACAGTAAGCCATGTCTGGGAACTGTTTAGGAATCATTTAGGAATCCGTTTTTTAGGAGCTTCTTGGGAGCTCATTATTTGGGTCTCATAGGCACATCTGCACTCTTCCCTGGGACGTGGAGACCACTCCATAGTGCTCCCAGTGCACTCTTGGTGCCCTTGCACCAGGCAGGACATGCCTGGCAAGCAGCACATCAGCCCAGTTAACTCCAGAGTGCTGGGAGGCTCACATGATGGTAAAGCTCTCCGTGACTGCAGGTTGAGGGCATCTGAAAGTACAGTCTCAAACATTCCTACGTACACGAGTATTTTTTAAAGCACACAACCTGTTTTTCTAAGCATGCACAGTATTCAGAATGCAGATTATGGCTTCTTTCACATCTCTCTCCAAGCCCAAAGCGGGCAGGAGCACTTCCTTATTTCCGCGGATAAACGTGGCTCGTGCGTAGGAGCAGAACAGCACGGAAACACTTCACGGTGCTGTCAGATACGAGAATGCAAACGCAGCTTTGGTGCAAAACTCCTTTGTGCTGTGAGTGTAGAGGTAAGCTAAGATGAGTGAGTTTCACAGGCACCTAAATGCATGTATATTAAGTGAGAACTCATATGCTCAGGAGAGCATTACAGTGCTGCAGTACACACGTTAGCAGCTGCAAAAATTGTAGATGTTCATTTAAAAGCAGGAATTGGAGGAAATGATATCCTTTTCTTAGGCTTGCTTACAGGGAATTGAACATTTTTCATGGAAACTTTTCACTCTGCACCTTTTATTTGGTGTATTCTGTGCATGACACTAGTCTTATTAACCTCTGCCTCTTGCACTCGCCCATCAAGTGCAATAAAATGGCTCCTCAACGTCCTTGGTCTGCAGGGAGTTTCCAGAAATGGCATCTGTGCTGACATTGAAATAATCTGCCGGCCGAGGCCAGCGTGCATTTATTGACGGGGCTGCCTGGCTGCAGTTCTGCAAGCCGCTCCGATCTTGTTTACTTAAATCCTTTTCCTTCCTCTCTTTATTTGAGAACACAGCACACCATGCAATGATGCTATCTGGTCGTGGTTTCACACACATGAGCTAGCTGGGGCTCAGCACTGCCAGCACTCACTGCCTCCAAATGCAGCTTTCTGATTCTTCCTTCCTGGCTCTGGGCCCACAGCAGGGTCACCGTGAGAGCAGTTCTGCCCACCGCATGACTTCCATCAGCATGCTGCTAATTAAACTGGTTGAGGTTCTGCCCTTTTCACCTGGTACAAGAGTGGTGAGGCACTGGCACAGGCTGCCCAGGGAGGTGGTGGAGTCACCGTCCCTGGAGGTGTTCAAGAAACATGTAGATGTGGCACTGAGGGGCATGGTTAGTGGGCACGGTGGGGATGGGCTGGCAGTTGGACTAGATGATCTTAGTGATCTTTTCTAACTTCAGTGATTCTGTGATTGTGTGAGGGGGACACAGGGCCCTGTGGCAGAGCTGGTGGCTCTCACACAAAGGAGAGGGACACAACTGGTCTGCAGGGCAGGGATGAATTGGGAAGAAAATACAATGAGCTATGGGCTGGCATATAGAATCATAGAATCATTAAGGTTGGAAAAGATCTCCAAGATTACCTAGTCCAAGCATCAGCCCATCCCCACCATGCCCACTAACCATGTCCTCCAGTGCCACATCTACCCTCTTCTTGAACACCTCGAGGAACAGTGACTCCACCACCTCTCTGGGCAGCCTGTTCCAATGCCTCACCACTCTTCTGAGAGAAATTTTTCCTAATATGTAACCTGAACCTCCCTTGGCACAACTTGAGGCCATTGCCTCTCGTCCTATCTCTGTCTCTATCTGGGAGAAGAAGCCAAACTCTACCTCATCATACACTCCTTTCAAGTGGTTGTGGAGAGCGATAAGGTCTCCTCCCCTGAGCCTCCTCTTCTCCAGACTTAACAATCCCTCAGTTCCCTCAGCCGCTCCCCACAAGCAATTGAGGGATGCACAGGCAGTGTGGGGATGCAGCCCTGGGAAGGGCAGCACTGCCTGTTGGTAACTCCCTGCACTCAACACAGCAACACTAATAAATGTGTCCATCCAAAGCTACCAGTGTGAGAGAAGAGTGTGCAGTGTGCAGCCTTCCTCTTCGAGTCTGCTGAGCTGAGAAACACCGTGTGCTCAGTTTAACCCCACAAACCTCACCCCAGCCTGAAGATCACGGCCTTTTCAAACACCACTGACTGCCCCTGAGTTATCCCATACAGAAACCAATGCAGACATGGGACAGCAAGCAGAGTTTGCCTAGATCCCATCCAGCCACTGCTAAGCTGTACAACTCCCTGGCTCAGACACAACACATCGAGATAAATGTGGAGCTCAGGCTTTGAGTCTTTGATCTTCAGTTTGTTGAAGAGAGAAAAAGTTTAATAACAAACAAAGAGAAAAAGGTTAATAACAAACAGCTGAAGGAAAAGCCACTGAGATAAATGTGGATCTCCCTGCAAACACCAGCCTGCAGAAGCAGGATCTGATCAGTATCAGCCTTCCCTGGGGTGCAGGAACTGCCATGCAGGTATTTCTGTGGGCAGATGACACAAACTTTCTACCTAATGCAGGCACATATTTTTCAGGGATACTGAGGAAGGGGGCACAAAATGAGCCAATGGATACAGTGGGTGTTTGTGCTACGTGGAGAGGATTTTGCCATCTTACCCACAGTTTGAGCTCATACACTGAGAATTTATATGGGACAGTGAGAAGTATACAAATATAACACATATGCTTTTCCCCCTCTGCTCTTGCACCCTTTCTGTATGTGTCTTCTTAGGGCTCAGCTGAAACCTTCTGCCATGGCCTCCTGCCCAGCAATGTATCTGGGAGAAGTCAGCCATCAGGGTTCAGTGCCCCCCAACACCCAGGAGCCACAGGAAAGGCTTATGGCTGAGGATTTTGGTGGGGGGCAGGAGACAGAGCTGCCCTGTTCTGGGCCTGGCACTCCCCACGGGTACTGCTGGGGAGAAGCAGGGCCGGGCTCTGCACTGTGCTTGGGGTCTTGTGTCCCCGTCTCAGTTCGTCACCAGATAGGCAGCACCGTCTGAAACAAAGAAGGAATAAGAGCAGCTGCTGGAGGCTTTTCCAGAGAATATTTCCCATGCTGACTGGGAGCATTCAGGGGCTGCAGAGGATGGGTCCTCCCTCGGCTGTCTCACTTATCTCAGCCGCTCTAGGTGGTGGCTGTGGTAAGCGGCATGCTCACCAGATAACAGAGGCTTAGAGGGCTGCTGTCTTGCAGAGAAAGGAAGATGCTGACTCAGCTGCTGGAAAAATGAAGCAAAACATGCAAAAGGCACAAAAGTTTGTTTGCAGCCCGCTCTCGCCCAAAGAGCAGAAAATAAGGGAGGGTGTCTGCAAATAGGAAGACATTGAATTAACGGCGCATCCGCTGCCGTAGCGAGGGGAGAGGCTGGGTGCGCCAACAATGGAGCAAAACAAAACAACACAAAGGCAGGAAATGCACAAGTTCAGGTTCACACAGCACAGCTGGGGCAGGTACGGGAAGCCCTGCCCGCACAGTGCTGCTGCTTACCAGGTTCGGTCCAGCAGGACCTTAAGCTGCATTAACAAGAGGGTCTTCACAGACTCATACCCTAGCAGAAACTGGGTGCTGAGCAAGACAATGGGTCAACAACTGAGAGCATGAAGGAGAAAGCCATGTAAAGCTTGCCTTGGTTAGCACATGTTTTTAGACTCAAAGATGAGATGATTCATATAGACTTCAAATCAAAATATATTTGGGAACCTAACTTCTCTCTGGTGACAGAGACAGGACCTGAGGGAATGGCATGGAGCTGCATCAGGGAAGGGTCACGTGAGGGTTAGGAAAAGTCTCAGAGGGCAGTGGCATTGAACAGGTTGCCCAGGGCGGTGGACCTGGCCCCAAGCTGCCAGAGTTCAAGGAGCACTGGGACAGTGCTCTCAAACATAGGGTTTGGGTTTTGGAGATCCTGTGTGGACCCAGGAGTTGGACTCAGTGATCCTTGTGGGTTCCTTCCGATACAGAATACTCTGTGATTCAATGATTCTGTGAACCCAATCCAGCCACACAACCTGGAACCAAGATTTGACTGCAGAACAGGAACATGGTCTTGCTAAAAGTGCTGGGCTGAGGGGGGAGCAGCACCACCAGCCTTCCTGTGTCACTGTGCAAACCTTGCTGATCCTTCACCACAATGCTTCCTGGGGACACAGGCTCACTGAGGTGGGAAGGGTGCAGAGGGCAGGGTGGTCACTGGATGCCCTGAACCCACCAGGATCTGCTCCAGCAAAGTGGCATCTCCCTGGCTACCATGGAGAAGGGCTGCAGCTTGCAGAGGTGAGCAAGGAAAGGCTGTGCTCCAACAGCCAGGCTCCTTCCCATCCTCTTGGCAGGGCTACTCCCGGTGTTTCAGATGAAGCTCACCACCCAGCTTTTCTGCTGCCAGAGCAGCTGCACTCATTAGCATGTGAAGGACAAGGAAACTGCAACTCCCAGTCTGCTTTAGGTGCAAAGCAAGAGATCAGAAAGCCACGCAGAAGATGCACAAATCCCCTTGCGTCCCAGACCCTCGCAGAGAGGCAGAAGGCCGCAATAATTTTTGACGTGCTGGCACTGTTTGCTGAAGATACCTTGACAGAAGGGAGCTGCCTGGCTCCCATTTGGCTCATGTGATGCTGTCTCAGGGAGAGATGAGAAGGAGCAGTCTGCAGACTGCTGGGTAGCAGCGATGCCTTATCTAGTGGCCGTAAATCTCCTCACAAATTTATAGTGCTATATAAAAGTTGAGGAATAAGGAAGAGGCCACTGCTCTGTGAGGATAGGAAGTGGTGGGGAAAGGAGAAGAAGCGGGAGTAATTTGTGCAGTAGCCTGGAAAGAGTCCATGGGGAGTTTAAAAAGCAATTTTATTTTGGATGCTGAAATGAAGCAGTGAGCCACTGGCTGTTTGGCTGAGGGTGAAGCGGTCAAATGTCACAGCCCAGGAGGGGAGACAGCAACTCTTCATCCCTCAGCCCTGCCTGGAGCGAGGTGTTTAGTGGGGGAGGGGGATTACCACACCAGAGGAACACACACACAAAAAAACCCAAACCAAACCAATAACAACAACAACAAAAAAAAAAAAAACAGGAAAGGAAAGCACAGATGGAAATTTCAGCAGAAGGCCAAAGAGTGCGGTGGCAGTAACACACAGAGGCTGTAGTGTGGCTGGAGAGAGGAAGAGGATGCACAGGGGTGGGGGTGAGGGGAAAAGAGGGACAGGGATTATAAACCACTGTCAGCTTAATTTCATTTCCCAGGAAAATAAAAAAAATATTTGTAGGCACACGGACGAGAACAAGGAGATGAGAGTCAGCCAAGACTGCTTTGTCAAGAATATATTGCATCAAATCAAATTAATTTCCCTGTGTGGTAAAGCAATAGGTTTCATGGATATACTTGAGGTTAGCAAGGCTTTTGACAAAGCCTTCCATAACATCCTCCTAAGTAAATTGGGGAAGCAAGCTCTAGCTCGAATTTCTGCAATACAACTGAAAATCGGATTGGAAACTGTACGAAAGGATTTAGTTTATAGCTAAAATCAGATTCCACAAGGCCTCCCAGGACCTGGTGCAAGCAGTACTTAGTGGGGAGCAGGGATCAAGCCTTCACATAGAGACTTGAAATCTATTGAATGGCAACATTCATGCTGAAGAAGATCTTGACTTGACGTGATGAAGAATTGCTCAAAGAGCCCAGTGGGATGCAGCACTGTACTCGCAGACCAGCCCAGCCCAATGAGCACAACCAGTGCAGGACCAATGGGGCCAGTTTGAAAGGCACAAACCTCAGGGAATGGACAAACCACAGATCAGTCTGAAGACCAAAGGACTGAGGGGGAGCACAATTGTTGGCTTCCGGTGTGGAAAACTTTGCTGCAAAGGAGAAGGTATTATTGGGTTCATGGAGCATGATAGTAACAATAATAGGCAAAAATTACAGCAAGCAAGAATAAGTCAAAACACAAGTAAAGAACGGCATGGTTTCCGGGATCATCACCTCCCAGGATCCTTAGGAAAATTAAGCAAATAAAACTGGAAGAGCATTTCACCCCCTTATAGTGTGATGGGCTTGTTAGGTGTCCAAAGACTGCTGCCAGACCAAGGTCTTCTTCAGTGGAAGAGGGGAGAGAAGGATGAAGACAATGCCAGAGCTCTGGGCAGCGGGGCCTGTGGAAGGTGTCTATCTGAAAGGCTTTTCCGTGTGTCACTAATTATTCAAATTTTTTAATGCAATCTGTCACAGCTGTCTGGCCCCCACCAGCCTAGTGCATATCGGAGGCACACAGCCAAAGTCTGTGGATATAATTTGGAGCTATGAAAAAAGCAGGCCTTCTGTTTTTACCCAAATATACTATGCTTTGCAAGGGTGACAATCCATACAGCTTTCTCAATATGCACACCACTCTATATTCACAAACGGCTGGAGGACAGTCGCTGAGAATGGATAAATCCCAGCAGTGAGAAACCAGAAGAAAACAAAATCTTTTAAAAGTGCATATACTGTATCCGTGTGTGATGTGTGTCTTCACAAAGAGGCAAACATGCACTGATAAACTGGTATATTACAGTGCTTGAGGATCGACCCTCCAGTAATAACTCAGGGCACACAATCCAATAATTGAATAGGATAATTTTAGGTATTTTGTTTAGGGCTTTGATGCTCTAATTTCAGAACCCAGCGCTGGGATGATTTTTACTATTGGCTTGGACGTGGCCAACTTTCTGCCCTGGGATTCCAGCACCAAACACAGCTCCCAGTAACGATATTTATGACACTCATTTTTATTAGCTTTCCTCCACCAATTGTTCTATGAAATGGCTAGGCCATAGCCTGGCCTTTAGAAATTGCACACAAACACGTGCAGGCTCTGGCATTCTTTCTGTGTACCCACAGGCTGGGCTGCCTACACACAGGCCAACGTGCTCTGTTGTCTTCACGTTTTGCTTTGCTGACATTTATGAATGCCACTGCTGAGTTAAAGAAAATTTTATTGGGCTAAGAGAGCAGGATATGGTGATGTTCATTACTGGTGTAACTCCTCATTTCATTCATCACAGCCATAATTAATTTTCTAGCGCAGGTATAGACTGAGATTTAAAGCCATCCTCATGAAATAAATTAGCCCCTTTCCTCATCATATTTGGAGCTTCCTATTGTGAATACACTCCAGGTGTAATAGAGAGGCAATTTATGAGAATGAAATCTCATCTGCGTGCTATTCCTTGCCCTCTCTCTGGTGATTTTATTATGCCAGGGCACCTCTTCCCATTTGTTTAGAGGGCAGGCTGCATTCGTTATCAGAAGTTCAACAGGTTGTTTAGCATACACTAATGCACAGCAGGGCTGGAATGCATGGCACCCAACAGCCAGTTGAGGTCTGCGGCTGAGGGATGTTACTGCATGTAGCAGCTCAACACCAAGGAAATCCTTAAAGCAGGGCACACCATGGTCAAGGACTCAAATCTAAGCCCCAGACCAGTCCCGGTGAGAAGCTGGGTACAGCAAGTTGGGTGTGTGAAGCGTGCTCTGATCCAGGTGCCAGCACAGCTCTCTGCCTCCAGGCTGGAGAGCACGGATGGAAACACGAAGAGGGGATGGATAAACCATTTCCACCCAAAATGCTGTGGCTGAGTCCATTCAGATGCAAAAGCATCCCTGTAAAATGAATCAGCCCCTTTTCTCATCTTAGTTGAAGCTCCCCACAGTGGATATAATCATGGCAATGTGTAAAGAAACCTGCAAACTTCTGGGAATGAACATTCAGCTTTGAGGGAGCTCGGCAAAGCAGAAAGGAAGAGGAAGGGTTTTTATAAAGTGTTGCAATGCAGTGGCAATACACTGAGGCCCATAGGAGAAAAGTTTCCACCTTTTGGTTGTGTCAGAAAGCTCCAGCTCTAAAGTTGTCCCTTTGGAGGGACAGCAGAGCTTTTTGCACAATGCTGGTCCCAAAGCCTGCCAGTCTGGGAGGGCTCTGTCCTGGGAAAACCTCCACCCTTCACCTTCATTCGACATCAGTGTCGAATTTGTGATGCACAGTGACCACTGGGGCAGATCTCAGACGAGACAAGGAGGACGTTCTGCTCTTTATTTTCAACTGAGTTGAAAATACAAAACGGCGTAGGTTTTCCCTTTGGAAAGGGGAACTGCTTTTGGTTTTCCAGCAAGCTGGGACGTAGCTAATTAAAACAGCACCTATCGTCCTCACATCTCATCCTCACCGCTGAACTTCTAACCTGACATAAATACATTGCATACTGTAACGTGTTTCTCCCAATTATTAACCTTGAACATGGCAACCTATAAATCATCAGCGAAACAGCTGGTGCTCAGCATCGCCCCAAAGGTGTACGATTACGATCACTTTATATATATCTTGGTATGCAGACATGAAAAATTCATTGAAGAGCTCGGTATCATAAGGCTTATTGTAATGAATTTTCGTAAAAACATAGATCATGCTTAAAATAGGTGTCCACTCATTATCATGTTGCCATTTATATCTTCCTGAATTACGTGTGCGTGGCTTGGCTGATTTCTTAGAGTCAAATGTGATTCCTAAACCAATTTAGACCAGTTTGCCTGTACTTCAGGGTGAGATTTTCATCTTTACGCCTTTCATTTCCAAGAGGACCAGGACTCCAACTTGCGGAATATCAGATGGATTAAGGATTGTTCCCAGCTGGAGATCTCACCACAACACTTGGTGTTGCATCCGTCGCTGCCAGGATTTCAGCAACTGCCTTCAGCACTTTAGCTGTGGGGAAGATAACTGCAGTCACATGAGATCAGTGCCAGCAAACAAAGAAATGGTGTGACTGTAAACCAGTAACAAAAGCAAGGGGAATAAACATACCAGCAAACAGGATGTAAACGAGACCTTGAAAATGAGCTTGCACAAAGCACTGGAGTAAAACTGTCAGGACAGAACCTTTAGGAAGGTGGGAGGCCAGAGGTCACCTGGAAACATTTTGGTCTTCAGGACAGAATCCTCACCTTCCCAACAGCCAAGCGCATGCATGCAGCCTGCGCCAGCTGGGCACACGCTCTGATTTAAAGCTAACCAGCACCTGTCCACTGAGCACCAGAAGGTGACACGTTCCCACCCTGCCCACACCTTGCAGTGATGCTTCGGCTGCCTGTGTGCCAGGCTGAGTGGCTGATAGCAGGTGATAGGAATCACAAGGGAGAGGCTCTGCATTTTCACGCCATGAAACCATTATTTCCCTATTGGCTACAGAAGGCTTTTGTCACCTTGGCTCCCTTCCCACCCTCCTCTGTCAGAAGACAAGAATTATGCCCATGGTGGGACAGGGAGAGCTTTGTACCAGCACACGCAGCACCCTCCGGATTACAGAATCAGCCAGGGAAGCTTTTCCCACAACTGCTGTAGGCCCCCAGGCACCAATGCAGAACACAAAATGCACCGGTGCAAGCAGGGCTCCACTGGGCCTTCCTGCATCAGCCCTGTGCCAGAAGGGCACCGTGGCCACCTGGAATGAGGGTGGCACATAACGGGATTCCAATGCTAGTCTGGTTCTGATTTCTCCCATGGTGACTTTTGTTTGCTGCAAGCAGCAGACACAATGACTTCTGCACGCAACCCTATTGCTCATCGGTCATCAGTGAGATCAGTGGAGATTTAATTTGCTTTTGCCTGCTCACAGCATATTCTACGTCACCTATCAGGAAGAGTGAAGATAAACATAAAGAAAAAGAAATTGCTCCACTATAGCTTTCAGATTTTTTCTGTAGTGCAAACAGCAAAGGCTCAGCAAGAAAACCAGGGGATCACTGCACTGAAACATTGCTCAGGTCACTAAACAACGGACACTAAAGAGAGATCTACAGTGTGACCTCTCCATGAGGAATAAGTGAAGCACGTAGCAGAGACACACAATTTGTTCCAATTTAGTTAAGATCCTCTTGGCACGCCAGCTTGAAACTGCTTTAGGAAGACTTTATTGAACAGCGTGCAAGAGAACCCATTCATCTTCAGCCTGTATACAACCAAAGCTGCTGGTAGAAACTGTTTCCCAATTTCTATCCCAAGCCAGGTAAGAAAATATCCACCGAGGAAATAGCTGCAGTCAAATGCCACACGTACTCAGATGCTGTCACTGCATAGCGTGATCCCCGCTTGCCCCAGCAGAGGAGTTGATCCAAATTCACACTGGAGGCTGTTATGGGGAAAGGATGCCAGGAGGAGCTGACAAGCACACGGTATTTAGCAGCGTGCGCTGAGAAAAGGTGGAAAAATGTTTTGGTGTCTGCCTCTTGCGGCTTCTCGAAAATTGCTTTTACTCTCTGGGTTAAATATAAATATAGGTAAGAAATGATAACAATTCTTCATGTGGCAAGGAAAGCTAACAGAGCAATGGGAAAGCTCACTCAAGTGAAACACGGAGTGGTTTAAAGCCAGCAGATGCCTTTTTTCTTTCTCCGAATGCTCCTTTTTAGTGCTGTTGTACAGAGCCAATGACAGAAGGTGCTCCTTGGTAGCAACTGGTGCTTGGAAGGCTGGAGGGAAGATCTTTCATTAAAAGAAATGATAAATAAATGAAACAAATCCTGCCACTCCACACCAGCACCTGAGCTTTGGGTACCTGAATTGGGTGCAGAGCCTTTGCGTCTGACCCAGGCATGATCAAAGGAGCACTGAGAAGCAGCGACGATGACCAAATCCAGAGTCTGGTGTTGCCCAGGGGCAGGGGGTGGCACCCAGTGCCTGCACCCGAAGAACTGGGAGCTCTCAAGCCACGCTCGCCCAGGCTTTGGGAAGCTCTGCAGCCTCACAAAGCGGGCACAAAAGAGCAAGCATTGCTTGCAAAACAAAGCACATACCCCACTGGTCACCGGAGTGCTACAAGCTGGAATCAATGCGAGGATTGTGACAGCTGAGAACAAATTCAGCTATGTTTGACAACTTCCAGAAAATATTGGCAGAGGACGGGGAGCCTGCACTGCCCAGCAGCACCTTTGTGAATTGATTAGCCATATAGCAGATGGCAAGCCTGCTGCAGACTGAGACAGCAGAAGATGGCCAGTCTGGCCGAGGAGAACTTGAAGAAGGCTGGGAGGAAAAGCACGTCCTTGTGCTGACAGCCCCCACCATACCTCACAAGTGTCAGATGCGTGGCAGATGAGGAACAGGACTGATTTTTAGCATTTTCTTCAGTTCTGACTATTCATCACGAGCACCTGCCCAGTGCGTAAAACAGAATTACATAGCTCAATTTAAACCCTTCACTCTTTCCATTACAAAAATCCTTAAAGAGAAAATAAAAACACTTCTTTCAAAATATCCTTCTGAGCAGTGTTTGTGCAGGTCAGTTTGGAATCAGCTGGTACGTTTGGCAGAACTTGTTACATGCTCTCTATGAGAGCACAGTTGCCTTGAAAGTTTGAATTTAGAAAACAAGTTCTGGACAAAGAGCAAAGGCTTTGCTTCCCTCCTTCTGCTACATATTTTTGGGAGGAGTTTGGCACGCATTTGGGGAAAATTCATAATTCTAATGGTTTTAGGAAATGCCTGGGGCTATTCAGAGCCTGCACAGCTGCTCATCAGTAGCCAGCCATGGCTGAAGGAGCAGAAACTATGGATGGCAGAAATATGCCATCTTTGTCTGGTACAGAACAATGCCTCCGCAGTGAGATACAATGGATGTCTCTTATTTTCCACTAGCCTTTAGAAAAAAAAAAAAAAAAAAGGTGGGGGGGAGGGGGAAGAAAAAGGGAAAACGAAGGATCCCAGTTTCCTTGCAGGGCCTCTGAGCCGAGGGAGCACCATCAAAATGCAAATCCCACTCAGGCCCACAGCAGCCAGAGCCCATGGGAGGGGGCCGATGGTGCAGAGATCCCTCAGCGCCCTACTGGTGCCTGTGAGCACCTCCAGCCGAAGGGCAAAGCATCGTAGAGGGGAAGAGCTGGAGAAGCGCTGAGAGCAGAGCCGGCCATTCCTCACCCACAGCGTGAATTGCCTCCAGCACCAGAGGGGTTAACCTCATGGCCTGCTGCCATTCAGCTTACAAATGAGACTGCCCAAAAAAACCAACAAAGCCAAAGCTTGAGGTCTGTACGCTGCTTGGGCCAATAGACTCACATAGAAAAAGTGGGAACAATAAACAAAACGTAAATGTAACTTACACGGCGAGATGCCCCAACGTGCTCTTACATCTCCATGCTCTAAGCAAGGTTCCTAAATGGGTGGTTTGGATTTTAAAGTGGGCTGCAGTTACCAGGATTTTAATGAAGTCTCTGACTCGTGACTATCACTGGTGTCTAAATTCTAAGCAAAGACTGACTACGAATAACAGACCTCAAACTACAAGCATTAAGCTACTGCAACACAAATGGCTCCAGTCATTAAGATCTGATGGTTTTACCAATGTTGACAGCAATTTTATGCAAGGTGAAAAACCTAAACTATTCATTGATATGGACTTATCCCCTTTTAGAAAATATATTTTTGTTGCATGTTTTGTTATCCTAAATATTTGCTGGTTTGCATCAAATCATCATCAAATTAACCAAGGTTGCACTCAGACAGCACTGGACATTTAGTGGACATTTACTTCCCGTGTGGAAGTGTTTCGATTGCTTCCAAAACACTCATCAAACCTCACTCACAGCAACTGCCAATCTCTAACAATCCATTTCCTTTGGGAATTTTAATCAGAGCAGCTGACTCAAGCTGGTGATTAGAATATCTGCCCAAAATGCCAAATTTCAAGGCCTCTTGAAGGCATCGCTTCCAGCAGAGCCAGCACTCCCCCATCCAATGCAGCCAGAAGTGGTGACAGGGCTGCAGCTCCCAGCGTGGGGATTCAAGGGCTCAGAGCCCTGGGTGCTTCCTGCTGCCACCAGAACCAGTCCTGACACCAAGGGGAGAGCTGAAGTGTGCGACGTGGGGCAGCTGGAGCTTTGCACATACAAGTAGTTTGGCGGTAGGCAAGATGAAACTCAATGGGAAGCTCAGCACTGGAAATACAATTGATTACTTCTCCCCATCCCCCAAACTCTTGTCTCTCAAATGAAAGAGTGCTTCTTTTGCTGCACTGAATTGGAAAGGTCCTTGACAGAAGAAAACTACGTGCTGTTCCAATCAGTGACACACTTGTACACAACACAGTTTTTGACACTGACATGAAACAAGAGACCAAAGCCAACAGAAGATACTTTGGGCTGGTTTGGGAACTTGTCTGCTACATCATCAGTGAGTTTTCAACCAGTTCTCCTCAACAGCCTAGGTTTACAAATAGGATCATAAGATTTCTCTTGCAAATTCTTAGAAAATATGTCCTTGGAAGCCTGAGCAGATTTGTTGTTGTTCTGCTGTTTCTCTTGGCAGGGCTGCACGCCACGTACCCAGGAAAGGCTGCGTCAGCATGCAGATCATTGTATACTTTGACACAAATACACGCTCCTCCAAAGTCACTTGTACTCCTTGACATTCCCCATTAGCAATTCTGTGAGCATAAGGGAGGGGTCCAGCAAAACACAGGTACTGGCAGAAGGCTTCCAATTGAGATGGGCAGGAAGGTGCTCCAGCTGTGAATCAAGTTGAGGATAGCATGTTCTAATCATCTTAACGCACGTAAGCTTTTATTCATTTAGACACACTTTAAAACTTTGTGAGAATCACTGCAATAATTAACATATTAAAAACTCTGTCTTATTAAAGAAAAACCTTCATATTTTCATGTAATACATTTCTTGGACATTAGATGGCAATCCCCCCACTTCATTTTTCATACCGGGGCCCATATCCTTTCCAAAATCAAACTCTGCCTTCTTTCCAACAGGTGAGCAGTCTGCTTAACCTGGAGGAAGCAGAGCAGCTGGAAAGCAAGCGGAAAAGCCCAGAGACTCCCCCACCATCACAGCATCCACGCTGCTACAGCAGTTCTCCAGTTTCAGTTTTGCTTTGAACGGGAAACACAGATGAGTAATAACTGCTTTGAGGAATGCTTCTAATAGGGGTAAGATTCGCTTACTATGTCCCTCGGACACCCTATGTCAAGACTTGGATGTTTCAGTGTCAAAAACCTGCAGGCAGAAGTAGGCAGTTACCTGAATTTCCCCCTCGTTTTGACAGAGGAAGAGGGTTAGGAGAATGAAAAGGGTTCGCGTGGCATTTAACAATATAATTTCTATTCTTGCCAATTAAAAAGGGGCCTCCCAAGGGATATCATTAGTCTGCTTAAATCTTTGCTGGGAATTATAAAACTGAATTTAGAAAAGAGCTATTTTATATCAGTATGTGAAATACACACAACAGGAAGCACCTAGCCACATTTACAGGGGAAGTTCTAGAAACAGAAGACAAAATAAGACACCAGTCATTTAAACAACTTAAATAACAGATAGAATGGATTCAACACACCAGATCAAGTTAATATACCTTGGCCTTCAGCCTCTCACTTCTTGTCCTGATCTACGTGCAATGTTTTAGAAAGAGGCAGGAATAACACACCTCGTCAGCTGTCCAGTGACGGACACGGCAGGAGGAAATCCTTCCTGACCTTCATTAACTCCGTATGATCTATTTAAGTGGCACTACGAGACATTCTGCCACCTATTCATTTCAGCAGTGCATGCCTGTGATTCATTCACACCAAATTCACTTCCTAAGCTTTCATTTCTCATCTACTTTCATTGTTCGTTGAACGCTCCTTTCAGGGCAAGTTCACCCCTTGTAACGCATCCTCCTCACGGCTGAGTTCTGGCCTTGCAGTACTCCTTAATTCGAGCTCTTGTGCAAATTCACAGGGGATGTGAGAGGGTTGCAGCTCTCCAAAAGCACAGGTAAAATTAATCATAAGACAGGGGTCCACCCACAGCTGGCTACTCAAAGAGCTAATTTTTCATGTACTCTACTGCAGACCTAACCTTTTATCCTCACTATCAAGACGGTTGTGTACGTGTGTGTCAAGGTGACAACAATATGAAAACATCAGTTCTCAAATGGTACATTATCTCCAATATCAAAGGTCACAAAAGGGTACAAATCGGTAGCCCTCCAGAAGAGACGCTGGTTTTTATGAAAAGTGGGTCAGTTTTAGTTTCATGTAGGTTGTTTGACACAGTGGTT
This sequence comes from Phasianus colchicus, assembly GCF_987193195.1. Classification (NCBI taxonomy): domain Eukaryota; kingdom Metazoa; phylum Chordata; class Aves; order Galliformes; family Phasianidae; genus Phasianus; species Phasianus colchicus. Next base: position 59,025,701 of record NC_143438.1, on the reverse strand, counting down.
TCTGGCATCACAAGCTCTGGTCTACAGGATACCACAGAGCCTTTGTATTCCTTGCTGTCACTACAGCATTGTGTTTTTCTACCCATTAACCAAGGATAAATGACCTAGATATTGTGCCTATTAAAGCCTCATTTTTCTTTTGCCCTTTTGTTCTTCAGTGTACCATATTATCACATGCTGAACACATTTTAAAGTATTCTCAGTCTCTCATGCCCCTTTTGAAGGAGTAAAGTAGGCTTTTTAGTGTGCTTTTCTGCAGAGTTACTTAGAGTCAAAAATATGAAGGTAATTCAGGGTTTCTCTTCCTGCCTAGTCCCGTGAAGACAATAAGTTCAGCATTTACAGCCACTAATCTATTAGGGAGTATAGCAGAAAACGCTGCAAAAAGCCACGATGCAAATATAAAACATGAACACCAGTTGTGATGTCCCTAAACACTACATTTTATAATTACATCTCTGCATATCATGGGTCACTTTTATTAAAAGCATCATTACTACAGTTGGCAGCAATTTACATCTTATCTTACATGATAGCAGTTTCCAAAGAAAAAAAAAAATAAAAAGACATCACAACAAAGAAAAACAATACATTTACAAAGTCATGTCTGTAAACTTCAAGGCTAGTTTAGAGTTGAGGTAATGCTGTTTAGCTTTGTGGCTAAAGTAACAAAGTCCTTTAATTTAAAAAAGGTACCTGATTTTTTTCTTTTTGTTTATACCAGTGCATTACAAGATCACGAGACGATTAAACTGTAGCTTTATCCTGTAAGAACCTTCTCCGCGGGTAAATTTCCAAAAGGTACTCTTCACATTCAACAGCTGCCTTATTATTGCTGCGTCTCAAGACAGAGACATTCACACTATCATGAAGATTGTCAGAGAGAGAGTGTGTGTGTGTGGGTGTGTGCGCGCATGTGAGCGGGTGAACTCCCATACAGTCAAAATGAAGCGCGAGTACGATATGTATGGTAAATTTCATCTTGACCTTCACAGCAAAACAAAATAAAAAATAAAAAATTAAATATATAACTTCATCCTTCCTTTAAGCAGCACTTCCTTCTATTTAGTGCCACTTGATTACAAATTGCTGCTTTTCATAATACCAATGGTACCAAAAGAAAAAAAAAAAAGCAGAGCATTATGTCAATTTCCTTAAAAAGACATGATCACCTCTCAAATTTCATCTCTCCTAGGGATAATAAATAATGCACTGCACAATACTTAATGACCAAGATACCTTTTGACACATCTGTATAACATGACTTGAACTTTTTTTTTTTTGCTACACTATGTTACAGAACAGCTTATAAAAACTAAGTATGGACATTAACTGTGAGTGTAAACAGTAGGACTACCACTTGTCAAAAGTTTAAAACACTTCAACTGTAACTGGTACTGGTTATTCATCATTTTCATTGTTTTCTATTTCTTCCCCCCCATCAAGTGAGTCTAATTCTTCACCCTGTGCTATTTCGTCTTCTAAAACGGAGGAATCTGCAGTTTTATCAAGGCTCTCCTCTGCATCACTGCCTTCCAGGTTTTCTTCATCTTTAAAGGCAGTTCCTTCAGTTTTGTCAGTAGCCTTCTCTTCGTTGGAGCCCACTGCATTCTGAAGTCCTGCTAGTGCTGGGAAACCAGGCAGAGTCAATCCTCCCAGTCCCGGAGGTAGAAACATAGATGGATAGAACAGGCCAGGAGCCATGGTAGACAGCAGGAAAGGATTGAAGGCCAGAGGGTTTGTGGGCAATCCAGTGTTGGTGGTGGTGGTAGTGGTGGCAGTGGCGGTAGTCGCCGCAGTAGCAGCACTGACAGATCCATTCGCAGAGTCAGTAGCAGAAACAGTGTCTGTGCTTTTCTCAGAGTCTTTGTTCTCCTCTTCATTCTCATTTTTCTTCTCTTCAGCTTTTGAAGCGCCATCCTCAGTCTCTCCTTGACCGGAAGCAGTAGTGGCATTTCCAGTAGTAGCTGTTATTGGGTTATTCAACAATCCACTTAGTCCAAACATATTGGGCAATCCAGCCATCCCTGGCAACATCAGAGGCAACATGGCAGCCGGATTTTTAGCATCCCCCCCAGCAGCAGCAGCTGTTGCTAGCCCTGGCGGAAAGCCCATGAGGCCTGCGAGCTGGAGAGACTGCAGGTTCTGTAGATTCTGGAGGCTGGTGAGGTCCATTCCAGCAAACAGACTGTTCACTAGTAGTGGGTTGATTCCCGAAGTTGATGCTACAGCAGCAGCTGCTGCAGCTGCTTTGGCAATTTCACTTTTTGGCCTTCTTCCTCTTCTGCTTGCTCCTTCCTCCCTCACAACAGGTCCAGTGAGAAGACGGTCAAACATAGACTCTGGAACAAAACCCTGAGAAAGGGATGCAGAAAGGAGTTTTATTCTCTATTAGCTTTTGTAGCTTTCAGCAGTTAATAGCTATAATGGAAGAAATTGAAGGGATTTTACCACGTTATTTTTTAATTCAAAAAGCAGTTTTCTTTTCAACCCTGGTAAATCATGAGTAACTAGCTACTAAAGTGAGCAACACTAGAACACATAAGGAAAACTGAAGAAAACAAAGTTACATGTTTTGCCTATTTAAACAGGGCAGAAGAATAAATCATGCTAAAACACCGTAGCTCATTGTACTTCCCAGTGAACTCCAGTATAGGGAGTGGTATTTTAAGAAGTATTTGCAGAACCATACACTGTATTTTCAAATAACAGTTAGCAAAGGTAACTCTTTGATGCTACAAAGTACAGAGGTGATTACTGTTTCTGCTATGCATGTGAAAAACACCTAGTTTAGTAGTTGCTTAATGTATAAACACTTGTATTTATTAAAATTGCTGCTTACTAAATGAAAAAAATACAAAATAATAAACAGAAACAAGTAACTAATGCTAAGGTTGCTTTACTGTACCTGATTTTTCCATATACTGCAATCCCTCTCTAGGGAAGCCTTCTATCATCTTTCCTCTTAGCTGGCTAACTCCCATCCTGACATTACAATTTCCTCAGCTCAGAACTACTAGCTATGAGATGAAGGACTTAATCATCAGTGCTTGCCTGCAAAAATTTACACAACCTTCAACTTTCCTGTGCTGTAACCTAGAGTGAAGCATGGAATTAAAGTTTCACTTACAGACTGTTTAACAATGTCAGTCCAATCTGGAGCAACAGCAAATTCAGGATTTTCTTCTAACCATCTTGGCAAGTCCTTCATTGGAGGGGCCATAGCTCCGCCCATCTAATGCAAAAGATAAGGTAATACTTAAAAACACAAACAAAAACCAACCAAACAACCAACCCAAACAACAAAACTGCTACTGTTCATCTGTACATTTTCCATCTGTGCACTTTCATCTATGAAGGATGAAAGTAAAGAATCTCAATTCACATGGTGGAAAACTGAACTAAAACTACCTAATGATATAAGAATTAAAAAGACCATGTTTAAAAAATACAGCAAATCATCACAGTCCAGGCAGTGCTAGTAATTAAATTCATACCTGATATAAGGAAATAACATTCTATACAGTTTCAAAAAAGAGGAGTTACTCAACTCAAATGACTAGTATGAGCATACCATTAGTAAAGGAGAAATTAAAGATTGAGTGATAGTAAGAATAAATGTCAGTGCCAAATTAAACTTTTTAAAGAAGAAAGTCTGGAACAGAAAGCCAGCTTTCCACATACAAAGACATTATTAAACAATTTGAACAATTCCACTGAACTTAGTTTTTACCTTCTTCCCATTTCTCTTATTTACAACAGGTACCCTTTCTTCTCCTGTCAAGGTGTTTATATCCAGTTTATTAGGGTTTCGACATCTGTGTCGTTTTTGTTTCGGCTTCTGAAATGAGGAAAACAGCACATCTGCACTCTTCTGAAAAGAAGAGAAATGTGTTGCTTTTTAGCTTTTCATTTTCTCATCAAAAATCAAGAATTACTACATCTCTTCTACCAAAAATTTTAAGAAGGGGCCAATTACTTTACCCTCAAAAAAATCTTTTCCTGAACATACATAGAAATCCTGGTGCCTCCTGAATGTTTAGATACTATAGTAAGTGTGGCTAGGATGAAAATCTCCACTGAAATCCAATGACTACACCCAATTTGAAGAAATTTATTTCCATATCTGTAAAATTAACTTCCATACTAATCTAATACTACACTTTTAAAAATCACATACTTACTGGTACATAACTTGGCATATCTACAGTGTAAGTAGGATGCAATTTAAGCCATTCAACTAAGTCCTTGTTTTTGGGAGCATCTTCTCCCACCAGCCTGGTCCCATCCTCTAGATTGATTACAGGGATGCGAGTGTCTGGATCCAGTTGACCAGGAGATGGAATGTTCCTTGCTGGTAGGGCCTCCATATCTTCTTCAAAAGCTTTGGTCACTTCTGCATCCTCCTGAAAACATTAACACCAGCATTAGTTCTCACTTTGAGGCAGCAGTTACCTGGGAGAAATTATTTCAGGGACTAGAGTTAAAGGCTCAAGACAGCAGTTCATAAGATTTACATGTTTCCACTACGTAAAGCAGTCACATTGGGGGATTTTGTAAATTTAGAATCTTTGAACATTAAAGAACAGAGCAGTTTTCATGCATTATTAGCTAATGGTCCCCAAGACCATCACTTCCTACAGAAGAGAGAAAGGTAAACTTAAGTCTCAAAATGTTATAATATACTATTATTTCAAAGGAAAAAATGTCTTTTTGAAAGTACAAGTGAGTTAAAACTAAATCACAATCTGCTATAGTAAAAACTTGATATAAACAACATTTTGTTTTGTTCAAAATTAAATACAAAGCAAAAGCTGGCTGGGTAAGAACTGTACGTTATTATTTGCTGGTGTATAACACTGTAAATTCACATTCAGAAAGTACTAGACACAGAAGAACAAATAGGAGACAAAAAGGTTGTTGTCTTACTACAGTCAACGATGTCCGTTTGTTGCTCATAAATAACAGATCAAGCCCTTCTACATTTTTCCTCCTTCCTCTCCTCCTCTTCATGGGCGGTTCTCCATCTATTAAAGAGCCATTTAGTAGATGCCTTGTGGGTGTGCGTGAAAGACCTGCTTGCAGCAGCTCCATTTGAGTTTTAAAGGCATCAGACACGGGTGTGGAGACATTAGGCAAGATAAACTTTGAAGTAACAGATGAAAAATTTGAGGTAGAACTTGTTGCCTCTCGTGAGGCCTTTGATAAATCTACAACCTTTTCTTGTCCATTTTCTGAGACCACCTGAGACTCACGTAACTGGGCAACCATTTCCATAAGATTTCTTCTTTTGGCAGCTCTCTCAGCCTCGATTTCAATTTTTCTTCGTCTCCTCCTCCTCTGACGTGGAACCGATAAATTGAGTGCATCTTCCTAATGAAATATGAAGATTTCCAAACATTAACACAGCTCTGTTAACCACATTCACTGATTTTACAACAAAATGAATATGTAACTCAGAAAACAGAGCCTTTACTCAATGTAACACTGTCTTTTATTTTTCCTATTTTATTCAAAGGAATGCTATTTTTTTTTATAGATAAAGATAAGAAGTTTTCTGTACGAATGAGAAGGATGCAGCCTTGCCTTTGACAACTGAGGAGAAGCAGTGATGTCTTCACTGCCACTGATGGTGGCTTGACCAATCATGGAGAGCTCTGCAAAGCTCCTTTTTTGCAGAGGGCTGTCCACAGCTGTTGGAGTATACCCAGGTATGAGCCCCTGGAAATCAAACATCTGGCGCCTATTTACTGGCCACTTCCCTTTCAGCACTGCTTCACAGATGTTGTCTAATCGGTTGATCATTACTCGGTCCTGTGTAAAGGAAAAGTACATAATGAACCTTTAGTGGGAAGGTTGCCTGTTAAACTCAAATGAGTATAACTACTCTGTCTAGTTTGGTAAAGCTTAAGAAAGACATTAAGAAACAACTATTTCTTCCAGGCCAGGATAAACTGATCACCTGAAAAAAGTTAATACGTGCGGAATTTTGTGGAATAGAACTAGAATTTAAAAACGGCATTTATATTGAGATGAAGGAAGACAGATCAAGTTTTCTGTTGGACAGTGTATCAGATTTTAACAGAAACTCACAATTGTTTTCCGCTTCTTACTTGAACTGTCAGCAAACTCAACATTTCGGAAGGGAAAAATCAAAACATCTGCAATGAGTATTTTAAAACTGCAATTCTTGAGATCCAAGAGGCTGGATCTGCAATTCTGTCCTAGGAAGTGGATCCTCATTAGCGTCACTATTAATAAAGTTCAACATTATGAAACAAGCACCAACCTAGGGACATCTAATGAATGTCAATTTTCATTCCACACCCATTATCACTTCAAATTTCACTGAAGCGTGTACACTAAAAATCTCTGATTATGTGTATTAGTCTACTTATGATGAATCTACATAGATTAGGGATTTGTTTTTACACTATAACTGAAATAAGATTTTAGTTCATGTTTCCAAAATACACACTGAAAGCAAAAAAGATGAGTATAATTCTTTTCCATTTTAGTATTCAAGTACATTCCATGCTAGCCTGTCTGAAGTAGTAGAAACTTCAGAACTATGAGAAATACTGCTGGTTAGGGAATATGAGCATCAGTTAGCTTCCAGAACAGCAAAACAGCGCAAAGGCCACAAGCAAATCTCAGCAGCTGCAACAGACTGCTTGCTTTCTCCAGGAATAAGCCTATTAAGAGCAAGGTCCCCCCCTGCCCTACCCCACCCCCTCCTAAACCAGATGGCCCTGTTATGGTGATTAGTAAGCTTAAGACTATTACTACTTTATTTCTCTCTCTGCCCTTACTGCAAAGGAAAGTACTAAATTATGTATGGATTTACTATGATGTTACAGTTTGATATTTTCCCCCCAAAATTTGTGTTAGATATATTTCTGCACTGCTACCAAAATAAGATATAGCTTTATCATATGTAAAACTGCTGCTTGTATTTGCAGGACACCTTAATACAATTACATCTGTCAACATTACATAATGGCTTAGATCATGTAGGTCACCAGTACCCTTTTCCCCATCCCAAACTGAAAAGGTGATCTTGCAGAATCTCTGCTCTCCTTGCAGACTACTCTGCAGATGAAATTTAGAAGTCAAAGTCATAAATTTGCTTCCATCAATAACGGTGTAAGAGGTGTCATTCTGCACTCAGACAGTTACAAGGCCTTTAAGGAACTCATGTCTGTCAGCAGTTTGTTGTTTTACAGTAAAGCAATTCTGTTCATTTCCTCCACTAATTTGTACACAATTGAACAATAAAAAGCCATTTCAAAAATCACTGTCGGAGTAGAGTCTCATGTTCACTAGAAGCACAGAACTGTACAAAGCTCTTTTTGCAGCACACTTCCCACATATTATCTGTACTGAAAACAGTGCATCCCATCCTACCCCCAACCAACCTTAGGCCAGAAAGAAAAGGCAAATGTTCTCTCATGAAGCAGCTGGACCACAGAAGGATCCCCATCTTCCATGTAGAATCCATCGCGCGTTTCATCCCTTGCGGTACTCATAGAGGCATTGCTTTCTTCATCAAAATTCTTACCCTGAGAAACTGCTCCTGCTGAATAATAATCATGACCAAGAATTAACTACAAAAGTTCCCAACCATCCAATGTCAGCCTCAATAGATAGGTTAAGACAAGCATATTTGATACCATACTTCTAACTCAGGCTTCTGTTCCATCATTATTACAACAGAGCCTTAGTCTTCTGCACTTGGCACAGAAATTATGCTTATTAGATCAGTAAGTTATCTTGGAAATCATCCCTCACAGGGAACAAAAAAAAAAAACCCTGCTAAAGATAGATTGTTTTAGCTTTTATGGTTTGATGGTTTTTTGTTGTTGTTGTTGGTTTTTTTTTTTTTTGGAAAGTTTATCTAGCCACCTGACACATGGAAAAGAAGAGAAACTGCTAAACGTAGTCTATCCAGGCTCCAAACAGCTCCATGCATGCCACTTACCAGGTGGCACAAGTCTGAACAGCTGTAAGACTCAAGCTAAGTTAAGTGCTTAGGACTGACCCGACCAAAGCATTACCTTCAGGTTGGGAGGACTCTTCTGATTTGTCATCATCATCCAGTTTCTCCTCTTCATCTTCTTCTGAACCTTTTTCAGAAATTGATTTCGGGTCTACGTCTGTACTCATTTCTATATCTTTCAATTCACATTTAACAGAGCCAGTCTCAGCCTCAGCATCACAATCCTGTTTAGTGTCTTTATCTGCAATATCTGTCTCTTCCTTGATATCAGACTTTTCTTTGGCTGCTGGATTTTCAGATCCTTCAACTTTAGACTCCGTTTGTTCTGTACTTTTTTCTTCTTGTACTGGTGTGGATGGGACAATAGGTGGTGTTTGACTGCAGCCAGCACCCACAGGGTGTAGAGAAGAGACAGTATTTGAATTACCCGTCCCTCTGTTTTGAGCAAAGTTTTTGTGGGCCTCAAGAAAAGACAGCTCAGGATCATTCAGAATGTGATAATCTGTCCTACTGACTCCATGTTTAGCAGCACCAATCAGTAAGTCTTTGTCATGTTTACCACATTCCCACCACTCCGGCAGATCCAAGCTCGGTTGGCAAAGTTTTAGCCTCTCCCCCAGCTGTGGGTGATGAAGAACCTGTTCACGGATTTTCCGTAACAGCTCTATGCGATATAAAGTTCTGGAAGCACGTTCTTCTGTGATCGGTTCAATCATAGTAGAAAGATCAGGTGGCTCTGCAATGACATCAGTTTGTACTGTTTAACACTGACTAGATGTACGCCCATCTCTAAATCACTGCACCTAGGAATCAAGTTTCAACAAAGGTACCGTCCATTAATAGTCATGTCCATTTCTGCAGTCAGTAAAACTTACCATCATCTGGCTTGACTGGCATTCGGCACACTCGTCTACACATATTCACAAAGCCATTAAAATACTTCTCCAAGCTTTCATCGGATTTTTTATCAAGCCTGGCAAACGCTCTGAATTGATTCCAGTCAAATTGATGTTTTATAGGATCAAAAATAATTCCAAAAGTAGACACTACACGATAAAAATCGGCTTCTTCTCTTCTTGTCCATCTATTCAAGGAAGAAGGAAAAAACAAGCCACTTAGTTAAAGGCAAGCCCGAACAGTTTGGATACCCCCAGGCCCATTTAGTTTATACTTTCAAAGCAGAAGTACTGGCAACACACAAAGTTAATTGAGATTTGAAGGAAAATATCACTGAGAAAAACTCACTTTTGTCGTTTTTCAGTTATTATAGCCTCCCTTTCTGCTTCTAGTGCCCTCACTTCTTCCCGAGGCCGACGTCTCCTGCGGTCAGTCTTCATTAGTGCCTCTTGCCTCATTTGTTGCCTTTTATAGCTGCGCTGATAGGCAGTAATGAGGCGACGCAGACGGGTAGTCAGGGTTGAAGTGTTGGGCCAGTAGAGTTGGCCTAACTCAGAATTGCTTTCACTGTGCTTGTCTAGAGAATAGAGAAGTATTTGTGCACTGCAAAATCACCACTAAACATTTCAAAGTTTCTAAGGCTAAAACTGCATCCTGTTTGATCAGATAAGAACATACGCTTCATTACTACTGGTGTAGAACAAATTAGAAACAGGATAACTACACTGGTAGGAAATAAAAAATAGAATAAAACCATCTGACTCCACAAACTCAAATGACTGTGAAGCATTTAAAGATAACTATCAGGTATTATTATTCAATGTTATGAATGCAAACATATTATGAATACCTTTAAGTATTTAAATTAATGCAGTAGAGCTTTAAATGTGTTACTAAGAAGATCATTCCATCTCATTGAAAACACCTATGCTTATGATTTACCACTTCATTATTTTCACTTAAACTTGGCACTTTTCCTCCATGCCGAGGAACTTATCCACAGCAACTTCAAGATTATCTCAGCAAAAGCATCAACAGCAACATAAAGAAACATCCAGTTTTTATCATCACAATTTCTACTATGTAATTAGAAACTCAGAAAGCCTTAACGTGGGATTATTCAAACATGGTAAATAATTGTTTTGAAACACATGAAGCATGAAGAGATTTGGCACTGAGAAGTTTACCATGATGTTTTCCCAAAACACAACCTGCTTCTTCGTGCGCTAATAAAAAGTCCACCTTTGCCTAAGTGGTCTATTTATGCCTTTTTAACATTTCTTTAGTATAGTCTTACTTGGGTGGATTTCAATGGACTCTTCTTTGTCTTCTGGAGGTGAGTTTGCAAATTCCTTTGGGAGAAGACAGAAGTTATTTTAGTTTTCAGCTCTGACCATATGTTATTGTTTGCAGAAAGAAAAGATGTTATCTTTCAAATACAGCAGAAAAGTATCTTTGTAAGGCGTGTTTATCTGGTGGCTCACGAACATAAGAATTACACATTAGGATAAACATGGAGCATCAGTTATGTTTACGAATGCTTGTAATTACAGAAACTTGAAGTTCTTACATCAATTTCATCCTTGAAAGGAGTTCTGGTTGGCTTATATTCTGGATCTTCATCCTCTCTGTCGAATTCACCTCTAAAAAAATATTTGAAATAAACAATTTAAATAAACACTGCTTTTGGAAGGTTATTTTTCTGGAAAGAAAAGCAAAAAAGCTACAAAAGCCGTCAGAATGTGTACCAAACTACACATTTATATTTCATGCTCAACCGTGTAAGCAATTTTACATACTTTTTACATTATGTGATCACTTCAGATCCTCAGGCAAGATGTAAGCAGAATATGACACATGAACTCATGCCAACATATACAATGCTGATAAAGTTTATTAATTTTTTCATGTCGTCCTTACCCATCACCGCCATCTGCTAACATGTCTGTCCCTCTCTGTTCAGCAGCTATGGCCTTTGCATCAGGCATGCCAACCCGTTCCAGAAAGCACAGTGTTGAATCAGCTCTCATGGAATTGTACTTCTCATAACCTGCAGGGTGGGAAGCAATTTTTTTTTTTTTAAAAAGCTACGATCAACTGTAAAAAGAACAGTTTAGGCAGTGAAATACAAATTTCTGGGTTCATTTCTTTTTAAATAAAATTAAAGAGCTGTAACTGTGATTTTAAAGGAATTGTTTAATAAAAAATGATGCATCTTTTCCCCACTAGTTTTCATTTGTGTAATAACATTTTTCATATTGATAAATTTCATCAGCACAGAAACATTTTAACATCAGTAGCATTAACAAACAGTAAAAATTGAATAGCTTTTTTTAATGTAATCTCTTTATAAAATGACAATCTTTCACCAAAACTAACCCCACACTACTATAAAGATTTCTATGTAACTTTTGCAGTGGTTCTTCATATTCAACACTCCCTACTGCAGACATGCAGATGTGAATGGAAGCACACACACACACATTCTATAGCTCCAGCCTTGCTGGAACCCTCAGTGCAGGCTGCGAAAATGCTGTATACATGGGTTATACGTAAGGCCAACGAACCTGTCTTATTAGGTTTAGGATGATGCATGTCAGTAAGATGACACTGTTCCCTCTATGGTTTTCAAACTGCTGTTTGCTTTTTTACTGCCCAAGTTGACTAGATGGAAAATGGCAGATCCCAACAGTGCACTGCAGGAAAATGATTTTTAGACTAGACTTGCCTCAGCTGAGCCCACAAAACAGAGCTGCTGTACATAGGCAGAACAGCACAATTCAATTAGGATTTGTACTACAACACACTGCTCCTAACTGCTGTAGAGCCTCAAGCCAAACTGTAATCATGAAAGGTTTTATAAGCCATCATTCTCCCCTTTAGTCAGGCTGGGCTGCTGAGAATACCTCTGCGACCTCCAGAGAATTGGGATTATAATCAGGAATCGCTCACTGTATATATCATGCCAGCTCTGCATCCCCAGCCTTTCAAAGTTAACAAGGCTGCATCCCACTCAAGGGAGCCGGGAGTTCTCAACACTGACATTTGTGAAATATTGCTTGGAACAAAGCCCAGGAGGCACTTGTACAGATTAATAGCAGAGGTTAAGCCCACCGTCCACTTTGACACTGGTTGGCAGAGTTAGCAAGTGAAGCAGTGCTGGAAGCAAAGTTTATGGAGATCTATCTTACTATTTGGCTATTACTTAAACAAATATGGCTTTGTTTTATTTACAGCCAAGAAAGTAATGTTTTCTTCTCAAATGTTCTGCAAACATTTAAAAACAGCATCTGATATTTACAGCTCATATTAGGTTTTTAATGCAGGCAAGAAAAAAAAAGGGAGATACAAGCCAACAGTTCTTTGGAACAATACTTGTTAATATTATGACTGAACAGTCCTACACGCAGAAAGCTTTACAACTGAGTTTTGTTCAGAGTGAGACACCACTTACCGTGTTTGAATACTCCAATTAAAAGGGATTTATCCGCCTCCTTATCCCACCAGTCTGCAGGAACTTCAGCATGGAAAGGCTCAGGTATCCATACATCTACTTCACTATAAAGACAGCATTATAAACATTTGTAAAAATGACTGGACAAAAATGTTAGAAAAAAAGAGAAGTGGTTCGCACCATTTTGTAAACATGCTTCTTGAGGGGGAAAACACAACATCAATTAGAACGCATGGAAAATTATTTTGGATTGTTTTAAAGGAAATAATGAAAAAATATTAGGCTATTTTAGGAGTAAAATGCCAGTGGTTACCCAAACATACTCATTTACAATCTTAGGATTTTTTAAAAAGAAAAATTAAAATTGAGTTACAATAATTCTTCAATATTAGCAATACTGAAAAATCCATACCTGTAATTTCCCACACTGTTCCCTCCTCCAAGAAAACTACCCATCTCATTTGATAACATAATAATGTGGCTTGCGAACCCATTTAACAGGAAGCACAAGCACCTTTAAGTGCTAAAATTATTATAGTACATGTGCTTTACATAAGCCAGCATCATAAAGCAAAAAAATAAACCTCCACTTGCACTAACCTTGAGTCAGCACCCTCTAAGATCCTGTCTGCTTGGTCCCCTATAACTTCTTGTCGTAGATAGTACAGCATGCGGACACGCAGCAGGACCCTGGAGAGGAAGGCAGAGGGGGGAAAAAGTTCTTAACTTCAGGACTGTTTGCCAACAGTGGCTTTTGGCAGCTGCTGCTGTTCATCCATCATCCTGCCAAGGCTGATTAGCCATGCTGTATGGTAGGCTTGAAGCGTGACAGATGGTGGCACATAATCACCTCTGTGTGGTGCTTTCTGCTGGCTTCCAACAGGCCTGCCTGGCAACCGCTTACACTGCACAGAGAGGGACCGAGCGCAGCCCGGCCCCGGCGCATTTCATTTAGTTCTACCTAGTGCAGCTTGTGAAGTTTAGACACGTACTCTACCACTGCCTCTGAAGTATTGAAGCAAGTTTGTAAACAACTGAGCAGATGGCTTTCAGTAACTGTTCTGCTTCATTATCTCATAAAATTTCCTCAGCTGCTGCCTTAATACCATTTTTGGAAGCACATCAGAAGTTGTAGGAATAAACGAGATATAAAATCTGGTTTTACTACCTTACAATAAACCCTCAATATGGAATGTCAGGTTTTTCAGATTATACAACTTTTTGCTTCCGAGAATGGGAGGAAAAAAAATAATCCCCCATTTCCCCTAGGAGATATTAACTATTTTTACTCTCTATAGTTCAAACTGCTATTTAATTTTACCTGCACACAACATAAGTGCCATAAGGATGTGAAAAGTCTTCCTTGCCCGTGTTTATTTTTTTCCCATCCCTGAAACACTACGCTTGTTTTTGGGTCCGCTGTCAGGTGTTGCAGCAACAGCTTAAGCTGGCAGGAGAGAGAATGGCAGACTGGATTTTCAAGGAGAGTAGAAAAGAGGTCATCACTACAGAAAAAATGTCTCCCTGAAAATAACCAAGTTCTCCCATGTTTACCCAATTCAGGGCACCCCCTGCTGCCTAGTTCATGAAGTAGAATCAGCACCAGCTAAAATGGAGATTATTCTGCCTGCCTTCTCCCTGTATCCAAATCCATCACGGCTACTGTTGAATTGCTGCTCTCTTGGAGCAGTAAGGGTAACTGGGGAGGCAGTAATCTGATCGCCCAGTTGCATGAAAAATTTAGACCACCACCAGTTTTGAGAGCTCCTTGTTAGAGATCTGATGCAATAGGAGCGATATCCAGTTTTACACGTGTTACCCAAGTAGTTCTTGGAAGAGTAGGGACTTGAATCAAGGTCATTTCTACAATTCAAAACATGTCAGACATGCTAGATAACCAGGACCAGTAAAGTGCCCCTTTTCTCTGTGTGGCTATAGAAATAAGCTCCTGAGGGTCTCTATTATCTTTGTATTAAGTAATAACAAATGTTACATCAAGCCAAAGGAAGGGAAAACAAAACAAAACTAAACCAAAATGCAGAGGTTCTTCACACCTTTCAGGAGTCCTCCACATTAAAGAAGCATGCATGTTACACATGAGAGCAGGACACCCTGCACTTACTTATCCGATACTGCTATCTGATGAAGGAAATTACTCATACTTTCAATTGGCTTCTACCTCAGCTTGATTTTACCTGAGCTAAACACGTTGCTTCTACAATTCACTTAATCATGGTGGGTCTAGGAAATGAAGAAAAAAGGATAGCAACTGAAAATACTCTTGTACAGTCTTCCTGATCCTTCTAGTTGTTCTACTGTATTATTTCAGTAGCAGTATTTTAAAAATGAGTTTAAGAAGGCTGATCTGCAAACTGATATAACAAGTAATGAGGACGTTACCTGGGAGAGCAAAATAATGTTACAGGAAAAAATTTAATTACTTTAAGAGGAAGTGAAATGTAATAACCACACTCAGTAACAGTTTAGAAAAAAGTCGAAAACCAGTTCACTTGCATGTGCCCTTGCTAACATAATTCTCTAAATATCTGTTCTCATCAGCTGCGAATTAAGCTTGGTTAGCATCCAGAAATGAACTAATAAACCTTTTAAATGTCTTATCTCCTTCATATCACACCCCTTCTGTTGACAGGCAACAAATACTTTTGAAATAAATAATTTCTAATAAACAGTTTTAATAAGACAATACGTATTAAAAGCATAAAGACAGCTTTTCAGCAACACTGCTTTACACCTGTATGCTATATATCTTTACTGTTGAAAGAAGTTGACACAAAAATAACTAAGATATTACAAACCAAAAGCAAAGAAGAGATGCACTTGAGAGACATTCGTTCAACAATTAAGCAAAGGTTCTGGTGAAAAACCTTTTCCTAACACCCAACCTGACACAGCTCCATGTCATTCTATCAGGTGCTGTCACTGTTACCAGAGTGCAGAGATCTGAGCTGCCCCACTGCTACCCTTGTGAGAAGTTGTAGGCTGCAACAAGGCCTCGTCCCCTCAGCCTTCTCTGCTCTGGGCCAAACAAACCAACTCAGTGACTCCTCATGCACTTTGCCCTCTAGACCCCCCAACACCTACATAGCCCTCTTTCGGATGCTCTCTAATAATTTCATTTTCATCTTATATTGTGCTGCTCAAAATAGCTCACAGTGCTCAAGGTAAAGCCATGCTAGTGCAGAGCAGAGCAGGATGTTCAGTTGTCAAGAGAAACAGATTTAAGTGAGGGTATATTCTTTTCCCCATATGCTATTAAGAATAATCACATATTTGATTTCATTCTTATTTATTAAGTAGAAAACACATTTCTTCATAAATGTTTTAAGAATGGATCAATCATAAAGAGCTTACAGAAATATCCAGATATCTGCTAAGATGATTATCCCCCAAATTAGAAGTAATAATGCTCTTTACATCCTATTAAATAGCCCCATGTTCTACTAAAAACTAAAAATTTACTACTAAAAATTCCAAAGTAGTCACAGACTTTTGAAAAACATATAATAAAAAGCATTAAATAAAATAATAATACTTACTTATTACAATGATGTTTGAGATGTTTTCTATAGCTGTCTTCTTGAAATAAAACATCCGGATTACAGGTGGTGAGCCAATCAGCATCTTGAAGCATTGGCTGTGAACTCTGGGCTTTTACTTTCTTTCCTTTCCTCCCTCTGGGCACTGGTGCAGACAGGCCTACACAAATCCCCAATTATTTCTTATACAGTCTGAATAGAAAAGCTCTCACACCAAACTGCATTACAAACACACATTTACAGCTAAGTATCACTGCTATATTAGTTCCATTGTGGGCAACAAGACAACCAAAAACTGAACAGCAACATAATTTATCTGGAAATTGTGAATAACAAAATCAACCAAAGCTACCATGCAAATTTAGGTGTGAAGATTTCAAAAATTCAGAGAACTAGCCAGAAAATAGTGAAAGAAGAAATATAAACATTTCTTCTAAAAACGTTCATGAATCTGAATGGCCATAAGGAAACAAGCTTTATGATTTATGGCCATTTGAAAGAGCTTAACTCCAGCAGTAGGTGACACTTAAAAACCATGTTAGAATGTTTGTTCAAACTGCTTTATGAGCAAGAGCACTGCATTCTACAAAGCATCTGAGGGTGACTTCCCCTTTAAATACTGACCCAGTCAAAGCCCACCTTACTCATAAAATCTGACAAGATCCTACAACATGTCAGAACAGCTATAGTTTAAACTAAAGACATAGCACGACTAAAGCAATTCTTCCCTATTTACTAGCATCATTATTTGATTGTGGTAGACATACCGGAATGATTAACCAAAGCTCGAGTTTGCCCATCTGCAGTCGGAGTGATCAGATCCCAGATGAAACTTTTGATATTTTCATCCCCTTTGTAATGATTAAGGCAATATACCAGGATAGTCCGGCAGATGGTTTCCACATCTTGTTCTGTTAGCTGACGTTTATAGCGCCCATGTGAGAGGATGTCAGTCCAACGACCCCAGCTACAAGAAAAATATGTTCAATACAACAGCCAGGGCACTGGTGTTTTAATTTGTGACTTTCAATTTAACTCCTGGTGCCAAGCAAGTTAGGACCTCCTGTATTACCACTAATGCATTCTGCTTTTGCAGGTTACATTGGGGAATCCCACTTACAGCACCAAAGAGTTAAGAATGTTTATTTTACAGAACAGGCAATAAGTTCACTGCTCGTAAAGCTGCAATTGAACTACACTCAAAATAATAAAGTACATATGTTTAACTCTAATGGTCCCAGTAAACTACGAACAGGAAATTCAGCCAATTCCTACAGTCATGGGATTTGGGGAATCAGTTTTATTTTGATCCTGAAATTCATTATTAGTCACTTGTCACACAGCTTTCTAGAAGTAAAGCCAGTCCTCCTGAAGCCCATTGGAATAGTAGTTAAATACAGCTACTTGCTTAAAAAGAGATAAAAATTCAGATTGGTATATCCAACGGGAAAAATAAGGCATCAATTAGTTGAAATCAAGTACCATCAAAACATGAGAACTATGCTAAAAAACCTCTGAATTGACCTGATTTCACAACCATACCAGTCTTCACAAATACACTTTGCTATTCTTCACAATACTTAGAAAAGAGAGATTAACTCTCAATAATTCTGGTATTCTTTACAATATAAGAAACCAGAAACAAATATTCTGTCATCACAATACTACGTATTTTACCATTGAGCTCATATCCAGCTGTGGGACACTGGATGCTTTAAGCTAAGAACTACATATATATAAGGAACCTATATATAAAGCAATTTAAAATCTCACTAGTAAGTACAGACAGTACTGATGTAAAAAGCACACAGAGTGCATGTGAACATGAAAAAGAGAGGAAAGAGTATTTACTATATGTCATTTACATATTTTCAGTTTTTATCCACAATCACAATACATAATCTGTATATTCTTACCCGTAAACCAACAAGTTCTTCTCTACCCTGAAACATTCACTTCTTGCATAACCCTGTGATTTGTCCTGAGGCCTACGGGGCTTTGTGCTAGGCTTTTCTTCGGAATCACTTTCCAGGTCTGAAAACTCCATCAGTTCATCCTCTTTGACTGCACTGTAGAGTCTGGTTTGCTTTCTTACTCTTGGTGTATCAATAACTAGGTTATTCTAAAATGAAAAGTGAAAATGTAGAAATTAAAGAGGAGAAAAATCTTCAATTTAAATGAACTGAGTACTGTCGTAAAGCTCTTACCCTTCCATTTAAAGCATCAATATCCAGTTCAGCCTTCTTTGCCCACTTCTGCCAAAAATTAGGGTCATCCAAGGAAATGTCTGTCCTGTTCCCAGATGCAACAAAACTAGCCTAGAAGACATGAAAAAACATGCATTGATTTCTTAACCACACACTATAAAGATATCTATTTTCAATGGTAAGTGCAATGTTTAGGACTTCCAAAACAGCACTGTCAAGAAACAAAAAAAGGAAGCCTATCAACTGTCTAACTGGAAATACAGATGTCCCAACAGTTTTGAGGAAGAAAACTGAAAAAAGTATACTGAAAAACTAAATTGACACTGAAGGCAATTCAGCACTCCTTCCATCTACTGTGGTAACAACTTTATTATTTTTCCTCTGAATGCCAATGCACACCTTTGCAAATGTTGAGCCTTTTCCTTCAGATTCAATAGTAATTGTGTGTGTTCGCCTTAAGAGAATTTGATCAATATCCTCTTCACAAAACTTAGACCCTTCATCCTCCTCGTCCATCAGAGCACCGTATGCTCCCTTTCGAAGAAGATCTTCTATTTCTTTTTTAGAAAGCTGTTGCACCTGTAACATGTAAGAGAGAGAGTTGTTTTGTTGTTTAAACCCTAGTCAATGTTTATATCTAACAACATAATGACATCAGTTGCCTTTTCACTTAGCATTTTAAGAACCCCTAACATAATGTAGTGTTGGTCAATTAAACATTCATGCTGAAGTCACCTTTAAAAGAAGAATGCAAACAACAACATTCTTAGGGTGAAGTTATATGAGTGGTTTAAACGATTTAATAATTCATTGTCATTGAAACTGCTTACTTTAGCTCCAATGACTTCTAAACTCCTCCTGGGAACATACTTAACTTCCTAACCTGAGAAAAGGCCCAAGCAAAGAAGTCCAAAACAAAAAAGAATAAAGCACACAAACATAAACAAAAAAAACATGGATGGATAGGCAGCCTGCAAGAAGCTCAAAAACTGTAAGAATCAACACTATGCAAAGGACAGAACGATGAGAATGAATGAGAATTGAGGAAACATGATTCTACCTGTCTGCTTTTGGCAATTAATGATGCATGAGATAGGCTGAGCCAGTTCATGTAGCCTTGCCCTTAATTAACCCCACTTTAAAATATATGCCATATTCTACCTGAAAGCCATCATTCTCCAGCTAAGATATAAGCAAGAAATAAAAATGTTATACATTCATATAATTTGTTGATCATGCATCTTAATATATTAATTCTTACCCCATTTGTAGCATTTTCTCTTCCACTCATAGATTGTAGCACAGCCTTGTCAAGGCCAAGCTTCAAGCTAGCTTTGTCAAACATTTCCCTTTCGTAAGAATTCCTTGTAATCA
The DNA here is from genome assembly GCF_987193195.1 of Phasianus colchicus. Lineage (NCBI taxonomy): Eukaryota > Metazoa > Chordata > Aves > Galliformes > Phasianidae > Phasianus > Phasianus colchicus. Next base: position 59,006,213 of record NC_143438.1, on the reverse strand, counting down.
ACCTGTAAATTTTCACTGATTTGCTCTGTCCTATTCTGTGACATCGTGCTTGAGCCTGATGAAACAGGACAGATACTCAGTTATAGTGACAAAAGAAAAAAAAAAATCAATATAGAAAACTTACTTTAAATGTTATTACTTTCAATATAAATAATAATCTGTATGGTTTTTTTTTTTTACTGAGTGGACAACAGTAATTTCTTTTGCAGGTGAACAAAATTTCACAGGAAATAGGCAAGAAGTTTTCAATTGAATCATTCCTTGCAATATTACCTGGAGGTCATTTTGAGGGTTCCAGTCTGAATCAAAAATGATGCAGGTATCAGCAGCAGTAAGATTAATGCCCAAGCCTCCTGCCCTTGTACACAGCAGGAAAACAAACCTATCAGAATCAGGTCTTGAAAACCTGTCAATAGCTGCCTGACGCAAGTTGCCTCTTACTCGGCCATCAATTCGTTCGTATGGGTACCTGAAATAAAGATGCATTGTAAGGAGAATTTTACTGCAAATATTCTTTCTTCTGGCATTATTTGTTTTTAAAATATACAATTAAAAAAACTAAAAAAAAAAAAAAACAAATCAAGAAGGGAAAATATGCCTCTCTACTCTCAAAATAGTTGGAACAAACTGAGTGACTGTTGTGTTGTATCCAAAAACTTCATCGGCGGAAGATATGCTATCTTGTCTCCTGCTTTATACCCTTCAGTAAAAACGAGGTTCTCACTCCAAGGAATGAAATAAATACTTGGGATTAAGCAGAAAAACAACAAACAACTCCAGAGTAACTGAAACATTTAACTAACTGGTAAACTAGGAGGAGCCATTAAAGCCTCTCTGAGGTCATTTTCTACTCATCTGAAAGAAAAACTTCAGTACTTGCAACTTGCAGTCAGCTTACTCCAGAAAATACAGTAACATGTTTGAATTTCATCCCGTTACAATAAAGATCACTCACAGGTTAAATACTGTGGCCACTGAGGAACGCACTGTTTATTTAGAATTGCATTATATTGTTGCTCTCACCGTCTTTGAATGAGGTAGTCTTCCAGTATGTCCAAGCAGCGCACCATCTGGGAAAAGATAAGCACCCTGTGGCCACCAGCCTTCAGTTTTGGCAGCAGCTTGTCAATCAGTACTAGCTTGCCAGCAGCCTGGATCATTGCCTGGAGCTGAAAATCTGGAGAGTCGGCATTGTGTGTTTCTTTAAACTCTTCCAAAATTTTCTCTTCAGCACCTGCAAAGATTGGACAGCAATACATGAACACAGCAGAGGATTTTATCAATAAACAATGAGCTTGCCTTCAATACTCTATAGAGAGCACAGGAATGTTTTAAACACTCTCTGAATAAACATTTATAAAAAATATTAGTCTTAAATTTAATGCAAACATACACACAAACACAGTATAACTAAAAAGCCACTTAGAGTATTCATTCGATTTTTTAAGGGAGTAAAATCTTTTCTAAATAATTTCATATAATCATTTAATGAACACAATTTAATGAGACATTAAGAAAGAAGATGAAAAGGTAAAAACTATTCCAACTGTCAAATGGGCTTTGTCCTCTTTGAAATTCAACCAGGAAGAAAATTCTTGTTTTCACAGGAAAACACAAAGAATACAAACCAAATTTGATGTCCAAAATGAAAGTTAATCACAAGCATGACTCCTTCAATTACTAGCTAGAGAATCAAAATCCAAACTGTGAAAAAGCTGATTTCCTTGGAAAAAAAATAAGCAGTATGAAATTGTATTTTATCATCTATTTAGATTTTTTTTTTATCACTGAACATCTAATTTCTCCTCAGCTTTATAAGCTGTTCAATGTATATATTCTTTCCAGAACTAGTCAAAATTTCCTTCTTGCCATCCCCTTTTCATATGAAGTAAAAGCATAGAAACAAATGTTCCTTGTACTGCACATTACCTGATGAGTACAGAACAAGTTTATGCCTTTCTTAGGCTCATACGCTTTTATCCTATTTCAGTGTCACTTCTACATACAACATATTATTCAAACATTATCAGATAACTATTCTTGGCTATACAGAAGTCTAGGAATCTTCATCCTAAGCTTATTTCATATATAGATAAACCTTTCAAGGGGCTGCCTTTTTCAGGTCCTCTGATTTTCATTTGTTATTTTCTTAAACAAAACGTAGCTTATAACATCCAGCATCAACACTACTTTTGAGTAACACAAAGAAAGGTGGGAGGGTTGGGGCAGGGAAGAAGAAAAGCTTACTGCCAAGCTTCCACTGAGAATCTCTCCCTTATCCCAACTCTAACTAGATGCCTGTAAGCAAACAGGCAAATGCATCCTCACTGTGTGATCACTGGTTCCTTGCCTACTATAACATGGTGTCTTAACTAGATGCCACCCTATGCAGGCTGACAGCTTCTTATTACTTGCACTGCTCACTTTCACAAAATTCAGTGCTTTCACCTAAAGGTACTTTTACAACAAGAATTCCCTATGCTTCAAGTATTACTGATCCTAATAGTTTGCACATAAGAAAAACAAACCCACATGAAAATAGAATTAGACAAACCTTCAAGCCATCCTTCTTTAAATTAGCACCCATTTTGCCAAATGGGAGAAATTAAGGCAGTAATCTCAGATTCCATACTGAGCTTGGTCAATTTCAGAATATAATAGGCTGTCAAGTAGCTTGTATACAGTATGCAAACTCAGTATCTTCAAAAGCAAACCAACTAGGCCAACCACACTACAACAAACCTACCAACAAACTTCACAAATGATGAATTTTCAGTATCAGCATTTTGTCCCAGCAAGATTCACTTCCATAACAGACCACGATCTCTGAAATCTGCTAGTCCAACCATCCTATCCTAGCTAAAACTCATAAGCCTTTTCCTTTTCACTCCTATTTCAATTGCAACTAAGTGATGAACGTGCAGTACCTGTTACCTAAGTAACAGGTAACAGTACCTGTTACACTACTTGAAGTAGTGTCTTGTATGCCTCTAACACTTCTTTTCTTCTTGATTTTTATTAGTGAATGAAAAGAAGTCTGAACATCTGTTTTTCTGATAGCAGGAAATCTTCTAGTTAAGAGAGACTCCTTGGGCTCAAGAGAGCATAAGGAACAGAGAAAGAAACCTTTGCAGTGTTTACCAGCATACTGTGTAGCATGTGCAAGTATAGAGGCACTCCCCTGCTGTTGTTTCTTGGAGTCAGAGAAAGTATGATGCATAAATACTTGAGTGGTTGCTAAGCAGAAAACAAGGAGTTCAGCTCTGAGAAAACCAATAGGACAATGCTTTGCCCATCTTGGCTGGAGAATACACAAAATGCAGCAGTTTCTTCTTCAAGTCTGCTCAAGGACAGTTCCAGTAGACAGCCATTCTCCTTTCAGCACTACAAAACTAATCTACTGTTCAAGAAACGAAGAATCATCACATTCAACTCCTATCATACTACTTCCATGATACAAACTTCTATGTCTCTTAACTGAAGATTACCTAGAACACTTAGTTAGTTCTACGTGAAACAAAACAATCTTCTACTTGGTCTATACATACAAATACACATACGCTGTGCTTGTTTACAAAACTTTAAATGTAGAAGAAAATGAGAAGGATTCCAAGACCTCTTCATAAAAGCCTTAAGTCTCCAGAGCTTGCTACTCTTCAGAAAAATACCACTGAACATTATGCCACTACAAGGCTTCTTGTCAGAAATAAACTTGTGTCATCACTGTAAATACAAAGATGTTAATTACTGATCAACAAGATAAAACCGAGGGCTCAGACAACTACAGGACATAAGAGTATTTTCTCTCCTGGAATTAAAAGAACTTAGTTGCTTAGTTCCATCCTTCACACTAATAATAGTTGGGATTTAATTATTTCTCCCTTGCATCAAATCTTAACAGCACCTGCTGTTTTGCTGCATCCCACTAAAAACAAGTCCAAATGTTCAGAAGTCACAAAAATGTCAAAAAGGAAAAAGCTCAAGAAACATCTCCACCTCCCTTTATTAGGGTTAAAAAAAATAGTCATTCAAAAATACTTGAAATTTTCCATACAGCTACCTGAATTTAAGCAATTTTTAATATAAGTTAAATGATACGAGACATGGCAGAAGAAAAAAAAAAAACTGTTATAAGCAATGATGCAAATGCTACTCATTAATTTTATTTCACAAAACAAAATAGGAGAAAAACATTCACTTTATTCCTCATTACATGAGACAAGGAAAAACAATCACTAGGTTAAAATGAACCGAAAACCAAGGAACATAAATGGCATTGAGTTTAGAAACTCATAACCTGAACATTCTGAACCGTTTTCTGGTAAACCCACTTATGCAATAGATTAACTTAGAAGCAAAGAACTAACAAACAAATTCTAACAGAGCCACAAAACTAATTTAATTGTATGTTCTGAATGAATCTGAATTTAGAAATTGAGCAGCCCACCAGCACGGTTGACTTCAGGTACCTTGGAGTAACTCTATATCGTGCCTTTGGAATAATTACTTGCAGATGAAATATAATTAGATGTCATTTGGTGAATTAGTTTAAGCATAACAAAAAATGTAAAAAAAAAAAAGCACTGCAATATGGAAGTCACACAATAAAAACTGCAATCACATATGGCTCATGATAAAACAGTCTTTCACCATGAAACTCGTAACTAGCATGAAACCAGTGACAGCATAAATCATACACAGTAACAAAGAGGTGATGGAAAACAAGGAACTAGTAGCATGCAACTATGTACTGAAGCTTATATTACATCTTCAAAGGGAAGATTTGATATGACCAACACATACAGTTCAGCATACTTCAGAGAGCTGGTTCATCACCTAGTGTTTGCCATAGATAATTCTGATCGAAAACCAATAGCATCATAATGAAACAGAGTCTTCACTGTTAAAATCTAATATGGCATTCATATAGATCTTTTTCCAGTCCAATTAAATTACAAAAATGAACTGACTACACATGTCTATAAAAGCACATCTCAGTCATTTCTTGACCCACTACTTTTATTCAGAAATGTTTAGTACTCTCTCATTGTACCCCGTGGAAGAAAATAAGTAGTAGCTAACCAACTGTGAAGAAAAAAAATTGTCATTTTTACAGCAGCATCCAAGAACCCACATGATAACTGAAGTATTCTTTGTAAAAAGAACAAAAGGAAAAAACTCTAATACTAACATGATACTAACACCAACTTTGACAGGACTAGCAAGCCTTGAAAAAAGCAGTGCAGATGTTTTCAAAAGCAATGCTGTTCTGACTAGCACATTTCTAAACACAAGAGAACCTAAAAGGTTATGTCACTATTCTAATTTAAAAATTCATAAATAAAATTACACAGTATATTCACTCAGTCACTTTCGCTGCTTTCAGCATACTAATTTTATGGAAAGAAAAATTAACAACTATCCCTCTGAAAAAACTAGAACAGAATTTTTGACACACTGAGCAGTCTTAAAAATACTTCTTGAAAAGAATATGATGTGACTTACCATTAATAAGGTACGGATGATTGCAGCATTTTCTTAGTTCCATCATAGTGTTTAAAAGATTAGGTACATTTGCCTGACCTCCACCCTTCGAGAGAAACGCAAAATTCTTCTCAAGAATAGCACGATAGTATTTCTTCTGAATATTTGTCAGCTCAACTTCAATGATGGTTTCCTCTTTGGGGGCCAGGTTCTTTTCCACATCCTCCTTGAGACGTCTCAGCATCATCGGCTTCAAAATAGCTTGCAGTTTCTGCACCTAGCAGACATTAAATAAACAACAATCAAAGCTCTAAGTCTTCACTTATTTATTTTTTCTATTTCTAATGTTTTCTTAATTCTGAAGTCCCCCTCTTATTTTTTATTTATTTTTTTTTTAAACTCAGATCACAAGTAGACAGCATTTAAGTCTTTCCTCAAGGACCTAGAAACTAAAATTTCCTTGTTAACACCGTGACATAAATTTCCGAAGTCAATTTTTAGTGCTCACTACTTCTGTTTAGTGCATGTCATTAAATGATCTCCATTAGAACCATCCCTCTAGACAACATCAGTACTGCACACCAATTGTGCAGAGCTAACCCTACCTAGGCACAGCTCAGCTATATAAGCAAATCTGACTGTAAGAACAAGCTTTAGAGTAACTTCTAACCACTAAATACAGTGAATTATACTATTTTTCCCTTCAAATATCTGCTCCTAATTCTTTTTACTTTTAGACATTTCTTAGATGTACTTTACTTTCTTTTGACATTTGCCAAAGCAGAAAACAACTTAGGCCTTTTCTCAAAATGAGTATTTCATATTTCTGTAATTTTTTTTTTTAAATGCTATTTTATTTTTTTTGTCTCCAGGTTTGGCAACATACACTTTATGAAGCAGAGGGAAAGTGTCCATTTTCCTTCTATAAGGTTTGCTGAGTTTGGTCAAGTCTTTATGATGACTTTTACACAAAAACTCAAGCATACTCCATACATATATAACGAGTTGGCATTAAGGTTGTTTTTAAAAGTTCCATCTCTCATCAAACTACAAATCAGCTCCGAGCTGAAGAGCTAACAATTTGCCCTGAAATTGATCATCGTCTCCTACTAGGGTGCTGTGTAACAGAAACAAGAACAAAAGCAGCTTTCTCCTGAATTCACATCATTCCTATAGTAATAGTTCAACTTCAAGAGAAAAGAGATAAGTTAGCCCAGAGAGATGAAAAATGAAAAAATTACATGGAATAGGACTGCAAGGAATGAAGGAGAAAACCTAAACTGCTAATATCTCTTCCACCATTTGAAAGAAAAATCATATTTCAGAAGTGATGTATTCACAAAGACAACACTTCTTCCAAAACTCGTTGCCCAAGCAATCCAGGTTCCAAATCTGCTGATGACTCATGGCATTATTTTAGTTATATTTTCACTTACAACATCAAAAATTTCCAGTTTTGCTCCGCTGACATTTTGAGCTGGCCAGACAGAAGCTATGTTGAGAGTTAGGATATATTAACTCCAGCTCAAACACTATATTAACAGGAGTACATGGCTTCTGGATCACAGTTGGCTCACTTCCAATCAGGTCAGAGTCCAGGCTGACTGACATGCAACTGCCTGCACAATCTGTGGAAACATACCCTTATGATTCCCGCAGGACACGCAGTGATTGTCCAGACGGTAAGGGGCTGGGAAAGAATTGGGTTTTTTTTTGGTTTGTTTTAAATTTAGACAATTACCTATAATAGAGATAATCTCAAAGAAAGTTAACCACTTCAAGCACTCAAAAGTCAGAAACTCAAGAAACTGGGGAGTTTTCAGACAGAACCAAGACAAAGTTGTACACAAAAATGCACGTAGTCATGAAGTTGGATTACCACAAGGTGCAAAGAGCCACACTAAGGTGCCTAAATTAAGATGTCTTGCCTCAGCTAAGTCCTATGAGTAATTTTACAGTAGTTTAACTGTTACCTATTTACTTTTAAAAACACTTTCATACATTAATGAAAAGAAGTTTTGTATATGACCATCATTTACATTTGAGATCTAAAACATGTTGCATTAAGGGTTTTTTATTTTGCTTTGAATTATGCATTTCTTTTACTGGTCAGCTTGAGAAATCTGAGTTCTTGAGTTGGTCAAGAAAGCATCTCCCTCTGTTTGGTTGCTTCTTGAAAACTAGATTTCAAATGTGTTTGTTTGCACTGAAGTCATTGATAAAACTCACAGATATCCTCTCCACAGAAATTACAATCCCTTTACTCTGATACTGACAGTCAAAGAAGAGAACTCATTTCTGTATGATCAATTGTCAAAGCAGCAAAAACAGTCACAAGTTAAAGTGAATTCTGATCAAAAGCAAAAAGAACTCAAAATGAATTTCAACAAAGCAAAAATAAGGATAAGTCCATTGTAGTCACTAAGAAGAAAACAGGTATTACCTGTAAAAACAAGCAATAAAGTTCAGATACAATGGAATGATTAAATTAACAAAATCTAAATAGAGAAGTATGTAAGGGGCAGTCTACCTGTTCTTCAGTTTTCAGATCCCCAAATTCTTGCATGAACGTGGTTTCAGATGGGAAGCGACCTGGTTCCAAAAAGTGAAGCAAGCTAAATAGCTCTTCTACTGTATTTTGCAAAGGAGTTCCAGTAAGCAGCACTTTATGCTCCTGAAAGATTAAGACAGAGTTGCCTAGAAATCCATTTAAATCCATTCTTTTCCTCATAAATATATTTTTTCTTTTTGCCTCAACTTACGTATAATTATTTTTCAGACATTTATAAACTAGTGTTTTGGTCTTCCTTCAGCCCAGAAAAATACTTCACCTCTTGAGGTGCTCACAAAGCAGAGTATGAAACTGACAGAGATGAAAGGAGAAGTTTCATGCTGCTTTAGTGGAGGTACTCAGAGAGGTTAAGCAATGAGCCCAAGACCAAACATGAATTTAGTAGCTGAGAAAGAACTGAAGTGAGAAGTCCTGTTCTCCATCTATAGCCATAACTGTAAGCTCAGCTTCTCTTTAGTGGTAACTATGATAAAAATAAATTCTATACAATATTTTTAGTAACTTTCTTTCATAAAGCTTCAGGACTACTTCAAGAAAAATATTATTTAACAATGAGGGAAACAATCTGAAAGCAATCTATAGGTCACCAGTGCTTGTGTAAGATAATGTTTATTTTTACCGTTTTTTTAATTCCAGGTATTAACTTATCTTGACTACATTCATATTACAGTTTTAAAGAATCTTCTGACCAATAAAATAATAAATAGCTTGAAATTCATCTTCTCATTGTTCTTTCTATGCTTAGTATTATATATTTCACCCATATAATGTGCATAAATGTTTATGAAAATATCAGAAACCAACTCACATTTCCCTTCCTTTTACTCCCTTCCATAGCTAACCTGAAAGCAGTTCCTTATGGTCACACAACAAATTAACATGTGAGCTGATTTAATTCAGATTAATTTAACTCTCACGGATGTATTTAGTCAGCAGTCCACATTATACTTCTAAATAAATGTCAAGGTAAAGAAGAGAAAATGAAGTACAAGTGATTATAGAAGTCAGTCACATGAAAAGAGAGAAGGGGAAGAAAAAAAAGTGTCAATTCATTTAAAATAATACACATAACTACAGGTTTAAATTAATGAAAAGCCTGATGAAACATCAGCATACCAAAATCCAATGTATGTATGTGCTTCCAGGTAATTTAAAGATTCTCAAGATGCACTCTCTTATTTTACTTAACATTTAATACTTTTACTTAAGAAGCAATACTTTTACTTCGTGGTGAAACTGCAAACTGGGACTAATGAAAATACAGAAAATGCAGATTTATTTATTTACTTTAAAAGATGCACACACTTACCAGATCCATCATCTTGAGTCCCTCCAAAAGCTTACAATTCCTGTTTTTCAGCCTGTGGGCCTCATCGATTACAACACAACGCCATGGAATGTTTCGAAGCTCGGGGCAGTCAGTCAAAATCATTTCAAATGTTGTGATAATAGCATGGAACTTGTAGGACCCTTTTATCACACGACCCTAAAAAGAACAGCAAACGTTAGAATAAACTGACATAAACTGACTGTCAAAGAAAGAAAGTAAATTTGTTTCATCTTCAGAATTCACTATGTAAAGAAAACCCAGAACAGTACAATGGGTAAATTATTTTAAGCAAATGAAATCATTATTGCTGACTCACTGAAGGAGGGCAAATGTCTAAGTTTACTACTGGTATCAAGCTCGCTATGTTGTTTTTCCTGCAAAAAGGCTCACAGAATCAATGCATATTCATTATACAGCTAAGACCAATGGGATGAAGTTCTTACAGAGCAAGTGCCTGGTTCTGCACTTGGGCCAGAACAACCTCAAGCAATGCTACAGAGCGGCTGGAAGGCTGTGTGATGATTACATGATTGCAAGTATTTCAGCTACAATCTGAATGAGCAAGCAATAATGTATCCCTGCAATACTCAAAATAAGTTTTGCAGTCTTTGTCAAGAGAATTCTCTTTTTTGTTTAAATCAAGGAAATACATCACAATTCTCCCAAACAGTACAAATAACCCTGAAGTATATTAAAGATTTGTTGTCCTGATCATGTTGCTCTCAACAGTTGTTTTTGTTTATTTTTCTGATGGACATCAAGTTTCACCTACAATTACAGCAAGCAGCTTTGAAAAGAAGAAAAATGCTGAGCTTAAAAACATTTCCTCAATACTTTTGAGAACTTGTTTTAAGAAAAGTTCAACATTATGATTTATCTGATGCCTGACATCATCTTCACTAATTATTGTTAGTTAAAGGCTTATTAGGGCGACTATTATGTTTCAGAAAAACCCTGAACAATCTTCAGAAGAGATCACAAAATGAACACTGTACTGATATTGTGTCATATTTCTTTCTAATCTTGTTCAAATAAATACATAACCAGATATCTCGAGTGACACATGGTCTGCACAGAACACCTGTTTCTGAAAAGACTGGCATCATACAAGTTCAAAGCCCATCCTGCTTTGAAAACTGAGTATGTTGTAGGTTGTACATCCAGTAAATTTCAAGACAGACAGATATTTTACAGTGAGATGGCCATCTTTCCTTTTAAATACGTGCAAGTCCAAATCCTCCTGTAAGTGACCTGTATATGATCCTCTGCAAGCTGCGGTGATCAGAATTGGCTTCAGACTCTTTGAAAGGACTGGAAACCCGGTATCTTGAACTCAGCAATATATCTGCATATGCATATCAAGAGTACCTCAGAGGAAGAAATTATCTGTTCAACAGTGCTTTTGCATGGCATATTCTGGAAATATTTACCTTCTCAAGGGATAAACAGTTGTAATCTAACAAACAGCAGATGAAGATACAGCAAGTAGACAACTTAGAAAGACAGAGAAGTGAAACACTGTGATCTTTTCAAGAACCAAATATAACTGCAAAAGATATGAAAATGCAGCCTATGAGATTCTTTCCAGTAGCAGGAAAGACTGCCATAGGCATCCTCATGACTGGCAAACAGTGCACTACAAAAATCATCCTACCTAAAGCAATAAGAGGGACCCCAATTACATATTTAGAGCTCAATGAGACAGCAAAATGCTGTATTGGAGTGAGTGATTATAAGAGTCAATTAAATAGGAACTGTAAGAGCTTTTGAAGGTAAATTTTACAGTTTGGGGCCTTGAGGACTTAGGATTCTTTTCCCATACTTTCATGTAATGCTATTGTTGTCACATTTGAGAAACTTTGAAGCAGAAATTATCAGGCAAGTGACCTACAGCTTTTTCACAGGTGACTTCACAAAATCACAGAATGGCCAGGGTTGGAAGGGACCTCAAGGATCATGAATCTCCAACCCCCCTGCCACATGCAGGGCCACCAACCTTCCCACCTAATGCTACACCAGGCTGCCCAGGGCCCCATCTAATCTGGCCTTGAATACCTCCAGGGACGGGACTTCTTAGACAACGAGGAAGTCAGTTTACCCTGTTTCAGTGTGGCATCCAAATGAAGTTCTCTGATGACAGAAACAGAGGAATTTCTCATCAATTTACTCAGAGAACATATTCCACTTGAAGCCGGTTCTCCTAACAGGAAATAGTTTCCTGTTCTGCACGAAAAATTCTAGAATTAACTAAAACGACAGAGGCAGCCCAGAAGCGCAACAAGTAGATGTGATTCTAAAAGATGGGTTACACTTAGGTTGTATTACCTCTTAGAGGACACAAACTGAGAAGGATCAGTGGCTGTGTGTAAGAACACAACTACTAAAAAGATGACATTCCACCAGAAGGGACTAAAAGATTAACATGGACTTTTCTCACTAACCTCAGACTCCATGTTGATGAACTGAAGAACAGATGTGAGGAACATGCATATTTACTAATTATAGCAGTGAGGCATCTGGAAAAAAGTCTCACTCATTCTGTAAAGCACACTTTGACATCTCTGGTAAAAGACAGAGTACCTATAAGTGAAATATCACCTTACACTGCTGTCTGCTAACCATAGCTCTGTAGTAGCTCAGCAAGGAAGAAAATAATGCAGGCAAGAAAATACTGTTAAATAAACACCCGCAAAGTCCAAAAAGAATAAATCAATAAGCTAGAAAAAGTTCTGAACATCAGTAGCATTATTTCAGTTAAAATCAACCACAGACATGGTATCCTGTCTCTACAAATGAGCCAAGTGCTTTTCTTCTTAGCCCTCATTACACTGCAAAGCAAAATTCTCTCAAACACACCTCAAACTCTACTGCAGGGCTCTGCCCTTAACTTTTTGGCATACATAGTTTTCCTAAACCTACAACAAAACTTTCAGAGGTAGGATTCCACAGAATAGCATTTCCTTTTTTTGGTATTCCAATAAAGGAAGGTCTCTGGTAGGACCTGTCACTTTTACTGCTCAAGAATATCAGAATAGGCTTCTCTCCATAAATGTCACAAACAATAAAGCAGGAAGGGATATTAAGGAACTATTTCTCGTCACATGATATTCTTAGCATCAAAATCACACCACAGAAAAAATTTGTTATCAAATACTCTCTAGTTTTCACAACATCTTGACTTGTTACTGGTGCTGATTCTGAAATCCAAACTACTGCAGATGGGTAGGGGCTTCTCATGCATGCAGGTTTTTATTACTGTCCTTCAAAGCCATTCAGATTTTCAAAACATTCAGCTGTCTTTTTGAAAATTTGCTCAGCTTGAGAGGCCTCTTTTCACATTAAGACCTAAAAAGCCAAAGATGTCGATGTCTGACATCTTTGAGTTGACGCATTTGGCAAAAGGACCAGAAATGATACTGCCAAAGCCTGCCCGCCTTCTCTCTCTCCCCATCCCCCATCAAATGCCCACTGGTAGTGCCTTAGAGGATGCCAGACTAAGCACTTCATGTGGATTCCTTTTGTCAGGATGCAGAGACACTTCTCCCCTCATAATTCAGTTTCTGCCATGCATTTCACAGCTGATGGAGTCTTACAGAGAATAGAACACAGAGTATTATTTCATGATACATCTAAGCTAACTGCCACCAAAAGGAAGAGTTTGTTTCTGCCTCATCCCCAACGATGGCAACTGTTTGACTCTCAACTTAAATCAGTTAACAGAGCAAAGGTAGCAGAAACACATTCATTTCTCTGTGCCATGAGTGCTTTGCCATTGTATTTGATATGGGATCAAATGACCACCCATGGTCACTGCAAGAAGAGTAACTGCAATATGGAAAACATTTTGGCATAATAGAGACAGCTATAATTATAAAAAACAAATTAAAAATGATATAAAATATCAAATCTTTGCTATGAAATATTTTTAGACAGATAAAATACAAAATAATTAATTTCAATTTACTTGTATATAATACACCTAGGTAAGAAGATAAGGGTGATTATTCTCAACGTCAGGGCAGCAATTGCTATTGAAATTAATCATCTGTTACAGCAGTGTATCTGATTTTGATTTGGAACTTTCTCTGATAAACTGCTGAAAGAACAGTTATTTCCTAAGCCAAACTGATCCAACTTCTAGCTCTTATGATTTACAGTGCTTCTCCACTAGACTTAAGTACCTGTTTGCCCTGATGGCATGTCAAGTTGTGCCACAGTTATTGTCTTCAAAATTGAAAACAGACCTCAGAGGAGCCAAGTAAAAACTATCTTGCAACGATCCTCATAGTTTTACTATAACGATTTCAGTTTCTCAACACTTATTGAGGAAAAGACAATAGAGCTAGGCAGAACAGGAATACACACTACACTAAGAGCAAACAGAAGAACGTTGTAAGATTTTTACTCTTAATAAAGATTTCTTTCCTCCCACATACTTTTCACTTGCCCTTTTAAGTTCTGCCTCACAGTAAGAACTCATGTTTAACTGGTTCTGTGTCAAAACAATAAAGGATGTGCATTTGTCTTACACTCTCCTCAGGACAGAGCTCTCCCTACTGTAAGAATGAGCTCTATTCTCAGACCATAGATAGCCCTATATTTAGCTATTCTGAATATTGTTAATTTGAATCCAGTAACACAGCTTACTCTGTATCCTTTAACTGCCTTAATTATTTACCACTCTCGCCATCTTTGTGTCATTTGAAAACTTCTTCAGTAATGATTTTATGTTTTCTTTCAGATCATTGTTATAAGTGTTACATAGCTCATGGACAAGAGCCAATCCCTGAACTACACTCGAAATGCAAATAATTTCTCATTTACAGTTACAATGAAAAATATCAGTCAGCCAGTTTTAAATCCAGTTAATGTGTGCCATATTGACTTTATATCATTCTAGTTTATTAATCAAAATATCCCATGGCATAAAATCAAATGCTTTACAGAAAATCTAAATATATGAATTCACCACTATCACTTTTTAAGTTCTGTTGGAAATAATACCCCACAATATTTCAAATAGGGTTGAGCTTCCACTTTTTTTTTCTTCTTAAGTGAGAAGACTTGTTTTGCAATAAGATTCCATGAACACACACTATTTTTCCTCCAATCCTTTTTACTTACGCTGAGCAAAGCCACGTGTTTAAATGTAGAGAACTGCTGTTCTTCATAGCTTTAGTTTTTCAAATAATTTTCTGTTTTCACCCTCCCTTTTTAATTTGTTCTCCTTATATCATAAGAACTATTCAACAGGAATGTAGTAACAGAGATTCAAAATACATCTGACTTATAAAATTTGATAAACAAACATCAACAAGCTTAATCTCTGCATGCTGGTCTTCTCCTGGAATCATTGGCACACATGGACTTTTAAGCTTAGTTCAGTTAAAGCAGTTTCTCCATTAAGAATCTTTTCTGCCAGTTTTTCTCAGGAGTACGAAACAATAAAACCCTTGCATGTAACAATAAAAAATAAAACCTGAATTCTCTATCCCAGTAACTCTTAGTCCTATTCTATTTCCAAACAATCTCCTGGCTGCTACTGAAATAATGTCTCTTCACACACATATATATTATTATTAACTGAAGCCTACTACACCAGATTTAGTACTACACAGAACCAAAAAACCTAATTGATGTTTGTAACCTAAGATTAATCAGCAACAGTAAAGCATATACTAAAAAAACAACAACAAAGTCAACCAAAAGAAACAAACAAAACCCAGGATAACTGCACAAGGAGTTCTTACCTGTGGATCTTTGAAATACATTTCATACAACTGAATGGTCCGCCGGCTTGCTTGACTCCCATGATACACAACCACATTCAACTCTGTCCAGGTGCGGAACTCCCTTTCCCAGTTGGGAATTGTGGACAATGGTGCAATAACCAAGAAAGGACCATGGATTCCTTTCAAATATATCTCATAGAGAAACGTAATGGACTGGATAGTCTTTCCCAACCCCATTTCATCTGCTAAAATGCAGTTTCGCCTGAAAATAACAAACAAAACCATAGTCTTACATTAAAACATAAAACATAAAAAAAAAAAATTAGTTACATAAGTAACTAAAGTGAACAAAACATTTCTAAAATGACAAACTTACATTGAAAGCACACCACAATCTTTTTAGATATAAATAAATACTATAATTTGTGAAGCATTAAACAGGTACCTCCCAAGCTAGGGAGAGGCACTGTGGGTATACATGAATGCCACAGGAACCTATCCAAAATATTTGCGTTTTATGTAATGCTATGTTACATCTCCGTAAGTAGTTCATATACGATTCTGCAGTGAAAAATGAAAGATGTAAATAATTCTAAAATCTCACTTTAGAAGGGTACTTTAAAAGGTTATAATTGCATATAAACTAGAAAAGCTTTTCCAAAGTAAGATTCAGTAGTAAGCAGTGTTTTACGTACGTGTTGTACCAATTGAAAAGAAGCCAGTTTACTCCCTCCAACTGGTATTCCCTGAGTTTGTTATTGTTTTTATACTCCCTGGAACTCTCCGATTTCTTCCAGTCATCGGCAGGAGGTCGCTCCTGTTTCAAATACAGCAAATCCCATTAGTGGTTTCTGAAAGACCACATTACTTTACTATTTTCAAATAAAACCCTCTATACGCAGCCAATTCTTACCACACGCTCCATTTCAGGCTCTCTAGACATCAGTTTCTCAAATTCTTCGATCTTAGCTTGGTCGATGTCTTGCTTGAGCTCCCAAGTGCTGTCTTCATAAGGTAGCGAACACCACTTCACCAGATAATGCGTTACAGGCTTTGTCAAGATAAAAAAAAAGATTAGATCACAATATAAAACAATAGAAGTGAAACAACTTTCTTTTTTTTTTTTTTTTTTTTTTTAAGTAAACAGGAGATCTGCAAGCTAGATAAAATTCAAAAAGTGTTTCAAGATCTAAATATCTGAACCAGCCCAGAGGATAAGCAAACAGCAGGTTGATACCTTAACAAGTTAACAAAGTCATATTAGAATGGAGGGAATTTACATTCCTTTTGGTGGTGAACCTAACACTTCATTTGACATCACTTGCACTAAACTAACATTTTAAAGTAAAACAATACTGGTTTTCCACCTGTTACATTTTCAAAAAGCCAACCATTCACAGATCACCAGTATAAAGACACTGACACTGTCACTGAAGCTTTATATTCTCTCAGGATCAAAAAGGAATCTCCTGGAAAAGAAAGCAATCTTGTTCTGTAGAATAGGTCATATAAAGTAAGAAACAGTAAATTCAGGACCTCTTCTGCAACACCTACCAATGTCATTATTGTTTAGACATTGTTTAACACCCATTTTGGCAGGGCTGTTGCAATTTTCATTTCAATTCTGTATTGCTTGCATGGACATCATATTACTAGCTACAAATCAGGGCTGGTTTTCCCTCCCCTCTTCTTGTTTGTTGGCTCTGGAGTGCGTTGGGTAGTTTTGTTTTTAAATACAAGTAACACAGAAGTTTGATTTCCCACTTAAACTCCTTTATTCTAGGGAAAATGCTACATTACCTAATGTTTTTTCAAATGCTTTCACATTTTCTGCAGAAATACCCAGGTAGCTTCAGAATTGTTTATATATTCAAATTTATAAAGAATACACTCTAAACAGAACATCCATATGACCACAAGTACATTAAAAGTTCTATTTACCTCCCCATTATCATCTGTGCTACGTGAAAAATCCAGGATTCTATCGATTTCCACATAATCTGGATTAAAAAGCTCATCATCAATCTGTCCAAGGAGACAAGCAGAAAAATATACAAGATATCTTTATTAGTCCTTCCTGAGAGGAGAAATTATTATATATTTCACCAGGCAATAATATTTTGGGTCACGGTGACACAGAATTTATATTTGGCAAACTTCAACATGTTAATTGAAATGCTACAATTCAGCAAGATCATTCCCCGTGAGGGAATCAGACTTCTCAGACTTTGTTAACTGGGCCTCTTAATTACTGTGTGAAACCTTTTACTGTGAGAGAATGTTTAAGAATATTTTAAATGAAGTGTGAAATTACAATTCACTAATGAGCAATCGAAAAGGCTTATGGCATGCAATGCATTTAGCATTCTTGAAAACTACAGCTTGCAATAAAGAAATTAGAGCCTTGTACAATAAGTGCCTTTGGATTATTTTATCTACAGAAATCATCTAACTGCTTTATAAGGTTTCAAGATCATTTCAAAAACAGAAAAAGCATGGCATGTATGTACATAGTGTCCAAAAATCTCATTTTGTTATATTCTCTTATCCCTTCCAGAACTTATGGAGTTGACTACAGTACAGAAGAACTATGTTTCATTCTATGCTTTTAAGATCCCCTCCAATGGAAAAACCAGACAAAAGGAGTAAAAACTATGCTCATTTTCATAGCTAGGCAAATAAAACAGAAACAAAACAGATTCCAAGTACTTATAAATAAGTACTTATTTGTGACACATTTGGAAACATTTAAAAAAATAGTTTACAAAAAAGAAATTGAAGGCTTCTACACTTAAAAAAAGATGTTAAGTCTCACAATTATGTTGCTCAATATATTGTATTGATTTTTTATTTTTTATTTTTTTAAAGTGTTCATGTATTTATTGACTTCTTAAAAAAAATATCTGGAGTCTTGAGAGTCTACTTAATTTAGTTGCTCAGGCATTAGCATTATACGATGCTTTTAATTCCTCATAGTTGCCACTGCATTTTATAATAATCTCAAAGCATTCCTTGGATGTTCTGACATAGTGTTGATAGATGCCCTGTATTCTGCCCTAAAAGCATATCATATCAATTCCTCCTCCCCTAAATTCCTGCAAACTTTATAAGAATATATCAACCAGGAACACTTAATCAAAACCTGTGGTGACTTTATGAAAGTTTTCCATTTCTAACAGATTTTGTTCACTTTAAACTATATAGTAACAATAAATACAAATAAATAAATAGGGTACCATAATAAAGCTGTTTTTTCCCCTAAAAAAAAACAAAAACAAACAAGCAAAAAAAAAATGGTGTATTACTGAAAGGTAAGCTTTCAGAAACAAACCAGCAGATTTGGTCGTTTATTGACAGGACCCCTGCCACATTATTGCTTATGGCTCTAAGTGAAATTAAATTGATGATAAAAAGCTTAGAATCCCTAGTGAGCAGCGTCCGTAACAGAGAAAAATGTGATGCATTTTTCTGGCATAATCAGCTCTTGACAAGAAAGACCTTGTACTGATTCAGTAAGAGTTAAGCTTACAAGATGAACAACTAAGCATTTACTTTAAGCAACAAATATATAGTAAAAAGTATCAAGTCAGAACGGATCACTTGAATTTCATAAGCATGCATGACTTGGATCACTCGTGGTTATATCTTACATCAGAATAAATGCTGATATATTACAGTTGTCAAGTCTTCTGCTTGTATACAGAAAAATAATTCATTAAAACATTCCTTAATCATCTAAAGGAAATAAAAAATCATCATACTTCTGAAAGGAATTTGTTCTGGCCCTGTTTTGCCTTAAACCGCTTAATCTTCTGCTGAATTCTCTTGTCTTTGTCCAGCTCTTCCACAGATGCCCACTGACAATGAAGGTAAGAACTAGAAGACAAAACAAAATCTTACTCAAACCTGCGCTGTATTGCATACTCCAACATCCCCCACCAGTGCAATTGAACTTTTCAGCACAATGCAGTGCTATACTTGGGAAACTGGACACTAACATCCTCACCACAGAAGATATAAACATATACACTACATTTTTGGGAACAGCACTATAATTAGTAATTGCATGCTAGTCACTGAAGTTTCAGCATTTATAAAACAAAAAGAAAAACCACTGTAAGTGCAATTCTGTAATATTTCATCTTTAAGAACACACACAGTTTCAACTAAGAAACAGCATCTCTCCTAAAATGACTATTCCCACATCATACATTTAGCTGTATAACTTTTGACAGACAAAGAGTGTAAGACACTATAAAAAATATGCCAAAGTAATAGCACTAAAGAAAGCATTGTTAGGCTATTAAATATCATACAATAATCAATATAGTGCAAACAGGTGGTAGATATTTAAAGTGAAGTCAACTATCTGCAACTAGCAGCAAGAAACTCACTTCAAGTGAATTTCTGACTTTTGTGTCAAAAAGTTGGTAAAATTAAACAAGATATGCTATTTTTCTTGAAGAAAAATGAACTTATCCAGCTGTGAAATATTCTATATTAAATACTGATGGCACTGCAGTTTCAGAGCACAGAAGTAAAACACTGTACTCTTCTCATCCCTACCACACCCAGCAGCTACCTGCTGGAATTCTGGAATCTCCTTGTTATGATACCAAGTCACTTTGTTGAACACAAATGTTGTTTCTGAGGCAATTTTACGGGTTATTTTTGATTAGTCTACAGGCACATTAGATTAAAACTCTATGGAAGCTAGATCTATAGAGATAAGTGTGCGTGCTCATAAATCTGCATGTATAATTGGACCTTAAATTAAAGTTTAATAGCAGAGCAATTTGACCTATGTATCTCATTTTGGAGAGAAAACAAATTAAGGAGACATCAGGCCTGCTACCACCAATGCAAAGTACTTCCTCCCTTAGATGCCACTGGTCTGGGTTAAACATTAGTAATATTTAAAGTTGATTTAAAGTTGGATAGCATTGTAGGCAAAAGCTATAATATAATCATTATGTGAGATTAAGAGAACTTAAAAGATATGAACCAAACTGGTAATGGGTTACTTACAAGTTTTTGTACTTCACATAGAATTCCTCTATTTCTACCTCCTCTCCATTCTCCATCTATAAAAAAGCATTGTTGAAATATGAATTGAAGGACTGAGCAAGCTGATTTATTTATTGGTAACAGAAATGCAGAATATGGTACCTATGTACAGAGTGGCAGAGACGAGCGGAGGGGCAGGAAGGTGTAGGTGGGGGGAGGACACGAGTAAGGAGTTTCCTCCAGCAGCTTACCCAAGTACATACTGCACTGCTTACTACAACTTCCAAGACATGAATCATTTGAACTCCTCCCTAACCACATGCAGCTTCATTCACAACCTCACCCCAAATCTGGCTTACTGCCAAACCCACAGTGTTAAGTAGAAGCCAAGTGTACCATTTTCTCAGGCAGCAGCCAATTAGCAACTGCACTCCTGAATGCCATATGTATTATTTTTGGCTGGCTCATGGCAACTCTACATTGTGGGTTTTGTAATGTTTTAAAAAAGAGTTTTAAAAGGGGTTTATTCCACCATATAGTTAATAACTCCAAACAAGAAGCCATATAAAACTAAACCTTATACCTCTGCTAGAATTTTAGTGCATCAGTGTTCATGGCTTTAGTTTTACTCAATGGTGCAATTAAATTCACTCAGGCAAGATGTCTCACATACAGAGCAGCCAAATTAAATTAACACCCAAAAACTACATTTAAAGCAAGGTTAAAGTTGTGATATAAACCAGAAAAACCAAGGGCATTCAGTGCTAAGGGTTCAGACTACCTTTAACTCATCCCTAGTGCCAAAGTATTGCATAACATATGGCATGTAATTCAACAAAGTATTACTCCTGAACCTTGCCATAGGACAAACTAAGGACAGTGCACCAGGCACACGTTTAGAATTCAGTTTATGTCACAACATTAACGGTATGTTTGCTAATGAACTTTGGAACTGCTTTAAAGCAAAGAGGATTTTCTTTTACGTACTTCATCAGGGACAACAACACCAGCAACAGCAACATCTGCAATATTGTATGTAGCACAAAACAGACGAAAACATTGACCCCTGTATAAATCAATGTCCTCCATTTTATATCTATATATTCATACTGATTAAAAAAAAAAAAAAGTAAAAAGATTACTCTAAAGCTAGAGAATGAGTTAGAATCTTTCAATCTTTCAACCAGCACCAATTAAAAAAGCAACACCAGCAGCTGCATCAAACTCTGTTCTAAAGAAAAAGTTAAATCATTCCTAGTCTCTGGTTTATGGAGTATACATCAATACAGGTTCGGGGATGACCTTCTGAAGAGAAGCTCTGAAGAGAAGGATCTGGGGGTCCTGGTTGGACAACAGGTTGGCCACGAGCCAGCAGCGCACTGTTCTTGTGGCCATGAAGGCCAATGGTATCATGGTATCCTGAGGTGCATTAAGATGAGAGTGGCCAGCAGGTCAAGGGAGGTGATCATCCCCTTTTACTTTGCCCTGATGAGGCCACATTTAGACTACTGCATCCAGTTCTCAGCTCCTCATTTCAAAGACAACAGGAAATCTCCCGCAAGGAGTCTTGTAGAGGGCCACAAAGATGATGCAGGGCCTAGTCTCCCTTATGAAGAAAGGCTGAGTAATCTGGGTCTGTTCAGCCTGGAAAAAGGACGACTGAGAGGGGATCTGATAAATCTTTATAAATATCTAAAGGGAGGTGGGAGACAAATGGATGAAGCCATGCTCCTTTTGATGGTATGCAGTGATAGGACAAGGAGTAATGGCCTAAAACTTGAACATAGGAAGTTCTGCATTAACATGCAGAAGAACTTCTTTACAGTAAGGGTGACAGAGCACTGGAACAGGTTGCCCAGAGAGGTTGTGAAGTCTCCTGTAGAGATACTCAAGACATATCTGGACACCGACTTGTGCAACCCATTGTAGGGAACCTGCTTTATTTAGCAGGGGGTTTGAACTGGATGATCTCTTGAGGTCCCTTCCAACCTCTGTAATTCTATGATTCTGTAGTAATTCTTCTCTTCCAGGCTATCAAGAGACTTAATCATTTCAGGGTCTATGTCTGGTACAGTTTGCTTTTGTTCCTCTCTAGAGACCGTGGATACAGGCTTCCACATAGGTATCCCTGGACAAATGGAAGATGGTAAACTATTCCTGGAGCTACTTCTTGATGATCTTGAACCCTTTGCTGAAGGAGACAAACTATCCTTTAACCCTTAAAAAAAATCAGGGAGGAACCTTTCAGTCACTTACAAAGAAATTGTCAGAAGAAGGAATCTGAAGACGATAACTTTTAAAAATAAGTAAATAAAAAGAGGTATGCTTGACAAAGGTATTCATGATTAGAGGCCAAAACTGAAGAATAAAAGAAAAAACGGAGATCCAACTATTTGAATTCTATTCACTTCCTGAGACACAATTACTCTTTAAGAAGTCTTCTCTACTCTTAAGATACTACCCTTTTATTTTTTTAAGCACACTGTGGTCTTTGATTAGTTTTAAATCAAAAACTTTGAGATGTATGAGTCTTACAGAGACAATGTGGTTTAACACCTTTGTATAAATTATATTATATAATTTATATATAAATTATACAATTTATACACATATAATATATGTATTATTATAATTAGTCAATTTAACTCCTTTTTACAGCATTTCAGCCAAGTATATTTCCTGTCACCTGCCAATGTCAGAACAATAATTTATGAAGAAAATCTTGATAAATCCTGTCCATCTCATGAGTACAATGTATTACTGTGTTATTTAACAGACAATAATATAGACCACTTCTATGTTCTATGAGTGTGCATCAAAGATTTAACTAAAGAAAAAGTATTTCAGAAAAAAAGAAATCCTTCAAAAATCTTATTCTGGAACTCATGTTTCTGGAAGAAAAAAAAATTCAAGTCAAGTTACAATCTCCAGCACTCAAGTAGAGTGTATTTGTCTATCAGTACAGGATGAATGATGTAGAAGCTCATGCACTCTATGTTACCATTCAACCCCCAGCACACATGTTTACATTAACCAGAGGGTAGTGACGTATTGGAACAGGCTGCCCAACAAGATTGTGGATACCCCATCCCTGGAGGCATTCAAGGCCAGGCTGGATGTGGCTCTGGGCATCCTGGTCTGGTGGTTGGCGACCCTGCATTTAGCAAGGGGGTTGAAACCAGATGATTGCTGTGGTCCTTTTCAACCCAGGCCATTCCACGATTCTATGATTTAGGCAAAATTCCCAGAAAAGTGATTATGAAGACAACGTAAAATAACATGTCAGATATGGGCAGCGCAGGATTCTTCAGTGATCACTGCCCAGGTGTGATGTAGTTGACGATCTGATCCACAGTCTTCGCAGATAATTGAAGAAATAAATGATCTCTTCCTTCAAGTGAATACTATTTGGCACTGCCTTTGCCACAGAAGTGACACAATAATATCTGCTAGAACAAAAGTTATTTGAGTAAGGCACTGAAGAGTAGAGACAAGTCAGAGCTTCAAAAAATAATAATTAAAAACAAAAAAACAAAAAAAACCCAGATCACCTAGAGCTAGAAAAATAGCAGACAGCTAAGCTGGATTTTATTCTAACCAGTCTGTGGAATAGACGTAAGCAGTTGTACACAGTTCTCTCAGATATAATTTTTTATAGTGCATTAGTAGGCAGAAAGAGAAATTCAGATATGCAATACACAGGGTACAGTGCCCTGCAAACTCCACAGAACTTTCCTGAATATGTGTGATTGTGCTGAATAGCACCTTTAGTTCAATCCAGGCCTTTTCAAAGCTAAGTATAAGAAATTCAAAGGGGGATGAAGTTGGTTAAGAAATGAATTACAGAAATGGAAGACTTAAACATACAAACTGTAGGCAGCATGTGTAAGTTTTTCTTTGTAAACCCTGATAGGGTTTACAAAGAGAAGATGTACTTAGCACTTTCAGCAAGGGTATTAACCAGAAATAAAAATTCCACGTTAAGAACAAGAGGGAAAAACACTGTCTGTTGTACTTGAAATGTTCACAGAAGAAATTTGGCTATAATTCTGTTTCTGATCTAGTAACTCCAAAGCTAGAGTAAGCCTATATTTCAGAAAAAAACAGCATAATATTAAGAATGCTGTTTTGAAAGCATACTCATTACCTAATGTCCTTTACTCAAACTAAACATCTTTGTAACAACCTAATCCACTGAAAGGTTTCCTAGTGAAGCCTTCGCTCATGTTTATTTTATGTGTTGGTCCTGATCGCAGCAATTTTACTTTGATTAGTAATCTAACAACCAGTGTTTGGATGACGTTAGTAAGAGTGTAAAAGACCTTTAATAAAAGCACAGTTGGATACTTCAGATGTTAAATATTAACATCCTGAAATCCATTTTTTGGGGATAGAGAGGAGCATTGGGAAGAAGAGCAGGAAACAAGAGACACCCCTCAAACCTGCAAATACAATCCATAAAAAACATTAAAGAGCAGGCTCAAAATAGAGCTTGCCTCCAGCAGAGCTTGCAATCAAAGACACGTAGGCAGCAGACCAACCACTTCCCACAAAATGCAGTAAAATACACACTCCCCATGAGTAATCACACCTTTATTTGCAGGAGAGAAGAAGAAGAGACGAATAGTTGGTGAAAAACAGCTTCAAATGTAAAGACATTTATGAAAAGATCACTTTCTTGTCTCCTCTCTAGTAGACCATCAGGGCGTCTAATTATTACGTTTATTACTATTAAGTTGTATTTTAAAACTTTTTTCTTTTCAGATAAAAACTCTAGGGTTATTGTTGTTTTATTTATTTATATCTAAAGCTATAGGTTTTGTGCCATACAAACGTAGATTCAAACTCAACCAAAGCCAGTCGTGACACTGCATGAATTTATGTTTATAAAGCTGTTAATGATCTTATGACAGTAGCAGTAAAATAAAAACAAATCAAAAACAAAAACCCACAACAAACAAGTCCAAGGATAAGCCCAACTCTCCTCATTAGATTTGAAAAATTAACTCTTTGAGGGAAACATTTATTTCTGGTTAACTACGTTCAACATGAGCTTTATACCTATATTAAATCAGACAGGTCTTTCTAACTGTAAGATGAGTGAGAAAATTACACAGAAGAGTCTGGAAAATATAATGCCTTTTTAGGAAAAAGTTTCTGTCAACTTCCTACTCAAAGTATAATAGTTTGGAAGTGCAAGGGCCAATCAAGTTCTAAAGTATATTAAGGGAAACCGCAGCAAAATAAGAACATAGCTGGCAACAGGGCAGAATTAAAAGAGAACCACACTTCACCAAGCAGAATGCTTTTTTCACTATCTCAGCATAGCAACAAGCTCTCTGACCACCTCTATATATAACTTCCTAGATCACAAGTAAACTTGGGCTGCTAAGCACACCCACTGTCGAAAGATGTAAAAATTTAGGATTTTTTTTTATTACAATAAGGCAGAAACCCAGGATGTAGGAGAGGTCTCACTCCTCAAACTCCCCTAAAACAGAACTCTGAAGCAACAGACACCACTGATTCTGTTCAGGTATATATATTTGCAAAAATCAAAATTCTCATTTGAAGAAATGCAAGAAAAGACTGGAACACTGAACAAGCAGCATGTTTTGCACATGCCTACACAATAGAAAGTTTAATGTTCTCTAAAGACATTTTTAGGGAAGCTCCTGTATTCAGTAAAATATTTTTCAATATGAAATATCCAAGCATTTTTTGAGAACTTACTAGGGTTCTTAACAGAAACATACTTAGCTTGTTTAAAGCTATGGAGGGAAGAAATTCCCTTTTTACCTTTTTCTTGACTGAGCGGCTACTCATGATTTTCTCCACAACAGGACCTTCAGCATCAGCAGATTCCTGCACCACAAATATTACACAAGAGTTATGGCTGTGTAAATAGTATTTTTAATTCTTTCTTCATTAGAAAACTTCAAATATTTTTTTCCCAACATGTTTTTTTTCTCTCAGCATGAGAAGTGAGAAGATTCAAATGTATATAATGCCATAATAAAAAATTGATAGATACTTGTTTAACCACATTTTTAAGAGCTAATGGAACTCCAGCTTTCCTACAAAGGCTGACAGTACACAGATGAGTTCACCTCTCCTAAAATTATACATGCTTTCAGCACCATACAATGGAAATATTAGAAAACATTCAAGAACTCCGGTTGGCTCTGTAAATGTCCATGACAGCTATCAAAATTACATGTGATTCCCAGTATCATAACTGCATGCAAGCCTAGAAAATTCCCCTTCTGATAAAACACAATTAACAATGGAGATCACATAGTGTATTTCATAAGGCTTAACAAATCACCGTATGAAATACCAAAGAACATATCTACATTTTCCAATAGGTTATCAGTTAGTTAAGTGAAGTAGTACTCTGAAAATGCACTACAAAACAATGAGATTGTTACAACAGTCATTCCTACATTATTACCCCTCATCTTATTCAAACTATTTTATCCGTCATTTACATTGCACAGAGAATAAAGTGTACCCTGCTGGGTACTACAAGGCAGTAATTTCATAAAGGGGTTCTTATGGTGCCTAGCAGCAGGGGACAAGCTTGAGTGGTTTATTAAAGTCACAGAAGCCAGACCACTGAATTCAGAGAAGTAAATTCTGACTCCTAGCAGTCCATTTTAGGTTTCCCTGAGGTAGAAGCCACTAATTTCAAAGAACTGTGTCAAAATGCATATCACCAGATTGTAAATAAAGTCATGAATGAATATATTCTTTAAGAAGGTAAAAAGCTAATTCCTTCTGGCACACTGTGCCAACCAGGGATTAATATCATTCAGAAAAAAAGGCCCATATTTGAACCTTGAATTTTGCTGTCACATCCACCTTTCCATTCCGTTCAAATCTGACCTGTTGCTCTGACTGAGAAGTATTTGAAGGAGAGTCTCTTCCAGCAGCATCAGCATCATCCGCCTCCTCATCTGAAATCTTGAACTCCAAGTCTTCTGTATAACGCTTCCTCTTCACCTGCCTGCTGGAGCGTCGCTTCTAAACAGAATGTTAAAGTTAAAACTGTATCTCAAAGCAATTCAAAAATCAGAATCTGCCCCTCTCAACCCATGTGTACAAAGAACTTTGACAGATGGCCACTATAGGAACCAAATGCCACCTTTCCATGGTATGGCTATAATGTTGCTAAGCAGTGACAACACACTTTCATGGTCTTCCCATCTCTCCAAATTATCTTGTAGTGGAAATACAATGAAACATGATTTCCTTACTCCACTGACACAGCACTGTTCAGAAACGCATCCTTGGAGCACGGCATAGGAAAAGACCCAAAACTTCAATAGAGGAGAATGAGAAATCTGAGCCATTCACAGACTGAAAACATAATTCCTGTGTCTCCCATACCCTCTACACCAGGGTGAGAGAAAATTTCAGAGAAGATGCAGAAAATGATCTGTAAAATACACAAGCACTCATTTGACAGAATTGGAAACATATCATTCAGTGAGAGTTATTTTCTGCAACAATAAAATTCAAGTTTCCAGACACTCTGCTTCAGGTTATACACTTTCAAAAGCTGACAGCATATGCTGTTGAAGGAAACTGTAAAGTCATCATTAAAAAACCTCAATGGATTAGCACATTTTTTAAAAAGATGCTGAATTTCAACTGATAAAAATCTACTTTTATGAATTGATATATTGCTTATTTTCATATCTTTCTCAGCTCAACACACATTGTCTCTGGTACATGAGATACTTACAGAGCCTCTTCAACAGATCTATGTACCCAGGTCTCTAAATGTGCATAAATGAAGTGTAAAATTTATTTTTAGACACTTTCTAGCACAAACATCTGAAGCACAATTTCCACGAAATAGGAAATTGCCCTTAACTGCAAATGAAAATTTTCACCAGTGACACCCCTTTAAACAACTGTGATGCTATGTTAAAGGTAGAAGCCCCAACTTACAGGGGTTCCCATGAAACTGTAACATAATACCAATATTTTTATAGCTGAAAATAGATGCTACTTGGCAAATATACACCCTCATTTCCATGATCACTGATGGGAAAATATCCATCTTCTTTTGGCTCAATAGGTAAATCTTACCACTATTCTTGGTGCCAGAAGTCTTCTTATATTTCTCTAATGGAAATCAAGTCTAGAATGTAATGGTAGACATCCCTCTGACGTTTATCAGCTTGGTTAACTTCCCATTTCTTTCTGATATCCACATGAGGCTTTGCAAATGTTATGCATCGCCAGAAACTGTGCATATTTTTACTTGCATTAGATTATCCTTTACCCTTTAGTTGATCTATATGTGAGAAGGCTTGATAACACAATGCAAAAAATCTGTCTGATAACACAAAAGTAAGTGTCTCTAAAGAGAGCAGTGCATCACTTCCTGCATTATAGGATCTTTATAGGTGAATCAGTACCACGGAGTTTTAGCCAACTATGAATGACTATATGAGTATCAGCATAACAAGTTTATTAATGCTAGCTGTCCCACTATATACAGATATAAACCTTTATATAAACCTTCCTTAAGTTTACATGAAGCAGCATGGAATTGGCAAAAAATGCAGTGTGAGAAAAAAGTATTAAGAAAACAAAATTAACAGAAATACATTAATTTTAAAAGGCATAAACTGTGTATGTGTTAGGACATCAATGTTTGGCAACATTTTTACCAGGCTAATTTGACTTTGGCTTCAACAGCTCTCATAACTAGAAGCAAGATCTGCGAGCTGATATGCAATAGTCAAATGCAATAGACTTCAGTAATATCAGCATGACAATTTAGGAGTGTCATACTTTCTCCATCACAATTTTCTTATATCCTTTAACAAGGGAATGATTATTTTTAATGCCTGCTCTGAGCACTGCCAGCAGAAGAAAGCCAGGAACTGGCCACTTTTTAATATGACAAGCAGCAGGACACACATTCTCATATGCACTTACTCCTATTCCAGATTTTCCTTATGTTAAAGGAAATTTAGAGAGAAATGAATAGGTGAGCAGTGCTGAAGGAAAACGAGCTGATAGCTGGCAGTTCTGAAGAAAGGCCTGTCATACATTAAAGTGGTACAGTTACAAGCCTCCGACGTGCAAATTTCCCTCATCCTGCTCTGTCACATTTTGTGCTTGATTTCAGAAGGTTTCCAAAGCTGACGCAAAGAAGAAACAAGATACTCATAAGAAAAACCTCATAATGCCACGTAAAATCGACAGATCAGAAAATTCAGTATCCTAACTGCAAGCAGTAACGGTAGAAAACATATGAAAGCTCAGCAGCGCCGTGCATACATCTAAAGATAACAAGACTGTAAAGCAAAATTATGAAGAACGACACTTGTTTTAGTAAAATATTCACCATAGTGAGTTCTAGCTTTCACCTTCTTGGTATGTCATTCTAATCAACACAGTAAATACTTACATATCTTTATCTCCATAACGCAAACAGAGAGAACTATCATTTCATACAATTCAATTGCCAAAATCTATGTTGAACTTGGGAGATAGCATTACCTGAACTCCTGGATCATCTTCATCTTCAGGATGAGGTGAAGGTGGTGGAGTTTTATCCAAATCTGAGTTTTCAGAACCTTCCTTTCCCTTGTTAACCTTTTTCTTCGCAGCACTAGTTTCTGAATCTGTTTTCTTGTTACTAGAACAAAGGTATTTTCAATCAATATTTGTATCAAAAAGTCAGCAAAAAGCACTTCACAGAACAGTTAATCAGCAAGATATTTATTTTCAGTGACTTTACTATTGTCAACTGCCTTGCCTTATTAAAGTATTTAAACGTAACTGTAAAACCCAATGATGCACGGGCCACTGCTGTATGTTTCCCTCTCCTTAACAGCAGAATAAGGAATCAGCCTCCCTTCAGTATCTTAGCGTCTTCAACAAGAAACTAGAAGTGAGAATGGTAAAGAAGAGCTGCTCTGTTTAAAACCTGTACCTTCTGAAAACAGCACTGACACACACAGATACAAACAGGGTTACACTTGCACTTCTTTTTTTGCCACTCCCCACGTCAACTAGGCAAGCTGAGCCAGAGATAAGCGGTACCACCGATGGCAAGAATTCTGCACTTGAGCCTACAGTTCTAAGCAGAGGAACAGCACAAGAGATTTAGTGCCAGCCCCCAGGGCACACATGAAGACTTGAGGCATGTGACGGCTGCGCATGGCAGCAGAGTGGGGTCCACATAGAGGGTTCAAGGCACTTGGTCCGACAAGGCTTGTTGCCATCAGCTGCAGCTACCTAGACTGGCTAGCTCACCTTAACACTTCAACACAGGTTTTCTATCTTTGTTTCTCTGGTGAGGGGGGAAAAAAAACTAATATCTCAGCATCTGCAAGCTATATCTAGTGCTGACAGAGTGAGGTTTAGAGTCCATTCCTGTCACTCTTTGTGAAAATATCCACCATGAAGGAGCTGGGACTGCATCCTTCTGACCACATCACAATCTTAGGAAGCTCCGGGTTCCCATACCACAGCCCAGCTTTTAACACACTGCCACCAAGCCGAGCTGTGAAGGTGATCTCCAGCAACAGAGACACAATGTTTAGACAGCAAAGGGTAAGAAGTGATGCTGGAAGTTAAACATCACCAGCACGTTCGGTTCCAGAGGCTGGGTGGGTTTTCAGCAGACCCTTCAGGCCTAGCACTGCCCTGACAGCTGCTGCTTGCAGAGCTGCTGACACATTTAAAGAAAAGCTGCTGGTGTGCAGTTGTGCACCACTACCTGGTGACCAGAAAGTACCAACCCCAGACATTATTGTAGCCACTACAACGCAGCTTCTCCTCCTCTTCTGCATCACTTCCAGACCTTGGACACGCTCTGCATTTGTTTCTCCCGCACAATGGTCAACCGGAGGCACACTTTGGAGCAGTAATTTGAAGTTTCTGAATATAGTTTTATATACATATATGTATTTGTGTGCATATATTGGGTAGCTGGAGGGGGGATGTGAATGTGTTTCAACAGACACTGAGTTAAAAAGTTAACATAAAAAAAGCAATTTTGAAAACAAATTCTTAGTACAGGGCAATTACAGGGCACTGAAGCTTTCCTATCAAGAAGGAAGCACCTCAAAATGTGACAGTTTTCTACCAAAAATTAAAAAAAAAAAGGGGGGGTGGGACGAAGAAGTTCGACACCGCCGCCCGGAGCGGAGCCGTCAGCGCAGAGCACAGCCCGCAGCCGCTGCCTCCCGCGGCCGCCCGGCGCAGGCCGCACATGGCCGGGAGTCTCCCCTGCTACGCGGCTCCATTTCCAGCGTTTATTTCCGCTCTAACTGCCACAAATTACACAATGCTACAGCTGAAGCGGGGCCCCCGGCCTTTCATCTGCGCGCCGAGAGCGCTCGCATCGCCCTGGCAACCCGCGGCCACGTGACCAGCACCTGCTCCGCTGGCTGGCGGCCACCGACTGCAGCCATCTGCTTCTCTCAATCAGCGCCCAACGCTCCGACACCTGCGCGGCCGCGGGTTTTTTGGGTTGCTTTTTTTTTGTCTTTTTTTTTTTTTGGTTGTTGGTTTTGCTTTTTTTTTTTTTGTCTGTTCCCCTTTTTATGAAATCACGGCCAAGCCGCTTCCCAGAAAAAAAAAAAAAAAAGCAACAACAACAAAAAAAAACCCAAACAAACGAAGAAAATCACCCAAACGCAACCTGACAAAACCTCGCACCGAACTTTCCACGTTTCTCAGATGTGCTCCAACCGAAGGTGGGCCTGTCAGGGGGCTGGACAGCTGCCAGGTTGAAGCGAGCTGACAGGCTGGTGCTTTTTGCAGGCGACCTCCATAAATCAGAGCAAAGCGCGCAATTAAGTTCAGTGGTAGTTGCCGTGCCCCAGGTGCACCAGCGCCTATGAATAACAGGCTTAAAGCTTGGAAGAATAGCACGGCCCAGGTTGGATAAGACATCCTCCTGCAGCACGGCGGGGAACGCGCACCGGCAGCGCTCGGCTGGCACAGCCCGGCACGGCCCAGACAAAGGCCCCGCCGCGGGCTGGAGCGCTCGGGCAGATCCACCCCGACAAAGATTGCTTTCTAATGCCTGTCAGACCTTCCCCCGCTCCTGGTGGCAGAGCTGAACGCCTTCCCGCGAGCATTCCGTGACCTATATATACCCACGGGTCGTGCCTCGGCAGACTGAGTCACACTCGTAAGGGAGCTGTGCACTAAGTCATCCGGACACCATTTCGCATCGCCCCTGACAGGCCGGCTAACAGCACGCACACACACACACACACACACACACACACACACACACACACACACACGCCGCCAACTTGGGAGAACAAAGCCCGGCTCCGCTGAGAAATATAAGCTCTGAACTCGGGAGAATTGCCGATGTTAAATACACAGCCACAGCTTCTGCCACGAAAAGTAGGGAAGGTGAAGAAGAAACAAAGCGGAGAAAAAGAGCGCCACCCTTATGGGCGAGGCTTCACCTGGCCAGCAGGATCTGCTCCTGACAGCCACTCTGACTCGGCCTACCTCACCTCCCAGGGAGGGCACAAGCTCCTGCCCTTCAGGGATGCTGTTCGGCTGGGCCAGAGTTACTTTTCCATATCTGAGTACAGGGGGGTGGAAAGTATTTTTTTAGAGGCTTTAGCATTACTATTAGTCTGTGCCTCAGTGTGCTAGGGATGCACGCTGATAGTATTCTGCAGATGTGGCACTGCAGATGGCAAACTATAATAGGTGCATTTAAACAACTAACTTAAATATGTGTTTCTACACGACCAAACGCATGATTTAACCAACTCTCACTAGACAAGTCTACAGACCCCGAACAAGAATTCCAAAATCTGGGAGAAACTGAGGAAGTATTTGCATCCACACAAAACACTTTCTGTTAGCCAAAACCAGTCCTTCTATTCACAGTTAAAACACAGAGACATTTCAGATTAGATGTCTCACAACCGAGCTATCCAGTACTACTCCCTGGTCTTATCCTCTTATCCCTGAGGACTGCACAGCACACTGACCAAAGGGGATCGGCGAGAAGAAAACCCGCAGAAGGTCAGATGAGAGAACACATCTGAAAACAAGGAAAACAAGGTCTGAAGAGGAAAACTTAAGTAGGATAACAGAGAAGAAAGCATGAATTACAACTTTAGAACGAGCATACCATCTTTGACAAACCGTGCTTTGTGTCACTTAGTCAGCAGCCACCTACAGAGTAAGGTCAGACACCAGGATCTTAGAAGGCTGAACCATCTGACCCCAAAACACCCCAAAAAAGTATGGGATGTTTCACAGGATTATGAGGGAAGTAATTAACCCTTTTCTGTAATCTAAACATCCAAGGCAAGTCAGACACACTACTGATCCCTATTTTTCCATTTGGGAACACTGTCCCATGACAAATTCCTGCTAGAACCTGGATTAGAAAGATGTTGTACATCCACCGTGGAGCAACAAAACCACAAACCCTTAAGCGCTCCCAAAATGTTAGGACTTAGAGACTTTCTTTACTATCTTATCTGACATTAAAACCCCCTTTATATAATGCTTTCACACGTGACAGAAGTAGGAAAAATAACAGTGGGATGATAAGATTTATTCCAGCCTGACTGCTCTGCTGAATCATTAAAAAGTAAGCTTTGGTAATGGTGAAGCCCACAAGGCCTGCCTGCAGGGAAGACAAAAGTAAATATTTGGCAGCTGGGGTAGTTCAAAAGGGAGATGAGGACAGGTGTGAAGAGGAACTGCTTCTGCGGACACGTGCATGGAAATCTTGCATTATTTCCTGTCCTTTCCCATAGGCAGCCCCTTCCTGCCTTTCGCAGAATGATCTGAGCTTTGGAGTGGAAACTACCAGTACCACCTAGGGACCTCTCTTCCTCTCCTCTGCCTCCCTAAGGTACTGCATCCTGCTGCTCACACCACTCCCCTTTGCAGCAGTCTATTCCCACTTCCGCAGCCAGAAGCCATCCCCTTTCCTACACAACAAATAGCTTATTTGCGTGCCAAAGAACTCAGTCTCCACCTCTCTCTAAAAGAGGTAGGTATGCTAGTGCTCTGTGAGCAGCAGCCT
This sequence comes from Phasianus colchicus, assembly GCF_987193195.1. Classification (NCBI taxonomy): domain Eukaryota; kingdom Metazoa; phylum Chordata; class Aves; order Galliformes; family Phasianidae; genus Phasianus; species Phasianus colchicus. The sequence goes on along the minus strand of NC_143438.1, from coordinate 58,972,035 downwards.
GCCTACCCACTCACCCTAACCTCCATCCCAGGCAGCTGCTGCATGTATGGGAAGGACAAGAGCTTCTCCTGCTGCAGGGAGGGGAGGAAGCAGATTAGAGCAGCCCTGCAAAGTACAGCATACTGTTTGGAGGAGATGGGAAAAGGGACAAGCTCCCACAAGGAGCTGCCTTCTGGCCCTTTCAAGTTGTTTCCTGCTTCTCCCACCTTAGTAGGTGGTCACTCTCTAAGGTTTCACAGGAAGCAGCAGGAGAGCTATCAGCTGTGCTGCAGTGTGATCTTCTCAAACAGGTGCTCCACATCTTCTCCAGGGACAGGCCCAGAAGGAACAGACATCTGAGCCATGACTTTGCAGTTTAGACAGGGAAAGGCAAATAGTCCTACTACTACCTCTGGAAATAACCGGCGTGCTTTGCACGTGCCTGAAGCTGGCTCAGTAATGTGAAAAGGCCACATCATACTCTGCACTGAGCAATTTAATGAACCACCTCCATTGGTGATCTCAGGTATACCTGCATTTTTCTTTTGATTTTTTACTACTTTGGTCTACAGAAGATTTGTTGTTCTTTTTTGTTTGTTTGTTTTGAACCAGCCACCGCTTTATCTGGCTTTCAGCGTTGGCAGGATTGGGTTCATAGCAACAAATTAATGTGATCTTTCTTTCCAAATCACAAACTAGACAGTGCAACATAGTAGCCTCTGATTTTAGTGTTTTCTTTCTTTTTAAGATGTCATAGGATTCACAGTTCAAACAAGCATGCAATTAATCAGCTTCTTCCGTTCCTCCCATCTGACCTGTCCATCACATGAAGCTGCTTTTCAGTGAGGCAGGCTGCTCATTTTGTCACAACTGACACCAAATATAGAAGACACATGAAGGACAAAGTTTCTCTCCGTTTCTTGTTTGTTTAATGAAAGGATTTATACAGTTAGTCAAAATTTAAACTGAAATGACAGACAGGGCTATGTTATGAGCTGTATTGCATTACAAAGTGGTTAAGATGCAGCCTGTGTCAAATAGTTAACTGGGGCTTATAACACTCTATCCAAAAGAAAAAAATAATGTTCTTTGATAAATACATGTGTATTTCTGACTTTATTTATCAGAATTTTATGAGTGCAATTCTGCTCTTTTATTTAAACTAATTAGCTTATTTGGGAAAGAAAATCATTTGGTTTTGCACAGCATTTAAAAATCTAAAGAAAGAAATCAGAGTATTCTTTTCAATACTTAAATTAAAAATACTGAGAGATATTATTAGTAAATATTAGCACACTCATGCCAGACACATTATTAACTTTCATCATAAAATTTCACTTGGATATATTCATACCATAATCTATGCTAAGTTGCTGGAATCTTACTCAGATATTGTAGAGACTTAGCGCTGCTGAAATATTGCAGCTCAGACGATTAATCTTTTGGGCTGTTGATTCATTTAAAAATTTGATGCAACGATCTGTCACTTAGACCGACTCCCCGGTCTGCAATACTGCCAAAGCAAGCAAATTTCCTTTCACTGAGTTAAAATTCTACCAAAGCAGCACAGCATCCCAACACAGCATCAGAGTTTTTTGAAGAAGTTTGATACTGAAGCTGACAAAACGAGAACAACCTTGTTTTCAAAAGAGCAGCTGGTAACAGCAAGACAAGTTCATTAAGGGAAAAAGTAAACTTTCTCAACACCTTTGTGTAAGCATAAGGAACAACACATGCTCTTCAGTGCTGCTCAAAACATGTCTCTCACAGGTAAAACAACAGGGCTTAGGAAATAGCAGAATACTGTAGTCATCTAGCTACTCACGTACAAGAGTTATTGCAAGGGAAAGAAGATAAAGTCTTTCCAGAGACACAACTAAGAAACGTGATTTGTTCCTTCAAAGGAAATGCTGCTCCTTTAATCTGCACAGCATGTCCCAGGACTTAGAGAAGGCGTGCAAAGAGATGTGAAGATTGAGTGGAGAGGACAGACAAGTTCTGAGGTCTGATATCCAGCAGAGCCATAGGAACCCAGGCATGTTTCTGAACCACTCTTTCTAACCGTTGCTTATTAAACAAAGCTTCATTGCAGCCAGGTCCTTGTAAAAGTACACTAATTGACTAGTCCTGCAGTAAATGTTTTTCTACTTCCTGGTGCAAAAAATTGCTAGGAGATGCTCAATGTCATGCAGTAATATGGCCTGTTCAGCCTTTAAGCCTACGAATATCTGGAAATGGAGCACAAAGGTTATTTTAGCTGATACAGTATTTTGGTTTCAAAAACATGCACTGAGAGAAACAGCTTGAAGCATTTTTTTTTAAGCTGCGACTTACTCTGTATATAAAACCCACCCGTAGGACAGGCTGAAACACAGTCTGTATGAATTCTGCAGTAGGATAGGCTAATCAACTGTAATTTATTGAACAGTCCACAAAGCCAGTTCAGGAGGACAACATTTGATTTTACAAGCCAGTATTTCTAAGTTCTTCAGGAAACATTGTCTCTGCTAACTGAGAAAAAAAGTTCATTCTTGCCAAAGGAGAAAGTAGTTTATTACGATCTGTGCCTCATTTAGCTGAAGCAGAACTGACCACTGATAGTCAGTCTTGCAGAATATATGCAAAGCTGATTCATTAACTGCAATTTTAAAACCCTGATACAAATGGATTTTGCAAACTGATTCGGATTAACCAAGTCTGGCTGTGCTTCCATCTGGAAGTTATATTTTATAACACTAACCACATCTTGAAAAACAGATTCAGATGTTTGGAACAAATTCAGAACAGTTGTAAGAAATTCTAGATACAAATGAAAAAAAAATTGAGCTTTAATGTCTTTTTCCTCTCAGTTTTCTTTCAAGTGAGCATTTATAATCATGGTGTTTAGGGAGTTGAGGGGTAAGGAAAGAATCTTTGTTATTATCTATGACGTATTTACTCATGTGTAACAGCAGTTTGTTCTCTCATACTACTCAGTAGTATTTTAAGCCTATCCTTGTAAAGGGACACGATGCTGAGTGAAAACAGCAGAGAAGCAGGGTTGAAGCATCTGGTTTATCTACAAAGACTTTGTGCTAGAAAAACTGTTTTTACATGAAACAGTAAAATGAATATAACCTCTAGAGCGAGGGACATATTCACATATCAATATTCATATAAAAACATTTTTTTTAAACAGACATCTTCTAGCACATGGCTTGTGTCAGCATCAAATAAGTGAGTTGTACAGCTTGCAACAAGTGCTGAACTTCCTTAGTTGGACAAAAACTTTTTTTTTCCCCCTCTAGGCCCCTCATCTCTGGATTTTGGTCAAACCTAAATTACTGTTGAAGCATCTCTTAATATATAAACCACACAGAAGAATAGATCAGTGTCAGAAGAAAATAAGCTAATTTTGAAACCTAACAGATCCAGAAATGTTTATGCCTTGAAAAGAAAAACTAACCTTGCTGGGTATGGCAAAGACTTCTGCCTTTCCCACATGTTTAGAGAAATTGTGTAGCCATAAACAGGAAAGCCAAACAAGAGAAATGTGCCTGACAGTTTCTCCAAAAACACGGTATTGCAGATGACTGAGGACAAAAGACAAAACAAGATTTCTGCTCCACTCACCCCATTTAATGCAGATCATCTAGAAATCCCACAAACACTGTTCTCCATAACATACAGAAGTTTCCTGACTTACCTTGTCTTTTTGCTGGTCTTGGGTTTTGGCGTGGTATTTTTTGCTTTCTTTTCCTTTGGCTCTTTAGGGGTCTTAGGGACTTTGGGGGTCTTGGGTTCCTTCTTTTCCTTGGGCTCTTTAGGATCCTTCGGTTCTTTTTTTGCCTTGGGCTTTTTCTTTTTCTTTTTATCTTCTTGGGAGCAATCCACTGAGTTCCTGCTTAGATTCTGGCTGTCAAGTCCCCCAGGAAAGTCTTCCTTACCAAAACTTTTACTGGGACCTTCTGCAGCAATGTGATTGTTTTTCTTTTTCTTTTTCTTTTGCTGTGGCTGCGGTTCGACTGATGGCAGATAATCATCACTTTTCACTAGCTGGGTATTCGGTCCACTAACCTGAGTCATATCCGGCACTGGTTTCTCTAAAAAAGGTTCCGATGGAGAATGCTGAGAGAGACAAACAGAAATAAAATTGTACATTTGCAACTTCCATTTCTAAAACTTTGCTCTTATGGAGCAAGAGGGAACAATGGGAGAAAATATTAAGCAGGAAATTATGTTAGTAGCACATCCGAAATACTGCACAGCAAATCAGTAAACAACAACAACAACACTTTCTGCAGTTAAAATGGTGGCGAAGTGACCAGAAATATTTGGTGCATCAAAGGTAAAATTATTCTGTAATCAAGCTTGTATACAAAGTGGAATTAGAGAAAACATTTAGACTCTTCAACTCTTAGATGCAAAAGGACAGTAATTGTTATTTTGGACATTTCTGTATTCAGAGTAGTTGTTAGTAGAATAACTTGTTGCAAGTGATTCTGTTGCACTGAGATCTTGTCCTTCAGAAAAAAAAAATGTTGAAGTCTGATTCTAGATGTGCAGTAAGAAAATAAAAGACATTCACAGGCTGTATTTATACAACATTAATTTACCTTGGTTCATGCTGTGACAGTAAGTACTTAGATCAGCACACGAAGGTTTAAGTCACTTTAAATTTAATATACGGTTACATTTTATGTCAAAGAACCACAGTTCCCTGCTTATAATTGAAACCTGCTACAGATTGGACAAAGTATTATATTAAGTAATTGTGAAACTGCAAAAGCATCCTTTTTCAAAGTCTATGTAGTGTATCAGACTTATGTCAGACTTTCATAAAGTATAGGAAAACCTTTGTGTATTATACAGATGCAAAGTGCCTAGACTAAGCATATTGGATATACTTGAAGTTCTCTCTTTAATAGTTCTATTCTACCCAAATATCCACGAGTCTGCAAAGAAAAAGCATCTGAGCTCTATCTTGACTTTGTGGCATATCCAAGCTCTGACCTGCTTCTCACTGCCTGCCTGCCGCTATGCAATCATGACCATGGTGATTTTCAAGAAAAAAAAAGTAATAGCATGACAATGAACTGATGCTTTTCTTAAAACTGCATAAAGGATCAGACCATCTTCTCATCCTCTTTATCTCTGTTTCTCCTACCTTCCCCTACCTATGCCCCTAGAAAGTGGGTGTAATTCTTAGTGTAAGAGTTCCCCATTAGCCATGGTCACAAATTGTGGAGAAGAAAAGTCTATAGCAAAGAAGAATGTTACTTCTAGGAATAGGACAGCCTGTTTGTAAGGTTATTTGTCACATTTTCTCTTTTCTTCCAAATGGTACTTGAGAACAGCAAGTATGCAACGAACAATTACAAACCCTGTGTCCTAAGATTTAGGAAAATAAAATTCTTAATCATTGCATGAGAAAGCAAATGCACATGTATTTTTTCTAGACTGTAAACTATTTTCAGCATTTCTTCACAGTAGCAAAAGAAAAAAAAAAAAAAAACCCACTATGCCCTGAGTATAACTACCCAAGCAGCAGAAGGAGCAGACCTGCCAAGGGAGGGAGAGCACATACCTCTTCTGCTGTTGGGAGAGTTTTGACTGGTATGAACTACATACTCTGGTTTGCTTTGAAGGAGACTCCAGGACAGAAGAAAAACCCAAGCAGCTGACCAAAGGTATGGGTCTACTTGGCTTAATCTAAATTATTGCAGGCTTCCTTCCTCCACTTGTTTATTAAGATACTATTGAGCTCAGCAGGGCCTTAGTCACAGTGGAAACTCAGCTACACTGCCAATCTGATGCACCCATTTAATTAGCACCACATCCATCAGCTCCACCTCAAGGCAATCAGGCATCCTGTATCAACACCTTGTCTAGAAAGCTGTGGACACAGTAATACCTGGATAACTTCATGCTGGAGAGTTCAGAAAATTGGATATCAGTGATTCCAGTGAGTTCTACAGTCCAATTATGCACTCAGAAAATACATATACTTTGGATTGTTTTTAATGCTCCATTCATGAATTGAATGTCTCCTCAGACTTGTTCCTTATGTGACATAGAACATAATTGTCTTCTCTGTACCTCATATCATTATGTGCTTGTACTGCTTAACATTTATTTTTATGTTGGAAAGGACAGGAATATCACATAAATTACCAATAACTTTTCTTTTCTTTTTTTTAATATCAACAGGCTTTCAGAGCAATATTTCTAAATTTCCCAATGCACACATGACTATATTTTCTGTCATTTCATACCTCATGCATCCTGCATTTGATTTTCAGACACTGAGTCCAGGTTTCACCGATGCCTTCACTGAGCTGTTTACTACAAATCTCAGTTTGTTTTTTTTTTTTTTTTAAATACTGCTCACTTGCTATGCTTAACATACAAGAAATCTTAAATTTTCCATTATTTGTAAAAATTTGTATTTAACAAGTGCTTTATGTTTGGTAATACACTATTTGTTTGCCATCTATAAGCTTCTGTGTGATACACTTTCTAGAATAAAATCAGTCAACTGTTTCAACTTTTTTCTTCCTCTTTTGAAGCATGCAAAGCAGCCAAGCCAACAAATAACTAAAAACTGCAAGAAATCCAGCAGTGCTGTCTAAGTTTAGTTCTGTAAAACTTTCAAGATTTCACCTACATTAGTGATAGGGCCGTGTCTCTGAAAGCAGTATAAAGTTTTATATACGCTTGAGAATTCTTGTTACCATTCTAATGTAACTCAAAAAAGTCATCTTTTTTTCTAGTCATGGTTTGAACAACTTTCAACATGGTTACAACCAAATTTGAGCATAAGGTAGAGAGGTTCCACAACAGCAATGACAACCCTTTATGATCTGACATTTGCAGTTCTATGACAAGGTCCGGTCATAAGGTTACATGGCAGCAACTGTTTCCATGCTGTAGTACTCAGTACTCCCTGTAACTGTGTTCAGTGCCATTTTGTAAGGTGTCACCCTGTGAAAACTCACATTCTTCCTACCTCAAAAAGAATATCCACGTTCTCAGACTCATAAAACTATATTATCTATACATAAGTGCAAACTCTACATGTGAAACAAATACAGTGCTTACAACCTTTTATTTACCATGTCAAGGCAGGTGTGTAAGTATACAAACCAAATCTCTATGATTTTGGTTTATATCACTCACGCCCCCCAGACATTAAGCTACACACAGCCATCTCTACTCTAATTATGATTTGGTTGCATTTCCTTTTACTTAAAAATACAGTTGTTCTGCTACGTGCTACTTACCTCCACAGATTTGGCATGTTTTATAATTCACTTACACGTGATCTTCTAAACCTAGCGCTCTTTCAAAGAAACGGGTGCGATAACTTCTCTTTTCTAGGAAGTCTGTGCTTGCACTTTAGCAATATTCTAAAACAGCACATCCCTTACTGACAACCCCACATTGCTCCCTAGTGTGAAGCCGTGTAGGAGCAGCACAAGTCTGGTGAGCAGAGGAGAGGGGAAGCAGCTCAGGAGATGCGTTTTCATACCTCAAACCAGTTGTCTGCTCTTTCTTAGAAGGGGAGAAAAGGGAAGGCTTTCACTAGTAAATATTAGTTTAAGCCTACCACAGGGAATTATTTCAAATAGTTCTTCTTTAGATCCACAAAGGATTAATTCTAGTTGCAGGGTCATAATTTCTGACGAAAGAACACCATTTTCCATTTACAAATTAGGAAAAGACGCATACTGTGAATTTTTACCAAAAGACTGAAGAATCTATCTGCGTATTTGATGGAAATCACTTCTCCTCCTGCTTTTACCCATAATAAAGCCATAGTTTAGCACATCGGTACAGAACTTAATCTTCCACAGGAGAGGAATCAGTGAAGATTAAATACAAATAGGTATTAATCCTATTTGATATCTCATCGGAATTATTTTTGGTATTATTTGAAATAAGGTGAAAAAGGTGCTCAAAAATATTGGTGTGTTTACTAGACCCACATCTCTTTAAATCTTTTAGAGAAAAGCTGTTTTTGTAAACATTTAACAAAGAACAGATGGCCTGTTTTAATCATGCGAAAAAACCTGGAGCTCACATTAATACTCCTAGCACAGCCTACTGGGTCTAGTCACCTCCCTAACCAGCAGCACAAAACAGGCTTCAGTAATACCATTTAATTTTACAATGGATATTTTCTCATCAATTCCCCCCATCCGACAGTTTATCAATGCTATTAACGTGCAATATCACAATGCAGGACACTGCTAAAGATCGCAGCTTATTAGAGCAAAACAGTGATTCTTCAGCAGCTCTGAGTGTTCAAACCGTTAGCAGCTCAACAGGTTACCAGGGCAGTCATACACTGGTGTGTTATCACCGAAAACCAGTGACGTCAGAGCCAGTTTTATAAGGAAACTGTATTTCAGGTATTGTTCCTGGAATACTAAACCTCCCTCTTTTGGATTGAAAACTTATTTTTAAACTTCCAAACATACATCAGCCAAGATTTGGTGAGTTAAAAACTAAGCTGCCTGCATTTCACAGCCGCTCACATATTTAGATCTAAGCTCATTCTCTGCAACCCATAGAAGCGATATACACCTCTAACCAGGCCTGTTATGTAAAGTAGCAAGATGGACAGGATGGGGGATTAACCCAGTGAGGGTTAGTGGCACCGAGGGAGGCTAAGGAGAATCTCTCTGTTGCTTGAACACGGATTGAACCACAATCAACTGTACTTAAGTGCTGAAAGTAGATGAGTGGCAGTTCCCCAGTAGAGCAGCAACTTGAGCCAATATTGAGCTTGTAGGATGGTGAAACAAGAGCAACAATGTATGCGACGTGACTCAGCAAACCTTGTGAAATTTAAACATCTGTGTTAAACAATAGAAGTCTCTCCCCCTGTTTTGTTTTGTTGTCTTTTTTTTTTTTTTTTTTTTAAATCAGGACTACTTCAGTATCTACTCTCTCAATCTCCCTCAAATTTTCTTAGACTGGTTTATCAAGTGAGTTGTGTTATGGTAAAGTGAGCAACCAATCACTTCCCACTGGTTCCAAAATACAAAACCCTCCAACACAATATATACAGCAAAAATTTTTGGGTTAGGTAAATTATTCTCTTTTGCAGCAATTATAATTCTAGCTTAAATTATCACCTTCACTTGGGAAAAGTTAAACAGCAACCTGCGACCAAGGAAAGTTCTTTTAAAACAACAGAAGAACTATAGCAGGACTTCTGGAAGCAGCTCTGTGGAGAGTCAGAAGATTCGTATCCTTTCTGATAGCACTGTCCACAATGTTTAAGTCACTGTATGTATCGATTGCCCCATAATTCTTCCTTCAAAAATTAATGAAAGGACTCATCATCCCTCTGGATTATTTAGAGCAAACTACTCATCGCTAAACAAATCATCTGGAAAGTTTCCTCATGTGTCTGTATGCACGTCTCTGTTCCTGCAGTTCTCAACTTGCCCCCTCAATGCCTCCAGTACCAGGCCTGCCCTGCTGCTCCCTCCAACTTAAGCTTGCTTTGGCTCTTCTAGCCCAGCAGAAACTTTTCAGACTGTCCTTCATGTGTCAGTACAAACGGCAGTGCAAGCAGGAATCAACACAGCTTCAGAAATTTCCAAGTACAAATTCCTATAGTAGCAGAAATCCAGAAATATCCTCAAGAATACACTCACACATAATTCTTCCCAAGATCTGCTTTACCAGTCAGTTTATCCTCCTTTATTGTGAGTGATGATTCCCTTCCCTATTCTGTGAAATGACTGTCTTGAACCAAAGTTGTATATACATTTTTTTAATTTATGGTATGAAAATGCTTAGGACGGGCAGCATGATGTTGAAACTCTGATGCATCACTAACTCAGAAAGCCTTCTACACAGTGTAGCTCTGAGGTGACAACTTGCATTTAAAAGCCTATTGGTGTTGTTGTCAGTGATCTTTTTCGCAATAAGATTGTATCAGATGAAAATGGAATACCATCTATGTTGCAAACAGAACAGGAATCTTCCAGTTTACTGAATTTCTTACCATATTTCTACAAGATATGGATGAAACCATACAGAAAAGAGGGCTCAATTAATACCTTGGCAAGAAATACTTAAAAATCATTTGTATTAAAAAAAATCCGGTTTTGTTGTAAAAGCACTTCACTATCATTTGATTCCTTAAACAATCTTTCTACTCTGTTATTGCTACCAGAGAATATTTTTAAGATGCAACTACTGAGAAGTTAAAACTTACTGATCCGAAGTTTTCAGAAAAAATCTCTGAATCAAGACATTTGCAATACCAATGCTTGCAGCATCCTAACAGTAGAATGGAAATGTTTAAAACCAGTCTTAATGCTCTCAGACACCACTGCAAGAGCTCACTCATTGCTGGTGCAACTGACAGTATCAACCAGTTACTGTGTGGGAGAAGAAAGATATGCTATATAAAATGCAGTGTTTTTAATTGAGTCTCAACATAACTATAGCATTAGAATTCTTCATTTTCTGGTCATGCCCTCTATAGAGCAACACGGATTATAAAAGATGAATGACACTAATGTAGCCATCCAAAAAGCAAACGTTCCATCATATTTAACAGTAATCACATGTAGCAATGCTGTTTTGTGCTCACAAAGTGAGATATTCATGCCGTGACTGCTGATGAGTCCATAGCTCAAGAATAACTAATTTTTCCAGAAGAGAGCTCTCCTTGTTGCTGACCATGGATCAAAATCACCAACGTAGACAAGACAGTATCAGACAAGTGCCTCTCCTAAGACAATGAAACACGTATTCTCCAGGCTGGCCTTTCATGTAAGAATCTACAAGAGCTACCACACTGATAGTATGAAACTGTTAAGGGAATGGGCCAAAAGACAAACATTTTTATTATACTGTTATGTGACATGTTACTTCTTAATATATCCTAGTTTAGTAGTATAAGGCTGTCCCCATTGCATGCAGGTCAGAAGCCATATAGTATACAGAAGTAGCTAGCACAGGACCTACTCTCCACTCTCCATCATCATTGTGTAAGACAGTTCAAGGACTCAGGATTTTTGTGATTTTTATTTATTCTTACTAGTTTTAACTGCAGTGAAACACAGCAAGGGTGGGACAATGAGGCACAGAATTCTAGCAGCAAAACTCATATTGCTGGTAACTTGCACTCTACCTTAGCACTGCTTTCCCTGACCAACCACATATTTGCATACACTCCATTAGCAAGCAGTAAACGTGTCAGAAACATGATGACATGAGTTTAACCACACAAGTTTTGCAGAGTTGTGTTATGCCAACAGGTGAGAAAATGTGAGGCAGACCAGAAATAGCTCTGGAATACTAACAGAAAATGGCCCATAAACTTTTTTTTTTTTTAAAAAAAAAAAACACCTTACTTTGCAAAGTAAGACCCATACTGAAAAACTGAGATATTTTCATCATGAAGTTATGTCTGCTCACTACCCAAGCACAGTCAAGAGACTTAATGCTTACTAGAGGACTCTTTGGATTAGGATACCCCTAAGATTTATCACCAGTCTTTTCCAACCCCTCCAAAACAAGATGCTGTCTGTACAACTCCAAGCAAGAAAGGAAACTCATGCAGTAAACCAAAAACAGTGCTGGGGTGAAATTGTTTCCAGATCACCTAGTACAGTGCTTCAGCTTTTCCTGAACAGAATCATAGAACAGCTTAGGGTGGAAGGAACTTTAGCAGTTACCTAATTCCAATCCCAGTGCAATGGGCAAGGCTGCCCTGCACCAGATAAGGCTGCAGAGGTCCCCATCCAACCTGACCTTACTCACCTTCAGGGATAGGGCATCCACAGCTTCTCTGGGCAACCTATTATGATGCCTCACCACCCTCTGAATAATTTCTCCATAACATCTAATGTAAATCTCCCTTCTTTCAGCTTAAAACTGTTCCCCCTTGTCCTATCACTATAGCTGTATTCAGTAAAATACATCAGCCATGGAAAGACAATATATAGCCTAACAGCATATATAGAGGCAGAGCCGCTCTTCTTGGGCTTGAAAAGATGTTTACTGTTAGAGAGGAACTGCTTCATTTTCAGAGTGAACAAGCACATCTATCCTCTCTGGGGGACATTTCACAGCCATACTTTGAAATCCAGGTTCCTAAAGGAAGCCAAGAAGCATATGTGTGTCCTGCACACAGGCTCTCTTTCCTCCACCAGGAGATTTCCTTCAAGGAAGTGACTGGATGCCACACATGCAGCCATTCAACCTTTCTTCTAAGTCACCAGTTCCTCCATCACACTGCATTCCCATTATCACAAGTAATGTCCCTATCTATCAATTATAATTTCTACTTAACACCCTTTCCTCCAGAAAGAGAAAACCCAGCACCACAGTTCTAACTTGGTGCATAAGAGCTTACAGAGTAAAATTTTGACCCTTAAAAATGTCCCCTAAAAAAACCAAGAGACTTAGAATCACCTTGTTTTTTTAAAATAGGATCTTAACTAGGTCCCAGTCTCTTCCATCAGGATGCTTCTGTAGTGTTACCAAAACTTGAACTAACGTGACATGAGCAGATGGCATCAGGTTTATCACTTTGGGGTTTCACCTGACTGTAATGGACAAAGAAATTCTGTCCAGGCTATCACTGTGGCAAGCAGCAAGAGCAACAAAAGCATTACACATCACCCAAACAATGGAAACTTAGAGGAAGAAGTATTGAACAAGCTATGTATGTAAACATTAGGCACACAATTAAGAACACATACACATCTTGTATACTTACATATATCAAGTATGCAGTGTAGGCATAAGTTTAAAAGCTATCCCTCTTTTTTGATTTGCAAATTCTCTACTAAAGTGTGCTTTATCTGAATTCAGGTAAAGCACGCTTTATCTTCTTATGTTTTTACCTCAAGTAAAACATACTCAACTTGAGGGAGAGAAAATAAAAACAATAAATAAGAGGGAGAAGTAGAATGCTTGGGTTTTTTTCCTGTTTGTTGCTTTGTTTTGACTGGATATAGCCAAAGGTGATCAGTTCAGCAAGTTTACAATTCTTGTTTTCTCTCTGCCTAACATTCACACAAATGCAAGCTTCAGAATTGTCACCAGTTTGATGAACACACTATGAGATCTCATCTGTTGCTTTTAAGAACAGAGTGAAAAGCTTTAGAACACCAACAATGAACCCAAAGGACCAAACCACAGCAAACACTACATGGAAGTACACTAGGAGTAGAGTTGAGCACAGATAAGAGCACTGTGGATGTAACTGCATATTGCCCAATCTATTTGCATGACACCACTGCGTATTATATTCTTTTCTTTTTCCTTACCATGTCCATATCAGTAAATCCTCAAATTCAGCTTTATATCCTTCATTTCTGCAACTATTTGCCACAATCGGGTACACACACCATCACTTTCCTTCTTCTGGGCTTGAGTATCTTCACAGGGGAGACCTACCAGCCTTGGGAATGTACTAGGCACACCCAACCCTTGTGCATTTTTCTCCTTGCAAGCCACACGCTGTATCATATAGCCCTGGCACCAGGGCAGTTTCCAGACCCTCTTCCAAGGATCTTCAATGGGATTAACCAACATCAAGAGATGTCTAGGTCTTGGGAGGCAGCCTAGGGTTCTCCACTGCCAACCAAGCCTTCTCACAGAAATAAATGAAGGCAGCAACTGAGTGGGTGTAGATGTAATTGCTGCTGATACAATAAGATATTGCAGCCACAAACAAGATAGTTTTGTATTTACTCTTAGAAAATTGATGTATGTAGATGGATTTTAAGTAAGATGTAAGATATCTATCCCTTTCCTAACACCTTCCTTATGTATCTAGGGGAAAAAAAGCCCAAATTCTATGTTTTAGAGTTACATTAAGCCTCTCTTCGGATTCTAGACATGCACATTTAAGCCAGTACATACAAAAAAAAAAAAAATTAAACTGTTGACTGATACAATTTATAGGGAAGCTCTAATGAGAACCTCATCACTACTACAACCTGTAAGCTCACATGACAAAACAAGCAAGTTTTCCCTAAAAGTACAAATATTTAGTTGCGTTCTAGTAGCATGTGAAATGAGGGAAATGGCCTCACATGCTTAAGAGTCCAAACACGACAAAGGACTCAAATCTGAGTTGTGTTTCTGTACACAGAAAGGAAGTCCTACGTAAGTATACCATACTTTCACAATAACATCCGTAAGTACTTTCATTAAGTAACAAACTACCCTGAATTCTTCTATTGTTTGCAGCAAGATTTTTCAATTTTGGCAGGGTGTCTTGTAAATATGGCTTACTAACTTAAGAAAAATGAGTTTAAAGCATTAGAAGAAACACCACCACCACACAAACTACAATTTGGGTCAGTTCGGAGCTGAAAAATTTCTTATTAATCAATATTTTATTTGGATGACTTACAACAGACCTCACCAGACAAGTAATAAAACATCCCTTTTCTTGTTTGCCTTTTCTCCTTTCCCCAAGGTGGAAGTGCATTGTATCCACAATCAAAAGACAAAATGTTCTGGATTCATTACATGAGCTAATGTCTTTTTTTTTTTTTTTAAGAGAAAAAAAAAGCAAAAAAAACCCACACCCTGTACTCAAGACTATTCTGCTATAAATTAAAAAAACAACAATAAACAATAAAAACACTCATACAAATTCATCCAATCCCATGGATTTGTAATACAGTAAAATCATCTGTCACCTTGGTGGTGCCCTAAGTTACTCCTAGTCTAAAACTTTTTTCCCCCATTTTCATATTTCAATTTACTGACATAACCTGATGAGAAAGTTCTGATCTCAGAATTTCCCCCAAAAAGGCCATATTTGGTAAATGTTTTCTGATACGCAATTACATCCACAGTAACTCAATCATCCTGTTTCTATTGTTTATGTCTCCTCCAAGTTTCAAGATGTTTTACTTGCTGCTATTTCAATCTTACAGCACATGTGAGCATGCTTATACTAGGGGATTCACTGCTTAAAATGAACTAAAAGTTAACATTTTACTTTGTTGTGCAGAATGCCATTTCCTCAGTTACAAAGAAGTTCCACCTCAGAAGAGAAAAAGAAAATCCAAAACCTCACTACCACTTTTACTTCTGTTAGTTTTTCCATGGAACTTGGACTAACTTTTCTAACCCACTTTTATCTAGAAATTCAAAGGTTTCTCCAACAACCAAATGAGTCACTCCACAAGCAAAACAGTGAACATGCACTGCTGTCTTGAAAAAACAATACAGTTTACAAACAATTACAATTTACAAAGATACTTTACATACATATATATTTTACACATGTTTATATAATTACTTCAAATCCTTCAGAACAAAGAAGTACTCCAGTTAATGTAACTTATGGAGCAAGTTCTGCTTCTGGGTACATAACTTCGACAGTAGTGTCTCAAACATACAGACTGACCTCTCCTAGTTATTTCAAGACTTGCTGTCTTGCACAGCACACAGGGTGGAAGACACTCCTAGATTAAATCAGCTCTGAATGACTAAGATAATATCCTAAAGAGAAGACTCAGGTTACCTTGAAAACCTAAGTTCAGAAAAGGGACAGACTGCAAAGAGATGGGTCTGTGATCAAAGCAATAAACATCAGGGAAGATAACTTACTTTTTTTCCCCACCAGTCTCAACTCACCATGATATCTTTCTTTCAATAAAGGCCTCCTTGTTTATTATTGTTGTTGTTTTGTAAAACAACACATTTATTCCTAAACATGGGTCTCCAGCAAAGGTCTTGCCATTACCCCTCTTCTTGAGAAGTGCTCACCAATCATGGCCCCAAGCATCTATTCTATTTAAATAACCAATGGCTTCAGCATCAGAGCCATACAGCTTGGCTATATGCTAAAAAGCCCCACATCCATCGCTCTCTGTCTATCTGGGCTTCCTCACATAAAGTGGGGAAAACATACTAGAGGAGAATTTAGGAGATGAATTCACTAGTAGCTGTTGAGGTTTTTCTTATTATGATTAAAATTACCATAAAAGAACTCAGTTAGCAATTAATTCTTTAGCAAGATATGAAAAGAGAGAGTTTGTGGGAAGAGTCAGTGTTTTTTTTATGAGATAGAGTGATATTCACAACAATGTTTACTGGATGATATATAGTAAATAAATCATCAGGTGATAGCTCAGACAATACAAGCAGATCAGTTAAACAGCAATTTATATCACAGAAGATCTGAAAGAAGGGGAACAGAGAGAACATAACTGCAGATTGCGTCCTGCTTCATAGACATGAGGAATGTGTTGTGACAGTCCTACTTCTGACCTTCCTGAACTCTCAATTTTGCAGTTTGCTATCATAAAGCAAACTCAATCAGCTAAAATACGCATACTAAAAATCACACTTATTTCCTATAACTTACTGTTGTTTTGTGAAGCTTACTTGCAGCAGATACTTAGAGTATATGCAAACAAAACAAACTACTGCCATACAAACAAGGTATCATATATTAAACAAAGATGTCATATACTTAGTATGTGGAAAGACAACAGAAGAGTTAAAAGCTATCCTTTTTAAAATAAAAACATGTATTTAGACATGAGCATTTAATTTTCACCACGTTCTTTAAATTATCTCCCCTGATTTCTGTCTCCTCAAAACAGCCTTGTAGAATCACAGAATCACTAAGATTGGAAAAGACCTCCAAGATCATCCAATCCAACCATCCATCTACCATCAGTTTTTCTCCACTAACCACATCCCTCAGTACATCATCTAAATGTTTCTCAAACACAACCAGGGACAGTGACTCTATCAGCTCCCTGGGCAGCCCACTCCAGCACCTGACCACTCTTCCAGAGAAGAAATTTTTCCTAACATCCAACCTGAGACTTCTCCAGCACATCTTGAGGCCGTTTCCATGCTCACTTTCCAAAGCATATAAAAAAGAAAGCAACAGAAAAATTCAACTGAATTACCTGCAGTTCTGTCAACTCACAGAATGTGAACGCAAAAGGTACAATATATCTTCAGCAGCAATTCATTTTACACCAACGATACACATTTTATGAGAGAAAAACTACTAAAGATTTAATGGTGTCAATTAAAAAGCTGAGAGTTTGAATGGTTCGATGGCTGAGTCACAGACCTTTGCCTATAATAGGTTCCATTATAGCCCTGAGCTCAAGATGTGGGAAGAGGTTTGCAGATGAGTAAGAGGAATCGGTATTTCTAAATGTTATTGCAAATGAAGGTGTCCTTTAAGCATTGCACAGTTGTGACTGTGTCAGTTTGTGCTTCTCCAGATTCCTAGCTTTACTTTAGAAGTTCTGAAATTCGCAGACACTTTACAACCACAAACACTTTGACAGAAATTAAGCCCATTAGTGTGAAGCCCTCACAAATTTAAGAACGATTTCATACATGTGTCCAAACTTGAAACACTTCCATACTTCCAATTTTTGTTACCACTCCTGATTTTTGGTATTCATTTATGTTTACAGGTAAAAAGGTAAGACCAGATAGCTCAAGACTAAATAAGTTTGTACTTCACCACAGGATGCCTACAAACAACCAGGGAGAAGAAAAAAATTAAAGGTTAATATGCATCTCATGACGACTCCCACTAAAACCAAGGAAGTATTTGTCTAATGGCACAATTTTGTATATAGCTCTGATAATTCACATGAACAACTATTATCCTTAAAACAGACATATGTATGGATTATCTTAAAGGAAAAGGGTAGAAACTTCAGACACTGCTCTTTAAGAGAACACCAGCTGATCCTATTATAGGAAAGAAAAGGAATCGAGATGAAAGGTAAAACTGGCACAAAAACAAATTGAGTATAAAATCGGCAATTAATATATTTAGCACAGAAAGTCTGATGCGTGTTCCAAGAATCAGAGTAATCAGATTTGGGTCAGGATTTCCAAAAGGGGCATTGAAAGCAAAAGCCAAGTGCTCTTTAAAGTGAAGTTTAATAAGGTTATGGAAAGTACTTTTTAAGATGGTAATGTGACAGCTCAACGGCCCATGCAATCTTCACAAGTATCCTTTTCTGAAAGACTGGTGATGGTTAAAAAAAAAAAAAGAACAAGATCCTGTTTAATTTTTTTTAAAAAAAACAAACACGTTTATGTTAACAAACATAATTTGGAATGTGACAAACATTGGACATTCTAGTTCAAAAATTCATAAAACGTGTTCTGAGTACCCATTTATGTTTAATATTCTAGAGAAAAGGACATCTTGATTAAGTAAACAAGCAGGATGGGTAAGCCACAGTTA
The DNA here is from genome assembly GCF_987193195.1 of Phasianus colchicus. Lineage (NCBI taxonomy): Eukaryota > Metazoa > Chordata > Aves > Galliformes > Phasianidae > Phasianus > Phasianus colchicus. The sequence goes on along the minus strand of NC_143438.1, from coordinate 58,953,836 downwards.
CCAAATTTTACATTAAAACCTGAAAAAAAGAGGCTGATTGCCCCCAGAGGTTCCTATAGTTAGTCTGCACAATACAGTCAGAAAGAAAGAGCCATTACCTCTTTTACAAGCCTTACTCGGCTCACATCCTTAAAGCCTCCCAGCTATAAATACAAGTACTCAAACACCATAAAAAAAACCCTGTGATTTCAGATGTTTGTATTTAGTACATCTTCCTTCAACTAATAATTGCCTTTGTTCATGCGACAGCTGATGTACAAAATGCAGTAGTGCTACCTGACAAGGGAAGGGTTACTTTTTAAAGAAAGGTACCACAGTTCCAAAGCCTGGTTACAATGGCTTTTCTATTCCTTATTTGCACAACTTTCCAAAAATATTGCAGAAGTCGTTTTTATTTTGAGGCATTCTAGATAATAAAGGTTTGAGAAAAGTAGAAGTAAGCAATTTATGAAATTACCAGTCAACAGTTTCTGATTTACACAGCTACAGTATTTTTGTATCAGTGATACACTTTTAAGGAGTGGCTGAGTGCAGGAGATGCTGCTATCCAACTGCTGCACATCTTTAATTTGCAATAGGAATATAACCAAAAAGGCTCCTGAGAGAATTTCACTCCTTTCTTTTTCATGTTCTGTAAGAAACCTTCCTCCTCCTCAAGAGCATCCTGCACACAATGTCCCTAACAGACGAGCTGTGAATCAAAGAGTATAAAAGACGACAGAACAAACCCTTCCTTTAAAATTGCTTTCCAAAGAAACTGCACCAGGGCTTGGAGAGCAGAGCCCCCAGCCTGCCTCGATGGCTCCCAGACCTGTTAATCACCACCTAACCCCCATGCCCATCTCCACCCATGGAGAGAATTAGACGGATCACAGCAGTGCTTTGGTTTTGGCTGAATTCCTACAAATGAGTGCAGAGATGCCCAAAAGAGATGATGAAAGTTTGCTTTTCTCCTTTTGCACCTATATGTAAGTACCAGAGGTAAAGTGGCTGAAATAGAAATGAAATGTCCGGATCAAACTTAAACTACTCACAGCCCAGGTTTTCCTGTATAATGCATTTCTCTCCACAACTTTTGCTTCGCTTTTGAATGCAAGTGCCTACTTCTTCAGCATCTGCAACTCGTAGGATGTATTCAGAAGCTAAAAGAAAAATATACTGATTGATTCTTCCACAGCTCTATGTCTGTGGCTTTCCAGCCATAAACTGGTGTTTTTGTAAGACGTAAGGTAGATACTTTCACATGTATTGGGTCCTACAGTTCTGCACAAGAACCTCTGAATACCCAAGCTAGACATAGCAAAAGTCTCTTAAATGCAGAAAGCTACACTCTGAAGCTTCATCATTAGAAGATAAAGCAGGATGTGAAACTAGTTCCTCCAGCTTTTTGCTGTTCTGAGGACACAAGCATGAAACAAGCCAATCTGGCATCCAAGCTTGGGCAACTGCTGAGGACAGAGCCACATGTGACCCTGCTGCTGCCATCGGTGCCACTTGAGTCCAGCTGCAGGCAGAAGGGAGTAAAGGATTGTGGCCTGCGTGACACCAGGCATACCCTGAACAGCCCGTTTCCACCTTGTCAAATGGAAACACTGATAGGGTTTGTTGGCCCCGTCAGCCTGTTCCAACTGACTCACGTTGCTCATGTGTTCTCTGGCAGAAGTCAGCAGACGTGCAGGGGACACACAGCAGGCTACAGGCATGCTATGTGCTTACTAATACCACCTTATGAAACAACTCAGGTAGCACACTTCAGTCTGACCACTGACACCAGGTCCATGCTAAAGTGAGGTTTATCTTGCAGTATACAAAATTCTGCTGGCAATTTTCCCTTTACTTTTATTTTTTTAATCTGTAAGCCTCTAGGAGTTTCCCAGCAATAGTACCACAACTCCATTTAGAAACTGCCCCTACATGTGCTGCTGTTTAGTAGGTAAACCTGCCTTCTGCCATCCCCTGTCCCAGGTCACAGGGTCTCAGGAGTGTGTGGGCAGCATGCTGGAATTGCCAACTTGAGGAGACCTTAATGGACACCCGTGAATACAAAGCCAGAAGAGAACAACAGGAATCAGTTCTGTTTTTTTCCTTGAGGTGGGAAGACAGCAGTTATTCAAATGGCCTTCCCATTGCAGTATTTTATTAACTTCAGCATGACAAAGTGGGCTTGAAATCACGGACTTCTTTGAATGTAAATCCTTTGATGTTATGTATGCTGCCCAAGATCCATTTATGTCAAAGAGCCCAAGAATACTTCTCAAGCTCTCGCCTTTTAGTCACAGCAACAAATAAGGAAAGTCTTTGAATGCATTATCTAATATGCATATGATGACATGTCATAGCCAGGCCTTTTTCCAGCTCCTGGAGTAATTGAACTAAACTAACAATTAAATCAGAAAATATCATTAAAACTAAACTTACCCCCTGCCTGCAAAAAAATACGCTTCCTTTTCTGCGGACAAACACCTCATTTAGAGGCACCAATTGAGATAACTCTTAATTATAACATCTAAATCATATTTTAGTTATCCAGCCAGTCTGATTAACGTTGTTCTATGAAACACTAAGCACCTTATCTTTAGTAAAAGACCACCTAATGAGCTCCAGCTGTTCTTTACAAAACCTATAGTAAAATGTAAAAATCCCTACATAGTGGGTCTCAAATGCAATGCGCCTATGCAATAACAGGTTTTAATTTTGTTCTATTTTATAACTGGAATTGTGTCTAAAGCAACGCGTTACCACCTGTCCCTCTCCACCACCGAATTCGAGGCACAGCTTGGAACACAGCTCCCTGCTTTTAGTATTAAGCCCATTAGGGTTACTCTCCGCAAGCCGCAGCAGCCACATATTGATTACAGCCTCACTCTCAACTACACAACCTTTGCCATTCAGCAGCAGGAACTAGCAGCAGAAATAGCTGATGGTAAGCTGAGCTTTGGCCTTCAGTTTGTGGCCGTTGTGACAGTTTCTGGCTGCTACCTCGTGTCTTCCTCCATTATCCTATCCAGATGCATATTTCTGACAAAGCGCAGCCAAGCAAAGTATTTCTGTGTTACACGACATGGGAAAGAAGTTCTTGATCTACATGGGGCTGTGCATTACAGAGAGGAACTGCAGAACTGTTCTGCAGTCTCATGCTTAGCACTGCTACCGATCACCTCACGAGCATGCAGGAATATTAACGATATAGTAATGAAACAGATGGTTAACAAACAATCTATCTCAAATAGCACGAATCCCCCGGATCCCAAAGATCACGTCTTAGTCACAGAATTATCAGCTTTCCAACAAGTTTTCTTGAAATATTCCAAGTGAAAATAGCAGAGAAAAAGACCTAAGAACTAAGTAGTCTTCCAGTATTGTAGGCCTTTATCCATATTTCCACAAATGACAGTCCTTGCCACAGTGAATATTTACAATATCCCATTAATAAACTGAGATATGAAAAACAACTATAAAGCTCAAAATTAGCATAGTTTTAGTAACTACTGTGCTTCACACACAGTTCTCTATGTAAAAGCAGAGATCAACACTTTACAGTAAGCACTGCTTTAAGTTCAAACACACACTATATACTACAATCCTCCCACTACAGTTAGCAACAATTGGCTGCTAGAGAAAGACTTCTTCCAAAAATAAAATAAAGGACTTCATATCATTAAGTGCTTGCATGTAAGGAAAATTACAGTATTATCACAGTTATCAGAGTCTTGCAGGGCCAAAAGAGATATGAAGTACCAGAATGCAAGTGGTAGAGGGCCATCTGGAGAGGGGGAGAGATGGAAAAGAAGAGTGTAAAGAATGAAGTTCATATTGACAACTTGATTTTGAGAAGTTAGTTATGAAGCTTGTTACTCATCCTCTCTCTCTCTCATTATAAGAGCATTAAATTCAAAATCTATAGAAAATTAAATTCTTAATCACAGTGGTCATTATGTTCTTTGGTTGGAGAGTTACATAAGACATAAGTGCTACCTAAGAACAATTAAAATTTACTAATGCTTTTCTAATTCAACTGATTCACTTATTCGGTCTCTCTGACAAAAAATAAAGGTCTGCTGTAAGTGGGCACACATTCCTTTTGGAAACTTGTACTACGTGTGAAAATTTCTTGACAGAAAACAAAATTTATATTTAACAAAATATTAAAAAAGGGAAAGCCAAAATTTTACTGTTTGGCTTTCTCTAAAACATGCTATATCAACATAAGTAAACAAACATTTTGTGCCTTATACTGAAACGTTGCATTCTTTTTTTCTTTTTATTTCCCAAAATTAAAACATTCATAGTGTTCCATACAAACCTGCCAAGCTCCAGAAATTCAGATTTCTCAATGTTTAGTTTCTATAAGGTTAATCCATATACATTGCAAACCCACTCCTAGAAGCGTAAGCTTGTTCAGGATAATACAAGAGCTGCAGAAGTGGAGGAAAAACTGCTCCCAGACCATTGGTACTGACACAGGGATGCACAGGTGATGGAGCAACAGAAGCAAAGGAACAATTCCTGCTGACAGCTGCAAATCTATTGGAAAGTGGTTCGCTTGTTACTTCATTGCCACTTTCTTCCACACTTTGTGCAACTTCTCTGCTCCCAGACTAATTCCTACACGAGAGGCATTGACATTTTGTTGCATGAATTTACTTCCAACCACCATTTAAAAGCCTATTTCTTCCATAGGAGTCAGAAGAAAAGCAGGGAATTGACATGTTTTAGAGTACTGGATATCTGAATAAGAACCTGAATCAGGAGTTTTAAGACTTTAGGTTGTGAATAAATAATTTTTATGCCATTCACCAGTATTTTTCTCTATAAGCAGGAATAACATTGTTACTAACCTTGTCCCGCATCTGAGAGAAATTTAACTAAATACTTTTAAGATAATGTATCAAGATCAATAAAAAGCAGTACGAATGTTGGTTCAGGAGTTTATAAATCAAACTCATGCTCAGACCATTAAGCCATCCTATCTATCACTTCTGTTTCATCATAAAGAAGTCCCAGAAATTAATTTGAGTTTTATTTTTAAGTTTTATTGCTTCTAAATGATTATGTTGAAGGGAAAAAACAAACAAACAAGGCATTCAAGCTCAAGGAAAACAACTCACTGATAGATACAGGAAGTGTCTTCCCTCATTTCAATGCATATGATGCACATATAGTTATATATGCTGTATATATAAACTGCGCACAGCTCTCTTTGCTGGAAAGAGGGCATTCTTTCATCTCTTCAGTAACAAAATAGCTGCAAATATCTCAGGTGGAAGAAGAGAAGAGTTCTTTTTTTAAAGAAATAAAATACACTTCTGAAAACAAATCACATTTGTGTAAAAAAAGGAGCAAAAGGGGAAAGCTAAAAAGAACACATAAGGAAGTTCGAATCTGATCACTGCTGTAGTTCTATAAAACAGGACCAAGCTTTGGCTTCTAATACAGGTTCTAACCTATCTAAACTGAGGGGACACTACAGCTGGTAACTGAGAGCAAGTTCTACAGAGCCCAATGCTCATGTAAGGGTATTAAAGGACATTCAATTCAAGTCCAGAGGAAGGGGCAGCCGCTGCCTTCTCAGGCATTCCCATTCCTGCACCACCAGCTGGGCAATTCTGAGGTCAACATGAGCAGATGCTGGAACGTGACCCAGCCAGATGCAACCTGGCCAGAGGAGCATCCCTAAGAGCGCAAAGGCTCACTGAGCAATTGTGTGTGCTGACATAAAGAAAGGGTTAAGATTCTGCATCCCAGATTTCATTCAGCTTTTTGTGGATTTTGTTTTATTTCAGCACTGACCAGCAAGGGCGCAGGAGGCAGGTGGCTCAAGCAGTGAGCACATGGGCGGTGACTCCCTGAACTTCTCCATCTCCACTTTAGTACTGGCTGCTGGCCATTTCTTCTCTGTCACTCCTGCTCAGTGCTGCTCCACTAAGTCAGCTCTGTTTTGCTTTCCTTTCCCTGAGCACTGCTTCCTGCCCATGTTTCCTACCACACTCCCCAGAACCAGTTTGCTTCCAGTCCCTTCTGTGAACCTCTGCATTGGTCAAAAGGAAGATTTGCACAAAGAGATGCTTTAATTACGAAAATGACTTCCAACATCATTATTTCAACCCCCCTGCTATGTGCAGGGTCACCAACCACCAGACCAGGCTGCCCAGAGCCACATCCAGCCTGGCCTTGAATGCAGGCAGGGACGGGGCATCCACAACCTCCCTGGACAGCCTGTTCCAGTGTGTCACCACCCTCTGAGTAAAAAACTTCCTCCTATGAGCATAAAGAAAAAGCAGTGGGAGGTACAAAGACAACATATTTGATGCAATTCTGAGACACTGTTCAGGTGATACCATCTCTTTTAAAAAAATCTCATTCCAGTATGTTAGCTTCATAACTAACTGAATTATCAGCTCTTTCATTGGAATTTTCTAAATCAAATTGTAAAGTCAAAAGCACTGTCCTTCTGAACAGAAGGAAGAAACAGCCTCTAAAGGCAAACGTTGAAAATCCAGCTCCAAAGGCAAAGTTTCCACCAGAGTGGAAACAGGTACATCTACTGTAGTCAGAGAACAGAAAGAGGGGGCACTTATGCCAGCAAAGGCTGATAAGTGTAAAACCATCACACCTCAAATTCCACATGTAAAAGCAGGATGGAAGACCAGGAGGACCCACAATAAAAACCACAGGAAATTACTAATTACTAATTCAACTGCAACTTACTCCTTATTAAAATTGTCACTGCATTTAAAGAAAGAGAAAATAAAAGTCAAGTGTTTCTCCTTTCATTTATTCGAACTCTGCAGTGTTTTAAGTTACGTAAGCTGACAATGGCACAAATAGGAGGGTTCTTTCTACAATATCAGTTTCTAATCATAAAAAAAAAAGCTTACCTGAAACAACAGATTTAAATTTGTTCAAATAGATATAAAACATAAGAATGTGTTCAGTCATGGAAAAAGAAGATGATTGCCAAATCCCACTGGAAGAGACCACCAGCAGATGAAAATGTAGTATTTAAGAACTGAAGAGCAGCACAATTTAAAAATATTTCTAGTTAGGCGATTCCCCAGATAATCCAAATCGTTCCAAAGGAAAAACACATTCGAGTCACCAATGTATCATAGAAAGTTTCAACATAATAATGCTGAGGAACAAGTCTGGTAACTCTTAAGACTTCAAAATCAGTATGCTGATGCAGACTTGTATTTTTATGCTAATGCTGCAAACTAGCTCTACCCAAAACTCAAGAGCAGATAATTTAATGGCACAAATTATTCTCATTCCAGTCAAATCACAGCACCTGAGGGAATAGGTATTCCTGAAGCTGCTTGTACCTCTTTAACACTTAAAAAAAACCCAAAAAATCTGTAGCCAAACTACCTCGAAACTACAAATTTTTGGCCCAAAGGCCTACTAACTCCAGAACCACTCTAACCTCCCATATATAAAAGCACATAGCGCCTTCTGAAGGCTGAGGAAGAAATAAGTTTTTTGATCTCTTAATACCAATTATTAGACTTGAATGTATCTATGGAGTTTCAAAACACCAACTTTTGTGTCTTGGCAAAAGCATTAGATATCAGTTATTACAGCCTTTGAGAGACCTGGATGTGAACCAGCTCACAGCTGAACTAAGTTATTAGTGCCCCAAGATACCAACTAGAAGTGAAAGAGCCTCACAATCAAAACAAGAAGTGCCCATCTGCAGTTTTTTGAGGTTTTTTTTGTTTGTTTGTTTTTAATTTTTGAAGCCGTTCTCCTTATTTACAGGAAAACAGTAAAAAAAATTCTAAGCATTCAATATCTGATTAAGTTTTCTCTGGAGAGGTGGGATATTGCTTATGAATATTGATTTACAGGAAAAATCCTAGACATCATTCTTTACTAAATAAGATTCCAGAACACACAGTCAAAGTTAGTTAGTTATGCAAAAACAGTAAGAAGATGAGGACTCCTTCTCCCTACTATTCCCAGGCATTAAAAAATGCAAGTAGTCAGGAAAATCAACTTCATTTGAGCGTGCCAGTAGTACTGACTTAACATGCACTCTCTGCTGAGTTAGAATATCACTTCAGATCACTCCAGTTGATAACAGTTTGCATTAATACCCCTCTTCACTCTGGTATATCCAAGTATAAATTACGCTGAGGCAGCGTAAGCACAAAGTTTTAATTGCAGAAAGGCCCTGTAACTGGAATGAGTCTGCTGATGACTCAGCTGGACTTTCCCTGCCTCCTCCCCTACAAGGAAGGGTAGGAAATGTCAAAAGAATGCATTTATGCTGAAGAGAGCCAAGAGTTATCACGAAAAGCCAAGTCACACACCCACAGGTAAACAAGGCAGAATAAAACTGGTAGTGAACCGGTAACACAAAAGAAAAACCTTCTCCAAAAGAGGCTGGGCACCTTAACACGGTATTCTTCAACCCTGGCAGCGCTGTTGTAGAGTCCTACCATTTAATCTAGTATCGAAGCTATTACCATAACTGTTTGTTGTTTAAGTATTCCTATATTTGATTATGAAGAATGTAGATCACATCATGTTTATGGTACGCACTTAATGAATAGGGCTCGAAACTTCAGCCTACACAGTAGCCAGCAGCTACTGTAAACAAAAAGTTCCATAGAACAAAACGCCCAGCATAGTTTATTCTTGGCAGAAAAACCTCTTACACTCAAATACTTTCAACGATTTTTGAAAGTATTGATATTTAAGAGCAACTGTACAGTATCAGAGTCCCCCTTCCCAAAGGCCTATCTAACCTGATATCTCATCTCTGATAAGTCTGTGGAAGAGTAAAAGAACCAAATACAATATAAAGGAGATGTATCTTGAGAATGAACTCTACCACTTGTTTATGGCACAAGTCTGATGAGCCAAAACGTGGTGTTTTCACATTTATCCAACCCCAATGCATTTTTCTACACATCATCTCTGAGATCAGCATCTCAACGTGCTGTTTTGAGCTCGCCACCTGACAATTTGCTGAATACCCTTGAAGTATCCAGGAGACAAACAACCTTTTCCATGCACCCATATTGCTCACGGTTTCAAAACTGCATCTTCCCTTCTCCCCAAACCATCACTTTCTTCCCTTTAAGTACTGCTTATTTACTGAGGCCTAAGGAAGGACCCAGAGCTGCACAGCACTTGCCACGTAGGCATACCATGCACATACGCACAACACAACAGCAATCTGTGTTCTGCTCTCCACTACTTCTATAGCAATGCCTACTGCTCTGCTTCTTTGACTGTCAGAGCATATTTTCAGATAGTCATCCAACCAGGATTCTGTTCCTAAGCAGAGATCTTTGCTAGACATTCAAACTGCCCAAGCATTATGCCTTGATTTACACAGCTTACAACCAAGCAATTGATGTTCCTGTCATATTTCCAACCATTTAGCTTCATTACTGCAGGCTCCACCTCACCCCTGCACTTGGCACTCAGTTTTGAGCACATTAAAGACAGCAGCAAATTTTGCATTTGACTTTCCACTCTTTTCCACATCATTTATGAATATTTTGGAGGGCAGAAGCTCACCAGCCCAACACAGATACCCCCCACTGTGAAAACAAACAAGCTGCTCCTACCTTCTGCTTTGTACCTTGGCCAACCAACTGGTCACCACAGAACCTGTCTCCCCACCCACAGCCTTTGCTGAAGTATATTTCCAAAACAGGACTTGAAAATCAAGCACATCTACTGAATGTCCCAACACTATGGTGGTGCATATAAATACCTTTAACTCAACTGAAGCCAGGAACTCACTGCTAACAAGGTCCTAATAACCACATCTAGCTCTCAGCTATTAATCTAGCCCTGCTAAGTTGTCAATCACCAGCTGTACCTCTCAGCCAAAATAAGTAGCAGTTTTGTACACACAGAGAAATAAAGAACTCTAGAATCGACACAGCAATTCTTTTCAAGTCAAAAGCAAAAGAACTTCACTTTCCTTCCAACATATCTAAAAACAAAACAGTAATTTGGTTAACCACAAGTATTACAGCCTTCCCATGATAAGGCTAGCTTTAAATCACTGAAAAATAATTACTAAAATGGCTTCTGTTGATTTAAAAATACACAGTGATTTTCATTTCACTGCCTAAATTCATTTCGTTGATTCATTTTATACAAATAAAATCAAACCAGTCATTTAAATAACTGTTGCTCAGTGAACAGTTTTCTGCCAGCTGACATGAAGGAGAAACCACGACAGAGGCAGGATAGTTGCAGATTCTGCATTCAATCTTAAGAGCAGGCGTTTTTTTACACATCTGCATTTTTTTCCCCAGGGGGTGAGGAGGAGCTGGGCTTTCATTGACTTTAACAATTTATATTTCATCCAAACAGTTTTCCAGGGGGAAATGCCTGCCTGTCAAGTGTTTCATTACTACAGTCAGATCTCAAACTAATTACTTAATGGGAAGGTATGCTAACAATAACTTTTACCAAATGAAAACTTAACAGAAGTAGGCTAACAGAGAAGTTACTTGGCTAGCTACAACTGTTTGAATTACTGATTTTAATCAAATAACTTGAGTTATAGTGTGGTTTTCCTCTAATTATTTAGCTTCAGCACTTACCTTCAAGTTATTCATCTGCAAAACTCCGCAATAGTTTGTACAGCTCATTTAAGAGTTGAGATGCCTGTATTCTACCTCGCCAGTTAAAAGGAAACGAATGCCCCAAGAACATTTAAAACACGTTCCCATTCCACAAGCAGACGTTGGCCTCCCAAACCATCTGCTGCTGCTAAAAAGAAGTTTACTGGATGATCAGATGAAATCACAGAATTAACTCCACTGCTGAAGACCGCAGCTTTAGAGCACAGCCTTTATTACAGTCATCTTAAGTCTTTCCACATCTCCTCCATTGCTAGCTGTGAAAGATATCAGTAATGCTGGGTTTTGTCCCCCTAGTTTTACAAGTCTCATATTACCATTTCCACAATTTTCTTTCAAGTTTTTGTTTTTTTCTGCTGGATGCATCAGCTCTCTTCAGAGTAAAAACCCAAGCATCTAACCTCGTACTCCTTTTCCTGAACCCTAAGCTTTTCTCTTTTGCACACATTTCTCCACGTCCTCATGCGTCCTTTTCAAAATTTCTGCTAGTTCTCTTGGATTTTTCAATGCAGTCTTGAGCACTTATGGGCTGCTTAGCCATGAAGACAATAACACAAGAGGCACCATTAAGAACTAACCAGCCAGGAACACACCACCCTATGGCCATGCAAGAAGGGTTATTTACACTCTCCAAAGCATGCACGTGGAGGTGGGGGAGGGGAAGGGGGGGAAAGAGGAAAGGCCACCATATGTACAACATTTCACACCTATTTTACAGGAGGCAGGGGAGAGAAAGACAGCCATGAAGCTACCGTGTCCCCTTTCAAGGGCAGAGCTTCCTCCTCCTTCCAATGAAGTCTCTGTCCTTTCCCTCACCCCGAGGTAGCACTGATCTCCCTCCCAGGCCTAGATGACCCTACAGCATGCCCTGTGCTACCCCCTTGGAGAATGTGGAAGCCTCTCCCAGCTGCTGAGCTGCTCCATCCACCACTCCTCGTCAGCTGCCTCTCCACAGCACATACATCTGATTCCCAGACCCACCTCATGCTGTGTGGAGCAGCGAACAGAAGCAGCCGGCAGGCAGCAGAGGAGGGGACTGCTGAGCAGCTGCCTTCCTCACAGTCCTGGGACACTGGCTAGGACAGCTGTTTTTATGATTTATTATATATTATTTATGGCTGATTGTAACATCGTATCATTACGACTGCATTCCAACAATTGTCTCCAAATATTTATGGGCAGAGCTACTTGGCATTAATTACTGAGTGGCTTTAAAAATAATTAAACCTCTGATATCTTGGCCACCTATTCATCCAGTACCAAAACCTATAGAACGGTTGACTGATAGAGCCAGAGGCAAGCCATGGCAAACCCAAGGATCCCAAAAGGCACTTTTGCAGCTCAGTGTACTAACATGCAGTCAAACTCACTAAGCCACAGAGGGATCAAGACTTTTAAATGTTTCTAGCCTTTAAATGAAAGATAACGTGGAAGCAATATATTTTCCACCAAAAACTCGGCAGATCAAAGCCTCAGTAAAATAGAACTTCTGTCTTACTTGAGATTTTATTTAAGCCTCAGAAGATTTGATTTTAGACTATGATTCACATCTGCTGAATTCTGTTGCATAAACTGCTGCCCATTCACTTTTCAATTGTGTTACTTTGCGATGAAATAAGTTCATCTTGAACATTTTTTTACATACATTAAAATTTTAGTTTTAACTTAAAAACAAACAAACAAAAAAGAATAACATTGAGTATTTAAAGAAAATCCTCAGTTTGACTAAAACAAACCCCTTAAAATACACACTCCTTTTAGCAAGTTGCAAATACAGAAGTTATTAGCTTAAATTAGAGCTCCCACACGTGCTTCCCATTTCCCCCTCAAAAGAACCAACAAGAAATTAAAAAAGCAGTACTCAGTTTGTCCTATTGCTATATCGTATTTCAGTCTATCCATAAAGCCATCCTGTAATAATTATTGTAAAAACATCAGCAAGATACACGAACCTTATTTTACCTTTAGCTTCTGCGTACCAAGAAAGTCACATAATGAGCAAAAGAACAGTGTAGCCAAGCAAGAACAACTGCTTTGAAGCCACAGATCTCATGCATACTCAAATGCATTTACAAGCACACAAAACATTTTTTTTATTCATTGGAAGCAGCTTACCTGAAGGACAGGCACTTTCTGCGGTGTGTTTTGTGGTGACTGGTGAAGCTGTGCCCAAGGCTGATGATGAGGATGTGGCGGTGGTGAAGACTGATGATGTATCCCTGGATGAGGCTGCATGGGAGGACAGGTTGGCATTTGCTGTTGAAAAGACTGCTGCTGACTAGGAAGTTGCTGGCCAGATATTAGTCGTTCTTGTATTGCTTGTGGATCCGCAAGGCCAACGCCTGGACAACCATTTGGTCTCATGTGCCCACCCATCTCCCGTGGTGTTGAAGACATACCCATAAAAGGACGATTCTGTTGCATGTTTCGGGGGCCCATATTCCTTTGTCCAATTCCCATGGCACCAGGGGGCTGGTGTGATGGCTGAGGATGGGGTATATTTGGATAACTGCCAACTTCCATTGGTATTCCAGCACTACCGGGCCTAACCTGTGGAGGAGGCGTACCTGCTGGATTACTCATTGCTTTCATAGGTGACATGGGAGGTGGAGAGGCATAAGTTCCCTGAGGCTGTGAAGGGTGCATAGTTTGCGTGTTCATTTGGTTAAGTGAGCCACTAGGGTGGATGGGTTGCTGGTGCATTAGTCCTTGACCACTGTTTGATGGAAATCCTACAGCATTTGGGTATCTTGGTACAGACTGATTCATTGGAGTGTTATTTGTAAGGCCTAAATTCTGATTCATCCCTGTATTATTAACTAATCCCTGATTAAGGTTACTGTAAGGATATCGAGAATACTGCCCTGAGTTGTTTATAGTAGGTGAGGGTACCGTCTGGCTCCGAGAACTAAAATTAAGTGTTTGCGGCCTAACAGCACCCTGCTGGGGAGGATTAGGGGAGAATCTAGGGCTGTGGGCTACTGATTCTCCATGGAGAGCAGTGGGGGGATGGTGGTGAAATTGCTGGACTGAGTGTCGCAAAGAAGGTGCCATACTGGGATTCTGCTGGGGCACATGAGACAAGTGGCCAGGTCCTGAGGTGGCAATGAAAGGGTTTCCCTGATTGAGGCCTTCTTGGCCTTGAGAAAACTGGTTCATCCTCTGCTGTTGCGGCTGACCGTGCTGTTGCATTGAAAAATCACCACGAGCCATGTAATTTCCCATCTGCTGCATGTGCTGAGGATGGCCCTGCCCGGGGGGTCCGGAGGGTGCTTGTGGCGGCTGTGTCGGTTGCGGCTGTTGCTGCTGCTGCTGGTATGGTGCTCTTATCTGGTCTGGCACTTGAACTGCCCGCGGCCCCCACATCGAGCCACTGTCTACGAAGGGTTGCCCGTGTCTTTCGTTCTGCATGCTGGGATAGACTCCCATCTGACCACTAGCACCACTGCCATGAGGAACCTGAGGAACGGGAGGGTTGTGATACTGTGAATGAGGAGATGCTATACCATTCCCAGGGGCATTGCTTATCATCCTGTTCGGCTGATCCATCAGGTGCATTTTCTGCTGTTCGTATTGATTATAATGATCAAAATGGGTCAACTTTGCTTGATTTTGATTTGCAGGGGGATGATGAAGAGATGACTGTAAAGAGGGAAATCCTTGATCCATGGGCATTTGCTGCCCCATAGGATTTACTGTGTTTTCAGGATATCCACATTCTCCGAGACCTTCCAGCCCTTCACTGAAAATATTCCCATCTTCTCCAAACAGACTCATCATTCCTGGATCTGCCATCTTTTTGCAGCACACAGCTCCTTGGAGCTACAACTAGAACGCTAGTCTGTGCTTCACCTCGGCGAGGTGTTTTGTCCTCAAAGCCTTTAATCCTCAACTAATCTCCTTCATGTCATTCCATATTTCCTTAATTCTTTTGGACCACGCAGTGTCAGGCAAAGTCTGGTTACTGCTCCTAGAAGCGGGGGAAGGGAGAGAAAGAAAGGAAAAATATTGAAATATAAACAACATAAATATAAGCAACATAAAGAAAATACAGTTGACTGTTTTCTGTACAATGACAGCTAGTTTCAGCCCCCGAAACACATCATAAAAATCTATTTCACTTTAAGAAGCTTGCATCGTCTTTATCAGAAGCTTTATTATGATAGGGAGTTAGGAAGCAAGCAAAACACTGCCCTTAACCTTAAATTAATCCATTCACTACACTTCCTAGCGTTCCTTTCTTGGGTGGAATAGAACAAAAGAACACAACATGCAGCAGCAGCAGCTGCCACAGCAGGTAGGCAGATGCATGAATATAGCCAAGCAGCCCATCTGCTGAACTAAAGCCCTGAAAACGCTCTAGTTACCAACAGCATGTCCTTAACCTTATTCCCTTGAGCTGCGTAATCAGATGAGCAAGCAGAAGCACCGAGTCCTGCGACAGACTAAAGTTAGTCATACAGAGAACAGATTTCTCAAACACACAGAGGTGACCCTTGAAAATATACAAAACTCCAAGACCCAACTTAATGCTTAGGAGAAAAATACATATATATTTAGCTGGTTGTTTTTTGTGTTTTTTTTTTAAATATATCATTTATCTTAATTTAACAGAATTACAAACTGAAAGACAACTTGACATGTCCACCCATTTCAGCAAAACTATTAAATTCTTCATTTTACGACACAGTGGATCACTGAACCCATGCCATAATTTCCTTAACACCATCACCACCCTTCATTAGGCATCTTCAAGTAATCATGAGACTAATAGCAACCACAGCAATACAGAAGACCACACTAAAGTTTTGTTCTGCCCATATTTACTATCTGTATAACTCACGAAGGAGAATTAGCTAAGGCAAAAGAAATTAAATAGTAAAACAGTATGCACTTGGACTTGGGGGTGGGGAGTGGGAAATGCTGTAACTCATGTTAACAGAACAGCTTCAGAGAATTTCCAGGTTAGTTTTTTCACAGGAAGCCTGGTGTGTGCTGAAATGCCTCCTCTTCCCCACAGCTATTCTGTCTGAGTTTGCTTTTTATGGCTCAAATGAGGCAGTCTAATACCATCTTTCCTTTCTAGAACAAGAATTTTAAATGCTATAGCTATGAAAATAAACTTGAAGCTGGTAGTCAAAGCCCAACCATACTGCAAGTAAAAATAGAAAAACTATCGTTGCATTGTTGTCATTATTTAGTAGAACCAGTACTTGCAGATATTGACTTGCCCTTAATAATCAGCAATCACACAAAAACAGGTTTACTTACATGTACATTCACATCTCACATTTTGTTGCAGAAAAGGGATGCTTTCTGTCACTTTGGATGCAAAGTGCCAAACTGGACTATTTCAACTGGAGGCAATTCGTCCCAAACAAGTTTTAGGGAGAAAATATCAGCACATTCATTACACTGCTTGCAATCATTGTCAAGATGAGCTTCTACAGCATGAAGCAGAGGGCACAAGGAAAAGCACAAGCATTTATCACTCCTCTTAAAATAGCATTTGAATGTCACCTTTAAAACTACACTCTTAAATCTCTTTAGTGCTCAGCTGGGATATTAACACTTATATTTCTAAATCACTTGAGGGTAAATTCCTACGAGCCACCTTCGTGTCTCTTAATAACTATTTCTTTTGATTTCATTTCCTTTATTAAGCAAAAGCCATCTGTAGCATTTCTCACCTCAATCAGTTCATTAAAATATAGCATAAGAAAGCTTCAACAAAGCAAGAAAGAGCTGCCTTCACTGAAGCGAGCTTTACGCATTAGACTGCTCCAGAGCAAAGCATTCGGTCATGAAAATCCCTGCAGTGATTCAGGATCACCCAAAGACTTGTGACACTGCATGCTGCAGTCAGGGGCTGGCAAAGCTGGGAGTATCACATACTGCTGGTCTCTGCCTAACGGAGCAGGCTCTTTGCTTGGAAATGCAAAGAAGCACAGGAGCAGAGCTGTCACCTCCCAGCCTCTATCTGGCAATGTCAAACTTGAGACCAGTCAAGGATCTCTCTCCCCCTCAACAACTAAGCCTGCATACATTCACAGAATTCTCAACAGGTAAGAATTTGCTCTGATTTTGTTAGGTAAGGCACTAAAATGACCACTCAAAGGTAGACATGCTGTACCCTCTTGAAACTCTAATGAAGTTTTGCAATAAAACAACCAAATTCCACAAGAATTCTCACTTTGCTATTTGTCACAGATAAGCTAACAGCATCTCCAGAAACAGTTACACAAATAAGACACACATTTGAATTTGCTTTGCTTACTGTTTGTCAGTTGACAGGCTTCCAATAAAACTCAGGCTCTAGTCAGCCACCAACAGTCAACATCAGCAAACAGTAGTTAGGGCCAGCTACTATAACCACAAAACCAAGTTAAAGTAGGGTAAGGGTTGTGTTTAAACAAACACACCTCAACTCTGCCCAGCTGACTCCAACACAGCTTGCAGATCTGCACTAAAACCTGTATGGAAGGAGATGTGTTCTAGGTTCCACAGCACATTTGCTTTCCTCAGCACAGGGTCTTTAAAAAGAAAAGCAACTTTTTATGGTGCAGTTTGTATGCAAATAAATCCATCATCTAAATTAAGAGTGAAAACACTGTTTGCCGCTATTTATGATTTCAGCTCGGCATTTTTATCTGAAGTGTGAATTGGTTTCATGCTTGTGCTGTTAATGCTAAAGCTATTAGGTTTGGAACACAGCACGAGAATGCGTTTGAGAAACTGTCTCCAAGCCATAGCAGTATTTCTTCATTTAAGTTTGGCTTTAGATTTACAGCTGCAGTCCTTTACAGTCAGCTGTGCTCTCACCAAACCTTATTCTACTTCCCCAAATAAAAAAAGTCACCCCTCTGATGTGATATACGACTAACAGTGCGTGTTTAAGAATGAACAATAGTAGCAGCTATGGTCTGATCAAAACAAGTTAACCACCTTTTGATAATAAAACAGTCGATGCTAGAATTTCCTAGTAAGCTCTCAACCTTTTATGTTAACAGGATAGATGCCTTCTAGATAGTTAAGCAAGTCACAAGAGTCACAGCCTTATCATAAGTTACGATCATTTCTTCTCTTTTTCCACTGTAAGCAATGTTATTTTCCTGCTTAAATCCTCCAGGCTCAAAAATAAAAAAGCAACCACATCAGCAGACGTACACAAAGGTAAGTCTTCTACCAAGGTATAATTCTAGCTAACATGTTCCCTAGGAAAATCTTTAAGAGGAAGTTTTTCACTCAGAGGGTGGTGACACTCAGAGGATGGTTTACTCTGCTCTTGCGAGGCCCCATCTGGAATACTGCGTCCAAGTGTGGAGCCCCCAGTACAAAAAAGGCAGGGAGCTGTTGGAGACGGTCCAGAGAGAGCCATGAAGATGATCAGGGAACTGGATCACCTCCTCTATGAGGATGGGCTGAGGGAGCTGGGCTTGTTCAGCCTGGAGAAAAGAAGGCTGTGGGGTGACCTCATTGCAGCCTTTCAGTACCTAAAGGGAGCCTACAAACAAGAGGGGAATCAAGTTGAGGGAGGGGAGATTTAGTTGGATATCAGGGGAAGTTCTTTACCATGAGAGTGGTGAGGTGCTGGAACCAGCCCAGAGAGCCCAGAGAGGCTGTGGATGCCCCATCCCTGGAAATGTTCAAGGCCAGACTGGATGGGGCCCTGCGCAGCCTGGTCTAGCATTAAATGAGGAGGTTGGTGGCCCTGCATGTGGCAGGGGGGTTGGAGATTCATGATCCTTGAGGTCCCTTTCCAACCCTGGCCATTCTGTGATTCTGTGATGCACTGGAACAGGCTGCCCAAGGAGGTTGTGGATGCCCCATCCTTGGGGCATTCAAGGCCAGGCTGGATGTGGCTCTGGGCAGCCTGGTCTGGTGGTTGGTGATCCTGCACGTAGCAGGGGGGTTGAAACTAGATGATCTTTGAGGTCCTTTTCCACTCAGGCCACTCTATGATTCTAAGCAGTACAGCTCACTTTCCTATGAAAGTAAGTATGCTAACATCAAGACTGGATTGAGACTGACAATCACATAAGCTCAGCCCAAAAATGGTGGGGGGTTTTTTGTTTGTTTGGTGGGTTTTGTTGTTGCTACATAGTTTAAAAATATAGATTTATGCATCATCTTCTCAACTATCCTGTAAGTTAAAATCAACAGAAATTCACAAAGCAACGTCTATTTTCCAGGTACAAAGAAAAGACCATCTGAACCAAGTATACTGCTGAATATGAATGTATAACACAATATTAAAAAAGAAAATCTTAACCACATTTTGCTATGAAATTCTATAGCTTTTCTGTTCCTGAACATGAGAGTTTGCATCAACCCGACTGAACTCAGAGTCAATGAATATATTTCCTTAACGCTGCCCAGACAACCTACTCCTATTCAAAGTGATTGTATGATCCCAAACACCAGGACACAGCCGATTGCTTAACAACCCTGTTGTCTCAGCAGACAAAGCTTACATTTACTCTAGTCCACAGCATTCCAAGTCCTAAACACCCAGACTTTGCATTTAAGTCATAGTTAACCATTGCTTGACTTCGTATTTCAGAGCCCTGCAGCCTTAGGCAGCTTCTCACTTTTACGAGTGGAACAAAACTGGCTGCTGCATAATCATAACCTGATCTAGTGCTGAGGACACTAAAACCTGAATTTCATTAGCCTTGTTCCCAAGGCAGAAAGCAGCAGGTCCCAGCTCTCAAGAACAGGAAGCGACAAGGGCAGCATACAGACATGCCTGCCTTCCACAACGCCATCTGCACATTCTGTTCAGGCTACTTGTAAACGGGCAGGTCCCTCTACATCCTCCTATACAAGAGATTTAGCACCATTTCTTGATAGTCAAAAAGCAAGTAATCAGGATAAACAGAATGTGTAAAGGCAGCTAATACTCACTGCTCGGAGTTCTTCTTCCAAGTGAGACATGTCATACACTGCTAATACATTTACAGCTATCAGTGGTATCTCAGACAGAACTCTTAAGTACTTGACAGACACAGGATTTTTTTTTTTTTTTTTTTTTTTTTTTTACACAATGCAACTACGTATCCATAACACAAGATAATAAATGCTGAAAACAACATGCTGTTTTGAAGAATTAGGCCAAAAAGACCTCTCATGCTAAACACCAAAGCCATGCCAAAGGTCATTTTGAGACTGGAGACTCAAAATGTAGGATTAAACATTAGGCTACTAAATCTGCATTTAAATATTTCATATTTAAACTGCTTTTCAAAACCACTAAGCTCCCACTGGCTGTTAGGGGTAGCAATTTAAGTATTTGTTGCACAGGAGTAGGTGACAGAAATAACAGTAACCAAAGAGATCACCTTAATGTTTGGAGGAAAGCATTCACCTAAAACTTCATAAATATGTAAAACATCCTGATAACTCGGTAAAAATTATGCTGAAAAATGACAGTTATGGAAGACAGCTGATGAGACTTCTACCTTTCAGCTCCTCTACCTATGGAGCGAGCAGCACTTCTGCCTGGACAGTTATGCAAGTGCTGAAACACGCACATGGGAAACACACCTGGTCTCCTGCTTGCTTAATGTTTAGTTCTCACTCTATCACAGACAGCTCTCCACGCATGGTACATTCCTCTGGCATATAGATAAGAAAAAAAAAAAAAAAAACAGCAGATCTGTAAACTGATTACAACATGATTTTTCACTGTAACTTCCAAAGAAACTGTTCTGACTGCCTAAAAAACTTTTATTATTCTTTATATAGTAAACACTTCAGAGAGTACAGCTGCGTTAAAAAATCAAGTCCATATAGTTTGTATCAGATCAAAGGATGCTAGGAATCTCGCTCCTCCCCTGCCCCAGGAAAGAGAGAACGGACTCACAAGGATGAAAAGAATGAACTCAGGCGACTCAGAAAAATTCTGCCTTCAGTGGGAAGAGCCAGCAAATACAGCATAAGCATTTCTGAGGAGTTTAATTTCACATCTGTCTTAGTAAAACCCAGTTAATTACGTCTTCACAGAAAACACATCCACTGTGCCAAGTTTAAGGCAGTCAGTATCTCCTGTTAAAGTAGGAATGGAGGGCAGGGAAGGTAGAATGAAAAAAACTTCACGTGCCTTCCCTCAGAATCATCTTTTGCATACACAGAGTCACCTACATAACATGAATGTTATGTAGGGGGGTGGGGGCAAAAAATCCATTAAATCTAAGTTTCCCATACAGACAGCATTTAAGTAGAAACCAGACTGCATTTTATTTCCTTAACGCATCACGTACTTTGGCAAAGAACAGACTTTTACAGAGGCAACTGAGGGCACAACAGCCTTAGAATATTTGGCAGCTTGCTGCTGTCAAGCAGCTGATGCAGGAATGACCAGCTAGAGTTCAGCCTGTGCCACACATTTGGAAACAATATCCTACGTCATTCAAGTTCACAGCAGCTTTGATACAAGAACCACAACAGCATCATCGAGGAGGAAGATGATGCAAACCCGCCCAGCCTGGTGTTACAACACACACCGGCGGTGAGTTCTCCATTGCAACGCTGGTAAGGCTGCAAATGCTGTTCCCAACATGGGGCACTGCTAATTTTAAATCAGCACCCACAGCGTGAAGCAAGCAGCCACCAGCACACGCTTCTTTCCAGTCTGGACAAGCAGAAAAAGGGAAATGCATTAAATACTTTTATTTCAAGTGTGCATCTGGGGATTTTTAATGAGGCAACCAGGGCAGGGGAAGAAATTGTTTTTACATTTAAGTACGCAACAAACACGAGGTGCGGTGTGTTGGGGGGGAGGGTGGAATAAATGAAGCCAGAAACACATCAGTTTTAGCATTATGTGGGTTGGCACTTTAAAAGGATTTCTTCGGTCATCCGACCACCAACACAAGGCTGGAATGAATACAGATGGGAGAAGGGAGAGGTTCATCTAAAAATAAGTCCCAGATAAACAAAAGAAACAAGTGCAGCCGCAACAACTGACTCGGGAATACTTTCACCAGCACTCGGTAGCCGCCTTATCTCCCACGTAAGGCCGTAAGGGGAGCGGCGTCACCTTAACGCACGGTTTTCGGCGTGAACAACTGCAGCGGTGGACAGCGAACAAAAAGCCCGAGCGGGACCCGGGGGGAAGCCTGATATTGCTGCCATCAGTCACCAGAAATCTCGCAGCAATTACGTCCCCTTATAAAGCTGACACTAACCCAGCCGAGGATCCAAGGGGTGGGGCCAGCGGCGACCCGCTGAGGCGCTGAAAAAACACCCGGCGCAACGGATGCCTCTTGTTAAGGGCCGCGCTTTTTGTGCGCCCACTGCAGTTGTCACTGATTAACCAACTGAGCGGGCAATTTCCTACATTCTTTTGCATTTAAAAAGGATCAGAGGGGGCTGCGAGCCGTCCCCTTTCATATTCCACGAGGAGCTGGAGACGGCAGCGGGCCGGCCGGGGCGCGGGGCAGCTCCGGCCGCCCTCCTCCCCCCCGCCGGGGCCCGCAGCTGAAAATAATTTATCTGCCGGCTCGGCCGGAGCCCGGCATCTGCGATCGGGAGGGAAATGTATCCATCACGAGTAAACTCGAGCACAAAGGCAGGCGGGGTGTCACAGGATACCGAGGGGCAAAGGTCACCGCGGCGAGCGGGAGGCTTAGCGCGGGCGGGCAGGCCGCAGGCATGGCTGCCCGGTGTTCCCGGCCTGCTGCTGCCGGCATCCCGCGGTCAGCAAGGCGGCCCGCACCGCGGAACAGCCAGAGAAGCGGGCAGCTGCTGGAGAGCGGGGCTCGACGCCCTGCCCGTCGGCTGAGCGCCTGGAATCGCCTCGTAGAATCATAGAACGGCCTGGGTTGAAAAGGACCTCAAAGATCATCTAGCTTCAAACCCCTGCTACGTGCGGGGTCACCAACCACCGGACCAGGCTGCCCAGGGACGCATCCAGCCCGGCCTTGAATGCCTCCAGGGATGGGGCATCCACAGCCTCCTTGGGCAGCCTGTTCCAGTGCTTCACCGCCCTCTGTGTGAAAGCCTCACCCTGTTTGGAAAGCTGGGCGCCGTAAAAATTCATGAGCTGGATACTTGAATGTTTCCCAGGGTTTCCGAACACGTGATTTTCACCAAAATGTTTTTTTTTTTTTTTTTCCTTTAAATCACAGGCAAGTTTTAAGACTTAATCATTATCCCAAAAAGGCTATTTCCAGCCAGGGAATTATGAGCACTTTAAAGTAGCCAGATCCCGTATTTTACTTTACCTGTTCTAAGGCCAATACAATCATGTTTCATTCATAGTTTATGAAGTCTGAAAAACCACTTGATGAAATTACAGTCTACCCGTACCACACATGGTATATTTGTCCACGTATATTCTATAATCATTTCAATTTATGACTTGTACTTAAGAGTCATTTTCCTGTACATGTGTTCTTCATAAATACTGGGAGATCACAGCATGCATTTGTACAGGAACCACATATCCACACTCATTTCTGTGAAGATAAATACACCTTATATATCCAAAGTGAAAAGCCAGAGTTTTCACAGAACTAAAGGGAACATATTTCAGCATCACGGAACAAAACTGTAGTTCCCCTTTATGCTCTTTACATGTAGCAAGATGAATCATCCTACATCTGAACTTAAGCCCTCATTCAGCTTCTAGCCCTCATGGTAATTTTTGCCCAATACATTCAGCGTACTGCCTTTGAACCTTTCAGCAAATAGGAAAAATACATATTACATTGGTTAAGGATTAGAAATGATCAATTCTTTCCCCTAAATAACATCAATATTTTATAAACTAAATACTTGAAATCACATATGCTCTATTGGATTTTACAAATCTCCCTTTAAGATGTTACAGATCTCTTTTCTAACAAACATACTAATACAGGATTATTCTTTGTTTTATATGCATTAGACTATTTAAAGGTACTGCTACATTATTTCACTAACTTTAAGACAACCATAAAGAAAAAGGATTTGAGGTGAGGGGAGAAGCAGGATGGTACACTGCAGGAGAGACAGAGTAGATGGAGATGAAGAGATTTCAGGAACCTTCAATTTACTGCCTGGACTGCTAAGTAGGTCCACTGATTTCCCACAGAATATGGCAGATGACATACAGAACAAATACTGAAATACTTTCCATAACTTCTACTTATTGGACTACCAGAGGTTTTTTTTGCTTGCTTTTTTTTTTTTTTTTTTTTTTTGTTTAAAGTTCTCTTCCAACTCAAATGATTCTATTAACTTTATCTAGTCCAACTCCCCTGCCATGAACAGAGACATTAAGCATCTAGAACACTCCCCTACTCCTTTTTTGAAGAAAGATATGCCAAAAAGATATTCCTGGCCTATAAATTGGGAACAAGCTCTTATATGTCTAAGTTGTTTTTTTGTTTGTTTGTTTGTTTTAAAATAAAGCAGATGATCAGCCTCAGTGATGATCAGCAGTTATTAAGACCACATCATAAAGTGGCTACACTAAGCTATTCTCTGCAAAGGAGAATGACAAAAAGAAAAGAGCTTGAAGTTCTCCACAGCCCTCTCCACACACTAAGATACTGAAGAATAAAGAAACTGCTACCTTCAAAGTTCACTTATTTCCTACATTCCTTTGCCTTGGTCCAAATTTAAGCACAGGACAGTTCACAGAGTGCATACACACATGGAAAAAGGTGCCTACACAGCATAGGCAATCCTGGCAGAAGTTACGCCATTGGAATGGAGACTGCCAGATCAGTGCCATCAGGTCTTGTATCCACTGTAGCTTTTCTTTCTGTGCAGGACTGAACCAGGTTGCTTTTCCTAGATATAACCGGAGGAGATTCCAAATGAAGAGATCTTTAATAGGTCTCCAGTTTCTTCCAGTAAAGAAGAACTGAGCATTTCATGTGCATTGTTTAACTTCTGAATGTACTTCTAAAGTGACTCCAATGTATTTCTACTTTAAAAAGTCTTTCAGGGAAAAAATTGCCTTCTGTACTTTTAGAACTATGCTATCTCACTCTCATTTTCACCAATATTTTAAGAAACTTGGAAGTAGTTTGCAAGTCAAAGATAATTACTGACCCAGTCTCCAGAGCCACAGTCATTCAAGCTATTGCAAGCAGTAGAAGTAGCTGACATTTATCTGCCACAACCCCCAACAGGAAAGTCTTGAGCTACCTCCAGTTCTCCACAACCTTTTCAGAGACTGATGACAGTACATCAGTAGTGATACAAATCCAATCATGAATAAGATGTGAAAGGAAGTTTTTACTCATCTGAAAACAAACTTGGAGGAATCTACCAAGAAACAGGACCAGTTTCCATCTTCTCTCAAAAAGCTGGACTAAGCTCAATTTTAAAAGTAAAAACATCACCTTCACTGTTCCTAATAATTTCACCTAAATTAACCTTCCAAATTTATCAATCTTGCTGCATCACCTCAAGATTATACGCTTACAAAACCCCTTAAAACCATTCCCACGGTGTTCTCCCTTCAGCATGAACAAGTCTTTTTCTACTCGCTGAAAAACTTCTGAGAGATTAAAATTCAGTGTAGAGGGATTCTTTTTTGTTTCCTTGGTTTGTTTTGCTTTTTTTTGTTTGTTTGTTTTTTCTATTTATTTTGAAGTAGAAAAAGCAAGCAAATTAAAGGCAATATCCTCATTTTTTGTCAAACTATTCTACAAACATCAGAAATAGGAAAGCTGTGGAAGAGGTTTGGGGATCCGCTTTGTTGGACCAGCAATTTCTTTAGTGAAGAAGTCTGACTCATAAAATAGCCTCATTAAAGAAAAATAAGAGGCAAAACACTTAAGCAGCAAAGATTCTAAAGCAAAAGAATTCAGGACACAGATTCAAATATCTAAATACATATTCCTTTCCTCACAAGGTATTAAACAAAAATTACAATTTTATTTTCTTTCTACAAAAAAAAATATTCAGAATTCAGCAGCCATCAAAAGGCCAAAACTATGAACCCTTACACTGTGTTTCCCTTAAGAAGCAAACAGTAAACAGCATTCTCATAGCATCCTTAGCACATCAGGAAGTGGCCTCTCTCTCTCTCAGCATGCAAAGACTTACATCACCTTGAACCCAATATACACTGCACAGCTGAGGAAATAGAATGGATGAGGCTCTGCTAGAGATCAATTGATTTAGGAATCACATGCATTGGTGTCAGACAGAATGCTTATGCTTCTATAAGCTGATGCTATTTCAATCTACAACTGAGATTCAGGTAACTGTTTCATTAATGATGTTTACAGAACAAAATATAGCTCCTTGTCCTCCCCATTATATACCCTACATAAAACTGGTCATGAAATGAAAGTATTCAGAAGTAACTTGAAAGAGACAATAAACTGCCTGATGCCAATAATAAAACCTCCACAATGAGCCTTCCTGACCAACTTTTTACATCACCATTTTAATTATTATTGTATCTAATCACAGAGTATTATCCAGAAACCTAAAGCACAGGTGACCATAATTCTTCTTTTCCTACCCTGCACCTGAAATCCTCATGTCAGAGAACAACCATTTCTTACAGTTATTAGTCTTGAAATAAGAGAAGACCACCTCAGAAAATCACGTGTTATATCCTCAACAAAAACTACACATTCAAAGCAAAGCAATGAAACATATATATATATAATTTGATAAACTTCAGTGTCTTATCACTCTAAAATACACGATGACTTAACCAGATAAAGTGACTTTATGCCTCTTTATAGGTTTTGTAGAAAACTGCTAAGGGGGATGTTGTTCAGCCCTCAAACCCAGCTCTCATGTCACAGTGTAATGGATGATAACAGAGGACACATCACCAACTGCACCTATCATAATTCACACAACACATTTTGCATAGTTTACAAATTACTCCAGCCTGGTTCTGAGCATCCAGGTAAGATAGCTGCCACCTTCTCTTTCTAAAGCACATCTTACTAGTGAGCCAAGCCCCACTGCAAGCTTGGGTAACAGCAGAGGCTGCATTCTCAACTTACTCAAAGGCCACTGACAGCAAAAACTATAAAGTATTTACTTAATATTAAGGTTCTTGTTAACTTTTTATTCCTCTGGAAAATTGCACTGCCCAGAGAAACTATAGATGCCTTATCCTTGGATGCATTTAAGGCCAGACTTGATGGGTTCCTAGGCAGTCTGATCTAGGGGTTAGCAACCCTGCCCACTGCAGGGGCATTGGAACTAGATCTTTGAGGTCCCTTTCAATCCAAGCCATTCTGTGATTGATTTCTGACTACTTACAAAGCAACTTTCCATGGTCAGGAGGCTAAGTAAGGTTTTGTTGAACAAATTCTGACTCTCACTTCTGACAATATTAAGTATCCTATTAAAAAATTGATGCATAAAAAAGAAAAAAAAAAAAAAAAAAAACCACCCCGCACAGTACTTCATCAATATCTGGATGCACGCTTAAAAGGGGAATTTCTCTTATTCTTTAGGGATGTCAAGATTGTAAACAGCATAACACACAAGAAGGATTATTAATTTTTTTTTTTCCCCACAACATCAAGATACTCTAACAAGAAACAGGGTAAATCTCTTTTTCTCTCTACAATAAACATGCAATTCCATTTAGTTCACTTAAACCAGCAGCATCAGCTCCATGCTACAGCCTGGTCCACTAACAACCCTTGTTGATAATCTGGGAATTAAAGATTATTGATACAGCCATGACATAATACTTTACTCAAAATTGTACAGTTCATTTTTCATGTTTCATAACTATCCCCTACGTCTTCTTCACAACAAGGACAAAACTACATTCTTCTCTCATCTTCTAAAGTACTAAATGAAGTAACAGCATCAAAACTGGAGCAAATTTACAGCTAAGGTCTACTTGCAAAAGCCTTTTTTTTTTTTTTTCCCAGAGCTGAAGTCAACCAGAACAAGTTTAAAGGCAGGGTTTCATTCGAGAGGAAAAGAAAAAATATACATCAACAAAGCACTGATGCAGGGAACATATACAAGACAGAAACCTATGTAGCCCCTCTATTTCAAATCTATGACAGTAATATAGTCCAATCATTTATACTGCTGCTTTTTAATATTGTCAGAAAAGCAGCATCCATCTGTTATTTCACAAAAGACATACCACCCTTTATGACAACTGTTAGAAATGAAACCATGTTACAGAACACATACCAGTATCTTTATAGTTTCAAGAACTAGGCTGAAGATGCCAGATTATACTTCAAACTTCAGATTTCATAGGAGCCCAGAGACCGCCCAGCTTTCCCTGCTTCTTTTTGACATCTGCAACTTTGACTGAATGCAAGCACAGATAACTACTAATTCAGCCATTTAAAGTAATTTCCCATTTCTGCTGTACCATACAGTAGCTAATTAACTGGAGAGCTTGTCAGCTACAAGGACTAGCATACCAGATAATCCAACTCTTAAACCATCAGTAGATATGCCACTGTTTGTTGTCCCCAAATGTAGAAAAAAAAAAATCACAGGCTGGTTTCTCTTTGACCCTGATTTTGCATCTTTTCTAGTAATGCTCCAAAAACATAAGAGGCAGGGAGGGAGGAAGCTTTTTTTTTTTAAAAAAAAAAAACAACAAAACATTGCAGACCCCCTTACCTGATATTTCTATACCCACTGCCATTGCTTAACTGAACTACGAGTCTACTAACAGCATGATAGTTGCTCGTGAGTGAGCACCCAATTCAGATGATGAGTCACATAACTACTATCCATCAAGAAAAACATTCCTGTGTTATCGAGTCCTCTCCTCCTTGGTTACCATTTCATTCACTCCATATTTTTCAAGAAGGCAACACATTACATGGGCACAGAGCTTCTCTTTGCACAGAACAATGTGACAACTGCATGGACAGTCATGCATTACCACAGAAAGCCATTCAGAACTGTAATACACCTCCAGTAATACAATATATTCATTCTCCCCAAATGCACAGCATTTTATTTCTATATTATCCGTTTACACCAACATCAAGCTAATAAATGCATGATCCCCAGCCAGAGAGAAATCAGTGACAAAGTCACACATGCACATAGCTGCTACCAGTGCTAATTTGAGGAATACGTAGAAACCTTTCTTTCTGGAGAACGAGCATTAGCACTTTTAACGTGCTCTGGGATTTCAAGTTGAACATAGGAATCATTAAAAAAAAAAAATCACTTACAGTAATTTTCAACTGGTTGCCTAACACCCATCTCCTAAGTGACTATCATCAAAACACAACCATAACACCAGTGACAAATTAATATTAAAACCCTTCAGTGAGATCACAGAACTCCTCAAAACAAAACAGCCCAAGCTGTCAGAGCACACTTCTCCCATATGCGGTGTAGCAGCAAGGGTCTGGAAAACAAAAGCTTTGCTCAGTTACAGAAATGGGTAGTAGGTGCATTCCTCATTCACACAGTATTTTGAAATCCAAATCAATTTGCCAGCATCCAAACAGACTTAAAGCGCTAACAAGAAGTACTTCCAATTCCAAAGGAAGCAGACCACCAGAAAAAGGAAAGCTGCTTGCATGCTTGGCCAACTTGACGAGCCAGGAATGCACTCTGATGTACATGGGCAGGGATAACTAAGTTTTGCAGTGTTTCCATACACCAGTGGGTCTGAGCAGACCCTAGCCCTCCTGGGCAGGGGCAGCTGCAGTTCAAGGCAGTGCTGGAGGCCTGTCCCACACAATGGAGATAAGAAAGCACGTTCATTCCATAGAAATGAAGACGTACCTAACAAATATTAAGATACTGGACACACGTGTCAAGATTCTGGAGGCAAAGGAGAAATATGCAAGCCATATTCTGAAAACCCACAACCCCTAATTCCCCAAGGTCAGCATGGTGTCTGGTCCTTAGGCACATTACTCAGCTCAGCAGATGAAGGAAACAGTTGCACCAGCAGGCCTCAGAACAGATGGAAAGCAGAGCAGCTGAGGAGAAGGAAAACGTCTGTGTGGGACGGAGGTGGGGCATGCGGGCCATCCCTTCTCCCAGCTCTTAATCTGTGCACAGCCATCGCTGAACTTCTAACTGTGCTTGGGAGAAAGCTGAAGGCAGCTGTAGGTGACTGGGTGATTTAGTGCTCCCTGCTTCCCCATTCAGAGGACAGGGATGGGTAAAGAGTCACACAAGGAGGGTCTGCAAGTACTGAGTATGAACTCCTCAAGGGTGGCAAAGAAGCTTGGTGACGGATTAAGATCAAAACAAATCAAAATTTGAGGGATGCTTTTCTTTTTTTTTTTTTTAAGAAGATGTATTAGAGTAGCAAAGCAGCACAGAAATACATACACAGAAATAGTGGAGGAAGTGGAAAAAACAAACAGAGAGGAAGGATGAGGAAGGATTAAAAAAATGAAGAAGAAAACCCTGACATATGGTACAATTATTCCACTACAGTTTAGATTCACAGCTTTACAACACCTGCACAGTTAATAACCATATTAAGTCATACATGATGTCACCACTGTTTCCTTTCTCAACTTAGTTAACTCTTAGGGGAAAGCATCTAACATGGGTTTCCACACTCTTGGATAGATAACTGACTGTCCAAGATGAAGATGTGCATTCCCAGCATTGTCTGGAATGCAACCTGCACAAAGTCCTAGGAGAGACAAATGGACCAAGTACTTCAGGGACACAGAAACACCCCATAGAGATGGTTTTACGAAGAAGAAACAGTGGGGTTTGGTTTTTTTTTTCCCCCCATTTGATTCTTTTAATCCTGGTTGGAAGCATCTCCTGTGATCCTTTTGGCTCCTCCAGTCAGGAGACGAGTAACTAAACTGATCAATGTGTAAGACGGAAGCCCTCATATCAGAGCAGCAGATTAGTGTTAACCTAGATAATGCAAACAAGGTCATTCAATGCTTGCAGAAGGCACATATAAATACTCCATTATATTTATATAAATAACCGTTCTTCACCTGGCCTGCCATGTAGGTTTAGACTTTGAACACTGATTATCAGTAGCTGTAAGCAAGTGCAGAACCAACAGGGCAACGGAAAGGTTTTCATGACAGTTTTTCCTCCTCATTTATTTCTGTTCCTAACCACAAACAAGATGCCTTCTTTCTACTGCTTACCCCAAACATCTCAATCTAACCATTAGAAGAATTTGCATCACCACAGGGGCAATGAACACTAACCATAGCACAAGGAAGAAGCAAAAGGAAGACAGCTGCTTTCAAGCAGGACAACTCACTGGAGCAGCTTAAGTCTACGCCACTCATTCAAACAGCCTTCATGCCAAAGTCAGGTAGGTGGTTCAACAATCCAACTTGAAAAGCATGGCATTAAAATAAGTCAGGCATCTGCTGCGTGGAAACACGAGAAACCAATGTCTGTGTCTCTGCTATGACTTCCAGAGAAAAAAAAAAGGAATTCTAATTTGGTCAAACACATGAAAAAAATATTTTGCACTGAACTGATTAGCCGTGCAGTCAGGTCTTCAAGTTCAATACGGAAACACTGTTCCAAACTTCCAAATACGGACAGCTACCACACCTGCTGGCTTACAGGGAAAACTCTGACTTTGAATTGTTTCATACAAATGTAAAACTACGGTGAAGGACACACAGATATTCTGGGATCTGACATTAGGATTTCTTTTAGGCAAGAAGTGTTATAGCTCAGCGTGTTTCAGGAAAATAAAGGTCATTTGTGAATGCTCAGTCTATTTGTCACGAGAGTAAAAGAACAGGTCTTAGTTTAGGCCTTCCAAAAGCAGTTAATTCATGGTGCTCAGAGGACTGCCTCCAGCAGTTCAATCCAAGCACACACACGCTGCCTCAATAAATGGCTGTTTTGGATAAACATGCTACTTAAGGGAAAAATATTTCATCTACATTTAGTCCATACCAAGGAAGCCTTCTGAACACAGAGAGGAAAACATTTCTTAGATTTCTCATAACACTTCTCTTGATCACGTTGTACTTGTCTGCAGTCTTCCCTAAATCCTCCATATTAAAAGCCCATTAGCATAAGACTGGGTTTTATATATTCCTTTCTAAAAAACATATTCAACCCAACATTTTTAGAATATATCCCCCTATTTGAAACACTTTTGTTCCAAGAGCTGACCATTACAGACTCTTTTCTAGATATGGCAGGACAAATTCCTTCCTGTCTGAGAGTTTCCATGGTAATAAAAGTCCCCTTTAAACACATTCACGGTGGTTTGGGCAGGCCAAACAGGCAGCCTTTGTACTGAAAAGCTCCCTCTTTGTACTCCTCTGTGCTGATCCTGCACAAACTACCGTAAAAGTGTATTTTAGTGGAGGCAGAGTAAAACTAAGGCTCACATCAGTTTCACACGACAACTGTTTATTCCACAGCACAGACACAACCCTCTAGAAGATTCCCTTCCCAAAGAATTTCAAGTGGTTGAAGAAAGCAAGATACAGGCCAGTCTATGGCACATTTCAAGCAGCCCTAACCCAAGCAATTTCACCACTATTAAAAAAAAAAAAAAAAGCAGAAGTGCAATGACAAACCTTCCTTTCTCTTCCCTGCTCCCCATCCTGCAGCCTCATTTCTGCTTGGAGATGGTACATTTTCACCAGGGCTCACATTCCTTGTTAAAATGGGACAGTCTTGACTGATACTCTGTATCAGTGTGTCATGGAAGGGGACTGGGAAGATGACCTAAAATGTGCTTTAAAAATGCTATTTTGAGAAATAAACAGAAACACAAACTGTTTCAGGATGTCCAGTAAAGAGGCTCCCTTTAAATTTCTATCTGTTCACATTTGTACTTTGATACCTTTGAGTACTAGCACAAATTTTGACACAGTCTTGCAATTAAAGGAGCATTTTTTGTGCTTCAAGTGTACATTTCTGCAAGTCTTGTGGTATTTCAGATTTCAGTTTTTTTTTTCCCCCCAGTATCAACACAGCAGCCTTCCTACAGAAGATGGACCAACTCTACAAGCAATGGAGTCTCTTAAAGAATTAAGTCATCAAGCATACACATGCAACTTTAATTCAGTAAGAAAAAGATTTCAGCTGTCCTTTCAATTTGCCTTTGTTAGCTTTTGAAAAATCAGTATGCAGATTTCATTTTAGATAAAAAGCCTGTACTTCCTGATGAGTTTGTTCTCTAGATTTCAGATGGTGTACGTACCTGCAGACATCTCAAAACTCTTAAGTGCAGCTTAGTTCCCAAGCCAGTCTTTCACCGCTTATGTTAAAATAAGGCAGAGCAAACTGTAGGGATCTGACTTGCAGTCAGTTTTTCCTCCATCCTAGTTAAAACTGAGGCTTTTTCTTCACCTCACCTTGCAGAAGTTTCAGCACAGCATATATAGTCTCTAGTCTAGGCTGTCAAGAAAATGCGAAGAAAGCAGCAAGATCACCCAGAGCAGCTCAAAGATCAACATACTGCTTCATCTCTCTTATCTTAGGTGTTCTAACATACCACCCCCACGCTCCTCTCCCATCCTCTCTCCTGCTTAACCCATTTCCCTTTGGGTGTCCCCATCCCCAAGAGGTACAATCTTGATTGAAAAGCCTCTTTGCTTCCCAAGAATTGAAGTGGTTTGTATGGAAAGCATTATCCAGATGAGCGAAAAAATCTATCTTGTAATCACTTTCACAAGAGTTAAGAATGAAAATACCCAATCTTTGTCAGAACTAATTTAGAAACATTTAACTTTCCTTTTTGACAATAGAGGAAACAGCCTTATAACTATGGCAAGTTTGAAATGATGGGAAGCAGTCCAGTAACATTTAACAGTGGCAATGGGAACACGGTTGGACTAGATGATCTTGTAGGTCTTTTCCAACCTTGTGATTCTATGATTCTGTTCTACAGTTTAAGACAGACATACTGCAAGAAAGGAGATGTTTCAGAAAAGTGTTCAGAAAAATGTTATGCAGAACTAATTGGGTCCCAGAACAGCAAGCTATAGCTGTAACTGTCTAGAGAAGCTTTGGGGTAGGCAGATTAAGAGGACAATCATAGCAGGTACAGAAAATTAGAAGATAAAGTAGTCATGACACCTCTTTGAAAATAATAATAATAAAAAAAGAGATTAGTAGCTCACTGACTACTTGCAATTGAAATCTCACACACACACACACACACACACACACACACACACTTGCTTAAGCAATAGCTAACAGCCTTTTCCAATAGAAAATTTCAGGAAAAGAAACCGAACAGAATTTGTTTTGGTTGCCAGCAAAACCCAGTCTATCGCTTTCGTTGAAACTAGTCCAATTTAAACAAACATCAATATAACATCCCACATTTCTCATGCTAACAAATCTTATTAAGAATACTTCCACAAACACACGGCGTTGCTCAGTTATTAACAAAGAACATTTCTTACAGGGTCCTTAAGGATTATTTATAGTAAATCCATGTACTTCAGGAATCCAGCTATGAATCTATCCCCTTAAACAGATGCAACTTGTTAGGTGATTCTCCCTGTAGGTTGCAATGTCTGTGAGTATGTTTAAATTGCCCTCAGATTATGCTTTATCAAGCTATCATGCTGATTGCAAGATAACTGAATATAATCAGAAAAGGTAAACTGTAGCCTCTATTTCTTACACATCTACTTCTTAGAATCAGTCATCATACAACAGAGATTTCATTACCCACCCTGTTCTGACAGAAACCAATATTAATTATTATTTGAATTAACCTTTGAGCCGTCAGTACTCAGTAAAGACATGGACAATTTCTAATTACATTCTACCCTCATTATAAGTCACCAGGCTGTAAAGCTGTATCTGACAAGACTACTATACTTGGCCTTGAAATGCTTTGGACTTCACCATAAATCTTTCAGAAACACCTAAGAACTCATTGAATAAGAGCTATCACACAGGATGCTTCTTCAAGGATTCAGGGGTGTTTTTAAAGGGGTACCAACTGTGATAGCACAAATCTGTGAGACTTTTGCTGAAAGAGAATGAGCTATCGGAGGTTTTATCATTCAACTTCATTAAATAGGGGATCTTTTACCTAAACTTAAGTGCAGTATATCCACTCAGTCTACCAACCGCAATTAGGCAGTAATCATCAACTGAACCTAAATTATACTCAACAGTATAACAAAAAAATGATTTACTCTGCACTGTAGGCTATACTTACTATAGCCCAGAGAGAGAAAACGTATTCAGAAAAGAGTTTGCTCTTGAGCAGGGAAGATGGATTTTTCAAGGTCATAAATGGAAAATATCCACTAATCAATATACAAAGATTGGTGCAAGAGGATATTTTTTTCTTCAGTAAGTTTTCTGCTTTTCCTCACACAATCACTTCACTACAGTCAGTCAGTCAGCCAAAATATACTGAAATACGTACACAAGGAAAGCAAATGCCATTTGGAAAACAGGTTTCCATCCTTGACTACGCCAAATCTCTTGAATGAATAGGTTAAACTTCTAAATGAGTTGCTTCATTTACACAACTTCCACAAAGCTCACATTTACTAACTCCAAATGCTCCAACACTGAGCAGAGGATGGTTTCATTTGAAAGACTACCAGAGGCTGAGCTCTATCAAGCTTCAAAACCAGGACTTGACTTGGCCACTTATTCTAGACATATTTCAAGATTCTGTTTTCAGCCTTCCACTTCTGAAAATGCTTATATATCTTAAAACCAAAGCCTCAACAGTGGATGGCATTTCATGTTACAGAAACCTGGAACTGGACTAAGACATACCACAGATATGCTATGTTTTAATTCTGTTCATTTGCAAGCCGCTTTGTAAATGCTCTTAATCACACCAAAGATCTAAGTAACATAAACATTTTAAAGAGAAATTACAAGCCACAAGGAAATCCAATATAAAATCTGGAATTACACTGAAAACACATTGTTAGTTGCATGCTCAACTAATGACTGACTTCATATCAGTCAATGCCCAGCAATCTTGTAATCATGTAGGGCAAGTGACAGTCCAGGACAAGTATAGTTACATACTATCAGGCTTATCACAAGGCAGAACAAAACTAGCAGATTTTAGATCTCTTGTTTTTTGGGAAAGGCCAGGGACTATGGATGGGACTTCAGTTAATGAAAATGCACAGTGTTTGTAAGGTTGCTGTTACTAGCATTGCCGGTTCTGAAAATGCATTTATCTTAACACAGAGATTGTGTTTTTCTTTCCAAGCAGGATTATCAAGATCACCATCTTAAATTATGCCCACAAATTCTTAAAACTATCCATATCATTTGCCTTGAAGTCCCAAGTTGTCCATTCTAAACAAAAGAATTGGCCATAGTAACGTGTCACTTGGTTTCTTTTTTGCCCGTGACATTACTTGTTTTTCAGAAGTTATGGCAAGTTCATATCATCTCTGTTACAGCAGTACCTAGATGAATATTCAGATAAATGCCTTTTTTAAATATATATTTTACTATATATTAAGTGACAGGATTACTATGATTATTATTCTGCTTCTCCAAATAAAACACTTAACTAGTACCTTGACTATTTCTTTTCTAGATGTAAAAAGGGGAAAGGGGAAGAAGAGAGGAACAGCAGCTTTCTCAACTACAAGATACCATACCTATACAGGAACAAATCATCTGTGTCCTTTCACTAATCCTCACCTATCCTGTTAATAGGAAAATGAGGCTGAGTGATGGGCAGATGTGAATCAATTCATGCTCCAATCACATGTTCTTGCCTGACTCATATCGATAATTATATGGGGAGGAAAGTAAGCACGAGAAGCACTGTAGGATATTCAGCCTCCACAAACATTTTTAAAGTACTTTTTTCCATGTAAGATTGCCCAAATCTTGTTGTTGTAGATAACTCAGGAATATTCTACACCATGTTAAACTTCAGGGTACACCAAAAGGAACAAATATGTACGTAAACCCATGAAAAAAGCAAGGAAGATTGACAATTTGCTGTCAAAAAGTCAGTTTTGATTTTATCCTACAACAAAACCAACATTGGGATGCTATTGCACTATCATGTAACTGCTCTGCAATCCTCTCATGCAGGGATGTGAAACTTACAGCATGTGATTTCATAGCACCCATTGCCACATACATCTTTTTTGATTAAGAATGAGATAACGCACTAACACCACCAAACTTAGCTGAAGACTTCTCTAACCCACGGAAGGGCTCTCCTGCCTTTTGGTTTGATCCCTTATTCATAATTCACCCTTTTGAAGCTGAGCTTCTAACATAGTTAAGAATAAAGCAACCGACCATCCAACTGCCTCAGTTTTCAGCGATTCAGAGTTACAATTCAATGAGTAATTGCCAGTAATTGCCACCCACTACTTTGTTAGGAACACCTGACCACCTGGTGGGGCACAGACTTGTTGCCTACCCAAAAAGATATTGCCCTATTGATGGCAAGGGCAAACAAAAGTCATACATGTGCCTTGAACAAGCACCACAGAAGCTGCAGCAGATACCTGCAATCCATAGCCTTACTCATGCTACCAGATTAAGAGCAACTTCCTCCTCCCAATGCCACTTTCAAAATCCTATGTGTGTGGGGGGATGGGGACAGGGAGGTGAGTGGAGGAAATGACAGAGCTGCAGCACCTCGTTTTGTTTATCAGCTATTCATAGACCATGACGAAATCTCCTTGAACTGTCATGTCATTTTTTTCTTATCAAATTTGCTTCTGCCACTTTTAAACAAGCCTGTAAGCAGTGTCTTCTAATAAATCAGCCCATAAAAGCCCCAGTTCCACTTAAACATGGGCAACAGGTGACTGATAGTTTGTGATCTTCCACTAGCAGGGCTGCACTGTACTCATGTGGAACAACCACGCAGCTTTTGAACGAACAAATTTCAGATTATCCTTCTACTCATGAAGGTTACTTAGGAGGAAGAGCTCAAAATGCACAGGTTTTGTAAGAGATACAAAAAAAAGTCTGACCTACAAACACCCATCATTGCTTCCCCCATTAAACATCATCTTACAACCCACTGTTTCCAGTCATGTCTTGGCTAGATTCATTTCAACCCGTTACTTCAAATCGTGCTATCAGCCTACATTCTGCCACCAGACGGAACAGCATCCCTCCACTCTGTGCTAGCTGCTTTACCAGCATTATTTTAACCACAGAGCAACACCGTTCTAGAATTCTTTCAAGCTATTTTTTATACCAAAAACCTGTACTTCTATATAGGATTTGTTTCCTGCTTCCCCTCAACAAATCCAGCTGACCTACAAGCACATTCATTTCAACTTCACTTAGGAATTAAACAAAACCAGCCAATACGCGTATTTTATACATACAGGAGGCTACCTAGGAGGTTTCATGAGAAAGCTTAAAAATTAACTTAAAGTACAACCATAACTCAACACCTGGAATGAGTGCAAACCCTTCATGACACCTATGGTCTTGGCAGGAGGAGACAGAAGAACTCTCGAAAAATTCCACTTTTTTGTTAACTTCTGTGAACTCACAACTGCCACCTTCCAGAGCACCCCTTCTGAACCAGCTGCTCCTTCATCACACAAAATCAGTGAGTCTACCTTCATGAATAAGCAGTCTCAAACAGCTCATGATCTTTGCAGAACAAACTTTTTTCCATTGGTTAAGAGCAAAACTCCCCAAATTCAGTTGCTTAGTCTGAAATAGATATACATGCAGTATTTCTGCATACTTTGGAAGTCGAAGCGACTTTCAAGATAGCCTTGTCTCAAACAGAAATTATCACACGAAACACAAAATAGCAGTAAATGCTCATGACTTCATGTTTTCAGTTTGATCCTACTTTCTCAAGTACGTGTCAGCTAAGCAAAGCAATATAATTCTCAAAAGCCCCCACAAAGAAGATACTATTTCTGCAAACTTTTTAAAATACACTAGTCTCATCTATATGTGAATAAACTCTTACTGTTCCACCACGGCTTCAAGCACCAAACGTTTTTATACAGAGTGGTACTGTAACATGTCACATACTATGATAAAACAGAGAGACCTCAGTGTTAAACAATTAAATACTATACTACACTAGAGGTTTTCACATGGGAAGCGAAGAAGAAGAAAAATCAAAGTTATGGGTCCCATGATAACTACAGCTAGATTGTAATGCTATTTTATACTGCATATTTGGACAAATGCACCAATTTACAACTGATGGGGAACTGTCATCAAAGGACACAGTCACATACTTTGTCTCATTCTTAAATCCATCCCATTCAATTCAGGTTTCCATGCCACTTGTACAAGTCGGCAAGGTAACTGATTTGCTGGCAAGAACAAAACAGGTTATAAAAGCAAATTAAACCATACTTCTTCAACACTTCTCTGAAGTTATAGTGAAACATGCAGTGTTACAGTGTAGCATTTTAACAAGATTATGGATTATTTCAACATCTAACAAATTATATTACATTCACGTTTGTCCACATCACATTTGACTTGACTACAGCATAACAGCTATCGCTAATGACATTTACTAAATACATTTAAGCTTAGCATTTCTAAAAAGCAGCAACCACCAAAACATACTATTGGAATGCTTACTTTGAAAAAAAAGTATGAAAAATGAGGAAGCTTGGTAAGAGAACCAAAGTTGGACAAAATGGTTGCAAATGACAGACAAAAAATAGAACAAAAAACCAGAGTAAAAACATTCAAAAGTAAACCAGAAGCTGGGGAAATTAACGCAATAAATAACATTCTTCATAAGAGAGAATTAATAAATAAAAGAACTAGCAAGTAAAAATGTAAACAAATAGCACATGCGCAAAAGGGCAAAGCAATAAAAGTTCATTTCACACAGGCCACATACGTGAAGCCTTCTGGCAAACCCACTGGGCTAATGCACAGCCATGATACAAAACAGTCTAAGAAAACAAAGGACTTCTTGCATTCACTGTCACTGGAGAAGCTAAGGGAAGCTTTTCTTGGAATTTTTCTTTGCAGAAAGCCTCAAAGGTAGTTTTGGGTCAAGCTAAAGCAAACAGTAACAAGTTCCCAAAACAAGATGGTACTCAGCCAAGAGTTCCGACAAGCTCAAGGATAAAACAGCTTATCTATTCACCATACCATTGGTGTCAAATACTGCTTTCATGTCCTGAAAGGCAGTCACACATTTAGGCTGTTAAGAACTGTAGGCCAGCAAGTCCAGCTTCTCAGTGGGGTGAATACAGAGAAGATGCAAGAAGCAACTTCCGTGGGAACAGGGATAAATACAGACTACAGAAGCACTGTTGGTGCCTTCCTATAGAAAAGCCCAGTGCTACTAATACGTACAAATTCTTTGAAACAATTGATAAGAGGTCAAAGTCTGAGCTGACTTGTATGTTCAAAATACACCTCAACTTCTGACCAAAGTCCTCCACCACAGGTTCTTTAAATGACACTACAACTGCAAAAGAGGGAAGGTGTGCACATGGGTAAGCAGGCTGTTCTAAACAGGAGAGAAGTGTTAGGAAAGGTCAACTGAGTGTTGTGAGGTCTATGACAAGACCCGTGTTGTTTAGCATGCATGTAAATGATCAACAGGAGATGAGCCTTAAAGTAACTTTGCTGGTAAAAGCAAAGAGTTCATGTTGCTAAAAGTGAAAATCAAAAGCAGGAAGTGGCAAATCTTCATCATACCCAGCAAAGGTGAAATAAAATGGTGATGAGAGTCAGCGTGGGTAAACAGAATGCAACACACCTGGAAAAAAACAGCCTGACTGCTTCACATACATCCTCCTGAGCTCTGCCTCACTCTCAAGGAGATTTGGGAGCTAGAAGAGATGGATCTAGGAAGACACCATCTGTCAACAGACTCAGCTGTACTCTAAGAATTCTAAACGCTACGAGCAGTCCTGGAAAAATAAAAATTAAAAACAAAGAAACAACTGCAGCAGAGATGATCACTGAAGTTGCTGCACAAGTCTGTGGAATACCCATATCCTCCTGCAGTTCCACATCAGGAGTAAAATGACTGAAAGACCACAGTAGAGTGATGGGCACCGTGTCTCCAGCCCAGATAAAGGACAACTGAAGAGAGAACCAGAGAGAGCCTACAGAAGCACCAGCAGCACAGAGCAGGTAAGTAGGGAGCCATTGTTCCCTCTCTCTTAACAAGGAAACTAGAGAACATCAAACAAAACTAGCAGGTGGTAGGTTCAAAATAAAACAAATAAAAGGAAGCAGTTCTTCATACAATGTGTACTTAAGCTGCAGAATTCATTGCCGCAGTCCCAATGGAAGCTAAAGAGTTTACATAGACTGAGAAAGGACTGGGCGAATTCATGCAAGAAAAACTCATTAAGTGTTACCCATCACTTTTTCCAAGGAAATTCTGAGCTGTGAAGTTGCAGAGGCTGAAGGGCTTACTCTGCTCCTGGACAGCCTCCACCAGGGCACTGCTAGGCAGGGCTGGGGATAATGCAGATCCTTGGGGCAGCCATTCCGCCACTAAAAAAGCAAGATTGTAACACAACTAACATAGCTCTTAACAAATATGCTACTTTGATAATATGCAACTTTCAGTATATCATTTTGCTCTCCTCACGCAAAGAAACTGCATTTCGGTGCCTGTTATCACCGCTGAAGTGCCATCACAATGCTTGGGAGCACATAGCACGAATGAGACAAGGACACCCAAAATAATGAGTATCAGGCTATGCTGAAACGCTACCTTTTTTTGTTGCATTAAGGACTACTCCAATAAGAAAAAAAAAGTCTATAATCTGGTTTTATCCACTTTGGAGCACAGGTGAAGGAAAACAGTGGATGAAGGGAGTAATGGAAATGCTGGCAGTACTCAACACTGCAGCACAAGCAGGGCTTCTCTGTATGCTACTCAGTGGATCCTAAGTTCGGTTTCAGAATAAATCAAAGCCAAATTGTGTTATACATTGAAATTTCAGGAATACCGAACTTACATTAAATATATTTTTTCACATTGAAGGAGAAGGAGTTAAAACAATACGAAGTGCTAAAAAAATTAAAATGTTCATATTTTTTTCCTGTTTTAAACAGCAGCTGTAAGAGATAATATCAAGTCAAAGCACTGGCTTGAAGTTTTACTACCCTTATAAAAAGGTACTTAAAATAACTACAACATATTTAGGTTAAGCACTTAAAGGAATTACTGGAAGACTGAATTCAATCTTCAGCTCCAAGCCACCAGTCATTGTGCAACACCTTAGCTGCTGAAAACAAAACCTCTCTGTTACCTATTAAGCAGGAACTGCGGTCATCGTTCTAAACCTGCAATGTGGATGTTCCCCTCAAGAAGTGCAGAATACGGGCTGTGCCTCTCCACAGTTTCCAGCCTTTGCCACTGCAGGAAGGAGTGCAGCAGCGTGTGCCCCATACAGAATAACAAGCCTTCTGCTAAACCTCCACCCAACACAAGGCAGCACAAGCCAGTTGTTGATTTTTCCAAGGCTCATAACAATCAAGGGTTTCACGAGTATAGGAAAAGTGACTGTAAGCCCCATATTCAGATCACACCCAACACACAGCTGTTCAAAGAGATTGGTTGGTTCCTGTTTAGTCAAGGTTTGACTTGAGATGGAAGAAAACCTTCACAGAAAATATGAGACAAAATGGCTAATAACACAGTGTATGATAGAAACTACGCTCTTCCTACTTCTAAACATCATAATGGATTTCTAAAAGTGCTCAATAGAAGACCAACTCTGCTCTTAAGGCTAAGCTTCACCTGTCTCACAAGAGCAGCATCAAGACAAAATTAACACTGTGTAAATAACCACAATCACGTGATGAGAGCTGGTGCGTACACAGCAACTATTGCCAAGCCCAGCATGGCAGACCTCAAAAGGCATCACTATGAGCCTGACGTAGCTGCTGGGAGCGGCACTGGAGTCCCTGGCTCACAGCTGCCTGCTGAGCCCACTAGCACTAAATGCAAGGAGAGGAAGAAAAGCCAACTGACCACCCCAAGGGGCAAGTGCTGAGCAGGTATGTTGCCTTGTAGCCTACTGATGCATACATCAAGCTGAGAGCATCAAATTCACTCATTAGAAATGAATATACTTATATCCAGAGCACAGCAGAACCATATTCTCAAAACTCCTCTAACCTTCAGCAAGTCCTGCACTGCTGCACAGACCATACATTAGTAACATCCATCCACTGTCCTCCATTTTGGGGGCTTTTTGAGGCTACGTGGTTTCTCAGTTCTTCTTAAGCACTTCCTGTAGCAATGCCCACCGCTCCAGACACCTCCAAATTTAATCCACTGGAATAAGCAGCCTTTAAATTAAGGTGTTATAAGGTCATATAGCAAGCAAGATGATCGGATTAAAGAGGAAGTGGAGTTAAGTTAATACTGAGTCACTATTTTAAGTTCTGATTTCAGGACAACAGCATGATAGCTTTTCAAGTGTAACCCAGCCTTCAAGCAGGAAGGGTAAGAACTTTCCTACTAAAAGAAAAAAAAGATTCTTTTTAAAATCTGAACATGAAATGCAGGACAAAAATTCATCAGACAGACAAGACCTGGTCCCTGAGACAGATGTTTTACAGCTGTGCTTTGGGCTTCCTAACATCCATTAGAGCTAGCACATACAACTCCTAAAGTAAACAAGCTGCTTTTAGTAACTACAGTATTCGCTCTGAACACACACAACGTGAGTCAGAGCCACCACTCCTCAGAGCTTTCCCCAGAAGCAGTGTGCAACATCCTCAGGTCCCAACTTGCAAGTCCCCTCTGCTGTTCTCCTGCCATCCCCGCAGCTCCTGAAAGGTCACTTTCAGATTTAAAACATGCAAAAAGGATCCATCTATGAGGCAGCACATTTCTTCCTGCCGAGTAGCACAGCAAGCGCTCACCTTCCACTAAAGCACACACAGTTGTCCGTATTTCGAGAAAAATGGAAAGGAGAATCCACTCTTTCACCTGTGTGCTACCTTTCTGTCATACAGTAGGCAGTTTACGCATAGAACTCCACAATAACAACGGCTCTTCAGAAGCAAGCAGCTTCTCCTGATGTATTCCTGCTGCTCTGAAAGTCACCTAAAATTGTT
The DNA here is from genome assembly GCF_987193195.1 of Phasianus colchicus. Lineage (NCBI taxonomy): Eukaryota > Metazoa > Chordata > Aves > Galliformes > Phasianidae > Phasianus > Phasianus colchicus. The sequence goes on along the minus strand of NC_143438.1, from coordinate 58,910,304 downwards.
AGGAAGCCTGAGCATGAGCTCTTGAGACAGAGCTGCTGACTTTCTGTCATATGTCCACTCCTTATGAGAGCTATAGAATGTCAAACACCCATCTGTCTCTCCAAAGGGCAGCAGAAGCACTGTGAAACAAGTACCCAAACAGCATGCTATTTTACTTGCAATATATTTTTCACCCATTTCAAACAACCAAGAGCAATGTGATTGCAATTAATCACATGTTCATTTCTCTGTGGGAAAGCTTCAGAACCATCAGAACAACACAGTCTTTGATAATTATGAAGACCAAGAAATCTCGCACCACCTCAAACTAATGTAAGAATAACGCAGATACTTGGGATAAAGTTCTGAGTAACCAAACCCTCTGAATTAAACATCGATTTGATAAAATTTGGGACATACAATTTGGATCTGTAAGTTTATGAACCTAGTGGAGAACTTTAAGCTTACCACTGAGAATCACACCCACAAAAACAACACAAAATGAGGAAAACACGCAGAACAATGCACTTTCTTGTGAATCAAGTGTTTTGAAGATGAAATACTCCAAATGTGAGATCTCCAAAAAGCCATTTATACCTCAGTAAATCTCCTCAGCTTTTGTTCTTCTACCTCAAAAGGAAAATCGACTTCTGGACAGTAGTTTATTAATTCTAACAAACAATTTAGAGCACGCAGTCCATACCACTGCTAGAATAAACAAATTTCAATATCAGTTTGAACTCAAGCCAGCACATCTTCCTTTTGGTGTCCTTTGCTTCACAAATGATTATTCCATCTCTGTTTCATCCAGGAAGGTTCCCAAGCAACTGATCCAATCCACTTGCTCACTGCCACCAAAATGAAAAGATGAAAAGGGCTTGCTGCTCTCCAAGCCACAGGCCCCCCTCGTCCTTAGTACCAGCTCTGGTGTTCATCAGATCCTTTTATGAGCCAGTTTGATTCATTACAACAGCAAACTGCTCTCCATTTTCCCGGGTTATTTTTCTGCCATTTCAGTGAACTAAAGTGGTTCCCAGAAGGACCTGACAAGCGCAGCTGCTTTAGAGCCAGGCGCCTGGGAAGAAGGGTGCAGAGGGACAAAGGCGGAGTGGAAACTTCTCCTCGCAGAACAATGTCCTGCTAAATTAGCTCACTGCGTTCCCCAACTCACATCCTGACTTATATGCGATTAGATGGACTGCAAGGCAACACTCAACACCTTCCAGCTGTCCTAAGAGCTACCAAATAATTTATTGTACAAGAACTATAATATATACTCTCTATACAGATTTACATACAACACTCCAGTGGAAAAAGAAAAAAAAAGTGTTCTCACAGAGATAAAAGATGAGGATAAGCATAACTCAGATAGAAGAGAATAGGTGAAGAAAGATGTGGAGATCCTACTTCAGTTAAAAACAAAAAAAGCCACTGGAAAGTGACCACCAATCTCGAAAAGCCATACAACAAAGAAAACCTACAAGAATTTCTATTAAGGAGAAAACTGAGAGAACGTGGCCTTTTCTTCTGGGGCTGTCACCAGAAGCCAAGCAGACCTGTTACAGAAGGCTGGCATCCCTGCTTCCTTAAAATCCTAGGGAAAAAAAAGCCTCGAGGGAGGCAGTCCAGCCAACAAGGTGTTTCACCACATGCCACCAGGTTTTCAGAGCAATGCTTTCTCCCTGTGGGTTGACTGATATCCTTCTTTCTGTGCCTAAGCCACCTTAGCTAAGTGGTGTACACTGACCAGTCACAGCACCCCAACCCCAAGAGCCCAGCTGTGCCCCCAGCCCCACACCAACCTCAGCAGGGACAAGGATTGGCCACTCCATCCAGAGAGGCAGGTAGCCCGGTCTTCTTTCCTCAGAGACAGAGGGTGGTGAAAAGAGAAAAATGCCTCAGGAAGAGGGATTAGAACATTTCCTGTTGTGGTAGGGGAGTTTCTTCTGAGAGGAAAGGTGGGAGCAGCTCCCTCCATCTGCCATTTTTTGGGAGCTGAAGTGGTTGTTTTCAGTATCCCAAAGCCAAGCAGTCATTTGCTGGTGGCTGCAGGGAGAGTGAGGGTACGAGGCATCCACTTATTTCCTTGAGGAGGAGTCGTTTCAGAACTCGGTCACCTTAAACATGCACTTCTTTAAATCTAACCATGATTAAGTGAAAAGGCACAAACCACTTCCCCCTTCCACTTTTCTTTTCTTAAGCTTCAATGCAACATCTCACACGCGTGACTTCTAAGACCGTCATCTTCTACACCAGTGATCAGAGCCAGGCTGGGAACTGCTCCTGCACTGCCCTCAACCAATTCTGCCAAACAACTCTTTTCCTTCTGCATGGCTGCCACAAAGCTCCAGTCCTGACTGAAATAGGGTAAGTGCAATACCCAAGAGCTGCCTGGGGCTGACCGTTGCTGCAGAACTGTAGTACAGCTGAAGGGCAAGTGAAGGTGATGCCAGTTTTCCAATGACCTCTCTGAAAATACGATGGAATTGGGGAATTGCATCGCTGCCTGTTTTTACTTCTGTACAAATTAACGGCCCACAACAAAGCACACCTCTGCAGAGATCACTTCCCCCTTGCTTGAGGCTGAAGCCTGCTTGTTCACTTCCCCTCCCAAGAAAGGATGATGAAAGCAGGGATGAGTAAGGTTGCACCCATTCACAGAGCTAAGCAAATGCAAAGTGTGGCAGACACCTCATAACAGCACCGATAAATACAGTGAATTACTTAGCAGGTCTTTCCCAGACTTACCTCCTCAGGCATGTAAGGAGCCCCTGTTTAACTCACTTCCTGAATGACTCCTTCCTAAATCAAGAGATTAAATTGCTTGCTGTAAGCTCTCAGTTTAATTCTTCATGTTCAGAACAACTCAAGGCAAGAATTACACTGTAACAGGAGTCCTTCACTGGAGTTCAAGGGACCTCTGTGCTCAGGTAAGCGGTGGCTCAGATGGCACAGGGCCTGTGCTGAGGCCATCCTGACAAAACCTCCCTCTGACCTCTACCAGAAATCTGGACCTGAACTGAGCTCGCAGCACAGCCCAAGCACCTCCCAGACCCAGAGTCAGAGACAGGGATCTGTCCGCCTTCTACCTGGCAGCAAACAGCAGCATCAACAAGTAGCCACTGCCAACCCAAGGTGACAGAACTCAGAGCACAGCCTCAAAAAGCCGCAGGACTTGCACCTAGATGCATGCCAGGCAGTTCATCAGAACATCATCTTACACCTTACTTCAACCTAATAACCACTGTTACGGTTACAGAGTGATTTCTGATCCCATATATACACTATACATTCAAATATGAAACTAAAAGACTGGAGTTACCAGGAACACCGGATTTCTGGACTTGAGAGATGCTCTCCTATCCAGTACTACATAGGTACAAGATTCTGAGAACTGGCACATCCCAACTATTAATTAAGATGCATCCCTGAAACTTACCAGTCTCTCACCTACGTGCAATGCCATCTCAGCCTTATCAGAGCAGTTTTGGAACATCTGTTAGCCTCACCATTACCTTCCTTTCTTTAATCCTCCTTCTATCGAGCATTAAAAACAAAGTCAGATATCCTTTCAGGTTGTCTTATTTCCAGCTCTAAGATTAAATACTAAACTGCTGCTCTCTACAGTCCAAGCTGACAAGTAGCATTTCAGCCTTGGATTTCTATCTCAGCAGCTCTCTAAGCAAGGAACACGCTGATACAGTACGTCACCACCGCACGGCCTCCCCGCTCACCAGCCCACACAAGTTGCCGGAGCTGAAATTCTGAACTGAGTTTCCCATTCCTATCCCACAGGAGTTTGTTCCACATCCCACTGGGATAGCACTGCCCCAAGACTTTCTCTGAGGAAAACCTTTTCTCCTCTTTTTCTCCTGACACTGATCTCTACAATTCTAAAATTACAGATTTCTTTCTGTTTCCCTTCAGTTCTCTCTTGAAGAATGACCACTACTCCTTAGCATCTAGAACCTATAGCTTTTAGCAAATGCTGTTCACTCTCTGAATAATCAACCTATAGGCTTCCTATACAGAGATTCAAGACAAAAACGTGCCTTCACTAAGTCTTGACTTGATCAAGGTTTGGATCCACTTCACACCATCACAGCCTCTGCACTCCAAACCTTTTGTGCAGCTCTGAGCAGTGTCCAGACCCCTGCGCTCCTCCACACACCCCAGATTTCACCATGTGGATAAGGTTAACCTGTAGCTTTGGGGTTACACAGAACAGGTGAGAGGACCAGACTTCTCGCCCACACACATCCCACATCACGGAGCAAGAAGAACACACCTTACAGCTGTTCGTTAACTACTGAACAATGCAAGAAAGCAGTTTCCACAAACACAGAAGCTGAAGTGACAGAACTAGATGGTGTAGCTCCCCAACTCCTTACACATTGGCAGCAGCATCCCTTGCACTGCAGGCAAAGAGCAGCCCTATCAGAGCTGAAATGCTGTTTATTCTGCAATGTGTCCTAATACTCTGAGGCTAGCAAGGAAAACACAACTCTGCTAAGCAAACAAAGAGCAACAAAAATTGAAAAGAAGATTAAAAAGGAGGTAGGAAAGACACAGGCTGAAAAAGTGTATGGGAAAGCTGGGGATGAACAGGGGGAGAAGAAACAGGAAGAAATAATGTTTATATTTCAGAGCAAGACTGGCTTTCCCTCTTAAAAGAAATGATGCTTTGTACATCTGATGCACACCTCCACAAAGCGCTTTGAGAAGGGAGGCTGACTCGGTAGACAGAGATCAGGACAAATTGCAGGGTGGGCCTGCAAAATCACAAAGAAGAAACTTTGAAGCCAAAGACCTGTTGAAGTTATAGCAGCAAGCAGAAAGCTCAAGTGAAGAGCTTAAGTGGCTCAAAGTCATTAAAATTAAGGTGCTTCTAAAACCATTTGGTGCGGGACCTTCCAGCATGCTGCCTGCTGCCCAGGCAGGCAAAGTCACCATGGTGCGATGACCAAGGGGAGCCTGAACAGAACAACCCCTAGGGTCAGGCCTTGCGACGTGAAATTTAATTTTCCTCCCAGAACCATCAGGAAAAAGACAGACATGTTGGCTGCAATGACTTTTTCCACACAGCTGATTCCCCAAGTTATTTATTCCTGCTGTTCCCCTCAAGGCCCTCTTGTCACAGCAGCTGCCCATGGCACAGGCAGGTTACAGGCAGCCCGGTGGAAGCCCAGCAGCACCACACCCCATCACTATATAGGTCACCACAGAGCCCTGTGCCACACCAGCCATTAGTTCCTATACGCCAATAAGCTTGCAACGTCACGTGCTATGGCACCAGGCTAACACGGCGGCTTACGTGATAATTAGCAATCTTCTCCTGAGTTTAACTTTTAGATTAGGATGGTTACGTTGAGCAGTGTCACTTCTCGCTCTTCTGGCTGGAGCTGCCCCAGCAGCAGGATGCACGGAGCAGCAGTCGCTGCACAGGAGGGCCCAGCAGCACAGAGCAGGCCTCCTCTGAGGTGCGTGTTTACATCTCTGAAAAGTCACAGCATTGGAAGCTAGCAGCTAATCAGCTTTTGTATACTTAAGAATATCCTTAAGAGCTTTGTTGTCATATTCAGGCGCTCGGAATGTGTCCTTTAGGTCACTGAGGCTTTTTTTTTCTTCTAACATGTCTTCCAAGTATCTTTAACGCTGAACTATGGGGTGCTATTTCCACAGCCGCTGGCCTCAGCAAAGCCACGGAGAGCAGGTCCCAGAGATGGGGAAGGAACCAACGGAGAGAACTCTTTGTCAGCACCCCAGCAGAATCCCAATAACAACATGGAATGTTTCTGCATACCATGCCTTACTCTGTGCTCTGAAAGAGTTCTAAAATAATAATAATAACTGCATTGGAGTTTTCCTTTGCCTTTTCATTCATACACAAACAATACCCCAGACTTCCCTCCATCAAAGCCCAGCGGGCTGTAACTGAGCAAATAAGCTGTTTGCATAAATAGGGAATGATGGGAAGGGAGAAAGTTAACGTCTGTCCTAACAACTAAGCTAAATCAATGCAGTCCGTTAATACAATAACTTTTCTACCAGAAAAGTGAGATCTAGAGGTCCTTCCGTGCACAAAAGACTCATTCGCAAAAAAAAGATGGTTTACCAAAATTTGCTATTTTCCTCATGCAGAGAAGAAACTTAAAAATAAGATACAGGCATTTATTACGCTCATGGGCACCAGCAAGCAAGACCCCAACCCAGGTGCTCAGCAACCTGCTTACCGCAGACACACAAAGAGGTCAGGATTAGAGGAACAGGGAGCTCCAGGCAGGTGCCAGCAGCCGTGTCCGAATAACACCAGGTTCCCCGTGACCAACACCACCCAGCAGGCCCTTAAGGCTTTCCAACTAAGAATATCAAAATAAGATGAAGAGGAAACAAGGGGTGGAGATAAGACACACAATTTAAGGTGACGCACTTGTTTATTTCAGCTTTCTTCCTTCCCAGCTCCTTTTCCCCCTCCTCCCAGCTGAGCGACCTTTACGCACCACGCCATACGCTGGAAACCAAACAAAACCAAGCAGCCAGATGCTCCAGGATGCTCAGGATATGGCAATCTGCAGAGCCTCAGCACAAGGTTTTAAGAAGCACTGGAAAACCTGCAAAGTTCCTGCAACTTGGGCCTCGCACCTTGGCAGAAAAAAAAAAAAAAAAATCACCTCTAGATGTTCAGTTTGTCCTTGCTTTAAAGCCATGCTGCTCCCTGGCACCAAGGACTACCTCCAGATATAGGGCTAAGTCCTGGTGCAGCACCCGAGCAAAGCTTCTCCCACCTTGGGCTTGTGCCACCCTCATTGGCACTCTGCTCATTCCACATGCCACCAAGCCCTAATATTATCTGAGCATTAATGAGAAATACCACAGACATTAATCAAAAGCTTCTCAGTGCCCAACAGTAAACAGCTCTCCAAAACAGCCCCGGCTGAGCTCTCTGCACAGAGCTGGAGCTCTGTGATGCTCCTGGGACCTGGACCGCCTCAGGGTCCACACTGACCACATTCAAAGAAGATAGGCTACAGCACCCACCTCCCACCAGCGTGCCAAGTTCTGAGTGCAGGGTGCTGCTATATCCCGTTCAGGCCAATATTTTTACAACACTGCATCCTTAAATATTATTATTTTCCCCATAAGAGCTGTATGATCTTCAGTCATGATCGCAACTTCCCTTAATTACAGAAGAGGCGATGAAACCATTCTAGACTTCTATCTGAGCAAGTTTGAAAAGCCCAGCCAGAATCGACAAGAATAACAGAAATATCATTATGCTGCTAAATATTTAGTTAGATATCTGGTCCAATACAATTATCCAATTAGTATCAAGGAAGCACTAATTCAGTTAAACTCACATTCACAAGCATTTAACACTGTGTTGTGCAGCTTTCAAAATGATCCTTTATCTATTTCTTATTGAAAGAAATAAGCTTAAAAATCCTGGAAATAAGCACATTAGGTTAAGAGAAGAGCAGGACAGATGCCATGCTAAGCTCTGGCATTCTACAGTGCTCCCACAGGGGAAATTTTGTTTTGTGCAACTGTTCCAAACTTCCAACGGTGCCCAATACTGAACACAATGACTTATCCCAGGCAGTTATGGGTTTCCCCCAGAGGAGAAGTGCCCCACACACCCATATCCCCAGCAACAGGGAACGGGCAGTGCTCCCATTTCCAGCAGCCAGAGATGGGCAAGTGTTGAGCACGTCATTGTTCTCATCACCTGTTACGGTCCCCAGAAACAAACGGTGAACGTTCTCCAGACCCCATCTGATGTTAGAAAGCATCATGAGAATTTTTCCGCTGCTGTTACGGAGGCAGAGCCCTCAGAAGCAGCCCCCTGACAACGCGAGCGCTGCCAAGTTTGTCAGCAACCCCGGTGCCTAGCAGGGGCTGTAAGCACAGCACCACGATTTTTTGTTCTTTCTTTTCAAATTAAAAAAAAAAAAAGAAAGCACAAAAAAATGCACTGGAAACTTTTGGGACAGAGCAGGAGAACTGTGAAGTTGTTCCCTGTGCAGCGCCCGGCAATGGAGGGGGCTCTGCAGGCGCGCCCCCAGCACCCGGCCACATTTAGCTTTCAGCCTTTTTATTATCACTGTCAATGAATGGGCCCCAGTCAAATTAAAGCTGCCATTTTAGGTTAAAGACTGGAGAGCCTCTGTTGTGCAACAGCGAGACAAAAACACTCCGAGCGACAGATGCGGCATTCTCATTGGGAAAAGACGGATTTCAACTTTCATTTAAAAAATAATAATAAAAATAATAATAATTACGGATCATGCTTTTAGTATGAATTATATATTGATACTCACACATTACCGCAAACTAACGGGATTTATAATTGGGGGAAATCAGCTCCCCGTGCTGCTAAGGTCATAGTCATTAAGATTTTTTTGCCGTCGTTAGAATGGATGATCTGTGAGGAAATGAACAGAAACATGTTTTGTTCAACTTGTTTGTGCCTCACCAGTCCCGTATAGCACGAGAGAGAAAAAAATAAAGGGGGTGGGGGGAGGCGAACACATTCTCCCGAAAGCCATCTTCTGTATAAACACAGCCCCGCCGCCACGGGAGCAACAAAAACCGGGGCGCACATCGGCACGGAAACAAAGTTACCGCGCTGAGGTTACGCCGATATTCCCCGAGCCGGGAACCCGCGGAAGGGCGAGCGGCCGCGGATGGAAAACGGCCCTTTTCGGGAGTCGGAGGGCACGCTCGGCTCTTTCCCAAACGAAAACAAAGGCGGAAAGTGGGCAAGTGCGGGGCGAGTTGCGCGGCGCATCCAGCGGCCCCGCGGCGGTGCCGAGGGAACTCCCCGGGCGCTGCTACTTTTCTTTTGTCCATTGTCTGTTTAAAAAAAAACTCCTTCGGACTGGGGGCGAGAGTGACCGAGCCGGGAAGGAAAAAAAATAAATAACAACAACAATAAAAAAATAAACAAAGGGAAAAAAAAAATAAAAAAGAAGAGGAGGGGGGGAAAGGTCGGGGGGAGGGGGGGGAGTCCCAGCGTGGGAGCGCGTCCGCTTCCCTAAGGCTACCGGGCCGCACGCCCGCGGTGGAATGATGGCTGCTCGCTGCCTGCACGGACGGACACACGGACGGACGCGCGCCCCGTCCGCTTCCCACTTCCAGGCGCACGCAGCCGCTCCGCCGCCGCCTCAGAACGGCCGTGCGGCGGCTCCCGGCGGGGCGGCGGCGGTGCCGCTGCGTGCGCTCTCCCCGCGCTCCCCACCGCCCCCGTTCCCCGACCCCACAGCGCGGCCTCCGGTAACCCCCCCCACCCACCCCCGAGCCCCGCGCTTCTTTCTTTCCCGCCGCCCCCTCCCCGCTGCCCGCCTGCCACCGGAGCAGGACAATCGCGCACCGGCACCGCGTGCTCCTTCCTCCTCCTCCTCCCTCCGCCCGCCTTCCTGCCTCCCTCCGCTGGGGGCTGAGCCCCATGTGCGGGGCCGAGCCGGGCCGGGCCGGGCCAGGGCAGCGCCCTCACTTTGTTACAGCGCTTCCCGTGCCGTCGGCAGCGTGGTCAAGCACGGGGGGGGGGGTGCGGGGGGGAGCGCTCCCGCCGCCCCCACCGAGCACTTTGCGCTCAACTTTTCCCGCAAACTTAACGAGAGGAACCGGGGCGAGGGGGTGGGGGGGAGAGAAAGGGGAAGGGGCGCCGCCGCTCCGGCTCCCCGCTGCCCTCCCCTCCCCCGAGGCGGCCGCAGCACAACAAAAAGCCATTTACACCGGGGGAAGCGCCCCGCTGGGACCCCCCCCCGGCCCCGCCCGCGGCCGCGCGGCGTCCCCCTGCCCACCCCCGGCCCCGCCGCCGCTCCGCGCCCTCCCGCCCGCCCCCTCCCCGGGCACTCACCGGGGCCGACGCGGGGCCGTCGGGGGCCGGCGCCCCCCGCTCGCTGCTCGCTGCCCTCCGCCGAGGGCCAGGCGGGAGGGGGGCACCCGGCGCGGAGTTGGTGCCGCCGGCCGGGGGGGGCGCGGAGCTCGCACACGGAGTTGCTCGCTCGCCCCGGGGCCGGGCTAAGAGGGGAGGAGGGGGCTCCTCGACCGGGGCGGGAGGGAGAGGGGAGGGAGAGAGGAAGGGTCAGCGCGGGGCTCGGGCAGTTTCAGGCTCTCCGCCGGGTCCCGGCTCCGCTCCGCTCCTTTGTGTAATTTCACTCGATTCAAGTTTAATCCGATAGTTCCCGAGCGAGCGAGCGAGCGCGCCCGCAGGAGCCGAACCGAGCGAGACACCAGCCAGCCAGGCGGCTGCCGCGGCCGCCCCCTCCTCCTCCTCCTCCTCCTCCTTCCCCTCCCTCCGCCGCCACAAGGCGCGCCCCCGACACCGCCCCCTCCCCGGGGGCGAGCGCGGCCGCGCGCTCCGCCCCACCGCGACGTCACGGCCCCGCCCGGCATAATTTATGCAACAAAAAAAAAAAAAAAAGAAAAAGAAAGGAAAGGAAAGGAAAGCAAAGGAAAAGAAAAGAAAAAAAAAAAAAGAAGAAGCGGTGGCGATGGTGGTGGCGAACCGGCCCAGCGCGGGGGAGGGGCGCGGGGTCACTAACCGCCCCCCGGCCTCGGCCCCGGAAGCGCGGCGGGAGGCGGCGGGGCGCGGAGCGGAGCGGAGCGGCGTCCCCCATGCAAATGCCCCCGGCGCTCCGCCCTGTCCGCCGCTGGGGCCGAGGGGAACGGGCCCGCAGCCCCGCGGGTTCAGCTCCGCGTCCCGGGACGCCCCCGCGACCGCTCGGGGCCGGGCCCGGAGCTGGGAGCGGCGCCGCGCGGCACCCCTCGGACCGGACCCGGGGTCGTCCCCCGCTGCGCTCCGCGGGGCCGGGGCCTCCCGCCGCGCCCGGCGGACTTTGTCCCGGCGGCCATCGGGCGCTGCCCGCGAGGCCCGGCCTCGCCTCGTGGGCGCGGCGGCGGGCGGAGGGCTCCGCGCGGTGCGGGGCGGTGTGCGCGGAACGGGCTCCGTGCGGGGGAATCGCGCAAATCCCGTCAGAGCGCGGGCACCGGCAGCGCGCAGTAGTCAGTCCGTCAGATCCGCTGTGGGAACTGAGCGAGTCTGAAAAGTGCGAGGGGCTGAGATGTAGCGCCGGGATGCTGTGTGCCGCTGTGCGGGAGCTGCGAGGCAGCGCTCGGTGAAGTAACTCCTTTTCCTCGCTGCTTGTGGCAGGTTGAGAGGGAAACTCACCGCCAACGGGAGCACCCGAAGCTCCGCTGGCTCCCGTTCCATGCGCCCACCTCAGTGCAGCAGCGAACCAAGGCGAGATACACCGCGGGCAGTGCCTGGCCCGCTCCTGGGCCCGATGGCCGCATAATGCCTCCCCTGTTCCTCACAGTGATCGCCCATAAAGTTAAAAATAGCGAGTGGAAACGGTGTTGAAAATCACTTGAAAGCAGCACATGCCCAGAGTATGGCTCCACCAAATTTGTTTGGTTTATGACGGTGCTATTTTTAAAATGCGTCCCTCTGCTGTGTGAAAACAACTGCACACAGGCGTCCTCCCAACTGAATGCAACCAGTTTCAGTTTACTCAGTTTTTAGCTGAGAGCAAACGACCCTGCAGTGGATCCTTACCTGGCAGCCTGGTGCTGGGTGCGTGTTGCTCAGTTGCCTCCACACCCCGGCACCTTGGCACGGCACGGGAACTGCCCCTGCGTTCAGAGATTGGAGTTCCCCAGGAGTCAGGGCCGGGAGAAGCTCGCTGTGAGACGAACAGCAGCAGCCCCGCGGCTCCCCCTAGAAGCTTGTTTCAGTTTCTTGTTGAGCAGAAATCAGATTGCAGAGCTTCCGAGCATAGAAAATGCCTCAAGAGCGGTGTGGTGACAGGATCAGGCAATCACAGGAGTGCGGCCGTTCTTCAAAAAGCGTGTCACTGTGTCACCACAGCAAGAGGGAATGCGCGTGGCAGCCCGGTTCAATAGTGCATTCCAAGAAAAGAGAAAATGCTCACATCCCTTGTGCATACCTCCTTCTGCAGGAACAGAGCCGGATTCTCTTGCCCTATAAGGCAGACCTTCGGCCAGGCCTACGGAAGAAGCGGCTCGCTGCGGGTCGTGCCCATGGGAAGGGATCCCAGACATTCCTCAGAGCCGGAAGGAAGAGCTGTGGGCACCACTTTGACAAAGCAGGTGGAAGCGGGGAAGTCACCAACAGTAAGACATGGAGAGTTGGGGAAAGCGCTCAAAGGTGTGAGTCAGCCCTCACGAGGCAGGCGTTAACACACATGTGCACTACCGCAGCGAAAGAAACAGCCGAGATACATCACTGCATTTCTGCTACGGAGGAAAAGTTTTGAAACTGACTCATCCATCGGCCTGTCCCCAAAGAGAAAGCCATAACGCCCCCAGTTGCCAACACGCACCATGAGGCGCCATAGGAGAGCAAAGAGACGGTGAGGTGGAAGTCTCGGTGATTAACCTTATTGGTAAGAGCTCATTAAAGTATCCAGGAGATGACAGGGATGAAAATTCCCTTGTAGTCACCCAGCCCTTTGTGTGCTGGCAAGCTGGGTAATCCACATGATGCAGGCAGCCATTTGGCTAGCAGATTAGAAAGAATTTGCATTAATGGCTGAGAATTTCAACAGCAGTTGCCGAGCAAGGGGATGTGCACTGACAAAGCCTGAATGCAATGCTGCATTCACCTTACTAGGTAAGGCTTCGAGGTGGGGACACAGTGTGCACAGCTGAGCAAGTCACTCGCTCAGACAGGCATCGTGACGCAGAGATAAGGTAATGTGCTCTGCAAGAAGGGAGGCGGTGAGGTTACGAGGCAGAATTTACATGTGTTCTGAAACACTGCTCTCACAAAATGCAAACGATTCTGCATCACATGGAAATACCAAGGAAGGTTACTTATCCGGAGGACTTTGAAGAACCAGCATCTGTTTTACAAGGCGGCTATAGTGAAATGAAGATCTTAAGCCCAGACATAGTTGTTCAGAAGGCAGGATGATATCTGACAGTGCCAAGTCCCCAGATGTGACTCCTTCCTTAAAACTCTGTTTATGAAGGAACCTGCGGTTCCCAGGGGAGTCCTGTACTGATGTATCCAACTCTTGATGCCTTCTTATTTCCACAGCCTTTTACTTTTCTCTCTGTGAAACTACAATGGGAGCTGGAGCTCCCAGACCAGGAGCCCTGTGACCCCCAGGCAGCCCCTGCACCATGTTTGGGGTGCAGTGTTTGGGGCGCAGCCTAAAGCACTGCACTCTGTCCTGCAGTGGGGGGGAAGCATCTCCTCAATTGCACAACCCTTAGACACACTCACGCTTCATTCCTCTCTAGGTATTACTGCAGAGAAATGGAGAAGAAGTAAAAAAGACAAGTGGTTTCTCTTTCTTTCACAACTGAAAGTTTTACTCAAAGCTTCTCAGAAATTGGGCAGCAATGGAAGAACAGGAGGCTGAGGGGGTAAGGGCACAGATGATAATGATGTGCCATACGCTAAAGGAAAACAAAATCCCTTTCTCTAGAAGAAATTGCTCACCGATGTACCGCAGGCTGACATGCTGCACGCACCCAGACCTCGGTTAGTGGCAGGAAGTGGCAGGCTCGTACCAGAGCGAACTTCGTGAACATCTCAGGGTGCCGGGCGCGTGGTGCTGCACAGAGCCACCCTGTGGCACCAGCAAGCTAAGGGAGCGAGGGCCATCAGGGGATAGACACGGTGGTGGCTTTTTGCTCATGTTGAAAGCCAGGCAGGAGTGGCATGGGCTGGCACCAGCTAGGAGGCACAGCTACATGAGGAGCTCCTCAGCTGGGGAATGGGCACCATCTGCCACTTGCCCCGGGACATCAGCCTCACACCAAGAGTCCTGCAGCAGCAAGCAGCATCGCTCTCCCAATTTGCTCTGCTCTCTGCAAGTTTTCTGGTATAGCAATAACATCAGCTAGGATGCAGCAACTCGTGTGCTCCCACTACAGAGACGATAATCCTGCTCTCCTTCTCCAATAGGCTTAATGTTGTCAGAAGCAAGATTTCCTCTTAGCTTTCCATGTGAGCTCTAAGATCTAACACGTCAGTCACCTCGGCTCGCTGTCTCTGATCACCTCTAGATGCAGGAGGGGATTCCATGGGAGCTGCTCTCCCGAGTCGTGTGCTCATGGGCTGTGCCGCTCTCTGCCATCACGGCCGGCTCTGTTCTCAGCGTGGTAAAGGCTCCCACTTCCATCTCTGCTGGCTCAGAACACTCCTCGTCTTATATGGCGAGTCACAGCTACCGCTGTGCCGACGGCTTCTGACCTTTGTCCTTAATAAATGGAACGCATCATATCTCAGAATGAAGTCACACACCTGACACACGCATCAGCTGACAGAAAAACACAGCGGCCCGTCTGCTTAGCAACACGCTGCCGCCGCCACTTCCTCCTCCACGCAGGGTGCAGGACACGGGCCGGCTCGGGGCGCCCATGACCGGCCGCAGGGTCACGTCCCCTGGCTGTGAGCTGCACATCCTGTGGCCGCCACGTTTCACTGGGGCGGGCAGAGAGCTGCGGGTGTGGGGACACTGTGCAGTCACTGAGATCGCCTGTGGGAAAGGGAGAGGCTCACATGCTTCCTTCAGCTTTCCTTCCACAGTTTTCAATGAGGTGCTGAGCAACTTGTACTGGGTTGGAGTAACTCGTCACCATTATTTTCTTGGCTTTAAGCATTCCAGAAACACCCGGGTGCTAAATTCCGGGGCATGGTCAGAAATACCTACAGGAGCTTTGGTCAGTTACATACAGCACAACACATCCAAACACCCTGCATAATACCCTTGACAAGTAATTGTAAACTAGTTACTTTAGCTACTTATGTTTATTGAGGAAAAGATATATTTTAAATTGTTTCTTGAATCTGTTACACTAAAAATGCCTGAGGGACAGCTAAAATGTGTTACATTTAATTTTTTTTTCCATCTAATTTTTTGTAAATGTTTCATAGAATTGCGAGACAACAACAACAACAAAATAAATTTCTTTCAACAGATAAGTGAGATGTGCTTTTCTCTGATTCGTTTTTCTATCCTGAAAGAGGATCAGCTAACCAGATGATACCGTCTTCTCATTAAACTCAGGTCCAGCCCGCTCCCTGCTCACTGAACTTCCAGAAAGACAGCAAGGATCTGTGGGGACCATCTGGTCACAGTGGCCGCACAGAGATAGGATCAAGTGGGCAGACAATCCCCAGCAGATGTTTGTCTAACCTGTTCTTGGAAGCCCTTAAGGAAGGAGATACCCCAACTTCCCAAGCTGCTTGTTCTGGTATTTCACTGGGCCAACCTAAAAGTTACTGTTGCATCCCCTCCCACTCTCCTAACATCCCACCTAAACCATCCTCCCACCCTTCCCATACCCAATCTAAAGCATTTTTCCTTTATACAGACTTGTTTAACTCAACTTTCCCCCAGCACTTGAAGACATCTTCTTGCCTTGCACATCAGGAGACTTTATCCAAATCCCTCTAACACTCAACATACTGATTTCCTTCACCATGTACTTTTATACTCTACAACACTTCCTTCTTTTTGCCCTGAACTGTTCTTATTTTTCATCAGAGAAGACTAAACCAAAGGCAGTGCTATAGCTGAGGCCTCGCCAGCACTTGTGGAATCATCCCTACATCTCACTCTGTGACTTACATATGCCACCTATTGATAAATCCTAAGAGAGCATTGGATTTTGCAAAAGCAAAATTGTTGTCAGTTGCTGTTTAGTTAGTGAGTCTCTCTGCACTCACATAACCATCCAGCTTGCTTTCTGCAAGAAATTGGTGATTGTTTTAATTGAATTTCAGTTTTCCGTTGTTAAGTTTATTTTGATTTTTGAGCTGACCATCCATGGCAGTCACCATCCGCCCAGCTTGGTGTAATTCAGATATTTCATAAACACGCGCTGCGTTACAGCACTCCATATTGTTTTTTTGTGTTTTCTCACACTGCACTTATCACAGTAGTATGTCAGTGCCTTACAGCAGAGCAATCCGTGACATCTCTTCTGTCTCTCCCTATCTCGTCCTTTCCTTCTCAAGAAGGGCGGGCATGGAAATATCGTTTCAGAAAGTTATCAGACAGATGTAAAAGCACCATACACTTGTAAGGAGGAGACAAAATAAATTGTTCCATGCCCTATTTCAGACTCGTCCCTGACAGTAGCGTCTCATACACAGTTGTGTTTAAAGTTTATCACAGTTCTGCTGCAAGGGAGTAGCAAAGTTGTCAGCTGTGATCTCCACTCCACTGGCACAGGATGGGCCCAAGCTGAATATGAATCAGCATTGTACAGAGGACAGGGATAACACGCACACACCACAGCTTACATCAGTGACAGCAGGCACTGGGATGTCCAAACTGTGAGATAAATTCAGCAAATATATGAGGACTCAAGCTTACTTTTTCATACCTTCTTACAGTCTGGCCATGTGCATGTCCCTTGTGCAGCACTTTGTTGCAAGAAAAAGAAACAACTACCTGGCTTTGATCATCAAGGGACATAAAACTATGCACTACTCATTGTACTTTGCAAATATTAAAACTTAAAGCTGAATGTAATAAAATACACTCTGCTAATATCTCATAGGCAAAATGTTGTATCAGATTTCATGAAATGCACTTGTCATTCTAGCTGACATTACCTGAAAGCAAAGGTGTTCAGAACCCAAAAACACCAACCATAAAGAAATAAATCCAGAGTCGCAGAAGCATATAAACCACCACACCCTTCCAATGCCTCACTTTGTCCCCCTCCATTCTGCTTCTTTTCTGTTTCTGTCGTGAATCCAAAACTTGTTTTGTGTTTAAATACCTCAGCTCTGCAGCACTAAGAGAACTCCCCTGGAAACCACCCAGAAATTCACCTTTTGCATGTGTACTTGTTTACAATTTGTGTATTACCAGAAACTTGCACAATCATCATATTGCTCGTGGGTTCTCAGCAGATGGACAGAAATTGCTGAAATGTTAAGGCAATCAGACCTCATGTCTTCATCCGGTGGTTGCAGAAGAGGGAGGAGATGTGCATTGCATGGGTAATGCCACAGGTCACATTTGGTGAGCTGTGCACTATCGCTGCACCAGATGACACAACTTGTAAGCAACAGACCAATTGTTTTCTCTCTTAAAAATTGCAAGCCAGAACACGCTGTATATTTAGCACTGAGAACATGGAAGACAGCATTACTTCTGAGCAGGCAGGATTTTACTTGAAGTTCTTGTACAACTTATTAGAAAAGCAGTGGCTGGAAGACAGAGGCAACAAGATACAATATCAGCACTAGTATTCTAGTATTCGTTGTTACATCTTTGGCATAGGAATTTACCAACACAAATTCTGAGCCAGGACACTGCATATGCTCTCAGCTTTTTTTTTTTTTTTTTTTTTTTTATTTGATACATAATCTACCACTCTCCACTTCCACCTTGAGGTTTGTAGGAAAACAAGAAATCCTTACAAGGAAGATAGAAAGTTCAAACAAGATGCCATCTGTATTCACACCAACTTTCTAGAAACCAGCTTTAATGACACATAGAAGCTGCTAGATAGGCTTAACTTTTTGTTATATTTGTTGTTGTATGTTCAGGATCATTTGATGTGCTATGTTATATACAAGAAAATTCCCTGCAACATCTCTATGTCAGTGAGCTCGGAGAAGAGAAGGCTCCAGGGAGCCCTCATTGTGGCCTTCCAATACTTGAAGGGAGTGTATAAACAGGAGGGGGAACGGCTGTTTACAAGGGTGCATAGTGAGAGGACAAGGGGGAATAGCTTCAAATTGAGACAGGGGAGGTTTAGGTTATATATAAGGAGGAAGTTTTTCACTCAGAGGGTGGTGACACACTGGAACAGGTTGCCCAAGGAGGTAGCGGATGCCCCATCCCTGGAGGCATTCAAGGCCAGGCTGGATGTGGCTCTGTGCAGCCTGGTCTGGTGGTTGGCGACCCCGCACATAGCAGGGGGGTTGAAACTAGATGATCATTGTGGTGCTTTTTAACCCAGGCCATTCTGTGATTCATTCTATGAGCTCAGGTAAAGGCAGATGTGGTACCCAGCCAGGCATCCATAATTTTCTCACACTTGCAGCTCAGTCTCAGTTCTTGAGGCCATAATGAATGGGGATTGCAGTAGAGCAGAGGGAGGAGCAGAAGGCCTGCTTCCCCTGGAGCTGCTGTTTATAAGCCTCCTGCTATCAGACAGGCAATCCCAGTGCTTACAGGGACCGCCCATGGGAGGCTTCCTGATAAAGACACAAATACATTGTTTATTCTTGATCTGTAAGAAAAAAAAGGAATCTTCAGAGAAATGAAGAAAGGGATCATACATAATTATTACAACATGCTGGAAAGGATTTTTCTGTTACAAGTCTTCACAGGGCTTTAAGGCCAGCAGGCTTCAGACTTCCCAGTGCAAGGAAAAGCACTTAGCACGAGAAAAGGATCAGTGTAGGTGGGCCTTGTGTCGCTGTCAGGCAGAGAACAGTTACACTCAGAATTTCTCCAGCACCAAAGACAGCCACACGTCAAATGCTTTATGCTGCCCTAGGTCTTTTTTATTACTTTTTCATGCAAAGGCACAACAGCATCATAAAAGTTACCATCAAAGGCAGTAAGTCCTTAAACTTTCATACCAAGCCCTAGAAACAATTCTTTGAAATACACAGACCTCCAGTACACAAGGAAAAAAGAAAGTAATGTAAAACTTACAGGCAGTAAGTATTTATTTTAAATCCTTGCTGTTATCTCTCTAAGTTGAAATGTCATAAAACTCCAAGAGCTGAAACTACTGCGAGGATTTAAAACGTATCCCTTACCTCGTACGTTTTACTACACATTTTTACCTCTTTTAAAAACGAAACCTCAGATTCTGTGTTCAGCAGAAGCGAGACAATTGCTTCACCAGGATCAGATACAGCAAAGCAAAACAAACAAGCGAACCTGGGGCCGAGTGCCGTCAGCATCGGTTCCATCTGCAGTGCTCCACTCGGTGCCGCCCGGCAGTCACACACATGGTAGTTTTTGCAAGATCACGGCCTTGTTTTAGTATAACACAATCAAGATAATTTTTACAAGGTCAGAAAGTTGAAATAAGAGGAAACAAAATCCAGGCCGGTTGGGTCTGGAATCAATTAGGCCTATGTGCTTCTCAGATGCTGCTGCTCGTCTCGCCATCAGGGAGATTTCCAATGCATAAATACTATCAGCATGTACCTAGAAATACACAATATTTATATTTCTACACTTGCTTACACCCACCTGAGCCAGGATGTCAGAGGTGATGGAGAGCTGTTCAGCTGTGTGCAATCACTCCAAGCTTTCAGGTGTCGTGTTCTGGAGCTTGGTGTCCCAGCAAGCCCACGTGGGCTTGTCTTCTGTGGGCAGAGCATCCCCAGGCCAATGCCGCTTCACCTGCTCTCAACTCTAAGCACCTCCTCGAGTTTAAAGATGCAGATCGAAGAGGAAAGGCCAGTTCATCTCTGTAAGATGCAACTGTGCTGCTCTCAGCTTTGTAGTTAGCAATGGATCGTCCACAGAAAGCTTTCATTGAAGCTGGCTTGATGGGAATTTCCCATTTTCTCCACATCTTTCCATTCTGTTAAGAGGCCACTCTGGCTCATAGTGAGCAAAGTCAGTGTCGGTACAGAGCACGTGCAGGGGAGGGACGATCCCGACAGGTTTTTGGCTCATTCACAAGCAAAGCGTTGGACGGTTAACACCTTTACTCATTAAAATATTTACAGACATAAAATTGGGCTATCCAGCCACCTCAGGACATTTAACTTCGCTGCTTCTATTCCCGCGCTCATCGCCAAGCCGAACAGCTGCGGCAGACGGGCAGCACGAAGCCCCGCACCGCGCCCGCTGCCGCCCGCGGTGCCGCCGGGAGGCGCCATTTTGCGGCCGCCGGACGCGTGCTGAGGGGGGCGGTGTGCGCGACGGGGCTCCCCGGAGGACTGCCCGGAAAGGAGGAGGAGAAGGAGGAAGCCGGCCCGCTACGGGGAGTACCGGCGTCAGGTGCCTCGCACCGCCTCAGCGCCTCCCGCAGCCGCCGCCAAAGCAGCGCCCGCCTCCGCGCCGCACGGCGGTCAGAACCGGCCCCGCCCCGCCGCCCCCAACGGCCGCTCCGCGCGCGACGTCACCCCGCGGCCGAGCTTCCCCCCGCCGCGCTGATTGGGCGCGGCCGCCGGCCAATGGGAGCGCCGCCCACCTACGGCCGGCGCGGGCGAGGCCTCCCGCGGAGAGCCGGGGCTGCGTGGGGCCGCCGTGCGCGAGGCGCTCCGCCGCCGCCTCTCGCTGCCCCGTTTAACTCGAGCTCCCCGTAGACGCATTTATTTCGCTTTAATAGGTGTTTATGGTACGCGAGGCCGGACCTGTTCCTAATCAATTGGAGGTAAATCAAAATAATGCGGGTTTATACCGGCTCAGGCTTGCCGCGTCTCCCGCCTGTGGACGGGCACCACGGAGCAGCGCCGTCGGGGCGGTGGGCGGGCGGGGCGACGGGCTGCCTGATGTCCGCTGCCCCGGCCTGAGGCAGGCAGGGGCGAACGGCAGTCGGGACAAGCAGGGAGGAAGAATTACCTCACAGCATCGCAAGCTCTTTCCAAGCAAAGGTGGAGTCTGGAACAAACAGCAGATCCGACCGATAGCCGCTGATAAGGCTGCGAGTATCGCCCTGCTGCTTTGCATACCTCCGAGAGATGCCTCGGTCGGAGCGGGAAGACGAGGCGGCTCGAGGGCAGGCTGAGCTCGCACAGCCATTGTTTGTAGCAGCCTCTCCTCTCCTTCTCCTCTCCTCTCCTCTCCTCTCCTCTCCTCTCCTCTCCTCTCCTCATCCTCCTTACACTTTGTGAGTTCAGCTGACACTGAAGGAAAACTGTTTTTCATCGCAAGCAGCAATTGAACTAGCATGAAGAGATGTGAGGATGAAATTGAGGTTATATTCACCTTCAAAATAAAACCTAAAATACCTGCAAAACATGCACCACCTGGATGGTGCTTGGCCAGAAAGCTTCTACCATGTGCTGTGTTTTCCTTATATGTGTTTGTACTGAAGCCTGCAGCTGTTAGCAGATGAGCAGTTGGACTACATGGCCTTTAAAGGTCCCTTCCAACTCAAACCATTTTATGCCACTGCTCTGCTCAGCTTCACAGCACACCTGTAAGGCACAGCTCAGCTCATTTCCTTGCATGCCCTGTGCATCTACCTGGTCCCTCAGTAAAGCAGGTGGGGCTATGGCCACCTACATATACTATGCTTATATAACAGCACTGTTAGGAGCAAACACTGCTTTATCCAAAGTAGCCAAACTGTGAAGCTTATTTTCAGTGCAACTGGAATAATGCATTAAATAAAACATGCTAGGTCATCAAGCGAGACTGCTTACACCCCTTTGCAAGACAGAACTTTTTCCAGTGTGTAAGAAATAATGCTGCTTTGGCTTTTAACTGACCTGTGTCATCCCTCTGACCTCCCAAGTATCGTTTCTCCTCTTCAGCATAGGCAAGGAAGTAATATCCTGTGCACAAAGCAAACAAAAGCAGCACTTCTTTCCAGTGATGGTTACTAAAGGTTTTCTAGAATGATAGGAAACTAAATACATTGCTTCTCAAAACATTTCCCCTAAAAAGCCACCCATCTGCAAAAACCAACAAGGAAAGGGTGAGAGAAGTAACAAAGGGAAGAAAAGTGAGGTATCAAAAATGTGAAGAAACACACAACACATGGAGCACTGCAATCCAGAAAGAAAACAGCAGCAGATTTGAGCAGGCCAATATCATGACATGATCATACAAACTAATTTTCTTCAATGGTGAGGATGCCGTTTCCTCTGAATGTTTACTTCACAAACATCATTATCACTCCATAGCAACACTACAGGCAACACCACAAGTGTTCTACTTTCTGTGCAGGCATGTTCCTCTGAACATGAGGGAAGGAGAAACTGCACCAACTACCCGCTGGATTTTTGGACTGGTTACATTAAGCAGTCACTCACTGTTTGGCTAGATTGACTCTCAAGGACACCAGAAGCCCCTTTTTCTGTACTGGCTCTCTCTCGCAGGTACTTTTGATGTGAACCCAACCACCACCCCTTGAATAAGGTCTATCCGTCTTTACAAAACAAACAGAAGATACAGGTTAGAAGGCTTTTACTTCCAGACACAACCAAGACAAAGCTATGCTGTATACAACAATCCCAGCCAGGTGCTCTCCATAGATTCAGTTTTTTTGAGCCAGTTCTTTGTGAGTTAACTCTCACCACTTCTCCACAAGCCTGACTTCACATCAGCAGTTTTCCCTCCCTTGGTCCCACCCTTAGTAAGTCTTGCCTGCCCCTTGGTCACATTGCCATAGCAGCCCTATGCTGCAGATACACAGCAGCAACACTTGCAACATTGGTGGCAGAGCCCAACCTCTGGATAACAATGGGAGCCTCCCTTCCTCTCCCTCCGCCATGTTATTGGCAAAACAGCAAACAACTGCATGCACATTGTTTGACATGAGAACCCCTGGCATTTAACCATCCTGTAAAGGATGTTACTTCAAACATTTCCTGCATCTGGAAATATCTCCCCAAGTCATGATCAGAAAGTGTGATGTTCCCTTAAGTATTGCAACTGGGGCAGCTTTACACCTCAATTAACCACTGTTACAGACACTTTGGTCTCTTCAACCGACCCTGTTGACTCAGATTTTCTTTCCTCCCTGCGTTGTATGTCTGAGTCCAGAAAAAGTAAATTTTCAGTTCATTTGATATGTAGTACAAGGCTTCACATAAGAAAGGCTAATAGGATCCTGTGGTAGTTTACACCAAACATCAAAATTGTACCCAATATAAACTTTTATATTTGAATTCTTAAAGAAGAAACCTTTAAATCATACTTATGCTCTGAGGACCAGCACAGATGCATGTTGCTGCACTGCTTCTTTTACATTCACGCTGTTGTGGTCAGTTTTATGAGAGCTGCTACTTGAGACAGCAGTCTGAACGGATGTACATGCTTTGCTGCACCCTGGCCTCTGTGTAAAGTTTAGGGTTGGTTTTCATCAGCCCTTACACTTCTGCATCACACAGAGCCCTGTGATGCAGCAGTTAAATCTGAGCATCAGGTACACATTCCAGTTGATCTGTCAAAACAAGTTTTCAGAAACAGCACAATGAAAAGATATGCAGTACTGCAGACTGCATCCAAACATGGGTCATTGTTATTATATCCATAAGCAAGCAGTATACCTGATAGTATAAATAGCAATTTCTTTAATCAGAGCTCCTGTGACAACAGCATGCTTCTTTAGACTGGGATAAAACTGCCTTCTGCAGCTAGGACTGCCTGCAGTGAGAGTGCTGCAGTAACAGTCTCTTTCCTCAAACCACCCCTAATGCCAGAGCACTTTTTTCCCCAGCTGCTAAGCAAAGAACAAACTTTTGGTTTAGCCCCTCCTTTATTGGAAGGGGAATACGGTAATACGCTGTAATTGGTTTTCCATGTTTGCCAAGTGTCTGTTTCCTCTTGTCATCCACAATATTTAACATAGGTCTTGTAATAGTTCCAAAAATAATAAAATCTGTCCCAAGAATAAAAATGATAGATCCAAAACATGCTGCTTTTTTGTCATGGTCTTGGTTTTGTAATATTCTGTTAGTACTTTTTATTGCCTAATGTTGTGGTTTCTTTCATACGCAGCAGACCCAGTAAAGACATTTCATCAGCTACTTACACAGCAGCAGACTGGATTATTTACAAATGGAGATTTCAGTACCATATTAAAATAAATCACCGCTGTACGCTGTTAAAGTCACACTGCAGTAATATGGCAGAAAAAGAGCAGCATACACAAGGGAAAAGAGCATTAGAATATACAAATCATAAGCATGGCATCAGCAAGCAAATTTATTAAGATCTCCAAATAAAACCCGTTACCCTTCCTCTTTCTCCCTTATTTCCTTTCACTCAGTAGTAGAAAAGGAATAGGCAAATTATTCCCCTTCCCACAAAAAACAGTACACATGGAACATGCACAATGTGTAAGAGAGCCTATGCAATACTTTCCTCATGATTTCAAGTCATGCAGCAATTGAGCATATCCCTTTCCCCAAAAAAGATTCCCAATTTTGGGCAAACTTCCTTACGTGTAAGTATGAAGGATGCGGAACAGCAAATGCGGAGAGCAGCACTTTACTCACTAGATTCCAATATGGATGAAAGAGTATCCAAAGAGATAAGACAAACAGAGGTAAGCATGAGAGAAACTTGGCTGAGGAGAAAAAAGCAAGAAAGCTGTAGGACAATCAGCAGCTGCAAAAGCAACATCCTATTGGTAACAATAGTGGCAAGTGATGTTGGGGTGCTGTCATTCAGAATTATTTTTAAGTCCTCTAATGCCAAAACTTGAATTTATTTTTAATACATATCTTTCTCATTCAAAATTAGTTTAACTGTAGCTTAAAATCTGGTAAGAGTTTGGCTCCCTCTCCCCTCAACCCAAGAACAGGTTTAGCTTTATAGTACAGACTCTTGAGGCAGAAACAATTCTCCCCAGTTATACATAGGCCCTTTAGCTTAAACTGCAGCTCTCTGAAAACACGCACAAAATAAAAGTATTGCAGTCGAACGCTCTCCAACTGCACAACAAACAATGAACCAAGCAATATAAAGAGCATAATGTAACAGAAGGGAGACGTTGCTGGTGCACTGCCGGCTGGGGCCTTCGGACAGCCTCTCATTATTTTAACTTAGCAGTGAGTATTTTGGCAGTCATTTACCTAAAGTCAGTACTGAGTCTGATTTTGCGCAATAAATCAGAACGATTGGAATCGACAGAAACAAAGGTAGAAGATTGAAGGGGAGTTGAATCACTCTTAAACAACAAAAGCCAAAATTCCCAGAGCTTCTAATTTTAAGTAGAAATAGGAGAGATGAGTCTTATGTTACCCTTACAGGATGTGTCACTCCAAATTTACTCCTAAGTTAACTACAGTTTATATCATACGGTAAATTATGACTACAGAGAAGCTGCACCTTGCTATGATTTTTCAGTGTTGATAGTAGTCCTATGTTACAGCTGCATAAGTTGCTGGAGAGCAATGAAATATTTCATTTCTTGGTTATGAAAATGCAATCAATAAAAGAACTGGCATGCCACATGAAAGCTAGTTATCAGTCACTCATCTACAAGCAAAATTGAAACCTGCAGCAATGACTCTGTAAAGCATGTGCTGTACAGCTAGATCTTGCTCAATGGCCTCAAGTTACACCAGTAAGTTTAGGTTGGATATCAGGAAAAACTTCTTTAAAGAAAGGGTTGTTAAGCACTGGAATAGGCTCCCAAGGGAGGTGGTTGAGTCACCATCCCTGGATGTGCTTAAAAACCGTTTGAATGTGGTGCTCAGGAACATGATTTAGCAGAGGGTTGTTAGTTAGGGTAGTACAGTTAGGCTGTGGTTGGGCTCGATGTTCGATCTTTTAGGTCTTTTCCAACCTGAGCAATTCTATGACTGTATGATGAAACGCTATCAATGGCTTCTCAAACCCCACAGAAATATATAGATATCTGATAGGAAACAGAAGGGTTATGTGTGCACAAAGCCTGTGACAAAAAGTCAGCTAACACAAGGAACCTTTAGTTTTGTTCCAAGCTCCTCTTTGAAAGTATCAGACCTCTAGCATAATGCACAGGATAAAACTAGCATGTAAGACAGGATCAAAATCAATATATACATGCAGCTGTAATAAGTTACAGTACGTTCCCATGTTCACTCATCCCCTACCAAAAAAAAATCAGAACTAGATTCCTGTTTAGTTCTATGTCTTTTATACATTCATTAATGAATAGGCGGAAGAAGCTTTGGCTTAGTATCCCAGCTTTGAGTCATCATCCCTTAAAAACAGCATGCATTTTTGTTCCCGATTATGGTACTAATTCCCCTACTTTGCTTTTGTCACACATCTGCGGCTGCTACGGAAGAGAATACTGTTCTCCCAAGTTATCTCAAGCAACTGAGATATGAAAGTGCTGCCAGTTCCCCAAATCCTCAAGCAGGTCATTCAAACATGTATTCTCGTTTGTCCATTTTTCCTTGGGAGGACCTACTCAGCCCTATGGTCTTACTCTCATGCAATAGTTTTCAAACTTAACTGAAGCAGTGTTCATGTTTTATGAATCCAAATCCATAATAAACAGCTGATGGTGCACAGAGTGAACATAACTATAAGTGCAAGAAATATTTGCGTCAGTAACTAGCAAATCCTTAGTGGTTGCCCCTTCCCCCCAATATACAAACAAAAGGTTCCACACATTGTTTAAACTTTATTTAATCTCAGAACCACTGCTGTATTACACCTATCAGACTGGAATTTATTCATTTTGATGTTTCAGTTTTCACAACTGGAACGGATGACGTGAGGATCCATGTCCCCCAGTGTTGTGCTGCAGTCAGTATTGGTCCAGTAAGACAAAAGTTCTGCGGTCATTTTATTTTCCTTTAGATACATGAAGCATGGCCTACCATTACTGTCACCCTTTAAATCTGCAATTTATATAAACAGGATGAGGTGGAAACTTGCTCCATCATTTGTAGGAAAGGTGACATGAATATTCTGTACTTCAACAAAGAAACAAACACAGGATTTTGTTTTGTACCGTTGCAACCCTTTCATTTGAGGCAAAACATCCCCCCTGCTCCTCCCCTCCATAATAAGTGCCAAAGCATTTCCAGATTTGATTTTCATCAAGATTTCCAAACTGGCAGATTTTATTTTCACACCCTCTTCACAATAGACAAGATGCTTACCATATACTTAGGATTACAAGTTGTCACTAAAAGAAAACTTTACACAACCACTGTACATTTAGGTTGAAAAAACTGTCCTTGCATGAAAAATATACCTAGAAATCAAGTGGTAAACAAGAGAAAGCATTAAGAAAAGATTAACCTTTTTATAATGTGCCATTTTCGGTTTATCAACTCCTCCTCTACTTTTCATTCACACTCTGTTTTTACCTATAGTATTCGTTAAGGCAAACAGCTAATCCATTTCTGAAGAGGTGCTGTGGAAATTGTGGACAAACAGCAAACATTTGGCATTAAAATAGATAGCACGTATGTAGCCTCTAGTAATATACATTAAGCATTTTTCTTGGACTTCAGGATAATGACAGGGGAGGATGAACATGCTAACAATGTCAAAAAGGCTTAAAATTTAGCGTCCAAGCAATTTCTATTAATGCTTCTGTAGTTTTCAAGCTCTAAGTAGTATAGAATTTATGCAAATGCATTAAAGAATTCTAGCTTGGCAAGTACACCCAAGCAGGTTATTAAACTATATATACAGAAAGTGATAAATACAGAATTAAAAGAGTCCTTCTGCTTCTCTTTATAGCCTTGAAAATCGACAAAAAACTTGAGGACAGCTCTACAATATTAAACATTAGGTAACCGCAGGAACTGGGAAACCTAACTACACAAATCGATTAAAATACTCAGATGACTTCGTAGTGTTTAATACAATTCAGTTCGTAGTCAAGGGCACAAGACAACATTTAACAAAAATAATCACATCAATTGACCTAGAAATTAAATGTAAATAGATATGAATACAATCTCCAAAATCTGTCTTTAAGTGAACATTAACCATTTATTCAAAGTTATACAAGAGTTTGAAGGATAAAGTCTTCTTCTGCAACAGGAAACCAACTTACAAGTTTCATGTCTCAGTTGAATTGCAGTGGAGGCGAGCAGGGCAGGGGGAGGGAGGGAAGGGTGAACAAACAAGTTAGTAGGCCCCATCTAGGCAGCTAGAAAGTAAAAATGGGCTCAACAGCAGCCTCCACCAGCTTGTTGTCCTCCCTGATTGCCTGCAAGTGTTGCGTTAGTAGCAGCATGTTGAGGGCCAATTTTTATGCCATTTGCCTGAAATGAAGTTTAATACACAGTATAATTATTGCACAAGACTGAATATACCTGAAAAGTTTTTCTAGCACACACAATAAATACAGCAATGTTTTTTTTTTTTTTTTTGCTTAGCAACAATTAAATATAATTTAAAAGGAAGTTTCTTTCCTTCTCATTTAAATTTTATAACCACGTTAGACTTTGTACCTTAAGCACCTAGCATGAAAACACAGTAAGAATCACACGTGAATACCGCATGGCGTAAGGCTTTAAAAATATCTAGCATTTGCCAGGAACATGTAACCTCCCCCCTCTCACCAAAACCTCCACTAGTTTAATAGTTCAGTAAAAACTTCTCCTCTCTAGACAGCATTTCCTTCTGTGTTGAATCAGCTGTATGGGCTAAGGGCATACGAGTGTTCTGTGTCATCAATAATTTCTATGATCCCGAAAGACGTGGCTACTTGCCAAGAACCCACACACAGCGTAGCTCTTTCATTCATCAAAATCACACTTATATCTTAACCCTCACTCCCTCAAGTGGATTTTACCTAAAAATACAGCACTTTGAGCAAAGTAATACAGTAGCTTCAGAAATTAAGCTCTTAAGGAAACTTTGCGTCACAGTAAATCTCAGATTTATAGTGCTTGGCAGTTGTTCTGCAACAGTAGTAGCCTTGGGGTTTCTGGCACTAGCTCAGTATTGACAGCAGCTGATGTGGTTTCTTTTCGCTCTTTGACTCCTCTTTAATAAAAAGCATGCCCTATGGCTCATTGGTTTTGCCCCCTCTGGGCTGGTAGCAACTTCTTGAGGAATCAAGGAGCCAGACCTGGCATAAAGCCAAAGAAATAGCACGGACTGTTGGCTCTTGACAGCATATTGCAATCAAAGCTCCATAAGGCACAGTAAAGCAATCAGCTACTATATGAAACTCGACAGATAGAATGAGCATGCTTTTTCAGACACCGATTACTGTCCAATTTATATTGTACTGCATGTATTTTCCTTACAAAATGTTAAAGACAATTCTAACTTCTTCATCACTAAACTGAACTTAAGGGGTGTTTTGCCAGAACACCATGTATGCACACCCACATTTTTCAGTCAGAATTAATCTAAATGATTACTGCTGAAGTCTTACTTAGCTACAAGTTTCTCAATGCAAATATTTCATACTACTGAAGTTTCTCATCACTTCTATAAAAATCAGAAGAGCAATATTTTTATTGGTCAAAGTTGTCTTCTGTTGAGCTCTATACTGAGCAGAAAGAGGTGAGCTTAATTGAGTCCTAACAGTTCCTTCACTGCTCTTTGAACACCTCTGCAAGGACCACCAGGCTAGAGAGAAGTGTCAGACTGACAGTCCTGGACAGAGAATGCGCAGGACAGAGAAGCACTACAGATTTCCACATGTGCTTTTACTAAGCATCTTAGCAACGACATTTAGAGACATGGGGTAAAAAACTTGCGCAGAGGAGATGAGTGATCACATGGCGCTGCCAAAGCTGAACTGTTCTATGTGGTGTTACTTCTCATGCAAATTCTACCTGGGAATTTGTATGATCCTAACGGATATTTATTTCCTCTAACTCTGAATTTCAGCTTGCTTTTTCTACAGGCACGAACCTATCTTGTGGCTGCTCAACATTTTCAACAGCACTATCATTTCAACATTTAAGAGAGATTATAGGGCTTCCCTGGCTCTTGCATTACAGAAACATTCCCTGCTCTGTGCCACTGCCCCCACAAAACAAGCCAAAGAGACCAGCCCTGATAATCTGTAATTTCAGTAATGTGCATAGACAAAATGGCTAATCTTTTATTCCCTACAGAATCCAGCCACCTAAACCAGGAACATTTCAAAAGTCTTTTATGTAACTCTCAAAGCAATCCCTCCCCTACACTGGACAGCTCATGGAGTGCATCTGGCATATCAACATGGTCCTCCATTTACATAGTGGAAAATTATCTTTGAAAACAGATGACACCATATGGAGAAGTGGATGAAAGTGGATTTTCTTCTCTTTTGGGGATTTATATTATTTTGTGATGCTTCATGGATGGATAGGGTCACTTATTTTAATCCATTTTTATCACAATAGCAGACAATTCTATATCCAAATGGAACAGACAAGTATTTTACTGTCCAGCATTCTAAGGAAGGTGAATTTTGTACCTTAAAAAAGAAAAGTCACACATTTAGAGTACGTAAAATTTACCTCATTATTTATGTCAAAAACTCCTTCCTGGATTTTCTCGTAAATCTCCTTTGCAGTATTAATAAATGCCTACAAAAGAAAGAAAAAAAATAGACTAGTGAATGTGATATCCTGGCTTAAGATACACTAACTGCAGTCCATCTCATGTATAGTTTATTTAGCAAGACCTTTCCTTCTGACCTGAGGAGAACAGGTAAGCCAACAGCACCCTGTAACCTACCCTGAAGTAGCAACAGATCACATGCTATTTACAAAAACAGTAGCCTGTTCATAACAACTGTATTCTACAATCTGTTGTCCAGTAATTACAGGGGAAAAAAAAGATACACAAATTACTTTTAAATTATTTATTTCTGACCCTTATGGATAGATTGTGTGGCAGATGGTTTCCCCTACCCTTAATATCTTTGTAATAGGCCACTCTAGATTAGAGTGCTTAGCAACATAAAACCACACGGTACTTACAATGATGATGTAAGGATGCTGTCTGCTGGATGAAACCTTATGCTATCATTTAATATTCACCTAATTTTAAGAACGTATTCTCTTTAATTAATCTTGCTCATGGTGGGCAATAGAAAACTTAATAATAGAAAGACTCTAAATTTTATTATGATTTCTGAAAATGTATTATGTTAATTCAGAGAAAAGACTTCGATACTGCGTCTGAAAGAATGAATATATAGATGGTTTCTGTTAAAGTTTAAGATTAACGATTCTGTTTTTCATCCCACATTTAACTTTATAGGTCAAATAATGCCTAAGACAATGTATAATTTAAGAGGTGATTAACAGCAGCCAATAATGGCAAGCAATATCAAATATACAGTTATTTTTATTTTAAAACACCATCACTACACAATCACACAAGGTATGCTATCTTCTGCACAGCCCTGTTACAGCAAATACAGATCTAATTCAAATATAAAAAAGTAAACAGGGTTCATGGAGAGGAACAAATCATACCTTTCCTCATTTCTACACTGGAAGCATTTGACTGCTGAACTTGCCACCAGAGCTTTGTTTCCTAATTAACAGGACTGATATGTTTTCACCTTTAAAGGCCTTACAGCTCCCCAGAGTAATCAATCTACTGCAGCTCAATTACTGCACCAAGCACACACCACAGCCAGTGAAGGAGACTTGAACGACTGCGGCAGGAGCAGAAAGATATGAATATGCATAAACTCTAAGTGGGTGATCGAATCATCACAGAGGGTCATGAGAATTTGCAGCAAAATAATGAGAAGAATTAATCATTGCAGATTCACAAGGCACTTAGGAAGTGAGTTCGTTTTTCAAACACGCGTTAGAGTTGAGGAGAAAAATTGGCTTCCAGCCAACTATGAATTGATTCAAATTTCTCAGAAACTGAAGTTTTCAATGTGAGAGAAAAAATTCAACCTTATCTTGGCTTCTGATAACACACTAATTATTGTAACAGCCTCATACACGAGCCTGTTGAAAGGCATATGCCAAGAACTTTGGAAACTCACAGCTGGGATCTGAGGATGCTTGCTCACTGCCGATTTAAAAGGGCATTAAGCAGAACTTGGAGTCTTAAAAACATGTTATGATAACTTCATGTAAACAAGCACTTAACAATTGGCACATCTAACAATTACAGAACTAGTGCTGGCTAAGTATACTTAGGCTCTTGGAATTTATTTCACAAGAATTAAACGACATCTATAAAAACTGCTTTAGACCCTCCACCAAGAAATTTATCAGATTACAAACTCCAAACTAACAACAGAAAACAAGGTATCTTCTGGATGCTTACATTCAAGAACACATCACTGCAATAATGCACCTATCCACACAAAAATGATAAAGCCCATGGGGAAAGGCAGAATGACACTCGGGCCACCCAGGTCATCCCCCATTCAACAGTTATTGCACAAGGACTGTACAAAGCAAAAAAAAAAAAAAGATACCAAATCCAGTACAGATGGTGTATTTTAACATTTAAATGCATTTCCTGAGAAAGCCTTGGTCTGAAGGAAAATAAAAACATCCAAATATTTCATTTACCTCAGTTCTATCATTTCAATCATCTGGAAAATACGTCACCTGATTACCAAATTTCTGACTGTGATTTAGGTTTGCCAAATATTAGTGTTAAAACAGCACATAGCAGTACCTGCATTGCAAAATGCCAAGCTATACTGGGCCACATATAAGCAATTCCAATTTGAAAACAATGATTTCACAAGACTAGAGCAACTAATAAATCTACTTCTTGTTTTTTTTTTTTTTTTTTTTCTGTTAGCATGGATTCTGAAAAATTACTAATCGGTCATGAAAAGACTAGCATCCTTTGAGACATTCATTTGCTTTTTGCATCCATGTATTTTAAGGGAGTTTATGCTTCAAAGTTAAAGCGGACTTGAAATAACCATCTGACAGCCCTGCTAATAAAAGACTCTAATCACTTTAAGAATATTCTATCAGATACTGGTGCTCTATGCTAGTGTCCCAATTAGCAAGGACAAGAAGGTGAACTCAAGTCTAATTGGCTTCTTCTAAAAATCTCTTTTTATATTGCACGTCCTAACTCTTATCTGGAACATACAGTATACTGTAAACTCTCCATTATTTATGGGCAGTTTATCCTGTTTGCAGATTAACTGAGTTATGGACACAAAAAGATAGAGCAGTTTCCCCTCAAAGCCAGTTTGGATTTATTATACTATGTGCAGGGAACTGCAGGAGCACAGCTGTAGCACTGCATATGCCAACTTGGATCCAGGTGTAGTTGAGCCACTTCTACACAACACAAGACTTCAACCAGTAAGCTCATATGGACCCAGGCTGGCTGCCTATCAAGCCTACTGCACATCCTGGTAACATTACTGCCACTAAAGCACAGTACAAAGACACTCAAGCCCCTCTACCTTAAATGAGCTCAGGTCCATTCCCACCACCTTAGGACAGGTTGGAGTACATTCGTTCTGCCTTTGTATGCTGTCACTTGAAAAGACGTCAAGCTCCTGCACTATGCTTACAGGGCTCGTGAAAGAAGAGTTGAGTTCTGCAAATGGAGTATGAAAGACTTCCAAATACACAAATTCTAGGCTACTTTTGAGGAAATTTAAAGAAAACAATGTAACTTGTGGAATATACCTACATGTAGTGTTTAACACTTGGTTTTACTCTTCCTAAATCACAAAAGCTACCGATGATTTTAAGCTTGACAACCTGTTCTGCATTTTCAAAAAAGGTCTGAAGAATTTGTTTTGTGATTTCTTTCAGTACAACATTTCTATTGTGTTCACTTATAACTGGGTTCTGAAATACTGACAAAAGTCAAACTATGCTGAGGAAAATTATATTAATGTGCAAGTGGGGAAAAGTGAGTCTTGTAAGATGTTATCAGCCTGCTGTGTCACCTGCACCTAGTGCAAAGCAAATCAAGAATGGTTTTAAGTTACACTACATGAGTATATTATCCCTTTAGATACTTGCATAAAGAATTTTCTACATCATACTGACAATGGAAATCAAGAAGTCTCAAAATACCCTTCTTAGAAAACAAACAAACCCCAAAAGAATAACCATACAACAGCAGATACAGAATTCAAAATAAATTACTCCTAAAAAACACCAAGTATAAAATTAAATCAGATTTAACATCCATTTTATCAGACAGGGTAAACAAATGAAGAAGGTTTGCTACTCTTGAGACAAAACCAGGAAGCACAATGTTATTACTGGTAAAAACAGAAACAAACACACACACAACAGTGCTGAAAGCAAAGGGAATTCTTGCTCTTTTTTATCACATCTAAGATACACTAAGAATAACAGTAAGATAAAGGCACCAGAATGCATGTTATGGAACCACTACATTTAGTTTTCACTTGGCAGATGTGACAAGATGTGCAAATAATGTCTTAAATAGATGTATTTTCCACATCTGCAAAGTGCAATGTCACACTCTTTCTCAGAAATCTATTCCCATGATGAGCATTTGATGACTTAGCTGCAGGCTGCACACACTTGCAAATAACTGAATAACTGATACTTTTCAAAACTCATATTTTGAAGTGTTTTGCTTAAAATAAATATATACTGGGTTCTGCTTTTTCAGTTCATGTAATATGCTGCCCTCTGGTGGCTATATCAAAGTTAAATTTAGTGCTTTTAAATACAAACCGGTTTGAATTCAGAACCACAGAATGCCTGGGTTGGAAGGGACCTCAAGGATCATGAATCTCCATCTCCCTGCCACATGCAGGGCCACCAACCTCCACATTTAATGCTAGACCAGGCTGCCCAGGGCCCCATCCAATCTGGCCTTGAACACCTCCAGGGACGGGGCATCCACAACCTCTCTAGGCAGCCTGTTTCAGCACCTCACCACTCTCTCTCTGTAAAGAACTTCCCCCTGACATCCAACCTAAATCTTCCCTCCCTCAACTTAAAACCATTTCCCCTTGTCCTGCAGTTATCTACCCTTTCAAAGAGTTGATTCCCCTCCTGTTTGTAGGCTCCCTTTAGGTACTGAAAGGCTGCAATGAGGTCACCCCATAGCCTTCTTTTCTCCAGGCTGAACAAGCACAGCTCCCTCTTTCTTTGTAGGGGAGGTGCTCC
The DNA here is from genome assembly GCF_987193195.1 of Phasianus colchicus. Taxonomy (NCBI): domain Eukaryota; kingdom Metazoa; phylum Chordata; class Aves; order Galliformes; family Phasianidae; genus Phasianus; species Phasianus colchicus. The sequence goes on along the minus strand of NC_143438.1, from coordinate 58,875,653 downwards.
AGTCCCCTGATCATCTTTGTGGCCCTCCTCAGGACCCTCTCCAACAGCTCTCTATCTTTCTTGTACTCCAGATGGGCTCCAGACCTGGACACAGTACTCCAGATGGAGAGTTCATTACTAATTGTAGGAAAACATTAAAAAAAAAAAATCAAGAACACTGAGCTGCTACACATTTCACAAATTCTAAAGCATGACCTTCACCTCTGTGGTCAGTCAACAGCTAGAATTCCTCTTTCCCAATCTCCTTCCTTCAGCAATAAGATACAATATATATCATTACCCTAGTACTGAAGGACACATTTGGAACGTGTAATGATATGGACCAAAGCATTTACTCAGTAGGGCATTTTATATCCCAGAGTGTAAGTAACACTAGACGGCCACTTTATAGAATGGGATCCCAAAGCTCTGAACAGAAAATAGCCTGGGACACTGAAATGGTTACAGAGGAGTTAATTATCAAGCAGTGGGGAAATATACAGTATATAGTGAAGTCACACCACACAAGTGTCCTAGCACATCTGTAGCTTTATACTTAAAGTAAAGGTGCATAGACCCAAAACAGTAATTTGCCTGTGCAATCTCTGGCAAACTTACTGGAAAGAAACATATTAACTAGATTCTGAAGTGTCTCAGGAAGTGCTGCAGTTGCTGTTGAACAAAGGATGGAGCATCTGAAGAAAAAAAATCCACAAGCTAAAACCCCAGAACTAAGGATCAGTCTGTCAAAAAAAAAAAAAAAAAACCTACGGCTCACTCAGGAAGCCATATTTCATGCTCTTCTATAGCATGGAAACCTCAGCTGAGAGTTTTGATTCTGATGATGCCTCACTATGTCCCAAAGTCCTAAGAACTGTGGAAGATCCACTATTACTTACAGAAGAGTCAGGACACTGTCCTAACCAGATTCTCACAGCTGAAGTGTCACAGAACTTGGGCTTCCAGGAACTCAAGAAATACTGGTTTTGAGACAACTTAAGTAAATCCTAAATCTTTCACAGACAAGAAATCACTGTTTTGCAAGATCTAGTCAGATTATATCTTATGTGTTGCTTTTCTATTAGAACTAACATCTCAAATTTTCAAATTAACTAAATCTCTGCTAACTAGATCACCAGGTCAAACAGCTGGTGTGTACCAGCAGCTATATTTAAAGAGAGGAAAAACAGTTCTAGAAAACATCAGTTCTAATTTGGAAGCTGATAATCGTCCATCTTTCTGTGGGATTTTCATTTTTAGTCTGTAGACCATTACAAAGGCTTTCTTTCTTCCCTTATCTGTGACTGAGCAGTACCCCTCTTGAAAATACAGGGGGTTTGAATATTCATTTTTCATTTAAGCAGAAGTATGAAAGAAACTGTCTGAAGAGAAAATTAAGTTACAAAATTGGAACAAAACTGTCCAAAGACCATCCAGCTGTACATAGCCAGAGAGCTCAATTGTTGAGTTGACATGGTTAGTCCATTCAGTTTTAATCATAAAAAATTAATACATTAATGCATTCTATTTATGTGCAGACAACTTGGAACAACAAATACAATAGTCAAAGATGAAAGCTTGGCAAAGGGCTACATAATCCCATTGACAGGGGAAACAACTTACTGAAACCAATTCTCACACCAGGAGTCAGTGATAGGCAAGTTTAACGTAAATGAGATCAGCAATGGTGTCTGGTGCTGGTTGTTCAATATATAGATATTGTTCAATATCCAGAAAACTCTTTTGCTTAAGCTTGATTGCATTAATAATTATTGAACTAGCAGTATAGAATGCAAGAGGAAGGCACAAAGTTATTCCAGCTTTCCAAATACAGCTAGGAATGTAGTAAATGGATTCAAATAAATGATATTTCAGGAATGAAAAGATAACTACCAAGTGCTAGTATCATTGGACAATTACCCTGAGTTCATGCAGATGATCCTATTCTACCTGTACAAGTGTTACACACTGCCCATGTAGAAACCACTCAGCAAGCTCTGAACTGCAACTTTCAGGTAACACCAAAACTAACAGTTGTATATTGCTGTTGAACTGCTACTGAAAAATGCAACACAAGCATTAGTATCTTTTGCTAACAAGACAGAAAAGGTCTTTAATAAAATTGTGCAGTTTAATGTAAGGTAGGAAAGTAACTGAAGTTTTAATTAAAACAAGTACAGACATGTCTGACGTCTAAAGCTTAGAATTGTGCATATACTAGTGAAAAGCTTACTTGTAGGTATCACAGTGCTTTCTTAGGAGAAAAGTAAATAAAACATTGAGTTCTGCAAATGGTACCTCAGAGCAAACTATATGAAAACACACACAATATCTACGAGTTGTGAATAGGATAGAGGAGAAGTATAACAGATGCAGTAACTAAATCTAAAAGTTAACACCAGATTACTTTCAGCATAAAAGTTTCACATCAGATATCAGCATGTACCCTGGGCTAAGAAAGCCAACAGGCATGTTCAGAGCATATATTACAAAACACCTTCAAAACATTAAAAAAATTATTTCAATAGAATTGTAAAGAAAGAAATGCCCAATGTAGACAGCTCAGAAAACACCGAAGAAAAAGAGCACCCCCCAAAAATTATGTTATGTTGATAGCTCTTTATCTATCTTGATGGCTATAGGGAGAAACCAACAAGTGCGCAAAACCAAAAAAAACTTCCCACAAATACAGTATGGCTGAAGAAGCTACCATAACCAGTCTTCTGGCAGCAGTCAAACAACAGACAGTCCAATAACAACTTCCCTCCAATCCTTTTATCTTCCTAATGATTCAGAAACTTCCACTCCATCACACTCCATATGCAACATGATGATTTAACTCTGTGGCCATGCTGATTTCTTAGAAACCTCCAGAGAAGCTATGAAGGAAAAGCCTGTCTACTTTCCACTTAATGGTCTATTATGCAAACAGAGTATCAGCCTTCTATAACAGCCTTGCACTAGATGAACAGCTAACAGGATTTATTCATATTCTCCATTGCTGAACATTCACATCTGAGATGCAGGTTAATGGATAATAATTCTGAAGAATCATAGAATGGTTTGGATTGGAAGAGACCTTTCAGATCATCTAGTTCCAACTCCCTGCTATAGGCAGAGACACCTCCCACTAGACCAGGATGCTCAAAGCCCTCTCCAGCCCGGCCTTTAACACCTCCAAGAAGTGGCATCCACAACCTATCAGAACACAACAAACATTTTAAAATTGCCTTAAGATCCAAGCATCAAACAAGAACATGTACTGTTGCTGTGGCTAGATATTGACTAGGGCACTACACAGTGGTAGAAATAAGGCTTAGCAAAGAAAAAAAAACAAAAAACAAAGACAAACCCACAAAGACAGAAGCAGATTTGTTCGTTTAAAGATATAGTCAGACTCTACCATTATGATTATAATATTATTGGAGCATGGTCAAAGAAGGGCAACAAAGCTGGTGAAGGATCAGCCTTATGAGGAACGGCTGAAGGAGCTGGGATTGTTCAGTCTGGAGAAGAGGAGGCTCAGGGGAGACATTATTGCTCTCTATAACTACCTGAAGGGAGGCTGTAGTGAGCTGGGGGTCGGCCTCTTCTCTTGTGTAACTGGTGATAGAACTAGAGGGATTGGCTTCAAGTTGCACCAGGGGAGATTTAGGCTGGATGTTAGGAAATACTACTTTTCTGAAAGAGTGGTTCAGGCACTGGAATGGGCTGCCCAGGGAGGTGGTGGAGTCACCGACCTTGAACGTGTTTAAGGAACGTTTGGATTTTGTGTTGAGGGACATAGTTTAATGAGAACTATTGGTGATAGGTGGATGGTTGGACTGGGTGATCCTGTGAGTCTTTTCCAACCTTGATGTTTCTATGATTATCCTGCACAGATTTGCAGATGCATGGCCACAGGTTTTTTCTGCTTAAAATTTCAGCCAGGTAAGTTCAGCTGATTTATCTCAAATTTTCTTTCTGTTTAGCTTCTACATCCTCAGCTAGTCACAACATTATCATTTCTTTCTAGTCCAGAAGTCACATACTGGAAGCTATGTCTGCCTCAGTTCTGAATACCTCTTTTTCTTTCCTCTAATGTTGCCCATTTCACACTATTTATTCCCTTATTCCCCTCTATTTTTTTGATATTGAACAGTTCAGAATTAGCACACTGACCTAAAAATAAAACGGGCTCTTCCTTCACCCATGAAGAGGCACTTTTTACTTCCTGTGCCTACTATTTCTTCACATTCAATTCATTTTTACTAAATCAGAGGTTAAGATCTTGCTCTTTCAGTCGTAATCATTCTAGATCATGCTACCTCTTCTAGTGTTGATTAAGAATATAATTTAAGGAATGTACTTGACTGGCACTAGAAAAAAAATTGTATCTTAAGGCTTTTCCAGAGTGAGAAAGCAAGTACAATTGCACAATCATTCATTCATACCATAATGAAGAGAGGATTCAAACTTATTTGAAAAACAACTCTATGCTGCTCTTCCTCCAGATAATCAGACATGTTACTGGCCAATGCATCCACTGTAAAGCTTTTTTTTTTTTTATCACGGATAAAAATGTTAGAATGTTAGAATCATATAATAACAAAACAGAACGAAGTAAATGAAAATAGTTTGCTTTTTGTAACCCTTAAGAAGTACAATACTGCCAAATGAGAAGGTTTTACTACTTAAAATATACCATGATGGCTGTCCACCATCCTGCATTTAGAATGACTTTAGATACGAGTAGCAACAGATTTGGTAGATGAAAAACAGAACTACGTCATACTACTGTACACAAGGATAGAAAACTGGGAAGCAGGAATTGAGGGCCTAAAAGTGAAGAAATTTCTCTGCTCTGCATAGCACCAACAGCTCATCACGAGCAATTTGTCCACTGGGTCTGGCTGGAATGGAGTTAATTTCCTTCACAGCTGCCTGCATGCTGCTGTGTTTTAGATTTGTGACCAAAACAGAGATAAAGACACTAGCTACTGCTAAACATTTCATGCATAATGTCAAGCTTTCCTTTTTCTCTCTGCCCTAGCATTTAGGTTTGGGGGAGACACAGACAGCTGACCTGAACTGGCCAAAGGTGTATTTTCTATCACATAACAATCATACTCAGCAATAAAAAACAAGGGATAGTCTTTCCAAAGTAGCTACTGCTCAGGGACTCAAGTCCCTGGGCAACAATCTATTTGCTCAGAGACTCAGTTTGTTTATGGGAAGTTGGGAGTGACTGTCTTCCCATCACTGTCTCACTCCTTCTCCATGCCCCCTCCTTCACTCACTGAACTGTTTTCTTCATCTCAAGCCCTTAGTTTCTCCTCACTTCCTTTGATTCTCTCTCCCAACCTATCGGGCAAGTAGAGAGTAAGCAACTGAGTGGGTTTTTAGTTTTTGGCTGATGTCAACCATAATCAATGTTCAAGAAAAATTTGTAGTAAATCAAACTGAAATATATAAAAATACCAATATCCAGAAATACGAATTGCATGTTAAACTTCAAGGACTTAAGTTGTTTACTCTAAAACAGCAAAAGAATGAAAAACCTAACGTTATTCAAATACTACAGACTACAGAAACCCAGACAATGATCTCTTCAGCAACTCTCCAGAGGACAGAAAAAAATTTTGTGTGTGAACTGCAACAAAGAAGGTTCCTGCTAGGTAGTAGAGAGAAACAATGAAAACTTTTTTACAGCAGATACAGCGAAGCATCACAATAGCTTGCACTGAAGAGTATGTGAAATACTAAAGGTCTTTAAGAACAGGTTAGATCTGTGAAAGAAACTAAGAGCTTGTCTTGCTTCAGACTAGCAAATCCATTCTAGTTTCAATTTTAAGATTTTGAGAAAGACAGGTGTACCCATTTCACTGTTCGAGTATTTTTAAGAAGTATATTAGGTAACAGAATCTCAATGATATAACTAGTGCTGTGCAATCAGGTATCATCTAGACCATGACTTTCTCACACTATAAATTAAAAAGTAGTTAATTCAAATTAATGAATCCAAACACTAAAGGAATAGCATCTGCACAAACTACAGAACACAACTCAAAACAACTGCTTTACTAAAACACCAGTGTTAAGCAAAGTTACCTCCTCTACATTGGAAGCAGTTTTGGCAGATGTCTCCATAAAGATGAGCCCATGCTCTCGTGCAAATGCTTCACCTTCTTCTTTCTTGACTTCTCGTCTAGACTCTAAATCACTAAGATATAATAAAAAAAGTTACTCACATAGTCTGTCCATGTAAATGACATTGTTCAGAGACATGCTTATAAGTGAACAGGCCCCATAAGAACTTACGTACATACAAAAATATATTCAAGCCTTCATATAAAGTAGAATTACTATAAACCCTGCACTTATAGTACACAGAATAGGCACAGATATCACACTTGAGTCATTAATTCCAGTTGATACAGATCTTATCAAAGAGTTTATGAAATGCCTTACAAAAGGATACAAATATACTTATCTAGCCATTCCTTGGAATGTTAACTTTAGACATTGTCATTTTAGGTAATCACTTTATCACTTTTCTAGTATCTACCAAACCACACTGCAAAGTAGAAATGATAAAAGACTTTTATAAAACATTAAGAGAACCAAACCCTCCAGACCTTTTTTTCTACTCAGGAAAACTTTGTATGTAGGTCTTTTTAACAGGGCAAAACCTAAGAACAAAATTAAGTTATTTTGAACTAAGTTACTCGTTCCCTCCTGGCAACCCTAGCATTACAGCTTTGACCAATCCCTTTAGCAGCAGAACTTATAGTCACTGTAACTCAATTTTTTGTTTTCTGCTTTTCAAAAAAAAGTTAAATATTACAAAAATGGCAAAGAATACCTTATAGGACTGAACAACTAATACCAAATTCAACTCTCTAGGTCACATGAACACATTAGTATTTCACTCTTCTTTTTTAAAGCTTCTTTAGGAACAAGGTCATCGAGTTTCTGCTCCTCCAAATATATTAAATCCTGAGCAGTAATAATGCTGTATTTCTTGATACATAAATAGTATTTTATATGTATAAAGAAAGCTGCCTTTAAATTACACATATAAAGCCATTCTTAGATACTTAATCTCAAATTAAACAGTTTGCAAATACATAGATTTTATCTGCAGCTAGAATGCTAGTAAGAAACACACTGGGCCACCATTCTTTTAATGACACATACATTGAACATAAGTAACGCTCAATGTGGCATCTACTTTGCAGCAAAGCAAGCTCTTGTTATTTTTACAACTACATGCTAGCTCAGATAAATTTTAGAGTCAAGACAATTCAACACATCATTTAAATACAGAGCATTTGAAGATAAGGATAGAAGAACTGTTTTCTCAAAGCAAAAAATTAAAGTTGATGCTCACGGTCTGTAAGCATTTCCAGTATCTCAGCTCCAGTTTTCAGATAAGCTAAACAAGGTGTTTCTTATGTGCCTGAGATAGCTGTTCAACATGATATTCTTGAACAAGAACAATGTCTTCATTGCTACTACCACCCTACTCTCAAAAATACCTTATTGAAAACCTGATTCACTACAGTGCTATCTGCATACTAAAATAGAAACAAACAATTATTTTTACTTGAAATAGTATTGTTGCATTGAAAACTGCAGTGATAACCCACTCATTACCGGTATCTAAAGATATCCATGTAAGAGCTTTAACTGCTTCTACTAACCACAGTTGTCTTCCTCTCTGCATACATCCCATTCCAATAATTCGAAGCATTTGGTCTTACTAGATCATTATAGCTATGCTTTGTTCTGGAAAGGAGATTAAGTATAGCATTTGTCACGTTTTAATACCATTATTCGTAATGTTTTCAAAAAACAGCTATTGTATTTCAGCTTAAATTCTCAACTCCCTTCAAATTTAGAAGTCAGCAGAACAAATGTATTGTAAGTGCATTTTTGGGATTCTTAAAAACAAAGTTTGTTGGCTTAAAAATATTTTGCTAGTATATGTGTTCTTCCATGTCTCTAGCAGTATGCTCTACTGTAAGAACTCCTGTAACACGCTGTTAGTACAGTGCAGAAAGGAAATATTCTTCCCATCCTTCTCTTTGAGGCTTGAAAATAATCCCCTTTAAAAACCTTCTTAAAGAACGTTTGCTTCCTGTGGCACCATTATCTGCATCTTAATATTTATTTTCATAGTACCTTATGCAAGCAAATAGTACACACTTTTTCTCTCATTACTACCTTTTTACATGCATAAAAGACCACTGGCCACTGGCATCATGGGCTTACCAAAGTTTCATTTATAAACCATTTGAGAAGACTGATTATCACATTCCACTAATAAAAAGAACCTTCCTGGTCATTTTCCAGATTATATATAAAAATGTGGGCAAGCTTGATAATTACTTACTGCTTAGCATGTTTGGGTTTTTTTTGTTTTTGTTTTTGTTTTTGTTTTTGTTTTTTTTGAGGGAAAGGTAGGACAGAGAGAAGAAAACAGAAGGGGATAGAAAGGGGAAGAAAAAGAAGAAAAGAGGTGAACACGCCAGACTAACAAAACTAAACCATATTTACTACAAAGCTGTTTCTCAGTAGCATCTAAGACTTGATCCAGCTTTCATTTTAGTGACAAGCATACACAGTTACTTCAGCTGGCATCTTTACCTTCAAGAACTACTTAGACAAGGAGACAAGTTAAAATCCATTAGGTAAGGACCTCTAACTAATAGGTCATTAAATTCTGAGATAATACTTTTGATGTTAAAAAAGAACCCTAGCATCCAGTAAAAATCTAGACATAGTCCAGTTGATTAAGAATTAGAAAAATTAGATAAAACTAATGTATTCTGTAAAATTTTTTTATGAAGACTTTCAACATTGATCAACATAGGGAACCATTTTGGAACTCCGGACAGTGTAGTTGATGAAAAAACAAGCAGATAAATGTTTCCAAATTTACTAACAGTTTTCAAATCTTTTGAATCACTAGGACATGGTTAAAAAGCTTCTGACCCCACTCCCAGCTGGAATGTACAGAACATGAAGCAGGCCTGAAGTTCAGAAGCACCTTGTAACTGCTGAGGCACGTATTTTTTTGCATTTCATAGTGTTTTGCATGTGAATCTAATAGCAAGGTTCCTCTGCTGTGGTTCTTAACTAGAAAAGCAAACCATTTTAAAACACCTTAATAAGGAACCATATTCCCTTTATAAGGGACAGATCTAGGTGATGACACCACGTGTAAGCATCATTTAGAAAGAAAAAAGGTAACGAGAAAAGTTTTAAATTTCCACCATCTACATAGTTATGATTGGTTAAGTTTTACCTTTTATTTCCAATAAGCATTATAACCATGTTGGAATTGGAATGCTGACGAGCATCTTCTAACCAAGTTGTCAAGTGATTGAAAGTGTCCCTCCTGAAAGAGAAGGAAAATTAAAGGCAGCATTTAAAAATATATACATATGCAAATCTTTTTCTCCTCTCTTAGCTTCTCTACCTGAGCAACCAACTCAGGTATTAGTACATACACTTCAAGGATAAAAGCTGGTAATCCATTTGTGAGAGAAAAACAAGCAAACACAAATTCAGCAGACATGGAGCATTAATGAACTCTGCCTAAAGAGTAATTGAAAACATTTACTACAAAGAGTATTCCTATAAAAATCTGCAATGTTATATACAGATGAAGTGTGCTGACTGCAGTTTTAGAAGTCTGTAACATCCTCAAATGAATTCAAACAGCAACACAAGCAGTCATTTATTCATAAACTAATACTTACTCTACTGCTGGCAAAAGAAAAGATTGACATTCCTTTTCCCTGAATTTTTAAATTTAATAATGAATTTAGCAGTGATGTATTTTAAAGTAAGATAGGTACAAGATGACAATGTTACAGATCTTATAGAAAATGTACACTAAATATTTAATAACATGATTGTGCATTTAATATTTCACAAGCAGAAAGCCACCTACTTATGAATCAAAGATTGATTTGTTGGAAGTCAACTGGGAAGAATAGATTGTTTTCTGACATTTAAAAATAAGCAGGGAACAAAAGGGAAACTAAGAATCTCGTTGCTTAATTCAGCAATGATGCCTAAGATCCACAAAAAGGAATCACACAATATAACATTGTAGTGCCTTGGAGCCTGTATATTTTCACAATCTAGTCGTAATAATTTTTTAGTTAAAAATCACACCATGGTTTTGCAGAAAAGAGCTACAGACGCTTTACTCAAGACTGCAGGAATATCTCAGTCACGTCTGAACATCTGCTACTGAAATCACACCTTGAGAACTATATTCCCCAACTTGAAAAAGACAGCATTGGTAGAAGTTTCCTGGTATTTCTATGTAATCTGATTCTGATATTTTGCTATTTTTTACTCATTGATTTCAAGAATGGCAGCTAAGTAAAAAGTTTGCCACAGTAAAAGAAAAATTCTAGTTCACAAAAAGAAATTCATGAAATATTTTAACGCTTTTCTCAGTAAAGGTAATCCACAGGTTCATGGTCAAATACTTTATATAAATACTTTGATTCATTCTTCCCTAGAGTTTATACATACTTTTTCTCAACCAGTATACTGAGAAAATTAGAAGTATACATACTGAATCTAGGTTTTATATTGATTTTGATTGCCTAACAAACACTACAAAACATTAGATTGCAAGTATTTCTACAAAAAAAAACATGCTGAATTAGACATTTTTAACATTGCTGTATATAACAAGTCTACAAAGACACATAATTTTAGTACAGTTATAACTTCTTCCATATCCTCACCTTGTAATGTCATACACTAGTAAAGCCCCTGCTGCCCCTCTGTAGTATGACCTTGTAATGGAACGGAAGGACTCCTGCCCTGCCTGCAGAAGACAAAGTTTCATTATTTCATGTCTCAAATTTATGTTTCATTGCTGAAAACCATAAACTTACTACTTTTGTGAGAGCAAGGAAGTATATGGAGGGGAAATCAGAGCGGGAACAACTGGGGACAAAGTCTCTAACACTGGCAAAAGAAGGCACATAAGGAGGAGACACCAACTACAGCACCGTGTAGTTAGAAAAAAAAACGGAACAAGACCTCTAAACCTTTTTTGGCAATCCCTGACAACCCAATTTACTGAATGGCTTCACAATACATGAATCATTATTAGAGCACAGAATGGACTCCTAGCAACTAAGCTCTGAAGACAAATTTGAAAGGAAGCAAATAACCCAGAGCTTCACATTTGAATTCAATAACCCGCTCCCTGGGGCAGCTGTTGACACTAGAATAAATAAAGCCCATTGTAAATAAATGATGAATGACATCTTTACGCCCACCATCTGCTGGTGTAAAGGTTGTTGGAAGGCCAAGGATGCAGATTTTATCCGTTATATCATAAACTGCAGCCAGCTTTCAACAGTCTTCAGATGGAATTCTTTCAGTAATCATTTTATTATGAAAAAACAGAAAATGGTTTTGAATTCAATTCTACACAATTCTGCTCCACAGCTAATCAATTTTCCCTGTACTTGATAAATAACACGTGTCAAACAGCCACAGGATGCAACAGTCGTCTCCATATCCACTGGTGAAAAACTTGTGAGATACTACAGAAATTAGACAGTTCTTATAGAAAAGTATTCTGTTAAAATCTCTGCTCTTAGAAGAACATGCTTATCAGCTTAGATTTTAATCACCGCCCAATAATCCCCAGCTGTTTTGAGTCTCCTTTACCAAGATATCCCTCACTAACATGCAACAGTCAAACCAAAACCTTGTCTGCATTTATAAAAAATATTTTTAAGAGCACAGGTAGAACAGTTCACGTGGATAAAGCTAAAGGACAAGGGTATAACCCTTTTCCCTCCTGTATTAAAAATCAAAGCCCTGAAAGATAAATATTCATAACTGCAAACATTGAGCTCCCATGCTTGTGTTTTTCAGAAGTGTTATCTAGCAATTAACAGTTATTAGAAAAAAAGATTTTTAATTTTAGTATTAATAAAAGCTTTAGCTTAATTCAGAGCTAGCACAGGACATGATTAAGAAACACTAATGTTAATGCTGAAAAATGACACGCAGTGAGATAGTTATCCTTACGACCACTGGAAATTATTCCGATTTAAAACTACGAAAAATGAGAACGAAATATTTATCAAAGCTTGTGCTGTTATGATTCAGCCAGACCTACAGAATCTTCTCACAATCACTGTACTTCCATAATATATGGTTCTCTTGAATTTCAGGAGCACCTGAGCCAGATTCTGCTACTCAATGAGAACATACAATAGCAGAATCTAGAGCACAATACATTTTTATGTGGTCAGTTTTCAAACAGCACCCTTACACTCCAGAACACTCAGTTACTTCAGCTTAAGAAAACATTTTGTCTTAGTCACTCCATTGAAATGAGTTACAAAAGATAGAAAATACATTCACCAGTTTCAACTCAACTGAAATACACTAACATATGGACTAGAACAAGAGTCCAATCCAAGCCCATCTTTATACAGATGAAGGTAACAAAATACAGGCAACCTAATAGAGTACACTAAGTAATAGTAAAAACAAACAAGTGTTTAGCTCAGTACTGGATTCCTTGCCCAGGAGGTCCAAAAAAGTTGAGTTTTTTCTTGGTGTGATGACTTGAGCAAGCGCACAGTAGATGCATTAAACATTTTCTTCCTGACTAGACAATAAACCAAGTTACTGTTACTAATATATTCTACACATCACTAAAAATTGTACATTATTGAGACTGCCTACCACATTCAAGATTGCCTGTTTCACCTTCATCAATTCAACCTTGTCATGTTAAATAATTTACTGTGGAAGACGACCAAGTTAAAGTCAACCACAATTGCCAGAGGCTCTACCAGATCTACAAGAACATAAGAATTTGGAGTTCTTACAAGAAGCACTTGGTATTTAAAGCCTGATATTACTGTAATATTTTCAACTGTTTTATTACTTGTCCATGATGATATTTCTTAAATATAATTGCTTCCTGAAGGAAAGCCTGAAAAGAAGGTGGAAAACATTACCATCATTCCCAAAAATATGGTTTTCCATTTAGCAATAATGAATTTGTGTTTACTTACACGAAGACAACAGAAACCAAAGCCTCTTTTATTCTAAACAAAATAAAATTGAGTTTCTGTAGAGAAACTCTATGAAATATAATATATAAAGGTATATATGTATATGTAATACATAAAAATGCATCTTTACATGTAGAGATTTACCTACTACACATAAAACAGTAAGAAACATTTATTTGAAGTTTATTTCAACAACAGAAATCTAAATGAGTGAACTGTAAGGTCAAAATAATGTGGGTTAGGCATGTAAAAGATTCTCCACATATATTTATTTTTATTGTTATTATTTGAAGCATTTTTCATCTGCAAACTTGCTCTTTTGCTTCCAACCCCTTTACTTCAAGAGGAGGGAAAGACAAAATACAGAAGCATAGGCTATCACCCCCAAAATATAGTAATTATTATTACTACTATAATAACTTATTTTAAAATACAATTTTTTTATGGTTTTAATACTTCATCTAACTTGCAAAGAGGGACCAATTAAAGTTCAGCTACTTGCTTCAAGAAGCAATGGATACAACAAGCAGAAGGGAAGCTCAGTACAAAAGCAAAACCAGGTTTGATACGAGGAGAGCCCTCTATCTTGTCAAGTGGAATTAACAGCATGCATAAAATCTTTTCCATACTCTCCTAACACGTAACACTTTTCTCTGTTCTATATTCAAGGGAATTTCCAAATTTTCAGTTTCTTCACAGAACAACTGAGATCAGAAGGGATCTCTGTGTTATCCAGCCCCTGCTCAAGCAGGGACACTCAGAGCTGGATGCCCAGGGCCATGTTCAGACAGCTTCTGAAGATCTCCAAAGCAGAGACCACAACCTTTCTAGGGAGCCTGAAGCAGCACACAGTCACTCATTCACAGAGATTTTCTTTTTCTTTCCCCAAAAATTGTTCCTTGGTGTTGAAAGGAAACCCCTTGTGTTCCAGTTTGTGCCCATGACATCTTGTCTGCCACTGGGCTCCATCTTCACTGTATACCCCCTTCAGGTGTTTATAGACCCTGGTAAGAGTCCTCCCTTAAGGCTCCTGAAGGGTCCCAGCTCTCTCAGCATCTCTTCAAGGAATGCTGCTCCAGTCCCTTCATCATCTTGCTGGACTCTCCAATATGCCCAGGTCTCTTGTACTGGGAACCCAAAACAGGACACAGCGCTTCAGGTGTGGCCTCCCCACCTGCTGAGCAGAGGGGAAGGAGCACTTCCCTCAACCAGTTGACAACACTCTGCCTGACACAGTTGTTTAATCTTTCAGCAACATATGCCAGAGATTGAATGAGAGGGTAGGGGGCAGGGAAGTTAGTAGTTAGTGGCAGCAGACACTAAACAAAGGTCTAACTACATCTGGTAGAGAAAACACAAGCCTTTGCTCTGAGGCAACGTCAGGTTGCACCCACTTTCAGAGTTACACTGTAGAGGAAGGGAGAAGGTGGAAGCTCTTTTAAATAACAGACAGACAACAGCAGCTATTTCACTCATAGAAACTGCAGCCCTGACAAGGTAGCCTACAGGAGTCAATGTTCAGCCATGCTACATAGACCTGAACATGCCTCTTTTCTCTTTAGGTTAAAGGGTGCTATTCTGGCATGAGTAGTAGTAGCTCACTGAAAATGAGAAAAAGTGAGCTTTTGATAAACAACTGATTCTTTGTTAAACAACACCTGTTTTGGTTGTCTATTGGACTTTGAACTTTTACAATTCACACACTATCAGCTGATGAAGATAAACTTTCTAAAATGAGAGACTTAAGTAATCACAGTTTGAGTTACAAGTCTTCAAAACAGTACTAAAAACCTTAATCCCTGCATGAACTGGACATACATTCCTGCTCTTTAAATATAAATCTCTGTATAGACCAAGTTGCAACTTCAAAATAATGGTATAATCAGAATGTAAAGGATTACCCATCACATTAGGTGCAGAGATGAAGGCCCTGTATTCAAGTTTTCCAGGCCACTAACTGTGTTACAGTTGACACGCCTGTGGCACATGAGAGAAAAGACTTCAAGTATTACATTTCCTATAGGAAATCTCAGCAACATTTCCAAGAGTGCAGCA
Source organism: Phasianus colchicus (assembly GCF_987193195.1). Classification (NCBI taxonomy): domain Eukaryota; kingdom Metazoa; phylum Chordata; class Aves; order Galliformes; family Phasianidae; genus Phasianus; species Phasianus colchicus. The sequence continues at coordinate 58,860,555 of NC_143438.1, read as the reverse complement.
TAGCTACGGAGGGTTCAGTTGTGAAATGTATAGACAAGTCTCTGGTATAGAATCATAAGGTTGGAAATGACCTGCAAGATCATCTAGTCCAACCGTCATCCCATTCCATTGCTACCACAAGCACTGAACTATATCTCACAGTTCCTCATCCAGTACCCAAAAAGGGTATCTTGAAAGATCCTGAATTGTGTATTTTTGAATCTATGATGACTGCTCCAAAAGTAATGCCACCCGTATTATTACATTGGCACGTGACATCAGAGACAGGTGGCAGTGGTGGTATGGCAGTAGAGGCTGAATCTTCCTGCCAATATTCCATTACATTTTTCTGCCACGTGACAGATGGAAGCAGAGGGGCAGACTGACCAAATGGTGCCTGACATGGAAGTGCATATGAAGCAAAGGGGTGGAAGTAAATGCCTCCAAGTGGAAAAAATTGCACCACTGACACTCATCAACGCTTGCAGTGGGTGGTGCATTTCAGCAGTGGCAACAGCAGGTCAACTCTGTCAGTGCAGATTTTTTTTTATAAGTACAACATGCAGGCTCTTGTTCACTGCTGGTGAAAATGCATAGCTAATGATAGTGACTATGTTGAAAAACAGTGTTTTGTAGCTGAAAATCTTCTCTATCAAATAGTGTTATTGCATTATTTGCACCTGTTGTAATCTCCATGGAAATAAAAGCAGGCATTACTTTTGGAGCAACATAATATGTAAACAGAAAAAAAAATTGACCAGTTCATGCCTCTGTCAGACTACTTATGACAACTGCCAGTTGGGATCTACTTCAACAAGTTAATCCCTCAAATAAAATGTTCCAGAAAGGGAGAAGAGCAATACATATCCTTCAGCACAGTTTTTAATACTATAAATAAGTGTACAGCCTTTTAATCTTGCCATTATGTCTCTTACTCTGGAATAAAATAATTTTCAGATAATTTACTAGCATCTATAACAAGAAAAAGGCATAAAGACAGCGTAAAAATAAGAAAACAACACTGGTGCCTTCCAGCAAAAGTGTTCTTTACTAAGATCCATCTCTTGTAGAAGAGATGGAACTAAAAGACACAGATGAATACAAATTCATTAAAACTTTTAAAAATGTCAGACTTACATGGATTATTCCATCAAGTTACAAACTGCTTCAAAAATAACTCTGCCAGCATCCTAATAAGAACTGAAATTCCATGAGAAATAAGAATACCCAAGGGTGGAACTATACACGTTTCTTTTCTGATGTTGTATGCATACAGTTTAGACATTCAAAGCAATTCCCAACACACTAACAGAAACAGAAAGCTTCAGCTCTCCACTATTAGAAGTACCTTCATGAATTATTTCAGTTTATAAATATATTTGAAACCTTTAAGTAACTAGGGTCACTTGAACTCAAGTTTCACTGCAGAGAGAAGGAAGACTAGCTCTTCTTCTATCTCAGGCCTTATCCTAAGCAAGATCTTTCTCTGTTATTGTGAAATGCAATGAGAAACTGACAAGAAATATAGTGTGAAAATAAAATACAAATACAGTATATCATTAAACAAATAGATTTAAGCACATTAAGACTAAGGTTTCTGAACACTAACCCAGACAGTAGATCAAGTTTCCGTGGCTTCCTGAAGTACTATCACTGATGTGAACAATAACTTACGCTACTCAGAATATACCCCAGCAATTCAGATGGAGACAGTCAGAGAGCTCCTCCTCCATCTGGACTGTCACAAGTCCATGGGACCGGATGGGCTACAGCCTCGGGTGCTGAGGGAGCTGACAGGGGTGACTGCCAAGCCGCTCTCAGCCATCTATCAGCACTCTTGGTTAACTGGAGAGGTCCCAGAGGATTGGAGGCTGGCTGATGTGACTCCCATCTTCAAGAAGGGCCATAAAGAGGATCCAGGGAACTACGGGCCTGTTAGCCTGACCTCAGTACCAGGAAAAGTAATGGAGCAAATCATCTTGGGTGAGATCACACAGCACATGTGCGGTGTCCAGGGGATCAGGCCCAGCCAGCACAGGTTCATGAAAGGCAGTTGAGCTTGACCAACCTCACCTCCTTCTACAACTGGGTGACCAGCCTGATAGATGAAGGGAAGGCTGTTGATGTAGTCTACCTAGACTTCAGCAAAGCCTGAGACACGGTCTCTCACAGGATTCTCCTGCGGAAACTGGCTGCCCGTGGCCTGGACAGGTATACACTTCTTTGGGTAAGGAACTGGCTAGAGGGCTGTACCCAACAGGTAGTGGTTAATAGAGTTAAGTCCAACTGGCAACCCATTTCAAGTGGCGTCCCCCAGGGGTCGGTACTGGGGCCTATCTTGTTTAATAGCTTTATTGATGACCTAGACAAGGGGATTGAGTGTACCCTCAGTAAGTTTGCAGATGACACCACGTTGGGAGGTGGCGTTGATCTGCCTGAGGGTAAGGAGGCTCTCCATAAGGACCTAGATAAGCTGGATCGCTGGGCTGAGGTAAACGGGATGAGGTCCAACAAGGCCAAGTGTCGGATCCTGCACTTTGGCCACAACAACCTCATGCAGCGTTATAGGCTTGGGGACGACTGGCTGGATGATTATGAAGAGGAAAGGGACCTGGGGGTGTTGGTTGATGCTTGGCTGAACATGAGCCAACAGGGTGCCCAGGTGGCCAAGAAGGCCAACAGCATCCTAGCCTTCATTAGAAATAGTGTGGCCAGCAGGAGCAGGGAGGTGATCATTCCCTTGTACTCAGCTCTGGTGAGGCCGCACCTCGAGTACTGTGTTCAATTTTGGGCCCCTCACCACAAGAAAGACGCTGAGGCCCTGGAGCATGTCCAGAGAAGGGCAACGAAATTGGTGAGGGGTCTGGAGCACAAGTCCTATGAGGAGCGGCTGAGGGAGCTGGGATTGTTTAGTCTGGAGAAGAGGAGGCTCCTGGAGGGAGGTTGTGGTGAAGAGGGGCTTGGCCTCTTCTCCCAGGCAACAAACAGGACCTGGGGAATTGGCCGCAAACTGTACCAGAGGAGGTTTAGGTTGGACATTAGGAGAAAATTTTTATCTCAGAGGGTGGTCAGGCACTGGAATGGCCTGCCCAGGGAGGTGGTGGAGTCACCATCCCTGGCAGTGTTCAAGAGGCGTCTGGATGAGGAGCTGCGAGATCTGGTTTAGTGCTTGTGGTAGCAGTGGTAATGCAAAGACGGTTGGACTAGATGATATTATAGGTAGTTTCCAACCTTGTGATTCTATGATTAACAACTGGCATGGAGGGTCAGACGATGGCCCTAATTACACAAACAGCAAGAGGAAGAACTTACAAATGGACAAAATCCCTCCAAGCTCTAACTACCAAAGAGAGAACAAAACATAATGAAACAGGCCATTAATAAGACAGTGAAGTTGGAGGCCCTAGCAGTCGACAGTATCACTAAGATGAAACAAATATTCATTTAACATATTAAGGGGACTTGGTTTGTTCTGCTAGATTCAGGGTATTCATAAAGACATTAAGGATAATTGACTTTCCAAGAATGATTGGTGGAGTCCAAATCTCTCAAAGCAGACATGTCATACTACAGTTTTATTGAAAAAAAAAAAAAAGACATGCCTTCAACTATGCTTTCCATCTTGCACAAACAAACCTTTTTTTGGTGCAAGCTCCCAGTTAGCAAAAAACAAACAAACAAACAACCCACCAAATCAACAAAACCACTGTTAATTCAGTTAGATCACTTATGTGAAAACAATGCAAGTATTTGAAAACAGTTTATAAGAAAGGAATTTCAAACTTGTCTAACAAATCCAAAAGGCAGAGGTTTTTCTTTTGGTTATTGTTTGTTTTGTTGTTAAATATGGGCTTACAAGGAATAATTCATTGTCTGAAACCGCCACCCCCACATCTACAAAAACTCAAGGAGAAAACTAGAAAAATCATGCTTATTTTCTAACAAGAATCATGTAAACACATTAGCAAAACATTTTTGATCATTGATTTCCATGAAACAAAGGAGGAATATTAACAGTTTTCTTCAAACACAAAAAAATTCATTCATGTCAATTTAATCTGTAAAACATAAATAGTATTACTTAGACTCGACTCAACCCCTTCCCCCCCATAGCATCTGAGAGAACTTTAATTCCCCCTTTCAACTGCTGTTTATTTTTGCTCATCAGCAATGATGTAAGTAACAATAAATACAATTCAGAACACCCCCCTCAATAATAAAAAGATATATTGACTCATCCTGGTAACAAGCCCAGCATCATTCTACAACAATGAAGGTTTTTTTTCCTGAGGAGAAATGATTTTTATATTTCTCAGTGTTGTACTGCCACAAGACAAGCAACCTTCATCCACACAGCTTATTTAACCCTGTGAAACTAAACAGCTCCCAGAACAAACATTGTGGCTGATCCTTACCAGCTTTTACAGGCCACTTCCACTTCTAGGTCCCCAGACAGAAAGGGGATGCTGTTAACTGATTCAAGCTCAACTATCACACTCTTCCAAAAAAAAAAAAAAAAAAAGCATCTAAATTTCTCATACTAGTAAACTACCAGATAGCCACTTTTGACAAGACTACTTCTTAATCTTTGCAACTAATGAAAATCTTTAATAAGATAAAGATCAGAGGAAATGAAATAATCTATAGACAAGACAAAAGAATAATTTGATAATTAATTGATAATAATTAATACCTGCATCTCCCTTGACTGGCCTAAAAGCGTCAGGAAGCAGAAGTGAAATCCAAGGACTTCCAGACCTAAATACCTTGACATGCCACAGCACACACAGCAACAAGCTTCTGGAGCCAGGCAGCACAGAGAATTTATCCAAAAGCAGCCTCCACTGGTGGAAGATGATGAGGGGATGCACTGGCTGCCGGTGTCAGTGAATGAACAGAAGTAGTCATGTGACTGCAACACTGAGCACAAGTACACAGTGCTCATACTGAGCATCTTTTATGCAAGTTTCTGTTGTTTTTTTTTTTTTCCCTGCAGTATTTTGTTTTTATTTCACTTCAGACAAGTTTTACCAGACATCAGCTCACAAGAACAAATACTAGACTACAAAAGCTAATAGGCACATGTAGCATTCCTTGAGCATATCTTCCAGCACAGCCTCATCCAAAAGGAATCCAGTTTGTGTACTCCCACATGAAATCCAGAGTGCAGTAAGCAGACCCTTTTCCTGCATCCCACTCCTGAATCAAACTAAGACGCTAATGAAGTCTTGAGTTATGGTACAAAAAAGTCCAACAGAAACCACACAAATGGATCTCACTGACATACAACGCTGTTCACTTCAGCTGCCCCTGAGTTAATCTACTCCTGCAGGGACGTATGCTGCAGCTTCCATACGTGATCCTTTACTTATGAACTAAGGGATACACCTTTCCTTGGCACTGCACTGGTCTGCTGAAGACAACAAACTGATCACCACAGCATTGAAATATCAGGCAAGAAAAATTTGCTTAAGAAAGCCAAACCCCTCGTTTACTTTTAAGCAGGGGAAACAACATTTTATCTAGTTTTCCATTTCTCATGCCTCTCCTCAAGATGCTTCAGCGATAGATTAGAAGTAGGCATGTAAGTATAGCACTAAATCAGAGAAGTGGGGGTGCTGGGACTCAATGTATCAAGTTTTCTTAGCCACTTGTGTAAAACGAACTTTCTTTTGTCAAATAGAAATTGTTACAGCTTAATAAATATCAAGGTAGCGCTAGCTACAATTAGCAGCTTTTGGTAGCAGAAAGAGAGACAGTAACTTTAGTCATTATGGACATATTTATGTCCCTTGACATCCATGTTTGAAATGTGCCTCACTGTATTTCTTATCTTACTATTTCTTTAACACCTTTACAGCCAAGCCCAAAACTGAGTCATTGGAATGTAGATATGCTTATGAGACTTGATTACAACAGATTTATCCTGTGTTTAAAAAAGTCTGCACACAGTTTACATTTTAACTCCAGGCAACATACTAAGTCATTCACTGCTTACAATTCATAAATTATTAACTACAATTTCCCAGTCTATTCAGAGAATATGCAATCTTCCAATTAGTATTTTCAATATCTTCAAGAATCTAGCCAAATAAAATCCCTGTCAAAAAACAGCTCATAATTTATAATCAAGAGCAACTCCATTGAATTTGTGGGTATCAGACACTTTGCTTGCACTAAGTAGCCAAAGAGACAGAAGAGCTACTCAATCTGAGGCACAAAGGAAAATCTACTACAAAATAGGTAAAGCTCATGTGTATCCAGGAAACAGGTAACAGCACATTATCTCTCTACATAGGTAGTAAAAATAGTAATTTTATCTGCAGAAAATCTGTCCCAATTTTAGGATTTAGGATTTTCCTAGTTAAGTTACATACTAAAGGTTTGCTCCTCAAACTTCTGTTTATGCTGCCCTCTGGTTGTCTATTGAACTTACAGAGTCTCAGCTACCTTGGTAGTTTGCAAATCCACAGCTGTAGCTGTAAAAATGTTCACACTTAGAAAAAGCCTGATGCACAATCTGAACATAATTCATTTATACCACAGAGAATGTGTAAGGAGGCACAGGTTTTAGATGTGATTTTAGATGATGAACTTGTAAAACAATTAAGGCACATGAGATTTTAGCTATGAAGTTAGCTAAAGTACTGCTTTTGTTTACATTTTTAGATACACTCATTTATAAGAATACACCTCCCTTCATAGATTTGCTATGCCAGAAAGAGCACAAACATGAATTTGTAGGTTCGTAAAGGTATCTTAAAATGCTTTTGGAAAAGGGAATAAAACTGTGACTTATCAAACAGTTAAGTGCACAAGAAAACAGAGCCATTGGTATGGGTGTCTTAGAGATGTTGAATCATGACAAGAACACTGAGGCCAACTTGTCAGTGCTACAGCAACCAACAGAATGTACCTGACTTTGCTAATACATGTTTTAAACTGAACTACCCCTGAAAGTCAAGGACTTTGGGTTTGTTTCAGTAGGCTTTTTGAAACTTTAAGCTTTTACCAGTCCCTTCTTAACCATCCAAGTGTTATGATGACTACAGTGAACCGGATTTCTTGACATTTTCTGTGAAAACAGTGAGCAGTATCATTTATATCCTACACTGCAAATGTAGATTTACCCTAGAGAGCTCTTGAACAAAACTAGTAGATAAATGCCAACAGAAAGTGACATCAGCCAACGTTTGCATGAGCATAGAGACTACTCAGAAGAATCTAAGTTCTGAACAGCAGAACAGCAATTTTTGGAAAAAAGAAAAAGTGAAGTCTCTCAAATCTGAGAAAGCACTGCTTGTGGAAGTTGCGTTATGCTGTAAAACAGCAGCAATTTGCAAAGTTTTAAGAGCACATCACATCAGAAATTTTTTTTAGCAAACTTATAACGTTCACAGAAGTCACAGAAAGCTGCAAGACTTCAGCTAACATGGTGTAGATCATGGGGAACTTAACCAGAACAACAAAAGAAAAAGCTAGAGGAGACATGTTTAAATAGTTTGTTTTATTACTTACCGTATCCCATATTTGAAGCTTTATTTGTTTTCCATCAATAGTGATCATTCGAGCCCCAAATTCTACACCTGGATAGATGTAACAGAAGGTTACATTATTAGAAGACATCAGAAAGAAGAATGTTTCCTAGAAATACAATATTGAATTAACATACGTTCCTCCATTCACAGTAGTTTAATAATCTATTTCTCCTTCCGCGTTAGTTAATTCTTGAGCTGCTTTAAAGAGCTTGAATATTTTCCAGAAGGAAGAAAGCTGTAACTTCCCAATTGCTATATAAATATATTGATTAGAACAAGTGCTAAGGAGATATTTCCTACCAAGTTTTCAAAATGATTCAATAGGTCCTTCTCAGAGCAGAAGAAATATGTGCTTGGGTATAAACAGAGAAATGAATAGAGTTGTGGTCATTTTTAACGCTCTACCAATATTTTATTACTACAGACAGTTTAGAAGAAATTAAGTCTACAATTCATTATCAACAGAATCAAAACAATCAAAAGAATGTCACCTTCAACAAGATAAATTCTATTACTCTATTAATTAGAATTCATCTGCCTTCATGAAAAAATGCTTCCAAAATCCAATCTAGTTAAAGATCAAATCTGGTAAGTAGCAGAGGAAAGTAACAGAGGGAAAAAAATCCAATCAACAAATGAATTTCTTTAGTGGAAAAATCCAGCAATTTCCATCAGTCTTTTAAAAAAATTCTGAGATCAGTAAGAGTAAATGAAGCATAAACTTGAGGCTATTGCTACAGGATTTAAAACATGAGAAGTACCTAGAGTTAATTTACGTAACTATAAGACTACAAAGTTTCCATTAAGCTATGATTCACACAGCTACTATTTCATTAGAAAAAGAGACTTAAAAAGTGTAAGTTTCATTTAAAATTGTCTAGATTCACATCTTCAATCTTCATCTTGAAGGACTCCAAACACCTCTTCAAAAACTTGCTGTGAATGTTTTGGGGTACAGTTACATTCTGCAGAATTAATGACTTTTGGGAAGGGAGAGGCAGGAAGGAGACCACTCTCCTTCCCACAGGATACCAGAGCCAAATTCTCTGGCCCATTGGCCAGAGAATGCTGTGCTCTCACAGAATGGCCAGGGTTGGAAGGGACCTCAAGGATCATGAATCTCCAATCCCTCTGCCACATGCAGGGCCACCAACTTCCTCATTTAATGCTAGACCAGGCTGCCCAGGGCCCCATCCAATCTGACCATGAACACCTCCAGGGACGGGGCATCCACAACCTCTCTGGGCAGCCTGTTCCAAAACATCACCACTCTCTCTGTAAGGAACTTCCCCCTGAAGTCCAACCTAAATCTCCCCTCCCTCAACTTAAAACCATTTCCCCTTGTCCTGCCTTATCTACCCTTTCAAAGAGTTGATTCCCCTCCTGTTTGTAGGCTTTCTTTAGGTATTGAAAGGCTTCAATGAGGTCAAATGAGGTGCTCTATCATCTGAATAACTTGCAGTAATTACATGCAAAATAAAAAGAATGGGGGAAGATGCTCTAATGAGGGAGTAAGTGAAAGGCAGTGCTCTGATGTTGAGTGCCAAGCCAGAGAAAGGTGCTCAAGACTAACAGAAGCGTGTTTAGTTCTAAACTCAACCTCACAGAAAAGTCAAAAGTACTTATCCTGTTCCATCAAAATAGTTGCTAGCAGCAAAACCTGAATTTGAAACAACCTAGTCTGAAACTATGTTCTCTTAAAGAGGGAACAGAAGCTTTTCATGTTTGCAGTTGGGGAGAAATAGTGAGCACAATGGGCTGAGCTAACAAAACTTTACAGTAGTTTTTGCCACCCATTCCATCTACAGAAATCAGTCTCATTTTGTCTGTCTGTTAACTGCATCATGCAGCTTCTCCCTGCTTCAATTATTTTAATGGCAGATACTTTCATTTTCAAATGAAAACTATACGGATAGTTGTTGCATTTTAAGTTATTAGGTTTGAGTATTCTATTACAGTTATGCACAACTCTGCAGGTGGCTAAAAAGCAGGCTATACAGAAGCAGATACTTTTCTGTCTTCTTTTTTCTTCAGATTTTCATTGAAGTTTATCTCTGAATTTAAGAAATAATATGCTAGGCTAGCTATACTAAAATTTTACGTGGAATTTTACATGCTTGAAGTAACTTTCTTCCCCATGTCTAATTTCAATTTCCATTCTCTTCTGAGTTGCCCACAGTGGAAATAGAAACTGCACTCCCACTTGGTAAAACTGTTGTACTATATTGATAATAGTACTATATTGATAAGAAAGTGCTTGCTTTACATAGGCCTTTCAAAATCTACAGGTTCTCTAGAGTTTTAACATCAGCTGGAAGCATGTAAGATAATACCAACCCATCCTATCGCGCCCCGCATGGGCATTTGTATCAGTTTGAACCCACGTTCTCTATCTCTGTCCTCCTAAATCCATTGGGTAAATGAGAGAAGTATTCTAGCCAGAACAGACATGTGCCCTATCAGTAATGCTGAAGGAAGCTTCCAGCCTATACCCCTTTCTTCTTTGCCAAACAGCTTCTCATGCTTCATTCCCACATCACTCACTATGCTGCTATCTAGGCTCACTTCCTGATGCCACTACTTTCTGTACCTGCTCTTAGATGTCAGCTGTATGGCAGGCACTGAACTTGCACTACAGCCATCCTGCTGAAGTGAAGATGTTTCCCACAGCCTATCAAGCTGCTGAGAAGCAGAAATGTGCTACAGACTGCCAAAGGCATGTTTTTATGGGTGTCATATATTGGGTAGGACCAAAGAAGAAAAGATGACAATAAATTATACATCCATGAAAAAGCTCAGGCTTTTTATTCAGCTAGCCTACCTGCTGCCAAGACATCAGAAATATTTCAAAATTGAAGTTACTCTAAAAGTTTGAATTGTATTAGATGGCTGTAACTAAGCTACGGCATACATACTGTTACATGAAAAGTATCTGTTTATGTTTCAAGTGTCTATTTTAGTACCTCCCAACACAGGAAGTCCACCTATTCCAGGACACAAACTAAAAATAAAGACTAGGGATACATTCTGTACAACACTCAGCATGACTTGAAGGAAAGCTTAACAAGTTCTTTGAAGTAACATGAACAAGTTCAAAGGTGCTGCAAACTTACTAAAGGCTAGCATTTGTTATGCTTAACAGTGAAACTGATCTGAAGACTATCTTTGTCCACAGAAAATTTTATTCCCACACTATTCCTCTTATTTTATGAGGAAATATAAATAGAAGTTGGTATCATTTGCTGTGGTAAGAGTTTCAGAGACAATGCATTCTGATAACATTTATTCTCTTCCCACAGTACGAATATCAAATCCTACCTAACACAAACAGTCTTCAATCAACTGAGAAGTTATGAAAAAACCTGTCCCCTCCAAACATTGGAAGGGACATGCATCATTTACACATAATTTTTTGCTATCAGTAAGCTATCCTTGCCAAACTTGCTTATCTTTAAGGTTAACTTTTCTTTGGTTTTATCTTCTACCAGTCTTCAAAGTTCTGTAGCTATAGGCTAATACCCTGTTCCTTAGTGAAAAGCCTGCCATTTGCATCACCTTCACTGCATTTCAGGCTTGACCAATTCTATTCACATTCAGTTTTCAGCTTTTTAGCTGAAGACAACTGAGATAGTTATGATTTTTGTTGTTGTTATTTCAGATTCTGTATTATCTTTCAAGTAAGAAACAGGCCTCCATTTGGCTTTATTAGCTAACGAACACTCATCAGCTAAGGATTTGCTGCTGCATTAATAAGAAAAAAAATCCAACATTAGCTTAGCACAAACTCATAAACACGTGCAGAGATACCCTAGTTGCTTAAAACTCTTTTAAAAAAGGCCAATCAAACAAACCAATCTTAAATATGTTTCGAAACAACACATTAGTATTGTGGGGGAACCAAAGAGACGTACCAATAGTGAGATCATGGACTGGTTGAAAACGCTTGTCTGTGAACTGTAACAATAAACATGATTTCCCAACACCTAAAAAAAAAAAAAGAGAAAAGTTTTAAGTAAATTTTGAAATAATCTGTCAAGAGTCAGTATATATCAACTGAGGTGAACGGTGCATATTGTTTAAAAATTCATCACTAGAACCTGAAAGACTGAGTTTCAAACACTCACTCATATAAATACAACTCTCTCCTAACGGTTTTTAAAGTTTCATAAGTATTAAAATAGTTATTTAATTATTTTGAAGTAGTAGTTCTGCCGTTCAAACTGAGAGAAAAGGTTTCCTAACAGACTTTCAAAGCACAATTCCATATCCTCTGACCACTCTACCTACAGGGCTTGCTGCTCTTCATCACTATTCTATGTCTACATCTCTTCCAGGAGTTTCAGTTTTTTCTCAAGCTAACATGATCCTCAATAACATTGAGGATTGCTGCCACATCTCCTAATTTATCAGCTGAGGTAACAACAGGTATTTGTGGGCTGCCTATGACCATTACACGCTACTTACTGCTCACTTGTTCCCAACAGGCCAGAAGCACTCTACGCAGAATTAGGAACAAATGAGTTCACATTATAACCAAACAGGATAACACAGTTATCCTGATCTCAGACCCATATGGGTAAACTATTTTAAGCTACACAGACACTGGTCAGCAAACGGGCAATTTCTTGTACATGAAAGTACATAAAAGCAGATATAGCTGATAGGAATACTTAAACTACCTGCATTTGTAAACACTGCTATTCACAAGTAGTTTATTCTTGTTCTTTTATGTGGAAGGTGACATTCTTTCAGTTCTGCTCCATCGTATTTCATATTTCTAGCCTTATACAACTTGGCAATCATGTTTGATTTCTATACACTTAGACTCTGCACTATCAAAATGGAATACTGTAACAGCCATTCTCCTGCTGGACTTTGTTTAAACTGTACATGGAGGTAATGTTATTTCAGCTACATATCAGAGGTCAGCAACAGCTGATCAGGAGCAACACGCCTGACAAAACAAGATAACAGAAAAAGAAAGGAGGGACAAGTAAAAGTAGAACCATACTTTCAGATACAAGATATGCATACCAGAGGTTTGCGTGCAGTGACATTTATTTTTCTACTGCTAACTTCAACATTCCCTGAGTTTTTTAGTATAGCTTCACAAGAAACCAAAGCCTACTCCATCAGAATCACCACCCATCTGTCAGTTTAGTCTTAAAAGCTAAGACCAGTTACAATTAAAGCTCACAGAAATAGGAGACTTGCATTTCATCACTTGGAGGTAAATAACAACTGAAGCAGCGATTCCAGCCAGCTAAGCCAGTCGCTGGTGCTGCTGTCCCTACTTTTCCCTGCAGCATGTTCATGCTCCCTTCTCCACACCGTTTCAGAATTCACTGGACTAAGCCATTTCAGTTTTCTGCTGGGTTAGCATGCTAACCTGACAAGAGAAGTGACAAAGCAAACAAATGGCTTAATGCAAGGTCAGACAAGCATGAGAGGGAGTTCAAATGAGGGAAGAGAAATGCAGCAGCTGGCAGATCAACAGCTTAGAGTGGCATGGAACTACAGCCCAAGGCAAAGTTTACAGCATCGGCCTTAACAGATTGTTGTTTTTTGTTTTTTGTTTTTTTCCCAGTAGCTCTCTGGCTTATGCTAGCAAGCTGCCAGAACTGGGAATTGGTTAGAGGTTACGTCCCATTCAGCCTCCAACAAAGTTAGTGGACATGACAGAAGAAGAAGAGGAATGGGCAAGTGCTGGACATAATAGATTGAAGGACAGGCAGAATACTGGAGCTGCAGAGACAGAACACAGATCTCTAAGGAGTCTTAAAATAACAGCCATTATAGTACTCCCAGAGCAGTGTTTACATACAGAGAAAACTTTTACATCACCACTATTGAAATACAGCTACCCCACCATAGAACATAATCACCATCTCACTTACAAAAACAACCTATAAATCAATCCAGAAATAGAACACGGAAAAGCTCTTGCCATTAACTTGAAAAAGTAATTTCAAATATCACTGAATAAACCAGAAGCTCAAACCTATCATCTACTATTACTTGCAAAAATCTTACTGTCATTAGAAAAACATTTCAAAATTCAATCAACAAAATGACACTTGATTCAGTGTCCCAGCACCAGTTCTCATGCAGCAATCTGATCTTTCTGCTTGGAAGGCTGATGAGCAGCTTGTTGCTTCATATGAACATACAAACACTATGGTCAGCACAGTCCAGATGATGGACAGGCACAGCCCTTTGACACACGCATGGTCTGTAGTTAGCACAGAATGACCAAGATGCCTGAACCTGTACGTTCTTATAGCAAGGCTTTTGGGAGCAGACTGATAGGTTCACTCATCAGAAACAGAAGAAATGAACCAGTTTTTATTCACTGCCATTCCTGCTACTTCCACAACCTCCAGCAAAAGCCTGTGGAAGTCCATAAGTGTTGCACTGAATAAGTTTCACAAGAAGTTGCAAACAAAGCTGTAGCTCCTCTTAGATTTATGCTATAAATCATCTTTAGATAATGCTTATAAACATTGTAATGTCTACATTTAATAGCAACATTTTGGTTTCATTTTATAATTTTAATACACCACAAATTTGTAACAAGACATTTCTTACATCAGCTTGTGAGCCATACACTTCTAGAGCATGAGCAGACTGTGCTATTAGAGACACAGACAGCAACCTTTATCGGAAACAGGAGTCTCATTAACTCCTGAACAGTTTACCATCATGTGAAATGTATCAGGGCTGCAAAGATGATCTCAGTTGCATGGCAGATAATTAAGTGACATACAAATGTTTTATGCTAACTCCACTGGTTCGTTCTTGAGCAAAATGGCTATTTGTGAGATAATCATAGTCTTAGCACAGTCTTCTGCCTGAAATGAGGCAGACTCCCTAGGAGCACGTCTCATGCTAGTGAGTTGTACAACACAGAAAGGACAGATTCAGTTATTTATTAACTCATTCTCTGTTTTACTGCAACAATTATTTCAGACAAACCATCCCCAGAGGAGAAAAAACCCTTAACATCTTAAAACGAGATATGAGCAGATCTTGGATACATTTCACCAACAAACAGCAAACAAAAGCTTTTGCTTAAGAACAAATTCAAGCAACAGATTATGTGCTCAGAAGGGAGCAGTATGCTTCTTTGCAAGACCCTGTTGCAGAATCACTTCATTTCTTAGTACTCAGTGACAGAAAGTGATGTGAAGCTGCGCCACAGTACTACTTTACTCTTTCATCTCTGTATTCCAAACCACCAGCCTGAGAAGCCTCCAAATGTTTCTGCCTTTCATAACAGCTTTCTCTTCATCCAGGTGCTGCTCTGCAGTCAATTTCCGTAGGCAGAATATTGCCACACCTTTGCTATGGTCCCCACTGGCCCAGAGATGCTTCAACACCTCCCAACTCCAGCACCAGCATTCATTTCACTGCTCAGCAAGCAGAGCAGCAAAGCAGCAAAGCTAACCTCTCCCTTCTCGCTCACAAGATTACACAGTGAGCTAAATCAAGAAACTGACCCAGCAGAAAACTACAGTCACCCAAGATATTAGAACATGCATGAGACAAGGGATACAAAATAAACAGTTGATCCCTGGAGCAGCAGAGCCTGCTTGTAGCAATTTAGAAAGCAGCTCTGTAACCACAGCACTCATGATGATACAGATAAACCAGTTCAATTGCTTTTGACAAGAAAGCAGACTTGGTTCCTTCTTCCCTACCAGCTCCTGAGTTTCCGTAAATAACTCAAGAAAAGGAAAAGAAATATATATTTGTATGTTTGATCAACTGTCAACTGCAAAGTCAGAGGTGTACTGCTGTTTTCCAAAAGGAACTTCCAGGCTTTTATTACCAATAGACTAAACTCGCCTACTCCCAGATTACAGCCAGAAGATAGGGATTCACAACAATTTAAACCCATCTAAGTGCTGCAGTCCTGTTCTCTCCACTGATGTCTGAGTGTCTCAGAAAGCTAACCTGTCTCAAAACCAACAGTGCAAGAAAAAAAAAAGTGTGTGGGTGGGGGAAAGCTAAGCTTACTTCCTAACTTGTTCACTTAAGCTCTGCTATAGCCCCAGAAAGGAAACAAAAGGAAAAAACAAACCAACTGCAACAGCAGTCATCTCATCCGGAGTATCGAAACTGAATTCTGAGGGCAAATCTCTGTAGTTAAATTGCTAACCACCTCTGGCAGGTAGACTTGCTCCTTCCCATACAATTCTGCCTCCTTACTCAGAATGGCTCTTACACTTTTCTGATCACAACTGCTATTTGCTTGGCTTCGTTTCTTTAAATCACTTTTGTGAACTGAACTGTCTATCTGAAGGGATGGAACAAGTACTGATGCTGATAGCTCAGAAGCAGAAATTTGTAGCTAGGACAAGAGGTAACCAGACTTCCAATTTTGGCAGCAGATAAGCACTGGATTAGCTCAGGCACCTCAGACTATTTTTTCTTGTTGCTTCACAAGACAAGGTGACCAAGCAGCTCACCACTCAGTGATTTGTCACTCTCACCAATTCTCCTAGGTCCATTTCCCGCTCTTGAAAGCGCTCCAACCTTGGTAGCAATTCCCTGGACCAACTCAGCTGGTTTACCCACCCAGTAAGTAGTTAAATCAAAATGTAAGGACTTTTCTACTGCATTTGTGAGCTAAACCAGCTCGTACTAGAGTGCAAAGATCCCCATGAGATTATGCCAGTCCTCCTTCCTTTTACCTGTGATCAACTACATTAGTTGGATGCCAAGTAATCAAAGCCACAAAACCGAGATGAAACAAGCTCTCTGCTTCTCCTACTTCTATTAAGGAAACAAACAAAAATAAATCTTTAAATAGGCTAAAGCCTGCCTCAACAGACAAGTCTCAAATAACAGACTTTAAAACCAAATCAGATTTAAACCAGATAATTAAATAGTAAAGATGTCACAAGATACAGGCTTCTAATCTGGCTTATGAGCGACTTCTGGTTCTTTACAGTAGTCTGCACAATTCTAGATTGCTTCCAGATGTTTCATGAACCCCTTGCTTTATCACAGGCCGCAGCTCATTCATTCTCTCCTTCTTTTCCAAATACAGCATATTTTTCCAACTCAGCAAAGCAGAGTTGCATATGACTCTTCCACAGGGCTAAGCATAAGACATTAACTTAAAGCAAAGATTATCCTTAAACTCTTATCAGACAGTTGTCTGTCGGACAACTCTGTCATTAATTGATTTTTTTTTCATTTTAAATAAAATCAATAGGAAGGAGAGACTACACAGCTTCAAACTGCTACTTACAAAGCAAAGGGACTTTATATACCAGGGACAAGAAAGTGAGTAAAACAACCTTGAAAATCCTTCATGACGACTACATATACTTGTGAAAAGCAGTACTGTAAAAATGGCTTTTTAACTTAATGCTAAAAAAAAACAACATTGCTGTACATTATTTACAGTGACACATCTGAAATCAATAATGCTACTTTTCATTTCTATATTAAAATACAGTCCAGATCAACAAACTGAAAGGAACATTCAGCTTTATCACACTCCTTGTTGCATGGCACAACTCAACTGCTAACTCTACAGGTTTTAAAAACAGAAATTATTTCTAACAGAACTACACAAGGTTGTAGAAAATCTGTTTGTATTCTAGATGATCCCAACAGACTTAGAAAATTGCCAGTCATTAAAAAAAAAAACTTGAATAAAACCTTTTTACTAACTGAACATTAGAATTAGTATGACGGCAAACAGTAACCATTTGTAAAAGTGTGCTTACAGTTTGCTATTTCTAGTTAACCATTTCTAAGAATCTAAGATGTACTTACACAACACCTAATATCTACACTTTCGGGACCACAGTGTCATCAAAAGCATCTCAAGGCAAGATGTAAGTAGTGTAGGTCCAGTTTCCTGATCTTCAGCATGAAGTAGTTCTCAAACTATCATGAACTGTTAACACCAGCTCTAGAGAGATGAAAACCTGTTAAGAACTATTGCAACATACTTGTAGAAATTAAGGGCAAGAGGCTTTTGCCTTGCATACTGCCAGCAAATAATGGCTATCCTGGAACAAAGTGCAGTGACACTGGAAACATTTCACAAAGAGATGAGATAAAAATAAAGCCAATTCAATCACTTAATTTCAACATTTGAGAATCTCCTGGACAATTGAAACAGCTGACATTCCAGAGTAAAGTAAGCTATTCAGGTAAGGAAAGCGAGATCATAAAGCTATCCTACTTTCTCTCATCTTTGCCTAGTAAGAACAACTGAGACCCTTGGTTTATACGTAGCAATTATTTACTGAATTTGGAAGGCAAGAAGTTCATTACACAAGAAACTCTGAGGATTGCTGAACTAACACATCAAAGAAAAGAGGAAGACAGACCTGCTCATGAAAGATGCAGCAATGCTGATCATACACAGACATTTAGATGGAATACAACTGACAAATTATGTTGGTGGCAAGAAATCTGACCGTTGCAAAACTGGTATTTCAGACATACTAAAGTTTTGTAACAGTCTCTAATGGAAACTACTAAGCATACTCTAATACCAGAAAATCCTATTTAGTGGAATGGGGGAAATCCAGCCCTACTACTTACAGAAATGTTATGCATCATTTTCTTCCTGTACAGTAATACGTTACCAGTAATGAAGACATTTAATCTGGAAAGGAGACTTCACTATCATATAGAAAAACTTCTGAGAAGAACAGGAAGACTTTCAGCCACCAACTGCAAAACTTGGCAACCTTTGTGTGCTAAGAGTGTTCACCCTGACTCAGACCAAAGTCCACCTAAACTTCAACTGATGGCCAAAAACAGATGTGTTGGAAAGAGCAGAGGAACACACCACCTACCACCACCAATCAAGCTGAAAAATCATCTTGGTTTTTTTTGCAGATGAATAATATAGCAATCGCAACAGAATCAACCCCATGTTCATAAAGCTACTGTGTTTGAAGTACCAGCAGAACAATAAGCCACTGAATGTCAATGAAAAACAAAGCAAGCAAAGGGACAAGATCTCTCGAGCAAAAGGCAGTGTTGCACAGTCAATTCCTGCGGCTGTCATTTTAAGACGCTGAGACCATCCTGAATTCCTGTGTTTAAGTAGATGAAAGCACCAGGAATCACAATTTGGAGAAGACATGCAGGTGTCTTGTATAACTGCAGGTTTTTCCTTTGTTTTGTTTTCAGCTTGCATAACCCACTTTGCTTTGTAGTGCTGAAAAAGAATACGAGCTAAATGTTAACATCTGTCCTTGGTTACCGATGTCTTACTTTTCTCCTACAGTTTGTTTACAACCAATTGCTGAGTCACCAAGCAGTTGATCCAGTTCCAAAGACTCTCAAGTCTCAGGGATAAATTTCTGTACTGCTGTGAAAATCACATGGCACGCAAGGCCACTGGTGGTAACGCTGTGACAAAACACCACTGAAACAGATCGAGATAACCCTCACCCATTGTTAATTTCCATAAACAGAGCTACCAGTTCAGCTGTCTTTGGCTGAGTAACAGTAGCAACACCTAGACTATCACAGTGTTTTTGGCAACAAGCTGTGCACAACATGAATTGTCTCTTCAGTACTAGCTATGTTAGAGTACTAAAAGACTCATAGGAGATCTAAATGAAAGCAAAACCAACTTTCTGCCATGGGCGTATTTCGTTTACTTCAAGAATGATCATTGCATTGGTTTTAATTAGCTTCCTGTAGCAACTTTGAATAAAAGCCAAAGAAACTAAAAGAAAAAAGCCACAAACCCAACAACAACAAAAAAATAAATTTGTGACATGTTTTCCCATATCTCCCTTCTCTATCTTACTATATCCATATTTAGCTCTCAAGAAGCTAAAACAGCGACAGGAATGACACACATCAACTCTCCGTTTCTCTTTTCAAGCAACAGAACTGCAGCACAGACCATTGCATTATGGAAAATTCATTCTAAAAATTTAATCAGCATACAATCAATACACCAAAGCACTTGTTTGCTGTCTTCCCTACCACTTCAGCAATCACAGCTTTAGAAATGCAGCAGGATTGATGACCTGTTCTGAAGCACCATCACTCTGAACTCTGCATTACTATTTTGCACGCTCCTGGGCAGACAAACTTGCTTCTTCCCCTGGAGCTGCTCAGGTATTCTCCTGTGCTTTGGGTTAGTGAACTGTCACTCACTTAAACATTCAAGAAAAAAAAAAAAAACATATCAGGATTTTCACTCATCTCAAACCTAACATTTCCAAAATGGTAGTTAAAACTGTGATTTCTCTCTTAACAGACATTTGTACTACAGCTCCTACTGCAGCAGCCTAAAAAATGCTTGCAGAGCTCAAAAAAAGAAAAAGGAAGAAAAAACCATAGTAATTGCAACCAGTACATTTAATAACCTCACGTGTAATGCAACTGCCATGTTTAATTATACTCGAACTACAATTTGGCTCATGAAGTACAATTATGGAAGTATCCCTGCAAGAATATGCAAGATGACATCTGCGTCATCAAAGCTACTAAAAGAGGTATTTACTCAGGTATGAGGAAAACAACAGGGAAGACGTATGATGCACAGGCACAATAACTACGTTAGTTACCTCCCCATGACAACAGCTGGAATGGAAACGTGCTACCCATATCCACCCCGTGCCAAGGGCACACGGAATACACAGGCTAAGAGGCTTCAGACATCAGCTTCTATCAGCGCGCGGTTATGCCCACAGCAACAGTAAGCAGGGTTATTTGCTACGTGGCGGCGACAACCAGCACACCGCGAGTTTCTACGAAGGATGAGAGAGGGGACGACAACACCAGCGGGGAAAAAAATAAAAATCGAAAAAGAAACGAGGCTTTTTTTCGCATTCCTCCGGACATCTTAGCGGGCCGCCCGCAGCCACGGCACGGCGGCCCCCGAGGCCCACCCGCAGGCGGGGCGGCGTCCAGGCTCGGACCCCGCGGCGACGGCCGCCGCCCGGCCCGCCGGATGCCGCAGGCAGAGCCGCGAGAGGAACGGCGAGACGGCGGCGGGCCCCGAGGCCGAGCGGCGGGCGGAGGCCCCGGGCGGGGCCGGGCGCAGGGGCGGGGAGCCGCCTCCAAGCGCGCAAGCCACCACGTCGGCGACGCCAGCACTGCGGAAATGGGAACGGGGAGCCGGGCCCCGCGCTCGCTCCGCCCGCCCCCGGCTGCCCCCGCTTACCTGTGTCCCCGATGATGATGTACTTGAAGAGATACGCGTAGGCCATGGCCGCCCGCCGCCGCCTCTCGCTCGCTCCTTCGTGACGCGCGCGCTCTCCCCCCGCCCCCGCCGGCCGGGCTCGCGCTGCGGAGAGTTCGAAACGGTTAACGGCCGCTCCCTCCGACCTCCGCCCCGCCGCCTCCCGCCCCTATCGGCCGCTCTCTTTCTCTCTCTCTCTCGCTCGCCGCTCTTCTCCCGCCGCTCCCCGAGGCGCCCGCGGAAGGACGCGGCGGCGGTCGGAGCGCGAGGCGAGAACAATAACAGGCGCCGAGCGGCCCGGAGCCCTCCGGCAACGTCACGCACCAACCTCCTCGCCTGGCCCCGCCCCCGACCCGGAAGTGCTGAGGTAGCCGCGGGGGCGCGCGGCTCCCCCGCCTCCCGCCTGCCGCCAGCGTGGGGGGCGGAGCTCCGCGGCACGCCCCGCCCCCTCCGCGATGGAGCCGCTGCGTTCCTACGGCGGGGCGCTGCGGCGGGACGGTTGTCTCTCGGGAGGAGAGCGGGAGAAAGAGGCTGGGTGCTGTTGAGTTCTGTGCTTGCAGTCAGGGGCAGGGAGTGGTGACAGGTTGGAGTTGAGGGAAAAAAAACACCATCATTGCAGTTTCAAGAGGAGGGGATCTGCAAAAGGAAGCCTGGTGTGTGGCTGCTGAGCCAGCTCTGAGATCCTGATAAGCAACTCTGATACTTAGAGGGAGCTTATAAAATGAAAGAAGGGAGATTTCCAATACCTGAAAGGTGCTTACAGGGGGAGCGGGGTTGGTCTCTTCTTGCTGGTGACAGGTGACAGGATGAGGGGAAATGGCCTCAAGTTGCACCAGGGGAGGTTTAGGTTGGATATCAGGAAAAACTTCTTGACAGAAAGGATTGTTGAGCACTGGAATAGGCTGTCCTGGGAGGTGGTTGAGTCACCATCCCTGGATGTGTTTAAAAACCCTTTGGATGTGGTGCTCAGAGACACAATTTAGCAGAGTTGTTAGTTAGGGTAGTATGGTTAGGCTGTGGTTGGGCTCGATGATCTTTAAAGTCTTCTCCAACCTGAGCGATTCTATGATTCTGTGATTCTATGATTTAGATAAGATGTCAGGGGAACTTTTCCCTCAGAGGGCCATGAGGCAGTGGCACAGCTGCCCAAAGAAGCTGTGGGTGCCCCATCCCTTGAGGTGCTTGAGGCCGGGTTGGATGGGGCCCTGGACAGCTGAGCTGGTGCCTGATTTATTTAGCAACACTGCCTGTGGCATGAGATTGGAACTAGGTGATCTTTGAGGTCTCTTCCAACCTAAGCCACTCTGTAGTTCCATGCAAACTGGAACACTAATGAGTAACTCCACACAGGTTTGTTTTCCTCACATATCGTGTTTGAGTTCTGGCTTGGGAAATGTTTTTTTTTCCTTTTTTGTCTTTCTTCATAGAACTGTAAGCAGTCAGCCAGCAAAGTATCCCAAGTTGTGAGCAACTGTTTAAGGCTTGGAGTTACAAAGGCTCAATGAGTTGGAAGAAGCTTCAAGGTCTTTCCAATTCAGCGCTGCTGCATGGAGCAATCTGTGTACACAGAACTTCGGCCCCTGAGCTGGCACTGTGGCTTGGCACCTGGGCTGGCTCCGTGCCGAGGCTGCATCAGGTGCTGAGAGAAGGGCTGCTCTCTGTAGGTATGGTTGATGAGACTCGGGTTGGTTAATTGCTATGAGTTGGTGGCACTGTTGAAGAGCCACTGACATTTTCTTCATGTGAACTCATGGATCTGCCTTCCTGGCTGTACCAGTCTGGTAGCTTTTAATTTTATAAAGACTTTAATTTGTGATGTGTCAGGTCTTGAAGTTGGACAGCACTGACTTTTGTCACTTCTAAGAGCTGTGTGACTAACTTACTCTTAAAAACCTTCAATAAAGCTGATTGTGCAGTGTCCCAAATCCTGTTTCCATATTGAGTGACTTTACCAACACTGATTTTCCCCACAACTAAACCTTTTTTTTTTTTCCTTTTCCCTTTACATACAAATTGTATCTTCTTCTCTGCATGAAAAACGTGTTCCTTTACCAGCCTTTTTTCCCTGCTTTTTCTCCATTCCGTGTTCTTATTTTCTTTTCCCAGTACTACTGGCAAAGCATGGAGCCCCAAATAGCAATTCTCACTTGTCGATGACACCAGCCTCTTCACCTCTAAACAAAGTGTTGTCTCCTGTCTTTCTCCTCTCCAAATGTGGTTTGGTTTGATTTTACTGCAGCAGCATCTAAATTTAATTTTTCATTCTACATCTTTTCAATCCAGTTACTATACATTTGATATCTTCTTATGAAACACTGTTTTGCCTTTCACTTAATTTCAGTAGTTTTGGTCAAGGCCACTCACTCACTTTGTCAAATGTACTTGCTTTTTTTAATTCCATCTCAGCCATCTTATTACCCAGGCTGTCCATGAAAATATTGAATACGTTTCCTAGTCTAAACAGAGCACTGGAAGGCCACATGCAAAGCTTTCCCTTAGTTTAAAAACCTTCTACAACTGTACTATTTTAGACAAATGTGCATGTCATAGTGATTTTTTTCTTGACTTAACAAATGTAATGGAAAAAAAATGTCATAAGCCTTCCCGAGCTGAAGGTGTTGTAAACTCACTTTTCTTTCATTCCCGTGGCTTGTCAGTGAAGGAAATAAAGTTAGTTCAATCAATGTTTATTCTTGAGAAATCCAACTTATCTATTTACTGCTGTTTACTTCTTCTTGAACTTTATTTGTTAAATTTTTATTCTTTATTAATGAAACCAGTTATACCACATAAATCAGCTTTCCTCAACTAGTAAGTCATATTTTAGCAAATCCAAAGCATTTGCTTTCTTGGATGTCCGAGCACCTTGTCTTCTTCTGAAAACACAACACCATGGAAAAATGTATCTTTCTTTTGGAGGATCTTCCTAAAAACCACTTTCCCATTATCTTATGTACAAGAAGTGAAGTTTTGATATTTTTCAAATTAATTTGATAACTACTTTCATTAATTCCTATCCAGAATTATTTTTTACAGGAAAAAAAAAAAAAAGTTTTGCCCCGTAGTCTATGAAAAATAGTCTCTGTTTTCAAGTATTTTGTGTGTAAAGGATCTGTTCTCTTTTCTAATAATTTCCATGATAGAGGCCTGAAGGAAAAGTTGCAGCTGGGATCACTTATTGGATCCAATACAGAATTTGGATGGAAATAAGTACTCCTAAGTGCTCACTCGACCTCTGAAGTAAGAGGTCATGCTCTTCTTCCTCTGGTGTTCCTGCTCTTCTCACTGGTTGGTATGACAGCCTGCAAAGCTGCAGAAAAAGAGCAGATAAGATACCATCTCATCCGGTGTAACTAAAGGCTGCTGCTGATAGAGCTGGTGCATCTGTGGTGACGCACTGGAACAGGCTGCCCAAGGAGGTTGTGGATGCCCCATCCCTGGAGGCATTCAAGGCCAGGCTGGATGTGGCTTTGACCAGCCTGGTTGGTGACCCTGCACACAGCAGGGGGTTGGAACTAGATGATCATTGTGGTCCTTTTCAACCCAGGCCATTCTATGATTCTATGATCTGTGTCTGCTGCAGAGGGACGCTCTTTGACCCCCCCCCCCCCTATTTAAACTGTCTGGTCAGCTGGGGAACTGGACTGGATAAGCATTAATTTTTCAGTGTTAGCTTTCAGACAGGACCACACAACATGTAATGCATTGGCAACTTTGTCACATGGAACCCAGCTGTCCCCAGCAGTCATCACTCCTTGTAGACCCCTCTGATTGGAAGGCCCCTTCTTTACAGACTGGAAGGAGCGGTCCTTGAGAGCAGCCCTGTGGAGAAGGACCTAGGGGTCTTGATAGATGAAAAACTTAATATGAGCCAGCAGTGTGCCCTTGCGGCTCGGAAGGCAAATGGGATCCTGGGCTCCATCAGAAGAGGGGTAGCCAGCGGGGACAGGGAGGTGACAGTTCCCCTCTACTCTGCTCTTGTGAGGCCCCATCTGGAATACTGCTTCCAAGTGTGGAGCCCCCAGTACAAAAAAGACAGGGAGCTGTTGGAGAGGGTCCAGAGGAGGGCCATGAAGATGATCAGGGGACTGGAGCATCTCCCCTATGAATACAGGCTGAGGGAGCTGGGCTTGTTCAGCCTGGAGAAAAGAAGGCTGCGGGGTGACCTCATTGCAGCCTTTCAGTACCTAAAGAAAGCCTACAAACAGGAGGGGAATCAACTCTTTGAAAGGGTAGATAACTGCAGGATGAGGGGAAATGGTTTTATGTTGAGGGAGGGGAGATTTAGGTTGGATGTCAGGGGGAAGTTCTTTACGGAGAGAGTGGAGAGGTGCTGGAACAGGCTGCCCAGAGATGTTGTGGATGCCCTGTCCCTGGAAGTATTCAAGGCCAGATTGGATGGGGCCCTGGGCAGCCTGGTCTAGCATTAAATGAGGAAGTTGGTGGCTCTGCATGTGGCAGGGGGGTTGGAGATTCATGATCCTTGAGGTCCCTTCCAAGCCTGGCCTGGCCATTCTGTGATTCTGTGATTCTGTGATTCTAGACATCGGCCATGCAGATAGGTTTTTAGTCTTAGTAAGCCCTCTTCTGCTGGAGCCTCTCCCTTGGCTGACAGGTTTAAGGAGACCTGTGTGGGTTGTGTCATCTTCACTATCTCCTCCGAATTCTCATCCATTCATGACAGCTCCGAGCCTTCTTTAGCATCAGGGATTTCTGCATTGCTGAACCACAAGAAGTACTTATTACTCAGAGGGCTGATCAAGCCTCGGCAATCACCTCAACATCCCTGTGTTGTAATATTTAAGGACATTTACTTCACTCGTTGGAACTGGTCTCAATTTCCTGTTTCTGTGATCTTCTGGTTTGACGCAAGTAAAATTGACCTGAACCGACTAAATAAAATCTCATCAGGAAATGGAATTACCATTCTGTAGAACTGCAGGTTGCTGATGGGGAGAAAATGCAGAGACTGCAGTGTATCCTTAACACTTTTGCTTAGACATTTTGGAGAGAGGCCTTCCTTCCTGTTTTTGCTTTGACAGCTGGTAAGCCAGAGAGGTACCCATCCTGAATGCAGCCATGGTGCCTAATTGCTGCTTGGCTCTGTCCAGTGGCTGCACAGCAGCTAGACAGACAAACGGACCACTTATGGTTGTCCAGTAGCCTGAAATGCTTTAAAATTTTCAGATGTGCATATTCACAGAATGTTTTGAGTCACTTGCAATGCTGCTGATGGTGTACTGATGGGATCAATGTTTGGTAGGGACTTGTAAGGATCACAGAATCATAGAATGGTTTGGGTTGGAAGGGATCTTTAAGATCAACGTAGTTCCAACTCCCTGCTGTAAGCAGGGACACCTCCTACTAGACCAGGCTGCTCAAAACCCCATCCAGCCTGGCCCTGGATGCTTCCATGGAGCGGGCTTCCACAACCTCACTGGGCAATCTGTTCCAGTGACTCACCACCCTCACAGTAAAGAATTTCTTCCTAATATCTAGCTTTTTTTCCCAATTTCCCAATTTCCAGACCAATTACGATTTTCCCAATCACAGCAACAGGTTAGATTTTTTGAATGTGTTTGTCTTTAGTATCTTTAGCTAGGTTTTCTAATACAAGCATTTTATATGCTCAGGTATATTCCTGAGATATGGGATCAGTTCTCATTTGCAGCCAGAGTGTTGCTGCAGTTGCTTAGTATTTTTTCTTTTTAATTTTTTCCTTAACATTGAAATCTTTTGGAGAAAGATGTTATCTTTCTGAAGTCACCTTTCAATTTCTGATCCATTCGCTGCTGATTGAGTGTTCTTCACCTGGAGCACTTCACAGAAATCATATAGAAATCAAGCTACATCCTTGAATTCACATAGCTGAGTCCTCTGATCAAATTTCATTTTTCCTTCCTGTTGAGAGGCATGGGATACTGGACTATGGTAGAGAGAGCTTCTCATTTGTTGTTTGCATTTGGTTTCATTTAATGAGAGGGTCTCAGCAGCTTCAGCTAGGGCTCACATGTACTCCTCAGACTCTTCAAGTCCTGTGGATAGAACTCTGTGTTCCCCTTGTTAGGTCATTCTGACAGGTTGTTGTATGTCTCGAATATGCAATTTTATTCAAACTTCTTGTATGCACAGAAAGAATGAAGCAAAGTAGTCTCTTAATGTCCAGCCCTCAGGTTTCACAGTATGATCCTCACTTCTGGAACTGGAATATAACATTATCTTTCACTGCTTTTCTGATTTTTGCTTTTGAGGAAGGGAGCATGGATTAACAGTTAAACGATGCAAATCATGCTCTCTGACTGGCTTGCTAGGTATGTAACTTATAGCAGTCACAACACTAGAATCTCTAATTTTTACACCATTTAGACTCAGCACAGAAGGCAGCAGAGACTATACACAGAGAGCAGCAGGTAGAGGAGGGGCAGAGCAGCAGGCATCTGCTGCGCTCTGGGACAGGTGATCTGGTGCAAATAAATGGATTGTTTTGACATTCTTACTTAGGTATGAGGAAGGTAAGTGCAGGGATTAGAAAGAGCAGAGATATCTGAACTGAGAATCATAGAATCATTAAGGTTGGAATTAAGATTCTAACATTAAGATCACCTATTCAAATGAGCAACTCACCACCACTATGCCCACTAAACCATGTCCCTCCATTCCACATTAACACATCACCTCCAGGGACAGCGACTCCATCACCTCCCTGAATTTGGGGTTTGGAATGAAAGAGGATTTGGTGCGATATGAGAAGAAACACCCACAATAAGATAAAAGGCCTGGAAGGCCAGTGTTTTTAGAGGCCTTTTTTTAGAGGTTTCTGGGGGGGGAGAAATGGGAAAGTGGAGAGTAGATTTCCAAGCAGAGAACCCAGAAATATGTGCCTATGAGGGATGTGGGCACAGCTCAGCCTCTGAGGATCCTATTCCAGAACACTCATGCCAGGATTTCAGTTAATGGCTGCACCATTTGCACAGAGGTTTCACCACCCGCTTCTGCAGCCACTGATTTGCTTTTAGAGTTCTACTGCAGGCCAAGTTGTGTAGTTTAAACAAACAAATAAACAAACAAGCAAGCTAAGTTAAACTGTTGCTTTTGATCTGGTAAAAAGAAAGTTTGGAAATGGTTTTAACTTTTTAACTAAATGTTTATTTAGAATAGTATAGTATTTAACTAATATCTTTGGATAATACAACAAAAGGGAAGAGTACTTCAGTTTTGCAGCTGCATTCACATTTTGAGTTTTTGAACCTATATATGGAAATATTTACATGAACTCTGCTTTATCCCTGTTTATTTACTAATGGCCTTTGCCACTGTTATCACTGCACCCTGCTTTTCCTTGTGAATAACCTTGTTTTCTGCTGCCTTGATACAAACAGTTTGATAAAAGTGCTTTTCCCATAAAAAGTAGGAAAACAAAAGGATCCTTGAAATAACCTTGAATGGCTAACAGACAAACTGAAAAAATATGCTGATTTTTTTGTTGTGGTTGTTCTCAGAAGCTTAGCAAATGTGTGCTCATAGCAAAATTCACAAGGGCATCGAGTGTTAGTGCTATCCGGGCAATATCAGATCGATGCAGAAGTCTACTTGAATGGACATCTTTGAAGATTTTCAGACTTTAGAGACATATTTTTTTCTTAATTTCCTTTAGATCTCTTTAAACAATTGTTTTGACAGTGCTTAAATCCAAAGAAAGCAGAAGGTATTAAAGAGATGTTGCACGGGCTCATAGGAAGTGAAAATCACAAAACTTCCTGAGTACTAATGGTAAGAAGTGAGAAAACTTTAAGGAAATTGGTTTCATTAAAAAGGAATAAGACTGAGCAAGTTCAGTCATATTTTGTTTTTCGAACTGAAAACATCTTTTTAGTCTGAGTCTGTTAAAAAGAAGGATTTTTTTTTCTGTTTTGTATTGTTTTCTGCTCATTTTTGTGGATTTTTTCCCCCTTAAAATATTAATTATTTTCTTTTTCTGATACCTCTACTGACTTTTTTTTTTTTGTGCCTATAGAAAGTACGGAACTATCTAAGATTCTGGAAGCCAGCAAAGTTGCTGAAGGATTTGAGGTGAGGAAGTCTTAGGATCAGAGTAACAGAAATGATCATTTTCCATCTAGATATTAGGGATAGCCTACCCTGCATTTTTCTGAGAGGTATAGTAGAAAAGTCTGTTAATTCTAACTAAAATGCTTGTAGCCAAATCATAGCTATGATGATGTTAAAAGGCTGCAAGTTCCTACTGAAATTGTTTAAAACTTGACAAACCAAAATAATATGAATAGCAAATAGAATTGTTTCTGTGCTAAGGATTTATTTGCTGTGTATTTCACCAAGTAGGCGTTAATCTTAAGTATTTTAAACCAGGAGATATTTTCCTTTAACAAATACGTACGTAGACTCTTTTTGCATTCAGCCCTTATTGATGTGGATGGTAACACATGCTTCTGCATGTATTTTCCTTTCTCGGATTGACTTGATGTTTTAGAATTCAAGCTGTTTTAAGGCCATTTTAGCGCAGCTTCCTTTCCTTGTCTCAGGTTGTGAAGGTCACACCAAAGCTGTTATTGTCCACATGCAGCCCTCTGTTGTGAGATAGGGAGTCTTTAATTTCACAGAGCAGACAATAGTCAAATATCAAAATGTTCGGATTTGTTAAGGTTCCTGTATCACTCTCTACTGTCCATTCATACACTGGTATGTGTATGAGAGAGGTAAATAGTATATCCTAGAATTACAAAACAAAAACAAAACAAGAAAACAAAAACAACAACCCAATAGAATGAATTTTAGTGGAACAAAAAAACCCAAAACACTTTACCTTCATTTCAGATGGTGAATTATTAAGTGTTAAATATATAATTTTGGATTAGTAAATGCATGACTTCTCTCTGTGACAAATATTTGCACATTTATCTTGTTGCTCTGATCATGAGATGCCAAATAGTACAAAAATTTGTCTAGGATTCTGTGTTATGTTTCATGGCAGTAACTGTAGAAGGAAAGTAATTCTCCCAGCATCAAGATCTGGTTTATTTTCCATCAGATTTTTCTTTGATGATGAATTTCTTCCTTTATCACTCTGTAGTATACTTCCATACCACTTTAAAAAGAGATTCTTCAAGTCTTCATTTCTAGTCCAAAAACATGAAGGATTGTGTCACATCTTGTCTTAATGAAGCTCACTTGATAAAAATAAGTTCAGATGATATAGCTAGCCACATTAATTATATTTTTTAAGACTTGTTTTGTTTTTACAGCCTTTGTCTCATCATAATTAACTTGTGTAGATAATACTTGCAGACTGTGGCAATGAAGCTCTTATCACTGTAAAGCTTGCTGTATGGTATGTTGGCAGTCTTCCTTTCCAAACACAGCTCTAATATGTAGCAGTTTTTTCCTGGTACGTTTCTCACTCCTATATGTATTTTATATTTATATGTATTTTATATTTTCTTCAGAGTGACCTTCTTTTCCTGATATGGGAAAGGAAGGAAGGAAGGAAGGAAGGAAGGAAGGAAGGAAGGAAGGAAGGAAGGAAGGAAGGAAGGAAGGAAGGAAGGAAGGAAGGAAGGAAGGAAGGAAAGAAAAAGAAAGAAAGAAAGAAAGAAAGAAAGAAAGAAAGAAAGAAAGAAAGAAAGAAAGAAAGAAAGAAAGAAAGAAAGAAAGAAAGAAAGAAAGAAAGAAAGAAAGAAAGAGAAAGAAAGAAAGAAAGAAGGAAAGAAGGAAAATTTACAAAATGGTATTTTCTTTTCACATTTTCAAATGGTAAGAGGACTAGTCTGTTTGAGGAACTCCTTGGTGCTGTAGGGGTAGAAAAAAGTATGTAGTACTCCCCAGTATGAACTCAGAGTGATCTTCAAACTATACAAATTAATTTTTTATTTCAAAAACAAGCCCCAAAGTTGCTAACTTTAGAAAATCAGTGACCAGCTTGCTTCTTCTAGGAAACAGTCAGCCTTGTAACGCCTGGCCATAGCCAGCAAGTCAGGTAGGTTAACTTTTGCCCTGTAGGAAGTAGGAGCCTTCTCCTGCTACCACTTTTCTTTGACAGCAGCAATGCAGGAGCATATGGGGAGGAGACAGAATGAATTTTTCCAGGAACAACAGTAATGTCAAAATTTTCTGTAGCTCTTCTTGCCATGCACATAGCTGTGTGATGGGGAAAAGCAGAGCTGTCCCAGACAAGAAGAGTGACCAGAAGCAAACTGCACAAATTCTTTCTGCATTCGCAGTCTCACTATAGTCATCCTCTAAGCTTATACTCTGTGTAATAGAATTAATCAGGCTGTAGCTATTCAGTGAATAGGGTACTTGCATGGTGCAGCTGACTTCCTATGCTGATGGTACACAATAAAATTCTGCAGGGTGTTAGGTGTGTGACTTGCCGTGGCATAGAGAGAAACTAAGCAGGCAACCTACCTAGAAAGGTGTGGTGGCACTTAGCAAATTCATCTGAGTTAGGTAAATAGAGATCAACATATTTTGTATCTTGACGACTCTAAGAAAGATATTAAAAATGTTCCCGCAAGTGAAAGCAATGGAAGTTTCTGGTTCAACTGGTTTTATGTCAGTTGAGATAAAGAGAGCACAAAGAACAGCTTATACTGATAGTAATATTTATGTCCAATCAAAATGGAGGCAACAATGTAATATCCGGTTTATGTACTGCAGCATCTTGTATGAAATGAAATAAAGTAAGTATTTTTGGAAAAGTGTGTTCAGTGCTGTAGACACTGAAAAGAAAAAAAGAAAAAGAAGAAAAAGAAAAGATAAGTACAGACCAGATGTACAGGTGGACTAATATCCATAACCAGGGAACCATACCTAGATTTGTATGCTGGTTAACATGTCCCAGGAAAGTAGCTCCATAGTTCCTAATTTGTCTGAATTAAGCCTGTTTCCCTCCCCACACACACACTTTTAATGGAAAGTAAAAAATGTCATTGGGATCTTGTGGTGGGGCACGAATTGTGTCTGTGGCAGATTCTTTCCAGTTGGTGGCTCAGTCCTTTAGATTTCATCTTAGCAAGCTGAAATTTCTGACAGTAATCAATATTTAAATTATGAAAAAAAAACACCAAACAAACAAAAAGAAACAAACCACCATGATGATTTCATTATACTTTTTTAAAAAGAATATTTTGCTGTAATGACAACAGGCCTATTTATCTGGTCATTTTGGCACTTGGAATTGTCCCATCATTCAGTAGTTCATCTTTATGAGTTCTAAGTTTATGAGTGTCTCTTAAAAGACAAAAACTTACTTATCCCATGCAAAACATTTTATCTTACACTTCAGATAAAGATCAAATAGGTTTAAATACCATTCTTAGAGTAAGCAGATGTTTGACCTTGTGTCCTGAGGTGAGTAAATTCCGTGCATTTTTGTATACATAGTCCCTGGCTTTTTCACCAATGAGAACTGAAGGTCTAACTGATGCTCAGTAATGCATGTGATCTAACTGAGCTTGAGTAATGCAGACATGAGCTGAAACCAGACAGTAAGAATTAGTACTTCGCTGAGCTTTATTTTAAAGTAATTATCCTGATCAGAAGTTCCATCTAAAACCCTCTATTGACTGAAAATGCAATTACAAATTACAGTTTTGTAAGGCATAAAACACATACATGTTATATGTTATTTCTAACAGTATGTTTAGTATCTCATTTGATAAAGATCAGTTATTGTAATCTAGTGGAAGATGTGACACAGTGTATACATACTGGCTTATATTTAGGGGAAATGTGGTGCAAGATGATTTGCTTGAGAGGTTTCATAGCTCTTTTGACTGCCACAGTGTAGAAGAGAGAGAAAAAGTGGCATTAAAAGCACTTTTGAAATGTACGTTATGTATTAGGAATAGATGGGAATAGACAACATTATTCCACAAGTTTGGTACACTTCAAACTGATACAAAGAGAGATATTTTAATTATTCCCCAGACATATTTCCTATTATGGGCACGAAAGACTAGGTGTTACTGTTAAAAGAGCAGTCGTGCTTTTCAGAAAATAAACACAGATGTCTGCAGTGAAGGGTCCTTAACATAATTTTGTCACATGCATTATATTTCTTACATTTGAAAAAATCTTCTGTCAGAAAAAAATACATCCTTTATATTGCTCTTTTAAAAATGATCTTTTAACTGTATCTTTTATTTCTTTTTATACTGCTTTAACTTTCAATCTTATACAAGAAGAAGCATTTTTAGTATTACTTCAGTACTTCTCACAAACTGCTACCTTTTCATGGAGTTGATAGTGGATGATGCAACAAAGATAAATGGAACATCAAAGAGAATACTTTACAGAAAACAGACACGTTCTGAAGGAAGAGCCTTAAAAAGTAACCAGGAAGCATCAGCATGAGGGCTTCAAATTGTAGTTACAACTGATGGACTTGGCTAAAACTGTATTTAGCAGGCCTTGAACTTAGATCATTGGGTAAGAAGCTGAATCTTGAGAGCAAATCAGGTAGCTTCTGGCTCTTTTGCTCAGGTATTGAAACAAGACCAAATTTTAGACATCATTTGAAATGTACAGGTTAAATTGTCTGACAAGCACTAATGGTCTTTGCATCCGACCATGATTAGGGAGCCACTGTGGAAAGGCAGAGAAAGGACAAACATAATCTCTTAGGGAAGCTAATGGGGGAAGAGGAAAAGGGCACTGCAGAATAGTCTTCTAATGGTGGAACAAGGCCAGCTGAGCTTCTCAGTTCTTTTTCCACCAAGACTGAGTTGTGAAAAGGAAATGGAAGTGTGGCACAGTATTCTTGTTGTGTTCAAGATGCATGGAATAAGAAGACATTTCATTAGTTCAGAAGTTCATTAAAAAATTGCAAAACTAATAAGCAACTTTTTTGTTTTGAGTTGCCAGTAGCAGTAGAAAAAAGAAGCTACTGGAATCAGAGTGTGATGGTCCATTCTAGTGAGCTTCCATCAAAATAGAAGGCTTTGCCAAGATTTGGAGGTTGAAAAAGATACTTCACTGAATAATTTATCTCCTTTAGCTGCATGGATTGTTGTAGTATACAAGCATTTCCTAGAGCTGCACTTACTCTGGGAAGGCTAAGAATAGGCTGAGGAGTAGTTTATGTGATAGCAGATACCACTGAGAAATGAAGGGAAGGAACTATATGAAATGTGCTTGTAACATCTTTCTTAACTGGACTAAATTTACCCTCAAAACATCACAGATGCAGAAGGTTTAAATGTCGTCTAGAATCTAATGACATAAGTGCAGACTCTACATGTGTGAACAACCAATCATGCAGAGCAGCATAAAGCATCCCAGAAGATGCATTTTGGCTCCTGTACTTTTCCTGGTGTGTAACTTGATACAGGAGCTTTAGATGAGGAATTGCTGAGGTTTTAAATAACTAGAAACATATATCTGAGTATCAAGAGAATAAAACCAGCCTTGGCCTGGCACAAACTAAGCAGTGATGACTGTCTTGCACTAACAGACTGGTTGAG
The DNA here is from genome assembly GCF_987193195.1 of Phasianus colchicus. Classification (NCBI taxonomy): domain Eukaryota; kingdom Metazoa; phylum Chordata; class Aves; order Galliformes; family Phasianidae; genus Phasianus; species Phasianus colchicus. The sequence continues at coordinate 58,826,374 of NC_143438.1, read as the reverse complement.
GGTTGGTATTTTTTTTCCCCAATTTGCAGTGGTTTCTATATTCTGTTACATAATTATTAAAAATTGCATGCATATACTCTCACAGTAATCCTGCCAGGAATTTAAATTAAAAGAGAGGAGAAACTGACAGTTTAGATTTATATAACCAGTTGAGGGCTAAGCAGTGCAACTCCAGCTCTCTTGAGGTAGCCTACATGTTGGAGATGATCATATGTATGAATAATAGCTACATAAAATCTTTTCGGGTTATGCTTCTGCAAACAACAACTCTAGTAACCCCTGTAGTTTAATCTTTGGTGGAACTCATTCTGTGCTTTACCATAATTGTTTAATTATCAAAGAAATTGATATGAATAACAGGATTGGATTTTAGAATCTAACTGAACTACAGTTATTTCCTATAGACTAACATTTCAGTGTTTGGATGCTCTCACTCATTGCAGAAGGAAACTGTGACATAACCATTAAAAACCTCCATATCACTACTACTGTTAAATAACTATAGTGATTTGATATGTTAGAACATAGGGCTGCTTTCCCCAGAGTGTGATTTATGGCTAACAATTACATCCAACATCGTCAATATCTAAATATTAAAACTGAAACTGTTAGTGTTTAATGTAATACAACCTTTCATTGTTTACATGGGCCAGTGCTCACTGCTGACCACTGAGTTTAATCAGCCATATGTTTGTGTTCTCCTCCCCAAATTCACGGAAATTATCAAGGTTATCTTAGTGCAGTTGCTTCAATGAATATAAAGATTGATATGCATTTCAGAACAACAACATTTAATCTCCAGGTTAATTTAATTTAGTCTTACATGTTGACAGTTATTTTGAAGTACAGTGATTTGACATTGCTTTTCTTCTAGATATTTGGAGAGTTTGCTTTGACTCATTTGGAAGAAACCTTGAGGAAGGTCAGCAGTCATAGCTGAAACATCACTTTCTTCAGTCACTGTCAAAATAAACAATTTAGGCTACCACAGGTTATTGGAGTCAGAGTTTCTTTTGCAATATTCTAAGTTAGTTTAGAGGGCTGCATTATAATATTTACTTTTACCATACACAAAGAATTTTCAGAGTCACTTTTACCATTCCTCTGGTCACAATTCTTGGTTAAATAATGTAGAAACAGCCAAGAAGGTTATTGCTGTTATTATTATCTCTCCAAAACTTTACTTCAAAGTGGAAAATTTACTTAGGCAATATCATAGGAAGTTGGTTTAAGAACTCGGACATCATCTTGTAGCTGGAGTTTATTGGTTTGCCACAGATCTACCATTGCCCTGGTAAAAATGCTGGTTTCTAACATTACAAAAGATGAAGATCAAGAAAGACTGAAGAGCTCAGATATCTCAGTAATAGTGGCAATGCAAGCATATTAGATATGTAGCCAGCTGAAAATAGACAATGCATCAGAAAGGATGTACCTCTGTAACTATGAACAGAGAAGGAAAAAGCCACCATCATCTACTATGATTCCATAGCTGAAAAGACCTGAAATATCTGTTTATATTTGGTCTGGGTCAGAGATGATGTTTTAATAAAAATTAGATTACTTAAGATCATTTAGATTGTTGTAGAATATTACACCAGAGAATGGATGTTATGTGTTTATACAAACATTTTCACGGACTGTCTGTATAAATACCTTCTACATATGTTTTGGATACAGCTATTTTAACGACTCCTTTCTGAATTTACTATGAAATGTAACTAGAAACTCTGTAACATTACTGAATTCATTCTTTGATTTATAACTGATCAGTTCCTCTCTAATATTTTATCACTCTTGTAATAAATAATGAATTCATAACAACGTAGAAGTAATTACTAATTATTTTGAGTTAATCACTGAAAGTGTTTTCCTCAAGAAATTTAGCACACTGTACCAGACTCTTATCTAGAAAGATCCTCTGTATGAAGTAATTCTTGAGGTAACCAATAGCAGGGTAATTTTCAAAGCAATCAATTTTAAGGAATCATATAAATGATTGAGGTTTGAAGGGACCTTACAGATCATTTAGTTCCAACCACTCTGCCATGGACATGGGGACCTCCCAAGGCCATCTTACCTGGCCTTGAACACCTCCAGGGATGGGGCATCCGCAGCTTCTTAGGGCAACCTATTTCAGTGCCTCATCACCCTAATAATCAAGAATTTCTTTCTTCTACTAATCTAAACCTTCCTTCTTTTAGTTTGATATCATTATTCCTTATCCTGTTACTTCAATCCCTGATAAAAAGTCTCTCCTTGTCATTACTGTAGGCCCCCTTTAAATACTGGAAGGCCACTATAAGGTCCTCTTGTGAGACTTCTTGCGGCTAAATAACCCCAGCTCCCTCAGTCTTTCTGATCATCCTCAAGGCCCTCCTCTGGACCCACTCCAACATGCCCATGTCTTTCTTATGCTGGGTGACACGTAGCTGAACACAGTACTTTGGGTAAGACTTCATAAGAGCAGAGTAGATGGGTACCATCACCTCCCTTGACTGTCTAGTTACAGTTTTGATGCAGCCCAAGGTATGCTTGGCTTTCTGGGCTGCAGTTGCATACTGTCAAGCTTTTCATCCATCAGTATCATAAAGTCATTCTTCTCAGGGCTACTCTCTGTCCACTCATCACCCAACATGCATTTGTGCTTAAATTTGCCCTAACCTGAGCGCAGCACTTGGCCACGTTGAACTTCATGAGGCTTGCAAAGGCCCACCTCTCAAATCTGTTAAGGTCTTTCTGGATGGTAACCTTTCCCTTCAGTGTGTTGATCACACCACACATTTCAGTGTCATTGGCAAACTTACTGAGGGTTTACTCAATCCCACTGTCCATGTCACCAACAAATAATATTGATCCTAACATCAGCATATGAGAGAAACCATTTGTCACTGGTCTCTACCTGGACATCAGGCCATTAACTGAAATTCCTTGAGTGCAATCATTCAGCCACTTTCTTATCCACTGAGTGATTGATCCATCAAATCCACGTATCTACAATTTGGAAACAAGGATGTAATGTGGGGCACTGTCACACATTTTCCACAAGTCAGATAGAGGACACCTTTTGCTCTTTCTTTATCTACCAGTGTCGTAACCCCATCATAGAAGATCACCAGATTTGTTAGGCATGATTTGGTCTTAATGAAGCTGTATTGGTTGTCACCAGTCACCTCTCTGTTCTCTGAGTTCCTTAGCATAGTGTCCAGCAAGATCTGCTTCATGATCTTACCCAGCACGGAGATGAGTTTGACCAACCTGAATTTCCTGAACTAGTGGCTGTTTTTCTTTTCTCCGTAACTGAGCATTACTGACTAAGATTAACAACTATCATCAGAAAAGGAAAAAAAATCAAGAATTATTTGCTTCCAAAGCAAGCTATTTTGAATTATACATTTTTTATTAACATGTTTTGTAACAGAGCCAAGATTTACAAAAATGTTAGTAGCTTAGGAAAAAAGCCACTTAATTATGCTTATATAGAATCTAAATCTTTTAAGAGCTTACTGAGCCATAATCAACTCAACGACTGTATTGTTTGCCACTCTAAGTATTTTTGACAATAAATCTTATTATGAAAAAGTTAGCAAAATATGTCTACCTTCTATGTGGTGAAATGTTTCCTCACAGAGCAGATTTTAAATTAAGCAAAAGCTTTCTTCTGTTAAGAGATAAGTAACATTTAACCAAGACACTTCCCATTTCTTTTCCTGCCTACTGATGGCAAAACAGAGCCATCACTTTTCATAATTTATTTACCTTCTTGTCACTTTCTCATAATCAGAAACAATACAAAGAAAGTATTTGTCTCATCAGAGAATGGATGCATATCCCCTTTTGACCAGTAAGCAGGCAACTTGAGCACTGAATTTTGGCCTTGTAGAACTGAAGGCACAGGCTAAGGAGCTGCCATCACTGCAGCTCATGAAGGAATTTGTGCTCAAGGGAGTTGCGACATTTGTCAGCTCCAGCTTAATTTAGAGTGTCATAGCTTTCACTAAAGAAAGTAATAATTGCTTTCAGCTGTAGTCAGTGGTCCATTATCATTTACTGAGTTTGCCCTCTAAAATTTGGTATAAATCAGCACTTGGTTCCTTTACTGAAAAGTCAAAAGGGCAAAAACCAAACCAAAACAGCAACTGAACAATAACAACAAAAGAAGGTAACTTTTGATAGTATAGATCTTTTTTCTCTCTTCTTTCCTTTAGTGCTTATGTATGCATTGGTACTTGAAAAGGCTTGCAAAAGCACTTCTGAAAGCAGATAGGAATGCTTAGCAACTTGCATCAGTAAACCTCAAATTCCTTTCAGGAGGTTAATTTCAGCCCAGTTTTAATCAAGCAATGAGGTTTCTTTGAGGGTTTACCAACTTCCAGATGTTCTTGTGATAGCTGCAGCACTTCTCTTACACTTCAGCAGTGATGTGATGGCAATAAGGCTGTTCCACATTTGGAGTACATACTTTACCTTGAAATTATACACAGTACGTTTCTCCACTGTTACAAGATTCATGTATCAACCAAATAGGATTTTTGTGCCTGCACAAGACTGTGCTTTGTTCAACAGCTAACCAATAATGGTACATTTTTTCTTGCTCTAAAAATGAATTAGTGAGAATTACATGCTGACAGGCCTGAGTTTCATGGATCTGTTGTATACCAGTATGTTTTTCTTCCTTTTCTCAGAGCCTGATTTTCTCTAGATTTTGTTATTCTTTTTTTTTTGTTTGTTTGTTTTACTGGATTATTTTTTAAGTTAGATAAGATATCGGTAAGTCTTGTCTACAGGTTACTTCTTGTATTACTTAACATATGCATATAGACTAAGGATCCAGTCTATGTCTTCAAAAATGTTTGAATATTTTCTTTGAGTATTTTATAGGTTATTTTCCTGTACATCTCTGATAAGCTGTTTCCTGCTGACTCAAAACAGCTGTTCTATCTGATGGCTAATCCAAGACATGAACCCTTTCTTTTCCAGATATGTTCCACCAATACATGATAAGTATCCACTAGTGTCATATCTGTAAACTTGCCACTTGTCTTGCCTTTATAAAATAATGCCAATATGATACTTTATAATACTCAGGTTAGTATTCATATATTCTCCTTTTGAGTTCCTGAGCAGGATTCTCCTTCCAAAGTAGTGCTGTTAAATTTTTTCAATAGCCAGATACACATGAGTACAACATGCTGCATTGGGACCTTTCTCTGTGGAGAGAATTAATTCTCTTTCCTTTTCAGTGTTCCTAAATTATATGAATGTAACGATGCCCACAAGCTAGCCTGACAAAGAAGATACTCCACACTCTTAGCAAGTCAGGTTTGATGGCACACCACTGAACTGCAGCCATATTCTGTACTGCTCTGTTTATAATTTCAGGAACACTTGTTGCCACTGATCAAGTACCCAGTTCAGTTGACAACCATTAATGAACAACTCTTTTTGCTTAATTAAAAAAATATTTATTTCCATCCTTTCTAATAAATTTTTGTTCAGCCCAACACTGTTTCCTTACCCTTCAAATTTTTGAAGGCTTATCCTCAGATATCTGCTCATGGGCTTCAGCATTCCACAAAACCTCATCTTCTCTTTCCAACTAAATTAGTAATTCTACTTTATTCACAGTATTTTAGGTGGCAGTGTTTCTTGCTTTGTCTCTTTTCACTTGTTATTCTTCTGCACAATGCTTTGGATGACACTACTCAGCAATCCTGAATCTCAGCTACTGGTTCCAAAAACTACTATTCACAGAATTAACAATCCATTTTTCAGCTGTCCAGGATACTTTGATCAAATCTCACTTCCATTATGATAAACCAAAATGGGTAAAGCTGACTTATCTATCCATTTTCAGAGAGCTGTGACTTTAAACTGTTTTCTTTTACATGTTCCGGCTTTAGTTGCTGACACTTAACAGATTTTCCACTAGCACATCATTTCCTTCATGCTTTCTTGGAACAGTATGTCAATTTTAATTTTTCATTATACTCTTCCTGAATTCTCCCTCCTCTTTTTTTTTCCCCCTTGTTGTAATTCATTTCCATTCTTCTAGCTCTTCTCTAAGTAATTTAATATTTGATTCAGTTAGAATGGATTTTTGATGTAATTCTATGCCATTTTCCCCCAAATTAATACTCAGAGACTTCTCTAAGGTATTCTTTCTTCTGCTGGAGTAAAACCCCTCCTGTCCCAATACAGAAATCTTTCAACCGTTCATTAGATAACACTTCTGAGTAAGTAAATCTTCTGCAGTTTCTTTTGCTAGAGCAATCTATATCAAGTGAGACTCTTAACAGCTAAACTTCTCTTGCCAGGCCAGTTAAATGTTTCATGAGGCAATTTTAACATGATAGGTCTGTTAAACTGAGGTGTAGCTTGCATGGGAGACTGTCTTGTCTGTTCAGTTCTTGAAAACCTTACATCCTGAAAGAAACAGAACATTTATAAATGTACTTGTCTTACCCTTTGATGACCTGTGGATATCTCACTGAACTCTGACAGTGCAGGACTTCTAAAATATAAGTGAATGTTCAGAAGATCTTGTTCTGCACCAATGGGACCTTCACACCCATCTGACTGATTTAGAAACAAGTTCCAAAACCAGAAACCTAGAGGGACTTAACCCCAAAGAGTCAGTTTACTGACCAATAGTTTGCTGAAATTGTAGTTCAGACACTAAAAATATAAATTAATTAGAAGTTGCTATCCAAATGGCGTCTTCTTTTTCCTGCTTGCTATAATTCCCTTAACTATAAAAGACAAGCATAAAAGGGGAGGACTGAATCAGGCTTTGTGTTATTTTCTGGAAAGATACCCAAGATTGCCTGAGTTATGTGGGGCAAAGTGACAGCAACAGTGACATCTGCAGAGCTGGTACTGTCACTATCAGCAGCACAAATGTGTTCTTGCATCTTTTATGTGTTTAATTCAGCTGAGGATAGAATGGATCTTTTGACAAATTCTGTCTTACAATTACAAGTCTGTTGCTCAAAGAGAAGGCTGTTTCTCAACTGAGAAATCAGAGACTTTAGTCATCTGTAGGCTGAACTGCTACAGTAATTTAGCACAGAGGCAAGAAACATATAATCCAATTATGGGAAGTAATATCTAAGTCACTGATTTCTTCTTTAATGGTTTGCTTTGGAAACCATTAGGACAAAAGGATCTTTATGTACGTAAAATATTAATAAAAGGAAAAATTGGAATAATCGTACTTGGTTTTAAGAGAAAAAAGTGCATTCATTTATGTTCCTTGTAAGTCCTGTCTTTCAGACATTGACTGTCTATAATATGTTGTCGTAGTATCCAATATGGCCAAAAAAAGTAGTAATAACAAATGATGGGGGTTTGGGATATGTAGCAGATTACTTTTCCAGTGTGGTACCCGAAGCTGCTTTGAAAAGAAAAAAGACGAAGATCTGTTTCAGTTTTGTTGGTGACTATATTCTGAGGATAAATTAATAGAAGTTATGTAGCCAGATTACGCAAACCAAGATCCTGAGCCCATGATGTTAAGACAACCTTTAGATAAGACCTTAACTGTGTTTTTGAGGTCAAAAATCTCTCTTCAGCCTGTGACCAGAAAGGGGCTGCTGGCCCAAGTTTGCCAACAAGCAAAAGTATGCTGATTTAATTTCAAATGTCATATTGCATTGGGTTAGTTTAGACTGTAATAAAGGAAATGTTTATCAGTCTCCCAGTCTTTTTCTGGCCCAAGACTCAGGACCAAAACATTCTGGTCAATATTAAGGATGCAGAAGTACTTTCATATGAGTGGCATGAATGGAGAGATTAGTTGTCTTGAAATAATTATTTTTTTCTGTGACAGACCTTTAGCATTGTTTTCCAAGGTGCTGGGAAGTGAGTGGCTAGTCCAAAAGCAAGACAAAGGAGCAGTTATAAATATACTTCTCCTTCCAAACCCTGCAGAAAAGATGGCAAGATTAACACATATGCAGCTGCATAATCTTTTTCTTCCGTCAGTCACTCTTAATCTCTTCCTATCTTTGGCAGGCAGGCAAACATAAGGATTTGAAGGGCCAATTCAAAGAGCGAGGTGGCAATCAGTTTTGTTTAACTGTAAGACAGAATCTGTGAATGGGAAGAACACTCCAAACTCTTCATGTCACAACTGTTATATGATGACAACAGCAACCACCTCCTTGCCAAACGAAGCCTTGCATTGGTGTTTTCTTACGAAAGATGTTATCAGCCTTGCAAATAGAAATGTTGATCTGTTCTTGCCCCAATAACATAGCGTAACATAGTTACTTCCTTTGAGGCTATACTAATTTACACCAAAGTCTTCATCCCAAATATCTAAGACTTTTCCTTGTCTAGGTTTAGCCATCAGCCATTCTTTCTCTAGTCAGCAGAGAAAGAGGGACACCTCCAGAAGGCAATTCAGAGAGCTCCTTCAGGTACGTTTGGCCTGCTCTATGAACTATATACAGAGCCATGGCTATTACTGTGGGCAGTATGAACTTATCCTCTTTATGTTCTGGGCTTTATTGTACTGGGTAATAAGGAAGTGATGAATTTGTCATGCTATATGCCAAAAGTGGAAATTTTCAGTTTTCTAAAAGTTCTTTTTGTAAATCTTCAGTCAAAGATTGGTATAGATCAGAGGGAAAAAACAAGTCATATATACATAAATAGCCTCCATGTCTCCCACAATATCCACAATCATAACTCTGAATATAACCCCTGCCAACAAACAATGTCCAACTGTTAAAGGCGTTTTAGAATTTCTGAAGTAAATGGTCAATTCATAAAAAGAACAACGTGGCAGATTTTGTCCTTGTACTCTACATAAAAAGGGAACAACTGCTACTTAAAATGTTTTGCATTTATCATCTTTAGGAAATAAAAAAGAATTTGGTATTGCTACCCAATCCCAAGGGATCATTGCTCAGTATCCGATGTGACTCAAATTATAATGATAATGTAATGAAGAAAAGTTCCCTCTTTTCCTGTAGCTGTACAATGTGGCAATGTGCAGAAAATTGCCTTCTGCTGTAGATATACGAATATACGTTCTTAAACAGTGAGCTGTGTTCTCACAATAGCCCACACTTCTTAAGGGATTCTTTCATGAACTGTGATTATGAAAGGAGAATCTATCACGCTATAGGAAAGCACCAAGTAGCCCAAAGTCGTAATCAGATGCCAGCTTAATTTAATATAACTCAAAAAAACACTTCCCCAAACCCTGAAAGGACACCAGCATTGATTGTAGTGTGATTCAGAGATGGTTGTGACCTTATTCCAAAACAGAGTACTTAGGAAGCTTACATATTCCACTGCCGTACTTGCAATCTGACCAACAGTGTGTGAATATTGCCTTCGTATTGTATTCATCTCTTCTAGAAACTTCCATACAGTCTGATTTACATATGTAAATAAATGTAGCTTCCAGTTACATTTTCCAATTCATAATCAGGTTTTTCTCGCACAAATTTCGCAGAGGACTTCATCCCTCTTTCCCTGCCCTTTTATCAGGCTGAGTGAAAAACACATTTTTCCATCATAATTTATTTTAAAATTTGTTTCAATCCTGGCACTGACACAGTAGGTGATAGATAAAGTGAAATTTGGCTGGGTGGTAGCTCTGAAGTGTGCTCCCCAAATTTATTTTGATTTCTTCAGTTTGCAATGCTGAACTACAGAAAGCTTCATCCAATTCCATAAGGGAAATTAAAGATAACTCCACAGTATGAGCATTTACCCAAATATCTGTGGAAATCTTTTTCCCCTTCTGGTTATTGGTGTTTTTTCAAGGAACAGAAGGTCAGTTCTCATTCAGATAATAAGCTAATATCAGTTAGACTACAAAAATTTAGCACCTAATTGAATATATGCTGTTAGAACAGGTTCTGCCTCTGTTGTGGCTGGCAGAATGGAAGAAGCTTGCTGAGCTTCTCCAGCCCTTCACCAGATGCCTTTCTGCTGTAGTCTCAGTGGAAGGAACCCAGCAAACAGGAAACATTATTACCCAGTCTATCTTTCTGCCTATGAAGGACAGTAATATTTATTGATTTGCAAGAAGAAATGAAGGGAAATTACAATCAGGAGCAGCAGACAAAATCAGTAGACTATTATTGATAGTGACAAAGAAAAAGTGGAAAGCAGTATGTTGGCAAAAGGCCAGGCTAGCTCCAGCTAAAGACCACAGGACACATTTCCAAGCAGAACAGTGAAGAGAATCTGTGAATTTTGCCCTCTTGTTTCTGACTGGATGGCAAGGAAACAGACTGCTTGCATGGTCTGACTTAGTAACTGTGTTAGATCCTTGTTTTTGTGCTGAGGCATTGGCACTCTGGTAACGTGGCAGATTTGTTAAGCCATGCAGATGCCTACTGTACCACAACAAGGGCCGTAAGGTTGGCACTTGCAGCAGCCAGCTTACTGCACCTGCGTGCAGTTGGGCAACCCTCTGTAGTAAGATGGCTTACAGCACTCACCCCATACACTGACCACAAAGGCAGAGGTTACAGCAAAAGTTCTTTGAGGAGGTGAGGGCCTTCCTTAGGAGGGTCGTTTGGGTCCTGTTAACTCCAGCCTTGAGACTTCACTATGCACTTGTGTTCCTGACAGGCTTCAGGATAGGGCGAGATGCTGAGTGTGCTGGTGAACTGACCTCCAGAGGTTCTCTCCAGCTCCAGCTCCACAGGACGCACCCAACTCCAGCAGTTCTGTGGTTCCGTGACTGCACAAGTGGGAACCTTGTGGCCAAAGTCAGCCCCTTTCCATCTGTAAGGCTTCAGGCCTGGCAGAGTCAGCTAGAATGAAGCTGAAGATTTAGCTGCAACCTCCATCAACTGGGAGCAATATGATCTCCAGTACTGGCAAAACAAGTCAAGGTATCTTTCCAAAGCTCGTGCTAAATGATACCACATTTATATGCTCATTTGTATCAAGTGAGGACATGAGACCTTTATCTGATGCAGGCACTCTGCTATAATCTATACGTTCATTAACTCCAGCGTAGGCACACTGTAACCCTGTGCTCTCTGTTTAGTCACAGCAGAGCACTACTGCAGGTGCTCTGCAACACGGCTGCGAGGTGACAAAGCCCAGAACACCCTTCATTGCATCCACTGCTTTAGGAGCAACTGCTTGAGTGCAATCCTTGGGGAACTCATGTCCTCTGGCCTGGCTTTTGTTGCCCTGAGTGGCCTAGGGCCAAATCTAATGAGGGGACATTGGTTTCTCTGTGCTCTGTGCTACACTTGTGATTACAAGTACAGGAGCAGGGTTAAGCCAAGGAGTGACATGCCAGCTTAATATTAAGCAGGTGTGAGATGTGACCTGTGTGCTTGGCATGAGCTGCCCTTACCTTTGTGTGTTTCTCCACTAGGCTGTAGTTTGGAAGGAGGGATATTGCGATGGCGCCTACATTTAAATAGGGTGGAGGATTCTGAATGTCTAGTCTGACTTTTGGCATTATGATGATCCCTCCTTTCCACTAGAATCTCTGCTTGATGTAGGTAGGTATGCTGTTAGAGCTATGAGCAGTATTTTGCCTGCTTTAAAATGCTGTGTAAAATGTGATTGTTGTTAACATTTGTGGAGCACATAGGATTTCTGAAGAATAGAATTTTGTCCAACTACCGAAATCAAAGTGAAAAACAACTGAGGCTGTGCTTTCAAATTACCAGCTTGCTCAGGGCAATGAGGTTTTCTGTTATAGCTCCCTTGGCCCTTCTGTTTTCCAAAGGTATTATAAATATTTCAGTTGCTGTGTGAAACGAATTTTAATTTTGGAAGAACTTACTATATAGCTTAAATATTTATGAAACATTGTGCAAAGAAACTGTTGCTATTACTCCTGAAGTGAATCAGAAATAAAAATGACACGTGAGGAAATGCAATCATTTCGAGGAGCGTTAGGAATTACTCCACTAGGTGGGGAACTTGCATCAAATATGGAACTGAAATGGCAGCGCTGAAGCCTCAGCTGCTGCTGCTGCGGAAACCAAACTGCCAACAGCGGAGTAAATTTTGTGTAATACTTTCTTTTTATTTGACAAACGGAATGGCCTTTGGTCGCACCAGGGGAAGTTCAGGTTGGATGTTAGGAAAACTTTCTTCTCAGAAAGAGTGCTGAGGCATTGGAACAGGCTGCCCAGAGGGGTGGTGGAGTCACCGTCCCTGGAGGTGTTGATGAACCATGCAGATGTGGCTCTGAGGGACGTGGGCAGTGGGCATGGTGGGGATGGGCTGGCAGTTGAACTGGATGACTTCAGAGGTCCTTTGCAACCTTATGATTCTAGGATTCATTGAAAGAGCATTTTCAAATTTATGGCATAGAAACTGTGTGCTTTTAAAGCACTGTATTAATTTATGTTTAAAAATATGTTTCTTGGAATTTTACCTGGAGAAGTCGATTTTGGTTGTTATCAAATTTTCATTGAAATTCACTCGTTTAAAATATTTTTCTTCCCCATCCAGCTGATTCTGATGGGGTGTTCACTGCACGGACTCTCCAGAGGAATGATCAGGGAAAAAGTGTTTGCCGAAAAAGATTAAATCACTCTTAACTAAATCCCAGTTAAACTTGGGAAAAGCAATACTTGATTATTTTCAATGTTTCAGTAAACATGGCAAGTATAAAACTATCAAGTTCATCAAAACAGGGAAGGAGGCAAAAGGGACTAAAGGGTCTGTTTGATCTCAGCCACTGTGTAGGATCAGTGCTGGGATTAACTGTGGAGTTTCTGCAGATCCAGGAGCCAGGCATGTTGCAATATTCTGCAGGTCCCGTATAGGTGGGAGGAGAACGAAGATCTCATTAATCTTCATTAATGGAGCCATTTATTTTTTTTATTTGCTGGAATTAATCTGTGAAAACAAATCTGCAGTCTGCGCATTTGTCTACTGGAAATAATTGAAGGGTGGGATAAGGTTTTGTAGGAGTCTGAGCATAAAGCTTCTGAGGCCCGCAGCTCCATTCACAGCTCCATTCACAAAGGGCAGTGCTTGGTGGGGTGTACTAGCTAACACTAAACGTCAGGGTGCGTTTTGAGCTGCAGTTTGGGAATGTAAGAGAAACTCTTGGAAAAAAAGAGGTGTTTTTTTGGTTTCCTCGGGGGAGTGGAGCATCAGGAAGAGGGCAGCATCTGAAAGGAGTGAATGCTTTATATCCATATCTACTACCTGCTTGTTCAATTAGTGCAAGTGTTGGAGCTGGGGTTGGAGCTGGGAATTCGTGTGTTAAGGACATTTGCTGAATTCTTCATTCTGTTGGCCTAAGATAGGAACAGGACAAGTGATGATAGGGAAAAAAGTGGATATTTCTATCATTATGTGATTAACTCTGAAAATAATTACAGCCAGAGATAGGGGTTGGAACCACATTTTCATGACTACAGCTTTTAATGTATTATCCATGTCTTGCAGAGCTCAGCAGAAAGGACAACAGGGGTTGGTAAAGGCAAATATGTTATTGTTGGTATGCTTGTATTATTAAGTTTAGGTCTAGTGGTGGTCTATAGATTAGGTTAAAGCTCTGCCTTGCTTTGAGTTTAGCACCAAAATTAGGTTTTGGGTTAAGAGGCATGCTGAGAGCCCAGGCCATGATTGTATTTCATTATTCCTAAAGACTTGGAAGTGGGCAGTTTTTTGAAAGATCAAGGCTCTCTACATTGTCTTGCAGAGCCTTGATTCATACAAGTATGCTGACCAGGGGTAGTATTAAGAATTGGGAACCTGAAGTTTACTTGACTCCAACTTTCTGTTGGATTCTCCAGGGACTAGGGAAATATGGGGATGACATGTTTCTCTATGGAAATAAACTTTTCTTTAGTTTTCCTTGCTGCATCCACTGCTAGCATTAATGTTAACATTAGGTTCAGAGCTAGGGTTAAAGTTTTGGGTTTAATATTTAAAGGAACCATCTTTATCTAATTGCAAATTAGATAAAGATCTAATTACAAATAGGGAAGACAATCGGATTGTCAGTGTTTTATATTCTCATTTACTTCTGTATTTCCTTCAGTTCATTCATATAATTAGATTTTGTGTTAGGATGCACACTTTGTATGACTTACAAAGACAGCAATAAGCAATAAGTAATATGTAATTTTTTTTTATATTAGTAATTGCTATAAAAGAATGACTTTAAAATTATTAAATAATATAATGGAAAATTTTTCATATACTCTGTTCTACTAAACTGTGCCCCTACTAATAATTAAGCTTAGGTTCAGAGTTGGTAGCAAATTTAGGGCTAGAAATCTAAAGCTTAAAAAGTACAGTTTATTAGTAAGGTCTACTGTGGCATGGAAAGAACAATTAAAAAAAAAAAAAAAAAAAGATAATTAGAGGCCAGATCCAACTAAGCATAATTAAGATTGAGTTTAGGAGTTTAATCTGTAAAGTTGGTATATCAAGAGCCCATTTGGGTGTGGTGCCTCATAGGGCCCACTGAAGTAGAAAGGGGGAATTTATCTTTTCTGGGCAACACGTTATCTTCCTTCCATGGATGAAAGGGAGCTCCTGCCAGTAATTAAAGCCAGAGTCAGAGTGAGGGTTTCATGGCCTTCTGAGTCCAGTTTATTGCTGGCCTCTGTTTTGCCTTGAGAGATACAGGAAGAGTGGGAACATGAATGCATCTGCTGTACTGGGATAGGGCAACTTTTATTTCACTTGATCTGCAATGCTGACAGCATAAGAGATGCTGCAAATCTGGGGATGGCTGACATTTCTGTCCTTTTCCAGATGAATGAATGGGTTTTTCTGGCTATTTAATACTCAGCTTCCTTTTTAGCTTGTAACATCCTTTAATTATTTGTTTTATTTCCTGTAATGCTTTTCTCTCTTCTTCCGGTACAAGTTGAAAAATATTGACAGAGAGCAGTGGACCATTATGGACTGTCTGCCTGTTTTGTTTGCTTGCTGCTTGCATGTTGGGTTAAAGGTAAAAGGGCACTGAAGTCAGAGTGATTTCCTGAAGGAGGAGGAAGATGGATCCTTCCTGTGGAAACATCTGGGCACAGCTGGAGAGCAACAGTTCCAGCAACTGGAGCATGGGGGAGAGGAGCAAGGAATCTCAGGCAGAGACAGTCAAGAGGGGCAGGGAACATCCACAGTTAGGAAAAAAAGACATTTCTTGGGATCCACGGGAGTCTGAGCAGTTTTCTTCAGTCCAGAAAGCCAGCTGTCACTGAACCTGGTTATAAGGAGTTGCTTCTACACAGAATGGAGGGCAAATAACTTTTAGGCTTCTGCACTGAACCGGCTTTGCAATTTCTGGTTCATCAATAAGGAAATGCAGACTTACAGCTTTTCTTTTTTTTTTTTTTTTTTTTTTTTTACTTTTTGAGAAAACATACCCTACTTGTTTTTGTAAGTGCTTAAGAGCATTCAGAAGTGTTCAAATGAGGCATATGTCTGTACCAAGTAAATGCAACATGCTTAGGGAATGCCCTCACATTTGTATCCTATAAATCACCTCTGCCTCAATAGCTGTCTTTTGAAGAAATAGTCAATCAAGAGTTGTCATTTAATAAAACAGTAACAGAAACTTTTTTTTTTTTTTTTAAAGTACAGCTTGGGAAGAATTGATTGATGAGGAAAACAAACGACCCGCTAATTTCAGCATGGATAGGGAGTTTGTCAAATTTCTTTGCTATGCTGAGAACTTCTTGGTCCCTGGAACTATGCTCTGTGTGTAAGAATGCTCTTGAGTTTTTGCACTGCAATTTTTGCTCTGCCAACTTTGGTAACCACTGTAGCAATCCGTGTGTGTCAGTGCAGGTAACGCCACACAAGGCTGTCGTACCCCTGAGTTCGGTGTGATGGGCAGAGAACGGAAAACAATTCATCTCAGTTGTGCCTTGAAGTAACAGAAATGAGAGCCAGGCTGAAGAAAAAAACTTCTGTTTTCAGATCTCTGTATGGAAACCTTCCAGATAACCAGCTCCTCTGAGTAATTGTTTTCCATTTAATTAAGGTACAAAGAGAAGATCAAGAGCCAAGATGTCCATAGCTAGAGATAAAATCGTGGGACACAAAGTTCAGGTGTAATGAAGGAGATTTTCAGTTTCAAGTGTTACATCTGTAGAGCAAACAAAAACTCACGAGGAGGAAGACTGTGCGCTCCTTCTTCTGGCCATGAGACAGCTGTATGAAAGTGATCTCAGCACTACAAATGCATAACACAGTGAAATGAGAAAACCATTATCTGCTCACATGAAACTGAAAGACTTTTATTGTGTTCAGAAGACAACAAACACAAGCATCTTCTACCTTAACTTGTCAGTTCAAACAAGTTTCCCAGCTGATATATTTTGCTTGTTTTGCATCTGGCTAAGAGAGTCTGTATGACTTATTCTGTGTATGGGAAATACTGGTTTTCAGTCCAAAATACTTCCTCAGCTCCATGTTTTTTTGAATGCAAAAACATTTATGCAAGTCCCAGAAGTTTAACTTTCCCAGAAAAATACTTGAACTGTCCAGTTTCACACTGGCATTAGTACATCCCATTAGATCAGTAAGATTGATAATTTTAGAGGCAAGGAAGGAAATCTATTTTCTTTTATTTTCTATATTCCGTTATTTGTACCTGAGTCATAGAATCATATCATAAAATGGCCTGAGTTGAAAAGGACCACAGTGATCATCTAGTGTCAACCCCCCTGCTAT
This sequence comes from Phasianus colchicus, assembly GCF_987193195.1. Lineage (NCBI taxonomy): Eukaryota > Metazoa > Chordata > Aves > Galliformes > Phasianidae > Phasianus > Phasianus colchicus. The sequence goes on along the minus strand of NC_143438.1, from coordinate 58,809,724 downwards.
GTGCAGGGTCACCAACCACCAGACCAGGCTGCCCAGAGCCACATCCAGCCTGGCCTTGAGTGCCTCCAGGGATGGGGCATCCACAGCCTCCTTGGGCAGCCTGTTCCAGTGCATCACCATGCCCTGGGAGTCCACCATCAACTGAAGAATTTTCAGGGACCATTTTTTCAATGCAGAGACTTCAGCAGTTAGGCAGTTGTGCTATGTATATTGAGAGTGAGGTATGCAAGAGTGGGGTCTATGGGACCCACCTGTCAACACACATAGTAAGAAATCCCAAGTAAGCATGAACCTCACTCATTAAGGTTCTCCAACGTCAGTACCTCTCTTCTGAAAGTGGAGTTCCTTTCTCACAAATTCCTAATGAAGGCAAGAGGAAGAGCCAGTACAACTTAATAATGTGGAGCATTCACTGTTGTATTCAAACTCGTTTCTTTCATCTTCAGAGGTGGCGATGCTGGGAGAGTTGAGTCCAGGTTTTGTAGTTTCTTCTTCACATTTTTGCATAATGTATGAAATAGCTGAATGGACTTAGGACTGTTCAGATCTTTCTAGGCTTTGAACTCCTCTTGAATTATTATATGCAAAGTGGAGACAGTTAAGACGTCTAATTGAGGTTCACTCTGACTTGTTTGAGACATGGTGATAATAAATTCCCTTGGTAAGGGGGTGAGGTTGATCAAATCTTCTTGAGATTTAACCTCGAATCTTGCGTATCCTGGATGAGAAATTTAACCTTCACATTTTGCATAAAATATCGGGGCATTAAAAGGTAAGGACAAAAGATACTTTTTTTACCCTTAATTTTGTAGAAGGAACAGTTTGTTTGTATTAGTTTTTTTTTGTTTTTGGGGGGTTTTTTTGGTCTAAGAACATCAGTCTTATAATGTCTCACAGGGAAGAAAATACAGTGATAATCTCATTGTTTGGGAATTTCCTTTGAGGGTGTAAGAAATTCTGGGTGCATCCCAGAACAGGCACAAATTAGGTACCTGGAAACTGTGGGCCTTCTGGAGTGAAGAGTCACTAAGTGAAGGCTTCAGGTAGGTGAGTTTCAGACTCAGTGTGTAAATCCTGAACCCTTTGTATGAACCTAACTTTGTAATCCCATCCTTGCTTTTATGCTTCTATGGTTCCTCAAGGAAAGCCTAAAGGAGTGGGAACACCTTCTTTCTATAATTGCAGGGTGAAATCCCAAACAAATGGCGGAGTACCCATCAACTTCAGTCATGTCAGGAATTTACATGTGGTTAAAAGATAACTGTTTTTGTTTTTATCATATGTCTTTCCCCTTTGTTGATGAGTGTTGGCAGTGAACCTAACATAATGAGATTTACAGAGCTTCTTGGGACAAGTTTATTACAAAAAAAAAGAAAAGAAAAAGGAAGCTGTCTGATGTATCTAATAATAACGGAATGATGGCAAACTGTTCACGTGGTCATCTCAGTCAGCAGGGAATGTATTTAGTGACTAAAGAGGAGGAGGACTTCAAATCTTATATTCCTATGAAATATGCAACAATCTGAGCAATGAGGCATGGCATAAGATATGTATATCTGCATCAAACAAAGAAAGTAATATCATTAGAACCATTCTGAAATAGTTAGCTACAATTCCAAATGAGTACTTGATGCAATTAATTAATGGGTTAACAACAGACTTCTTTTCCAGCCACTGCCAATCACGGTCCTTATTTATATCCACATAATGTTTTAATGATAAAAGGCATAAATCAGATTTTTTTTTTCGTGACTTAAGAATATTGTGTTTCAGTCCAAACATTTTTCCATCCTTTTAAACACAAAAAAATTTGTATTGCTCAATTGGACCAAAGAAAAAGTTTCTGCCAATATTCAGTTTTGTTCTCCCACCATCAAATATTTCAAAGTAAGTGTTGTAAGTGCTATGACTAATACTTTCTGCTTTTCACTTACTTTTGCTCAAGCTGTAAGGCCAGGATTTGTTCTTCTTGTTTTGTAGCTATGCCTTTCACATAAGTTATTACAGATCTTTGGTTTGTTACTAATTGAAATGTAATTGTTGTAACCAAATTATTCTTGCCAGTTAAAACACGGCATATATGGCAACTGTTCTAGCACCTGCCTATCTCCTGGGATATTTTAAGCTGCAGTTTTACTTCAGATTAACTGAGTTTAAATTGATTCTATATAGTTATTTGTTTTGTGAAATTGTTATAACATGGCACATGTGTTTGCTTGGCTGTGGGCACTTCTCTGCTACTGAACTCAATTTGGTTGTTTTGGGCGTTTGTGTAATGTCCAAAGTGGTCCTCACAACAGCATTAACAAGTAAGTAATTGATTTACAAATTGCCATGAAATCTGTCTATTTTGGATGGTTCTCTATGAGCACTTAACATAGGATAGTCCTTTATTACAGAATACGTTGGCTATTGAGTTCTACTCTGTTTTCTCCCACTTCTTTATACTCTCACTTGGTAAGACACTTTGCAGTGGATACTTATGAAGAAGGCATTTCAATCTGTAAGCCTTAGGAAAAAGCTACACCAGCTCTACTTGCATGTTTAGCCAGTTCATGTTTAGCTGTGTAGTGTTTTCTTCACTGTTGAAACCCCATTATTTCTATAATTTTTAATTATTTCTGTACTATTTAAATTTTTCCTTTTTGCTAAAAGCTTCACATATTTTAATTGGATGTGTTTAAATTCCCAGCCATTACAAAATGCTCCCTTTCATCTGTGTGCCACTATCTTCTGCAGGCACCGCTTTCAGAATCCCATTTGTTGTCCTTCAGTAGTGTCAGAGAATCTTAGAATCAGAGAATCAGATAATTAGAGAAAGGCTTGGGTTGGAGGGGACCTTAATGCCCATTCACTGCCATCCCCCTGCCATGGGCAGGGCTCCCCCCAGCTAGATCAGGCTGCCCAGGGCCCCATCCAACTGGCCTTGAACACCTCCAGGGATGGGAGCACCCACAAAATCCATCATTTTTCCTCCTTCAGCACTTGAACAAGGCTTTCCTCAGGTCAGGGGAGTAGAAGGATGTGCTATCAAAAACCCTTTATGTGATGGTCATCTCCTGCAAGGTGATAAGAGCTCCTGGCTGACACTACTCTTACACAGGGCAGCCCTAAATGTGCAGAGAGCAGTCCAGGCAAGGTACAGAATGCAACTGCCTTTGTGCTGCTTTTCCCACAAGGTGCTGTGCCAAAGCTGAGTCTCAGCACAGGCTGGAGACTTGTGTACAGATCCAGTTATATGTAAATGTGTGGTACTCAGTGTCAGAAATGGGATTCCAAATAGCCATTAAAACCTCACATGCTGAAATGTTAATATTTCATAATTAAGAATATTACACAGAAATTATGCTGTTATGCTATGTGTAATTTTTCTCGTTCATCAAATTTCAGATGTTATTTTGCATGATTTTTTGGATGCTTTTAAGTGTTTTTCGTCCAACTTTGTTGAATAATTACTTATCTGTCAGCTGTTAACGCCTGCTTGATAGCTGAACAGCCACATCTTGGCATCATAGCCAGGGATATTTGCTAGTTTACTGCTGCTGTTTTCATGTTCATTGTTTGTTTTCTAATGGCTCTCAAACATTTCCCATGCATATTTGGGCTGGAATGATTCTTTACATAATGCCTTAGAGGAAAACAAGGTTCTTCTAATAGCAATTAAAATTAGCAGTGATATTAGGCTAAGAATTTAAAATCACATCTCACTCCTATGCTAGTTCTCTTTTCATCATTAAAAAAAAAAATAAATTCAACAGCGTTGTATACCTCATGCATAATACACAGCTTCAGTGATGCACTTCTTGTTTTGGCTCAGGCAGAGCTGAATGATATAAGAGTTTTTTTTTTTCTTATTTTTTCTGTAATAGTTTATACTGTCTGCATAATGAGTCCTATCTGAGCCTTACCAGGAGAGTTACACTGTTCACACACTTCTGTTAGTACAGAATTTCCTGTCTGTTCTCTTGGAGAACTTCCTCTTATCCTCAGATTTTCACATAAGTATCGCAGAGAGACAAATCTGTAGCCTCGAGTTTTCTTTGAAGCTGGTTGTCACAGTATGGGTGCAGGAAATGGGGGAACAAAATTAGGAAATGGGAATCTTGAGATAAAAGAATCATGAGTGGTGCTGCAAGGCGCTTCCAGCTATGCTACACTTTTTGTGCCATTGCCATGTTCACAGTGGATTGGATAAGGAATAGTGCCATGCTTGGAGAGATATTCAAGGAAGAAGAGGTGTTTTCTAGCCAGAAGTAGAGAGGAATGGACAAGAAATAACAATGAGAACTACCAGATAGATCAAGAATTTGTGATATCTGGGATGTCTGAGAGTGTTCCTAGAAAGAGACCTACTTTCAGATTCATAAACAAAACATTTATTGTGGGTCTTTCTATACCAAATGAATACTATTTCGCTTAAAAATAAACACCTTTCAGATAAAAAGTCTTTCTGGGACTAGTAAGTAGATCAAGGTGTAGGAAAATAATTTCTGTAATAATAAAAAAATCTGTGTTTGCCTGGATTCAAATGAAACAATTAGATCCTAAATTTACAGAGAAACATAGTCACAGAAAATAAAGTCAAGATCGAACACTCATTCTTTACTTTATGGGCTTTTGTATTCATAAAACACAGATTTGTCAGCTGCATAATGTGGGTAGAAAAATAAATAAGTTCAACTCTTACAGATCAGTCACTGCAATCTTCCAGGTGAGATTCCTACAAGCTGATCTGCAGTGAATACCAGCTGGAAATCAGTGGACAAAAGGTGAGCAAATGCTCTCTGGGGAGTCCAGTATTCCACAGACACTTCAAGAACGTCTCACAGGAGCTGAAGGCCACCATTAGTAGGTAAAGATACATTTCTACACTATCTGAAAAAGGTCAAGAGTACTGATATAAGTTAGGTGCTGCCATGAAGTGTTCACACATCTCTGTAAATCCCTGACAACTCTATCTACCTAACTAAGCAGATTTCAGCTATGAGAATAAAATGATGTAAGGAGAAAGGAAGATGGGCTCGTGAGAGAATCATAGAATCGTTTGAGTTGGAAGGGATTCTTAAAGGTCACCAACTCCCTGCAGTGAACAGAGACACCTACAGCTACATCAGGGTGCTCAGAGCCCCATCCAGCCTGACCTTGACTGTCTCAAGGAGTGGGGAATCCACCACCTTTTGGGGCAACCTGTGCCAGTGCCTCACCACCCTTACTGTAAGAAACCTTTTCCTTCTATCCTGTCTAAATAACTCCTCTTTTAGTTAGAAGACATTTCCTCTTGTCCTATCACAGCAGACCCTGCTAAAAAGTCTGTTCCCTTTCTTCTTATAGCCTCTCCCTTTAGGTACTTGACAGGCAGCTCTCAGCTCTCCCTGGAGCTTTCTCTTCTCCAGGCTGAACAGCCCCAGCTCCCTCAGCCCCTCCTTATAGGAGAGGAAATCAAGAATGAAGTATGGGTCAGTCTTTGTGTGAGCATTACTGGGTATGGACTTGGAAGGAATGTTAAGGAACCTAAAGTGAGATATGGAGCTCATATTCATTTCTACAAATAAGAACAGAAGTTACGCTGAAATAAATATTTGAAAGTGAATTATGCCACTTTGGGGTTACTTCCTAGACTAATGTTTTGGTGAAGTTATGGAATGTTACATTGCATCACCCTGAATTACATACACTGTGGTGATGTTTTTTATGTAGAAGCTCAACAGGAAGAAGAATATCTTTTCCCAGATCTTTCCAACATTACACAAAAAACACTGACATTTCTGTACCTTAGCAAGATAGAGCTTGGTAATTAAATTGTGAGAACATATTATACATGTTAGCTAAAGGAACTACAGCAACTAAAACTTGACTCATGGCAGCCTGTGGTAATACAGGCATGTTTTCTCTGGATGTTGTGGAAGAAAAGTAGTGCAGTTGGCACAGAGGCTGCACTTTGCTATCTCTTAGCTTGCATGAAGTCATAAAGCAAGAAGTCACTCTTTGATAGGAAGAAAAGTAAGTTCTCACAGAGCTACAGGTCTGTCCAAGCAAACAAGCACAACACAACACCACAAAAACAAAACAAAACAAACAGGCATTCTGCAGTATGTGCTGAATATATAACTTGGATCTGTTCCATTTCTCTTTATAACAGCATCATTTTCATGCCTCTCTGTATGACATAAGAAATGTGTGCTCATGATAAAAAAATTCCCCAGTATCGTGGCTCAATAAGCAGTCTCAGAAAATATTCCTCTAAATATTCCTATTCACTTAGCAAAGATGCAAATGAACCATATGAACAACCAAGAAAAAACATATGTCAAGTACTGTATTAGTTGCTATATATACTCTAAAGGTCAGTGTAATGAATTGAAATAAATTTAGGACCACCTTCAAACAAGTTAATCCCCAGTTAAGATTTTGATGTCTCTGAGGGCCTTGGGCTGGCCAATAGGAGGCAACAGGCTCAGGGATTTAGATAATATTTAGGTCAAATGAATTATCTTTAAAGCATATTTCAGAAAATGTTCTAAAAAGTAAATTCAGTTGTAGTGCAAGCAGCAGCCTGGCATATTACACACCATGAGAAAGTCATCTGAAGAACAATCATTTTTGTTTAGAGGAGAAAAAATATATATAGTCTGAGGATTTGGGGAAGTACATATTGGAATTTTCCAAAGACTTTTTGATTATTTTATTACAATAAACAGAGTGGTATTTAAAAACATGATTTCAAATGTTTTATTTAAAAGATATCATAGCAAAATATCCAGTGCTTTCAAATTAAGAAATTTCATTGAAAATGAAAACACGGAACTTAGATATTGTGGCTTTTTTTAATTTGCACCACTCTCTGTTTCTGGTTGAATTTATGTGTGGATATTACCCTAAGTTCCCAAGTTTCAGTACCCCCAGAATTCATTTACTTTACACAAAAAGTTTTTTACCCTGCTCTGATGTGGCCTTAAATCTTACCTCTTTGGTTCCTTGGAAAGAGAACAAACTTCTAAGGATTGCAAGATTCTGAGAGAATAGTGCATTTTGAAGACCTTTCTTCTTTTTTTTTTTCAGAGAAAATGTGGTAGTTCAGTGATGTCTGTGATGTACAGATGGTGAGAGTTAGTGGGTACAGTAAATGTATTGCAATAACATAATATTTCATACCTTGACCTTTCAAAATTGATGTCATTTATATTCTGCACAAAGTAAATTTAACTGTTTCACAAAGGTTGGAGGAGTTCCTGAAATGTTCAATATCAGTGTGCTTCAGACCAGAATAACAAAGAGGAGATATTCATAGGTAAGACTGAGATCTTCCAGAGAGACATATTTCTCCAGAGAGAAATATTTTTATGTCTTTGGTAGTACTTCTTGTTACAGATACCAAGGGAGTCAACTAGGAAAGGTGCCCTCCTAAGTTTGTTGCTTGTAAGCAGAGAAGGTCTCATGACTGAAATGATGAGTGGAAGCTGTTTTGGCCATAGTGACCCTGAGATTGGTGAACATATAATCTTTGGTGATAGGAGAAAAAGTGCCACATTAACACTGGATATGGGGAAAGCAGACTTCATGCTGCTCAGGGAACTATTTGGCAAGTTTCCTGTGAAAACTGCTTCTGAAAGCATAAGGGTCCAGCAGTGTTGGTCATTTTTTAAGTACCACCTCTTACCAAACAATTCCATAATGTCCAAAGTCATGCAGGTGGGGCAGAAGGCCAGCCTGGCTGAGCAGGGATCTTCTCCTAGAGCTCAGGTGAAAAAGAAAGTGTATGATCACTGTTCAAAGTGGATCAGGATTGGGAGCAAAACCTGCTCATGTATTAGATCAAATGTGCATAGGACTCGGTTTGATTTCCCTGTACACACCTGGTTGTTTCCATGCAGCTGATGCATGCAGGTGATTCTATTGCCATCATTCCTCCATGAGTGTTCCTGAAAACAGAGGCAAAACAAAACAAGACAGTGGGAATGAGTTTTCAGGGTTATGTTCAATTGGTGCATTCCTAAGATGCCTTTCAGTCTCTCTCTCTCTGCATTCAGTTGATATACCTGGACGATGCAAGCTGTTTCTACTCTTATGAGCAGAATTACAGAATGTGTTACGTTAAATAGTAAAAAAAAGGTCTTCTACCATCTTCTGCCATTAGCAGCAGAGGTACTATGTTGAGATGTCACTGCAGCAATCCTCACAGAAGAGAAGTAGTAACTGAAGGCCTCTTCAAACACTGGAATCTCTTTGCAGAAAGTACAGTTTTAAAAGCTGTATCACCCAAGATCTGCTTTGGAATCCATATGACAAAGAGACTGACTGTAGTCAGACTAGGGACTGACAGGGTAAAGTAAATGAAAATAACCAATGGAAGCAGTATAGTACTGTGCAATTTATAAAAAATCGAAATGAAAATAGGTGAGAATTCATTGTATATGCTAAATTATACATATAGGTGACGACTTCACATCTTGTGTCTGTCATGTATTTGTTGTATTTATTGTGAAAGCTAGAAAGGAAAATGGTCATAAAATATTTAAGCCAAGTAAGTGGAAAAAAATGTTTTCCCAAGATAATGGACTCCTCCAGCTATTAGGTAATGAAGCAAAGCAGCAGCATTTATTTTTCCAAGCAGAAGGCGTTGCTTCTAAGATAAATCTCTGTGATAATGAACATAAAGCAGACATACCATATAATTAATCCAAAGGAATTGTATACAGCATGTATTGAATGAGTGATGGCTGTTCCCAGTGGCCCTGTTCCCCAGAGCACCACTGTGGGGCTAAGTCATATATCTGTATGGGGCTCATGGGAGTCAGCAGAGGTGATGATCTCCAGCAATGTGTTTACTCCTGGAGAGCAACACTGAAGGAAAACAGGCGTTTCCCTTCCCGCAGATGCGGTGTTTGCTGTGTGAGTGGCAGAGGGCAGGCTTTGATAGAAGGCTTTTTCTGCACAGATGTCCTTAATTTGTTTCCTATGCATTAAAGGCTTTGCTTTACTTCCAGAACCGCTTTCCAGTGATTTTTATGGGTGACATTGCTGTTAGTTTAGATGGAATAACTATCTATCTCCCTGCTTGTTTAGAAGGGCTCTTTCCCCCCCAAAATCCAAACACGACCAGAGGTTGGTCTTTAAATTACCTCTCGTGCTTTACTTTAGGCACAATTAGCACTTTGTTTTCCTGCTGACTTTTCACACTGTGGGACTCAACTTCCTGTAGGCTCATATTCAATGTGTTTTTGGTGTGCAGACAATCTGAAAATCTGCCTGGCTTCTGTACTTTTCTCAGCACTGATCATTTCTTCAATATTTGTTCAACTTTTTTAATGTTCCTTTTACAAAATCTCATTTCTAAATGTCATCTCTTGATAGCTTTTTAAACCTCTGAACTTGTATTTCTTTATCAATTTCAGAAATATTTATTTTTGCCTTAGTAGTAATTCCCTTCTGTTCTTTCAGGAAAAGAGTTGCTAACCTGAAAATGTAACTCGGTAGAAACATTTCTAATTACTGAATTAGGATATTATCACAGGAATGTCATTTGAAGTCAAATACATAAGTACAATACAACTTGGTGATACTTATAAAAATACCCAGGATTAACTTCAGAAGCTCAGAATTAAATGCAAGCTCCGCCACACGAGGTACCAGATCATTTGCTTTGGGCAGATTGAGCTGAACCTGTGACAGGTTTCCTCGATGACATGAAGTACGTGTAGTTAATGGTGGGGCTATTTGCTCTTAAAATGTCACCAAGGCTATTTGTGCCGGGTCATATCACTTCAAAGAAAGTTTTTTAAACTCTTCTCCCTCCTTTCATCTCATGTGATAGGTGAATATTCTGCCGTTGCTTATTGTAAAATCAGCAGACATTGCTTATTCCTTTATCTTAAATCACTGCTTTTCTAAGTTGATACTATTGTCTCTGTTGAACACTGGATATTATGGATATGCATATAATAACAACAGCAAATAAATACCACTAGACTGCCAAAAAGTGCATTTAACATTTTCATTACCATTGCTGCACTGGTACAGAGAGTATGTGCTGTATTTTCCTTAAAAGTCAGATATTTATGTTTGATGTCCTAACTGCACTCCATTCAAATTCATACCTGTGATTTGAGTACTTCACCTCTCATCACATAAGAAGAGAGGGTCCAAAAAGGATGGAGCCAGGTTCTGTTCATGGGGTACCACAGGCAACGGACACCAAATAGAACAGAGGAGGCTCTCTCCGAACATCAGTAAATGCTTCTTCTATATGGGCACAGGCTGCCCAGAGAGGGTGTGGAGTGACCTCCTTGGAGAGCTTTACAAGCTGTGTGGACGTGGCCCTGTGCACCCTGCTCTTGGTGTCAGAGCCCAAGGCATTGGGCTGGATGGACCCAGAGGTCCCTGCCAACTGCAACCTCTCCATGATTCTGTGATTTTGTGAAACCTTATCCCTTCTGAACACGGTCAGGTGTCTCAATACTAGGGTGGACAAACTTTTTCAAGTATAGGTTATCGACTGGGCTGAAAACTCGAAGTTTATGTAAACAAACATATGGTAAGATTATAATTATTATTTCCCCAGCTGAGAACTCAGTGGTTTGAAGCTCATTACATAGGTAGGGGGGAGGAAAGGCCTCTATAGGCAAGCTGTCTTTATTTAAGGAAATGAAATCTAAATAACACTTGAGGCCACTGGAGGCGAAACTTGCAGATTTGATCTCATTTAAAGGAAGCCCAGGAAAACAAATGTGGGTGCTGCTATCATCCTTACCTCCCCGTTGCAGATTTTTTCCCCTGTTTAAATAGAAAGAAAAATTTCACCTCAGTTCAGTTCTTGCAAACATGTAATTTTAGTGTCTCTCACTGACTACATTTAAAAAGCTGTGCAGGCTGGTAATATTTACACAAGGAAGAATAACATTTTAAAGCCATAATTACAGTGCCAGGCTACAGCTTCCCTTCCTGAGGGGCTTCCGGGGTGGCCAGCAAAGGCCCCACAGTAAACTGAAGAAATGCTGCTCCACTCTTTCTCACGATTATACACCTTTTGTTTTTTATTACTATGGTTATTATTCTTATTTCCACAGTGCCCAGGAGGGCTCAGCACAGTGGGAGTCCTATTTAACTGCAAAGAGAAATTCAGAGACAACAGCAGTTCCAGAGCACCTGTTTGAAAAGAGATTATGTTTGAAAGAAGAGCAAGGCAGCTTCCAACATGAGGGGCTGAGCATGCTCAGATATACACTCACCAATACACTGCTGTTCAACTCAAACAGACGTTTTCCAAGCAAATAAACAAACATGTATTCACATCAATATAAGGATCTGGGGTCTGCTCCTGCTTCTGAGAATTTGGCTCCATGTACGTGGATGTGGAAAAAACAACAGCTGTGAAGGAGGGAATTTGGAGAACACCAGAGCCAGCTGCAGATTTGCATTGTTTGACATCTGGTGCAGACACTGCGGAGTTCTGTGACAACAGAGACTTTATGCATCTGTCAGCTAAACCTAGCATTTCTCTTTGGGATGTTTGCATGAATGAGGTTCATGGATCCTGAGGATCTCAGAGAGCTGCTTTAGGCCAGAACAAAAGAAAGGAGGAGGATGTGCATGATTCGGACTCTAAGCAGAGCTTACAGGCAGGTTGCAAGCAGCTCACCTTGAACTGGGATAGTACATCTCTTCTACAAGAATTTACAAGATGGCCTCCACCAAACACCTATATCTTTTATTTCCAAAATGCTGTGGCTTGGGGGCTTGCCTAAAGCCTTTTAATGCACAATAAAAAAGCTTACGTGTATTTGTGTGTGCATGCGTATGTGAGTGTGGATGTGGCAAATCCTGTTATAGGGGAGTGGCCAGTACAGCTTAAAAAAGTGATTTTCAACACCTCTTGTGGTGAACAGTCATTGTCACAAGCCCAATACAGAAGGAAAAGAAGAGTTGTGGCCACATGAAATGGTTTCTTGAACTGATCTGCTCTTTTACCTTCTTCCAGTACAGCTGATATTTCTGAGATGAGAAAACGTCTGCTTTGTGCTTAGCCAGTTCATACAACCACAGTTCACTTGAAAACAAACAAGATTTTGATAAAGACACTGTACATCGTTATACATTGCAAATTTTCACATGCTCTCATTATGACTACCAGTATATACTGCTGGGCACTACATACTGTAAAATGTCTTTGCAGAATGAAATTAGATCACTGATTCATGGACTTTTATTTTAGTCCGTATTGCGCAGTAACAATTTCCTCCTGAAGAAGGAAGCTACATAATTTGATTTTGACTGGATTCTTCTTTTTGTGCCACCAGGATAAATACAGGCTTCACACGAAAGCATTTAACCTCTCCTCATAACTCTGGACAACTGAGAGTGAGCATAGCCTGGATGCAGGCAGAGATGCTGTGCAGTCTGTGGCAGCAACCTTCCACCTCAGCCATCTGAGAGCACACACTGTGCAGCAGACAGTGCTGATGAAGGCCACCCTTTCTCAACATACACAAGCTTCATAGCCCCTGCTATGCATGTTGTGTTATCTACAACGAGGTAAAAATGATGAGCAGTACAGGGGACAAATTAAGCTTTCCTCCTGCCTTTTTCATCACCCTCTCAGACAAGCATATGTTACATAGTGCTGCTTGAATTGCTTATGTTTAGTGTGTTTAGGAGAAGTATTATTGCACTTTTGCCATCTATGTGAAGAAACACCCTGAACTGCTTTGGCTGCCTGTTGTCTCTGCATAGTATTTGCTCTATTACACATGTGATGTGTATTACACATGTGATGTGATGGGAAATGTTTCTGTAGTATAGACCCTAAGTCCTTTAATTGTAGCTTATTGTCCCATGATGGATAAAAAAGAAGCAAAGCTCTTAAGTATACCCTATTAATGACACCTATAAATGTCTGTATTACTTTAGCAGTGAAGTAGTGGTATCTGGTATGCTAAATAAAGTTCCACAGTTTTCACAGAAGCACACTCCTTTAACTTTGAAAGAGAGAGAGGTGGAAGTATACTAGGGGAAAGTAGGCTTTGTTGAGAGCTTGCGGTTGGCAAATTTTAAAAATCAATTTCTGAGAAGTTCACTCTTGGTCGTATGACAGACTGAGAGAGTTGTGGCTCTTCAGCCTGGAGAAGAGAAAGCTCCCGGGGGACCTTATAGCAGCTTTTCACTACCTGAAAGGGGCCTACAGAAAAGCTGGGGAGGGACTTTTTATAAGGGCATGTAGCAACAGGACAAAGGGAAATGGCTTTAAACTGGAAGAAAGTAGATTTAGACTAGATATCAAGAAGAAATTCTTTACTGTGAGAGTGGTGAGAAGCAGGAGCAGGTTGCCCAGTGATGCTGTGGATGCCCCCTCCCTGGAAGCACTCAAGGCCAGGCTGGATGAAGCTTTGAGCAACGTGGTCTAGAGGAGGTGTCCCTGCCTATAGCAGGGGGCTGGAACTAGGTGATCTTAAAGGTCTTTTCCAACCCAAACCATTCTATGATTCTACAAACCAGGCATGAGAGGAACTTTGTTGCCTTCAGATGACTGCCATGTTTTTACACTGGATACAGATGCAGCTTCTTAAAGACAGAATGTATTTAACTTGAATACACCATGCCTGTTGTTTTTACCAGTTAATCTCAGCAAGCAAATAATTGCAATTTTTGTTTATATTGTAATGTGCTGTTATGTCAACATGTGTGATATTTGTATGTGTGTCCATGCATGTGGACGTAGCCCTTGCAGTTAAGACAAGTGTGTAGCTCCTATATGTGGTTTTTTAGTCATGTAATTAATTACTTCAAGGCTCAAAACCCATAATATGCACCCATGAACCCTTCTGAAACTGAAACTCTACAATACTGGCATGCCTCATCAAGGGTATCAACCTTGTGCTAGATTAAAATCATTCCAGACAATCTATTTTGCATTTCGAAGTGGGCTCTCATGCTCTAATGAGTTAACTCACTTGGTATCCATTTCCTTCTGACAACTGCTTTTGGAAAATAAAGTGTGCATTGTTATCTTTGCTTTGTCCATCATGCTAATTGTTTAGGAAATGCAGCTGAAGATTATCTGGAATTTTCTATGGCAGAGGTTGACCTGTGGCAATGGGACAACAATCAATCTCACCTTGAAGGAGTCACAAACAAAATGCTTATTCCTTTACTTTTCTGGATTAAGCACGGCATTTAAAAGTGTTTTCCTCCATTTATGCAAATAGATAAAAACAGAAGTGTAATCTTAGGAATTTTATGAGAAAGTCCTCCTTGGTCTATCAGTGTCATTCACCTGGTGAAGGTGAATATACCAACATACTGCAATACACACATTTGCCAGCAGCAGCGTGGAAGTCTCCTCTACTCCTTTCTTGTTTGTTTACAGTCATTAAATTGACAATACCCTGAGAATTCACACGTGCACTCTTAGTGCTTGCATTAGGTTGGCAGGGCATGAAGACAGATGCAGCACTCCCCCCCCACATTGTTCTTCAGAGTCAGATGCATGAAGCGATGCTGAATTACCCCAATAGTGCTTTTGCTTGCTGCTGCCCAGCCTTAGGCTGTGCTTTGGTAAGGGCTCTTGCCATATGACATCAAATGGCACCACCTGCACCTTCTACTTCGCTCTGGTGAGAGACAGGACTGTGAATGGACCCTGACTGAGTTTCATAAAACAAAGCTATTTAGAGTGCCTCAGATTCCCACTTAAAAACTGAAAAAACTTCCACGAGAGGCAGCTGCCATGCAAGACAAGCTATTCATTGGCAGCAGCAACCTTTTCTGCTCTATTCCATCCCTACTTCCAGGAGCTCCTGAAATTGCTGTGCCCATTATCCTCAGTTTCCTACTATGCATTTCAAACCTGCTATCCTATGGAGAGTGCAGCAACTAATTTCCATAGGTGCGTGGATATATTTGATCCCTGGTGTCCTGGCTGTGTTGCCCATGCCAGCTTTTTGCACTGAGTTGTGTGCTGAACCCACTGCAGCGCAGAGCACAGCATTGCTTGTGCCCATCTCTCCCTTCTCTCCAAGCACAATTAGATCACCTCAAAATATCTGCACCATTCAGGGGCTCTATATTTCACGCAAGGCTTCAGAGATTAATTTAGCACAACTGCTTTGCCTTGGGATTTAAACAAGCTACTAATTTAAAAGCCCTGAATCTTTCCAGCTGTCCCTGTGCTGAAGCCCTATGCTTCCCATAGGATCTCTGGGAATAAAGAGTATATAAAAAGAAAAAGAAGCATGAGACTCTTAGCCTTTCAGCTCTTCATTTCCCTGTGACTTTCAGATAGCTCTGACTTGCACACTGGAGAGACTCAGAGGTATTTTTTTTTATAGGAAACAGATTGAAGGTGCAGGTTTTCACTGATCTCCGTGCAAGTTCACCTCTCTGAGGAAATCCCTGAAGAGTTCAGTGCATAGCACGAGGCATATTGGGTACCTTGTATTATACTCTGTTCTCTCCTGCACTTAGTTTCCAATCAGCAGGTGGTGAAAAAAACCTCTCTATTTTCCTTTATTGTGTATTTAAAGGTTGCAAAGTGATTTTGACCATCCTAACCCTATTTTAAAGCAAGCCACTGATGCAGAACCCTCCAGTGCCCCCTGATCCTGAACAGAGAGCTGAGCAGGAGTGGAAGCTGGTTACATAAGACTAACAAAATCTGTTTTCGGAATGGCAGTCCTCTGCAGCTGCATGTGGTGTGAGACTGTCTTCACCAGCACTGGGGTGACACACAAATCTGAGCTGTGCTGAACGACTGCACGCATCTGAATTTCCATTTTCCCTGAGCATTCCACCCCTTATGAGGTGCTGGTAGCACTTGGATGGCCCTGCATGCATTGGGTGGGCCATCTGTGCCTGGCTGTGTGAGGCTCATATTTTCCTTGATGCTGAAGAGCAGCTCCACATCTGCAGGATACTCCAGGGAGAAATGAACCATAGTTTGATTTTCAGAAATAGCCTCATAAATCTAAGATTTCTAAAAGAAAATGCTGGCCAGGCTTTTACTTAGATTCCATCCTTATTTTTTACTTAGTTCAATCTAAATAATAATAAAAAAAAAGGGTCCTGTATTCTCCGTTACATAAATTGTTACATTCTCACTGAAGTCTGTAGAATTACATCAAATATGCTAGCAGAAAATTTGGCCCACAGAGGGAAAAGAGGCCTTGATAATGCTGTGCTGTCAACATAAGCATTCATTTTCCTTATTGTCTGTACCAAGGGATCGTTTTCTTTAGTCAGAACTCCAACTGCAATTTTTACTGTAAAGAATATTGCTCTTAAATAGAAAAATAAAAAGTAAATGATGATAATTTTCAATAACTATACTACTATAGCCTTAATTTTCAAGGAAAAACATTACATAAACTCAATTTCAGATAATGTTCTATTATGTGAAAACCACTGTTGATATAATAACTTCTATTTTAGGTTGCTAGTAAAGAGAAGAACAATGTGACCCATTTAAAAACTGGCTCACAGAAAAATATTAGTAATCCATTTATCATTTCTACTTAATTTTGTTGATAAGAACCACCTGATAGAAACATTTCTTTGTTGCAAAACTAACAGCACCACGGGACATATTTGACCATAACACATGCATTTTGCAATGGTACTGAGAAATGGATTTTCTGTTCATTGCCAGTGCAGTTTGAAAGGGAAGTGAAAAAAGAAAAGCACTCACCTTTGAATTCTTCAGTGGATGAAGCCTGGATTTTTAGAAATCTCAAAGTAATGGGCAAATCACACTCACATGCTGCGGTGGCTTTGTACAGGCACTTTGGGAAGGACAGGCTGGGATGACAAGGAGGGGCAGTTGTCCTGTATTAGAGAGAAGCAGGGATGCATGGAGCTCTGCCATGATGCAGATGAGAGCGTATGGGTCTGGGCTGGCTGGCAGACCACCGCGGGTGACACTGGTGTGGGTGTCTGCTACAGACTGTGTGATAAAAAAGAAGCAGCAGATCATCAGGCCTCTTTTGGACGACTGGAAGAAATGTCTTGTTCGCTGGCCCTGGTCCTCATGAGAGACTGACAATGCTGATATCTGCAGGAGGGGCAACAGAGAAGGGCAGTTGCAATCCCATGGGATATCATCTTGGAGAGAGGAGGAGTCCAGGAGAGCTGGCTGATTTTCAAGGACTGCCTCCTCCAAACTCAAAACTGGTCCATTCCCATGTGTAAGAAGTCAAGGAGACGAGGCAGGAGGCCTGCGTGAATAAGCAAGAAGCCTCTGGCAAAACTCAATGACATAAATATTCATGAGATGGAGATAGGGTTGGGTGATATGGGAAATACAGACACTGTCTAATCATGCAGGGAGTAGGTCAGGAAAGCCAAAGCCCACCCGGAGTATAATCTGGAGAAGATGCGAAGGGCAGTAAGAGATTTCTAAAGATATGTCAGCAGCAAAAGAGAGACTAGAAACTATAGGTTTGCTGCTGAATGGTGCAGGGCACCTGGTGACAAAGAATATGTCAAAGGCCAGTCCACTGAGTACCCTTTTCTCTTTGTCTTTTAATGGTAAGACCAACTTTCAGGAATCCCAGGTTTCTAATGCACAGAAACATCTGAAACAAGGAAAACTTAGCACTGTTGGAGGATCGGGTCAGGGAAGACTTTTAAAACCTGGACACACAAGTCTGTGTGACGTTACGGAATGCAACCATAAGTACTGAGGGATCTGGTTGTAGTCACCGTGAGGCCACTCAATAATCCCTGAAACATCAGTACAGTATGAAGGCTCTTGAGGACTGGAAAAAGCAAATGTTGCTCCTTTCTTCAAGACAGAAAGCCAATCAGCCTCACCTCAGTCTCTGAGAGGGAATAGAGAAAAAAATCCTGGGTATCATTTGCAAAAATAATGAAAAGCAAAGAGTAGGAGTAGTCAGCACAAGTCTGGGAAGGAAAAATCATTCTTGACGGAGCTGGTAGCTGCTTATGAAAAAAGGACTAGTCTGGTGCATGAGGGGAAAGCAGTGAAAGTTTATCTTTAGTAAGGTTTTTGACACTGTCAAATTGATTAAATACAGACCTGGACTGAAAATTAGCCTAATTGCCAGGTTGAAAGGATTCTGACCACATAACAAAGTGGCCACTCACCACAGATATGCACTGGTATGAATAGTGAGGATAATACTGTTTAACATCTCAATTACTCACATGGACCTTGCGACAGACAAAATGCTACTACAATAAAAAGTTGAACATGACTCAGAAATAAACACATGGAACAGAGAAGGCCAACAGCCTCCTAGTTGCACTAGGAGGAATATTTCTAGAAGGCTGAGGGAAATGATCCTTCCCCTCAGTACTAATGAGCATGTGGAGCACTGTGTCCACTTCTGGGGTCCCCAGTACATGAGAGATCTGGACAGTCTCCAGTGAAGGGCCATGAAGATGATGAAAGAACTGGAGAACCTCTGCTGGGAGGAGTGGTTGAGAGAGCTGGTACTGCTCGGCCTGGTCTAGAGGAAGATCCAGGGGAAATCAGCAATACCTATACATGCCTGAAGAGAGGGTGTGAAGAGGATGGAGGCAGCCTGTTTTCAGTAATGCCCAGCACCAGGACAAGAGGCAATGGATACAAACCGAAACACGGGAGTTTACCTCTGAATGCAAGGCAGCACTTCTCTGTTGTGTGGGTGATGGAGCACTGGCACAGTTTACACAGAGAATTTATAGTTTCCTCCTAGGAAATCTTCATAAGCTGCCTGGCCGTGGGCCTGGGCACCTTGCTCTGAGTGTCCTTGCTTCAGAAGGAATCGGACCAGGTGACTTCCAGAGGTTCCTTCCAACCTCAACCACTTTGTGCAATCATTGCCTATGTAATTTTTAAAAGTGCTGCATCTGAATAAAGCCCCATGTTATAGGAATATACCCAATCACAGTCTCCTATTGTTAATAAGTTATATTATCAAGAATTCCCATGTAAGCCTTCAGGTTGCAAGTGCACACAGGATCCTGACATCCAAACAGAAAGACATCAGAGGTCTTTTATCACCTGATTCTGAGGCAGATAGCAGATGTTTTGACACTCCTCACAAGCTGCACACCTGAAAGGCTGGGCTGCCCTATGTGAGGAACACAGGTGGGACCATAACCTTGGTCCAGAGCACTGGAGAGGAGAAATGAGCTGCTGGTGGCAGGCAGCTGGCTCTGCTGGCACTGCAGCAGTTCATGAGCCCTTCTCTCAAGGAGAACCTGATGCTGATTTTTCCAGCCTACTTTCTAGACCTTTTGTGCTGATCCTGCAAAGCTCGAAGGGAATAGAGCAGGGCTGGGAATACATGTGAAAAAATTATCTTCCCCGGTGTGCTGGGTACTGAACAGAAGGAATATATAACAGCATGACATCTGCACCAATTCCACAGAGACAAACTGCTTCTGAAAGCAGTTTTTGGTTGTCCAGGAAAACTCATTTTCTTCCCAGGTTTGAAATAGGCAAGGTCATTTCATTTTTACTTCAGCTTCCTACTATTGTTATGATTATTATCATCAGTGAATTATTTTGAATATCAAGTGCACAAAGCAAACTATTCTTTTTATTTTTAAATCATACTTTAATAGTAAATTTTGGCCTGCATTTTTATTAAATGAGAAAACATTACCTACTCTGTTTAGAATTAATGCATTCATGAGTTTTATTTTCAGTGGCTATGAGGGAAAGAAAACATTTTAAAGGAAATTGAGGTAGTTGATATCTTCCCTAATGCATTTTTAATGTCTGAGACATGTTAAGGAGCAGAAAAGCATTCCATATTCTGCAATGCAATTTGACAACAAAAGAATTAACAAAAGACAGTAAGATAAAAACAAGCAAACAGAAGGTAGGGAATATGGAAAGATACAGCCATGCTATACGGTCTCCAGTTAGGTAATTTTATTGGGATTTCCAGCATACAATGAATGAATCTGATAAGTGGTGAGGGGATGAGGAAGTTGTGATATTAATAAGAACATAATTCCATATGAAACTGTTTTTCTGTGATTTATAGCTAGTAATATTACTGAAATGAGGAAATGAGGCTAATGAAGGCAATCAATCCTATATGGTTTTTTTTCTTTCTGTTGTTGATTCTCAAAGCATTTCTGATGGAAAAAGGAAAGATTTGTCTTCTCCTCCCCACAGTCACTGCTGACATGAGAAGTCCCACTGAAATCAATTGGCAAGCGGTCTGGGGAATACATAAATCTCTGTGGATGCACTTCTGCCTTGCTTCTGTGGTTTGGCTCTCATGCCAGTGTCCTTAAACCACATTTTCTTTGAGTAACAAGACTGCTACAAGCGCATTTAGAGTGCAATTATAGATCTTACTGATGTGTTAACAAACTCTTGCTGCTATGGACGTTACCTTTGATCTTGCTGACTTGGGTACTGATCACAAAGGCTTTTGCTGTGCTGTACCAATCTTTCCAGATCTCCGAGTATTTATGCAATTAGCTAGTCTGCACTGTACCCTGCACTGCTTATTTTCTCTGGTATTAGTACTGGAGAAAACTAAAGCAAGGCTAGCTTAATTATATTTACCCACACTGCAAGAACGCCACAGAACTGCAGTGTATCTCCACTTCTGATTGTCATCTTTTCCACTCCAGCATGCCTTCATCTCAATAAATGAAGTCCAGCTTCAGCGAGATTTGGCAGATCCCAGAAAACTTACAGACAGTTCTTTTCTCCTTTATGTTCCTTGCATGTTTCCAACATAGTTACTTGTTTTTCTTAGAAGGGAGAATGTGATTTAGAGTATTTATCTTTACAGCATTTGGAAGAACACCTATTTCTTCACAGAAATGTCATGGGATGGATTGAAGAACACAGGCATTTAAGAAATATTGGAAGTACTTTGCTTTGCTTCAAGCGCAGAACTTACAGTGCTCCTTATGAGGGAGCCTCTACATGAAATTACTAATTTGTGGATAGACCTGTGGATACTAACAAATGACTATTCTTGGGGGAGAGGCTTCCACACAAATTTCTGTTCTCTAGGCCAACACATTCCTTTCCCATATACTGGAAATGGACAGCAGAAATTGCTATGTCACCATGATCATTTAAATCAATGACAGTTTTTGCTATGACAGTGAAGCAGGATAACATCTCTTGTAAACAGCCAGCACTCACATCTTTTCCTGGCTTCATGAATCATAGAATGATAGAATCATTAAGGTTGGAAAAGACCTCTGAGATTATCTAGTCCAACCATCCACCCACCCTAAACTATGTCCGTTGGTACCAAATCCATGTTTTTTAAACACTTCCATGGATGGTGACTCCACCACATCCCTGTGCAGCCCGTTCCAGTGCCTCACCGCTCTTACTGAGAATAAAAGGTTCCAAGTATCCAAACTGAACCTCCTCTGTTGCATCTTGAGGCCATTAGCTCTTGCTCCATCACTAGTTATGTGGGAGAAGAGGCCAATCCCCATCTCATCACAACCTCCTTTCAGGGAGTTGTAGAGAGCAATAAGGTCTCCCCTGAACCTCCTCTTCTCCAGATTGAACAATCCCAGCTCCCTCAGCTGCTCCCCACCAGACTTGTGCTCCAGACCCTTCAGCGCTTTGTTACCCTTCTCTGGACACGCTCCAGGGCCTCAATGTCTTTCTTGCAGTGAGGGGCCCCAAAAACACAGTACTCAAGGTGCAGTCTCACCAGAGTTGAGTACAGGGGGACAATTACTTCCCTGCTCCTGCTGGCAATGCTATTCCTGATATAAACCAGGATACCATTGGCCTTTTTGGTTACATGGCTCATGTTTAGCTGAGAACCGACCAGCATGTCCAGGTCCTTTCCCTCTACAAAGTCTTCCAGCCACTCTGCCCCAAGCCTGTACAGTTGCATAGGGCTGTTGCGGCTGAAGTGCAGGACCTCGCACTTGGTCTCGTTGAACTTGTTGAAAATGCTGAGGCTAGTGGTGTGGAGTACAGTAAACTATTGACAGAATAGAAAAAATATTTTAAATAGCAGGTGCTTGGAATAGCTCAAGTCTCATCTGAACTTGCTGAGAACAGTTTGAGGTACGACATGAGCTGTGGAAAGATCAGGTACACAGCAAGCAAGAAATTGACTACTTCAAAAGAAAAAATATCTGATTATGTTTATCAGAAAACAAAAGAACAAAAGTCCTGACTGGTTATTTATATTTGAGGATATGTCTGAAAACCACTTACCACAGAGTATATTAAACCCTAGCTCTGTTGAGCTGTCATCACTGTAAATTCATTAATGCTTCACTGAACTGTTCTAATGCCATTAGACTGCCCCATGTGACATATGCCGTGTCTATGAATGCTTTCTTTGTCTCTCCACTTAGCATGGAAGATGAAAGACTCTGGAACTTTTTCAAGCAAAGAATACTTGCAATCATAAATAAAATAAATATCTTCAATTTAACATTTATTCCCTCCTTTCTCATGCAGAAGTAGATGTAAGTACCAGGAAAAAACAGGTGCATAGAGGCTTTCAGCTGCTTTTGAAGACAACCAGGAAGCAAATAAGTCATATGGAGATGTGCTGTAGAAAAGCACTTATAATTTCTGGATACATTTTTCCTAATGAGAACGTGAGATGCCAGTTCTTCCTAAGGTACAGCACGCACTGTTGAATTCTCATCAACACTGATGGATGCTGTTTGTACAGGAATATAATTTAAACACAGAGATGTATGGAATGATTCATTAAATTACCAGATAAAGTATTTATGAAAAGGACTAATAGTAGGAAAAATAAAATGCTATTAGAGGTAAAAAAATTTCCTGTCTTATAAGCAGGAAACCCCCAAGTGGATGCTCTCAGTACATTGCAGCACTGTCTGAATCTGCACAGAAATACCCTGAAGTAGTACTTCAGTAGTTCTAAAATATCACTATCACAATCAGTTTTTTAACTTCCAAACCTACTGAAGGTCACAGTTTTCCTGTCAATAATATTATTGCTGTTAAACAGCAGTGTAATCTGAGATTATGTTATGTTTTGGGCCTGTGGTTAGAGTTTGAATAGTAGTTTTTTTCCCCCGGGGCAATCCAATTCTCACATAAAACATTTCCATTTTTCAGGATTAGACCTAACATGATCCACAGTCTCTACGAGATGAAGGTGAGTAAAAAGGAATGCCAAAGTCTCTCTGCCCTCTCCTTCCACATCTATCAGTAGAGCTGGATGGAAACACACTACTCTTTGTAAAGAGCTGGCACAACACGCCCTCATTAGTGGAGCAGGCCCACTTCTATTTGGCACTCTTGCAGTACCTCATTTAAACACCATGCTGCAGGGATTTTGTAAAGTCCCTGGGATCTTAACTATGAAAGAAGTTATTCTTGTTAATTCCTGCAACTTCCTGGGCTTGATACATGGCATTGCCTGGCACGGATTTCACTTCCCCCGTGACATGGAAAAAGCACAAGCACTCCCGTCAGAGAACAATTTGCTTCAGTGCCATACACTAGCAAAGAAGATCTGCGATGAACAAGCTTTTAATTTTGTATTGCCACACTTTTAGTTGATAATTTACAACTTGACAAAGCTGTGTATCAATGACTGTGCCAAAAGCTCAGTTCTGCACAAAGTTGCTAAAAGAAGCGTGAGCGCAGAGGAGAGAGCGCTCATGGGATGCTCACAGAAGAAGCTTTGCAGATACTTTTGATCCGCTGCCATCATTTTTATTGCTACATGCATTCTATTTATTGCTAATGTAGGACAGTCCAGGAAGAGTCCCAGGAAACTATAAATTATGTCTTTCAATGTGGGAAGTGCCTTCTGCTTTTCTGAACCCCAAGGCAGCATCTACCAAATCCAAAAGTGCACAGAGAGTCAGAGAAGCATGCCCTCTGCAAGGAGAAGATCTCTTTTGATCAAATTGACATTTAATCAAAATATATAGGTAGCCAAATTTCAAAGAGCATCAGACTTTCTGCAAAAAGCCCCACTGGGTCCTTCAACACAATGCCTGTCCAAGCATGTCAGGCAAAACTACTGGGATGGGCCATTCCTTCTGTGAGAAGCGAGCATCAGCTGCTTGAATGCATGTTAACATAACCGAAAGAAGCATTTCAGTGAGATGCTAAGTGCTAAAAAAGAGTAATAATAGAATTTAAGAGGACTTGTATTCTCTATGAGAAATATTGGCCCAGTGGGAGCCAAAACCTTCAGAGAAAGTGCTTACACACAGTCAAGCATTTTGTGAAGAAAGTGACAGCACAGGAACATAGAATAGTATAGGACCTTTTTTGCTTACCTGACTTGCACCCTGAGACCTTCACAATAATCCTTAACTACAACACTATCTCCTAGTGCTCTTCCTCTGCACCTTTTCCAGATGAAGAGAGGCTGAGATTATCCGCTTTGCTGATGCAGATACAACAAAGCACACTGTGTTGTGAACTAACACCCTTCCTGTGGAACAAATATTAGGAAGCAGCTGAAGAGATATTTAAGACTCCTGTGCTTCAGCATAAAACAGAAAATGCCTGCTTTCAGATTCTGGAGGAGGGTGGAGACCATGAAATACAAAATCTCAAAGTAAAAACTCAAACAAGCAGACTGTTTAGTGAGGAAGGATTCCCTGACGCCTCTTTTAAAATATATATAAAACTGCTGTATATTGATGTATTGCAGGACATTGATAAAATACTAGAGCCATTGAGTAATCTGGTGAGATTTGGGCAAAGGTTTCATATTTAGTGTGTGAGATGTCTTTTTGATTTTTTTAAGATGGCAGCTGTTTGGAACTGCTCAGTGATTTTGAATGATACTATCACCCTGGAGGAATACTATTTCAAGAAACCACTGGTCAAACATCTGAAGTTCCTATACAAAGCATTAAAATTAGAACAAAATCAGTTGCTTCTCCCAAACTATCCACATAGAAACATGATTAGTGAACAATAACAGCTAAATCTGCATGGAAATGTTTCCTGCTCCTATGTTCCAGCTGAACTGTTCTGAACAGCTAAGGCTAAGGATATGTGTCAGGAGGACTTCTGGTAGCATTACTGTGTTGTCTCATGCTGTCCTCTATCTTTTCCTGCCAGGTCTTCCTTTAAATACTTTCTCCTCCATAACTATTATCTGCAGTTGACCGCTGGACTTTGAAACTGTAAAGTGCTTTCCATATCTTTTTGCTTCCACCTATCTACACTTTGAAATCACACTTGTTTTGTATTGCTATTACAAGTGGCATGCCAAAGAAAAGCATGGACAAAGCTTAATGAAAACAGAGAGCTCTTTAACTGCAATAAAATGTGGCAAAGTATCACAACTCTTCAACTGAAAAGAAAGAGCTGCTGTACTTCAAATCTAGTGCAGTGAATCTAGTGGTGAAATGAAAAACAATCTGATGAGGAAATGGAAAAATAATCAGAAATCAAAGCTATAATAAAGTGGAAAAAGGATTAAACAAATATTGATGTGGAATAGAAATTGTGAGCTGTAACTACATTGATGAACAATTTAGGGAAAAATCCATAGCTAGGCAGAAGAAAAATAAGTAACAATTTTCTAAACACATTATTAGGAAAAGAAACCCAAAGTCAATTACTAAAGGAGATTGAGGAATTGTTTATGAAGATAAAGAAAAATTAAATATATTCATAAATATTTTGGAGGTTAAATATTTGGAGAGAAGGAGTCTGATCTGCTCAGATCTTGTGGGTAAAGAATTTTGCAGTTTGTTAATGGTTACACAATGCTATGAAACCTGGAATGTTAAAATCTGATTTAAACTTATGTACTTGCACCCTAGAGTTCTGCTGAATTGTCTGAACAGATCTTTGGTCTCTTATGTCAATTTTTAACAAATCCAGGAAAATCACAAGGCTTAAAGAATTTCAGCCTTATGCAAATGTTAAAGTGGAGAAATTAGGTAATCTGGACAGCTACTGTCTGGGTAGCTGAAGAACAATTTTAATAAAATACTAAAAACATTGGTAAGGAACTGTAGCCATAAGAATTTGAAGAAAAGGAATATAACCAATGTGGCAGTAGCTTTGCAGAAAGTTTTTGTCAAACAAAGCTATATATAATGAGATTACAGACTGTTATGAGGCATTTTTCTGTACTGTACAGGATTTTGATGAAAAATGAGCATTAGTACTCATTGAAATGAGTGGCATATTATGTCAACTAAATGTAAAACGATAATGCAGGCTGTGTTGATGTTCTGTAGATTGACTCTTGGATACTGTGACTCAAAAAGAGGATCTAACATTTATACCACACAGCAGCAAAACAAGAGGTCCGATGTCCAATCCAGCAAAAAATAAAAAATGTAAATAAAAAACATAAATAAAAACCAATCTAATGTGTGTGGTCACTGCATGCATAAAAAAGAAATGAATGGGTACACTGTGGTAAAAAAAAAACAAACCAAGAGCTACTTGGGAGAAATCTGATGTCTGTATTCTTAATGCAGAAAACAGGAAAATGTAAAAAAAAAAAAAAAGCTTAAAACGATATCCTGGTCTTATTTCTCCAGTAAGTGCTAATGAGCTCCTCTTGTTCAGACTGCAAGGAGGTGACCAAAATGAATGAGTACATTACAGAGAAAACAGAACATTGAAGGCTCTTCAGTCAAGGCAAACAAGCATAACATGAACCAGCAGCTAGAGGTTAAAGCCAGATAAACTCAAATTAGAACAGAGTACCTATTAGTTAAGAGTGATGGGGATTAACTGCTGGAACAAACTGTCAAAGGAAAGTAATGAATTCTTCTTTTCTTGGTATCTTGAGGTCATGCATTTCTGGAAAATGTGCTGAAGCGGAACACAAGTTGTTATTTATTTATAGCCAAATAATTAACTTGATACACAAGTAACTGTGAAATGCAATCGTGTGTGATATAGGAAGCCAGATTACACTCTCAGTGCATGATTTCATAGCTTTACCAGAACTGGGCACATGAGCACTTTGTCAGCTACAGATGTTTACATATTGATAAGCAAAAGTCAGTAGAATGAATGAAAAAATGACTCT
Organism: Phasianus colchicus; assembly: GCF_987193195.1. NCBI lineage: Eukaryota > Metazoa > Chordata > Aves > Galliformes > Phasianidae > Phasianus > Phasianus colchicus. The sequence goes on along the minus strand of NC_143438.1, from coordinate 58,782,764 downwards.
CCTTTTGCCGTAATTTCACAGAATCAAATACACTTTTATACCCCTGCTCAATGCTTCCATATGCTCATGCACTTCCCAGATGAAGAGCCAACACTTTTAAGTCAACATCTGCCTCTGCTCCTACAGTGAAAAACTGCTCAGGCTCATTATTTAGCTCATTTTCTCCTTTTATTTTGAAGAGTAGAACAGTATTATGCATTTCCCTGATTCGTGTTCTGTGCTTCCTTTTTAATCATGTAATTTTCAGGTAGTGGAGTCAATACCTACCAGTTTCACTGACAAAAAGCCACTCAAATAAGTCTTAAATGAAACTCATAATCCTTTAGGAATCTCACCTAATGATAAAGATCTGAAACGACTACAGTTAGATAAATAAATATTTAGCATTTTCCTACTGCAGATTTTCCCTCTGAGCATTTCATCTTCCTTGAATTTTGTCTGTGTATATCTTTAGTTCTACTTCCTTCCTAAAGAAATAACAAACTATTTACATAGGAGTTCTGCCATCTCAGGGCCTTTCATTATTATTTCTTATACCATGTTTCAGAGATATTCTATTTCTATTCTATTACTTTTTTAGTCATTAAAAGTACATTCTTATTTCTTGAGTTTTCTTTAAGGAACTGGAAAATATCCTGTTGTAGATTTACTGCCTTCTGGATGCATGTATGAATTCTCACTGGCAGCCACAGTAGCCTTGGTTTACACATTTGAATACTGGAAAAACATATGCTAATTATGCCTATTAGTTTAGCATTATGAGCTTTCACTTCTTGTGCACTCTGACAGACGCAGTTTTACACTTAGAGGTTTCATACATATGCTGTAGTGTGTACTTGAGTACAGACTTTCATCTCATCTCATCTCAGATCTTATAATTCCAAAGAAATCATGCATACTGTGAAGTTAAATTTGTGAAATGTGTGCAGGATCAGCCTGCCATTCCATTAGATGGTAAACTCAAGAAGCACAAATTTATGCTTGCAGACCATAAAATGTATATGGCCACTGAAACCACACTTGGTATAGATTTAAAAGTAAACTAGAATCCAGCTGCCACATTTTGCAATGTTTGCAGAACAGATTTTGCCAATATAAACCTGACTTGCAAACACTTGGAGTCTTTCACCTTAAATTGTTTCTCTTTGCTATAAATGAGCTCTATTGAAAATGGTTTCTCTTTACCTCGTCATCTTGTACTTTTTATACTACTCAGCCATCCTTTTTTTCTTTTTGTTACATAACACTCCAGCTTCAGAAAATAATGATAGGCAAATAATATTATTCTAGGCCAGCAAAGCTGAAATATTCTTCCTTGTGGTGAATAAACTCCTTCAAAAAGTGCAGAGAAATTTTCAATTTTGTTATATATAAGTCTGTACTCTAATGGGCAAATGTAGAAACTTTCAGTTTTCACTTCTGAGCATGGAAAAGCATCAAACTTATTTGAAAGAGTGACCTGGCAAGAATAAAGATAGAAACAAGATCATGTGAGTGATAATTGCTGGCCAACCTCGTGGTTAAACACAGGAAGCACAATCTGAAAAAGCTAGGTGCTCCTGGTCCTTTAGTTGCCTATGCTTCTGCATGGATACAGTCTTTTCTTTCAGGACAACTTGACAAGAATAGAGAGGTGGCTTAGAGAAACATAACTGTTCTAAATTGCCTCAAACTGAACACTCAAATGTCCCATGGAATAATTATCTCCTTATACTATAAAGTCTTGCTTGCCCTCAAATACTCTTCACAGCAAGATAATGAAGAAAAAAATATCTAACAAAGAAAATACGGTCATCTTATAATTTCAATTACTTACTCTTGCATCAGAGAAATAACTATCAGCTCTGCAGATGATCAGATCACATCAGATTACACCTGCAGAGAATCCTGCAGGTAGGACTGTACAGTTCAATATAACTTGTATGGAATACTGTTTTTAGTTTTCCTACCAATTTCTTATAATCTTAGTAACCTCATTCTCTGCACTGACCTTTCAGTATAGTGAAAGCTGTAAGTAAAAATGGTTGAACTTTACTTCTAAAAAAACATTGGTAGTCATTAATGTCAATTTATGGATACTAATTTCACAAAGCGTTTGGATACAGAATTTTGGTTCAGACCTGGTTTTCCTGGTGTATACATTGTAAGATGCTAAGAGGAGGTATAGTGGCTATTTCTGATATTCATAAGTTAGTACGGTACTAATGATAGGAAAAAAGAAATCAGTAACTATCTATTAAATAATAATATCTTGATACAGGAAATACAAGAGTAATTGTTTACAATCTCATTAGGATTAAGCAATATACTGAAGATAATTCAAAATGCTATTTTACAACAGAGAATGCTGGAAACTGAGTCACTTCTGAACTACTGTCTTCTGAGTTCAAAGAGGAACTGTTGAAACAGTGGATCTCTGCCTAAGCATTTTTTTTCTTTTCCACTTTTTTCTTCCTGTTATCATCAAAGGCTCTGATAATTAATCCCAGTCAAGCAAGAAGTCAGAACGCTTCATAGGATCAAGAGCTGAACTGGGATCCAGGAAGGATGTGCCCTCCTCCTGCATCTGTTGGTATGTTGTCATATGAAGTCCAGCTTGTGATTTTTTCATATGTTTTGCCCATCAATTTGATATTTGCTATGGCTTAAAAGGCCATAACGGCACCTACCTATGGATTTTTCAGCATGCTGAACCAACGTAGCAAATTACAATGAGCAATTTCACAAGTAGTGGAATTTTACATAATAAATACTGCATTTAAGTGTATTATATTACCTAGAATCAAGTCTTTGTAGTTAAGTCAACTGTTACCTTATGTGCAGACTTAACAACATGGACCAATAAAGAGTCCAACAATTTCAAGAGTGCCTACATCATTAAAAGAGAGCAAATCCCACTGATCTCAAGCAAGGCTTTCATCATGTCATTATCTCCATCTGATTCTGCATGATTCAGTGCCTTTACTTGAAGATGGGTCCATAAACAAATGAGTTGGTTTGTGCAGAGATTGCTCAGGTCAATTGTGGTTGGAGTTTAATGAGAAATATCTGTCCCGTGAAGCCTTACATTGTAGAGATACAACCTTGAAATCCCTTGTTATTCACACACTTTACCAATTCATAGCGATCTTCAGCAGAATCTAATCTGCTGATTAGATCATTCTATGCCAGACATCTATGCCAGACAACTATGGAAAAAATACAGTATTTGCACAAAGAATAACTGAACAGACATAGAGAAAATAAATAAGCCTTTACCCACTGTGCCAAGTTTTGCAAAAAGATATGGAAAGAATGAAAAGGTTAAAAGGAAGGGCAACAAATATAAGTAGTTTAGCACTTAATTTCAGTTATGAATGGAAGCCATGAAAACTATGAAAAGCCATTAAAAGTATTTATTACAAAACAGGAAATCACAGGTCTGATTATGTTGCCACTCATAAGTGTGAAATTCTAGAACAGACGTCCCACAGGAAAGCTACCACAGGAAAGAACTTAATAGAGGGCATGAATGAAGTACTGTGCTTCAAGGGCCATTGGAATGAACCCAGCCTCCTAAACCTGTTTTTTCTTCAAAATATGAGACTGCTTCAAGAGGAAAATGTATTTCCAGTCAGATGGGCCAGAATCAATGATGATTTAGAGCAGCGTTTTTTTCCCCTGTGGGTCAGCAATAATTCAAAGGTACTTTGAAGGACTTTAATAAGAATACCTAGTGTGTGTTTAAAACGGATTTAGAGGATCAAATTTGCCAAACAAACGAATTTAGCATGGGAGAAAAATACGTATATTCATCATGTTATTGTGTGAAAAAGTTAATGCCAGAAAACTTGCATGTTCTGTTTGTAAGGATGTCAGGTATTCAACATAAGAGAAAAAGGTAAATTTGCTTCCTTTTTCTTTTTTTTTTCCCCACAAGAAGCTGATGTAGTTTGTTCAGGTAGAACGTATTCTTTTTAAGTCATCAGTAGTGAAGACAGTAACTGAAGATCATGAAGAAAGAAACATGTATTTTTGTTCTGATGCTATACGAACAACCCGCTTCTTACCCCCTCCCCCCCAAAAAAAAGCACACAAGAAAACCCAATACATATTTTTGTTTTGATTTCTTTCCACCTTGCACACAACTCATGAACCAGTGCTCTCCTGCTTCATTAAAAATTTTCTAGCTCACTCCTTCCTCTTTTTCTCTCTTGTCAGCTCTGAACAGGAGTCATAGGTACTACTGCTGAGCTGGGGAACACAGGTCCACAGAATAGATCAACAGCATAAGGTCAGGATATTATTCTGTCAGGAAGACCTGGATGGTAAGGAAAGGACACTTCCACTTACCATTGTAGCATCTCTATTTGATGGTTTCTGTTGCCTCTCTTGGTTGCTTTTAGGGAGTGCTGGGTTTCCAGTCCTCTTCCCAGAAAAAAGCTGATGTAAATTTTTGGGTCACCACACTAGGGGAGAGCCAACTGCAGAGGTCCGACTTTTTTCCCTTGACAGAACAAATGTTTTCTAGATGCACACATATCAGTTGGTATAGAAAGAGAACTCTGATATCCTTGAATTAGAGCATGCCTTTGTTGAGTTTTGTAGAATCATAGAATATTCTGAGTTAGAAGGGACCCACAAGGATCAGCAAGTCCAACTCCTGTCTCCACAAAGCACCATCCAAATTCTAAACCCATTACTGAATAGCAGTGGGTGGGATTGCTGTCATGACTGGAGTGCTGCAGTGAATGGCTATAAGCTCTTCAGAAGGGATAAGCAAGGAAGGAGAGGTGGTGGCATGGCTCTCTATGTTAGAGAGTGTTTTGAAGTTGCTGAGCTCAGGGTTGTGAATTACAAGGTTGAATCTCTGTGGGTAAGAATCGAGGGGAAGGCCAACAAGGCGGACATCGTGATGGGGGACTGTAATAGACCTCCTAACCAGGATGAAGAGATGGATAAAGCATTCTATGAGCAGCTGGCAGGAGTTGCGCAATCGCTAGCCCCCGTTTTCAACTTCCCTGATATATGCTGGAAAACCAGCACACAAGAAGCATTCTAGGAGGTTTCTGGAGTGTATGGAAGATAACTTCCTGACACAGCTGGTAAACAAACCTACCAAGGGATATGCCCTGCTAGACCTGCTGTTCAAAACAGAGAAGGACTGGTGGGAGGTGTGGACACGGGGAGCTGTCTTACAAAATGGTAGATTTCTTGTTTCTTGGTGATGTCAGAAGGCGGGCTAGCAAAACTGTTACCCAGGACTTCCAGAAGGTGGATTTGGAACTGTTCAGGACACTGGTAGGGAGGTCCTTTGTCATTTAGTCCTGAAGACTAAAGAGATCCAGGAAGGCTGGTCGCTCTTCAAGAAGGAAATCTTCAAGGCACAGAAGCAGGCTATTCCTTTGTGCCACAAGATGAGTTGGCAGAGAAGACTGACGTGGATGAAAAGAAAACATTTCCTGGGTTCCAGGAGGAAAAAAAAAATCTACCTCCCGTGGAAGAAGGGACAGGCAACTCGAGGAGAGTACAAAGAAGTTGTTAGGATATGCAGGGAGAAAATTAGAAAGGCAGAAGACCAGCTTGAACTCAACTTGGCCACTTGGATAAAACAGAACAAAAAACATTTTTACAAATATAATAACAGTAAGAGGAGGGCTAAGGAGAATCTCCACCCTGTATTGGATGCAGCAGGGAATATGACCACTGAGGATAATGAAAAGGCTGAGGTTCTCAATGCCTATTTTACATCTGTCTTTAAAAGTCAGACTAATTATCCCCAGGGTACTCTACCCCCTGACTTAGAAATCTGGGATGGGGAGCAGAATAAACTCCCCACAATTTAGGTGCGAACTGTTAGAAACCTACTCCTCCACCTGGACAATACAAGTTCATGGGGCTGGATGGGATCCACCCAAAGGTGCTGGGGGAGCTGGTTCAGGTGATTGCCAAGCCACTATTCACCACCTACAAGTGTTCCCGGTCAACCAAAGAGGTCCCAGAGGATTGGAGACTTGCTGATGTGACTCTAATCTACAAGAAGGGTCATAAGGAGGACCTGGGTACAGGTTCAGCAGCCTCACCGTGATGCCAAGAAAGGTTATGGAGCAGATCATCTTGAGTGAGATCACACAGCATATGTGGGACAACCAGGGGACCAGGCCCAGACAGCATGGGTTCATGAAAGGCAGGTCCTGCTTGACCAACCTCATCACCTTCTTTGATTTAGTGAGCCATCTGGTGGATAAGAAAAAGACTGTTGATGTAGTCTACCTAGACTTCAGCAAAGCCTTCAACAATGTCTCCCGCAGTGTTCTGGAGAAGCTGGCAGCCCGTGGCTTGGACAGGTACACTCTTGGCTGGGTAAGGAACTGGCTAGAGGGCCAGGCCTGGAGAGTAGTGGTGAATGGAGTTAAATCTAGCTGGCAACCAGTCACAAATGGTGTTCCCCAAGAGCTGATATTGGAGCCTGTCCTGTTCAATATCTTTACTGATGACCTGGATGAAGGCATTGAGTGTACCCTCAGTAAGTTTCCAGATGACACCAAACTGGGAGGAAGTGTCAATCTGCCTGAGGATAGAAAAGCCCTACAGAGCTATCTGGACAGATTTGATCACTGGGCTGAAGCCAATGTGATGAAGTTTAACAAGACCAAGTGCTGGGTTCTGAACTTTGGCCGCACCAACCCCAGGCAATGCTACAGGCTTGGGGCAGAGTGGCTGAAAGACTGTGTAGAGGAAACAGACCCGGGGATGTTGGTTGACACTCAGCTGAGCATGAGCCAGCAGTGTGCCCAGGTGGCCAAGAACACCAATGGAATCCTGGCTTGTGTCAGAAATAGCATTGCTAGCAGGAGCAGGGAAGTGATCATCCCTCTGTACTCAGCACTGGTAAGGCTGCACCTCAAGTACCGTGTTTAGTTTTGGGTTCCTCACTGCAAGAAAGACATTGAGGCCCTGAAGCATGTCCAGAGAAGGGCAACGAAGCTGGTGAGAGGTCTGGAGCACAAGTCTTATGAAAAACAACTGAGGGAATTGGGATTGTTTAGCCTGGAAGAGGTTCAGGGGACACCTTACTGCTCTCAGTAACTCCGCGAAAGGAAGTTATGCTGAGGTGGGGTCAGCTAGCGACAGCACTGGAGGGGATGGCCTCAAGTGGCACCACAGAGACTCAGAATCGTGCCCCTTGACCTGCTGGAAGCATGCCTCCTAATGCACCGAAGAATACTGGAAGCCATCCCAGCACCAAGGGCGCACAGCTGACTCATTCGACATGGTGTCCACAAGGACCTCTTGGTCCTTTTGTACCAGGCCTCTTACCAGCTGCTTAGCCCTATCCTGTCCAAAGCCTGGGGAGCTTCCTCCGCAGGGGCAAGCAGACGTTGCACTTGTAGATCAGGCTCTCCCTGTCCATACCCAGCACACACAGGGGTGCTGCCAACGCGCACACCGAGACACCGCGGCGGGAAGCCGAGGCGAAGGGCGTCGTACGGGGAATCCCAGCCGGGCTGCACAACCTCGACCGCCTTCACACCCTCCGCCGGGGGCGGTCGTCCGTGCCCGGCCCCGCGGCGGCGTGATGCAGCGCTCGGCCCTCGCGCACGGCTCCCTCCGCCCCCAGCCCCCGTCCCTGCCCGTCGCCGCACAGCGCCAGCCACCCGCGGGGGCGGAGGCAGGGCCCGAGCACGACGCAGCGCCGGGAGGCAGCCTCGCCCGTCAGCCGCGCAGCCAGCCCCGGCCCGAGGGGAGCAGTCCCCATGGCTGACCGGAGCCTGATCGAGGGAGCCGAGCCCTTCCCGCGGAGGGAGGAGGCTCCGGAGTGGGGCTACGAGGAAGGTGAGGAGCGGGCGCCGGACGGCGGCTGCGGCGGGGGAAACTTTCCCCACGGGCAGAGGAGGTGGTGCTGGAGGATTTACATCGCGGCGCGGTGGGGAGGAGGATGGCGGGGGAGCCGGGGAGCCCCAGGGGCGACCGATAACGGCCACGTCTTTGGCGGGGGCGAGGCGGGGGCTCCGGGGATGGATCGCCACGTAACGACTTCTCCCGGCGTTGCAGGGGTCGAGTGGGGACTGATTTTTCCCGACGCCAACGGGGAGTACCAGTCGCCCATCAACTTGAACTCGAGAGAAGCGAAATACGACCCCTCGCTCCTGGAAGTGCGCCTGTCGCCCAACTACGTCGTGTGTCGCGACTGCGAAGTGATTAACGACGGGCATTCCATTCAAATCGCACTCAAGTCCAAATCAGGTATGCCTCGACACTGCTTACGCTTCTTCGGCGGCGTTCCCTGGGCGCTCGCTGCCTCTCGGGCTGCTGTGCGCCCATAGGAGGGGCTGCTTCAGCGCTGGCTGCGGCTCGGAGGAGGGGTGGGTGCTGCTGCCTTGGGACGGGCTTTGGGAAGGGAGCGTGTCAGCGCCAAGCTGGATGGGCAGCGAGGGTGCTCCAGAGCACGTTTGGGGACTCTCAGAGCAGGGGTTGGACCCTGCTGTGGTACTGTCATCGAGTGTGCTGACAGCTGTCTGCTATTGCTATTGCTAGGACGGTGTGATGCCGAACTGGCAAAATCTGTCCATTTTCTGAAGTCCGTGTAAGTTAAACTAAACTTTTCCCATTAATTTCAGTGGGCTGTGAGTACTAACTAATCAGTTAACACAGATAGTCCGGTTATACATACCTGCAATATTGATGAAGAGCAGGTAACAAAGCAGTCCTCATTTCTTAAAAGGTTTTTCAGGTTAATTCAACAAATAAGAACTAGAAGCTGATAAACAGTTTCAAGTTTAGTGAAATGACAGTATCTCGTTCAGATCTTCCATGTGGATAAACTATTCTCTACAAAGGAGACAACTGTCAGGGGACTTGGCAAAGAAAGCTCATTGTGCTTTCCAGCCCTGTGGTAGTTCTTGCCGTGTGTTTTGAAGAGTGTCCAAGTTATTATAACCAGTCTTAGCTAGCAGTTGCCTTCTGGGGGCATTTAAAAGCTGAAGGTTGTCAAACCACAAGACAGCCCAACTTTTGTTTCCTTCTGAGATCCCAATAGTCCTATGAGCTGCAGCTGTGTTGGTGGTGAGGCAGTCAGTTCAGTTTTACACTAATTTTTTTAAACAGAAGCATTTGTTCTTTGAATAATTATGTTTTCCTTTATGATATATCTGTTCCATGGTAAATTTCATATTTTATTACAAAACAGAACACTTGTTTCCACAGATTTTTGCAGATTTCCAGTAGAACAGAAATTTTGTACTTTCTGTCAGTTTTATTGCCTTCATCAGAAGCAGGGCTCTTTTCTCAGAGAGTAAGATTCTCTCTACTAGATCAGGAAAGTCACTGAATTCTCCTCCAGAGTAAGACTGATTGCAAACAACACTGTCGCTTGCATGCCAAAGTGCAACTCATTAAACCCTCCTTTCTGCAGGCAGTTTGTAACTTCGTAGCAATAATTAGTAAGATGGGACTGACACACCATGTGCGTGTTCAAAACTATTCGAGACCCAGGAAAAGAAAAATACTTTTTAAACCGGAATGCAGATTGATGTCAGACTAATGAGTGCTGAAATGTAAGAAATTAAGTGAAATAGAATGAAAGTTTTATGAGTGAGATATGGGATTAGGACTTAGGAATTCCTGATTTACTTTCAATTTCTTCTTAGTTTCGTATTCCCTATTTTTCCATTTTTAAACGGGATAATTTTTCCACGTTTAGAGGGAGACATTACTTACCTCTACAAAGGGAAGAAAAGAGTTAAGAAGCTGTGTTTGACCTAGTATTCTGGCTAATATTCAGGGATTGCGGAAACTCCTGCAGATTCTCTTCCTCACAGGGGATCTCTGATGACAAATCCATTTAGCCAGATTGTTTTAATGGGAACTGTTGAGCACTAAGTGCTTTTGAAACTTTGTCCAGTTGATGTGCAAGAGAGTCGCATCTACTGTAATGCTGTCAGTCAAAGAAGAACTTCTCTGTGGAAAACATAAACTGATTAAGTACATATTAAAAGCCAATTTGTTCTTTTTGGTGAATTATTTTATCCTTCAATTCAGGACACGCTCCATCTGGAATTCTCCAATCCTTCTTATTATATAATTGTAAACATTTTTACAGGCTGCTTTCAATTTGATCATCATACATATGTTATGCATTAGGTGGAATAAGCATGACCAACTGTGTTATGGAATTGGATATTGAAAATTGCTTTGGAGGATCCATATAACAGAGAGAGTTCTCTTAAGCCATTAGTAGATTGCGAATCAGATGATTTGGTTTCTCGTAAGGATCAAAAATTGCTGGAAAGTATAGTTAAATGTTTCACACATTTATAAGGATCAGAATTTGATGAAAGGCAAAGAAAGATAACCATGTTTCATGCACTGAAATACTTTTATCACAGGATCAGTGTATAAATTAAGCTTCAAAACTGAAGTCTTAGAAGCTCCTGCAGATACAGAACTACTTCATATAGAAGACATTTAATCTAGCTACACTTTTTAGGAACAATATTTTAAAACAGGAAATGATCGGCTTTCCTAAGAAGTAACCCTAATTATCATGTAACTTTTTATTCTTCTACATTTTCCTAAGTACTTCAATTGGTTGTTTTCCCAAATATTCACTAGATTTGCAGATTTTTCCCAACAGATATAGGTATGAGTAGAATATAGGTAAAGAAAGTTTAAGAAGCAAGTTTAAATTCATAATCATATTTAGGACATTTAATCTGAGGAACCCTTATAGCTGTTAGATTAATTATGATGAATCATTAAAAGAGAACTAATCTGAATATTTCTTCAGCACTAGTGACTGAAAACTGTAATTGATCAGGTTTTTTTTTTTTTTTTTAATCAGTATTTTTGTTTTTGTGCAGTTGCAGTATGATTCAATTGCTGAATTGTTTTACTACTACAGTGTATCTTATGGTCCAAACTACTCCAAGGCTACTTAGATTGTACATCAAAAAAACTTTTTTGTTATGGAACTGCTATTCTCTAAACCTGTACATTATCTAATTAAATAATCCTTATCAATTATCAAAGATTGTGAAAGTTTCAAAGTCAGTGAAATGTAAGCCAGAATGTGATGCAATATGAGGAATACTATGAGTGACTTTAAATGAAACCCAATCCTATGTAGAAGCCAGGACTCAAATGATTTTAGCATAAAGTTACCTACAGCATACAGAGTAGAAATTGGTATGAAGCCAATTCGCAAATCCCTGGGCCAAATATTTCCATTCATTAATTCTGAAGTAGGCTGGAACTCAAAAAAGTCCAAGCAAAATTGCTTGCTTTTAGTACTTATTGTTAGGGTAGAAGGCTCCATTAATGCAAAAGACTCAATCTATTATGTGAAGCGGTTGCTTTGTGCAGTAAATATGGATAGATAGTTCTAAGAAATACTGGACTCTGTAAAAAAAATGTTAGGAAAAAGCTATTGCTGTTTAGAAGCTGTTTTTAAGGAAATAAGCACATGTATGATTATATATATTGATTATATTTCACTATGGAGGTATTCTGTATATCAGAGCCTGACAGGTGGCGTATGACTTACTACCTTTAACTTGGCAAATATTGGCAAGCAAAATTTTCTGTCAGCTTCTGTGGTACATAGCAAATATAGGTGATGAAAATTAAGCATTTTCAGGACTAGCTGAAGGTAGTGACCAGCTCGATTCACAACCTCTGCCATCTGTTTAAAGCATGTGGCTACCGTCTTGATAACAGCAATAAACTTATTCACTCTTCTGATAAAGGTACAGTGTTTTTATTTTGTGTTATGAACCACCTGTTCTGGCTTATAAAACTAAGAGTGCAGCATGACACTGTTTTCACTGTTGTTTATAACTGCCTACATTCTGTACCTGCACAGAAGTTCTAAAGTAAAGATCTCACCTCTGTCAACTTCCCTTTTTAACTCAGTTGAGAATAAGCTTGCAGCAATGTCCTCATTGTATTTAGAGAATATATCTATTGGCTTGTCTCATACAAAGCTGAGTGTATTACCATTTGTGTTCTTTCTCAGTGTTAATAGGGGGGCCATTACCTCGAGGACATGAGTTTGAACTACACGATGTTCGATTTCACTGGGGGAGAGAAAACCAGCGTGGTTCTGAGCACACGGTTAATTTTAAAGCCTTTCCTATGGAGGTAAGAGTGACGCTGCATTGCATAAAACCATTTAAATCCAAAAGATTTCAATTCTTAGTTTGACTTTGTGGAAGTTCAAAAGAGATTTTCTTTTAGCTCAGCATTTTAGTGCTTTATATTTCACCTGCAAAACTGTCTTCCCGAGGCCTTGGGGACGGTAAATTAGGATAGACATCTGGAATAGAATGCCTCCAGCACTGACCCCATGTGATTAATTGGTCGTAAAGTTAACTTTCAGAATTATTAACTTCTGTCTTAACAATATTAGTGTTCTAACAAGATCTGCTGTTTCAACACTTCCTATGTCACCTTGACTAATAACTATATATGGGGAGAACTGGCTACTGGAAATGTTACCTTGGTGAATAATAACAATTTAGGAACATTTGGAGGAAACGTATAGTAATTTGTTAAGGAAACAGCTTTACATATCTGAAATATGAAGGTTATGTGATACTCTTAGATATGTTCTTTAATATTTCAGTTAATTTCAAAATTTTGAAACACAAGCAAAGTAATAATGGAGTCTGAAAAAATTCAGCTCTTTACAAGATGCCAGTTTTGGACTCCCGTGCTCCCCAAATACTAGGACTAATGCCTTCTTCCCTCCAGCAGCCTTTCATTATTCACTGTTCACTTTCCCATTGCTTATACTTTTCCAGGAATATCTTGGAGTATCACTTAGACCATGGGCTACAACACTATCAGACACCAAATCTGATGTTTAATGACTTAAGCTTTGCAATTTTTATTTCATTTACTGTACTCTGTATTAGTTTTAAATAAACTGTCAAGATTTTTTTTCAGTTATCTTTGAGTTATTCTTGCCTTAAATATCTTTCATAATTCCTTAGGAGCCTGAAGCAATATTTTTCTTTTTTATTATTATTATTATTTATTATTATTTTTTTTTTCCTGTTTTCAGTTCTAGGAAATTTATGGCAATGTTATTTGTGAGTTCAGACAGTGGGAATAGAACTGTTTTATAGTAAAGGCTATAGAAAGTATTAGAGTGCTTACAGAAGAACTCATTGTAAAATGCAAGTTGGCTTACACCATCAATCTAACTTTTAGGGTTGCTTAGATACTTTCTTTGGAGTGAAATGTAAGTTTCTGGTGTTGATTTTGCACTGGTTCATCACAAAAACCAGGCAAATATGAAGTCACTCAGTGGACTGTATGGACTGTATAGGTTGGTTTCAGGCAGATCTTGGCAATTCAGGAGAATTAATTGAGTGGGGAAGACTCAACAACCAAAAGGAAAGCAGAGAAATCACCTTTGCATCCTGGTTACCTGGCTTAATATAGTTTGTATGGGCAATAACTTCATGCTACTACAGTGTTCCTATGATGCAGGAAATAGTTTGTTCATTGTGAAGCAGCTCTGCCTGGTGCTGTTCCTCAGGACAGATTCAGCATGTGGTGGTCAAGAAATGCTGACATAAATTATGCCAAGCATTGTTTTTGTGAATCCAGTTTCCAGTCTCCTCTTTTATCAAGGATCACTCTACAGACAGTCTTGGTGGCATGTAGGAACAGACTAATAATATCTGCAAGACTTACAATACGCTTTAAATATAGCATTAATGTTGAATTTTGCAAACAGATCCCTATGCAGATTACTTCTGGCAGAAAATGACAGCGTGGTTGATACCATCATATCCAAGATCTGTTGAGCACAGGTGTATTGTTTGAGCCACTTTATTATCTTCTGTTTCATGTTGCAAAAAAAAAAAAAAAAGCACTCTGTCTGACAGATGAGTTACATGCACTTCATTTCCTGTATCTGTGAAGAGCAGTTGTATTAAATCCAGCTCAAATTGTCCAAATTAAATATTGGACTTAAGGTGCTTGTAACCATTAATGAGTCCAGAATGGATGATTTTCTTTTTGTGTCCCAAGAATTCCCCCACCTTGTTGGTTTTGTGGACAACAAACATTTGGACTAGGGGACTGAGAAATTTATTTTCTTAACTTTTAACATCAGCATTATTTTATGCAGCTGTGGGAAATCAACATATTCTGAACACATACTGGGCTGGGAATTTCACTGGGCCTCTTAGTGAGCACTGAACATAAATGGTGATAGATGCCTATTTTTCAGATGCAGAGCACTTTGGGGGAGTTTATGCTTTCTTACTATACTAAGTGGTATTTGTTTCTTTGAACACAAATACATGGCTATAAATATAAATATTTAAATACATCGAGCACCAAGCGCGTAGTTTAGTTCTGCTGCCAGTGGGGCAAATCTAGCACAATGTTTCTCCTAACAAACTAGAGATGAATTTACAAAGCATTTCAAAGAATTTTGAACTCTCTTCCTTTTGCAAGAGGAAGACAAGCCAAGCAGATATGCAGTAATATGCAAACCTAAGAGCTTGATCTAACTGCGTGTGTTTACAACGCAACAGACTAGGTGCAGATTGCATGCTTCATTAAACTATTAGCAAATTGGAGCAGTTCTATAAAAAACAATGTGGAAACTTTGTGTTTAAAGAGATCTATTTGAACTGTTTATTATCTGGAGCGGCCCTGGTTTTTAGGACTGAAGAATGTAAAGCTATTTTATTATTATTTAATGGAACAGATAGTTGCAGAAGCTTCAGACTATCAGTGTAGTGATCTTTGTAAAGGATGACTTTAAAAAGTATTATTTTCAAGTCTGGAAGAAAACTCTTCACTTCTTAAATCTCTTAATCATAGAATCAAAGAATCATAGAATCATAGAATGGCTTGGGTTTGAAGGGACCTCAAGGATCATCAAGTTTCAGCCTCCCTGCCACAGGCAGGGCCACCAATCTCCAGATCTGGTACTAGACCAAGTTGCCCAGGGCCCCATCCAACCTGGCCTTGACCACCTCCAGGGACAGAGCATCCACACCCCTCTCTGAGCACCTCACCACTCTCTCTGTAAAGAACTTCCCCCTGACATCCAATCTAAACCTTCCCTCCTTGAGCTAAAACCATTCCTCCTTTCCTCTTACTGCCTACCTGAGTAAAAAGTTCATTCACCTCCTTTTTATAATCCCCTTTTAAATACTGGAAGACTGTAGTGAAGTCTCTTTGCAGCCTTCTCTTCTTCAGCCTGAGCAAGCCTAGCTCCCTCAGCCTGATTTCATAGGGGAAGCGCTCCAGCCCTTTGATCATCTTTGTGGCCCTACTCTGGACCCTCTCCTACCTCTCTACATCTTTCCCGTATTGGAACCCCAGACCTAGATGCAGTACTCCAGATAGGGCCTCATGAGGGCAGAGTAGAGAGGGATAATCACTGCCCTCTCCCTGCTGGCCACCCCTCTTCTGATGGAGCCCAAGATACCATTGGCCTTCCAAGCTGCAAGAGCACAGTGCTGGCTTGTGTTCAGTTTTTCATCTATCAAGACCCCCAGGTCCTTCTCCACAGGGCTGCTCTCAAGGAGTTCTTCTCCCAGTTTGTATACATAACTGGGATTGCTCTGACCCAAGTGCAAAACCTTGCACTTTGCTGTGTTGGACCTCATTAAGTTCACATGGGCCCACCTTCCGAGTCTGTCGAGGTCTCTCTGTATGGCATCCCTTTCTTCTGACATGTCAGTTGCACCACTCAACTTAGTGTTATTAGCGTACTTGCTGAGGGTGCACTCTAGCTCATTGAGGGTGCACTCAAGTCCATTAATCTTTAATCTCTGATACCATATCCGCTTGTATAGAAATTTAGCAATATCTCATATTAGTTAGGTAATATCCTGTGTCTCTTAGTGCAACAATCTATTATTTCTTACTCGACAGCTGGACCTTTGCACATGTTAAGATATATAGGTTCATGGTGAAGTAGATGTGACTCCTAAACTTAAGTAACTTTTGAAACAGCTTGAAATTGTTCACACTTGAGAAGAACATTATTTATATGAGTTGGAGGCTGAGTGCATTGTTATGTTTATTACTTTTTGAAGTTCAGTGAAGAAGTGTTTTCACCTTTCTTGACTGAAGAAGTCAGAATGTTGACAACAATATACAAGCGTATTTGTTTTCATCAAAACATCTGTGCTTGCAATCAGTCAGGAAAATAAGACAAAAGAATAAATAGTTGTCAAAGGTGAATACTATAACACATTTTTTAATCAGAGGAATACTCTTCTCTTCGTTTCATAAAAAAAAAAAAAAAACAGATCAGAAGGGCTGCTCTTGCGTTTTGGACAGAAACTGGAAGAAGACATGCAACTTTCTCCAGAAACTGTTCTCACTAAGTACTTCTACTGCACATAAATAGTGTTACTTGACCTTTGACTACCAGTTGTGTTGTGTTTTCAGTAACTGTCTTAACACTGGGAGACTGTTTCTTGTCAGTAAGTGG
Organism: Phasianus colchicus; assembly: GCF_987193195.1. NCBI lineage: Eukaryota > Metazoa > Chordata > Aves > Galliformes > Phasianidae > Phasianus > Phasianus colchicus. The sequence goes on along the minus strand of NC_143438.1, from coordinate 58,766,311 downwards.
AACAAGGTACCAGAAAGTCAGGTCATGCTTTGCAGTACACATTTTCACAGAGCAGTAAAACCCATGCTTGTGCCCTCATGTATGTTAACTGAACCTGATTTAGGTTCAAACGAGAGAGGAACTATTCCATATATTTCTCTCTTTCATGCCAAGAGTGTGGATTATTAAACTCTAATGAGGGTCTGCCTCTCCTCCTTGTCTTTGCTGTGTAAGAGGGAGACAGATGGATACAGGAGTAGCAACGGACTGCTCGTGTCATGCCATGAGCATTTTTTCTTCTTTTTTAACAAAATTGCTATCGGGATACATAAAAATGGACTCCCATTGTACCTGATCTTTGTATCGACATGGCATATTGTAATGCCAGGCCTAACCAATTTATAGTCCAAAAAGGACAGGAGAGCAGAAGATCAATCATGGGATGACATCAATGCCTTTTTATGTAAAAAATTAATATGTTTTAACAGCTTCTGAAATGAAGGAAAATATAGGGAAAATTATGTCTTAAAGGTGTCTCTTCCTTGTATTTACTCAAGTGTTGGTGTAACCAAAGCCATAATTTGAGCATAAAGAAAATGTTGTTTCGAGGCTGCTGTTCTGAAATAAAACTGTAACTAAGGAATAAAAGGGCTCCTTTCAATGCTTGTATTTGACCAGGGATTTATTCCCTGTAATCCAATCTCTTTAAAATGTAGGATTGTATTAGCTGTGAACCATGTGAAAACTCTCAGTAGAAGAGGATTGGCAGAAAACCATTTTAAAAATGTTTCAGAGAGATATTCAGGGAGGTTAAAACTTGTATTATTATCTGTTTTTGAACAGATGAAAATCCAGTTGTAGAATCAGTTCTGCACAGGAAAATCGGTGTTCCTTTCTGTTGTGTAATGAAGAGGAGAGTAAATCATTCTGTAGTCTCTTTCAGAGTTACTGAAATATCTGCTAGAAGGTGCTTATGTATAATTAAGCATACCCTCTGTCCAGTTTAAGTTATTAAGTTTCCCTCTGTTCACTGGAGATGGTACCTGCCTGTGGACTGCATCAGAGTTATGGTTTTCAAGCGTCAAGCTAGGCTGCCAACATTACAATTCTCAGCTCTCAAATCTTTACAGTCTGTGTGTGAGGATTTCTCTGTGTTGAGATCTGTAGTCACAAACATGCACAGAATGCATCCCCTTCCTGCCGTTTCTTGAGAGGAAGTGATGTACTTTCAACATAGATGTTTATTCTTTGCCAACCTTAGGTATTCTTTGCCACTTTCTTTAGTCTTGCTGTTTTGTTCAGTTACTTATTAGCTTGTTAGCAAATTATTCTGTTTAAAAGGATAAAACATTATTTGTAGCTGAAATAGAAGGCTTCCCTGTCATTTCCTCTTGACATGGAAATTTATAAATTTCAGTGGGATTGGGTAGGTGTGAATGGCAAGCAGAACTTAATGCGTAATGACAGCAGTTTCTGATACATGAGCTTAGTTTTGAAACCTGTGGATTTTTGATGGTAGTTTTAATGGGACTATAATCCTAGTCATAAACTATAAAAGAAAATGTTTTAAACTGAGGAATAAATCCTATTACCTGAGTAACGTAAGACCTAGGAGTGAAGAACATCCAGCTTAGGCAGTCTTGATTTAAGAGGAGGCAAACAGAGCAAATTCCGGAATGATTTACATACCTTCATGCTGAGGTTTGGAACACTGCTTAGAAATTTTCCACGTTTTCTAATGGAAGAGTAGTTTGTCACTCAGTGGCTTGGAACATTTGCTAAATTTTGAAATCATTGCAGAATAATACTGTGGGCCATGATTAAAGCAATGCTTCTTCTAAGAAAATGATTTCATTCATGTAATTACTATGATAATGAATGGGATGCTCATAACTGTACCAAACAACGTTCTAAGAGATATGGTCAGACATGTTATTTAAACATTTAATTGTTTAAATAAATAAATAAAAATAGCTGCAATCCTACACTGCCTTTTGTTAAAAGTTGTGATATACACAACTAAAACCTAAAAAAGCTGTTCAAGGGGAAGGAGAGGAGTGAAGAGAAGAGAGTTGGAAGGGATCTTCAAAGATCAAGTCAAACTTCCTGACAACTTCAGGGCTAACGAAATGTTAAAGCATATTACTGGGGGCATTATCCAAGTGCCTCTTGAATATTTACAGGCATGGGACATCAACCACCTCTCTATGTCTCTTTGAAGACTGTTCCAGTGTTTGACCACTCTCATGGTAAAAAAAAGTATTTCCTAACGCCTCATCTGAACCTCCTCTGGCATAGGTTTGTGCCGTTCCCATCCTGCCATTGGATCCCAGGAAGAAGAGACTGCCATTGCCTTCTGCACTTCCACTTCTCAGGAAGCTTCAGCGAGCTATGGAGCTGAATCTTTGACAAGTTATAAATAAAAGATCAATTAAAGCAGGCATGACCATTGAACATTATCTAATTTTTGAGAAAAAAAAAGTAGACATGGCCATTGAACATTATCTAATTTTTGAGAACAGAATTGTGGAGAAACTCAGGAAAAACAGACCAATATATTTAAGCATATATTTTCAGTTTTGATTTCCAAATCTGCTGATTTATAGAGATACAGAATCTTCTACACATTATGTGTACACATTTTGTCTTTTAGAAGCATAATAATAATTAGTATTACATAGTACTCCATGGGCAAAATCAGTTCTAGAACTAATTTCAGGGCTGTCAGTGAATTGTATTACGTGTGATGTTAGCCTCATGTGTACAGGTGTTTTAAGTATTTTTCTGTATTATGCTATACATCTTACACTCATTGGTCTTCTAATTCATGTATCTTCTCTTTGATGTTACTGTTTTTTTTTTTTAAGCAGTGGTGTAAAGCGGAGAGGTCTTTATTCCCTCCCAGTATACTAAATGAAAACTGGCAAGAAGATAAAAACAAAATTACCATCGTTGTAAAAGCACACAGAGGCAGCTTATTACTCTTAGGATTGCTAGTTGCTAAGCTCCTTCGGTATTATGTTTTTATAATGGTTGAAGGATAATTTGACCTAAATAGGCACATGCAGTCTCTGAAGTATACTTTGTTTCTAGGTAATTTGTCAACATGATTGGCTCTTGTATTGCTCACTCATGTGTAGTTTTCATTTATCATGGAATATGATCTATGAGCTTTATAATGTGGATTCATGGTTCAGATAAATGCAGAAATGGGCCGTTGTGCTAGAAACATGCATTTAGCTTGACTAGCATCTAAGAAATATCCATGTTAAGCCCTGTGGAAGAACTGTACACATCTTCAGAGGTAGTGTTATTTCTCCATCTGTATGAAATCTGCGATTTATTCATTGTATTGTGAAAGACATACAAGCTGCCAGACACCAAGTCAAAGAAGAGTGGCATTAATTGTCAGAACTGATGTTTCTTTATTATTCAGTTTCTCTTTTAAGAGTTATCTTACTTCCAGCTAGTCATGTGCTTGAGGCTTCATGGATCGCACACATCTGAAAACTCTTTTGAAGTGGCAGTTGCAGTAGTCTGTAATTTGTGACTTCTGCCAGAATGGAGAACTTCAGTACTCTTCTGAGATATAAATGGTCCAAACTACAAATGATTGAGTGAAATAGGAATAACTTTTCTAAGGAGAACATCTCAGGTGAAAGAAGTTTGCTGAAGGAAATTTCCTTGAGGTTTTTAAAATACATGTAGATATGGTGCTTAGGGTCGTGGTTTGGTGAGCATGGTGCTGATGGGTTGATTGTTGGACTAGATGATCTTAGAGGACTTTTCTGATCTTGGACTTTTCTGATCTTATTAAGTCAATGATTCAATGAAATGATGAGAAGAAAGCGAGAAGTGAATCAAGAGGGAATCAATTCTCTGTGCTCTCTATTCCGTTGTAACTCAGCTTACTGGTTTAGTGCTGCCAGAAGTTGAGTCTTTGCATTTTGCCAGTAATAGACATTTTACACCAAATTTTCTTGCTGTCATACTAGGCTAAGGTGCAGTGTTCAATCAAAGGTGGTAGTAACATCCTCACTGAGGGAAGCATGAGGCCTTGAAGGCTGAATAGCTCTTAGCAGTCCTTGTCTGTGGTGGAACCACAGCAGCCTCTGATACTTCATTAAAATATGTGAATCTTTTCCTCTCTTTGAGCAAAAATACTGCTTTGCCTTTCTCCTAGAACAGTCTTGGTCACAGTACTTGTAGTCATGAATATAGAGGCTGCTATTATGACATCCCTTACTGCAAAGCCCATTCTGAACTTTAACAAGATGGCTACTTATGTTTTCACTGTGCTGTATACGGGAGAAGAGCTTGTGTAGTCACTTAGAAGATGAGACTTCTGAGGAGGATTTAAGCCCTGATTTGAGCACACAGGTCTATTCCCTGTTGTTTTTTTTTTCATGGCTGTCTGCCCTTGACTGTTTTTGCCTTGGTTCTACATCATTTTCTAATTTCTGCTATGGTTATTGCTTACATCTTGTGTCAGTTTCCTGGCATCTTGAAACTTTGCCCTTACTACCATGCCTCAGTCTTTCTGCCCAAAATCTGTCAGTTCTGAAAGAAGTTGGGAAAGAAGATTACTTATTTATTCCCTTTCCATGCTGAATGCTTATGTCAAGACCAATTTGTAGGTTAACCTCAGGATATGAGTGAAAGAAACAGCAGCTTTTTGATGATAACCTAAATACCCTTTTTTTTTAAATTTGTGCTAATGGTAGACATATGGCTCTTAAGAGGTGGAGGATAAAACTTGAAGCTTACCTAAGAGCTGAAGAGCTTTGAAAGCTTCAACAAGATTGACTGTCATGCCTGAGTGCCTCTCAAGAACAAATAATGTAATCTTTGCCTCCGTCTGTGCAAGTGAGACAAATTCTTGTATTGCCAATGAACTGGTAGAAAACAAGTTCAGGGAGATTATTTGTCCATCATCACACATATCTTTTTCAGAACTGATGGAGAACTGACTCATAATTCCTATATGCTTAAGTTCTAGAAAGATTTTCAGACACTGCAGTACCAAAATAGCTAATTTAGGTTGTAAATCTCAGTTCTGCAGTTTAACCATAGGGCTATCTGATGCCTTGCTATGCAGGCCACACAGTTGCCAATAGGGCAGTCTCACTGCTTATTTCTACCTCCCATTAAGCCATGTAATGAACTGGACTGAGGCACAATTAAAGTTCAACAAAATTTTGTAAGTCCATGCATCTAGGGGAATGGAGAAAAGTATAATAACCATTATGCAATGTGCAGAAGCACAATTCATTTGGCAGCTGTTGGATATGCATTACAAGGTATATTGTTCTGATGAAAATACAGCCAACATTACAGAAAATAAATGGTCTCAGTTTCCTTGAGGAGTATAGTATGGATGAACAACTGCTTGCTGGAGAGTAGTTGAGATTATGACTTAAAAAGATAACATGCAGCTGCAGATCGTCATTTTTTTAGAGAGACCCTTAGCTTGCACACACAAAACCATGAGATTCAAATAAGTTATTAATAAATCTTAATAAATTAGAAGGGAATTAGTTTGTTTGTTTGTTTGTTTTTCTGCCTTCATTAAAGATTCTATTGTTGAGAATTAAGTTGTTGATTTAAATCCTTCCATATACAAACAATCCGGTTTTAAGTCCAGGGCAGCATGTTGCAGCCAACACTTTGTGGAACTGGACATGCTCATATTAAATACCTAGTTGTATAAATAGCACTGTCAGTGTTAACCATGTAACCTCCACCACTCTGTGTTTTCCGTGTTGATGGCATTGCTAGCCTGTAATGTCATCAGCTATTCATCAAGGTCCAGTCCTTTTAGAAGAGCTTCACACTTTGCAGATAAAAAAGCATGTGCAGACGTACACATACAACCAAGCGGATTGGCCACAATCCGGAGTAACAGCAGGATGGAGAGTTCTGCACTGAAATCTTTGTTTTTTCCTTTTTGGCTTTCAGAGTTCAGGGGAAGGAAAGATAAAGGCTTGAATGTGAATGTTCTCCTCTTAGCACAGGTAGATGCAGACCGAGGGAACCACAGTCTGCATGTTTTCTGAAGCCAGGTGTGGTATCAGGGAACAATATTCTGCTCTGTGGTGCTCCTTTTTTCACATCCTGAGTAGAAACTTGGCACAGTGAAGAGCCCTACTTATGAATTTGACTGTAAGAATTATGTAGCTTTTCTTTCTGAATATCGAAAGTCAGCAAAATAGAGTCAAGGATGTTTTGCCTTTTTCATTCCTTTACTTAGCCAGTATAATTTTACTGAGGTTAGAAAAGTGTACATTTTTTATTAATTCTTGTTTTGCTTTTATCTCCTATGCATGCCAGTAGAAATAAGCACTGCTTGAGCTTTCAAACAGGAAGAGAAAATAAATACAGGTGAATTACAAATTATTGTGTCCTCAGTTTCTCCTATACCTGTTGATGCCTTGCCAGTAGTTTTTTTAAGAAGCAAACAAGCTAATGTCACATGTCAGTAGCCTCTGTGAGCTGCTGAGGTGAAGGTTTAACCTTCTGTTCAAGCCCTGGATGAAAAGGGTCTAGGCAGGGTTTGCAGAGCTTTCTGGAGATTGGTCTCTTTAAATCTTCTCCCACACTGGCATTGTGGTTGCATTAATCGTACATTTTATGCCTGTATCTTGCATCCCTGATGCAAGTGCTGAGAGACTGCAGTGGTGCTTGGCTTTGCATCAGCTTCCTTGTGCCAGTTTCTTGTTTCCTAATGTTGGAAATGAAGCTTCTCTGTGACAAGTTGGCCCATCTTTAGTTAGAAGAGGGACGCAAGATTTGACCCATTTTTTTTTTTTTTTTTTTTCTTAACAAGGTTAAATAATTTTCTTTTATTAGTCTTTTATCTTCTGTTGCTGAAACAGAAAGAAGAGCACTCAGATGGATCATTTATTTATTTATTTATTTATTTATTTTTGGTTTCCTTTTCTTTTTAGCTTACTGTCTGTAGCTGTGGTCTTTTGATTCTCTCAAAAGTTGTAATTACTGATATTAATTTGTTTTTTTCCGGTGGACCAGGAGTTCTTTTTGTTATGTGAAATGAGACTATTGCAAGGTGCTAGATTCTTCAGAGGGAACACAAAAGCCTGGTTAATGTTAGCTGTTGCAATATTTTCATTTTTTTTCTTATATGGCTTACCAATGTGGTAAATACTTCTATAGCACAAGGAACTTGCCACAGTGAACATTTCTGTCGATTTAACAGATAATTCAGTAGTCCCACTATTCCTTGTCTTTTCAGTGACACTCCTGAAGGTATGTTGCACAATTGCCTAGAATTTCTTCTGTAGTCTATTCTTTTAGTTTAGGCAATTGCTTCATGGCTGATTTTGTGGAAAGAATAGATTCTGGAAGGTACATTTGCAACAATTCCTTATACAACATAACTAAAATAATTTGCTTTACAACCACATTACAGTTTAACCCTCTTTGAAAGGTGTTCATGGAGAGGAGAGCTGGCAGTCAGTCAGGATTTTTCTGGATGATATCTTGATATCACAAATGAGCATTTATTCTGAATGTTTTAGCTGTGAATTTAGGTTTTGGCCTGAGACACTTTTTATCTCATACTATGATACAGAGTTGTCGAAACAGCTTCGTACATTCTGCTTCCACCTAATTTGACTAATTTTAGATTACAGGTCACTTTGTTCAAGGAATATCATCTTGTTAATTACATACTCAAAAGCCTGACAGTTAAATGATGGACTAGGGCTAGATCTTTAGACTTTCAATAAATTATAACAAGCAGAGGTTGAGCAGAAGTTGTGTTCTCCCTTCTCCCACGTTACACTACTTGGGAGATTTTTTACTCTTAAGTGTTATCTGTGTTTCTTGGCACTGCTTCCAGCCTGTCTTAGCATTGATCTCAGCATTGCTCTCAAAGATAGGCACAGAGTTCCCTTTGTGCCTTTGTTTTGACAATAATCTATGTGTGAAATATTAAGTATTCTTTAATTCCCACTGAAATTCAGTGGCATTTTGGCACCTATCCACAACAGAAGCTTTGAAAAATTCAAGTATACAAGCATAAAACAAGAACACTGATTAATAAGTCTCTTGGCCACTGACTCCTTCTCTTCTTCATACTACTTTTACCAGAGTTCATAATAGAATCATTTGTTTTTATTTGCCTTTGCATTTTAAAAAGAGTATATTTTTCTTGACTGAACCATGCAGGCTTTGTACTTCATGGGTATTTGCTTCTTTCTTATGTTATGAAGTATGTACATGTACTCTTGCTTCTCATAAGATATTTTTCAACAGCCTCTGTATCAATTCCATGAACTTTAATTTCCTAAACCTCTCCTTCAGGCTGTTAATAACTAACTTTCTATTTTTTTAATCACTTTTCTTGAACCTGTGTGCCCTGGTCATATCCTTGGTTTGGTCCCCTTGTGAGGCTTTGAAGCTTAATTACTGTATGTTATGGTCACTGCCAGCAGCTTAGTCAATTGCTTCCTGAAGCAATTCAGTGCCAAGTCAAGTATCAACTCATAAATTCTTGTGCGCGTGTATAATAGTAAGGCATATTTTTTTCCACATTTTGTCCTTGCATGATATTGTTGATGGAATCTTTGGTTTGTTGAAATTATGCATCATTACCGTATGGCTAGGCTGTGTTGCCATCCATTATTATTAGCTGAAATCCTCAGCTTCATTTCGACCTTTTTAAACTAGGAGAAAGACTATATGTCGGCTCTCGTTAGGCATCTGGAGTTTCCCATTCGTACCATTCCCTCCTCAGCTTTTATGGCATGTTGTGGATGAAGTGGGAATGTACCGGTCTTTAACAAAACTGGGTGAGTCCAGGAGAACAGTTGTTAAGTTCTACAATAGTTAGCAGAGCAGTTGTTTTTATATCAACCACATAAAATCTGACAGGAACAAGTGCCGGACTCTGCACTTGAGAAAGGGCAACGCTGGATATACAAACGGACTGGGAGACAGGAGCCCTTCAGAAAAGAATCTGGGGTTGCTGGTTGACAGCATGTTGAATCTAAGTCAGCAGTGTGCCCCGGCAGCCCAAAGGGCCAACCGTACCCTGGGGTGCACCAGCCCCAGTGCTGCCACTGGGAGAGGGGAGGGGCTGTCCTCTCTGCTCTGTGCTGTGCAGCCTCACCTCAAGCACAGGGTGTTGTTTGGGTGCCACAGTATAAGGACAAAAAACTATTAGCATCCAGGGGACAGCTACAAAGATGATGAAGGGTCTGGAGGGCAAGGTGTATGAGGGGAGACTGAGCTCCCTGGATTTGCTCAGCCCAGAGCAAAGGAGCTGAGGGGAGGCCTCGTGGTAGCTGCAGCTCCTCAGGGAGTGGAGGGGCAGCGCTGAGCTCTGCTCTGTGTGACAGCGACAGGGGGCATGGAGCTGCGTCAGGGAAGGAGCGGGTAGGGGTCTGCATTCTTGGTCTGTAACAGTACTGGACTAAGCAGACTTTTCTGGAGCTTGTAATTGTCAGTTGCATAGCTAACAAGCAATACCTGCATAGCCTAGTTCTGACTGGGGAACAAGCTTCTTCCAAAAGATTCGTTTACACTTGATGCAGCATGCATTGGTGAAAGACAAAATAGTGACTTTCTGATACTGCAAGAGTCAGGTAATCTCAGGTGAAAATAGGCTTAGGTGAAACTTATTCACTAGGAGACATTTACTAATGGTCTCAGAAAAAGTCACCATTTGAGAGTCAATCAAAAGTCATCATTCTAGCGGTTGTGGGTAATTAATGTCTGGTTTCCTCATCAGAAAGTAGATGCACCAGGCTCTTTGGAGAACTGTGAAAGAGCAAAGGAAATTAGTGTGCAGCAAGAGAGATGCTGATTAGATGGAAGGAGAAAAAGCTCTTCACTGTGAGGGAGATGAAATGTAGAAGATGCTCCCCAAAGAGGTTGTGGGATCTCCATCCTTGGAGATACACGGAACTTAGACTGACAAGGCTCTGAGCGACCTGATCCAACTTTGAATTAGAAGATGACTTTGAAATTGGTGCTACTTTGTGTGGAGGAAGGAGGATTTGCATCAATTGCCTTTAGAGGCTCCTTCCAGCCTGCATCATCCTGTGATTCTATGGTTTTAAGTGCGAATTAAGAATACAATAAGGCCAGCAATAGATCTTAAAAGGTTGTTTTTGCTCCCTGCAAGGATCCACAGAGCAGCCAGTGCTGTAGAAGAAAAATGTGCATGTTCTTGTAATACTTTTTTATTGATAGAAGCTGGTTTCCAGAACTAAAAAATGTACAAGGTCATATAGAATGACTCCAATTCTTGCCAGCATTCATCATCCCAGTGACTTATTCTGCATAAATGGCCTTTTCGTATTGATAGAAGAAATGTTTTCCTTGATAGAGAAAGGAACTCATTGAAGTGTGATGTTTTCATTTGTTTATTGCATTTAAAGCCCAAAACTCAGGTCCTTACTCAGTTTTGAAGGAGTGTTGATTTGAGATAGGTAATTAGTTAATGTCAACGTCTGTTTTTCGTGGGCAAAGACATCAGGACTAGGATCAAAAGTCTTTTGGTTGAATCAGGTGAAAATTAAGAGGATCCTTGATATTTGTTCTATACCAAATAATCCTTCTGTGGAGTTCACTTCACTGCCTGGAATAATTCCTTTATCTTTCCTGGGAGGGAAAATCTCTCCAGCTGTTCACAAAACAAATCAGCTCTATCAGTACTTGGTTATTGTTTGCCTTTATGAATTTTCAGTTCATCCATCTTTAAGGATTTTAAGTCACTACAATTCTTTAATTTACAACTGGAATACTAAAAGGCTCCAGATAATTTTGGATTTTGGAATGCTAAGGAGTTTCTCACACTTCTGGTATTTCTGTAAAAGTACACTGTCTAGCATTCCAAGTCAGCTATGACAATCAGCAGTGCAGCTCACTCATTCTGGTTGTATAGAAACAACCTGATTACTGAGTATCAACACGTTAGCTGGCGACTTGAACAGCGCATCTCCTGCCTTAGTTTGTTTGTACCTACAACGAAGCTCACACTGGTGAGCTGCCAATACACTGAGCTGGTTATTTAAAAAACCCATATAATCGTGCTCGCATCAGAGGCTGGCACCCACCACTTGTGAGCAGGCACTCTCAAATCAATGTCTCAAATCAATATAGCTGTCAAATCAATGTAAAACTGAAGGTTACCAAAACACAGATCATTGAGCTAGTAAGTCGGCCTGGCTGCTATGAAGTTCTCAGTGTATGCAGACATTATATTGATAGTTTTAAGACTTATAAAAGCACTGAGGACTTTCCTCTGTGCACATCTGATTCCCATTAATATTTACAAAAGTTAGAGGCCACGTTGTTTGTGCACTATCCTCTTTAGCAAATTCTATGTTTGTAGTCTTTTTGCTGTCATTTTTTCTTTTACTGTTATGTGATGGTTTTTTCTGATGCTATATTGCAAAAAATCAAATAAACAGAAGGCAAAAGGGCTCCAGAAAGTCACACAAATACATAGGAAAAACCCCAATTTGGAAGGAACATTTTTCAAGGGACACTTAGGACATTTAGGTCTTACAACTTTCTTACTAATATTCCTCTTTCTGAATCCCTTGTTCATTGAATTATCCAGCTGCCATCTGAGCTACATTTTTCCTGTTCTGTAGAAGAATAATTTTGATTTGGCTTCCATGTATTTAAACAGATGTTGACATCTATTTAAATGTGTGTGCATAGGATTATTGGAAAGCAGAAGATGTGAGGCCTAATGGCTTGTTGGGATGTATTTTGGCATTATTAATTTTCATGGGTTTTCCTTTCTAATTTCATCTCATGTATCCCTAGTAACAGAACATTTTCTGTGAAGAGCAATTCCAAACATCACCTCATTCAAAACATGGGAACATAATGAATACCATGTGGGATCAGACCAGTGTTCCATCCAGTATTCCATCTGCAGCTGTGGCAGTAAGAGATGCTGTGTGAGGAGCACCTCAGTCTTACCACTTCCTGTGTTGTACTCAATCATCTGTGAGTTGTTGGACCTAAGGCTACATCTCTGCCTGTTCTTTTATCTGTTTGTGGACATAATTCATCCAACCCATTTATGAACCTGCTGGTACTGTGTGACTCCACAAGTGTTTATGGCAACAAGTTTACAACCTACTGTGTAAAAAACAGAGTGCTAATCTACTGGAATTATTGCTGCCTCTAAGGCAATAATGCAGAAGCATTTTTAGCACTGACCAGAAATTTGTTCTACGCTGAGCTACAGAAACCCAGTACAAAACGGTGATTCTTGTTTCAAGGAGACTAACATTTAAAGCATTCTTGAGCAGAACCTCAAAGTTACAGACACCTTCAGACCAGAAGGTGAAGAACGTTTTAGTACCTTTAGTAACGTGGATTACTAAATGTGGACTTTGTCAAGTCATGCCTACATTAGCCTTGAACACATTTAGTTTTATTTTTTGCTTTATTTACTTTTTGTAGGAGACCATCCTGACTTCCACTGAGTTGGTGGGGAGGAAAGAGGCTCTGAGGGTCTGCAGAGAATCTTCTTTCCTCAAGTAAATGCCAAGGCCTAAAGATATCCTTATAATGGGTAGCTCATACTTAACTTTTCTCATGTCCAGTTGTGGGAAGAGGTGTATATATATATATATACAGCTATATACCTAGCCAGTATATATCGTTAGTATAGGAACTGGTCTCTGCCCTGATAAGCCTGCTGTCTGAGACAGGACAACAACTTGTATCTGGATGCACCGGCGTTATTGCTGGTACAGCATGAAGTACTTGTTTGTTTTCTTCTCTCTGAGGCTGTTTGCCTTTCAAATCTTCAGAAACAAACAATTGTCAGAACATGGAGAAACATCAGATTACAGACTTCACCTCCAAAGGAGCACAGCAAGCTCCTGAATGTCATGGCAGCCCTAGCCAGGACCTGCCTGTTGACACAGTCGAAGGAATGCTCTTTTTAAATTTGGCTATCGCTCTCAGCTCTATTGTTCCAGTCTCCGAAGGAAAAGCTTGCTTTGACATTTCAAACAAAATGAATAGCGTTGCCATGTAGCATTGTTCTCCACAGCACCAAGGACGTTGCCATCAGGATTGCAGTCACTGCAACCTTTTTCTTTCCTGTGTGCGCTCCGCCTGCCCACAGCTGGCTCACATTCCCTCCTTAATGTCAGGTCTTGACTGGGGTGATGGGACTGCATGAGCCCCCTCTGGCGGATGGCTCCTGCACACTCCAGGCTCTCTCCGGAAAATGCAGTGCTCTTTCTTCTTGAGTGGCAGCCGTTCTGTTGGCTGAAGTGAGCGTTAGGGATTGGATTGTTATTGTTTGGTCTTTTGTTTTTATTCCTATAAAAGCCAAAGGCAAATTAAATGTATAGAAAAGCTTGTAATGTACAATAAAATATGACACCAAGTATGTTCAAAACAAATTAGTTCTAACAAGGAGCATTTGGGTGTCTAGAAATTTTGTAATCAAGAACGTATGTATTAGTGTTTTCATGTGCAAATTTTTTTAAAAAAAGTTTCCTTTCTTAGTACAGCAAATGCCTTTAATTGACACAAATAGAATTATTTGCAATGATAGTTTGAAATTCGATTTGATTTATGATAGATTCATTTGAACTGGGGACTGGGACAGGGGGATGCTGGGGATGCTACTGTTCTAGGGGATCCTAGATCTCTACAAAGGTAGTGAGACGGAAATCCCAGCTGAAGTGCCTTTAAACCAATGCACACAGCCTGGGAAATAAGCAGAATGAGTTGGAAACTGTGATGTGCTTGGAAAGTTATGACCTTGTTGCTATCACGGAAACATGGTGGGATGACTCCCATAACTGGAATACCACCATTAGGGGTATTCCAAGTATTCCTCTTTAGAAGGACAGGCGAGGTAGGAAGTGGGGGGGAGTTGCTCTCTATGTCAAAGAGTGGATAGACTGTGAGGAGCTCCCTCTGAGAAACAGAAAGGAACAGGTTGAGAGCCTTTGGATTAGAATTAGGGATGGGACTAACAAAGGCCAGCTGGTGATAGGCATATACTACAGGCCACCTGATCAAGGGGAGACTGTTGACGAGGCTTTTTTGCTTCAGACACGGGAAGCATCGTGCTCACAGGCTCTCATCCTGATGGGGGACTTCAACCATCCGGATATCTTCTGGAAAGACCACATGGCGAGCTGCAAGAGGTCCAGGAGGCTCCTGGAATCCACTGATGATAACTTTCTGGTCCAGGTATTGGACAGACCAACCAGAGGTGAAGTGTTGCTGGACCTGCTGCTCACCAATGCAGAGGAGATCATTAAAGGCGTTAAGGTTGGAGGCAGCCTGGGTTGCAGTGACCACGCCCTGGTTGAGTTTGTGATCTCCAGGGATGTGGGCCTGGTGAAGAGTGGCATCAGGACTCTGAACTTTGGAAGAGCAAACTTTAAGCTGTTCAATAGACTGTTGGCCAGGATCTTTTGGGATGCTGTCTTTAAGAACAAAGATGTTGAGGAGAGCTGGCTACTCTTCAAGGATGCCTTCCTGAGTGCACAAGAACTCTCCATCCCTCTGAATAAGAAAGCAGGTGGAGGAGGTAGGAAACCAGCATGGCTCTGCAAGAGCCTGCTGGGCATGCTGAGGGCAAAGGAAGGTGCATACAAGCTCTGGAAACAAGGGCGTGTCACCTGGGAAGAATACACGGATGTTGCCTGGACTTGCAGATGTGAGATCAGGAAAGCCAAGGCGCAGGTGGAACTGAACTTGGTGAGGGAATGTGAAAGAAAATAGGAAGACTTTCTACAGCTACATTGGCCAGAAGAGATAGGCCAAAGCGAGTGTACTTCCTTTGGTAAATGTAAAAGGAGAACTGGCTTCAACGGACGAAGAGAAGGCTGAGGTACTCAGTGAGTTCTTTGCCTCAGTCTTCTCTGGCGGCCAGGATTCTAGTATTTCTCACGTCCCTGAGCCCTGCATCCCTAAACATCTAGGTGGGGACCGGGGTGGTAAATCCCCCCCCACTGCAGAGAAGGACCTGGGGGTCCTGATGGATGAAAAGCTTAACATGAGCCAGCAATGTGCTCTTGCAGCTCGGAAGGCAAATGGTATCCTGGGCTCCATCAGAAGGGACAGGGAGGTGATTGTCCCCCTCTACTCTGCTCTTGTGAGGCCCCATCTGGAGTACTGTGTCCAGGTCTGGAGCCCACAGTACAAGAAAGACAGAGAGCTGTTGGGGAGAGAGTGGTGAGGTGCTGGAACGGGCTGCCCAGAGAGGTTGTGGATGCCCCATCCCTGGAGGTGTTCAAGGCCAGATTGGATGGGGCCCTGGGCAGCCTGGTCTAGTAATCAATGTGGAGGTTGGTGGCCCTGCATGTGACAGGGGGATGGAGATTCATGATCCTGAGGTCCTTTCCAACCCAGGCCATTGCATGATTCTGTGATTCATTTAAAAGTTCATATTGAGAAAGGCTTTTAAAATTGCAATAATCTGGAGTAGTGCCTTAGAGATGAAATAAGGGGAGAGGTACTTATCTTCTGAAACCTGCAGTTCCTCAGCTAATTCCTGCTCTGTCAGAAGCCTTTCACAGTGGCAGTTACTGGGCAAAACTGAAACACCAAATAGAAAGATACGCTATCTGTTTTAAAAACTGGTGTGCCTGAATGTGGAAATGATGTTAAGAGAATTACACTAACTTCTTACACATGTCTAATCAAAATATTGATCATTTGATTTTACTACGGGAGTTAAATTTAAGAATGCCCACTTTTTAAAGCTGTTTTATGTGTTTGGAGTGTGCAGAAGTTATTAGCAAATAAACTTTAAATCAGCTGTGCTTAGGATGCCTAAGCTCTGCAGTGTTACCAAATCCAGATGCAGAGAATATTTTTTAGCATCAGTACTGGAAAAACTTGTGCTTGCAATGCATATTAGCTCACAGCAGATGGTAGTGTCTCTCTCTCCCTGCCTCCCCTTCTTTCCCTTCCTTCCGTCCTTCCTTACACCCTTTTGGCCTTCCTTCCTATCTGCTAGTCAGTTTTATAGCACTTTTCTCAAACATCACTTCCCAAATCATGCCAGACAGCTCTGACACCTCACTAGAACAGACTTCAAGTTTACCATCCGGTGTCTCCTGCCTGACCTGTATCCATTCATTAAATCCTGTAGTGAAAGAAGGCAGTTGAGGGCCCTCATTTTCCTCATTTTGCATCTCTTTCTCTCCTGTCCTGAAGGTGCTTCTCCAGCCATTTTCTCTGCTTAACTTCTCTTTTTAACCTGTCCTTATACCACTTCACCTACTTTCACTACTGAGATTTGAATGACTCATCTTATAAGATGATGTTTGAGACAAGTATCATTGAGATAGAACAGTCAGTCAGTCAGGTACATATCTGGACAGCCTATGTCCATAATCATGGTCATACCTGGCAGAGGGAGAGGCAGCCTTGGCAGACTGGATTTGCTACATTGGTTATTTCAAAGTAAGAGAGTTACTGTTATCTACACCTTTGTTACATTTGGTAACTGACCATAAATAATTTCTTCTGCAGTTTTTTTTTTTTTCCCTTGGAATACTTCATATTTTTAATAGAAATGCATTTATACATACATGCACAGACACAGGCATGTACATGCATGTATATGCTTGAGCATGTGGAGGCCTTGTTAATTGAAATTAATTTCTGGTGTTTTTTTTTTTTTTAATGCAAAACTTTTCTGTACTGATCTATTTATACTTCTTTGTTTTAGCTTCATCTAATGCACTGGAACTCCACACTATACAGCAGCATTGATGAAGCGGTAGGGAAGAAGCATGGCATAGCTATCATTGCTTTATTTGTACAGGTAAGTTTCCTGTACTCCATGTGTTAGCGTGTAATGTCATTTGTATGAGGAAAATGAGTTCCTTTACATTTTCTTTCATTTTTAGTAATTTCATAAAATAATGTATAACTTGTGGGATTCTAGTCAAAAGATAGTTCTCTGTCCTTTTCTCTGTGCATATGCTAAATGAGTAAATCTTGCTTAAATGGTATATTTAATGTACATTAGTTAAAGAAGAGTTGATATGTAATCAAGCCATCTGACTGTAATTAGGCATCCACTCACTATGCCTGTGAGGGGACTGTCAGAAGGTGGAGGCGTTTCGATATCTCTCTGCTGTGTTCTCCATTCCAGCCCCAGCCTGCTGTGCAGGAACTGGGGAAATACATAGAAGAGAGGACGGAAGAGGAAAAGAAAGCCTAATGACCCATTGACACAAAAACCAGTAGCAGAATGGTGTCTTTTTAAATACAGGGGCAAGCATATTACTTCACATGGGAGAAATGTGAGATAGGATCACATTACTTCAGAGACATCAGACTGGGACTGTAATGAATCTTCTGCAGACTCTCAGAAGAGCCAGAGACATAGAGATTTGAGGCCTACTGGGGAGAAATGTGCAAGCTGGGAAGTTAGGCCCATAATCTAATTGCTGTTCAAAATTTTTCAAGGGCTTCACCCTATAAAGAAGACTATCAGTTTCTCATCGTCCTCATGAGACGTGGCAAACTTTTTTATTTAAATAGGTTGGTAGGAAGAAGTTTAGAATTCATGCTTAGATCAAATGGTTTTTCTTTCACAGTGATATTATTAATTTGTCATTTTTCATTACAAGTTTATGAATGCCTTTGAGCATTACCTCTGTTGGAATGTAAAGGTACATTGGTTATGTCTCCAACACTGAGATAGAACTGCTAAAAATGGTTAGAAAGTTTTTGTTCTCTCAGTTTTGTGTCCTAGAGGGCTGTGTCATAATTGCTTATGTAAGTCACCTTCTAATTCCAGGAGAGGTAACCTTGGAGATGGTAAAAAGTTATATGTAAGTTCTTAACCAAACATAAAACTTAAATGACACATTTCCTATTTCTGGACTTCCACTTTAATCTGAGTTTTTAAGCATTCCAAAGTGCTTTTTCATTGGTGAGGAAGGGGTTCACATAACTAAAATTGACTATGGTAAAACAGTTTTCATCTACTTAGTAAAGTAACAGAGAGAGGAAAATGACCATTTTTCCCACTAAAGGCATGAAAATATAATAGTTGTACACCACAGTTCTCAAACACATCATTTTAAGGTTAATAAAAATGGTCTCACTGTCCTAACTGACAGACCTGGGTGCAATTTAGAACCAACAGAATCATGGAATGACCTGGGTTGGAAGGGACCTCAAGGATCATGAATCTCCAACTCCTCTGCCACATGCATGGCCACCAACCTTCCCATTGATTACTAGACCAGGCTGCCCAAGGCCCCATCCAATCTGGCCTTGAATACCTCCAGGGACAGGGCATCCACAACCTCTCTGGGCAGCCTGTTCCAAAACATCACCACTCTCTCTGTAAAGAACTTCTGCCTGACATCCAACCTAAATCTCCCCTCCCTCAACATAAAACCATTTCCCCTTGTCTTGCTGTTATCTACCCTTTCAAAGAGTTGATTCCCCTCCTGTTTGTATGCTCCCTTTGGGAGCTGAAATGCTGCAATGAGGTCACCCCACAGCCTTCTTTTCTCCAGGCTGAACAAGCCCAGCTCCCTCAGCCTGTCTTCATAAGGGAGGTTCTC
This sequence comes from Phasianus colchicus, assembly GCF_987193195.1. NCBI lineage: Eukaryota > Metazoa > Chordata > Aves > Galliformes > Phasianidae > Phasianus > Phasianus colchicus. The sequence goes on along the minus strand of NC_143438.1, from coordinate 58,747,769 downwards.
CATCCCTCTGATCATCTTTGTGTCTCTTCTCTGGACCCTCTCCAACAGCTCTCTGTCTTTTTTGTACTGAGAGCTCCAGACGTGTTTGAAGGTTTTAAATAGAAATTCCATTTTTTTTAGAAAAGAGAAAATTCTCTTAATTTTCTAGAAATAAAGTTACATTTTATTGATGTTCATTTATCTCCTTCCAATGACGACTATATCATTTATAAGGGCATGTAGTGACAGGATGAGGAGAAATGGTTTTATACTGGAAGAGGGTAGATTTAGACTAGGTATTAGAAAGAAATTCTTTACTGTGAGGGTGCTGAGACATTTAAACAGGTTGGTTGCCCACTGAGGTTGTGGATACCCCATCCTTGGAAGCATTCAAGGCCAGGCTGGATGGGGCTTTGAGCAACGTGGTCTAGAGGAGGTGTCCCTGCCTATAGCAGGCGGCTGGAACTAGATGATCTTAAAGGTCCCTTCCAACCCAAACCATCCTGTGATTCAGTACTTCAGTGATTCTGTGATTCTATTCCAAAGTCCCAAGAAATGAACAAATTTCATCCAGTTCTTCTGTTTTCACTCATGCCCGTTTCATCCCTCACCTCCTATATGCACTGGCAAAGAAGTCAAGTGGAAGGCCTTTCTGAATCTTTCTATTTTGCCAGTGTTGTTCTGAAGGTAAAAGTAGGATCTTTGGATGGTGAAGTAGATCAGAAGCAACTGAAATCATCATGCAGAGTGAACAACATTTGTGGAAACTGGTTTCTTTTCAAAACCCCATCTTCCACACCTTAAAGACATTCAGTCTTTAAGGACAGTGCTGCAGAGAGTCAGACTTTCGCCTGCAAAAGCCCAGAGGTGCATAGAGGGGGAGGATCTGCCATTTTGAACTCTGCAGGTAGGGAAGAAACAATCCCTTGAGCCTCAGAGCCAAATTAACAGCACCATGGGAGCAAATTCAAAAAATGTCCATCATGTTTGTTCATTCTGTTCCTTTCTGTGTGGTTTTCTGACAAAAAACTAGTAAGGACAAGTTGTATTCTTGGCAATTATGTGTCACAGTGCTGCATGATTTTGAATTTATTTGCAGTATATGCTACAAAAGAGGGTTAGTCAAAACTTACCAGACTTAACTGTGGCTCTTTTTCTTGTTCTGTCAGTTTCTGTCTTCATGTTGAAGTTTTTCAAATCCTGTTTAATTTTGGCTGATGCCCATATAGGGATTTCATTGTTTGGAATTGCTGTGTATCAGTGTATTTGATTAACATGAGGTTGGGTAGCTTAATTCAAAATAATTTCAGAACTTAGTGTTCTGGTTGACTTCTGTCTTGCCTTATAGGTTCAGAAACAGCGAAAGACTGAATTTCATCTTTGCTTATTTTATTTCAGATAGGAAAAGAGCATGTAGGCCTAAAGGCTGTAACTGAAATTCTCCAGGACATCCAGTACAAGGTAAGACATCATCTGAAGAGATGCTTCCCTCACAAACCAGAGATGAAGTAAGTGTGTGAAAAGTGTGTATGAAACACTGAAACTGAAAGAATGTTTTCAAACTCCTTTATAGTAAAACCATGTGTGAAAACCGTAGTTCAGTGGCCTACATCAGAAGCTCAGTATTTTACAGTGTTTTCAGGTAATATACAGTCTTTGTAGTTAAAATCCTTTTGGTGATGTCTAGAAAATTTGATCAGTCTTACTGGTAACTAATTTCAAGTACCACCTTTCCAGTGATTATCAGTATGGAGTCAGTATGAATGTAAGCACTGTGACAAAATGCTTAGTGAACACTAGTAACAGCATTTCCAAACTTGTGTGGATTTTATTTGTAGAGGAAAAAAATAGATGCATTGAACACTCTTATTAACTTGCAGTGGGAAATCAACAAAGACACAGTGCTGCCTTGTTGTATGGATTATATGTGGGGATACTGAAGAACAGATAAAAAGTATAGCTGTATTTAGAAGCCTTGAGCACTCTCCAGAATGCTAACACTATTACCTTGGGAAAGTTATTTCCATCTCTCTGTCTATAAAAGAAATAATCATGTTTACCTTTGATTTTAAAGTATTTTGTGCTATATTAATGCGTTCTATTTGGGCTTGAAGAGACGAGCCATTCACTTCAGAGGATGGTGAAGAACAGAAAAATGAGAGACTTACTGGAAAAGAATTAAGATCTTTTAGGCAAATAATATATGGTAAACAGTAATTATATGTAATATTACAAACTCATTGTTTATTAAGGCAACTGTGGAAACATTAGTCCACAGAACTTTGTAGCTTCATCATTGAAGGCAAAGCTAAGTAGAGAAAGATGGTGAATAGCGTTGTCATTATGAGCATTTTATGCTAGTGACTTTTGGAGGGTCAGCATCAAACATGCTTCTGCATACATAAAATTTTATTGCATTAAATTAGTGGAATGAGTATTTAGTAAGTCTTTTCTGTCAGTCAAAGAAATTATTGTTTTGTCCCTTGTTTTTTTAAACTAATTTTGTGTAGAAGTCCTGAATTTCATGTAGAGAAAGTATTTTAAGGCTGGGGCCTGGAGAAGAGCCCAACTACTAAAGGCAGTAAGTTAGCAAATTTCTATGATAATCTTAGGAGTAAAATACATAAAAAATCAAAAAGACAAAACCACAACTATTATGTGGTTGCAAGGAACAAAACACAGTGATGATTAAATGATGGTAGTGTTTCCACAGGAAATCAAGGTTTTATTTTAGAAAACACACAGTATTTTACCTTTCCATTCATCATAGCTAGAGATGAGATTGATCTGTATTCATTTTTTCAGGGAAAGTCCAAAACTATACCCTGTTTTAATCCCAACTCTTTATTACCAGGTAGGTGCCTTTACTTATTTTTATGTGGGTGGATTACTAGGTAATTGCAAAGGCTGAAACGGTCCTGAACTAAAGAACAGTTTAACTGCAATGTTGAGAATATGCCCCATCAGGTGATAATACAGTTTTCCACGTAACGGTGCTAATAGCAGTAGGGTAGAAGTTCCTGTTGAACTTGGGATAAATTCACACCTTTCTCAAGTGAGTGGAATGTGATATTGCAGCCCGTGCACTGCTGGCAACACTGTGTCTAGATTTCTTGATGATTTATTATCTCACCTACAGGGATAGTGATGTGTAATCTTTTCTCTACTGTTACATGAAATAGGGAGATGATTTATTTAAACAGAGGCCTGCTTTCACTTCAAAATGTAGAAGGTTACCCACTTAACAAGTTAGTGTTTTGGAAGCAGTGACAATTCCATAATGTGAAGGCAGTTGTATAGGATACAAAGGGTAGTGTAAGTGGCAGGCAAATTCAAATTCATATAGCCAATAATAACAATAAGAAACACTCTACCTAGCCTTGAAAAAAAACTTCTTTAAAAAAAATTCTATGAAATAAATACTTCTTCAAGGAATGCTTCTGAACTAAATTCCATGCCACAGTAATAAGATATTTAAACAATTTTTCAAAACAACCCCATTATTTATTAACCTATATTAATTTTATCAAAGGAGTATTATTTAGGTTGCAAGGTCAAGTGCTCAGCATTTAGAAATTGCAGGAACTAAGGCTGCCTGTGCCCTTTCATAAACATGTATTATAAAACATACTTTACCAGAAGTTATTTTCACAGAACCCATGCTTCACAGCTCCTGGCTTGATGCTGATCAAGTCACATAAACCAAAATTTTCATAAGTGAACTCTAACTCTGTATTCCTCATTTTCTAGGTGCCCGTCTTGAGATCAAGGGGTCTGATTTACAGAAGTGCTGAGTGCTTATACCTGCAACTGAAGTCAATGGGAGCAGTGCTCTGACTGCATTAAGTGCTATAGAAAGTTAACTACTCTGAGAAATCAGGTTCTAAGCATCTCATATTGAACACTTCAAATGAATAGATGCATTTCAACTTAATCTCTCTGTGCCTCAGTTCCCCAGCTTTAAAAATTGGGGGTAAACTGTCCTTCCTCACCTCACTGAGGTTCTGGAAGGATGAAGTAATGTATGTGAAGCACTTGGACACTGAAGAAATGAGTGCACTAGAAATACAAAAAATAAAAAAGAACTGTCCTTGTCAGAAGCAGGATTTGAATAGACCTAGGACCACATATGGTACTGAAAAAGCCGAATGTTAGCTGTTGCTTTTAAAGATAGAGTCATACATCTTTGCAAGTAAATGATGTATGTGATCATGTAATGAGACTGTGCTACAATGCATGCACATGGTGGGCTGAATTAATTCTTGCAGTTCTTAATTTTTGAGTGCTTGACAGTGCAACTTCTTGCTATGAAATTCTGTAACTGAGAAAGAAAATGAGACCAACAAAACAAAATCCATTCAGTGAGGAGCACAGGTTTCATTAGTAAGATTTAATTCTACTGATAGATAGATATCACACCATTCTGTCTGATATCTATCTAATATCACGCTATTCTGTGTGATATTCCTCTTAGCTAGTACCAAAGGGCAGTAACAGGTTAGGTCAACCATACAAGTTTATTTCAATTTCCAACCTCAAACTGTGTCCTTGTCAAGCTAGTCACAACCTTCCCTCAGGTCTCCCATGTCGTGAGTGTCCAGTTCCTCTCCAGGTTTGTTTGCTTTTACCCTCTTTTATGATCAGGCAATATATTCTATTTCTTCAGCTAGGTCAGGAAATCATTTGTGAGTGTGACCTACACTTATGGAGCAGCAAAGGACAGCTCCATGTGATCTGTTTTCATGAGAAACGAAGTGATTTCTTAAGGGTTGTTTTTTTTTTTTCCATGAAGTTCAACTCACTTTTCCAGAGCTAGGAGACAGTAGTGCATCTCGAAAAATATGGCACCTGAATTATGAAACGGAAAAGTTTTGTTTGGATGTAGAATTTAGTCACTTTTTGATCACTGCAGCCTTTCTACTTTCAAAATGGGCTGTCTTTTCACAATGAAGTTGTCTGCCTGTCTTGGAGATAGGAAATTTCAATCCAGCTATGAACTGTAAGCTCCATGGAGTAGTAAGCTTGAGGTTCTACTTGACCAGAGTGGCAAGAAGAGCTCTCATTCCTCCATTCCTTTTTCAGATGTGGAGCTAGGCCCAAATGAGGGCAAGTCTAACAACAATTACTGCAATAGAGAATGTGGAATCAGGAAATATGGAGACTTTTTCCCAGCATATTATTTATTTGTTCTGTTAGTTTAAGGGATTGGGCTTATGTTATTTGCCATTTCTATAAAGTGGCATTTTGATCTTTAAAATAATAACCCCAGGCAACCCTACAGGCTTGGGGAGGTGTGGCTGGAAAGGGACCTTGGTGTACTGATGGACAGAAGGCTGAATATGAGCCAGCAGTGTGCCCAGGTGAACAAGAAGGCCAGTGGCATCCTGGCATGTGTTAGGAATGGTGAGGTGAGCAGGACTAGGGAAGTCATCCTGCCCCTGTACTTGGCATTGGTGAGGCCTCACCTTGAGTACTGTGTTCAGTTTTGGGCACTTCAGTACAGAAGGAACATTGAGGTGCTGGAGCAGGTGCAAAGAAAGGCAGCAAGGCTGGTGAAGGGCTTGGAAAATATGCCCTACGAGGAGAGACTGAAGGAATTGGGGCTGTTCAGTCTGGGGAAAAAGAGGTTGAGGGGAGACCTTACTTCTCTCTTCCAATATCTGAAAGGTGATTGCAGCGAGAGCGGGATTGGTCTCTTCTCACTGGTGGCAGGTGACAGGACGAGGGGAAATGGCCTCAAGTTGCGCCAGTTTAGGTTGGATATCAGGAAAAACTTTACAGAAAGGGTTGCTAAGCACTGGACTAGGCTCCCCAGGGAGGTGATTGAGTCACCATCCCTGAATGTTTTTATTTAAAAACCATTTGGATGTGGTGCTCAGTGTAGTTTGGTTAGATTGCAGTTGGATTCAATGCTCTTTAAGGTCTTTTCCAACCTGAGCAATTCTATGATTCTGTGATTCTATAATCTACAAGAAGTTACTGTTATGCAATAAGCGTGTGTTTATGTGTGTTCACATGAGAAAGTAGTTAACAGTACTTAGCAGGTCATAAATTCACACCTTAGATTTCTGCATACTAACTTCATCATATGAGAAGGCTCATGGCTGTCATAAGCCATCAATCCTCTTCCTTAAAAATTCTTTTAATTTCAGATCCTCTACTGCGTGACTACTGGGTGTATGAGGGCTCCCTAACAATTCCACCCTGCAGCGAAGGTGTCACCTGGATTTTATTTCGCTATCCTTTGACTGTGTCCCAAGTGCAGGTAACAGTTCTTCTTGAAGTGACCTTGGAATATGGTTATGAGCTAAAGGTTATAGTGTGCAAATATATATATCAGGGCATTATGTCTGTTCTCCATGAAGATCCCATTAGATCAGTACATGGCTTTTCAAGTAAAGGTTAACCTTTTGAGTCACTGAAGGCATCGCAAAGGTCAGAGATGAAAAACCTTGTTATCATTTATCATCTGCATTTAAAATAATTCTTTATTTAAGTCAAAGTGAAAGAAAAGAAAGAAGTCAATGGGCAAAAGAAATTCAATTCTTTGTAATTGTAAGCTTTCAAATAACAGTGCTTTTTGATGTTAAAGGAACAAAAATGCACAGGGAGACACTACATCCTGGAGAATAAAAAATGTTAACATAGTACAGGCTAGCTGTATTGAAATGAACTATACATTGCTTACCTTGCTCTTTTTTTAGTTCTATTTTGTAATAAATGTCAAATGGAAACGACTTATTTAGATTTAATTTTATATGTATGTATTTTAAAGTATATTCTTTATAATATCTAACAGTCAAATGAAAGAAATTGCAAACCTGTCTGCAAATAAGCCCAGTAAAAATAGTGAAAGCTCCTGACAGTTATTCTCCTTCATTCTGTGAATCCCAACTTGAGAAATGTGGATATAACCTAAGTGAAACTATCTAGAATCCCTGAAGCTGAGTGCATTAATTTTTATTGCCTGATCTGGAGGATGTGCAAATAGAAGGAAAAAAATATAAAAGGTGATAAGTTCATGTTATTTCAATTTTAAAAATCTAAAATTCTGCTAGTAATCCCAGCACAATGTTTTAATGACTTATCATTTTGAATTAGCATTGATTATTTTCACACAGAAAATGAATTCTAGTTCTAATCACAGGTAAAAGTGATTGCTCCCAGTAAGCTTATTTCTTTGTTAGCTAGAAGTTAAACGTATCTATCAGTCTTGAATCTGGTATTTCTTTGCTTACAAAAGGATAAGTTTTATGGCTGCTTACTACTGAGTAGATGGAAACATAACTCTATTGGTGCTATTAGATTCAGAATAACTTTAAAGGCAGTTTGTTTTGTAACACAGCAGCTAATTGCCTGGAAATGATATGGATAAATAAGAGGACTTCACTGGAAGTGTGAAAACCATACTCATAAGACTAAGTCATTGTATAAAATTTGATTTCATGCTAGTTACATATTTTGTTTTCTCTATTCCTTTTTAATCTAGTCAATGGACAAAAGAGGGCACAGTTCAAGGTATTTGTGTGCGCTGGGAGATTGTGTGAAGGGTGCATGAGAGAGAAGAATTAAGCAGAAAAATGCAACTTTAATTAATGTATGTGCTCATTTACCACAAGACAAAATGGTGGAATATGATGTGAAGGGGATAGATCTTCAAGAGAGAAATATTGTGCCATTGTTATCAAAACTCATTATTTGGCATTGTCTTCTTGCTTTAATTATTGAGCACATCTTGAGTACTTCTTAAACAGAGGTCTTCACATAGATGCATAGTTTTTAGAGAAAAGACTAGAATTTTGGACCCTACCCAGCTTTATTTGAGGAATAAATGCATTTGTGTTGCTGAAGTACATTGATTGGTATAAATCTGGTCCAGAGCTTTGCAGTGGTGAAGAGCTTACAAGTCATGGAGGAGCTTGGAGGACTTCATACTGCCACTGACATAGTGTGCAGCTGAGAGGTGGCTGTGGAAAAGAGAGAGGTTAGATCAGATTCATGCCATGAACAGTAAAATAACAAATCAGGACTGTCGCATCAGAGTGTGAATTTCTAGAGTTCATTGCTATTTCTTTAGTACAAGTGATATTCTGTGCTATGAGTCTGCACTTCCATCAGAGAGTAGTTTTTTGTAAGTAGTTCTGTGGGATTTGAATAAAATGTGTGCAGGCAACTGGAGAATAATGTTTTGCAAATACAGTTCTTGGAGAAGTTTCATTACTGAACTCTGTTGGAAAGAGATCAAGCCTTGTGTGAAAAGCTACATCCTGCAGTGTTCTTTTTGCACATTCTTGCCTTCCTTTTGTGTTTTTTATCATCTTCATTTGTCTTACATTACAATATAGAGCAAAGGATTAACTGTGTTGTTGTTGCTCATGCATGTACACTACTGAAATACAATTAAAGAAAATAGAAAACTCTCTCCTATTAGACCTGAAAAGAACAGGCAAAAAATTTGAAAAAAACCCACTTGCTTATGCTTCTCTGTACTGTATATATTTTTTAAATAGGACATCATGAATTATGTGCTTTGTGGTACACCAAAGCCTAGAACAAATAGATTGTCTAAGCCAGGCAGAGTAGGGATTTAACACAATGATGCAGTGAGGAGCTGTTGTTCTGCTGTCATTGTCAGAGTTAACTGGTTTTGTATTGAATGGCTAGGTCTCTAGTCCTTTCATCTACTTCATTCAAAGTCAAGTCCTCTTAAAGGACAGAAACAGTAGCTAGTATTTGGAAATGGAGTGGGAGTTGTGCAGAATTTGTACAGCCTGTGAAATAAAACAGTCTGTGAAATGTTATTTTATTCTGGAAAGGTGTATTGAAGGAAATGTGAAATTTTCAAACAGAAGGGTAAGGCTTTTATTTCTCATGTAAAAGAAATGTTCCTAGAGAAAACACACAAATACTCTTCAGCAAATATTTAAGTAAAACAGAATAAAGCAAAATTCAGGATCTGAATACAGGGGATTAGCAAAAACAGTCTTGCAAAACTTAAAAAATGTAAGCTAATTTTATTTTTACTCAGCAGAAGTAGGAATGTTAACATTGTGGAATTACCCTTTCACTTTGACCCCAAGTTTCAGTATGAACAGGACTGCGGTCTTCTGGGTGTGAGAAAACTTTCTGCTGTTTCTGTTGAAGGTGTGTGAATATCCAAGGAAGTTCATCTGTGTGTTTCTAAAGTGTTTCCTCTTCAGAATGTACTTTATAGCAGTGAAATGTAGGGGGTTGGGATAAGAAGATGAAGAGGGTATAGTGAATGATTCCGTATCAGGTGAAGCAGTATGAGCAAGGCACAAATATTGCCTTTTCGCTTGGCAATTAAGTATGAAAAGTAGCATCAGCACATCTAAGTGTTCTTTTCTGACAGCACTGCTTCTTGAGCACGAAGTAGACTACCATGTATGTAAGAAGGCCTCTGTCATTGGGATCTCAACCCTAATATGAAGGGGTCACCAGTTACTGTGGTGGGCTTAGAGGCAATTATCCATCTAGAGTGAGGCTGCAATTCCTGACTTCCCTGAAGATGTGTGAACAGACAAGGTCCTATTTTGCTGACTGGAGAAATTGGAAGATGCTTTGTGAGCAGAACGTCCTGGAGAAAGATTTCACTGTAGGAATTGGGGCAGAGCATTCATAGTTGTAGTAGATAACTCAGAAATGCTAACTTTGCCATCTGCTCTTCCCTTCATATGTGTTTAAAGTCTATTATTTTCAAAAGATAAAAAAAAAAAAAGCCAAATTCCTTTAAAATGCACCACCCAAAACAACAATTATTTCAGACTTTCCAGGGCTGATTCACTTTAGTGATGGTGACAGACACTACCTTTACAAAATTCATTCAGTGATTTATCAGCACTTGACTCCTGAAGACATTTTCAGTTCGGTAACCTGCAGTGAGTTTGTTTTCAGTTTGCTTTTAATAAACAATAAAAAAATCACTTTAATAAAAAATAAAAAAATCTTCCAAAATTGAGATCTGCCTCTAAAAGCACTTCGAAGGAGCTTTATAGTTCCTTCTTCTTTTCATTTTACAGTCTAAGCTATCGACTTGTATCTCAGCTGCCAGAAGCAGAACAGTTGATATCTAAGCACAGTTTTTTGAGGAAAAAGCAACAGAGCAAAGCTAGCCTCTAAATCAACTAAATAAGTCTCTGTCACTTCTGCAATAGAGTGGAACAAAACAATGAAGGCAGTTGTCTTCCAAGTTGCAGTAAGAAAGTATTCTCTGTGGGCAATATAAGAACAAAAATGTCATTACCCGCTATTCAGTACCTAACTTCCTTTAATTCTGGAATCACATTTGCCTTCTCCCTTTAATCCTTCATAGAGTGTTTTTCATGAAGAAATTCATTCTTCATAATGTCTTAGATAATAAAAAGATTAAACTTCAGGCTCCATTTTACTTTCTGTGTAAAATTTGCAAGTTCTGTGTCATTTTCAAGTTACAGCTGAGCTAGATAGTGAGGCATAATAGAGACTGTGACAGATACAGAGCCTCAGCCTGGAGAAGTCAGAGAAGTCAACCTCCGGGTAAGTTTGATGTATCCAGCTTGACTATATGCCAAGGCAAAAACAAATAAACAACAACAACAAAAAAACAAACAATCAAGCAACTGTAACTATCCTGTTGAACAGTAAGGCATAATGTTGTTGGTAGATGCATTGGTTTTCGTAGCCTTTTATCACGTAGAACTTGATGCTGGTACAAAAGATGGAGATGGAAGCTCTGAGTCTTCCTACATCAGATTAAAGTGAAAAATCTGAAAAGAGCCTGTACCCTCAAAATACATTGTTTTGGAAGATCTGAAATGCTTTGTATTGATTTTTGATTTTATTTTAAAAAGTATATTGAGCACTTAACATCTGCAGAACTTTTGAAGTAATATTTCATTTTTATTGTAAAAAAATATTTTTGGTATAAAATGTCAACATACTTTCACTAAAGCTTAAAGCCTTTTCAATATTCTGGTGGTTTAGCAAATAATTTTGATTTAAATGAAGCAACAGTTTTGGATAATAAAGCACTGGAAGAATAACAAAAAAATTTCCAGTTAACTGAGTTATTCCTGCACTTCTTTGAAGAAGACCAGAATCAGTACTTTCATGTCACAATTGTGAGATTGATTTTGTGGAATGTAATCTACAATGAGTGAGAACGTTAAAGATCCCAAAAGAAGTTATGAAAATGCAAAAGGTATGTTTTCCAAACCACATATATAAAAGAAGTTCTTATTTTTCTCTATTCTGTTAGTGCTGACAACTGTTTTTAAATGTTAGAAATGGTGTCTCCAACACTCCAAGTTTCAGGGAATGCTGATTTCGATCATTAGTCCCATAATGCAGAATGTACCTCACCTTCATGACTGCTTTTTTGTCTTTCAGATAGAGGAATTTCGTAGACTGAGGACACATGTTAAGGGTGCAGAACTTCTAGAGGGCTGTGACGGAATCCTAGGAGATAACTTCAGACCAACTCAGCCACTGAGCGACAGAGTCATCAGAGCTGCATTTCAGTAGCAGAAGAGGAAAAACAACAAAAATAAATCTTTATTAATGTAAGTAAAAGCTTGAAATAATTTTCACAGGGGAAATTTTGCTGAAGTAGAAAACTGAGTTAATTACAGTATAATGTTATAATGTGCTGCCACAGCTGTAAACTTTAACTTTGTACTATTCTATTTTATCCTATGGTAACAAAGTTGACTTGCCTTTCTGACATGCTAATAATTAGGTTCTTTAGTGGCTGGAATAGAGTAAGTGATTTTGTGAATTGAAATCTTCAGTAGACAGAGGTTCAGGCACTTAGATCATAGTTACTTCTAGCTTGAAATTTCTGTACTGCAATGGACAACAGCACATTATGCCTGAAGTTTTGCAATGGATTTCCGTAGTTGCGGAAAGCACTAGTTAATTTTTTAATGTTATCATTTAAACAGGGTACTAGTTCTGGAAGAATTCCTTATTTTTTAATTTTTAATTTTTTAATCACTTCTCCTTTTTTTAGAATGCTGTACTTTCTAAACCAAACAGTGAATCTTGTCAAAACCAGTGCAGATACAAGAGGAGACTAATTAATTAATTTCTCTTATGGCTAATTTTTCACATTATTTTATTCATCAAAGTAGTTGCTGCTTCTTGTCCTCCGTGGTTTTAGACTTCATTGGCTCAGAGAGCAAGGATGACTTTGAATTCAGTGCAGAATAGCTAATGCACCTGGGAACCTGAATTATCCACACTTCAGTTAGTAAAACTGCCCAGGTGATACTTCCCTGGCTTCTAGCAATTACAACATAAATTCCCTCAGTACTCAACAGTTACACCTAAAGCTCATTGCACTTAGGTAATCAATGCTTTACTATAATGAGAACTCTAATAATGAGATTCTTAGAGTTAAATTTAAGAAATTTTGCTATCAAGACATTTAGTTAGCTTGAAAGTAGTGAGTCAGACCAGCATTTATGGTTGATTTTGTAATAAACGTGGCTCCACCTTGATACCAATAGCACGAAAGCTTATCTAAGAAATGTTCAAGAAAAGTGTCTTTAATAAGTCCTACCACATTTTATCATATTAAAAACTATATTAAAAATACAATAAACTATATTAAAAAACCTACAATACACTATATAAACACAAAACTACAATAAACTATATAAAAAAAGCATAATGTTCTCACCCTATTTTATTGGTAGAATTAATTATATAGTGACATCATTTTTGGTATCTGCCATATGCTCATAAGAGAACTAATTCACCCAAAGTTTCAGCTGGAATCATGCTGCTGAAAAATTCTTAATATACACTGTCACAGAATCACAGAACTGTAGGTGTTGGAAGGGACTTGCAGAGATCGTCAAGTCCAACTCCTCTGCTAAAGCAGGTTCCCTAGAGGAGATCACACAGGTAGACATCCATATGGCTCTTGAGTATCTCCATAGAAGGAGACTCCACAACCTATCTGGGTAGCCTGCTGCAATGCTCCATCACTCTGACAATCGCTTTTCCCTGTATTAGTGTGGAACTTCCTGTGATCCAGTTTCTGCTCTCTACCAACAAGACTCTGCCCCCATCAACTTGACTCCTTCACTTGAGGTATTTATAGATAATTATGAGATCCCCTCTCAGCCTTCTCTTCTCCAGACTGAAGAGTCCCACCTCTCTCAGACTTTCCTTGTACAGGAAATGCTCCAGGCTCTTTTATCAACTTTGTCGCTCTCTGCTGGACTCTTTCTAGGATATAACTGTCTTTTATGAACTGAGAAGCCTAGAACTGGACACAGTATTTCAGATGTGGCCTCATCAGGGCAGAGTAGAGGGTCCCTCGACCTGCTAGCTACACTCTTTTTAATACACCCTAAGTTACCACTGGCCTTCTTGGCCACAAGGGCACACTATTGGTTCATGGTCAACGTTTGTTCACCAGGACACGCAGGTCCTTCTCTACAGAATTCCTCTCCTGCAGATCAGCCCCTAACCTGTACTGATGCACGAGACTATTCCTTCCCAAGTGCAAGACTCTACACTTGATCTTGCTGAACCTCATCAGGTTCCTCTCTGCCTAACTTGCTAGTCTTCCCAGGTCTTGTTGAATGGCAGCATAGCCTTCTGGTATGTCAGTCACTCCTCCCAGCTTTTTATTATCAGCAAACCAGCCCCTGGGAGACACTTGCTACAGGCCTACAACTCTGCACCATTGACCACAACTCTCTGAGGTCTCTCAGCCAATCAGCCAGTTGTCAGTTCACCTCACTGTCCACTTATCTATCTCACACTTCCTTAATGTTCATTACAAGGATGCTGTAAGAGACAGCATCAAACAAATTGCCAAAGTCAAGGCAGACAATATCCACTACTCTCCACTTGTTTACCCTTCCAGTGACAACATCGTATGAAGGCTACCAGGCTAGTCGAGCACGTTTCCATGTTGGCTACTGGTAACCTTCTCTTCCATTTGCTTGGAGATGGCATCCAGAACAAGTTGTTCCATCACTTTTCCAGGGGCAGAGGTGAGGCTGACTGGCCTGTAGTTTCCCGGATCCTCCTTCATGCCCCTTTTGAAGACTTGAGTGACGTTGGCTATCCTCCAGTCTTCAAGCACCTCTCCCATTTGCCGAGACCTTTCAGAGATGATGGTGGTTCAGCAATCTGTCAGCACGCATGGGCAAACGTCATTGGGGTGCATGGATTTGTGTGTGTTGATTTTGGCTAGGTGCTTCTTCCCATCTCCTCCTGAACCACAAAGAAGACTTCAGTTCCCAAACCTCTCTCTCACCTCCAGGGTCTGGAATTCCAGAGGAGCAGTCTTAATAGTAAAGACTGAAGCAAAGAAGATGTTCAGTATCTCCACCTTCATAGCCTCCCTTGTTACCAGGGCACTCACCTCATTCAGTAGTGGACTTACATTCTCCCTAGTCCTCCTTTTACTATCAACATACCTAAAAAAGCTTTAGGGTACAGACAGTTATTTGTATAGTAAATTCATGCTCTACCTTGGTCAATGATGGAAGTTCCTTCTTCACTTCAGGCTCTATTGTGGAGTTAAGTCTCCTCAGACTGTGCTCTAGTTCCAGCACCCAACTTCATATAAAGTTAACAAATGATCAGGCAACAGATAACCCCTAAAAGAGATAAATAATTCAGTACTTACAAAAATGGATCCATTAATGCCTAGTGGGAAGATTATCTTTCCTCCTGCGTGTGACAAATCATTAAATGGTCTGGGACAGTGGCCAACAATTTCACAATCTTTTGACATAGCATAAGCATTCAATATAATATTTAGTATCAGCAAACCAGAAGTTAAGCAAAGAAAGCAAAATACTAGTCCTTTTATTAATACTGTTTTCTCATTCACATATTTGATTTTGGGCATATCCCTAAGCTCAATTCTCAATTAAATGGTTCTCTACAGTCAGAGAATGTCATCACTTTAATCTTGAAATGGATGATTCAGATTCATCCAGGCTTCTGCATTAAAATTATTTTGGAAAATCATAGCAATATTAAAGTACAATTTTTCTCAGAGAATGAATAATGCCCTCAGGCCAGTGCAGGTAATTCAAGTCTGTAACAGTAAAATTACTTGACACGCTGTCTTTGAATTTTAAGTATGAAATAGTTTCCCTTTACAGTGTTGGAACTGAAATGTGAAAAATTTCCCTTTCGCTTTCATGTTTGAAATTTTATTACATTTGTTGATACTTTTAAAGGATTGTTTTAAACAACAAGTTTTATCTTGGCCATGCTTCACAAAATAATCTGAAGTTTCAATTCCCAAATGATGGAATTGTTAATGTGAAGTAGCAGTATTGGCTGTTGGGCTTTGCTAACAATAGATTTTTGAGCACTCAGAAGGAACTGTGAATCTGGTCATTGTGTACCCAACATAAATGGCCTCTTTGCTTTCTACACCTGATTGAATTGTTTATCAGAAATTAATTTGGCCAGAACTTCCTTTTAGTTTTGGGTACATCAGTCGAAAACAGTAGCAAACTAATTAAAGGCTGGCAATACATCCCTGCTATTGATTTTGCCTCTGGAAAGGTGGGAGCTAGAAAAGTAAAGTCTAAAAGGAAATTGTGTGGCCTTTATCACCTCTCTTCTACAGAAAGAGGGAGAGAAGGAAATAATTTTACGTATTTTTTAGAACTTTCCTCATGCTGTTCTCTCCAGGGGGAAGGTGTTGAGAAATGGTAGGTCCCCTTGTGGACCTCAGACATTCTCAGAGAAGATATGCTCCCTCCTTCCTAGGGATGAGTAATGATCCTTCAGCTGAAGCTTCTAACATGGACTGAATATTCCTATGAAGATCCAGTAGCAGATAGGGAAGTAATAGTTGGTAGTGTGAGATGTGCATGATAAACCAAGAGGAAGTGTTTCTTGCTTTCAAAGAGGAGATTACCTTTTATTTGAAAGCTCTGGTATGTCTTAATTATTGCAAAACCAAACATACTGGTGGACTTCTTTTCTGACATGATACCCCTCTGCCAAGGCTACTGGAACACTTCTCTGAAGAGATTTCAGTATTTTCTCTTTTATTCCAAATCACTGTGGTGCAGCCTCTCAAAGAACCTTGAGAAACATTCGTTTTTGTGACCTCCTCACTCCATCAAGGAAAGGAGACAAATGTTTCCATACAGGTGGTGTATACACAAGAGTAGAGGAAGGCTGTGTAAAAGGTCTTATTAGTTTTGACTGAATCAGAATGCAGGCTTTATGCATGCCACACTCATAAATCTTCAGCTTTGATTGAAACCTTGACAGGATTGAAACCTTTGTGGCTTATTATCAAATAGCATGTGTTGATATTTGTGCAGTTTGTGGTAGCTTGTTGAATTGAAGGCAGAGATGACACAATCATATATCACAGTGTGTAATTTCAGGTAAAGAGGTTTTTTTTGTTGTTTTTTTTTTAGTGTTTTTTTTAGTATAGTGTTCCTTTATCATAAGAGAGACCAGATTTCAAAATAACTGCCTCTAGTTCTGGAGGAAAATTTGGGCTCAGATAGGGGTATTAAGAAGGAGAACACTGCAGGTGGAACTTTATAGCTCCACTACTTTTTTTTAACCTGATTGACCTTAGGATTAGTTTGTTGCTGTTCAGTTTGCCTCTTCTGACTCTACTTTTCTACTGAAAATGCCTTTGGTTATTGAATCTGTGGGGTCTGTTTTGTGGATGTTTGTGAAATACATTCTTTACTGAATAGCCTTTACATCCTTTTTTTACTTCAGTTGTTGAAAAATTCATTTCTGTTTCCATAGGAAAAAAGAACAACTTTTTTTTCTTGCTTATAACCTATTTTAATCACATCCACTAATGACAAAGCCAGTCAGGTGGTACGAAATTTAGTGGGAAAGCTTGGTGCAGATTTGCTTTCAGGCATGGAAAGTAAGAAAACTGATTTTAATTTTAGGCTGAAGAACAGTATAGAAACACAGAATGGTTGTGGTTGGAAGGGGCCTCTGAAGATATACTAGTCCGATCCTGCTCAAAGGGTCAGCTACAGTGTACTGCTCAGAGCCATGTCCAGTTGGGTTTTGAATATTTCTATGGATAGAAATCTCACAATGTTTTTGGGCAATCTGTTCTTTTATTTGACTAAAAAAGATTTTTCCTATGCTTAAATGAAATTTTCTGCGTTTAAATTTGTGTCCATTGCCTCATGCGTTCACTGGATAACACTGAAGAGCCTTATGCCATCTTTTGTATTTTATCTCTTAAAGTATTTATGTGCCTTGATAAGATCTGTCTTGAGACATTTCTTCCTGAGGGTAAGCAGTACCAGCCCTCTTACCCTCTTTTATGACAGGAATCCCATAATCATCTTTGTGGCCTTTTGCTGATCTGTCACCAGTATGTCCATATTTTTCTTGAACTAAGGGAACCTAGAACTGTACCCAGCACTCCAGATTTCTAGCCAGGGCAGAGTAAACATGAAGTATCACTTCTCTTGACTTGCTGGAAATGTACTTCCTAGTGCATCCCAAGAGGCTGTTGCCCATCTTTGCTGCATGGGTGTGTTGTTGGCTTATGTTCAACTTGTTGTCTAGCAGAACCCCCAGATCCTTTTCTGAAAGAAAAGAGTGAAAGGATAGTGCTGTGACCTCTCAGTATCACCACTAGATTTTTAGCATTTGATACTTCACTCTTAGTCCTTGATACGAGTGTCAGGCTATTTCTTGATAATCTCATGTGATATTGGAAAAAGGTTTGCCATTCTTACAATTATACCAAAAAGCTTAAAAATGGGGACAACAAATGCAAGCACTCCTAGAAATCAAATAAAGAAAATCTACCATTTTATTAAAGGTAACTTGGATTCTGATGCACTGTTTTAAAGTATGTGAATTGTCAGTATTTTCAAAATTTCTTGTATTTTGAGGCATTATATAAATACCTTTTCTGTAATGTATTTTTTCACTAAAGTATTATTTGTGATTTCCAGTAGTTTTATTACTTTTTCTATAATCCTTGTTGCTTTATACGTTATTGATTTGATAGACATGCTTCCATTGCATCAGCAGAACAGCTTAATCTGTGAATGAGCAACATGTCTGTTTTCAAGTAGCTGAACATCAGCTTGAGTTGACAGTGATACTGAATTCATTGTGGCATTCATCTATATCTATATCATTTTGCAAACCAAGCTATGTAAGCATGATTCCATACACATTATAATTAAATGGTTTTGCTTCCATTTACTGAAAAGGTCAGATAAGTGCCCGGTACCAAAGTCATAGAAATCAAGAAGATTCTTTGAACAGAAGGTAGTTAGACCTAATTCTAAAAAGTAATCTGCTAAAACAATATGGAAAAAATATTTTCTCTTGGAAGTGATAAACTTTATTATCAACTGAGCATAACCAGAGTAAACAGAGTAATTTAATCTCCAATTAAATTGGAGATTTAGACAGATTGGCTATCTTGAACTGACATGTCCCAGACACAGCTCATTTTATTTTCTATCCATAAATTAAAGGTTGTATTCCAGCTACCTATCTACATTACTTTGTTCTCCTGAACAATTTTTTTGCATGTCTGATTTAGAAACTCCTGAAAAAACACCCGATTTTATGTACACAACTGCATGTACACATCCATGCATACACATTCACATCTAGTAGACCACAGTAGCTGCCAGTTTATTCAAAATCTTGTAAACAATGGTTGTAGAAGTGACTTTGGATGAAAGGCTATTCTTAATACAATTGTTGTTTTCCTAGTAGTACATTCAAAATTAGAAGAAGAAATAAATAAATGTCATTAAAATACCAAAATTGTGGTAGATCTGAAGTACAGGAAGGATTTATTTACATATAGAGACTGTATGCCTGATACTGTGGAGACTGTATAATATTGTGAGGTATGAGCAGACAAGCAGAAATTGGCACACTGTTGTGTTCACGGTGTAGACTAAGGAGGGAGGACAGTGTGGTGACTTCATCCAGTGGATTCTGTGAGTGAATAGTATGAATGCTCCCTTCTGCAGGGCACTGAACAAGGGATCAGGGTGGCCAGTTTGGAATGAGCTATTACTAAAAAAGTAGTGTTACATTCCCCCCATTGAAGCATTGTACACTGTTTCATGGCAGTAGGGTACACAATATGAATGAGCATTCAAATAGAGATTGAGCTGTGGAGCTGTGCCTTGTCTTTAAAAAATGGAGTTGTGAGAGGCTTGATGTTCATATTTCTGTGCCTAAGCAGGTGTCAGTGAACTTCACATTTGAAAGGAGGTTCACATTACCAATCAGTATGTCTTCACTCTCTTACCATTAGCTTTTGCAGTTCATGAAGTTCATGAACAAGTTGCTGTGAGGGAGTTCCAACACTTAGGAGTTTTGTGCTTTCCTGTTGCATTGATCTAGAGCTGGAGTGAAGTTTCAGCAGCCATGCATCATTATGCTCTTGTGGCCATTCTTTTTCCTGATTTAGAAGAAGAAAACGAAAACAAAACCTCCAGAAATTAACATAAATTCTTTAGAAATACAAATACTGATTTTCTAGATTGATGATATGTAAATATTTATGCTGCTTTTCAGCAAGTGATTTTTCATTTGTCATTATTTGTCTCCATTTAAATTTGGTGCTTGAAAGGACAGGTGTAATCGTTGAGTTTCAGTCTTTGGAAGTTACACAGCGCACACAGTCATGGCTATCAACAATACCAACAATTGTTCTTAGGTAGCATGTCCAGCAAATTGCTGCCATTTCAGAGTACTTGAGAATGTACTTACGTTGGAGTGCATGACTGCAGGACTGAGGGCCAAACACCTTTGTCTTGTGAGCCACTCACTGTAATCAGAGAGCTACTGGAAGCCAAAAACTTTGGAACATTCAGGAGATGAAGTGCTTCAGGAGTGGCTGAAAGCCACTTACCTTTTCAGGTGGCTTCCCACTGCTTCGTTGTAATAGAAGGAAATGGGGTGTACATTGACACTGCAGGTGAAAGCTGTAATGTCAGCCTAACTTGTTTTCCCATTGCTAGGAATTCTAATTCATAAGCAGCATAATGCTTTTGTTGCCTGTATGGCATGCCTTTGACACAAGAGAAACAATTCAATAGCAACAAGCAGTCCATCATGGCAATGATCATTGTTGTAGTAGAAATATATGTCGTTTCCAGCCCAGAGCATCAGTAAAGGGAGTGATTAAGCCATGAATGAGAAATAAAATAATATTGAGATGTGCCTGTTTCCAGAGCAAGTACCATATTGGAATAGTCCTTGTTTTCAGAGCTCTTTTTAGAAATACATAATTATTAGTGGAGGAATGGAAAAGAGTTTGAATCTGTTAATACACACAAAAAGAAACAAGATATTGTGCTTCCTTTTCAAAGCTAAACAGAGTCGTAGGGTAGCCTAGCTATAGGCTACCCCTGCTATATGCTTCAGATAGCATACTCCACGCTGACAGAGGCTCCCAAAATTTTTGGTATGCAGTTCTCTATCAACACCACACATTCTTTCCTATCCACAATGCTCTGTTATCAGCCTTTTTATGAAAAACATTCTGATAGTATAGTTTCCAGCTGCTTCCCATAACTCATGTATGGTTTATTCACTACTGTTTGGAAACTGATAATGTAGCCAGGAGCTCCTGTCATAAAAAAACTTTCTCACAGAATAATTATTGCCAATTTGAGCACAAAAGCTTGGCTCTGTAAGTACACACACAGAGAACTCTGCAATGTTGTATTCACTTACAGAGAAAATGCTGGAGATTGTATTGAGGCAAAGTGGTGAAAAGCATGAATCATTTCTATTTAAACTGCACCTGATTTTTAAAGTGTGGAGATTCTAGGTTATTATGTAACAGCTCTCAAATGTTAAGGATATCAGGACCTACAAGTACATGTGTATGACTACAGAAATAAGGAAGAACTCCTACAACGTATATGCTTTCTTCTACAGTGTTGTACAACGTTGCGAAGTGGGAGTACACTTTGTTTTGCCATAATGAAATCACAAAGGAAGTTTTAATGAGAATATTTTTATTCTATTGAAACTGAGAATGCAGGTATTTACAGATCTTTATTCTTACTGGAATTTTTAATTCTAATCCTGTGTGGATGAAAACAGCGTGTTGAATACATGCATACAAATTCATGCTTAACAGACAACAGTATTTTGGAATAAATACGAAACCTGAACAAGTTGCTTGAGTTACTGAAAATATTTTTGTAACTGATAATTCTCACTCAGAGTGTGAGAAATGTGTACCAGAAATGATTGTTATTAGCTGTATTTTATCACTAACTCCAGATTTTGTGGCAGAGCAGAGCTACAAAGCAGAACTTTCTGTAATTTTTAAAACCTTTTTATCCATCCCCTGAGCTCAAGAGAAGCAAAGGTACTTTTGTTAGCTTGATATTGTTAAACACCCACAAAGCTAGAAGTACACTCAGTAAATTTTGAACTTCATGGAAAGAATTACAGACTGTTGGAAAAAACATAAAAGTTTATAAGCTACTGTGATTTCTTTTCTGAAATGCTCTGAATCCATGCCTGATTACACTTTCAGGTGCTGATTTTAGGAAGGTGTAGAATAGTGGTAATATGTAGTCAGTGTTCAAAGTGATTTTGCTACTCATGTCCATTGAAGTTTTTTTAACTCTTAATGAACTTTTTAGTTTAGCTGTTTTTAAGAAGGAGAAGACAAGATGCCTCTAAGAAAAAAGCACACACCATGGAGGCATTGTGTAAGACAGTAGTGGTAAGGAAAATGGTGAGACAAAGGAAGATGAAAAGCTCTCCAGAAAGTACATCAACTTCTTTTAAGTAGCAGAAGAAAGTTTTTGATCTCATATAATGATTTTGGCCTAAGGCTGGTATCTTATTTCCTCCCTATCAGATGAAAAGGCATATTATCATGCCCATCCTATTTCATTTCTTCGTATTTCATTTATATGCACTTTTCCTACACTTCCAGAAGACTGAAAAGTAATCTTTTTTGCTGAAGTTTTCTTCTATCTTTTCTCTTTCCTAAAATATGTTGTATTACTATGGGAACCTTGGGACCTTCAGTTCTTAGAAGTATACCACGTTTGGCCCTGATCTTTGCTCGTCCTCTGCTCCCTGTTTTTGAGATAGTTACTTGCATTTATTCCAGTTTTCTTCAAGAGAATACATTCTCTGTGAGGAATCTAAGTATGTAAAATTGACAGACACAAAAATTAGAAGTAAGTATTCTTAGAACCATACATATATTTATATTTACATTCTCAGGATGATTTGTGGATTTTTTTTTACCTTGTTAATGTTTCTTTGCTTTAAATCATGAGTATTCTGATGATAGACCTCAGATTTTCCAACAGTTTATGCATTAGAGGATTCCATCAGAAGCATTGGAGCTCTGTTTATATGTAGTACTCAACCCAAGCAAAGGAGATTTAAGAGGCAGAAATACACTCTATAAACAAATAAATACTCTAGGCAGTTTTCAGATTATAATATACAAGCACATTTGTGCAATTTTGGACAAAGTACTACATAGGTTTCTCCAAACATAATACCTCCTTTTTATTTCCATGGAAACTACAACACATACAAAAAGCACAGTAACACTATTTGATAGAGCACATTGCTAGTTATAAAAACTATTTTTCAGCATAGCCACCACCATTATCTATGCATTTTCACCAATGATGAATGAGAGCCTTCATGCTGCTCTTGTAAAAATCTGAATAAGAGGAGGCGATGCAGTGTTTAACAGCTGCTATGATGACATAATTGCTAGGAAAATATTGCCCATGCAGTGCATCTTTCTTTGGCCTGAACAGATGAAAGTCAGAAGGTGCCAAACAGGACTATGCAGTGAATGGACACTCAAGCCAGAGTTGATGATGTTTTCCACAGTCTTCAGAACGGTATGGGGCTTGGCATTATCATGTTGCAAGAGAAAAGTTGTCTTCTTCTTTGGCCCAGCTCTGGAAGTTTGAGCCTTCAGCTTAGTTATCATCATGTTGTAGTGGTCAGAGTTGATGGCTTGTCCGGGATTCAAGAAATCCAGAAGCATCACCCCTTTCCTATTCCAAAAAGCATGCATATCGCTTTACCTGCTGAGGGTTGTATCTTGAACTTTTTCTTCAATGAGGAATTCACACTTTGCCACTCCATGGACTGCTGTTTTGACTCTGGCTAGGAGTGGTAACACCATCCTGCAGCAACGGTAATGATGCAGTCCTGGAAACTGTCACCTTCAAGCTTGTATTCACTAGGTCCTGACGAAATTGTGAACAGTGTTCTTTCTGTTCCTGGGTGAGCATTCATGGGATGCACCTGGCACAAACTTAGCAATTTTCCAACATTGCTGTCCTTGTTTCTAATGCAGTGAAGCTGATATTTGAATTTGTACAATTCCCTGGTCATAATCTGCTGATCTGTGTGGATGAGTTGATTGAGACACTCTTCATTTTGTAGTGGGACAGCTGCATATGGCCATCTGGAATGCGGCTTGTCTTTCTCATTGCTGCTGTCACTGCTGAAGTGCACCACCCACCACATCACTGTGCTCACATCTGCTGTTTGGTCTCCATAAATGTTCTGCAAGTGTCTGTTGATGAATGTCAATGGGTACCATTTTTTTCTACATGGAGGATTTCAGTGACTCTTCTTTGCTTTCTAAGCTCTTCCATATCAGACGTCATTTTGTCAGACTGCTCTTCTGCTGTCTGACACAGAGTAACAAAATGTAATGGAATATTGGCAGGGAGATTAAACCTCTACCATCATAACACCAACACTGCCTCTGATGTTGTGGGCTAACATCCTAAAATAGGAGGTGTTACTTTCAGAGCAACCCTCACACGTTTCTATAAACTCTTCAGAAGAGTAAGAGAAGCAAGTACCTTGATGTCTGCATTGTAGGTAATAGTGTGTTACTTGGTTATATGTGTTGTGGAACAGTGCTATTAATTTAGCATGATAGAAAAATCAGTCTTAAATGTGAATAAAGGGTAAACATGAATAACACCACTCCCAATTAGCCTTTTGTTAGATTATACATTAGGTATTTTTGTAACAAACACAACTGAAATCTTCAGATTGGCTTGTAATTAGGCTGCTTTCCAAAAGTAATCCAGTAATACAGTGGCTGCCGAAATTGCAGTTCAACTTAATTTCACTGACTTTGATTTTTGGACCAAAAGCATTAAGCTTGAACTAGTGAAAAATGTACAAAGTGTGCATTCAATTACGGAGTAATTAGATACTCAATCACCCTTATATCACACTAGGGATTCTCCAAGAAAGAAAAGAGATACTACTTACTGCAGTGTATAAAACTGCTTTGTTAATTAGTTTAGCACTAATGGAGATTAAGAAAGTGTCATTTTGTCAAAGAATTAGTTTGCCTATGTAGAACCTTAAGAATGCAGAGTTTTGGTTTCTTCCGAGCTCATCGAGCTTCTGAACTTACTCAGATTGTTCATCTGATCGAGTATCTTCTGTCCACAAGAAAAACCTTCCTTTTCAGGCAGGGGATTGGTCCCTGTACCATTTTATCAGTAGCTCACTGAAAAACATGATAGAGTCTGAGAATAACTTGCTGGCTTTTTTTTTTTTTTTTTTGCATCTTTATGCTAAGCCCCAGGTAAATCTGACAATCCTCTGTGCTATTGCATAAAGTATAACTATGGCTAAAATCAGCTGCTTTGTGAAGGACCTACAGTTTCCCTTAGAATGTAGCCACTGCAAGTGGTTAAAAGTTCTTCATGTTGATCATCAAATGATTCTGCTGCCAAATCTCATGGCTTTGGGGCGGGTGTTGTCTATGTAGGGATAACACAGAAATGATTGCAGTTTGTCCTACATGCAGACACCTACTCCTTGACATTGTTGTAGGTGACTGACAGCCTTTACACTCCCGTTCTCCTGAAGGAAAAGAGTAGAAACTCTTTAGAAATGTGCTGACTATTCCTGCAAATAGTTGTAGCTCCAGGTAATCTATTGCACGCAAGCACTTATGGATTCCTTGTGTATACATTCTGAGTGCTAAAATAACTTCAGGAAAGATGAGATTGCTAGTACAACAGGATGAAATGATTTGTCATTCTCATACCTACCACTTCTGAAGTGAGGCAACCCAGCAGCTGATTTCCTAAGGTTGTGCTGTAGCACATGAGTATGTGTTTGCATGAAGCCAAATATTAATTTCTCTCTACTGCTGATGAATATGAATATTACTGCTATTAGGAGGAACAAAATGGGCCATTGCTTTCAATCTGAGCCCATCTGACACTCATGAGGGCTGTGTACTCAGCACTTTTCTTGGTAGGGCCCCTAAGATAGTAAATGTTAAAAAAAATTTCTGTGTAATAGTATATTTTCTTTTCTATTTAAAACTATGCTCTCCA
This sequence comes from Phasianus colchicus, assembly GCF_987193195.1. Lineage (NCBI taxonomy): Eukaryota > Metazoa > Chordata > Aves > Galliformes > Phasianidae > Phasianus > Phasianus colchicus. The sequence continues at coordinate 58,722,429 of NC_143438.1, read as the reverse complement.
TATTAAAATCAATTACCTGATTGATTCAGAAAGCCAATAAAGCTTTGTTTCATGTCTGCTCCTGCACTTGGCATTTTTTATTGCAATGTCCTCCATTGCTATTAAATCTTCCAGTGCTGCCTTTACCCTAAAGGAGAAGAATCAGGACCATTATGTCCATGAGGTATATATCCTGAAACTGCCCCCACCTGCTGTCCGTGGAACCCTTGCTTTTAGTTTCTCCTGTCTCCTTGGCTGGACCTAAACATTCTCTCAGACCCACTGTGGAGGAATTTCAGTAACATAATTGTTCCATTCTCTTTTCAGAGAGGGGGAAGACAATGCTCCCACAGTGCCCTTGGATGAGAAATGGAAACTTTTGAGGCTGCTGCTTCAGTTGAACCACAAAGCCTGTATTGTTTGTCTTCATCTAATTCAACTTTGATAGACAGCTGTGACAGTTGTTCTGTCCACACAGTTCAGTGAAATTCTGGAAATGGGGCTGTACATTAAAAGAAGAAAGCATTAAATCTTCCAATTTACACTGTTAGCTATTTTTAAATGGTAACTATCATTGCTTATGTAATTTCTTTGCAGTAGCATTCAATAGTGGTCTGTGATCCAAATAATGCTAATTTTAAGCTTGTTTTAAATGTTAATATATATAGAGATACTCATTGTTTTGAATGTTACACTTAATTTTATTTTGTAGCATCTCTTTTGCTGTCAGTAACCATCTTGTGTAGAGGGGAGGTGTGTACTGTAAAGCTAATAAAACCATTGGTTGTTCACAAAGTATTATACAAATTCAGAATTCATTTTTGGGCAGAAATGAACACTTCTTTGCCAAGCACTTAACATGGCCTATCGGAATAAAGCTGAATGACATTTGCATTATTAGGAACCTTATTTGAATAAAGAACAACTTTGGAATAAGGAAAATTAATTGATATAACAGCAAACCGAGTCATGGAATTTTACAAAGAAATTATCATTTCAGGCAGAAAATTATCAGCCTTTGTTCTCCTGTGAATTATGACAGTTCTATTTGTTTCTGCACATGACTGAGGATGGTGGTCTGAGGCCCTTCTCTGCACGTCCTGAGCTGCTGCACAGCATGGGGACTGCCATTCTGGGCCACACATGACACAGCTCTGACAGGGCAAAAGAGAGAGAAGTAGACCAAGCCTGCAAGACAAGCTCTTAGCTTACAGTTCCTTCTAAACACGTAGCACTGAAAAACATTTTCATGTGGTGGGAAATAGCTTTGGTCTCCATGGCTTTCAGTGCGATCCATTTTGCTAGCACGTTTGTGGTGGGACCTGTGTGAGTGCAAGAATGCAGAGGCACAGATGGCAAGCTCCAGGCAGGGCACAATGGAGATGCAAACAGAGGTTCACAAAGCAGAGGTTACTCCCTGGGAGCAGATGGGTGAATCATCAATCACAAAGTCATCACCATGCAGTGGTAAATGTAGTGTCACAAGGCATGCTTATTCCATCTCCGGAAGGGTTGCTGCTGAATAATGAGTTGCAAATTCTCAGAGTCATATATGTGTATATTAGGGACAGGAGAAACAGTAGGAGGAACCCACACACTGCGTATGAACATGGGGAGAGGGAGTGGATGCTGCTTACCAGTTCATGTGGTCGTAACTATGTGTACTGCAGGAATGTGTGGAGAGACACACAGATGATCTTGGTATTGCAATAAAAGCATGTAATTCCATCATGAAGTCATCTGTTTATGAGGATTAGTGGAGATGTCATTAATAAATTGCTCCTTGAGCCTATGAAAACTCATATTTCTTAGAGTTACGTATAAGAATTTTCCTCTATCTTCTGCCCAAATTTAAGAAAAATTTACATGCCTTACTAGTCAAAAAGCTCAAGATAGCAGTGCTGACCGAAAATATGCTTTCTATCTGCAATAGCCCAGCATTTACATCAAAGTAACAGCCTCAGTGGATGCTGCCCCTCTTCCATCTGTAGGGACTCAGTGGTCCTTATGTGCCTCTTCCAACTTGGAATATTCAATGATTCTACAACTCCTCAGACAATTGCAATAATAACCCAACCCCAGAGCCTGGCCTCCTCCATATTTTGCCATAGGGCAGGGTGGCATCTCTGCATAAAGATTGTTGTACGTAGTATCTGGTCTGCAAAGGCTCGGCCAAGATGCAGATATTGGCAGTTACCTGATGATTTGTAGTTGTCAGGTGCAGTTCTGAAATCTCTAAAAAAAAAAAAAAAAAAAAAAAAAAAAAAAAAAGAAGGAAAAATATCTGGCAGTTGAGGGCATCTTCCTATCTCCTTGTATCTCCTTGCACCAAGTAAGAAAAACCTCCAAAACTGGAGTTAACTAGGCTATGAACCTGATGGTTCTTGACATCTAACTCATTCAGAAGATCTTTTCCCTTTGCACGTGATGTATTATATTAACTATTGGGTATTAACTGAAAAGAACTGTAATATTAATATGGCAAATATTGACGTTATGAAATCTGAAATAGTTTATTCTCTGAATAAATGTGTTCCTTATCTTGGAGCTGGCTGATATTATTCTGGCTGTGAAATACAGATACATTGCAAAACAAATGATGTAATGTCTCCACCGAAAAATTGAAGTCCATTACTTCCTTTTCCTGTGCTCCCTTCCTGTGTTTGCTGTTCTTTCCTGCACTGCTGTGGATTTTGAAGCTTAAGTCATATAAATCCTACTACTGAGGAACTGAGGCTTGTAAACTTGTCTCAACATTTGTGAATTTTTTTTTTTTTTTTTTTTTGAAGGCTTGGCTTTAAAAGAAACGAAAAAAAACCCACAGGTAAAAATACTTACAACTGTATTTTGTCTTTAGAATCAGATCTAATTATAACAAATTCATTCGCAAAAGGCATTCCTAATTACAGAGCGGTCAACCCACATTTGTGGTGTGTTGGGAAAAATTAAATTAGTCTTTCTTGTTTCAGTAGGAATCCACAGGGAGGAATTTGCAGAAAGGGCTCTCTGTGTATTCCTTCAGTTACACTGCACCCATGAGAGGCTTTATGAAGTGTGGCAAGGCTCTGTTACTCTTCAATTAGAGTTCCATATGCCTGCCTTGTATTAACATTTTTAAGAAATCATAAAAATTGATAAAGGTGTTCTAAGAGTAATGTAAGGCCCTCAATTAATAATGTCCTTTTCAAGTCTACAGCCACTAAAATTCTCCTAATTAGCTTGCTATCTGCACTGGAAGTTTTTTTAAAGGTAATTATTGGTGTCAGTGATACACCATATAATTTTAAAGACTTATTAGATATGTGAATTAGAGGTTTCCAGGAGCGTGGAGGCTAGAAGAAATTCACAGGTAGGAGTTACACACTTGATCCAGAAAGTAATGATATAATACTTAAAAGAAGCTAAGTGCCTCTTAGGCAAAAGCTGGCTCTGCAACCTTCAGGTAAATTTTAGGATAATACAGAGAAGAAGAAACCCAGCTTTTGGGAGAAGACTGGTGAGGTGGGGCAGTACGTTCCCTATGGTTGACCTTCGCACTGCAGGTGATGGGCTCTTTGGATTCCTCTGTAGTTTTTTGAAGTTCTGAAGGAACACCTGGAGATCTAAAGCTCTTCACTTGTGTTCAGAGCACTTTGAACTGTGGGGTGCGGCCATGGGATCCTACTTAATCAGATCAGGTCTCTGTGATTTGTTCATCCTTCATACAGCTGCACTGCCTGCTGAAATGCCAGGCAGCTGGAGAACCATTCACCACATCTCTTGAGATTGGGCCTTGTAGAATGTGTTGGAAGTGTTTAGATGCACATTTATTTATGAAACTGTAACTATCTGTGTAGCTATGTATGTTAGCACACATCTCTGTGTGTATTCATATCTTTGAAACACTACATATAGAAAAACTGTTCTAAAATAAATGTTAGAGTTTCTAATTAAAGCTAAGAAATACCACTAGGAAGACTATGTGCCTAACATCAGTTCACCACCACTGTACATATTCAGTTGGTGTTTGTATGAGTGGATATTTTTCCCTTTTCCTTATGTCCAAGTACTGCTTACTTCTCTTTTCCCCATTATTTGTTACTTAGTCACAGGACCTTCACACTAGGTGATGTTCAAGACTTGTTCTAATGACATAATCATTAATTTTTGATGGGACTTAATCTCTTTATTTGAATGCTTCAGGTGTATTAATGACTTTTTCACTCATTTTTCAAATGCCTTCTATCCTGTATCACCCACCTGAGGGACATTTCTCTGATCACAGAGCTGTTACCCATACAATGCCAGGCATAAGAAGTAGAGTAGTCAGCTACTTTATAGAGAGAGACGCTTCATATGGCCCTGTAACACACGTGGTCCTTGTCCATGAGAACTTGTTATGACTTTATCTGCAAAGTTAACTACCCAGCATTGAACTCACTAGTCAGGTTACCTCTTAGGCCTTTTCCCTGATGAAGTAATGATTTCAACTGCAAGATTTGTTTTTCAGTGCTGGGTCACTTCTGTGGCTCTTCTGTCCAGTATCTTCAAATCCATCTTGCTGATGTTCTTACCGTGCTGTGTACAGAGGCAGTCTCAGCTTTTCATTTCTGCTTGTCTTCCCCAGAGCCTGACCTCATCTTGATTCAAAGAGACCCTGCACCTCCCCAGGTATCAGGCAAACAACAGGAGATGGGATCTGAGAAAAGGAAATATTAGGTAAACTTTGAAAGAATTTGCTCTATAAACTATACAATGACTTACTTAAGCCATGAAAAACAAAGATAAAGTGTAAAGGTAGCAGAGAGCAAAGACAGCATAAAGAAATTTCCTTTAATGTACTTTTATCTAGCAGAGATGTGGTTGGAAATATTCCTTCTCTATTCCAAACTCAACTAAAACTCATTGAATCTGGCTCATTCCAGGTGGAATTTGCCCATTTGGGGTGAAAGTGGCCCATTTTAGGTGACAACCAACTGCCAAATCAGTGATTAGAAGTCACATGCAGCATGCGTTGTTCCCAGAGTCTGCTGTTCTCATGTCCCTCTCCTACCAGCACCAGGAAAATGGTGGCACAGAGCAACCCTTATCCCAGATGTCACCTCTTCACCACATTCCCTGTGTTTTACGTTTTGTTTCCCCAGGAAAACAATAAACACAGACTCCACTATTTTGAAAAGTAGAGCACTGGTGAAAGCTGGCGATTCAAGCATATAAGCATTGTTTAAGATGATGGTTATGTCTGAGATGGAGATTAAAACATCTTGATCTTACACAGACATAAACTTCTTGCATCCCTTAGGCTTTAATATAAATATACACTATAAACAGTGTTTTCTGAAGTGCCTCTCATGTAAACATCTGACAGTGGTGAGCGTGAAACAGATGAAAGCTCTGATAAGGCAGAGAAACACATAACTGCATATGATACACTGTGTCAGCAGTACTGTAAATAGCAGGTATAAAGTAATTCTGGAAAATATATGTTTAACCTTATGTTGTGAAGATACCAGATTTCTGCTCTGTAGGTCAGCTGGAAGTGAATTTCATTATCTAGAGTCACAATTAGAAAAATGTTTGATCTCTTTACTTGTATAATGTTATGTGTGGCTGAGCAAAAAGAAAAAATGCAAACGAAAGGTAGCGGAAAGATTTATTCATAGCTTAGAAACATGCAGTAATTCACAGAGATAAGGAGATGTTTACTCAAGAGACAAATCAAAAACAAACACAAAAAACCCTGAGAGCTGTGTGCTCTTGGCAGCAAAGCCGGTAATGATTATCAAGTGCATGAGTCTCAGTGTGAAATTACAGGCTGCCATTTAGCAGATGTGCCACAGCATTTTGAACCTTCCTGATTTCTTGGCATTGTACATTTTGTCCACCTAAGCTCCACACAATTCAAAACAATATCCTAGAAAAGCATGAGGCCAGAGCATCTCAAAATGTCCATACTAGGGCCATACCGAATGGCAAATGGACTTGCAGAGCCAAAGAATCTGTTTGCAACAGAATCTGTGCTATCTGGCGTTCAGATGATGATGTGACCAGACAGAATTTTTACAGGTGTCCCATAAAGATGTTTAATTGCACTATATCATCCAGCCACTAGATGTCTGCATGCTATAGAGCTTGAGGCAGGTTTGGTCCCCAGCAGACAAAGAAAACGCAGTGTCTGTGGATGTCTCTCTTTGTATCATAATCTGGCATCTGTTTTTTTCTGACCTATGCCCCTTGTTCAAGGAGGGAGAAGAGATACTCTGCAAGAAAAATGATATATATGAAAACTGAATCTAGTTTCTATTAAAAATGGAAAGGAAACAGTAGATTGAGCCATTTTCAGATTGCATCTTCTAAAACAAAATTCACATATAAACGCTGGAAATCAAATAAAACTGCCACACCTGAGTTGGCACAGATTCCAGTGAAGCGAGTTACTCAGCTGCACCAGCAGCAGCAGCCTATAGCACAGACAGCGTAAGTCTGGCTCTGGTAGTGATGTGAATGTGGATGCCCTTTCTCCCAGCATCTCCTCAAGGCACAATGATCTGCTGCCCTTCCCAAGTGCCAAGAATCATGTGGAGAAAAAAAACGACAAGCTTTCAGAGCCTTTGCTGTAGCACAGTGTGAAAGTAATGGATCATTTGCAGTGTCGTGTACTCACTGCATTTGAGCTCTGCCTCCTTCTCCAAGGCCTCTGGACACCTGTATGGCGTTGATTTCTTTTCCTTGCTCCAAGATACAACCTCCTCTTGCTGCTCCTGGATGCCTTCCCCTGCTGCTGTGGTTTCTTTGTTGCAGAGCACAACTGCTCTACATGTTCTACTTGATATGATAGTATTTACAGTTTCCTAGGATTTGAGCCCTGTCTTGTGTTCAGACTTTCCTTGCTTCCTCATAGCTCTTGGTAAATTAATCAAGTAACAGTACCTAAATCCAGTTTCTCATGAACAAAATTGAGTCTAATATTAAAGATTCAGTTGCATTTTAGAGTTGATTACCATAATTGTGGTTAGTGTTCCATTGCAATTGACTGTGCTTTTAATCACTAAGAGGCTTGCAGTCGCTCCAAAGCTCATTTCACACAGTTTTCATTTGATAAATGCAGAGAAGGAAAACGCTTTCAGGGTCTTGTATTTACCAGGTGCAGAAACTTTCTTCCACTGTCCTTAAGCAAGTGTCAAATTCTGTCTTTGTGGCCTACATACAGAGCAATGAGGACGTTTTTCTGTTTTTAAGTAGAGGTGCAACTGTTGCTTGTTGCTTCTTTTCAAATTAGAGCTGAATCCTGTTGTCATATACATGAGTGCTAAACTATGGAATTTGTGCTCTGCAACACTGCTTCTTAATTCACAGAAATCCTGAAATTATTTGGGAGCAGATGAGTTGCCTGGACAGAAAAGCCGACTGTGTGCCTGATCTTGGGGTCACAAGAGTATGCTGTGGCACTCTGGGGCAGGGTAAGATGCAACCCTTTGCTCTTCCTTCTCCCTTTTTGTTTTGTGATTAAAATATGAATTATTAAAGTGTGAAAAATCTCATCAAATATAAAACTTTTGTTACTGATGACAAACCTTGGGAGGTCAGACTCTGTGGTGATTTCTTGCATTAGTTGTAGGTAATGAAAGGAAATGTATCTCCCTCTTCTGTTCAAAGTAGGAAGAATAATTGATGCTTACATTGAATTTGCGAACAAACAGCTGGAAAGATTACTCAGTGACTGCAGATGAATTTGGAAATGTGTATGCACTTGCAGGTTCAGGATGTTTAATAGACATTCTTCTTTTACCTTTGTATATGTTCCTTTCATGAGCACAATCAATTTTCTTAGGAGAGGCAATTCTACAACTTAGGATTTTTATTTTGGTAATAGAAGCATTCAAAGTCTGACTGCAGATAATGCAAAATGAATCTCCTTCCTCTCAAAGGTACACAAGAAATAAACTTTTATAGTTGTACCTATCATCTATTAGAAATAAATCAAGCTGCCCATATCTAAAGATGTTTCACCAGAACTGTTCCATGCTGGTACCTAACAACAAAGCACACTTCCAGATGTTTAAAGCTTGCTCTGAAATGCATACTGCACACCTGACTTCCTTTTGAAAATTGCTGAAAAAAATTGTTTCCTCCTAATTTCACAACACACATCAAGAATTTTGAAGTACAATATTGAGTATTTTCTAAGAATATTTTCTATTGGATATTGAAATGTGAATATATTTCTCTTTGTACAAAACACTGAGTAGATGAAAATAAACTGTTTTGAGAAAACATTTGTGTTTTGATGAATTCACACATTAAACCTAGCTGATTCCTGAGCAGGCATCTAGTGCGTCCAGGAAAAGAGAAAACTTCACTTGTTCTGACACTCTGCTCTGCTGTGGCAAGGAAATCTATGAGTCTATGCTCAACCAGTATCACTCAGATGCAGTGTAGCAGATTTTCCACATGACAGTCCAAAATGGACCTCTGAAGGTTTCCATCATTCCAGCTGACTTGCTGGGAATTTCTCAGGTTTGAAACCTGCAAGAGCTTTGTCAAGAGACAGCTGAGGTTTGGGACACTGTATGGGAACTGCTGAGTCACGGCCTGAACCTCTGATTAATCACCTGAGGCGAGCAATGAGTCAGCCCTGGGAGCACAGGTGAAAGCAATTCACCTGTGCTGCAGGAAGGGGTGGAGCCTGGCTCTACCTCTCCTAGACCCATTTAAGAGCTGACTACTACTGGGGAAGGTTCTTTCATTCTTTGGAAGATCCACTCCACTGGAGTTTCCTGAGTGAGCCCATGATATGTGTAAGCATCCTATTTATTCTCTTTGTCTTGCTGTGCCTAACTCTCTTGCTTATTTCATTATTATAACATCTTAATGTTATTTGATTATATAATATTCCTTTATATAATTTTCATTGATTATACAGACACCTTGCTCCATGGTAGGTCCTCCTATGTCACCCTGATCTTGGACACATGGATAGCTGCTCCTTGTCCACTTTGGCAGCCTCTGAAGCCCTCACAAAATACATCTGCAGGTTTCTTTGCTTTGCCTGCAAGGAATGGAAATGCAATTTTGAACATTTCTCCTATTTTTTTTTCTGAACCAAAAGGGACTTTTTCTTTTATGTCAGGATACCCTACAGTATTGAGATCTCAAATTTCAACCAGTTTTAGTTGTGCTGTACAGAACTTCTATTTTATTTATTTAACTTCGCTGTTCATTTAGCCGCTAGTGTCTTTCTGGAGCAACCCACTTTCTACATTTGTTTTTTGTTTTTATTTCTCAAGGAGAGATTAAAAAAAGAGGAGTGCTCTTTGAGAAAGTAATTGGCAGTTATCTCATAAATGAAGGAAGTGATAATGTGTGGTTACATTATTGTGCATAAACATCTGAGACTTTGTGATCCTGAATACACACCTCCTCTAACTAATTATCCAGTTAGGTAAGAGCAACCTGTTATTTACTTTGATAATCTTTTTCTGTAGAAATATATCTATTATGCCTTCATTAGTTTGCTTTTACAGATATTTATTTATTAATAATGCTGCTTTCTCACTCATTTCTGAGCAGGAAGAACCCAGATACCTTCAATTTTTGGCATGCTCCTTGGACTAATTTTATCCCACCTACGCTGCCTCTGCTAATCACTGCTCTCCAACACTTGCTTAATTTTTTCATTGTACGTGTGGTATGCTGGTGGCCAGGCTGGAAGTTTCCCTCCATTTCCTTATGCCTCTCCGTCTCCTGAGCAGCCAGAAGGAGAGAACAGAACAAAATCAAGGCATAGTCTCTTTTGCACCAAAGGATTCCAGATGGCATTTAAGCTGTGATGGACATCTACTTCCTGGGGCAGAGCTGCTGTCATCCAAAAATGAAGCAGTCACAATACCTGTAAGAGGAGATCATTTAGAAAGAAAGGCAAGGAGTTAGAAATCTGTCAGGTCTAAATCTGCTCTCAAGAGTTTTTCAGTTACTAATTTAATGTGATTGTGTGGTATTTTATTCCCCTTAGTCTCTTAAATTGTCTTTCATTAGGTTTTAATGAGATTTTCTCCTCCTCCTCCAGATAGAGTCATCCAATTTTATTGGTACACACCTCCTGTTTGTTTGTTTCCAGATGTACGGAGCTACAGTAAAAGTATATTGAACTCCGTATGTGCAATCCAGACTGCTTTACCAAAGTGACTTGCAATGGTTTACAATTAACCAACTTTAAAGCACAAAGGTTCACTCTGCCTTTTAACCTTCATAACACAGAATTTCACCCAGTATACAGTATTCTGTCTAGTCCAGAAATGTGTAGTGACTTCCTGCCTAGATTTGAGTTGTTTAGTTGTGTTCTCAGTATTTTACATTTGATATTATGCATAGCCACATTGGCATTACAGGCATGGCTTTATATATGCATGTTTTATGCATGGCTTTATATACTTGTTTTGTTTTTTTTCTTCTTAATTCAGATCTTGTTATTTTTTTTCCTCATTGGCTTTTTTTTACAGCTTCTATACCTTTTGCTTTCTTCTTCAATTCTTTCTGTCAGATGTCATTTCTATCAACAAGACACATGCAGGCTGTTTCCACAGCATAATATCTCTCTTCCTCTGGATCACTCCGTGGTACAAATCTTACCCTAGTGAGGCATAGGCACATTTCTGATGAATTAGCAAGAATACAGGGTATGGATACATGTCAGGCTTTATCCTGACTCTGGGCAAACAGATGAAGTGTATTCGGCATAAAGTCAGAATGGGCAGGATGAGCTAAAAACTGATCTGTCAAGACAGATTGAAGTTGTAGTAAAAATTCAAAATATTTGGAACAAATTGGAACTGACAGACTGAAGTTGTTTTAGTGTTTTGTGTCATCTGGCCATGGGGTTTTTGATCCTGTAATAAGTGTCTTAAAACAGGCTTGCCATCTTGTATACCTCTAGTCTTAGTGTCAGCAACGTAATAAACTTCCTGATATTAAGATGAGAAAGTATCCTTTGGGTAATTTCACCTGATCCCTGCAAAACCTGGTCAGTAGAAATTCCTTCATTAATCCATACTGTGTTCAATAACCTCTTATTTTTCTTTAATGGCAAGGTCCTCTGATATAAAATAAAAGCATCTAGCAAAACAATGTTGTTTGGTGAACGTAGAGTTTAGGACTTGCACTCAGTGTCACTCTTTCATTTTGTGCCTTGAAACACCTCTTAGCTCAGATGCAGCACACCTCATCCTGAGTCTCTGTGCTTCCCAAGCCCCCTCCTTCTGGAGGATATTTAGCCTTCTGCCAACATAGGGCAGGGAGCAAGCAGGCTGTTTGGCTTGGCTCAGTATCCCTTGATGCCAGCAGCCAAACAGCTACCAGCAGAATAGAAAGAGGAGCTTAAGCAAGCCCTGGTTCTTATCAAGGACAGACAGGCATCCCACATCTGGCTGGTTGTCTATAGCTTGGGGTGAGGCATCAGCCATGGAGAAGAGGCATCTGGGCCTAGTGTTTTCCATGCTGGATAACTGGGTAATTGCCTGTTGCCTCTCAGATGTGATCTGTGTTTGGCTGTCAGAGGGAAGCCACACTTACAGAGGGCTGACAGTCTCAGCATATCCAGTGCTCAAGTCTCAGCCAAGGACAATGTGGAGATCTCAAGCTGCATGAAGGGATAATCTCAAGTTGTGTCAGGGAAAATTTAGGTTGCAAATTAGGAAGAATTTCTACTTGGAGAGAATGTTCAGCATTGGAATGCACTGCCCAGAGAAGTGATGGATTCCTCATACCTGGAGTTTCTGAAGAAACCTACATGGTTTAGTAATGCTTTTCTTGTGCACAAGATTGATGGTTGGACTTGAAGGTCTTTTACAAATAAAATAATTGTGCGATTCTAAGAGATGCAATCTAAGAGAGTGCTACTATCATCAGATATTGCAAAACTGAGCAATCTAAGGAAAAATTCCTCAGGTCTCATCAGAGGAGAAACACAAGTAATGCTGAACTCTGAATTTTATGAGAAAGAATTATCCCTTCTCATTTGTATACTTGCAAACTAGATATTCTAGTGAGACAATTGAGTGGCAAAATAAGAAGGAGAACAGGAAACAAATGAATAATAATAACAAAAACACAAAGAATCTTTCCTGTCAGAGTAATCACGTGATTGATGTTAAATGACAAGTCAAAAAAGTTGCTGACCACTTTAAACTGGGACAAAAGCATTTTTTTATGGGCATGCAAGGAATGACAGAGATCTTTTTATTTTTGAAAACTTTTAACGAAGTGATCAGATAGGGGGTGAACGATGTTTTAAAGGCATGTGTTTCAGTGTTTCTTGAGTGGTTCTTGTCAAATCACTTTAAAAACCCTTGATCTGATGGTATGCATGTTGGATTTGGCCAAAGCAAAACACTTTTCTCAGAAAGTGATCGATTGAGTCGCTCTTTAGTCTGGTTCTGCTCAGGACTCATCTTCTACATCATGTCCCAGATAAACCACCTGTGAATAACAGATGACCTGGAAGCTATTCATTCTCTGCTTATCACATTTGTGTTATTCTTGCATGCATTTTCTTCTTGCCAGAGTTGTTGTAAGCCATTCCAGTACTCATAGTAGTATGTTGCATGCACTGCCATTCCCTATAATGCATTTTGACTAAATATTTCTCTACACTAATGTAGAGAATGTTCAAACACTAATTAAATACTGGGGTTTCATGCACTACTTATTGATTGTTACTGTAAAACGGTATCAATTCTGCCTAGCACTGTACTCAGTTCTTTCAAAGAAGAATTGCAGGTGCAGCTGAAAATGGATGGGTCCAATGACACTTGCAGTCAGATCACTTCTGCTTTGAGAGAGAGAGGCTGAATCACCCCAGTGGCACTGACAGGGCTTTGTACATCTGAAGTTTCATGTTTGAATCCATGGCACTCAGATTTTGAGATGGAAGGACTTTATGAAAGTGCTTGCTCCTTCCTGGATCACTGAGGTAGGTTGTAAAAGAGTAGCCAAAATAATGATGCATTCTTCCTGTGATGGGCCCTGCTTGGGTGAAGTTCGGTGGGAACATCTTTAAGCATGATGCTTAAAGCATCCGCTCCTGGAGCATGTCTGCCCTTGCCATGCATTTATTAATTGCTGGCTATCTGGGATAGCAGGGCAGGACCTTTCATGTTCAGCTGCCCAACCAGGAACAGGTGAGCCCTGGGCACTAGGACAGCCCCAGTCCCTGGTATCAGGCATCTCTGTTGATTCAGCCAATCTCCTGCTGATTTGATGCTCTTCTTTTCCTGTCTTTCTATCTCCATCACATGGATCACTCTGAAGAACAATCATCATGGCTCACCTCCAGCACAATCATCTCTCTGGGACTGAGAGATCTGCATGGCTTAATTTCACAGACCTCATCAATATGCCTTGGGAAGACAGCATCTGATTAAGTAGTAACTAATCTCCCTTTGCTATTAGAGTGAAAAGTAATACAGTGGAACATTTTGCACATTACCTGTCTATCTCACAAAGTTAGAGAATGAAAAAGGAAAAAAAAAAAAAAGAAAACTTCATTTTGGATAGAATAGAAAACCTCCTGATCAGAAAAGGAACAATTTCAACATGCTCCTCAGACAACTGTGCACTAGCCAATTCTAAATTAATATCATTTCACACTAATTTCATAGCTCTTTCTTCATTCCTCATTCACATAATTAATCTGTAATGGACACTGCCCTTCCCCAGTTCCCAGCCCCACTGCCAGTGCTGCTAACTGTTCTCCAATTCCTCAGATGGTGTGCCCAGAAAAATGGAGACAGGTAAGGGGATCTCACCTTGCTGCTACCGAATGGCCAGCTGGCCCCTTCTACTAAACTTGGCTCGTACATCCTAGTGGGAAGCTGCTTCAGTAGTCCTTACGTTGCCCTGTTTACATTAAATGCAGAGAGTCAGGAATGTTTTCTTGTCTATATTAACTCCCACTTTAGAGTGGAGTTTTGCCTACAGGGCCTCCATGAATGACAGCTCTTCACTGAGCACAGCTGCAGTTTCCTCAGGGGACTGGGGGTAAAAGGAATGAGAAGAACGACTACACAACTTGTCTTCTTTTCCATAAAAACTTTAAGAGTTGTGCTCCTTGATTTGAGACGGTCAGACAGCCTGGTAGCATGCAGGCTTGGAGCTGTGGTATGACAGTGCCATCAGCTGTTCTGAGGCCAAATAGCAAATAGCCAGGGGCTGATATCTCCTGTCTGGCAGCCTGGTGGCTGTGGATCCCCTGTCTCCCCTGGCCGGTTCCTGGGAACCCCCTTCACAAAGCCAGATGTGCCTACAAGATAGAGAGGCAAATCCAGTACACTGAAGCAGAAAGTGGAGAATCAATTCTCCACAAACCAAACTGATGTTTCCAAATGTTGCCAGCAGAGGATGTACCAAGCACATGTTTTGCTGGATCAACATATAAACAGATCCGACAGCTGAATTTACCAGCAGGGGTAGTGTAACTTCTGTACAGACACAAGAAATTAGTGTAAACAGCAATTCAGGAAGAAAAATGCACAGAGGGAGACAAGGAAGTTATGTGCTGTTTTCTTCTGATATACTTACCCACTGGCTCTTGACTCATTAACATATTAAATGGTAAATATATTTCTGATTTCTTCAATGTATCACTAATACTAGAAATATCTATGCTAGGCCACTTCCAGTATTTAATGCAGTCTCTTGCAAGGACAGCAGCCATTTTGATGGCTGAATATTTTTCATTGCAGTAATTCATCTTCTAGATCTGGGGTAGTCAGCAATTTAGGAACAGGGCAGAATAAAAAGTGTTCAAGAGACAATGGTTACCAGACTGAGGGACTGACTCAGAAGCCATTTGAAAAATGGTTGCTGTAAAAAGTAATGGTAAGAGCATCAACTGTGGATAACTAGATAGCTTTTAAAATTGGTGTTCTAAAGAAAAGTCTGTAATCTTCTCAACAAGAAATGTCAAAGCCTACTTAATGGTTACATTCTTTATCAACAAGAAAGTATACATTTTTAACTGAAAAAACCCCCAACCCCTGGCAGATTTTCTCACAGCTCTTCTTTTCCTCCATATTACAGGCACTAAATATTTCTAGGAAGCCACGAGAATATTCCAAATGCATATGCATTCTGAAAATGCATAATATAGAGAAATATTTAGAAACAGGTATTCTGCACTAGTTCTATTTTCAGACTGCATTAATGGTCTGATTCTGACCATCCAGTGTCTGGCTCAAAGGCAAACCACCCTCTCCAATGGAGCAGGATCAAGCCTTTAAACATTTATTTTCAAATGAATTATTTGTCATAGCCTACTGAAATGAAAACAACTTTTAACAGGCATTTTATCTTCTGTGCATAAACTGAATTATGTGGTTGTGATTCCTTCCTAGAATTGACTGTGACTAGTTAGCTCATGTTTATGTCTCAGTGTTTGTTTAGTCACAAAGTCTCATCTAGAAGGAGTTATTAAATTTCTGAAACAACTTGTTTACGCAGTACGTGTTCTCTCTGCTTTATGATAAACAAACATGAAATTAGATGGACTGATGAAATAGTCACTAGTCTATGTTGAAGTCTGCAGAGAAGAGTTATTCTGGATATATAGGAAATTGCAGTTATCATACATTTGAATGGGCATGTCAGTATAAATGTTAGCAGAATAATTTTTACTCAATTACATTGCTCACAACATCTAGAATTGCTGTAGTAAAAAGCAAAGGATGAAAAGATTCATCTTCATTATTGTAAAGACAGTCAGGTTCTTTCAACTGGCAGCATATTAGGGTTCAGTTTAAAACAATCATACATTTTTCCAGTTATTGGTAATATCACTAGTGACCTAATTCTGTCACTTTGTACTCAGTCTGCAAGTGGTAGGAAGTTGCATGTTGCAGAAAATGTAATTATTGAGCAGACAATTATAAAAGAAGTATTTTTGTTACTTTTTCCTAATGGCAAAAAGTATCTATCTATCCTACTTTTGTCTTCTCACGGTCATCTTTACGTATCTGTCCATGGCTGCTGGAGCTCCTAACAGACCCATAACTCAGAGTGTCCTGCATCCAGTGCACCACAACCACTAGTGCAGCAGTAAGCAGAGCTTGGGAGGCCTGCAGGCCACTCCTCTGTCCTACTCCCTGAACCTGCACCCAAAGAAGAATTCCAGTTCATGTACTCAGGGTTACTTGGGGCACATCTCTTTTGCCCTTTCATTATCATGGTATCCAGAAAGAGCTATTGTCACTTGTACAAATAATGGGTAGATAAATTCCTGCAGAGTGAAATAGTGAGATGCCTAAGAAACTCCATCACTCAGGTAAAGAGTGGCAGACAGAGCTGGTTAAGACAGCTTTTCATCCTGGCAGCCCTTTTGCATGAGGGTTTACATATATTCCCTGAAGACCTTATTTCATTTACAGCTATGATGTCAGAACCCCCAAAGATTTTTTGACTGGCTTGCTATGGGAGATTCCAGTTATACTTCACATGCTATTCTCTTCTGCAGTGGACATATCTGGAATCAATTTCTTCTGTGCAACTTCATTCAAAACCTCACTGTAATCACCAGCACTTCTGAGATTTCTCAGAGAGGGAAGCTGACACGAAGCTGTCCAGTTACATGTGTTTTAATGCATCTTTCAGCTAACTCTATGACCCAAATGAGAAATCTGCTAGAATATGCAAGGACATCATGTGGATTTATGCTATTTGCTTGAGGACTCTGAAATTGTAAACCAATGAACGGATTACAATGAGATAAATACAGCATTTTCTCCTGCCAAATTCAAATCTGTCCCAATATTTTTCATTGCATTATTTAATTGAAAGCAGCTTCTATTCTGCTCAACCCAGCCATATGAAAATTTAAAAGATAAGCCACATTTCTTCATTTGAATACACTGTCAAATGTATTTGAAAATAAAATGCTCAATCACGATAATGTTAAGTCTACTCCTTGTGTTTGTGAGTTTGAAATGTTAAACCTAATAATACTTCTTTAAAATTGTGCCAGTCTTGTTTGATTTGAAGTCAATGGGAATCTTGCCAGTGACATACGTGAAAGCAAAAATGTAGCCTATAAATTACCTTCAGGCTTTTGGACTCCACAGGAGCCCCAAACTTCTATTTTTTTGAAATTAAATATTACCAATTCCACAGAGCTGTTTTTTTCAAGTTCCTGCCACATTTCCAGAAAAGTGTTAAAGTGAACTCTGACAAACAGTATCATATTTTTTGTTTCATGTTGCTGCCATATTCTGATGTTTTAAAGCAATAGTGACAAACTGGAAGAATGCACTGTTTTTTTTTTTGTTGTTGTTGTTTGTTTGTTTGTTTGTTTGTTTTCTGAAGCAGTTGCATTTCTTCAATATGTGAGCCCCAGTCCCCATCAGCAGGCAAACACACACAAGCAGAATTGCAAAGCAGGAGTGCTGTCTGCTGTCTTCATCAAGTCTGGGCACAGCCTGGGAGCCCACCTACACAGAGTTACTGGACAGCAGTATCTGCTGTAACAGATTTTTTCAAAGATTTTTTGAAGAACGGTATTTTAACAGTTTGTTGAGAAATTGAAGACGCACTTTTCTATTATGCTCTTTTGTATTTTGATTGCATTTTTCAAAAGGATAGAAAAAGGAAGTTTTAAACACTTCTATCACCAAATTCTAACTAAATTGATTAAATAAACTCTTTCTTAATTGTTACAAAATACTAATACGCTAAGTAGGCAGATGGGAGACGGACCAGATACATTCAGCCTTACATAGAGAACAACTCTTTCCACATTTGTTCTTTTGATGAACAGTTAACACAACTTTTGGAAGACATTTTCTGCATTTGGATCATTTGCTCTGTGATGCCGAGGTTAACTCAGCTAATGTTTTAATTATGGCCCAAGAATGCAAGCAAACATGAAAGAAAGCAAGACAGAGACAGGACCAAACACACTATCTTACTTATTCTTCAGTTTTAAGGTGACTGTCTTCTCAGACACTTGAATTAATATCTTGTTTCTGGAAAGATATCCTTCACCTCTTAGTAGGCAGAGAGAGCAGAGATGAGCACTGCACCTTGAGTACAAAACAGGTGCCTCAAATGTCACAGTGTCCTGTCCCTGTGCCTCTGGTTTCCAAGGACTGAAATGTCTATAGGCCTCAAGCTCAGGGCTTATGTGCAAGTGAATTCAGGAGAGTTGTAAAGGTACACCAAAAATGGGCTAGGACTTGTCAAAAAATATTACATTTCCACTTTTTTTTTTTTTTTTTTAAACATTATTTTATCCAAAAGGAATATTAAAAGTTATGTTGTGTTTGCTGTGACATACTACAACACCTCCACTCCCTACAGAAGTTTGAGGAACTAGTATGACCACTACTTGAGTAAAGAACCCGTACGTTTACAGATTACTGGTTAGCTTTGCAACTTTTGCAGGGAAGCTTAGGGAATTCATCCTCTCCTTTCCTCTGCTGATACTAGAGAAGGTGGGGGCTGATTCTTAGATATTAAGCATGTCTACAGATCCAGCTGGCTTTGAGAGCTTTTGAGCAGTAACACCATCTGAATACCAACATAAGTTGTCTACGTGGAATTCTTTCTATAGCAGGGTATGCATTTGCAAGTTCAGCCTAAAGCATATTAAAAGTGTATGATTATGTCTTTCTATGAATTATATGTATGTCTTAATAATTCTCTCACTTCGGGTGGATAGTGATGGATTTTTTTTTATTTATCTGGAGAAGATGGAGTTTGGGGTACAATCTAGTGGCTTAATAATTGCCAAGTCACCATAAAGACATTACTCTATTTAATGTGCACAATCTTACATTCAATCAACTGATGATACAAGCCAAGCAGAACTAATCAAAATATTGAAAGTGGGTGCTTGCTGCCAGCATCTATCTCCCATATACTAGACAAGCTATTTACAAACCTAGAATGTGAGCTACTTAACTGCGAATGAACTGCATTTTTAAAATAAAATGTAGCTAAAATTAAATAAAAGTTTTCACTAAGAAGAGCTCAGGAGTTTATAGGTCAGATTTTCAGTGGGAATACCATTCACCAGAGATAATTTCTTCACTGCATACTGCCCTTCTAAAGACCAACAAATGGATGTTTTCACTAGATTTCCCAGAATCTTAGAAAACTGTTGAAAATATTGTCCAGAGTTCGTCAGTTTCTCCACAGAACCACCTATACCTAAACTTTCCTAGCAAATGTTTGTCAACCTGCTGTCAATTGTCTGACGTTGCAGACCCAGTTTCTGTGACCTGGTGTAGATCTGTTCAGCTAATTCCTCCAAACAAGTGGTGGAGATCATCTTTTTAGGCAATCTCATTTCAGAACACAAACATAAATGTGTGACATCCTTTTTGGGATGTCACCAGGAGAAGAAGGCAAATATAAAGGAAACCTGTTTGTTAGTGAAAATGCAAAACTAAAAGAAAGATCAGTAATGTGTTAGATCTGTAAATCTGTTTTTCTCCTAGTGATAATCTGTTGCCTTTTCATTTTAGGCACCAACCTACCGATCCCTGGATTTGTGACCTCCTGAGGGAGTCACCCTTAGCAGATGAGCCTGCAGGACAGGAACACAGGGCACCCAACACATCTTAGAGTTGCTGTGTGGACTGTCTCCACCAGTTTGAGTTTGATGTCTTGCTACCCATCAAGTCACGTATAAAGTAAAAAAGTAGAAACCAGTAATATTAGCCTGGTATTTTGGGCCTGCTGCACTATACTATGGCTAAGAGCATCATAGTTATTCATGAGTCTGGCACACCAGCATGAACACCACTGTCTGCAGTTTGGATGCATGGAACTGGGGTGCCAGGATGCTGAGAGACTTTTATGAGATCACAAATAACCAAGCCATCTCAAATCTTTAATTTACTGAAACGTGGAAGTCTGCTTGTACACACTTGAGAGAAGAAGTTCTGCTACTACATTAGAGGAAATACCTTCCCTTGGACTCTGAAAGCAGTGGATGTTTGTTCACCTCCTCAGAAGGAAAAACAGATTTAACCTGAATACAAGAGGTGGTTTTTTTTAATTACTGAAGCTTCTCTTTGTCATTTGTACAGTCCTTATGGAACATTTCAGATTTGTTTCTTCCACCAAGATTATTTCTGGACAATTCTTTCACAGTCACTTATTTGTTATATACCCAGCTATGTAACAAACTTCTTACACATATGATAGTAAATGTGAATAAGAATATAAGGAGGTACTTTTGTGTTTTCTTGATTATTTGGCAGGAAGGTTTCTTTCATAAAAAAGCTTGGTTTAAATTTCATCCCAAGCAAACTACTTCCAAGTACAAATTAATTAACAACTATCCTTTAGATGAATAGATACCAAAATATATTCCTAATTTTACCTTGATTACTTAACAAGAGTAATAAATGTTAATGGTGTCACAGCAGATGATTTGGTTATTCATCAGGCCTACACGGTTACACAATAAGTTTATATATTATGAGCTTAATTTTCATTTAAATAGTAGCTCCCTAGTTTGTTGAAGTAGTGCATCAAGCTTTATTTTGCAGTAATATCTAGTGGGTTGAATACTTCCCTATTGCCACATTCTCCTCTGAAGCCATTCTACTTAGGCAGAAGAAACTGAGCTGTGTTCTTGGTATCCTCTTTCTCTCAATTCATCTGCTTTCTTCTCTAGAGTGTAAAAAAAAAAAAAAAAAAAAAAAAAAAGTCTTCTAAGAGGTCTAATGAGTGTTTTGTAAGCACCTAACACTTTTTAGAACACGATGGCAACCTGTCATGTTTCTTTACAGCTGCTGCATATTGAATCAAGAAATTAAATAAAAATTAGCCATATGTCCTGTTCATCTACTCTTTAAGTATCAGTTTCACGCATTCTTAAGTTTTCAGCATTCTTCTGCACTGGATTAGTCTGAAATCTTTCACTTTCTTTTCTTTTTTTTTTCTTTTTTCTTTTTTTTTATGGTGTGGTTTAACACTGGTTTAGATTTCTCTGCAGTAATTCCAGTCAAAGGCATTCACAGAGTTATAGAATCATGAAGGTTGGAAAAAACCTCTAGAATAATCTAGTCCAACCATCCACCTACCACCAATACTGCCCACTAAACCATGTTCCTTCTTACCACATTGTCCCGGTTTAGCTGGATGGTCCTGCAGCAACACTCATGACTACTTCCTGAGCTATTCAGTGATTCTGCTTGTTTTGCAGCCTTGTTGGAGTATGTATCCTGTAGCTGAGTTACTAGAGCAGCAGTCAGTCCATAAATCTTTTATCCAGAGAACTGCTATATTTCAATTTTGCTATAAATGGCATAGGTCCCATATTTTGGAATAGGCTATGTTAGGAAATCATGGAATCATAGAATGGCTTAAGTTGGAAAAGACCTTACAAATCATCTAGTTCTAACCCTTCTGCCATCAGCAGGGCTGCCACACAGTGGATCAGGCTGCCCAGGACTCCATGCAACCTGACATTGAACAATTCCAGGGTTGAGGCATCCATAGCTTCTCTGGGCAGCCTGTGCCACTGCTTCACAACACCGAGTAAAGAATTTCCACCTAACATCTAACCTAAATCTCCCCTGTTTTAGTTAAAAGCCATCCCCCCCTTGTCCTACCACTCTCTACCTGTGTAAAAGCCAGTATCCATCCTGCTTTGAAGCTTCTCTCAAGTACTGGAATGCTGCGATGAGGTCTCTGCAGAGCCTTACCTTCTCCAAACTGAACAAGTCCATTTCCCTCAGTGGTTGTTCGTAAGAGAGGTGCTGCAGCCCTTTGATCATCTTTGTGGTCCTTCTCTGGACCCACTCCAACAGCTTCACATCTTTCCTGTATTAGGGGCCCCAGACCTGGACACAGTTCTCCACGTGGGGCCTCACGAGGGCAGAGTAAAGAGGGGACAATCACCTCCCTGTCCCTGCTCACCACACGTCTTCTGATGGAACCCAGAATATCATTGGCTTTCTGGATTCATGTCCAGCTTTTCATCCAGCAGAACCCCCAAGTTCTTCTTGCACCTTTTACTACTATTCTGTTTACTACTACTATGGTACTTACAAGTGCATGTCACAAAAATGGATGGAAAAAGTAGCATAAGTTCTAAAATTCTTACCAAAGACCCTTGATTCTGCAGTATCCATGAAAATAATGAAGTTATATTATTTATAAAAATGTGGCTGTTCCCTATGCCAAAATCACTGGAAATTTGTTGATTTGGTTGAATAAAAAATACATGTTTTGATTATAAGATGGATGTTCAACATACATATTAAAAAGAATCCTTTAAAATCTAGTATTATGTACTTCAGTGGTAAATTGTAATTCACAGACATTAAGGCCTCTCTACAAGAATGTTGGTCTTAGAATCACAGAATCACAGAATCACAGAATGGCCAGGGTTGGAAGGGACCTCAAGGATCATGAATCTTCAGCCCCCTGCCACATGCAGGGTCACCAACATCTACTTTTAATACCTGACCAGGCTGCCCAGGGCCCCATCCGATCTGGCCTTGAGCACCTCTAGTGATGATCTTAGTTTTAGAATTTTCTTGGTGCTTAAGTATGGAATCTAGTATTCAGTTGTCATAATTTTATCCAGAAAATGCTCTCTAATAAAAATGTATTTTAAATATGCCTTTGGTGATAAGAGTTAGAAAATAACTTTTGTCTGTCTGAAAAAAAAGCCAAGGAAATGGATGATGGGATAGAAATGGAGCATTATTCCAGTATCTCTACATATTTTTGACTCGGTAGAACTTTGTACAATTTGTATATGAATCTTGATCTTTGTCTTCATTTCACATCAGCTTTAGCAGAATGAACTCTACATGAGAAAAGGAGGATGTCAGTTAATAAAATAATAGTATTTATTTATTTATTTTTATTATAACCAGAAGTAGGCTACATAAAAGAAGAATTTCATCCACACTGGACAAGCGTTGTGGTGTCTGGTGCTCTGAAATTTGTTGTTCCTATGCGGGGAAATCAGGACTGTTTGTGGGCTCCTGGAAGTGTATGATCCCAGGCTGCGTCTTGTGTTCTACTAAGTCAGCAAAGTTGGAGACAATGGCACGAGAACTGTGAGTGAAGTTTGCCATGGTCTGGCTTGGCCCCACATTAGAAGGTGATACCCACCTGCACGTGTGCTTTTCTGACTGTAGGTAAAGCTGTTGATGCAATCTCATTAATATTCATGATTTTATTTGGATTTAAAAGAATTTAAGATTGCATTCAGATTTAGAAGGTAAGTAAGTTTGGCTGTATGAGTGAGCAAAAAAAAAAATGCTTGCTGTTGTGTGTCAGCTTTCTTTAACTAATTCATAGCAAACATTTAAAGCCATATGCACAATACCTTCTGATCTATTCCTCTGCAGAGTTATGTTTATATTTACCATCCACTCAATTAATTGCCATTTCTTCATAGCTAGCAATAAATATTGCATTACTTAAAGGATGACCTGTAATGAATATTGAACTGGTGATCTGGACAGCCTCAGCTGAGAATTTTGGTGCCAGAAAATGAATTCTTGCTAGGAAGGACATAAAGTCATGAATAAGTATTTACCAAAAGATAATATCAACCATGCAGATATTTTTAGGTGAGAAAAGTAAAGAAGGATTCCAAAATATGTTGTCACAATAAATCTATTCTTCTCATCTGCTCCTGGTTTAACATTTTCTCTTGACAGATTAAGAGAGATGTGTAGCATATGGATTGCTCTGCTATGAATTATTGCATGTGGTATTCAGGCCTAAAGTACATAACTCTTTTTAAAATGATCTACAATGGAAAATTGTTAATAAATTTTTCCTGCTCTGATCAATGCTAGCATTAGTGACACGAAAATCAATTTAAGATTCAGCCAGACTGGAATTTTCTTGAAAATCATAAATGTGTGTTTAATTTTATTCAGTTGATTCTTCTACTTATTTCTGATGCTCCAGGTTATAGTTCACACCAAAAAGAAAAGAAAGAAGAAAATGAAGGTACCAAAAGTTACAGAACCCATCCCCAATTCACCAAGAAAAGTTTATCCCATTCTCTTTATGGCTAAAACTGCACTGAAATGTATTTTCAATTAGACACAGATGCATACTGACAACAGTATGATGACAGTTCAATTACCATAATACATTCAGCATAGACTACACTTGTGAATTTGTGACAGCTTATTTTTTTTAAATAAGCCTACTGAGAGGCTCCATAACTCTAAGCAATGTTTACCCAAGGTCCTGAAGAGCTTTTACTGGCGATTTTGAACACAGTGAGTGAAATCAAGGCCTTGTGAAGTAAATTCAACTTTTACTATATAGGTTGTAGGACTAATATTTACATATTCTGATTCTCTCAATAGATTGTAAAGGAACAGGTTAATACCTTATGTGATAACTGAGTAATGTTCCCGACACAATTGAGGGAGTCCTTTCTACCCTTAATATTAACACTTTAATTCTTCGTCTCAAAAATCTAATCAGCAGGGCTGTGGCCTTCTGTCCCATATCAAACTATCTTGAATGACTGCAAATAAGATGAAGTTGGGTTTTTATTTGAACTCTCATTGACATCTTGTCTTTCAGCATTACCCTTTCATTTTGCTAATTTCTGAATTCCACTTCATGTTTATTTTAAGCTGAAAACTAATAATATCTGTTGAGTGGGTGGTTGGAGCTGTGTTACAAGAATTTTCCAAGCAAAGACTATATTTAAATGAAGTATCTATAATTCAGTTGAAGAGAATGAATTTCATAGCTTTGAAAAAAATCCTTTTCTGATATGACTCATGGGCATGATGGCAATTACAGTTGTCAAATGTACTTGCAACAGATATGGGTATATACCTAAAATTGCTATCAGTTAAGCTTGCTGAAAAATGAATTTATAATAATAATTAATAGCTATGAAAAATCGCGGTCTTCCCATGTGCATCTGCAGTATTTTTAATGTTTTCAAGCAAAATTTAAAAAATGCTATTTTTTTGGTATAGACTGGGTTTAAAAAACTATGATTAAAAAGCAGAATAGACCTGAAAGTATATGTTACTGGATCACATAATTTTTTACCTGATTAGAACGAATTGTCTTACTTTACAGAATCTATAAATACTCATGCATCTAGTAGCACCTGATTACTGAGAATAATACGGTTTCACTGAAGACGTGAAATATGTAACAGCTTCTTTTGAGCATCCAGACCAGATGAAAAAGAACAAAAGGGTGCATACATAGATATTTGTTTGAATACAAGCTGACAATGCATATAGAATGTTTTTGCAAAACCTTAGCTACTTAAATGCCTCTAGCCAAGTAGGGAAAATGTTATGTGAATAAAAATTTTTATTTACACAAGTCACTCTGAAACTAATATCTGCTATTTATTTCCACGGAAACCACAACAGATACAAAAGCACAATAACACTATTTAATATATCAAACTCAGCTGCGGAACACATAATCATCACCATTAGGTATGCAGTTTTGCTATAGATGAACAAGATCCTGCATGCTGCATTTGTAAAAATATGCAATAATGGAAGTTACCCACTGTTTCACAGCTGCTATGGTAGCATTGTTGCACCACCCACTGCCTCACTGTGCTCACATCCACTGTTTGGTCTCCATAGGCATTCCATATGCATCAACAAAATATCAATGGGTGTAATATTTTCCATGTTGAGGAATTCGGTGACACCCCATTGCTTCATACGCTCTTCCATGTCATATGCCATTTTGTCAAACTGCCCCTCTGCTGCTATCTGTCACACAAAAGCAACATGTAATGGAATATTGGCAGGAACGTTCAGCCTCTACTTCTGTACCACCACCATCTGCCTCTGGTTTTATGGTCCAACATAAGATAGGAGCCATTACGTTCAGAGCAGCACTTGTAGTATAAAATTTTCATAGTTGAGTTCATGTGCTAACAATTCCACTATTTTATTTATTCAACACTTTCTAATAAGACTTAGTTTTAACCCCTGTTTCTTAAATGTAATATCTGTCTGTAAAGATGGATTTTGCAGTATACAAAAAAATCTAGCCAACACTAGTCTTTTGAAGCGTTGCTTGAAGTTGTCAATTACTTATCAATGTTGTGTTCATCTGTTGCATCTGAAGTGTGTTGTGTTCCAAACTTTGGAACTCACATCACATCAGCCATACAAAGCATTTACTTTTCTTTCCCCCCAAAATAAAGAACTCAGCTCAAATAGGTTATTTTAGTCATGTGTATCATCCTTACAGAAGAGAAATATGGTATTCTTCTTACCAGAGCTGATATTTGCCATCTATGACAACAATTTTGCCTTGCTTTTTACAAATTCCTTCCACAGGCCTCATTGCTCTTCTATGGATAGGCATATTGCCCATGTCTGACATCAGCAGATGCAGTGCTTTCAGACTCTATAGAAAGTAATGGTGCCTGACATTTCTAGGGTGAAAGCCTCTCTTTGGTTTTAGTGCTAATGGAAACAGTCTTTTCATCTTCTTGAAAATCCAAAGCCAGAATGTAAATGGCTATGTAGTAAACAGAACAGATTTATTTATTTATTTATTATTTTTTTGCAATCCCAGAGAATAAAGAAAAACGTAAAAAATCCTCATCTTACAAAGTTATATCAGAGCCCTGAAAAAAAAATTTACATTCTTCCCAGAGCTTACTTTCCTTAATATCTATTAGATATCCATTCATTCAGAGAACTTAACAGCTACCAGTATCTGTATTTTACACATAAGGGAATTTGAAATTTGCATACATTACATCAATGGCAAAGTATTTACGAATGAGAGCAAGCCTCAGACAGATTGGCCATAGTGATTCACAGAACCATTTTACTCCGGGATGTGGTGTTCAGATGGCTTAAACTAAATGAAAATCTCAGTTACTTTGAATTAGTCCTACAGCAGTTCTGAAGACTGGAAGCTCTATTTAGTGAAAGAATTCTGATAAATAGCATTTTACTTTTGTTCAATGAAGTATCCACTGCAACAATTTTTTTATGATCCAAAGCAAAAGAAAAGTATGATGTATTTTAGAATATAGTTTGAAGGGCAGAGAGATTTTATAACGGAAGGTTTACTGACAGCGGTTACTGCCTGTGGAGGCATAGCACCTGGAAAGTGCTATTTCTTGAAAAATAAGTACTGAACAATGATCCTTGGATACAGTCTAATTTCAAAAACATATTTTTGGTGTATAGAACAGATCCTTTCAAATTCATGCTTCAGGCCTGAAAAACTTCGATATTCTCAGTGTTTGATAGCCATCATATTTACACTAGCCTGAAATAGGTTGCTAAATGATTGCTATTTCTCAAAGCACTGAACTCTTTAACATGCCAACATAAAATTCTGATGCACCAGTGTAACATACATGTGACTGAATCTAACAGGATGCATTACACCTCATGTTAACTGCATATTTCAGTCTTTACCAGACAGTGGCTGAAGTCCATAGAAGTCATCAATAGTCAAAATTTTAAGCTGACCATTAATCCTCAGGTTTTTGAAGGGGATTGTATTTTGCATAATGCATTCAGTATTATGTCGCTGAGTTATTGCCTGTCTTTGTCAGCTGGATCCATTATTGTCTTACAGGGATTTAGTTATTTGGGAGATTGCAGTCCTTGGGAGAAAGAGGGTTTCAGAGAACTCTGATAAGCAATGTACAAGGAATTTTAAAGGCCAATATAAAAAAGTTTTTAAATGAAATGTTTTAGGATCCTTGATTTAATGAAATATTTCAATCTGGGCAAAGCAATCAACAATTCTCATTGGGACTGGAAGACATAAAATCTAATTGAAATTTCCCTGTGGAACATTTTCATTTGCAAAAACTGCATATTCCATCAGAAAACTGTTCTGATGAAAAAAAAAAAAAAAAAAAAAAAGTGCAGGTCTGTTGGAAACTTTATTTTAGGTGATAGAGTTTGACTACAGCTATCTCTGTCCTGGTTTTGACCGTGCAAGAATGTTGATATAACTGTCACTACATGGCTACATATACCTGAAGACATCAAACTTCTGAGCGCAATCGCAAATGCAGAATTCTGACACCCATGTAGATCTTAGTTTTGAGCTGAGTTATATTGGCCATTTAATTGGTTTGAACTGACTTGGAAAGTTTTCCTTTGAGAGTTTGTTTGCTTGTAATGGCCTGGTTCCATCACGGAATTTCCTATTTCAATTTTCTGTTATCATCTGAGTACAGACCTCTTTAAAGTCAACAACCGTCAGTGAGGCGTAGTTAGTTCAGAGCTCATCAGGAACAGTGATTCCAGAAGGTGTCATGTTTTTACTATAAAATGAAGATTCAAAGCCAAAACGAAAAGTTACAACTGGAAATGAACTCACAACTTAGAAATGTGAGATGTACTGACAGGTATGTATTCCCTAAGTGATCACACCACCTCTGTGCAATCTGGATCAATGGAAGATGTAATATCAATGCAAAGTTATGCTTTGTCTGAAAAGAATATCTTCTCCAACACTTGACAATTTTCTTTTGTATAAAATTACTTCAATGGCCCTTGTGTAATTTGATTACTAAATACTCTCTAAATCCATCTAGAACATGTGATCTGATCTGCAGGAACTGTTTAAGTACACTTCTTTTTTCACTTTGATATTATGGCTGCTTGTCCCGACTGTGTGTCTCCTACCCTGAGGCATCCAAAATAGCACTAGAGACCTATGTAGAGCACCTAGAACAACAGGAGATTAAGCTGATCTGTTAATATCTGATCTTCCTCTATTCTTTAAGAATGTGAATTGAAAACAGATTGGCATTTCGTTTTTCTGTCCTGTAATATCAAACACACAGGTACAGAGAAGCCACTAACCTTATTCTTGGAAATCTGAAGGAAACTGTGACTTGTTTACTGTCTTAGAAATATTTTTAATGGGTTTATTCTGTGTTGCCTCATAAGAAAGATATGTTCCTGTCAACAGAATGCAATCACTTAAAGCTTTTTAGAATCAATACTCATATAAATTTAAAGTGGACATGAATTTCATCTGCTTGATTCCAGCCTTAATTTTTGTTTTCCAGGCCCAACCAAAAATCCATAGCTGGCTAGCTAACCAACAGAGTAAAGATTAAGCAATGGATACATTATTTTCCTGCTGCAGTGTTTATCTGGATTTTTTTAGTAATATTATTATTCATTTTTGCGTAATGCTATTCATTCAGGAGAGCACTATGAAGATGTAAGGACAGGCACTTATTGTCAGACATGAACAAAGACAGAAGCATTGGATTCAAGGCTTTCCGGCTGTTTTTCTAGATAATGGGTTCTCCTAGTGTAATAATGAAAAGCAAACATATCATTAAGAAAGAGCTCCTTAAAACTGCCTGTCATATATCTTAAGCTTCATTAGTTTAGATTAACAACTCACTTGATATACATGACAATAGAGGAAGCAAATCTTTGTTTATTTATTGACAATTCAATGTAACTCTGACATGCATAAGCAGGCTTCCCCCTGATTAGTTCCATGTTTTAAAGTAACTTTGTGTTATAAAGCTTGTTAACTACAGTATCATTTTATTGAACTCTGCTCTGTGAATGATGTGATCTACACTGAAAGGCATCAATATTGCAGCCATTCCTGGCAGGCACTGAAGCATTATGCACACAGATTGGAGTAGATATTTCATTGTACAAATCCATGGGCTCAGAAAATGTCCAGTTATTGAGCCTGCAACGAGAAGACAATGTTCTATTCATAGGATCTGCAGTACAAGGTCAGAGACTGAAACCAGAAATAAATGTAAGGTTCAAATTAGTTTCATGGTTTTGCAGAAGACCCCCTGAAAGGACTCTGAAAGCACCATTTCTTTCTCAGAAATCCCTGTCGTATGTTCATTGCACACAGCGGAACATTAGTATATATAAGTAGGTGGGAATTATTTCCAGTGTGAATCATAGACTCATAGAATCCTTAGAGTTGGATGGGCTCCTTAGAGGCCATCTATTCCAACTCCCCTGCCATGAACAGGGACACAACAGCCAGGTCAGGTTGCTCAGGACCTGATCCAGTCTTGCCTTGAAAGTTGCCATGGACAGGACATCAACCACACCACTGGGCAACCTGTTTCAGTGCCTCACCATCCTCACTGTAAAAGGCGTTTTCCTTATATCCAACCTAAATCTACCCTCTTTAAGCTTGAAGTCATTTCCCCTTGTTCTATCACCACAGAGCCTGCTAAAGAGTCTGTCCCCTTCTTTCCTGTATCTCTCCTCTAGTTCAGTCTGAGTAATAAAACAGCAGAACATGGTATGCTAGGGAAGACTCAATGAAGCCTTTGCAAATGGACGTCACAGCTCATATATCATTCGGAAATCTTTAGAGGAGCCACCAAACACATGATCCAGATGTCATATTTCCAAAGATCTTTTGCGAAAGTCTCATTGGAAAGTCTCGGAAAGACACTACACTGTCATGGGATACAAGAGAATGCCTCATAGTGCATTAAGAAGTGGTTAAAACATGAGAAACAGGTTGTAGGAGTGGGTAGTTGGCTTTCAGAATGAAGGAAGATCAAATAAAGTCTTCATATTAAAAATGTGCCATTGAACATGTACTCAAATGGATAACTTGAATGATAAGGAGACTGTATCTAAAAATGATAAAGAATAATTTGTGATAATCTAAAACTTGTTGTGAGAAGTTGTCAAGAAGCACAAACTTTTAAAGAGATGTTAAAATGTACATTGAATTAAATGTTACTAAATGGAATGTAAAGATTAAGAAAAGAAATAACCTAAAAGTATTAACATATGATGGGCTTCAGATTAGTATCCACCATTTAGGAAAGAGATTTTCAAGCCTCTGCAAACTGTTTTTCAGAGCAACAGATCAGAGTTCAACTGTGTCTATAAATACAACCAGAATTTGAAGAATAATTAGGAAAATAATTAGGAGCTTTACACAACCACGTCCCAGTGTATATTAATCATCTATTAAAATTTCAAGTTTTCATTATTCTATGTTTAAGAAAGGTATCTTGTGGCTTTGGGCGTGGTAGCAATGAAAAATGTACAACAGAATTACTAAGGATCCAGACATACGCAATGAAAATAAGCACAGACATGGATTGTCTTTCATACAGCTGGAATTTAAAAAAAAATCTGAATTTTCATAAAAACAATATGACTATATGAGCAAATTTGTAGAATGGAAAAGATCAATAGCAAACAGCACTTTTTGCAGTACAAGATGTAATGCCACCAAATGAAACTGCAGAGTAGATCTTGATAGAATAAAAGGTATGCTCTTCATACACAAGAGTTGTATTTTTCTTAGTGAATTTAGAAAGGAATCAGAGAAATTAATGAAGGCCAGATCCACTGGTGGCCAATACACATGATGAGCTGTGACATCATAAAGAAGTAAGTAAATGATTGCTGGAGGCTGGATTGCACTTGATACACACTTTTCAATGGATGCATGGGGCTAGACTTACGTTTGGTGTCACCTGTTCTGGCAACATTTGCATTCAACATGGACAATTGAGGAAACTGGAAAATAAATAATTGCCATGCAAACTTAGTTAAAAAAAACCTTTTTGCTTAAATACTGTGACACTATTACATACCTTTTTTTTCTTGCATTGCCCTACTATTTTCAGTATAAGTTCAGGAACTATCTGGGAAGGGATACAGCAACACTGTGTACAAACATGACTCCAGCAGAAGAACTTGTTTTCATTGGTCAGAGTTGTCTGGAGGGACATGAGAAGCTACAAGAAAATACCAAATCAGATAAGACCGAAGTGCTTCAACACAGACTGGAGAACACTTTCTCACAGTTTCTTGACTGGTGTGTTTGTGCTGCAGACATGCAAATGTCCACAAACCTCTACCTGCCTCTAGACCACGTAACATCAGCATCATAATTGCAGCCAATTTATGATAGTTGAATGACAGAATGGTTTTGGAGTTTCCATGGCATCTTCCCTGTTGCAAACTCAACCCCTTTTCTTAAAGAGGAACTTTTTGTTGCATGTTTCATGGACAAATTTAAGCTGTCAAGTTAGAGGACATAAAGCCATAAAACAACAGAAAATCACAACAAATTTAAGTTTTCACAGTTCACCATTAATTTTTACTGCTGTACCATGGGATTTGGTTTACAAAAGTATGAAGGACTCATAACTTTAGCTGGAGTCAATAGGATTACTTAAATTGTTACATGATGTTAAGTGCTCTGAGGAGTCTGATCTTCTCATGTCTGAAATTCTGCCTGCTAATCTGCTAATCAGTGAAAATATTTGTTTTCACATATGTGTTCAGTTGCACTGGCTATACAATAAAATTAATCCTACTCTTCATCTCACAGAGATGTGAAAATAAATTAATATTTATGTGTCACTCAGTTGTGGAAGTGACGAGTGACACTGAAAAGAATAATTCATTTTTCTGTCTTTAAATCTACTTTTTAGGAATAAATATGTCCTGAGGCTGCAGACTGAACAATAATGAAAAAAAAACAAAATATGCATTAAATGTTAATTAAGACCATTTTGCTCATTGAATGAGGTGGGTGGTTTGTGAGGAATTGTTTTATGATTGTGTAATTAAAGACAATAATAGAAAAATGTGTGCACAGCCTCACAATGACATTAATTCTGACGTTTTGTAACTACCAAGGACTTGCTTTAAAAGCTTACTTTTTTCAAATGCATGTTTTATGTGCGTGTAATATAAACCACAAAGTTTATGTTGGCACTGATTGTTAGAAATTTCATATATATGTATATATATATCCATCCTGTACTTTTACTGTAACTTTTTATATAAATTGAAAATAAACATATTCTAAGGCAATTTCAGAAACATTCACATTTCATGGTTTAGCCAGTCCAGAGTGGTGCTAGATTTCTGCATAATAATATCATTGCATTCAAAGGAAATAGAGAGTTTGATGGTAGATGGGCTATTGCAGATCAGTGAAAACAGAAAGATTGTTTTTCCCCTTCATATAAGGCCTATACTTAGTAGAGTGTGACCATGCCATCACACCACACGGGGAAAATGATAAAAGCAAGGCCCTACATCCAGGCCACTTATCTTAAAATAATTTAGTTTCTATTATACTAAAGTGGTGAGAATAATGTTGTCTGGGGATTTTTAATATTTGTAGACTATACTTTCATTTTCAGTCTCTTGGGCAGGAATAGTATATATATTCTGTTTCAACAGGTAGAGTTTGAATAATATTATTTGTATTTGTATTTTAATAACAGAGATACTAAACCAATACAATATCCCAAAGGAAAAACCTCAAACTCCGCTTATAATTCACTGCTATCCACAACAAATTAGTTTCCATCTTTGGTACTCTAGAGGACTCTGGTCCAAGGTTTCAAGAGAAAGAATTTGAGACAGAGATATTTCAAAAATTCTTCAGCATCCGGATGCAGAGAGTGGTCACTTTCTGCCTTTACTGCTTTCATTTCATGTTGATCTGAAGCAGTTTGAGCACCTTTAAAATTCTGAAGGCAGCATAGAAAAAAAAATCCATGTTTTTCTATCTTTCCGACTACAGTTCTGAAGGAAATTGGCTTATCCCAGTAATTAATTTGATGGAGGGGCAGTTTACATGAATTTTTATGTACTGGGGGTAGGATATTTTCCCCTTTCTCTCAGGGAAGTTCTTTCAGGTCAGAAAATGATAAGTTCAATTTTCCTTGAAATTTTTGTGTGGCGAAGCACTTTTAGCTTTGTGGGATGGGCAAATTAATCTTGCCTCTTTCAGGCCACACTGATTACTGCCCCAATCTGATGAGCCTTTTGCCATGTAGATGCCCTGCTTTGAGGCAAAATCTGAACAAATCTGAGCTGCTGGTATTGTCTCCAGCAGACATCACCACCAGCAGGAAGGCACAGAAGCTCCCCACATGGCAGCAGTGCAGTGTCTCTGCTCAGAGGAAAACATCTCTTTCTAACTCTGACAGCTACAAATTTGCTGATCATGGAGCAGTAATGTTGTAACTTAAAACAAATCCTTTGTAACGTAAAACAAATCCTGTTTAACTGACTTTAAAGCATGCTTACTGCCTGTATAAATGCATGATCCTTTTCAAATCCTACTAAATCACTGGTCTCAGTGATCTCCCTAGCATGGGAAGAATGAGGGGAAAGCTCATTGCAGATTATGATATGGAGCCTTGACTTTAAAAGAATTATTTCTAGGACCAGATGATTGAGACTGTAGTGCATTAAAAGGTCCGGCTCTTCTTCTTATCTGGTTTGAGAATATTCCTGTTCCAGTGTGACACACAGGGAGAGATTTAGACATAGCTAGATGCCTAAGACTTCTCTGTTTAGATGTTGATAAACAGATACTTTGCCCTACGTGGCACAGTTCCAGATGAGTGAATCAATTTTCCTTCAACTTGATATCCCCATGTGACCGGACATCCATGAATATCCGTTACTCCAAAGAGAACAAGCAGACTGGAAAGCCAAGCTGTGTAGAGATGCAGGTGTACAATGAAACTCAGAAGGCCAGTTTTCACTGGTTTAAATCAATGTAACATCAATGCTTTCAAGGAAATTTGCCATTTACCATAGCTGAAGGCATGTATCTAGTGATATCAAGATGGATTTTTTACCATCAATCAATTAGGTGATTAATGAGCCACCCCCACCCAAAAGGGGATGGAGAATCTGAAGCTGGTCCTGCTGTGCTGAACTGTTGCCCAAAGGAACCTGTTTCCATTCCTCCATCAAGTGTCAGGAATGCTGATCCTCTGTGTAGGATGCAGTATGTACTTAGTGTTGATGGGGTTAACAGTTTTTGACTGGTATGTTACATATAATCTCATTGGTCAAACAGGAGAAAAATAACTAGCAGCCAAAGAGAGATCCAATCTTATGGACTGTAATCACTTAAATAATCATGCTGAAACCCACAGAGTCCTGCAAAATGGCCTGCTGGATGAAAACCATTGTGTTTAATAAGTTTGATATATATTTTTGCCATTGACAAAGAACAATAAAACACATTCATTTCAGTTTGGAATTGGAAGAATGACTCAGAAGCCACAAACTGATTAGCACACAGGAAATGGAGAAAGACCTCTGAGTTGTAATTTTGAGACAATATTCTACAGTTAATCTGTTTGAAAAATAATGGAATCTGACTTTAATATTAAACTGTCACTGCACTGCAAAAGGTTCTAGAGAGAACAGTAGGTACTATCATTGAAATTAATCTAATGGCATTTTATACTTGCTGCAGACAATATAAATTCAGAGATTCAGCAGACAAAAGGAAACTGTACTAGATTTTCTTACTAAATTATACAATTGCAACACTTTTATGAATCTCAATATGTAACGTAAAAATTGTGTCATTTCAAATTCAAAAGCCCAATTTTCATAAAAGCCCTTTTTAGCTTGGTCATGTGATCCCTCTTTGCTGCCAGAATAGAATTCAGCTTTGCTCTTTTCAAACAGGACACTCAGTACCTTTACTTACATGCCACTGGAACACTGGCATGTAAGAAGTCTGAGACTCTCAGACCCTATACCAAGGCTTTTGTAAACCCCTCTTTCATTATATTGAATTTATCTTTCTTAAAAATGTAACATTTTTTTTTAAATGAAACAACATTTAGTGTCTTAATATAATTTAAATTACTGCCTGCAAATAGGGTGCTATAATAATGTAACATTCCATTGAGATGGTGAGTAAAAACAAATCTCAGAACAAGTATTATCCTGTGAATAAGCCTCCTGAATCGATCTATTATTTCACAGCTTGAAATGTGCCACTATTGTATTTCCACCTGATTATGAGTCTTGCTGCCAATTCCTCCAGTTGATCCAAATTGAGTGCTTCTGACATTTGTAAAGTTACCCACATAGTTCACTGTGCAGCGGGGAAAGCCTTGTTAATGAAGAAATAACAAGCCAAAGAACTGAAAAAAAATATTTAGTTCATTGTAAAAAGAGGTACTGCTGTTGGTATTTAAATACTGAAACTGGAAAAGAAAACCCACCAACTTACTGTAACATACTTGCTCGTGTCCTCTGGAAAGGGGTGCTGGTAGTGTTTCTTTCTGTGCCACAGGGCACTTTCATTTCCTGATTCTATTATATACTAAGTGGCCACCTGAACCTGCCAATGAACTTGTTCTATTGTATTTTTCTATTTTTAATCCAAAGGAGTAAACACATTTCTCATCAGATGTGTCACACACTGCTCTATATTGGTAAGATTTATGAAGGTGTCACCAAGTTATTACAGAGCCATTCATTTATAAATAGGTATCTATTCTTCAAGGAATCATAAATGATAGGAGTTCTTCCACTATTTCACAAAATCTGTTTTGTAAGAAGGTTGCCCATTTGTGTTTCTTTCTGACTACCCTGCACTAGTCTTATTTGTTGTTCTTCTTTTGTCCCTCCCCTCTCCCCCTTATTTCAAGGCTTAGTTTTTTCTTCTTGATAATGTTGAGCCAGATTCATGCACTGGATAACTAACATCAGTACAGCAAAGAATATGCAGTGACTATTTCAAAAACAATTTGGTGATGTAGAAGTTCCCTTTGTAGATATTCTTCAAGCACCTCATAAGACTGCCCAGGAATGAATATGAAAGCAGCTGTAGCCATCTGACAGTGACATCTCTTATGATCCCTTGTGGTATTTCTTACATATAATTAGTGGCAATTTGAAGTAACTTGAGAAAAAACTTCTATTGCCAATCATGAAGAAAACTAGTCTAATAGAGATTGCTCCACAAAAGTGAGAAGTAAAAGCAATTTGTAGACAGCAGTGTATGTGTTTTAGAGAGCTCAGAGGAAAAAAAAAAAAAGGAGAAAGAAAAATAAAGTATCAGTATCCTCTAGATTTCAAGATTAACAATTCTTCTAAATGTTAAATAGGAAACTATGGCAAGGTAATTCAGTCTCATTAAAGAGACTTGAGCACCATTTCCTGTCTTATTAATCTTTCTTTAACATTCATTTGGCATATTACATATACTGTCATGGTTTTCACTGTTCAGATCTTATTTTGGCAATCCGCAGAACTGTAACCCAGTAGAAAAATGTGTTTGCTTAGTATGTTGGATGACACCAGCTGATGCGTATGTAACCCAACCACCTAAACAAAAATGAAGAGTCACATTCCACCACTGCTATTTTTTTCCTCCAGTTTTCAGCCAATGGGCCAGAACATACCTGTTATCAGGTTAGATGTCATCTAATTCCCATTTAAAAATAGCTAAATAGGATGGTTTGAAGGTTTTCAACTCTCCAAATTTGATTTTCATTTTATACAGAGATATCACAAAGGCACCTTTTACCAACGAATGTCTGTCATCCTCAGGTGTGTTCTCAGCAAAGTTAAGATTTTGTTCTGACAACAGGAGCGACAACGCTCCACTTTTGAAGTCCTTTTTCTTGCTTGTAGAACATTTTGTTAGAAAAACAAATGCCTTCAGCCTGGCACTAACTTTAACAGCCAAGAATTAATGTCAGTATCCCTGTACTCACTCCAAATAGCAAACGGGACTGATTGACACGTGCTTGAAGTAGATACCATTCTGCACTGTCACTGGTTTCCATGTCTAGCTCTTGAAGCCTAAGAAACACCCATAATTGTAAAGCTCTTCTGCGCTCCAAAGGGAGAGTTGTCTCTGCTTCTGTGGTGTGTGAGATGGGAACTTCATACTCACCACTGCAAAGTATGTCCTTTAGATACAGAGGAGATCATTTCTCCTTATGTTAGGCTGTAATTTCAAATCACTGAAAGTGTTGTGTTGGCAAAAAGCTTTAAAACATAAATAAGCTCTGTGGATCTTCTGTAATCCTATGATTTACAGAGGTTCCACAGGCTGTCTAATACCACACTACCTTGAGGTGTAAAACCCTCACTTAGTCCAATAGATTTAGTAAATGAAGGATTTTTTTTTTTCAGATTCATCCATCCTCCATCATGAAGCCCCTCGCATATTTAAGTCTTCCCACTGGCTTCATTCACTGTCTCAAGAAAGTGTAGTTATCTTTTCCATTGCTGTGCCACCGTCACTCTGCTTCTATCAGTCCCCATCTTCACATTTTTATCTTCACAGCTTTATCTACATATCTCTATTCTTCTCTCTTTTCCTGTGTTCTATTTTGTTTTTATTCTGATCACTAGTAAAAGGGTTCCTTTTCAGCCTTGTGCATGAAAAGCTACCTTTTCTCTCTTCAACATTTTCTGCATTATTTAGCAGAATTGTCATTCTGTTAAAACTTATCAACCATTAAAGACTGCAGTGGCATAACTCTCGGCTTCAGTGGTTGGCCAGCATCAAAGAAAGAAACCCCACTATGGTTGTAATCTCGCTTTTTCTCATACATTGAAGACAAAACTCTGGTAAGAATAATAATATTAAAAAAAAACAACAAACAAACAAACAAACAAACAAAAAAACAAAATAAAACAACAGAATATCTAGGGAAAAAAAAAAAGTTCCTAAGCATCACTACATTAAAAAATAAGTCACTAGTACACATAGCCTTGAATGCAACTCCTAATTGTTTCATGTTGTAGTAGAGGTTTTAATAATATCTAGATCTACTGTTTGCTTTTCCAGTGAAACATATACCAAGTTCCTTGGGGCAACAAGTTCCTTGTTTTGTATAGATCAGCTCAGTAAGTAAATAGCAAATGATTCAACCCAGGGGCACTAGTGGCAATCAGTGCTACCTCAATTTAATGAGATAATATCAGCTACGTAGTGATACTGAGTTAGATGTGGGCAATGCCAAATACTTTCTCATTAGTAATATTTAATAGATTAGGCTTTGATCAAAACATACCTGTGAAAAAGAAGATTTTTTTTTAATTGTTTTTTGGTGTAGAGAACATTGTGACGTATCTGTTTTTTTTTTTTTTGTCTGCATTGTGGTTTTATAGCCAGCACCAGACTTACCAGAGTTAAACACCAAAGGCATTTATGTTCATTCACTGCATTCACTGTTTCTTCTCCCGTTCCAACATATAGCAGTAGTTTGCATTGCGTGACAAGGTGGTGATGCCAGGTTTTGCATTTGTTTTTTCCCTCATGACCTTTGGATTTCTTAGAAAAGCATATTGCTTCCCTTCATTTTGTGGATTAATACCCTCCTAACAGACATGAACTCTCTGGAGAGCAGGAGGTGCTGATAGCAGCCCAGGACAGTTTTCATGCTGTGGTGCTGAGCTCTGAATAGGGTGTTTTAGTTATTATAGCAGCATACAAAATCAATGACCTGAGTACAATAGCTGTGACCCTTAGAATGCAGTGGCAAAGAATTTTTCCAGAATGCAGTGAAAACAGACTAGCTAATAGTGTCTTATTTGCTGTACCTGAGGGCACACATAGAACCTCACTGGTGTAACTGCTATCAGAACTAGTCCACAGACTGGAGAACTGATCCAGATAATTAGAGAGCATGATGCTTTCTCCTATGTCACATTCCACCGTACAGCAGGAAAAATGATATTTTAATGGATTACCTGTGAGAATAGGATCCACATGCCAAAGTATTGCCTATCAATCTTTGCAGCTTATGCTCATCGTATTTAGGAAGCGTGTGATGCATGATGCATGCAGAATGATGGCCTTGACATTTTTGGATCCTTGTCTGGAAACACAAACCTGCAAAATTAAGAGCATCCATGTCAGCACCAATGATACCATGCCCTGGTCCAGTACCACTGGCAGTAGGTTATCCCTTTGCACCTCCATAGTGATGTTGCAGAAATCAGGTAAGGAGGGTTACAGACCATATGACTGCTTGACTTTTTACCTCATTTTTGCAGACTTAGACATTAAATCTGACACATGATTGAATGAACAGAGGGTTTTATACCTGGTGTGAATTTGGCTCATACAGAAAGAACCTTGGCATTATTTCTGCTTGCAGACTTTTGCAGCCACACTGAAGAGGCAGCAGAAGGGGATGGGTCACAAACTAACTACAGGTCTCAGTCCCAAGTCTAGCAGTATAGAGCACATATTTTCTGCTGCTAAGTAGCCCCGCAGGATACTACAGCATCACAGACTCTATGTGACTCACCTGGTGCTTATGGACATCTAAACTGTGCACATTTTAATTTATTGAGGAAGTTAACCATGCAGAATACTGGAAAAGAAAAAAGTCCATTATAGGAAACTTGGACTTGAAGAGCACTGGGATGAAGTCTGAGCAGACAGCTGGCAAGATAATCGAGTGTGTAGCTCCTTAGGTCATCCACAATTCAGTGTGCAGGAGCCTACAGAAAGTTATGTTCTGCAGAAGTAATATATACTGTAAATAAATCAAGCTGGAATAAATTATTTAGTGTCTATCTGATATTTAGGAGCACATTGCCCATGAAATTTAGTGGAAACAGCAATTGCTCAGCCTTGGAGAAATCTGACTCGTCTGTAGTTCAGGCATGAGAGTAACCATATCTGAATTTATATTTATAAATAAAGCCAACACGCAGTTGTGGTTTTGAGGGTTTCTTTATTTATTTATTTATTTATTTTTTCTTTAATTTCCTAAGGAAATAGTTCCCCCCCTATATGTAAGAAGCATCTGCAGCTGAGTTAGGTACTGCAGACCACTTAACGTCACAGTTAAGCCTCTCTCCAG
Organism: Phasianus colchicus; assembly: GCF_987193195.1. NCBI lineage: Eukaryota > Metazoa > Chordata > Aves > Galliformes > Phasianidae > Phasianus > Phasianus colchicus. The sequence goes on along the minus strand of NC_143438.1, from coordinate 58,681,856 downwards.
GCAGGAGGACAGCAGGACACACCAGGGTGCTCTTTCCGGGCCCTTTGCCCAGCAAGTCACATGCTCCATGGTGTGGGGCAGCACCAACCACGAGCCCCTTCAACCTGATTTCTGCCTAGGTGGGGTCTGTGTGGGCAGAGCGCGATGATAGCAGGCTGCCATCTGCTGACCACTGCCCACAGCATCCTTAATATGTCATCGAGGGGAAAGCTGAAATGCCACAGCTGCAGGGATCAGGGAGAGGTGCTGCACTGCATCGTCTTTAAATTTAATTATCAGAGAGCTCATTCCTTCAGGCACTAAGAGAATCTGAATATGCAGAATATAAGGTTTCTTTCTTTTCTTCTTTTTCTTTTTCTTTTCTTTTCTTTCTTTCTTTTTAAGAACAGCTTAAATACAGTTTCCATGGCAGTTAATCCAACTTTGACCCAAATTAAATTTCGACGTCAAAAAATTCATTCAGCCAGAGAAGGACAATGTTGAGCCCCTCTGAACCAGGCATAGAGCTGTGTGAGGCCATTTCTCCTCCCCTCTTTTGCTCTTTGCAGCAGGATCCCATGTAACCGTGAAGATATCTGCTGCTTGTGACACTTGTGCAGGTGCTGAAGCAGCCCAGGGACCTTCCTTGCCACAGTAATTTGCTCCTCAATACGACCCACTCATGGCAATGGGTTTGGTGCATACCACGGTTTCACAAAGCAAGAGTAGGAAAGGCAACCTGTCAAAAATATCTTACTGCTTTAAGAGGCTTCTGTGTTCAAAAAGAAGATGAATCCATTTTGTGTTCTTCAGAGAAAATAATAGCCTCATTGATGTTCACTTTCATAAAACACTTCGTGTTTTATGGCACTATCAGTACAAAACAAGTCATTTAGATATTATAACTGTATTTTATAAGCTACCTGGTATCAAAGTCTCCCGTCGTAATGTTAGTGAAGAACAATAGATGTTTTATAACAAAAAAAGAACTTTCCCTATGTGTTATCATGCTGGCGGGGACATAGTCCCAGTTTCAGTCCTGCCCGTAGTGGCAAATTACTTTTAACATACTATATATTTCAATGATATCTAGTTAAGATTTCATTATGGCATCTCAGTATAAAATATAATGTACAATTTCCACCGTGTTTTCCTAAAACATTACTGTGGGTGAGATTTTCACATTAACCACAATTGCAGAAATGACTGATGTTTAAATCTAAAGACAATTTTAGTCATTATTAAACTTCATTATAAAATAAAGTACGTGGGTGGAATTGTGGTTTGATGCTTTCGTAATTTGCTCTACCTTTTCAATGTACTTTTCAGTTACATTAACAGAATCATTTCATCTTATAGATGCAAAGATGAAGGAGAAGAACAAAAACATGCCCATTAACTGAAGCAGTGCAAATGTGCATAGTTAATGGAAACCATTTTGACATTTTGTATTTGATTCCATGGTGTGTCTACTCAAACAATTTCAATGGCATATTAGAACAAAATGCTACATTGTACTCTTCACTAAGAATGCAAGTAATAGACTTCAAAAATTACCTTTCGACTGAAAGTATTATCTGTTGGAAATGAAGAAATGTTTTACATTATGAAAGGCTAATAGCAGTAAGGGGGAGCAATGGGCTGTAATGAGAATTCAGGCACGGAGAGTTTTTTGACCCCATGTATCCCAAATGCGTGTGTTTTCACAAGTTGTGGCAGAATTGCTTAGATAGTGACATAAACTCCAGTGTTTAATGACAATTAATTTACTGTGTTACAATTAAAGGCTTCTTAATGCAAGATCATGTTAAATATTGTGGCAATAATTTCTCTGTCACAGAACAGATAATCAATTGCTTTTCCAAAACCACCTTTTTTTTTCTTTCTTTCTTTCTTTTTTTTTTTTTTCCTCCCATGATTAAATCAATTCAAGGACCAGATGCAGTCCAAACTATATTTCCACTCTGATGCTAAAGCAAGCTTTACCTATTAAAAAAATTCTGCATTTCACCACAAGGTAATTTATCTGTTGGTAAGCATATCATAAATAATTTTTACATGCATTTAAGCCTGATTGATGAAAGCATTTCCATTTCTTGCCATTTTCAAGCCAGCTAGAAATTGCTGTATCTTAAATTTCACATTTGAAATTTCATAGAGGTACCATTCTTCTGATTGCCTCAAAAATATTACTGTATAACCACTTCTCTGTGGCAACACACTCAGTACACTTAAGAACAGCTGGACTGTAACACTGGAATGCAACTAGAAAAACAAAAATCTCTCCATATACATTTCAGTTAAGTGCTGGTTTTGGCATTTCTGTGAAATGTTTGGCTACAGAATTTTGCCTTATTCAAATTCACGATTGAGTGTTTGGCTGATGGATAGACTGCAATCCTCTACGAGCCAATTCAGCTTAACAAGAGCTTAAGCTATGCTTGCCTTCCTTCTGTCCCCTTGCCTGCTTTTCTGTGTCAGGTTTTCTTTCCAGGTGATGTCTGGAAATTCCACAACTGGCATCAAAAACTTGTTATAATTTCTAGTTGTTATCCTCAATTCACTCCAGGGAAGAAGGTTGTCACTTTTTGGCTTCACTTGATTGCTCTACCATATACACACCACTTCTGGTGACTATTGCAATCTTTCGCAAGAATGAGATATCAGAATTTCAGCACTCCTTATGCATTTCAAAAGAGAACTGAACCTCATTCCTTTTTTTTTCTCATTGTTCCATAGTTCTCTGTTATTCAGTCTTTGCTTTGTACATCACTTGTGCTTGAAAGACTCCAAAAGTGAAAACACTGGGGAAAAAAAAAGAACAAAAAAATCCCATGTGCATTTACTACTATTCAATAAGGAAATAAGCAATCTGATTGACAAAGAACAGAAGCAAGCGACCAACATTCAACAGTCAGGCTAGCTCTTACTGTATCGGTGCCTACAGAAAGGCATAGGTAGGAGCCAGCCACAGATACCTATCCGTGCCTTCCTGCAGACAGAGGTGCCTGCCTTACTAATTAATTTTTTATTCCCGTATACTGCATTACTCCTAATGCTTGCATAGTGATTGTTATTTTTACGATGATATATCTAAGTGGAAGTGTGGAATTAATACCTTGAAAGAAAAGGGAAAGTTACTTCTTCTTACAAAGCTAAGCATGTTATTTACCTTTTTCTGTCCCATTAACATCAACACTGGGATGAAATTTAATCACCTAATTTTTTCTCTGAAAACTTAGACAGTCCTTCAGCTAAACAAAGGGGGAAAATATCTGCTTTGCATCTTACAGCTCATTCTCATTAATTAAAGATCTACCTCTGTTTTGACTGGATGCTTGCTTTTTTTATACAGTTTATAAGCCTATGGAAGACATCACAAAGCAAAACATCACATACAGATGCAGATTTTTTCTTTTCTTTTTTCCTTTTCTTTAGTGTGTGTGTATAAGGCAGTGGAAACAGAAGAAATCCCATGTCTTGAAGTTTAAGTATCTTGATCATAAAAAAAATTGAAAATTGGAAAGTTCCCTACTAATGCATCTGCACAGAGGGAATGTAACCTAAAAGACTGATTCATTGTGGTGTTTGTTATTCTTGCATGTAACTGAACTTCTGTTGACATAAAGCTGGACTGGAACCAGGAAGGTTAGGTCCTCAAACTCTTCTGAAAGAAGCTGTTGCTTTGTTGAGTTATCTTTCTATCCTGAGCATAAAATATGTATGAATAAGGTAGTTTCTGTTGAGTCATTGTGGGGAAAAAAATTCTGTTAACTCAGCCAGCATAAAGATTTGCAATGTTTCGTTGATGAATGTGGAACTTGGGGTCAGGACACAGGTGGACCAGTGGAAAAAAGATTACAAGACAATGCTTGTGGGAGGGAGTGGAAATCTTGCTTTTTTTTGTTTGGTTGGTTGGTTGGTTTGTTTGTTTTTGAAATAAACAGGAAAGGAAAATTAAAGTAATGGCACCAGAACAATGATTACAATATAGAAAAATAGTTACTGTTACATTAATTTTGCTAGGGATAACTCCTGTCCAAACCTCAGAAGCAAAGTTGCAAAGAAGTCTCAGTACACCTGAAGACATAAAGTTCAGTGCTAGGAAAAGACCTTCAGTTTAGAGCTCTTCCTTCATCATCTAGTCCTCAGTATAAAGCAGTTTCAATACAAAGATGGCTGGCGTAAGAAATTGATTTCTCAATCAGCCTCTGTGCCAATTATTTCTAATGTTTAGTCCATTTTTTTTTTAACTTAGCTTTACCCTGAAATTGTGGTCAGTCTTAACTAGCAGAGGGGAAATATTATTTGTAGCTTCAGCTCTTGCCAACAACTACATTTTATTATTTTCTCAACATAAAGCCACTGGTATTAAATTCTTTGTTTTTAAAATATTCTGACATTATTATTTAGCGCATCTACAAAGGTTTGTTAGATTATTCCTCTGGTGTTCTTTTTGTTGCTTTGTATTTGTTTTCTCTTTGTTGCTTTTTGGTTTAAGACCAGCTATTGTTCTTAGATGTCAGATTCTATTTATTTATTTATTTTTGCGACAGATAGTATAATGTGGCTTGATATGTGACTTTTTCTAGTTGTTGCTGTAGGCCAGGTAGGGCAGAAGGGTTAACTATTACAATGATAATATCACTGAGGTTGTAATCAAGTTCCCAGTAGCCAATGCACACATATATATATTCATCAGTCACTCGAGAAGTAATGTCTCCTATGTATTTCCACGGAAACTATAGCAGATACAAAGAACACAATAACACCATTTGATAGAGCAAATTATCAGCTATGAAATACTATTTTTCAACATCGTCACAAGCATTAGTCAATTAACATGGATGAGCAGATCGAGACACTGTTCATTTCATGGTATCACAGCTGTACATGGCTGTCTGGAACTTGTCTTGTCTTTCACATTGCTGTTGCCATTAATGAAACACACCACCCACAGCCTTACTGTACTCACATCCACTGTTTAGTCTTCATAATTGTTCATCAAGAATCGATGAATGTCATTGGGTGCCATTTTTTCCACATGAGGGAATTCAGTGACACACCATTGCTTCATATGTATCAGATGCTATTTTGCCACACTGCCCCTCTGCTGCCATCTGTCACACGGCAACAACATGTAATACAATACTGGTGGGAAGGTTCAAGGTTCAACCTCTATTACCATATCACCAACATCTCCCTCCGACATCATGAAGCAACAGAATAAAATAGGAGGCATTACTTTCAGAGTGTTCCTCATACAACTAAACACTGTCCAGTCTCCGGCCATGCACTCACCTATTGAACTAGGTGGCAAATTGTCCTTTGGTAAGCAGTCAAATGCTTATAGACTTGTGACACATCAGTTTAATATTGGCAAATTGCTATAGCCATTTCAGAGAAGTGTATTTTGGCACATCAGCTTTTGGGTGCTTATTTCTCAATGCCCTGGGGCAAACCTGTACACAGGACCTAGAGCATTCTGTAGAAGAGACAGATTACTATCTAGTATGCAACAGATACTACTACTGAGCCGATATTCCAGGCAATGAGTCCATTACTTCTCATGACTTGCCAGTCATCCTCAACAATTCATGCCTTATAGTAGTAGTCAGTTAGGATGATTAGTATGTGAGATAATCTGCTTCCCTCACTATGGAATTCCTGCATGCTGATGGACTCTCCTGGGCCTGCTGCCTGAGTCCTGCCGCTTCCTCCTGGACTTACCCTGCGGCTTCCTCCTACACCTTCTTGCTGCCAAAGGCCAGCCACACTGCTGCTGCTCTCCCCCTGCGCTTTTGCCTCGGACCATTGGAACGGCATTCAACGGGACCGCTGCTGGATCCTGGTGGTGACTATCCCAACTTTATGCAATTCTTGCTCCTTTCCTATCTTTTCTACCATCCTCCTTCCCTTCCTCGTCACCCTAATTCATAATAGTCACCATCCTTCCCTTTCCTATCTCCCTGATTAAGATTTGTAATAAGCTGATCAGACCAACATGTGAACTGTTGTTTCTTAATCTCATGCCAGGTATACATATATCAAAGAACCTCCTCTCTCTCCTATAAATTGGAGAGAGACAGTGTACTACAGACATAAATGAGAAGGCATAAAATGTCCATCACTTGTAGAGAATACTGTTTTGTTCAATAATGTACTTAACAAATAGGAAAAAAAAAAATCTGAAACAAACTACTTACTTTGCCTTTGTAGATATAAAATTTGGATACTTGTGTTCTGCCCTTAAACATTTCACGACAGTGAGTGTAAATTTTAGAGAAATCGTATGGATAAATGCAGTCAAAGAGAAATTTGCAAGTCCGAATTTTAAGAGTTCATTCATAAAATTAACAGAGATCAGAGGTTTTAGGGAATGAGGTCGTATTTCCATACATATGAGATGGAGTGTTTTAACTTCTTTCTGGGAAACACATTTTCTAGTTTTATTCTAATGTAGAATACTTGTCAGACTTACATACACACACTCAGATACTCAAGGAGACAAGAAGTTCAGGATTACACTCAGGTTGTTACTAGCTTGGTCATTAATTAATTAAATTAAATTATATATTTATTTGTTTAATTATATCCCGCAGTTAATTTCACAAGAAAAGAAAGTGAAATATTAATAATTTTTGAAAACTACTGAATTTAATATTTGCTTCCAAATTCCTTCTAAAATTAAATATAAATGTTTTTGCAAAGAACTAACATTTTTGGAATTCTGAAATTTTTGCTTTCCACTTTCATATGTGTAAAACTGATTTATTTTCATGTTTGCATCATTATGCAAAGCTGTTCCATGAATGTGAGCCAAACTGCTGCTTAACCATGTATGGAATGAATCTCTCCATAGTACAAAATACCCAAGGGCTACCCAAAATTTATCATGTCACCACTTTAAAGAAGAGATTAACTTTTAGAAGATCCAGGTTTCGGGACTGATTGTGGAAAAGTGTCACTCTTGTATAGTGTTATATTGGAATAGTATTGCTAGTGAGTCAGAGCTTTTATTAGCAAAAGAGGAGAGTAGACATGTTTATTTCACTCTTCCTTTCAAGCTCTCTGTTTGTTGCTTTGTCTGAAACTAAGACTCACTTAGTTTCAAGCTCCAACAGAGATTTCTCATTAACCAGTGCATCACAACACCACAATTGTGTAGCTTCCATATCATTAAATCTTTGATGCATCTGTCAAGTCTATCGATACCACCTGTCATAACTGTGAAGAAGATATTTGTTCATGGAAAATTTGAATAGTACTGTGAATTTCTATCATGCAGGTCTTTTTACAACCACTGCTTTTGGTCATCATCAAAGTCAGGTCAAATGGAATGCTAGTCGTAGCCTGATACATTTACTGAAAATCCAAATTCAGCTTAAGCTATAACTCTGAATATCAAAACACCCACCTGGTTATGCTCACCACTGGTTTGAATCAGAAGGGACTATGTGTTCTAATTTAAACTGCTGCACCAGCAATTGGGTTGGCTGGGATTTATTCTATGTCCTGTTACAGCTCTTCAACAAGGTACTTGATTCTTTTCTATTTAATATTTTCAACATAAGTTATGAAGTACATAAAGCAAATTAACTAGCATGTTTTCATATTTGTAACAGTTTAAATGAGGAGTAAACTCTGCCTATTTCTCTTTTCATTATTGAGTTCCAAATTTGTAAAAAAGCAGTATTTTATTTCTATTAAGTTATATATGTTGATTTGTGACTGATTCTGAAGTGTCCTGAGATAGCCTCAGAGGTAGTGTAATAGCCATGCAATTAATTGCCTCTCAGACAACTTTCAGAATATGAAAAATTAGAGAACATTGGAAAGAACTGCATTCTAAATTGTGATTTGCATGATGTCCACCTTTATCTAGTACTTACCTGGAATATTCTGTTGTTGAAAAGACCATGCAAATTACATACTGGACAATGGAGCTAGATCTGCAGAAATATGTTATTGAAATAAAAAACCAAATCCACTAATTTCAGCATTTGTAGAAACACCACTGACCTCATTGTGACATACATGATAGAAGAACCAAGATAAACAAAGATGTAACATCATTTTGAGGAAAGCAAGATAGTGCAAGAAAGGAAGTGCTAGGAAGTGCTTTAATGTCTCAGAGTCTGAATCTATGTTCACATGGAAACCCTCTGGGATACAGTTACAGTTGCAAGAATTCTTTGCAAGTCGTGCAGGCAACTTCCATACGCAAATATGAGATTTTAATATATCAGGGTCATGAATTTACATGTATTGATCTTAATTGCATATTTAGGGTGGAGCTGAATTTTGAAGAAATCTAAACACCTTTGTAATTATTTCAGTACCTCATTTGTTCTTTATCTGCAGACTAACGTGGTAAAATTATTCCAAAAATGTAACCCACAAAATAAACATCTGCCAATTAGAACAATCAACTTGTGCAGAAATAATATTAATGATAGAAAAAGGCAATTTCCACATCCTTCTCCCAGAGGTCCATTTGCCTACAGTTCAGAATTTATTCAGAACTAGTCATATCTTTTTTATATCCCTTAAATTTCACAAATGGAAACTAAATAGGTTTCTAAAAAGAGTCGCTTTAGACAGCTTACTGTAGTTGCTAGATTAGCACTACTATTTGTAGAGTCACACCTGGAAGACCTACAACAGGAGTACCAAGTTAATGCTGCTGTTCTGATTCTGGTTCTCAAAGATCCTTGTATGACAGTGCATTGGTGCCAAGTAAACATCATCTCAATGATTTAGAGCTAAATACATGGAGGTGTTTAAACACCTAACTATCAGTATGTCTAAACTTAAACGATCAAAAGCCTCAAGGAACTGCCTCCAGTCCACAGGCAGCTATATTCCTGACTTTAAATTCTACTACATTTCTGTCACTCAGAGATATTCTTATCATTCTGATGACAGGAAAGGTGTCTTTACCTTTGAGAAACTCACAGGAGGAAATGTCCAGTATATGTCTCTCTAATTTCTCCTTTGACTGATTTGCAGCTGGGAATATAGCACAGTTTCTATGGAAGTGTGTTAACAACTAGATACTCATAAGATGGCTCTTTTATTCCTCTCCCTATTGAAGTAGCATTATGTTGAATATAATGTCATTATCAAAACATTACAAATTATAATTAATATCATAGACAATTAAAAAGAAAAAAAAATCAAAGTTACAACATAGAAAACTCATTTGCCTCTTGGAACCAATACAAGAGTGATAAAATGGAAATTACAGTAAGTTACCTTTTAAAACTTTAGGTGTGGGGAAAGACAGAAGAAGAAAATTATTTTTAATAGTATGGATAAGAAGACTGTGAAGAAGTTTTATGAGAAGATTATCATAACATTGCACTCTATTCAAACTGGAAAGAGCTCAGTTGCTAAGAATCAGCAGGGTATAGCTTCCCATGGATTTGGTGATCAGAAGCAGTGTTCTAAGCATTCCTTGTCTCAGCCTTTACTTTTCTTCTGGAGGTAAGTACCACAGATTACCAGAATACCCAAGAATCTCTTTTATTTTTTCATTATATGAATGTTGCTATGATTTACTTTATGGTGTTCAAAGCTGGATTTAATATGTATGAAGTCTGTAGTAGTTCTTTAATTTATACATTTGGACTGGATTTTTAGAGACCATCCTGATAGGCAAAGTAAATATGGGCTTGAATTAATCTATACACAAATCTTGCATATGGCATATATTACCAGTAGCCCATGAAAAATCTCACTGCCTTTCCTGCCCTACACGTTATATATTCTGTCATTTGTTAAAATCCACTAGTTTCTCCTTTCAGCAGAAGGATTCTTTCATTCACCTGCTTTGTGCACCTCTCCAGTTGCCTTGACAGCTGTTCTGACTTCTTTAATAACAGGTCCCAGATATTTGTTCATACCTTTCGTATAAATATATAGATAATTGGAATAATAATTACTTTGATAAAAATCAACAGTTGTCATAAATTTGCTCTTGTGCATTTCTAATTCATTTTTATAGAGAATAAATTCTGACTAACTTTGCCTAAATGGACAGAATTATGATCATGCATTGCATTCTACCACATATAGCATCATGCTCTTACAAAATATCACACAGATTTTCACGATTTTATATAATATATGTTTTACTTTTGTGGAATTTTAAAGGAACTGTAGCTAAAAGCATAAGAGGCTTGCACAGAGCTAAGTGGAATGAATTATAGCAATATCCTCTATGAGGTGGAGGTGGGACTGGAAGAAAGGACTCACCTGTGAAGATTGAAGAGCTCAGCTGTTTGCAGACTGCTGAGAAAAATCTTTATGTCCTCCTGATTTCTCCCCTTTGTCAGCTGATAAAGGGGATAAAACTCAAGTTTTCTGTCTGGTTTTGATAGTAGTTTTTTTCACTTGTGATTTTTTGTTCAAGAAATATTGGTATTGTTTTGTTGGCCTATTTTGTTTTTCCGTTTATTTTGGAAGACTCTACTCCAAATAAACTCTCTGGAAGAAGGTGGAAAACCCTTTGTAATCAACATCTAAACATCCAATTTCCCAGAGAGTTTTACTTGAAGTGTAACACATTCTTTCCTTTTGGCCTGAATAATTGGGTGATTGCCCATAAAGGAAAAGAATGAACTCTCCAGTTCTCCCTGGATCCTCCTGAAAATGTTATTTTCTGTAGTAGATTGAAAGAAAAGCCTTTCCTTATAAAATGATTAATGTATCTAAAATGTTTATGGCAATGCTTATCTGAATATCAAAGTGCCACTCCCCTACCCCTAACCCGCCCCCACCCAAGGCTGTACCACACTGATCACACTTCGGGCTTTCTCAATAAATCAGGATTTTCTGATTTGTTAAATTTAGGGAAACTGTGGGAGATGTCAGTGACAGATTCTGTATCACTTGATTGATGGGTAAATACATAGTCTAGAAAGATCCGTAACAACAGTTTCAAACCATTTTTCAACTTCACCTGTGGGAATGATAATACATCACAAGATGATGTATACATCATATGATTGCTGCTGGGGGTCTTCCCAGAGGTAACAGGTGGAGATGACTGGAACAAGGGGAGAAACATCTCAGCCTGCAGAGCTACAGAGCAGCTTGGTTGAACAACCACTAATCTTGCCTTGATACTAAGTGACAGTGTTAGGGACAGGAACATTATGGACCATATGGCAAGCATTTTTGATTGATAATAAATGTTTATATGTTTCATGTTGCCTCTCTAGGAGACATGCTAAAAAGATGAGATGAAAGGTCTCAAAGGAATAGCACTTCAGATTTCTGCCTCACCATTTGGACTATTTATTAAAAATATGACCGTATTTGACACAAGCATACTAAATACTGGATATGCAATAATTGCCTAAGCCAATGAAGTTGCAGTAATTGCTATGGGAATGGCTTTAGATCACTAATTTGAGTGCAGGAAAACTGTTGTTTTTTTTTTTTTCTTCTTCTTCTTCTTTTTTTTTTTTTTTTTTAAGATTTTCTGCCTTGTGTATTCAGATGATGTAGTATTTCATCCCAGCTGTTTTTGTTATTGTTATTTTTATTTAGAATACCTTTCATTTTTTTTTTTCCCCTTATCTTTGGCCTAATGTCTAATACTACTGAAGTAGGTAGTAGGTGCTCCATAATTTATGTAAGGAATTATCTTTATATAACATTTAGAAAATCCAGAAATTCCAGTGCACTCACTAACTTGATGGGCATGCAGCCAGCACTTGTGCACTGAACAAATTACTGTAGGTGTGCTTCTTCCACAGTAAAGGAAATGAGTGATAAAACAACCCCACCAACTGTTATCTCTTGATTATCATTTGTGGCCATTTTTTTCCCATCGTATAATGTTTCAGTATGATTGTCTGAAACTGGATCAGTCTGGTCTATCAAAACCACCAGGGTTATATGAAGAACAGATAGTTGTAATGTCTTCCACAGCCTACATGTTCATGAGCCTACTGACTCCTTTCCTTGTTTTCTGAAGTCCTGGGAGCTCTGTCAAGAAGTGTGTGAAGGAATCGTAAAAAAAAAACAACAAAACCTACTGGAGATAACCACTAAAAATCATGCAAAGTGAGTCCATATTTGGCAGACTGGCAGAAACTATAGAATATTTTATTTCTAATTATTAAAATGACATAATGTACTCAAGAAACAATGCTGGATTAGAACGGTATAAAACAAAAGACAACCTTTTAAACTTGAAAATAATTTCTGGAAAAACATTATGGCAGCCATCCAAGTTTCATAAACAGAAGAACATCTACCATACTAAAGCAAGATGGAAAGAGGAAAGACCGAGCTTTGAAACATACAGGAAGAAGATGAGATTTCTGGATTGTATTTACAGTGTTTTGTTGCGCTGATTTTGATGGAATAAATAATCTTCAAAGATGTTAGTTGGACCAACATTAAGTAATTAAATGAGGTTCAAATTTTAGCTACAGAGGACTTGACCTATTTAGTCCTTTGACATACAACCACCATTACAAGTATATTAGTCAAAGTTAAATATTGCATGAAAGAAAGAATTACAGACAAAGCATTTGAAATATAGCATAATAATTTAGTCTTTTATTTTATAAACATTCTTTGTTCCCACTCCCTTCAGTGACAGAGAATTTTTGAATTTTTGGATTCTTTGATCGACAGAGATTTAGAGCTTTGTCTACTTTATTGGTCTTAGAATCCTGAAGACAAACTACAGACAGACTGAAGAAAAACACAAGCAACATGGGTAGAAAAGAATAACCAAAAAATGTAAAGAAATTATCTACTTCTGGTTCACAGTTTAATCTTTGTCATCTTACCTCCCAAAAATATAATTCCAATAGGATATGTCCTTACTAGCTGCTTTTATACCTATCCAAGTCTGGATCAGTATGAGGCTGTTAAAAGATAACAGTAGTACCGTCTCATTTTAGTCATAGATTTACTTAAGCTGCCAACATTTAATACGTTGCTAAGCAAGACTTAAGTTAACCAGTAGACAAAATTAAAAACTCAGAAGTCAATTCCTGAGTGGCAGAGGTTTATCTGAGGACTGAAGATACTAAGGGAGATGATGATGCTATCTGAATTATTCTCTGTTTGTCATCATGAACAGACTCACTGTGTAAAACAGTATGATGGTGGCCTGAAGTCACAGTGAAGTTTATTACCTAAGAAAAATTTGCTATATGTTTTCACCTATTTTGTAGATATTACTGTCAAAATGAAATCTCCCCGTAAAAGGCAATGCATAGAGTAAGCTAGTCTCACATTTTTCATATGTACCATTGTGCTTAATTTCTGATGTAATTTTGGACAATTAATTTACAATCACGGGCTCCATCTTTCACCATACAACATTTTAGTATGGTCTTCAGGCTGTATCAGAAGCATAATTGTTTTATTTGACTCCATACTTCTGTCTTGAGCTGCTGCTGATTTGAGAATGTTAACTTCTTTGTTAACTTCTTTGTGTTAGCCCTCTATTATTTTGGATCAGCATGATTTTCCCTGAAGTTGTTGATTGTATGTGTCCATATAACTTGTTTTGAACAAGATGGGATGCATTCAATTTACATAATCAGCTCTATGAACTAATTAGAGGTGCTGCTATTTTCAATTTCCTAGAAAAATGATGCCAAGCTAACACAAAGATATTGAAAGCATTTGCTTCTCTAATTAGTAGACAAGGATCTTATCTTCCATTTTTTATTCAAAGCATTATTGTGTTAAAGTATCCTGTTACACAAAAAATGGTGACATCTTTATCAAGGAAGGTTGAAAATATGATGCCTCAACTCAACTAGTATTGTATAGATGCTGCCCCTTATGCTTTATGATGCAAACAAGATACAATATCTATTTTCCCCTTGAAGGAGAATATCTTATATAGGCCATATGAAACTGCAGAATATAATCATAAGAGAAAATACACGAGTGTTTTTTGCTGAAGGTATTTACAGGAATATTCCAAAATTAGTATTGTCATGATTGAGTAAATTACATCATAAAATGTAGAAGCTGTTTTTGCATGCATCTGTCACAGTATATTTTTACAAAATTTGCAATGTGAATTTCTTTGCCAGGAAGTCTCAGCCATTGGTTCTTGCTTATCCTTTATCTCTTTGTTGAGAATTTCTTGCTCAGTGATTCCTCTCCCTGAAAACAGCTTAATATACACTACAATGTTATTAATTTTTTTTAATCAGAACTGTAAAACATTGACTACAAGACATTCTCCCTAGTTGTCAAATCATTTTTATAATTATTTTCTGTTTCCTCACCAAGTTTTGCTGCATTATTTAAAAAACATAGACATCACAACTCTAATCAGGATTCCAGTATAAATTTCACCAAAATGTAGAGAAAAGATCTCCACAGTAATAGGCATGAATCTCCAAGTTATGCATCTGGAATTCTATCATTTGTTCAAGTCCTCATATTATGGTGATGAATATAATTCAGATGGCAAACAGAAGCCTTGTAAAGTGCTGTTCTGATTGTTTCATACCCTAAGTCATCCCAAACAATGCAGTTTACTATGCTGGTTTGTGTTTATTATTAGTACTCTGGTCCTTCTCAGAATCAGGAAGGAAATTCAACATTTACTTCTGGAAAACTTTAGGAAATATGAATAGAACTGGGCTGGGTGAGAGTTAAAGGGGATACATGGTGTTCATAGATATCTTCAGGCTGTAGTAAGCTCTACAGAAAATCATGGGTCATGATGTCACTTTAAGGGTACCTTTAAGATGTAAGAAAAAATATTTATGTATTCATCTTAATTTTTTAAATGAACTTCTTTCCCCTAACAAATAGAAGTAGTGTTTTTAACATACTGCTGGGTGTGGTATAGATCTGGAGACTACTAATGAGATACAGTGCTTTTCACCATGGAGTCACTAGCCCGAATTTTCATTGTTTTCCTATAGATAGAAGGAGCTTCTATCTGGAGTGACTTTCATTTCACTTCCAGGCTAGCTTAAGCTGTGCTCAGCAAAGTGTTCATGCTGCAGACCCCCAAGTCTCAACTCCTTCTCTGCCTCCTCCTTGAGATTTATCTGGTCTGGAGGTAGAGAAGGTAAATGCTCTCCATCTGCTGGAGCAGCTACACACCACTCCCCTTCTACTAGGCTGCACTGTTTTTATGGCCACGTTACAAAGACAGGAGGCAGGCATTTTTCAGTGCAAGGCTTTCTGTTTAATTAAAGGTCTATTGTGCTGGACCAGAGTCTCTGTTTTTCAAGGAGGGCTCTGTTTAAAATCAGGGTAATGGGTTATTACAATTCTAGAGAAGCACATTTGCAGAAAAATATTTTTTACTGGTTTAAATTTTTGTGGAGTACCACAAAATACAAAATAGATCCCTTAATCTCAGTGGCTATCTTGAAAACCTATTACTAAAATACATATAAACGTGTAAGTACTATTCATTTTTTGAATGCTGGCGTGTCGTAAAATTCTGTTTTCTTTTCATTTCAGGCTGTTGTAAATAAACTGAATCTGTACAGTAGGTTTTTGTCAGACTCCCAGAAAGACAATTTTATTTTATAGCACATCCTAGACTGACAGCCAGAAACTGTTCTGCACCACCTCAGTACAAACAAAATTAGCTTCTCACAATATTTTTGCAGATGTTAAAGGTCATTAATAGAATGAAACCAGATGACTAAAGCAATACATTTGGAATGATTGGGTTTTATTTTTCTCCCCGGCTTAAAGACACAGAGTCCTCTTTTCTTGACTGCTTGGCTGCATTTCAAATCTTTCTTTCTTTCTTCCTCTCTTTTTTTTTTTTTTTTTTTTTTCTGTTTAATGGTTTCCAAATCATAAAAGTGAAAGTGGTGGGATATGTATTTCTTGGCTTATGCAAACTTGCTTGTGTGAAAGATTTAGGATTTTTACAGAGCTGAATATAATATTAACTTCAAACTACATATTCCTGGAACAATTGCTCAATCTCTACGTTTTGATCTAGGTCACACTTCTGCAATGGTAAAAGAAAAGATAACTAGCAAATGCAAGAAAAATCATGTTAAAAATGAACTATATCCAGGAGTAAAAAGAAAACTATCCTTATAAATGAAATAGTTCTATAGATTTTGAAATGCATTGTTAAAGCTTATGTTAGGATGAACTGAAAATTTCCCTTTTTCTTTCCTACGAAACAGCTATGTCATATTATGATAACTGTTTTGTGGTTTATCTAGATCATAATGAATAGCCTTTTTATCTTCAAATTTTATAACATCTCAATTATATATGCAATACTATACCCAACAGTTTAAATTGTATTAGGCTTTTTATATGCTTGCAAAATGAACAGTAGATAATAATTAATTCCATGTCAAGAAATAGCAATGTCTAAAATGTTTTTAAAGACATATAATACATCAAAACTTCTCAAAAACTTTCAAATATATTGAAAAGAGCAAATCAGATCATTCTGAAAGGTGATATGAGAATGCATCTGTCCCTAGTTTGGAACATTTATGAAACAGATATGAAGAGGAAGAAGTAGAGGCTACATAACCTCAGGAGGAATGGATGCTGCCAGGACATAGAAAAAATAAGACAGCAGCAAATGAAGGCATGATAGTGTGAGTTTCACTGGGCAAGTAAAAGAGACAAAGGCTGATGAGGTATAGGTACAGCTGCAGGGTCCAAATGTGCAACCAAGGGAAATAGGAGAAGCCATTCTGTTTTAAGTGTGACTTAAGAAGACTTTTCTTACCATAAGTAAGGTAAGGTAAACCTTTTCTATGGAGAATGCAGAGTACAAGCAAGGGACAGAAAGATCAGTGGATTCATATCTTGATCAAGGGAAATTCTGGACAAAGATTCCAACTCCATACCCAGGCAAAGAAAGAAGAAAACAGATTTCCTTTGTACTGCAAAGGAAAAGAGAGATTTGAAAGTAAGCATGAAAGGAAAATCAAGCATAAATATGTTTATGAAGTAAGATCACAAATATATTTGAAATAGTAGAAATTTGATCTAGCAAACAAAAGATTTCACCTTAAAGTAGTCTACTTGATCTAATGTTTGGATACTCATTTTTTTTGGCCTGAGTAGATGGCCGGAGAGGTGAATGACTGGTGATGTGACTGGGCCCAGAGAAGTAAGGCAGTAACCTACCAGCAAAGAACTATAGAACAGGTCTTGTTTCTGGTTATGTTAAAAAGAGAGCGATACAGGGACAAAAAAGGAGAGAAGGCCAAGAAGAATATGAAGCTTTGAAGAAGATTTAAGAACCAATTCTGATCCAAATTAAGACCCTTTAGTGTATGAGAGGAGAATGCTTGAGTTAGTAAGCACAAAAATGAAATGTAGCCTAGTGAAGTCACAAAAGAAAAAAGCAAAACAAAAAGTGTAGAAATAATTCATCCCCTTTCTGAAGGATAAAGAGAACCAAATATTTTTTCTATTTCGGATGGCTGGAAAGTTGGCAAAATAGGTGATAGAAGGTGCAGATACCTTGAAATTTCATAGTGCTATTAAATATCTATCTTATTTGTTACTAAACAACTGCTGTGAATTTTATGGCACATACTGCTCACGTTGGATAGTTTAGTTAGAAAATTATCCAAATTTTTTTTATTTTCTTTTTTTCATCGCTTAGTTATTTCTTAGAATGTATCAGTTTGTGCAATGCCTTTTTCTGACTAGCTCTGACAAACAGCTGGGCTGTACAGCAAATACAGGAATGAATAACTGAGGAGTGTAGGGGAAAATATTTAAAAGTTAATGCAAGATGTATGCAGTAGTTTTATGAGACTAGCTTCTAAAACATTTTTGTTCTTTAAACAGTTATGGCATAGGAATACTTCCTACAGCAAACATATAATGAAAAAACTTTCATGTATTAGACCACTGGGTAACCTAGCACATAAGAGGTATGTATGGCAAAACCAAATAGCCTGTCCTGCTCTCCTTAAAATGTTTCTGGATGAGCTATACATGTTATTGTACCACCACAGTTTTACAAGAAAAAATGATGTGGTCAGTTTCTGTTCCAGCTAAATAAATTTAGACGTATGAAAACCTCAACCAAGAGCAGCTAACCTTCATTGGAATATACAAATTACAGAGGAGATGCTCCTAAATCACTGATATTGTTAACAGCTAAGCAATCTCTGAGGGCAGGATTAGAGGAAAGGTCCCTCAGAAAGCAATATTTTTCACAAAGGAAAATTGATAAATAGTAACAGAGTGGATTTTATTTTCTTTTTGTTGAATCTCATGGAAAACTGTTTTAAGTAAAAATGCTATCAAATTTGCTTTCATCTGCTGGAATATTTGTATAGGCAGACCTCTGGGAACCATGCTTTGCTGGTAACAGTCTTAATTCTTTGTATTTACAGAACAGTGTTCAACTACAGACCTTTAAGTATGCAATGCTCAACTGATTAATTTCTCAGGCATCTCAGTCAATATTTTCATGCCCACACTGCATATTAGTTCAGGGCTGCAGGCTGGTGTCACGTGCCTTTGGCATCAGAGCGTTTGATAGTCCTAACTTCTTCTCTAGACCACTAAGCAACACCCTGTCCAGTCAAAATGCCCTGCAAGCAGAAAGCCTACTGCATGTAGTGATGATGATGAGCAACCAGTTTAACTAAAAATCCTGGATATTATAACCGTGTCTTCTTTACTTTGAATTATCAAATAAATCACCCATTCTTGCAATACAAAACTAACCTATCAGCTCTAAGAGGAATTGGCAGAAGTATTCTCTTGTAGTTAACTTTGGAAAGTTCAATTGCCATTAAATATTAATATATTTTGCAGTCGCTTTCTACTTGATTCTGAGTGGGAGGGGTCTCTGGTAACTGTGTTAACCTTTATCTAATGTCAGCTTGTTAACTGTTCACTTCAGCTGCCAAACAATAACTTCTGTGACTACATGAAAGATTTAACTTTGTCAAGAAGCAAGTAATTTAAAAATTATTCTTTGTATGTACGAACGTGATTCCTAGAATAAATAAAGTAATAAAGTAGTATATTTAGAATCTACTGGAAGACACAGAGGCTTCATTTAACTCATTTAAAAAAAAGCAGAAATAAAATATATTATGTAACATTTTATTTTAGATACATACTCACACATTGTAAGTAGTCACTGATTCTTAATCTTTATTTAGCTAACAAATTAATTTAACACAATGAGCTCATGCTGCAAAACACCATGGAAAGGGGGTATTTGCATATGCTAATAGCTTCCAATTAAGAAACATGCAAATAATTGGGAGAAAGCAAAATTAAAACACTGTGCTAATAACCTGACAATTACAAGTAAAACTGTATTATGCAAGACTGCAAACATAATTGTGCACACAAGGTCTATTTGTTTACAAGAATATCTAATACAAAGTGTGTACCATATTCTCACCTCCTACAGCACTTGACAGACTTCTTGCTGAAGAACTACAGCCCTTTTAAGTATAAAGTGAGGTTCTGGGGCATCACTTGGTGTCAGTTACATGCAGGATAATATTAGGTCAGGAAATTCATTATGATGATCTTTCAGAGTTCACTCTTTGGTGTAAAAAAGGAGTGGGACTGCAGATGATTTCATGAGCTGCTGAACTAAGACAACCAAAACAGAGAAACAGCAACTGCTTGATGATTTATAGTGATTAAGGATTTGCCCTTTCACTGAAAAAAAGAATTTCCTTCCAACAGAAGGTCATGGTTTCACAACTTGGTTTTAATTCAAATTATGATAGACTGAAAATTCAAAATGTCTCAGTAGAAAGTCATTCTGAAAATAGAAATTCTGTTTTGAAAAGACTGAATGTTTCATTTAACAAGGCAGAAATTTGTTTCAATGATACCACTACATTATAATATTTTGTCAATCTGCAGCATGTTATTACCGCTGTAAAATAATATTATATGAGAACTTAGCTATGAACATTTTCAGAACCCTTCTCTGGACTCAGTGTCCTTCTTGTGCAGAGGATCCCAGAACCAGATGCAGTACTCCAAGTGAGGACTCATCAAAATAGTATAGGGACAGAATCACTTGAGCTGCTTGTCAAATTCTATTGATGCAACTCAGGGTCTGATTGGCCTTTTGGGCTGCAATTACTGCATTACTGGCTCCTGTTGAGTCTTTCATCAGCTGACACCCACAAATCCTTCACCTCAGGGCTAATTTCAAGCCATTTTATGTCCAATCTGTATCTGTGCTTGGGAATGCCCTGACCCAAGTACAGGACCTTGCATTTGTCCTTGTTGAACTTCATGAGGTTGGCATGGGCCCACCTGTCAAGCCTGTCCAGGTACCTCTGGTAAGCATCCATTTCCTCTAGTGTGTCAGATGTACCATTCAGTTTGGTGTCATCTGCAAACTTGCTGAGAGTGAATTCAATCCCCCTCTCCACGTCACCTACAAAGATGTTAAATAATACCCTTCTTAGCACCAATCCGTGAGGAATGCCACTTGTCAACAGGCTCTACTTGGACACTGACCACATCTCTCTGACTCCAGCCAATTCCTTATCTAGGGAGTGGTCCATCAATCTAATCCATTTGTTCTTCAATGTGGTGATCAGGATATCAGGCAGGACGATGTCAAACACTTTGCACAAGTCCAGGTAGATTATGTTAGTTGCTCTTTATCCAGTGATGCTGGAACTCCATCATAAAAAGCCACCATATTTGTCAGGCGCGACTTGCCCTTGGTGAAGTCATGTTGGTTCTCATCAATCACTCCTCTTTACTTTCTATGTGCCTTAATAGGACCTTCAGGAGGATCTGCTCTGTGATCTTGTGAAGCACAGAGGTGAGACTGACTGGCCTGTAGGTCTCCAGATCTTCATTTTTTCCCTTCTTGGAAATGGGGGTTATGTTTTCCCTTTACAAGTCAGTGGGAACTTCACCAGACTGCCACGACCTTTCAAATATGATTGACAGTGGCTTGGCAACTTCATCCAGAAGTTCCCTCAGAACCCACGGATGGATCCTGTTGGATCTCATAGAGTTGTGGTTCATTTCTTTAGATGGTCTTGAACCTGATCTTTACTTACAGCAGGCAGATCTTTCTTCTCCCAGTTCTTACCTTTGCATCACTGTCTGTGTATTGCTTGTGCTCCAAAAATGAAGGCAATTTTGCTGCTAACATAGGGGAGAACAGAGAAAAAAGAGAAAACCAGTTTTTTTCTATCATGTCTGTTTTTCTAATTATTTTTTATAGTTTGTGTGGATGACACCATTAAGTCTGTCAGTCTTTGTAGACACTTCTTAAACAGATGAGTCTCATCTTTGTATTTGCATTGCTGAATTCTAATACTGCATCATATTTTATCTGCTAGAAAATATTTTTATCCCTCCAGTAAATGCATGCCATTTCCCCTACAAGTCACCCCAAAAACTTTCTTCAATGATGATACTAATGGTGTAGAGATAGATGATAACCATACAGAAGCATCCTTTCTGTTGAGATTTAAGGTGCTTCTGTTTCCAGCTGAAATTACTGCAAACACAGCCTGTTGCACTGAATTACTACACTTTTATCTGTTGAGAACAAAGGAAATTTTCAGAACACTGCATGAATGACTAATTTTAACTATCCAAACAGCTACTATCACATCATCAGGAAACAAACCATATGTCCTGTGAAACTGATCAAAATTAATCAGCAGATTTGGTGCAATAAAGCTTACAGCTGATGAGAAAAATAGTGGAGACAAAGAAATACTCATTAAAAACAAAACAAAATAAAACAAACTTTGATAGATATTTTATGTTTACTAATAAATGTGAGAAAACTTCATTGTCTTTTATTCACCCAACTGTGAACAGCAAATGTGGATACAGAAAGTCCTAAAACACTTGCCCACTCAGGCAAGAGTTTGTTTTGGTGTTTAGAACAGCAGTTTTAGTTTTGGTCCCTAATAATTTCTCTGCTAGGTTTCCAGATCCATTCAGGATTTGCCTTCACTGAATTCCAGAGAGCTGAGCGCAACTTTTGACTGTGGCTCAGGTAGCTCTAAATCATCCTGGGTACAGCCATACTGTTGCCGGGGATATATTCATGTCATCACAGGCCCACAGACACAAAGGACTCTGAGTGAGTACTCAGCAAGTTGCTTTTGATGCTCCTGTAGCATATCAGCCAACCTCTGGGCTTCCACATAACTATAGTGTTAGCTGTAATATGGTAAACAGGGCTATGAGTACATACTCTTGTCTTTTTCGTAGAGATTGCAAAAAGAAAGCGCTTAGGCTTTTT
This sequence comes from Phasianus colchicus, assembly GCF_987193195.1. Lineage (NCBI taxonomy): Eukaryota > Metazoa > Chordata > Aves > Galliformes > Phasianidae > Phasianus > Phasianus colchicus. The sequence continues at coordinate 58,659,643 of NC_143438.1, read as the reverse complement.
GGAAATGTCAATCAAAATCCTTCTGAAGCCAGTGGGAACCTTTTCAGAGACCTGTGGTATTGCTATTGGAAGAGTTCTGTGTCAACAGCCAGTTTTGTCAGTAGCTTGTGCTGCTGCCTAAAGGCAGGTTTCTTTGTGGTGTGGGCTCACTCATCTTTTTTTCCTCTTAATTGTGACTTGGGAGTGACTCAATTTATAAAAGGAAAACACTGATGAATTTTCTTTTTTTTTTGGTAAAGGGATGTTTCTATTGTACATTAGATATGGGTCACTGTGTAAAAAAGCTTAGCTGATTTGAGTAAAGAGATCAGCACATTTATTCCTGTCAGAAATTTCCTTCTTACCTTTCTTTGCTGTTTTCTTCTCTGTGGTATACAACTTTGTTTTTTTCCTATTCCCAATTATTTTTGTGTCTTTTTTCCTTTTATCTCATTTTGACATCTTTATTTTTTTTCTTTCATTCTTAAGTTGAATGTGAATTCTACAAAGTGTGAGATTTCTTTAAACTCGTGTTCAACTACATTTGCACTTAGACAATCTTCCGCTGCCCATCTGCTGATACGAAAGTATTTCACTGTTGGTTAGCCAGTGAATGATGCCTATGAAGACGGAATAAAATGGCACAATTGAACCACTCTCTGTCACATTGCACTGAACCCCTTGTAAGCTGGAAGACATGACAACATGAGCCACTGAAACCACAGCTTACACACAGTGTTGTAAAAATTGTTTACATACTTCATATTTTCAAGGAAAAAATTGTTATTTGCACTTTTCTACCACTAATAGACACCTGAATGAAAAACACAATCAAAAGGAAGGTGTCATAATCCAGTCTTTAACCTTTTCTTAACATGTAGGGCTTACTGATGTGAGAAAGTAGTTGTGGATGGTGTTTGACAGGCAGACAAGGCAGAAACAACACGAACCAAAGGATTTGCAATCTGCAGACCAGTTGTGTGATAAGAGCTGGTTGAGGAAATCTTTGTAGCCATGCAGAGTCTTCTGGTGTCAGCTGTGCTGCCTACAGAGCACAGACATTTGATTTCAGCATTTGATACAGAGAAGACAAACTGTAAATGGAAGATGCAGTGGATGGATGTCACTAAATGTAGCAATTTCATGAGTTTCTGAGCGTAGGGAAACACATAATCAGGTATCAGATATATGCCTGCTTGTGGGAGAAAATACATGTTCTCATTTCTTTATTTCCTTAATTGCTTTTTTTTCCCCCCACTATTCTCATAGTTGTTTTTTTTTTTTTCCCACTTAAAAGGATGTTGAATGTAAGGATGGTGATGTGTGGGAGGAAAGTGGAGGCTGGCAGATTGTGTTCAGCATTCTCAACTTTCCCTTATTAGTTTACCCAGAGACATTAGTTCACATTATGAGAAACAGATGAGAAACTGCTAAAACATAGAGAAACATTATGAGAAACATTAAGAGAAGCTGCTAAGCATACATCTAAATAATGTTAAACCAACAGCGACTCCAGCTGAGGACCAGCTGACTTGCTGAGCTCTGTAAATCTAATCTTCACAGCACTCACACAGTATGCATATTTCCACTAACCGTCAGACAGGTTGAGTTGTAATGGTGAGTAATCATTGCACAAACCCAGTGAGGAAGAGAAAAAGGGGCAAGACATAGAGGCAGTAGCTCTTCAGTGAAAGGAATTGATGACAGCATACACCTTGTCTATGTGATACTCATTTTTCAGCACAATATACAACTTTCAGCTGATCCACATACTTTATTGAATACATTAGATCATATTTCCTTTTTCTTTTCCTTGAATTTTCTTCTAATTTTTCAGGAAGACCAAATTATGCTCTGTGCAAAACAATCAGCTGAAATGCGCCAAATGTAATGAAGTTCGAAGGAGATAAAAAAAGGATATTTCAGAGATTTGTCTACAGAAAAACATCCGTGTTTTGGCTGAACCTTTAGAATAAATACTTGTGGTTGCACAACTTGATTTTATTTTGAGCTTACCTGTGGAAAGCATCAACAGTACCGGTCTGATATTCATCTCTACTAATAGTATGACTATTTCAGTTAGCATAGCTTGATGATAAGTCCTCAGCAGAGCAAAGAATTGGAGTGCCTGTGTGAGATGAGGTCATTTAATGTTACTCAGAATGATTTTTCCATAAAGATCTTTCCTTAAACTGAAATTCAGCATCTCCAGCATCTCCAACTCTTTTAGTAACAGTACATAGTAAATTTTGCTAATCTTTCAAGAATGGCTCAGATTTGCAAAAACAAGTCAATTTTCTCTTTAAAGTCTTGCAAGACAAACTTATATGCATTTTGCTTTTGATAATACACAAAAAATCCCCTATAATATATTTTTAAGTTTCCTTTCTCTCTTTTTTTCTCTTTCTCTCTTACTCTATTTCTTTCTTTTTTTAAAGTAGATTCTTTTTAGATACTTGGAAGATGACAATGATTATATAATAACTATTGCCAAACAATACTAAAATGCTATGTAAGACGTACTTTCCCTATAAAGCAAGAATAACTTTAAATGTGAAAAAAAAGAAAGTATAGCCTCTGATACCAAATGTTAGGCTTTTTCACTAATGAAAGACAAATTATTGCTAATAAATAACGTATACCATGCAGTAGACAAGTCCCCTAGCAATATCACAGTAATTTTGTGTGTATGTGTTTTCATGGGAAGACATTTATCTTCCTCTTCCCAGGCAACCAAAATTAGAAAGCAATGCAGGGTCATAATTCTCCTGATTTTGGCTCTCCCTTCTTTTAAGCCCATCTGGCTACGTCTCTGCATTTGGCACCTCACTAGCTCTGTCTGCCAGCACTTACCTTTATAAGGCTTTGTGGCAGTCTACCATCTCTCTGTCTTGCAAACTCTTTGTTGTTGCCATGTTGTGCCTTGATTTCACATCCCTTTTAATTTCTCTTAAGATCTTTCTGCTGTCTGCTTGCAGTGGAAGAACTGTTTTACTGAATCCTGCCTTTGTTTTCAACCTGTAGTCTAGGTCTGTTTTCACAATTTTGAACAAGGTGAAACATATTGTGCTCCAAAAGAAACCCATATTGTTTAAGGCCAACTTCCTCTAGCATAAATGTGCTGCTGTTGTACCACACTCTATGCAGGGAGTCCTAACATGCTTAAACTTCTTAACTTCTGTGATATCTCCCCACGGATGGATGAAATCCATTATTTTATCCTTCTTCATTAAGGCTCATAAAGATAGCTTGGGCTAGCATTTCTTTCTATGTATCTAAAATATATTCTACATCAAATTACTGGTAACTAATGGGTATTTTGATAGTACATTTTAAGAAAATTCAACTTCAGTAATATTAAAGGTAGTAGCAGACTATACTACTATTATTGCTCCATAAGTTTTCTTTCACATTTTAAATAAATTTGTTCCAGCCATGACTGAACTGCTTTTGCATTGGTTTTCCATTAGCACTCTTGTTAACGAGTAAAACAGTGACACAAATGTAATTAAAATCAAATCTGAAATTTCCACATGCAAATATTTACACCAAATGTGTTTATGTTTAATAGGGAAACAGGCAATGGCAGGTGATGTATTTTATAAGTAATGGCCAGCTACCATTGATGAAATAGAATTAATTAAACAGAGAGTAATTGAAGAAGACTTTCTGTGTTTGATCTACAGTTAAACAAAATGTAGCCAAAAATATGGCTGGTTAATTTGAACAACAAATGTACTTGACTGAGGAAAAAGTTTTGTTTGCTTAGACACTGCACAAACAGAATTTGAGGTTAAGCAGGCTGGATAAATAATTCCTTGTGAATGATTTGCTTAGCAATAACTTTTTCCTGTAGTTGTTACTTTTAACATTACCTCCACTTTTATCTGCTCAACTCTTTCCCAGAGAGACAAAATTGATAGCTATATAGCAGGAGTAGCTGACAACTTAATGAACAATTATTAGGGTCTCAGGCATATTTTCCGACAGTTGTTCATAAAGAGATGGCTGGTATAATCCACAGCACTGTTTAAGTGGAGCCTTTTTTGTCAGCACCTGGTATTAGAGAGCATCGTACTCAGTGGGACTAAAGTGTTTGCATCTCTTTTTAGCACATTTTCAATTGTAGGTGGCTGGAAACAAGCTGCAGCATGAGGGGGACCTCGCGTTCTGTCTTGGAGGAAGCAGAAAAACTAAACATTGACTATGTTTTGGACAGATTTGTGAAATGAAATAGAGTCTTAATAAATTGTTTCTGTACTGGTTAGAAAAAAAAAGGGAAATGGTGGTGGAATTGTACAAAACAAATATTGATAGGGGCTCAGAGTTCAACTCAGTAACTCAAGCCTGTTCTGTAACTCTGAAAGGTAAAAAAAATAAAAAATAAAAATCAAAGGAAATGGAGATTTATTTTAATTTGAGCCACAGTTTGCAAGGGTTTGGTTTTATGAACTGTGAGGTATAGATTCTCTTTTCTCAGTTGAGCCTGGTGGTTACAGAGAGCTTCATGATTCACTGTGAATGCTCTTACACAAATTGTAAGTTAAGAGTAGACACTGCTTATTTCCTATATAGTCTCATCTACTCATTCTACTGAGTAGCCGTGATTTGGGTGGCACTGATGGAAATTGAGTTTTGTCAGGACAGTAGCCTGTTAGCCTATACAGTTACCAAGGAAGCAGGCTTATCTTGGTCAAATTTATTTTGTGACTGCTACTCAGACCCTCAGGACAAACTAAAATCAGCATGTCATGTAGCTACTAGTGAGGTTCATGTGAAACTTTCCTAATAAGCTCTTCATTTAAAGAAAAGACAATTTCTCTAGAAAAGTGAAAAGCTATGTACTTTTTGCCACACTTCAAGATCCTTTATTTACATACAGAGGATACTCAACAGAAAGACCTGAAGATATTACCTGCAATGATTTTGGCAAGGTAGACTTCGATAGTCTCAATCACCCTGTGGAGTTTTTAATGTATCTACAATCAGGAGAAATCAGACCTCCAAATATGTTTGTCAAAATTAACAACATTGAAGAATTTGATGCAAGTGCCTGTTAAAAAGCTATTGAACTACAGCAAAGAATATAGCATTGGTACTGAGCAGTATGAACAGATTATCTCTTGTGATCTTTAGCTAAAGAGACCAGTGTTTAAAATTCCAGTTGACAGTAAATTTTACTTTATCAGCATTCGATTAATGCTATTATACTAATTAATGTATTAATTAATTTTACAAAGAGCAAATTATAGCCATTATTATATATATGTCTTCCTAATCAATGCTTGTGCTTTCGGGTAATGAGCAATGTTATTGTATTATTTCCTACATGACATGTTTAGGAAGAATGTTTTCAAAAAAATGTCTTATTTGTTTCTCCTGTAGGAGAACAGCACTGCACATTTCTTGTATTAGGAATAAAATCAAAATAAATACAATGTATGGATGTTACAAGAAATGTCATCCTGCCAAAATATAAGTTAATATTGCAGCATCACAGTGATCAAGTTGTCAGTTTGTATGAAAAGTGTTTCATATAAAAAGCACTGTTTGGAACTAACACTGTACCAATTATAAAAGACAGAATCAGAGTCCTGTCATTTCATGATTTGAAATATTCATGCTTTAACTCAAGTACATAAAGAAATTCTACCTACTGCATCAACAATTAGAACTCAAAATACAGGCAGTACTTGGGAAAGAAAATGTTAAGGAGTGCTATATTTTATCAAGGTTGATATATACAAAAGTATTTGACAACAGTGATTTGGAAGTGATTAAATGGACAATATTGTCATTTGTATAGTCAAAGAGAGTCCCAAGATATTTTTATTTAAAAAGCAAATCTTCTATTTTTGTGTCTCCAAACCAAAGATTTCTTTCCCTAATTCTATGGTTTTATTTTAATTTTTTTTTTAAATCTCATCCAAACTAGTACTAAAGAATATAGGATATTTTTTTAAGATTTGTAGCAGAAACACAGGGATATGGCACATGGTTTAACTAAGAGTCCTAAGTATTTTGTGGTCACAGAGGAAAAACTGAAAGTATCACTGGAGATTTAATAATGCTAATTCATGATGCATTGACTCTCTCAGCTTTCCAACATTATTTACTATAATATCAGCAATATATTCCATGTTCACCAAAAAAGTATTAGAAAATTATACAAGTTTGACTTTTCTCATGTCACTGTTTCACTTCAACATTCATTAATACTACTGAACTTTTGTATATGTTGAGTGACTCTACCTGCAAGCCTATTGAGAGGTGGCAAATTGTTCTTAATTTCATTTTACATCAAAATCCCAATTCATAGATAAGCTGAGATACTGACCTGAGATTACATGCAAAAAAACCTAATCCAGTAAAATACATAAAGATGTGAACAGTACACTAACACTGAAGACAAATCCAAACCTTATGATCTAATCACCAGGAAATAAGAAGTGTCTTTGAGATGCTTGGAAATTTTATTGATTATCACACAGATGCATAAAATCGTGACATGAAAGTTTAAAAAATGGGCTTTTATGACCAAATATAGTTCCAGCTGGATGGGTAAGAAAGTTGAAAATGTAAGCTTAAATATAAATGGAGTTTGGATGGAAATATATTTCACCTAAACATTTCTCATACCGGGTTATAAAAGAGTTTTCTTGTAATTTTCTCTTTGGAATGGGATACAGAGCTGCTGATCTGATTATGAGAAGGTGAGGTTTGTCAGAGGGAAATCAGATCAGGAAGGTAGCAGTTGAAGGTCTGTAAGAACTGCCTCTGGCTCTCATCTTCAATACATCTTCAGTATTTTTACTGAGTGTACAAATACCAAAATGCACATAATAGTTAACTTTTTTTCTTTTTTAAAAATATTTCTGAGTATCAACACTTTCTCCTTACAACCTGTGTCTAAGCTTGTGTTCAATAATCCCCTTCTGTGGTCTTTCATGATCACAAGTAGAAACAGATCTACACTTACATCTAGAAAGCAAAGGAGAGATCTAGGTCTCTATTCCACACCTGTGTTTAGTTTATTTACAAAGTGATTTTATAAGTAAGAATTTTAGAGTTCTGAAGAAATGTTTCAGGCCTACAGCAAATATTCAGAATTCTCAGCAAATAGGCTAGGAGATAAGACAATATTTAATGCAAAGAATTCAAGGTGATAAGTGCCACCTGACAAAAAAGGAGTTGGATTCACTTTTTCTATGTTTGATCAGACAATGTTCCTGTAGATATTTGTTATATTAAGCTTTTCATCTAAGAGAAAACAATGAATTAGTAGTTTAATTTCTTATCTTTATCAACAGTACTGTAGTCCTAATTTCCACATGCAACTTCTATTTTGTAGCTGTCAATTAGTTGTGTGTTTTAGGAAACTCACACAGATTTTTCTTTGCAGATAGGCAATAGTGCATTATGTAGTTTCATCTATTTGAAGAGCTTCTTATAAATAAAAAAAAAAAATTGGTACAAGAATATTGAAATTTTATTTTTTTGTTAACTTTACATGATCCTCGTGTTTTTATATATCATAGCTTGTATGACACTTATTTAACAACTTCTCATAACTATACTTTTCTGCCTTAGCTACCAGAATTATTGATTATTGGGTATTATTTGCTGTTCATTCTGTGATAAATTAGATGTATGCTAAAATTTAGTTTGCATGAATTTTTATATTACTTCTGAATCCAGAGTTAGCACCATGAAATGTGCACCCTGATCTCATTGTGGCATTTTGAGATGTTGCTTCCTGTCAGTCTGTTTTTGGATTTTGTCAGGTAGTGATACAATTAGTGAAGGCAAAAATAGATCTGCAAGTAGGCAAAATAATTGCACTTGGGCCCTTGGACCTGACTGCCAACAGAGAACTGTAGAGTAAGGCATACTCTTGTCAGGTTAGTGCTATCATCCCTTGCTTGTAAATTTAAAAACATATCTCTAGCATCTGACCTGTAGTGGTTTAATCTGAAGGCAAAAAAAAAGGTTATGTTTCCTTATTCTTGTTTTATGTATCATATCTCAAATGCACACTCTCTCATCATATGGCTGCGGTCACATACCCTTCTCATTAGAAATGATGATCAAGGGGAAACCCTGAAACATCTTCATGAAGCATCACTTAACCTTTTCTGTCTCACTTCAGAATTACCCAGGGGCTTCTGTGTGTTTCTGACCACTCTGTCTGACAATTGGCGACAGAAAGAGGAACCCATGTGCAATCTAAGCCATAGATAAAAAATAGACAAAAAAAAAAAAAAAAAAAGAATAGACATTGATAAATGCCAGAAGTAAACTATTTCACACCTTGGAAATCTCCTCCATGGATATCTCATAAGAAAATTGCTAGGTCAAACCTCCACTTTACTTTTTTCTTGTTTTTCTGACTTGACTTCAGAAACTAAGCCTTAAAAATACTCCATGAAGTTTTATAAAACCTCCTAAGGTGAGATTTGCTAAGGCACCCTCGCTTCTTTTGTGCATTGCTGTGGATCAGACTAACCATTGACAGCTGGGTGTATCACCTGGAGAAACTGCCATCTGATCATTGACAGGCAGAGTGAAGCCTTATTGCAATTATAATTAATAATAATATAGGACAATATTATTAGGAAGAAGTAGAAACCATTGATTGATTTAACACTTCATTGAACTTCATCCAAGTTAGAATCAGATGTTGCAATAACTCACTATAACACCACTGGAGACATAGGCAGACCTACTTTTGTCCAATTGTTCTGCTAACGGATAGAATTCCTACTTAAAATCCCCTGAAATGAAATGTAAAAGTAGGTTAAAAAATTGGCTGATGTCTTTCTCTTCTTGTCAGATTTCCTGAGATTTTCAAAGTCTTTTGAATCTCACTCCCTCCTGATTTGTTCACCTGTTGTTCATCCTTTTGCTCACCCCTGATCTTGTCATAAGTAATAACTCAACTCCGTCTCTGCAGAAAAGCGTAGAATGAACTGCATATAACTCAATGGAAACTTATCACGGGAACTGGGCACAAAATTAAGCTGGAAATTCTGCAAGTTAACACGTATGTTAAACTAACATACCTTTGTCCTAGATGTTGAACTGCTACAAAGGTGCTCCCTGCAGGTGGTCAATTCAGAGGACAATACTTCTTTCTTTAAGCCATTAAGATCTGTAAGATCTGCCTTTGCTGGTCTTTGTAGTGGAAATATAATGGTTCTCTTCTAAAAAAGAAAACATAGACTAAGGTGGCAACAGAGGACTACTGAAGGGGGACAAGATAAGCAAGAACACAGGGTCTCTAATCAGGATATCAGGTCTCTTCATGAGTGGAATGGAGGAAGCCCTCAGATTTATGATTTACTCTGACATTTCCAGTTTGTGTTGATCTTACTGGTTCAGGGCTCAGTCACTTATGGTTGCACACTTTCACTGGTGACTTAGGCAGAGAAAATAAGGGGTGGTTGGTGAAGGGAAGAAGTATCAAAATGAACTGGAGGATCCCCAGTGTCTGATTATAACAAAGGGATGAAAGCACATTAATATGAAATGGAAGTTTAAGGATTTATATATTTCAGCCAATTAGAACTGGGAGTCATTATGTGGACATGACTGCAGGAAGTAGTGGGTGAATTACTTTGCCATTGGATGTTCTACAGTTGCCAGAATATCATAATATAACTAAAACATAAAATAGATAGAACAAATGCAATCATAACATTTAGAACTAGAAGTAATTCCAGTAGAAAGAAGCAGCAAAACAAACAAAAAAACAAAACATGCCAGTAAAGTTGTAGAGGGCACTGGTAGCACCAGATCTAGTATAATTTCGGTTATCTCAAAAATACTGGATCCTTTCCAGTAGATAGGTTCTGTTCTGTTCTGTTCTGTTCTGTTCTATTCTATTCTATTCTGTTCTTCCATTTCCCAGAAAAGATATAGGGAAGGTGCAAGGGTATAGTGGATACTGAGAGAAACATGATTTTTCTCAGAAAGTAAAGTTTTTTCCTAGAAGTCTGTGTTGCTTTAAAAATTGTATCAGAAACAAATTTGGAATGTTGAGCAAAATGAACAATAACAAAAAGCGTTGAGATAAAGCAACAGTTTATTACATTCTTCTTCACATTGAATTCACACAGGAACAGTCCGTAAAGCATCAATAGGAAAAATAGACAGGGATGAATTTCTTTCAAACATATGCAGCCTCTCTGAATCTGAATGGATCTTAGTGAATTTTGGCTTATTTATTTATTTATTTTCAGATATATCTCCTGATTAAAAATAAAAAAAAACTTCTTCATTTGTACTGCCCTTATGAACTCATCTGCAGCTGTGTGAAAGCACCCACTATTCTAATATTTAGGCATGGTGTTTTTATTTAAAGATAAAGGTGAAAGAAAATGTGGGAGAGAAAGAAATTCCCAAGCGACTGAATTCTGAAAGCTTAATTCCAAGTGCTGAGGGTGTAGTGTCCAAAATCACAGAATCATTTTGAATATATCTGATATTATCCTTCTTTATAGCTGACAAATGTCAACATTAAAGAAATGAAAATGCCCTCTAGTTCTCTTCCTTTAATCTTGACACTGTTTCACTACATTAATACTTGCTCTGACTGTTCTTTTGACTCCTTTGGTGATTTGATCCATAAATTGTTCCTCTCTGGAGCACAACAAAGATCACATATTTATTTTTCTACCAGGAGTTTATGTTTCTGAATTTTCAATGTTTTCCTGCAATAGTGATTCAATGGTTGTGTTTTACTTAGTGTCTTATTTCTTGTATGCAAAACTTCGGCAGTGATGGATCATCATCTCATATGGGAAAAAATAGTTACACTTTCAATATGTATATTAGAAACAACTGAACATCCAATTTACGGATTTATTATGGTTGTGAGAAACACTTGTTTCAGATACACTCTATTGACAGATCTTCTGCAAACACACAAAAATGACATCTCTTCAAAACATTTTGCTTTTTTTTCAGTAAACAAAAAAAGAAGTACAAGGTTATGTCTCTGTAATCTGGTATTAAATCAAACTAGTGCATAAACCCACACAGTGTAAGAGAGCACCACTGGGAGATGTCTACCACTGATCTCCCTGCCTTGGAAAGCTTAAGATTACATAAGCGCATTCTCTTTCATTTAACCTACTCAAAGCCTGTCTCTTTGAATCAAAACTCATGTTGGCCACTCCAAATTATCAAGACACAACTTATCTACAATAGACTGCTCCAAAAGATTACTGACAAATTATAAGCAATTTCAGCTGCCTGCAAATGTTTCCTGTGGATCATTTTGACTGACCTTGAGATCAACCTTAAGCAATTCGGGTATTTGTCTTTCATATATTTCCCTAGTGTATTTGAATATCAGTTGTATTAAAAATGATGGATGGTGGCAATTTCCTATTAATTGCTACAGAAAAAAGTCTTAGCACTTCTGATGGGTAATACTGACCACAGAGAATGGAGAACTTTATTTCAGGGGAATATTTTCTCTGGCAATTTTTGAGTAAACAAGTCTTGAATGATGCCTTTGAATAGTTGTGAAAATGTGTCTTTGGCAATTGTCCTAGAACTACAAACAGAGTAAGGGAACGATGAAGTCACCTATTCAACAGAAGTAAATGCCAGAAACAAGGAAGAAAATGTACTGTTTCTTTTCCTCTTACAGTTTGTTTACCACAGGAAAGGTGAGTCAGTGATCTAAGATTATTAAGCATAGTGAGTTTCTGAATACTGGCAGATAAATCAGTCATCTTGGGTATAACTATCTATTGTATGTCAGTGGATACATTTTCATTAATTTCATTTTCAAGGAATTCTAAAAACTTTAAAATGAAAATTTGGGAGCAAATAGAAATAAACTATTTTCTTTAAACAGAAATCAAGTCCCAGTGATGTTCAGTTTCTATCAGTATTATTGTAGTGGTCTTTGTAAAAACTGTTTTAAACTTTTGTTGCATGGCATGTACACATTTCTTGACACAGTCAAAATGTTCTTATGATGAGATTAGATGCTATCACACAGAAGAGTAGGAATTAATTATTCTCACAAACAATTCTTTAACCTCTGCCCTACTTGCTATTTTTCTGCCATAGATTCTCTATTTGGAGGATTCATAACAGCTGATCTTCTGAATCAGTCACAAATTAGAATGAATATTTGCAGAGTTTTGGGCCGTTATTAGTGATTGTGAGCTGAAGCACAGCACAGTGTATTTCAAAACACCCATTTCAGTTGTAGCTTGGAAGTCTAGCTGGAAGTAATGGTTTTGTGGGATGAAGGATGGCAAAATAAGAGCCCAAGGAAATGTGCCTCATGGTGATAGTCTCTGGGACAGTATTTTAAAGTGTTTTGTTGCTTGAAGATGCAGAGAGGCACTTAACAGTATTTTAAAAAATAACTGGGTTCCTACTAGCTATGATAGTTAAGTGTCTATATTCAAACTCAGCTGTGCATCTGTCTGCATTGCATCTCTATCTCTCCATGACTTCCAAGTAAATTGTGATCAGTGAAAACACATTTTCATCTTCTAAGTATCTGTTTTATATTTTCAATTTTAGCTGCATGTCTGAGACTGTTTCGATTCTTCCTTTCCTTCCATCACTCATAATAAAGATTTTATGAACCTAGATATGCCTCTAGGTCTAGTTTTGGAGTGGAGTGAAAACTTTTACAACTCTGCTCAAGGAATAAGAAAAGCTCAATCATGTTCTTTGAATTTTGTTGTTCATACAAATAAAACCAGAAAAGTACACAGGAGTACAAATATTCAGACAGTGGCATGTTTGCTTAATAACAATTACTTCAGATGTTACTTTAGTAGAGAAAAGTAAGAATGAGTGCATGAAACAATAAAATTATTTTTGCAAGACACATTTCCTCTCATTTACTTTGACAGAAAACTTTAAGAACCATCTGTGCTGGTAGATTTTGGGGTGCAACACTTCTACACAGGCAATGAAACGGTGCTGGAAATACTTTCACCTGTCAGTTTTTAAATATTTCTCTTCATCAGTCTTCTAGCTCTTCTGTTCTTCTAAACAGAGATTCTCAGGGATTGTTCTCTGCCATGCAGCGTGGATATCTCTGGAATTCACATGGACCCCAGAATCCTTTTCAGTACACTTATTTCAGCAGTTCCTTTTACAGTCCTTTTACAAACTGTAAATCAGAAGCAGGAATGAAAGGTCCAGGTGAGTGAGGAAAAATAAATGCTTTACAAGAGGAAAAGACACGGCTGGAATGCTGGATTGATAACTGAGACAGTTTTGTGTGGGAAAAACACTTGGTGAAGAGAAGAGAGACACAAGTGGAGTCCAGATTTAGCTTAAGACACAGTATGTGTAGAGTTGGCCTTGCTTAGCTGACCTTAATTACAGTATTTTTTTTTTTCTGTGCAATCTAAATAAGGCTTTTAATAGTTTAGTTTCAAGTAATAAAGTGCCATTCATGTGTGTAATTTATTACTAAGTACATTAATATTTATAGACAGAGCTGAAATTCTTTAGCCAACATTAGAGAGTTTTCTCATTCAAGAAAATCATCTTTGGTCCAATTTATTTAGCAAGTGAGGAACTGTCTAATAGAAACCCTTTGCATGGTTGCTGTAGGTCAAGCTAAGCTGGTAGAATAATAAAAAGAAGTTGAGTTTTACTGCATTCCCATCTCATTTATTAATCTCTTGGCTCTGATGCCTGGCATACTGTTTCAAAACAAATCCAAGACAGAATTTAATTCTTAGAATCATAAAATGCTATGTAACTTAGAATTACCTGAACATACTGATTTTAAAATTCAGTGGGGCAAATTCATTTATGCTGTCTCTCAAATGTTTCTGGGCTGAAAACAGCTTTTCTTTGTAAAGAGTAGAACTGTAAGTTTTCAGTGTGACTAAGAATATGATAACATGGAAATTTTCTCATACTCTGTACAGAGAGTAAAATGGCTCCCATGGATATATCATTCCTCCTTCCACAGTAGCTCAGGATTGACTAAGCAAAGACACACGGCATGAAATGGCATTTGTTTCTATGCCTTTAATATACTGGCCAGCATAGTGAAGCATTTGTCACTTTAAGAAGTACAAGAGACCATTAAGTGCAGGTATAAAAGATTTCTCTATGTTAATTAGGTAGCTGCAATCAAATCTAGAGAAAAATGTAAACTCTTTGTAAAATTTGAGAAACAGTAGAGAAAGACAGCATGCATCTGTAAATTTAAATCTCATTAAATAGATTATGACTTCAAACACATTAAAACAGCATTTCATTTTTATGTATGATTCCAGAAGACTCCAAACTTTATTCTGTACAAAACCAAAATGAACAAAGTTCCACTGTTTGACATTATCAGGGTGACATCTCATATTTCCTATTCAATTGCATTTTGTATATGCAGTTACTGCAGTGTTCTTTTTCCAACATCAGTGTGAGTCATTGCTTTGGCTGTCAATTTAACAATGTTTATTACCAAAGATGTACCCTAAATCCCTGAGTCATAAATGTTGCAAATATGATAAGAGGTTAAAAGTTATATTTGAAAAAACAAATAGCTCATAGTTAATGTGTACGAACTTATTACTGCTGATTGGCATAGAGAAGAGCCTTTCCTTGTGTGAGGACTCATTATTTCTAAATAACAGCTGGAAGTGTTAATAATTCTAGGAAAGGACAGATGCTTTGAAATTACAAATCTAAAGCCCTTGCACTACCAGATTTCTTAAACTTCAATTATATTTGTATGTCTTGGATGTCTGTGTCTTTTTCTTAACTTTTCTTAACTTTTTTGAGAGCTGACTCCACCCTGCAGATAGACCATGCAGCCACAGAATAGAGAAGGCAAGAGGGAAAGTAAGCCAGATGGCCAAGTAAAGTAAACCAGAGCTGGTAGAACACTGAAAAACATACTCTTTGGTGTTCCAAATGTTGCAAAATTCATACCTCATTTCAAATGCACACACACTATTTAATGCGTTTTTAGATAACTGAAAAATTATGAGCCAGTATCCACCCTGAGGGTATCTTCAGACTTGCACTATGAAGTCCCTCGTACTTAAAACAAAATTTCTCCACGTCTTCTCTAGCTCTGACCTAGAATATGAGATCTCTTCATTTCCACTCTCTTCTTCTGATTCCTTTACTCTCAGAAGTCATCTGACTAAGTGCAATCCTCAGCAGCTTGCTGAACTAAATCAATTCTCTTTATTCCAAAGCTTAAAAAAAAGATCAACATCTTCAGCAAGAGAACCAGGAGCTAGAAACCATGCTACTTTTCTCATTCAAATTCACCAATAAATCAAGTATATTCATTCAAGCCATCTTTAGTAAGGTCTGTTGTGACAGGACAAGGAGAAATTGTTTCAAACTAGAGCAGGAGAGATTTAGAATGAATATAAAGATATGTTTTTTACGATGAAATTAGTGATGCACTGGAACAGGTTGCCCAGAGATGAAGTGGACAAGGCGTCTCTGGCAACATTTAAGGTCAGGCTGGGCAGTACTCTAAGCAACTTGATCTAGTTGTAGGTATATGTTCATTGCAGGGTGCCCTTCAACTAAAATGATTTCCTGCTTCTATCATTCATAACATGTAGGAAGGCACTCTACTACTTTTCAGTCCACAGAGGACCAAGGGGAGAATTTTCTCTGACTAGCCTACTGACATGTAGGAAAGCCTTACACATAGAAAAGACTGTCTGGGAGTGCAAGTAATGTATGGGTGAAGGATAGTTTGGAAACAATTATGTCTACACAAGTGCTTGTGAATGAAGATGGTGTGTCAGGGCAGCTGGTATTTATGCATATAAATTAAGTATCAGGTAAAGTTCAGATGTGTGGTATATTGTTTAGTACAGAAATATGTAGATATGTAAGAGTAAAATCTTAAAATTAGATCTTTATTATAAATCTAAAGCCCATAGAATTTCCAAACTCTGATATAATTCTTAATTGATTTTTCTAAGTGTTTCCAAAAAAGAATAAACAGGCATGATACACAGTGGGATGAAGGGAACAGTAACTGTGTTTGCATGTTTCTCAGAAAACAATGACTATGTGTTATGGAGATGGTAGAGTTGGAATTTGTCAGGTCTACGTTCTCTTGTGGATATGCAAAAATAGAATATGGGAGGAAGCTGGTATTCTGAGAGCCAGGACCATATCAATTTTTATGTGGAGAGCAATGAACTGAGGGAGTCAGAAGATGGAGATTGCTGGCAAAATTCAGAAAGACAGAAACATTTAATTCTTCATGAGAATAAATCTGAAGGGAAATATGAGATATGAGATGTGTGATGAAATACATTATTAGCAGAAAACGAAAGGACTTTAAGAAATATAAAAAGAAAGATGATTCAACAGAAAGGTCAGGTAAAGTATCAGGCTTTTAAAACATATTCCTTAAAAGACATTTGATCTCAATACAGCAAGCTAAATAAAAATTTTGAAGGTAAAGAAAGAAAAAGAAACGTGATGAGAAAGACTAGTGGGCTAGGGAGACAAGGGCCACCTCCTCTAGTTTGCCCAGGGCAGTGTGTTACTCAAGGCTGGCCCCAGGTACAAAGTAGCATTTTCATTAGATGGTGAGTTGTGAGCAAACTCATCTGATCTGATCATTCTTTTAGCCTTTGGCTTTTGTATTCAAGGACTGTCATGCCATTTGAAATGTGTTTACAGCTTCTGAGATGTGTTCTGTCATTGTAGGGCTTACAGTAATAAGGGTAATTCTGATCCCGGCCTTTGTTGCTAATGAGAATGAATGCCAATACATAGGCATTTTGTCCACTCATCTTGATAATGGGCTGTACCAGGTGGTGATTTATACCTACATTGCATAGCATGGGTTTATTCCATGCAATATTATTATTATTTTTTTTTAATATCATTGTTACTATTTGAATGAACTGTAATGATTCAGACATCAACAAAAACTTTGATGTCTGTACTGAACACTTTGGCGCAGTGCTGTATTTCATTTTCCTTGAGTTCCCATCATTATTTATCATTTCAATAAATGTCACTGAGCCAAAATCCATTGATCAGAAATTTCAGGTAAACTGAATGGAATCAAAAAACAGCAACAACAACAAAAAAGAAACTGAGTCTTCCTATGAACAAAACACATCAAGATGTTCCATTTCAAACAAGCTTCCACGTTGCTTCTTTTCATTTTAACAAGGTTTTACATGTTTGCATGACAAAGTCATTTGTCAAGTTATGAAATAACATTTAAGAAAACCCTAATGCTACTTATTTAAGCCAGGATCATTTTTTCCATGGCTATCACTGTCTTTCTTTCTTTATCATATTCTTGCTTTCTTTCTCTGAGTGTGTGCTTATTAGATAAAATAATGGATGTAAAAATACTATATGCTTTTCCTCTTCGTTTAATGTATCCTGACAAAGCAGATACCTAGGCTTCTGTTCTAGTAAAGCATCTTCCTGTTATGTTTATACACCTGCCTGTAACTTCACAGGCCAGCAGGGTGTATAATCCTTTAGAATTACAAGCTGAAGTGCAGCACTTAAAATTTATTTGAAAAACACTGAAATTGTTTTAAGTGAATGTATAAAAGCAGGGGGAGGGCGACTAATCAGTATATTGCTATTTTGACACATTTGGTTGCCTTATTGAAAATGTATTCATAATTTTCTGTTTGACGTGATCTCAGCATCCAGTAAAAGGCTGAGAATTTTTCATCCTACTGACAGGACTCCATTAATAAAACAACAATCTTTTGTGTGTAGTAATCTTTAATCTTATTTTGTCACACACTTCTCAGTAGCATTTCCACTCGTTTTACAGTATAATTTATGGCACTGAAACAACTCTTTGCCCTGAAAAAGGTCAGTCTGTCAAGGTTTACTTGTCTTTGAAGAAAAGTAATAGAGCATTATTTATGAAGCAAAGAATACACTTCAATACTTTAATCAATCAGAAAGATACTTGCATTATTGTATCTTTTGCCAAAAAATACCAGGAGTAAAGGATACATCAACCTTGCATTCTCTTTTATGTCACAAAAAGCCTTTTACCTTTTATGTCTCCTTCTCCTTCAGTGTTTACTGCAGTATGAAAATAACAAGTCTGATGGTGTCTGATATCTGGGAACAATTTGTAAATTATAAGAATAGGGATTGATCTTATCTGAGGAATAGAAACTCTCTGGACAGATTAACTAGATCTATCCACTGAGCTCATTACAATAAATTCATCTGAAAAAATGTTGGGGTGTTGAGTCATAAGATGTAAAACAAAGATGTAAAACAATGTCTCTAGAGAGAAAACTGCAGGGGTTTAAGGTATATACCTCAAAGATGAGAGACACAAGGCAAAATCACATTCGATACCTGCATATTTTTTAGGCATCATCATAAAGACAAATTAGAATGTACAACATGGGGAAACAAACGGGTAGCTCATTAAAGAAGACAGTCACACTTAAGATTAAATCTCTCAATTAAGTATTTAATCTTGGTTTAGTAAATCAGCTTTATGCGAATGAAATGCCAATACATTATTTAAACTGTGCAATTGATGTTTAACAAGTGTGTAATAAGACACATACTATCTATTAGTTGTTAAACACTAGCAAGTTTTAGTTGTTGTTGTTGTTGTTGTTTTTGTTTTTTTTTCAAGCAATTATATCTATCTAACATGAAATATCTGTTACAACTGGGGTGAGCTACTCCTTGCCTAAACTTTCCAATGAAATCCAACTCCTTCCCTGGAAATGCAGACAAAGCTGTCACCAAACTCTACAAGGTACTTGAGTACAAGCTGAAGTCCCCTGCATTTCACTCTTACTGTATCTTCAGCTTTACTCACAGTTTCTGTTCTCAAGAGATGGACATTATCTCTCTCCTAAATCTATGTTGCCATCCAGACAGGGTTGACAGGAACCTGAACTCTGAATCCTCATGATGTCAAACCAAATTAGATGCTTGTACTACAAACAAGCTCATCTGATGGTCACTCTCCCCTTTTGCATGTTTGTATGTCTGAGTACTCGTAAGGGAAGCAAATGTCCTAAGTCTTGAGTCCAGATCCCAAGAAGACGAAGTATTTGCTGTCATCATGATTTCTTAGTACTTCAGAAATTTAAGACACTTGAAAGATACAAACCCATACAGTTGGGCAGGCTAATATCCCTGACAGTACTTTCTATCAGATCAGTATCAGAAAGGAAGAATTAGCGAAGTGTGCAGACAACATTAATACTTCCTATTGATTTTCTATACTCTCAGTGGACGTGTAGAATCTCAAGGTAAGCAGATGGGCCCTTTGCTGTCAGTGGAGACTGCCAACTCATTTGTGTCTAACAAAGTAAAATTTGGGTGGAATACTACCTATTCAGAAGAGACATTTAAGTTTGGTGCATCCTGCTGCCTTTCTCTGCTTGTTGAAAAAAAGATATGCCAATTTTCTTTTAATTAAATAATTTTTAAGGTTTAGCATACATGGCAAGCTGCTTTGCATATTATTTCTTTGTAGGATATCTGATTGCAGATCTATTTGCAGTAAATGAGGCCCTTGTCCCAAAAATATGTATGTATATCATGAACTTCACATTCAGTTAATGATGGTCTTTTAAGGTTAGTTTTGTAACACAAGAAATAGGGAATGGCAACAGTGATTACCACACAAAGATGGGGCATAATGCAGAGTGCATTAAATTGAGTAGAGAACAAAGACATAAATGTTTGCTTGACTAGGTAATATCTATGAAACATAAAATAAGAATCACATGAAGCGCAGTGGTATTCAAAGCAGTATAAGTTTAATTTAACCTGTGCAATCCAACACTTGAAATGAATGTGTATGAATACCTTTAGAATTTCAACGGAAAAAAATTTTATTCTAAAATACAGCTTTCAAAATCAGCAGTGTTATGAGTGATGATGAATATTCGTAGCCAAGTAGTAGAGTCAACAGTGACTTAAAAGTATGATGTTATTCAAACACTCCTCAGGGATGGATAAACTCAAACAATGTTGATCAAATCTCACAGTGGTTGTTGATAAGAACAAGTATGTAAATGATGTTAAAATATCAGTCACTGACTGAATGGTACCTTTCAGATAGGGGTAAATGTGCACTAAAATGGTTTAATATCAGGAGGGGCAAATTGCTCCAGGCTTTACAAGAGCAGTCTCTAAAGCACAGTGCTAATGCACGGTGTCACACCTCAAGTAGCTGGTAGCATGGATCTGAAATGTCATAGACAGCTCATGCACAAGAGTTTTGTTGTTCCTTTGTCACAGTGCAATGTAATTCCTCTGGCAGCCAGAATACCCTGAAACAAGCAAAAATCTTTCAGTTACTCAAATAGGCATTGGAGGAAATGTCTATAATATAACACCTGCCTTTCACAATTGAATTAGGAATATAAGAAAGTGAGTGAGAGAGAGAGAGAGAGAGAGAAAGGAGGGCAGAAAAGCAATTGAGCAATTAATTAATTTACTACAAAACTATTCTCTAAAATTTGTCTTAAATTTCTCTTTATGTTTGGACATGTGTTTCAACATAACATTCAAACTTATAGAGCATATCTTTGTTAAGGCTTTAATGTTCTCTGACTATTTCTTTCAAATTCCAAACTCCATTTGTGTTCTAAGATCTGCTCTTGCAGATGTAGTTCAGATCAGGAATGTGTGTTAAACCATTTTCACTGCAACTTTTATCCTTTCTGTCCACCTCTTTTCTATTATGTACTGGGCTGAATTTTTCTAAGCAAAACCAGACATTTCAAGAGGGAAAATTATTACCCTCTGCAAAGGTGTGTTAGATTTTCTTCTTCAATTGTACTTGCTGTTTAAGAAAAATACACCAAGAGAATATGAAAAGGAAATAAAAGTGGGAACGACACAAGCAAGGGCTGCCTTCTGTGTGATAAAGATAGCAACAAGAAAGGGTCTGTTGGTTTATACTGTTTCCCATTCTTGATACAATCATTGTCTCAAGATCAGATTCATATTCTGCATCATTTTCTGTTACCTTTATAGTCTTTCTTACGAGAATGAGGAATGAAAATTTTAATGCCTCATATATTCTGTGAATTACTGTAGGCGAGTATGCTGTACTACTTTGATCTTTCCTATATTCCACAGTTTGATTGGGTCGTGATGTGAATGGAAAGCAGCACAAAACAAATCACTTTCTGGGAGAACAATTGCAATGCGAATAGGTGCAGAAAGAAAAAGGTACCAGTTCAGCCCATTTCATTATGCGATAGACTGGGTAGAAACAGAGTTCAAATACCGGCTTCTAGAGGTAGTAAAGACTATCTCAATTTTTGAGTTAACCAACCTATCACTTTCTTGCAAAAATTTTGACTGGGTGTTCATAATCTGAATATAACTGTCGAGACTTAGATCCAGCTTTGCTTTATCAAAGTTCAGTGTAGCTATAGTGCAGATGGAAGGGAGAGAGAAAAAGAGACATAAAGGAAATTAAAAGATGAAAAAGAAAGTGCACCAGCTGGAGAATTAAACACGTTTTAAGTTCTGCATTGTGTGCAGTCATAATAGGAAAAATCAGTCCAGAGGAAATGCTGGTGGAGAGGCCAAAAGGGGGGGCCAAGTTGCCCTAGAGAAAGAACTACCCCCTTCATTTACAACCACCCACAGCATGGAGGGTTTTCTCACACTGAACAGCAGTGCTGCCCCTGCTTGTCCCATGCCCCATAGTTCCTCAGCCCCAGGAGCACTGGAGTCAGAAACTGAGAAGGCCAGCAGCTCATGATGAGTAACAGCATCTCCTGCAGTCATCATGGACACCTAGCATCTTCTTTCCTTTTCCACTGAACCATTTCTCTAGTCTGCCCTGGGTTTTGTATCAATGCTATGTTGTAATGTTAAAAGCAAATGAGGTGGGTTGCACTACATTTGCAAAACTACATTAACTGGTTTTCAAAGTGGGGGAGACCTTTCATGAAATTCTTCAAGCTTGCTTGGAGCAATGAACAAAAGGAAAGAGGAGGAAGACTGAAATTATGAACAGCTTGCTGCTACTAGCCGTGCTCATGGTTTGAATTAGCCATTTTTGAAGAGGGCAAGAATATAAAATTGCACTGTATTAGAAATAGGAAGCAAGCTTTTCTCTGTCTGAAGCTAGTAAATGGTTGTGCCAGGTTCTTAGAAGAGGCAAATGCAATGTTTGTACATCTATCCTTTGTCACATTCTTGTGCTTTCACATCTCTGTGTACTTACTTCCTTATTCAGTGAGATTTATGTAAGTAAGTATTAAATATAGAAATTTAGCACCTATATTTTCATACATACATTTACGACATACAAAAGCCAGGGCTCTGAACAGATTTTAAAGACAGTTTTAAGTGTTCATCTCATTAATTAGATTTTAGAATATAAAAATAGATCATTGCTGTGATATAATTCAGAAAGTTTCTCTGATAATCTTGATACATATTTATTGTATATGGTTATTTTGTAAGCACTGTCACTGTAAAAAGAGTATCATAAAAGCTGTCTATTTCTCCATGAGCAAAGACAAAGCACCTCCTGTGAACCCATAGCATCAAATTTGACTCCTCTCTTCTCTTTTCACCCATGCACATCAACTTTAATAGGGAACGGAACCAATGTTCTATCAGACACAAAAGATTATTTCTTCAAGATGCTGAATGCGTACAACAAATACCGGTGATTCTCTTATTTCCAGACTGAAAAGCAAATATCTACATTAAATTGATGGATTGCAGACAGCATGGTATGCTACAACAAAGCCAAGGCTATTTGTATGAGATTTCTAATATCTTCTTCAGCATGACTGTTGCTAAAATCTCTGACTACTGGAAGCTTTTCCATTCTGCTTTGTTTATGACATATTGCTTTATTTCAGATTTTATAACCATTGCATGCACTACTAGTCACACAGGAAAAGCTGTTCCTTAGCTACCCTTAACTTGGGCATCATGGTCAAGCAATGTACTACTCATGTACTTCCTAATACCACCCAAATAACACGAAGCAGTAGCTGCTGCTTCTCTTAATGCTGGACTGCATCCATGAAGTTGTGCTGAATCAACAACTCTTTCAGCACAGACCAAATGGTATCTGCCCAGCACTGTGTTAGCTGTGTACTGATAATGTCCACATTTTTCCAAGTTCCCTTTCAAGGACTGTTCCTTCATCAATGACTTTTCTTCTTTCTCATGCTCTTATTCTGCAGTCCACAGTTTCCTAAGTACCATTAAAACAATCTTGTAGACTTGTGCTTGACAAAGCTCTTTTTTTTTTCCTGGTTGTTGTTTGTTTGCAGAATAAATAAATAAATAAAAACTAAAAAATTACCTTAAAAAAAAAACAAAAAAAAAGATAAACTTGGAACATTGGCTAAAAAGTTTCCAGTGGGATTAACAAAAAATGCAAATATTCACTTGTCTGTTTTGTCATGGCTCTATGAGACCAGAGAGATTTTGACTTTTTGTTTTCCTTTTTCCACCTTGTTTCAACATTTCCACTTCAATTTCTGACTTCAGTGTTTCATTCTGAGGGTTTTTTTTTTCTCTTTGTTTAATTCTAGCATTGTACCGTCAGCTTCCAATTTTATTTTGATTTAATGCTGGGATATCTCCACTGCTCTCCCATGCTGCCCTATTTTTATTTACATTTTATTCAGATGGGTGTGCACCATTTTAAATTTGTTCAGTGAAGCCACTTGAAATCAGTCTGTCCTCATGAGGAAGAACCTAATTTGTTTTTCTGAAGACGTAGCTGGCTACAGCCCTGTAGCAGAGCAAATGGCATGTTTGCTGAAAGCAGTATAGGTAGTGGGAGCACTTGGAGAGATTCTCTCAGTGTACCAGACCAGTATTGTTTTTTCCTGACCTACTCTGCAGTACTGGATTCGTATTTTGTACTGTTTGCAATACAGAAAAGATGTATTTAATTCACTTCTGCAGTCCCAAATGTGCCCTTTCCCTTTGTTTTCTGAATTGAAATGTAGTAGCAAATTAGCAGATTTTGCTACTCGGAAAGGCTTTTTTGTTTGTTTGTTTGTTTGTTTTTAAAATCTTGACGCCATTTCAAGCATCAATGCCAATACTTTGATTTTCCAGCCACAGCCCAGATTACACAGTGATATGCAGTGGTATAAGTTAGTGAAGACCAGACTTTCCCATTTTCCTAGGCAAAGGGATCAGATCTCTGTGATGCTAAGGGAAGCACAATAAAATACAGACTGAGCTGGTGGGGAAGGAAAGGTTTTCTGCTGAACCACAGTACACATGGAAAGTTCCACAGTATTACAGGGAGACACTATGTCCTTCCTCTTGATATAATTCAACTCAATTTTTCTGCCATGCTACTACTTATTTACTTTTCCCAGTATTAAAAGTAGCTCACAACTTAATTTTGGATTCTGGCATTATTCTGGATTGAGGCATAAGTATGATCCCACTGTATTAGAAAAAACATAAAATGATGGAAAACTAGTGAGTGGCGGGATAAGATGCAGTGGCAGCCCCAAAATAATTTGCAACCCTCTCTAGCACATCAGCTGCGCTTTGTTACAAAAGACAACATGGCAGGGCTACCAACCTCCAGATCTGGTACAAGACCAGCCTGCCCAGGGCCCCATCCAACCTGGTCTTGAGTACCTCCAGGGGCAGAGCATCCACTACCGCCCTGGGCAGCCTGTTCCAGCACCTCACCACTCTCTGTAAAGATCTTCCCCATGACTTCCACTTCCTTCCTTGTTCTGCTGTGTCTTTGCAAGTGACCTAGGAGGGATATTCCTCTATCTTGTTGAGTGAAAGGGAAAACCTTTTCCTCCCTTTCCCCCTTCAATGAAATTGTAAGACAAAATGGTTATCCATCAGCTTCCAACTTCTGAACTCCAAATCCAAAGAAATTTAATTCCCCTGGAAATGTCTTAATTACATTTTAATATTGATAATTTATGATGTTTGAATTAATAATTAATTTCAATATCTGACAAACATATAAGAGAGAGAATTATTGGATTTATAAAAAAATTTGAAATTTGTGCGACCTGGTGTAGGGAACCTGCTTTGGCAGAGGGGTTGGACTCGATAATCTCTGGAGGTCCCTTCCAACCCCTACAATTCTGTGATTCTGTGATTCTGTAATTCCAAAATTCTGATTTGTCATTTTTTTCCTATTACAGCATGATCACCTTTGTGAGATGAATATTTTGTTTTCATTCTTTGTAGAATATTTTTCCAGGCACTCCAAAATCACTCATTTATCAAATGCAATACAGTTTTTATATGTCACATCTTAAAATCACCAATTTAAGAATATAATTTGCAAGCACTTTTGCACTTTACAATTTAGTCATATAAACAGTATACTTGTAATCAACAAAACTAACCTTGTAGGCGTTGGTTGAGATGACTCATAACATCAAACTTGACAATTTTATCTCGAATGTATGTACCATTCATGTTGGAGCTATGAATTAGCCCACCATACCCTGAGGACAGGACACATTTTTGTCTACATTTGCAGAGTGAGAACAGATAGTTAACTTCTGAAAAACAATACAGTACAATGACTTAACAATAGGATGCAGAAATTTGCAAAGAAGTTAAATTTCAGTTTTCCTATAGAGAGTTCCTCAAAAAGCATATTTAAAAAAATGAAAGGCAGTGAAAAGAGAAACAATTGTTTTGTTTTGTGAAATCCTGAGTTTGGATGTTCAAGGATGACCCCTCAGATTAATTCTATTTAGTTAGCATGGTATTAATATGAACTGTGAATATTTCTAGAGATTAATAGTAAATAAGTGGTTCCCTTCCCTTCCCTTCCCTTCCCTTCCCTTCCCTTCCCTTCCCTTCCCTTCCCTTCCCTTCCCTTCCCTTCCCTTCCCTTCCCTTCCCTTCCCTTCCCTTCCCTTCCCTTCCCTTCCCTTCCCTTCCCTTCCCTTCCCTTCCCTTCCCTTCCCTTCCCTTCCCTTCCCTTCCCTTCCCTTCCCTTCCCTTCCCTTCCCTTCCCTTCCCTTCCCTTCCCTTCCCTCCCCTTCCCTCCCCTTCCCTCCCCTTCCCTCCCCTTCCCTTCCCCTTCCCTTCCCCTTCCCTTCCCCTTCCCTTCCCCTTCCCTTCCCCTTCCCTTCCCCTTCCCTTCCCCTTCCCTTTCCCCTCCCCTCCCCTTTCCCCTCCCCTCCCCTTTCCCCTCCCCTCCCCTTTCCCCTCCCCTCCCCTTTCCCCTCCCCTCCCCTTTCCCCTCCCCTCCCCTTTCCCCTCCCCTCCCCTTTCCCCTCCCCTCCCCTTTCCCCTCCCCTCCCCTTTCCCCTCCCCTCCCCTTTCCCCTCCCCTCCCCTCCCCTCCCCTCCCCTTCCCCTCCCCTCCCCTCCCCTCCCCTCCCCTCCCCTCCCCTCCCCTCCCCTCCCCTCCCCTCCCCTCCCCTCCCCTCCCCTCCCCTCCCCTCCCCTCCCCTCCCCTCCCCTCCCCTCCCCTCCCCTCCCCTCCCCTCCCCTCCCCTCCCCTCCCCTCCCCTCCCCTCCCCTCCCCTCCCCTCCCCTCCCCTCCCCTCCCCTCCCCTCCCCTCCCCTCCCCTCCCCTCCCCTCCCCTCCCCTCCCCTCCCCTCCCCTCCCCTCCCCTCCCCTCCCCTCCCCTCCCCTCCCCTCCCCTCCCCTCCCCTCCCCTCCCCTCCTCTCCTCTCCTCTCCTCTCCTCTCCTCTCCTCTCCTCTCCTCTCCTCTCCTCTCCTCTCCTCTCCTCTCCTCTCCTCTCCTCTCCTCTCCTCTCCTCTCCTCTCCTCTCCTCTCCTCTTTTTAAATAAAAGTAGATTAAAAGTTTCAGGTTAGTACCATTTCCTGTTACTAATAATTAGAATTCTGCTTTACTATCTGTATGGAATCAAGATGATGCGACCTTTACTGGAATATCTCCCTATTTTCCTATCTAAGCTATTCCAATGGCAAAGGAAGATATTCTGGGATTAAAAAGCACTCTTGAGGATTGGAACTGAGCATAAAAGAAAGCAAAATCATTACAGCAAGATATATAGAGGTGTTAAAATCTTACAGATTTATAATTGTGACATTTGAAATGCTTGTTTCTAGTGATGCTGTATTCATTTTATTATTTCCTTGGTTATCGAATTGCAATGAACTGCATTACCATGAAATTCACAAAGAAACATACACTGATTATACCTCACAGGAACATAAAAGATAACAGCCCAAATCAGCCACCACCTATTCCAGGGAAAGATGAATTCTGAGAGGAAATAACAGGCTGTAGATGCTACTGTCTTTCAGCATTTCCAAGGAGGGCAACAACTGAGCTCCTGTTGGAAATGAAATAATGTTCTCCTGGCAAAAGTACAGAGTAGTGTATTTATTCCAGTTGTGCTACTTTCTCACTTTTTTTTTTTTTTTCCTGGCTTTATAGATCTCCCTGTTTAACACGTGTCACTATTTTTTATCTTCTACCCTGGACATTCTACTTCTTATGCTACAAATATCTATCTGAAATTATAGGCCTGGAATTAAGTTAGTTTTCTGCTTTATTTTATCTTGTTCATTTTTCTGTTTTAAAGATTTGCTATTTTTGCTATCTCAGAATCCTCAGAGAAGTGATGAGTTTGTCTTGAATGGATTTCATCTGACTGCCATCTGTGTTTCTCTTCTGACATTAAAATCAACATTTTCTTCTGATGAGATCAGACTTAGCTTCTACACATTTTCTAAGTCTATGCTTCCAGCTTCCAAAAAGAGGTTGAGACCAAAGAGTAGCCTAAATAACTGAAGCAAAGGGAAGATATGCAATCCCAGTGGATGAAGGGAAAATGACTATTTTATTTATTGCTATGACCAAAAGTTGCTAGAACTGTGACTACTATCAATGTGATATAAATACAGGATGACAGAGTAACCCACACTAAGCATCCACCATATGCATGTCTTCCCACTCAACTTTGACCAGTGCAAAAATTTACCCTCAAAGCACTGTAATACTCTCCTTTTCTTAAAGACAAGGAGAAAATGGGTTTCTGCAAGGAAGGGGCAGTATGCAACTCAGCATTTTCATAGATTTATTCATAGATTCATAGCACGTGAGGCCAGAAGGGACTATTAGCTAGTATAGTCTGACCTCTTGTAAATCATAGGTCATCAAGTCCTGTTCAGCTCCTCCTGTACCAAGAACAACAGTTTTGTATTTTGCTAAAATATAACTCCTTCTCAAGGCATTTATTTGAAGACATGCAGAGACAGGAAAACGACCATTCCTCTTATGATTTAGTTCTAATGACTTATGGATATTCTTTAAGAAGCAATTGTGATTAAATTATAATCAGAATTTAGATTATCTTATGCTTCCAACCATTTTGTTCCTTTTATACCTTTCTCTGTTAAATAACCCATTAGTATCTACTATTTTCTCCCCAGCTCTTAAGGTCTGTGATCAAGATCTTTGATGTCCCTTTATTAAAGAGAGTAAACAAAACTCTTTAAATGTCTCACTGTTTTGAGTTTCATAATATTTTTGTATTCCAATTTTCTCTCTCCAATTTCTGTCATTTTCTCAAGTGTGTAACTGAGGATTAGTTTCCTATTAGCCTCACCATATACATATACCAGGCTTTCGTCTGACTACTTCTTAATTACTTTTCCCATTATTTATCAGAGCCACAAGCAGCCTTTCTTTCCACCCTAGCACTTACATGCTCATATGCCACCACATATCAACTATATTTTCACAGCTCTACAATATATGTCAGCCCTCTGATTCTCCTTTCAGTTTTCACAAATAAACTATACTTCCTTGTCTCTGAATGCAAATCTTTGCATTTAGCTGTATTAAAGTCACACTTATTTTATTATTTTTTTAAAAATCATCCCCAGTTTTTATGTCTGTGAACCCCAGCTCCGTATACACAACAGGTTATAAGAGCTAAAGCAAAATAATGGTAGTGATAAAATAAAATTAAATAAATAAATAAATAAAAAGCAAACAACATAATAGCTGCATACAATAAATATTACCAGTGTGGGGGCAAAACTAAACACGTTCCAAAATTCCTAAATTACACTGTTACAAAAACATGCACAGCAGCATATCAGAACAAATAGAAAAGCAAATGTATGCAGATGACTGGCTCCTTCCATAAATACTTCTTTTAGTGGTATTAGTCATTCACCAAGCTTAAACCAACATGGTACAAATAGGCTGGTTGCTTGGTCAGTTTTATTTCAAGCTCAGCTCATTTTTTCAAGCAATATCCAGCTCAGATTATTATTTATATCATCTTTGTATCAACATTTATCTGATATTAATATAATCTAATTTTGCATACTGTTATTTTAGAATTATTGCCCTCTGTTTAGGTAACAATAGAAATTTTTAAAAATGACAGAAAATAAAAGCCATTGTGGGACTCCTGGACAGCTGAAAAAGAAAGTATTCTAAATGTGTTATTCAAATGAGAGACAGCATCATCTGCTTTCCTTTCTGGAAGTCTCTTATCCTTGTATTCACCTCTTGGCAATATTACTTATCTCACACTTCCTTCCACACAAGAGTGTCTTCTCCTGCTCCAGCCTTTCCTCTGAAACCATACATACAGTTTCTACTATATTTCTCTTGCAATTAACCACCTTTCTTCCACACTTCTGTGATACTGCACTTGTTTGCTTTTATAGTTACAAATGCCCAAGGACAAAGAACAGTATATTGATTCTATAGCAGGAAAATTATAATTCTTGCAAGACTGCAAACAGATTATACAACGTATCCAATTTTCACCGCATTTCTGCTTTAAAAAACACCTATTTCTACATCCTTTAGTTTTATGATTTTAGCATTGGTTCATTCCCTAGCCGCATCAATTCAGAAACCGAGAAATGTTTGCACCTTACGGATATGAGGCATTTTTAAAACCTTTACTGAACATTTTCTTGAGTGAAATTATCCTTTGTGTGTGTGTGTGTGTGTGTGTGAGTGTTCTAAGAGGTCAAAACCAATCACCTGGCTCAACTCTCCTAATCTGAAAGCAAAGAAGATATGCACATTATCTTACAATTACATTATGAAGCACAGGATCTCAGCTTTTTGGACGTGCAAAAACAAAGATTATTTTCCAAAGACAGCAATAATTTAGGAAAACAAATTGTTTGTAAAACTAATCTTGCTAACGTCAGTTATGAGGCTAGTCAAAAGCCACAGAGCAAGACTGACCACAGTTACCCCATTTGCTCCATTACTTTCCCCGGTACTGACGTCAGGCTGACAGGCCCGTAGTTCCCTGGATCCTCCCTATGGCCCTTCTTGAAGATGGGAGTCACATCAGCAAACCTCCAATCCTCTGGGACCTCCTGGTTAACCAGAAGCACTGATAGATGGCCAAGAGTGGCTCGGCAGTCACCCCTGCCAGCTCCCTCAGCACCCGAGGGTGTAGCCCATCCGGTCCCATGGACTTGTGACAGTCCAGATGGAGGAGGAGCTCTCTGACTGTGTCCACCTGAATCGCTGGGGATATATTCTGAGTAGCATCCCAGACTTCCAGATCAGGGCATAAAATGCCTGGAGGATAACTGGTCTGCCTATCAAAGACAGATGCAAAGAAAGTGTTGAGGACCTCAGCCTTATCCTTATCCTCAGTGGCCACATTCCCTGCTGTATCAAGTATAGGATGAAAATTCTCCCTGGTTCTTCTTTTACCGTTGACATATTTATAAAAGGATTTTTTATTCTCCTTTACTTCAGTGGCCAATCTGAGCTCAAGTTGGGCTTTTGCCTTCCTAACTTCCTCCCTGAGTTAGTTGCTCATGTAGGTTTCCAGGTGTACTCACAGGGTAGTAACAATGTTCTTCTAAATGAGTTGCTTAGAATACATTCAAGATACATTCTTGAAAAGCAATGGGAATCATTTGGTTCATGGATACATTGAGGTGACCTGAACGTTCAACAGGATACAGTCACAAAGTGAGCACTAAATAATGCCAAAGCCGCTAGAATTCAGTGTTCTTCTGAGTGAAACACAAGAAAGGGTGTTAAATCTTGTCTTGCTATCAACTTTCACTTCATTCTGCAGAGAAATTTCACGACTTTTTTTTTTTGTTGTTTGTTTTATTATAGCTGTTACTATAATGAAATCAGGATCTATAAGGTTTTGTGTTTTATCCAGGAATCACTCTAGTCTAATGGATTGTTTTCTTTTATGTTAGAAATGGTAGCCATAATATCTGTCTGTATGTTACTATTTTGGTATATTCACGGTTTCTACATCTTTAAATGTACCACCCAACTAACCCAATTACTTTTTAATTCAGGATATTCTACTACAGCTCAGAGAACAGAAAAATTATCATCATGCAGTCAGAAGAGCATGCCTTTTTATTGAAATAAAACAAACTGGCCTACATCAAATGTAATCAACTGTACTACTAAAAACCAAAATAACTACATCAGAATTTAAAAGGAGCTAATAATTCTGTATAAAAATGATTTAAAATAATTTTAATAAATATTTTGCCAATGTGAGTAGGTATAACTCTGCTTGTCAGCACATCTGTATTTTTCTCTCATCTAATAAACTAGCTAGGACAGTGCAGCAAAGGAACATTATAATATTAACAATGTTGCTGGAAAGCTCTGTGCTTTAGAATGAATTAACTTTCACTGCACTGCAGAACATACAAAGTGAAATTGGCTCTGCAAGAATAGCAAGTTTAACCCCTTAGGAGCAGTGAGCTCTACTTATGTCTTGACAACTGCTTTTAATCAGTCAGTCCATGGATGGGAGTCAAGGAGGTAACTCATATATTTGGCAAATTTGGGAAAAAAATACCACACAAGAAAAAATACAAGATTTCTTTTAAATTTTATTTTATGTAACAGGAAAATTTTGCAACTTTGCATTCCAGGGAACTTGCCAAGTGACAGCAGTCAGGTTCCAGAAATACCAAGGGGTTAATACTGTGGGAGTAGAAGTGAGACTTGTAGCTGTTATATGAATATTCATTAACAACGTTAGAAAGAGCAGCCCTCTTCCATGGCAGCAGTCAGGGTTTGATTTTCCTTCTCTTAAAAACCGATCATGTAAATTACAAAAGAATGACTCAGTGAAAATCTGAGAGCTGATTAGGACTTGACCTCTTCTGAATTGGTCCTTGTAGAAAGGTTCGTAGCAGAAGCTTTCATCATCCCACTGGCTTCCATGGGATTTCCTTAGGCACTTTTTCTCTTGAAGGTGAGAATGCTGAGAGGGACAGC
The DNA here is from genome assembly GCF_987193195.1 of Phasianus colchicus. Taxonomy (NCBI): domain Eukaryota; kingdom Metazoa; phylum Chordata; class Aves; order Galliformes; family Phasianidae; genus Phasianus; species Phasianus colchicus. Next base: position 58,627,471 of record NC_143438.1, on the reverse strand, counting down.
ATTGTGATATAGACAAGAAAGTAAGAACTGGAATCACTTAGTGCCTTTTGAAAGCTAATAAAACAGGTGATAATCTTTTATTACTGGACTACTGTCATCTAGAGATCTACAAGAAAATCATTCCACATGTCACAGTTTTTTAAAGTAAAATGTAGTAATCAAGAATATCTTCTCATTGAAAAAGAAATAAACTGTATTGAAAATATTATTTTACTATCTGTGTTATGAAAATTTGCTTGGGATTTTAGGGGGCTGAGGAGGGCTGAGGTGTTACTGTTTTATGTAATAGCTGTTTTATGCATTTCCTGCTTCAGAATTGTCAGATCCCCATCCTGACATGCCTCAGATGGGTTAATTTTCTTCTTATACTCCACATTACTAATTTCCTCTACTTTTAAACAGTCCCTATTCATTTCAAATGTCATGGGAAATCTGGAGAGGGTGATATGTCTAATACTGCTGAGTTGCTGCTTATCCTTAAGGCTTGCTATACTCTGTTTTTGTGGACTTCTAATCCATGGCTTTTGTATTTTCAAATACATGTAATAGAGTAAATACATTCTAATGTGATGTATTTTATTTCATACATTCTCTGTTGTTATATTTTATTCTCTCAAGAAAATTAAAGAATGTTAAATGTACGTATGAGGAGAAAGAATAGAAATTCACTTGATAAAGTGATTTGTAAGGAAACCTTAATGCATTATGTCCTGCAGAATGAAAAGAGGCAAGTGAATTCCAACTGTAATCCATTTTCACTAAAAGCTCTATTTGGACATTTTCTAATGTATTTTTCCTTAGACAGCTCACAGACTTGCTGTCCTTATCAAATTTCAAAAGTTTTAATGTGCTTTTGGATTTACATCTCCAAAGTTTCTCACACATCCAAACAGAACAAATTCTCCACCCTGTTTTCCTACCGTTACTTAATTAAAGCATTAATTATTTTATTTCAAGAATAAAAGTCCCCTCTTTGCTGACTATTTCTATCTCATGTTTTCATTTTAATCACGCACTTTGCTGAAATGATTGTTTGTAGAACTTATACAATTAATTTGACTATTACTTTTGAAATCTATTAATCATCACTTTCAGAGATTCACTTGCAATTCTACTTCATTCTTCATCATATAAAGATGGTCCACTTCAAAGCTAGCAAAGCTGTTTGCTGGATTAATTCTACTTTATTGGTATACATCTTATCTTTCAGCGGTCTGTGAGATGTATCTCTCATATACATGTATAAGTTTGTGTGCATGTGTGTGCATGTATATACAGCTGTATAAGCAACAATGCATGAGACAGCCTAATTTATAAATATATATATACAAAAAACTTATATATATATATTTATACATGAATAATACATAAATATATAAATAAACACATAAATAAGTAAATATATATATATATATATAAATACAGAAATAGGTAAGAATTATTTTAAATGACTAGATCCCCTATTTCATCCAAAAATCTCATTGGCCCCATAGAATTCTGTTCTACTCAGTTTTCATCAAATAGAATTCATTGCCTCCTTCCTCACACTTTTATTCTCTTCTCTATTCACGTAATTTACTTTCTCTGCCTTTCAGTATGCTAGGTGAAAAAGAACCCACAGATTTTCTCTGCAAGTAGTACAAATTCTCCTTTATGAATGCATCAGTGTGCCCTCAAGAAAAATCCCTTATTCTTCTCAGTCATGTATAGCAAAATGGTGGTGATTTATTGTTCTCAGAATGTCTTAGGTGCTGCATATCTCTTCTGAGAAGTGCTTAAACACAAATGAAGTTTCCATCAGAAACTGGAAAGCGGCATTTTCTCAGGAAAATTCTGAGATGGAGGAGTGATCTATCATCACATCTTCTAGAATAGTCTTAAACTGAGCAGTTACTAATGTCATAACTGAAATCTGGTGCAATAGTTATTTCAACACTTTATCTTGTCTTTATTGTAGAATTACTGGAGAATGACCCTGATGCAGTCAAATTTTAAAAGGCATCGTTGAAAATGCTTGTAAGTGTCTCCTGTAACTATTTGTTAGCACTATGGCTGCAAAACATCTTTTCACTACACAAAACATCTTTTCACCACCCTCTGTGTGAAAAACTTCCCCCTAATACCTAACCTAAACCTCCCCTTCTCAGTTTAAACCCATTTCCCCTTGTCCTATCACTATCAACCCATGTGAACACTAGCCACTACCTCTCCTGTTTATTCACTTCCTTCAAGGACTGAAAGGCCACAATTAGGTCTTCTCTTGAGATGAAGTTCACAAAGATAAAGGAATTGAGAGAAATGGAAAGGCTTGCTGCTTGCATTTGTATGGGAGCCGAACTATTTAAGGAATAATGAAGCAGAGCGGATCAGTTCTGATCTTCCTGCTGGGTGGATGTGTGACTGTGATCCTGTTTCTAAAAGTGTACGTACATGGACTTCAATGTACTTTCTTAAAACACAGCAATAAATTTTACAAGATTAAGGTGTTATTTTTCTTTTTTTCTTTTTTTCTTTTTTCCTTGTTTCGAGGCATGTAATTCTCAAACTGTGATCTGTAGCTCTGAAGAAGCTACAGATGATTTATGCGAGTATATGTGCAATTGGAATTCAGCTCATTACTACATTTTTGTTAATGACCCTGGAGACTACATTGTCCTCCAGTCATGAACAAATAGCATGATTATACACAATGATATAATAGTTAATAATGATTGGTCTAATTTGTTATGTCATCACCTCAGTAGCTTTAGCTTCATAACATTCCTTTTTTTTATTCTTCTGAAACAGTCTTACTAACAATTTATAAAGTAAAAATGTGACATAAGAAAACCTGCTTAATTTTATAAGGAACTTGCTTGTTTTCAATAATGAGTTAATTGTAGGTTTTCATCTGTCTCTGGAGTTTTAATCTTCCAATTTCTTATTTCATTCTCTGTCTTCCAGTTTAACCCTTTATAATTTCATCCCTCGGAAACAGAGAAGTGCCAGCGAACAATAGGCTTGAATCAGAGTTAGGTCAATATTTCATTCATCAGTGATTGCAACAGCTGCTCTAAACATACATCAGACTGAAAAACTAACCTTCATCAATGAATACTTAATTAGTACAAACAATGTAATCAATTAGATGGCAGAAGAGAGGATTATCTTGTTTCTTATCAAATTCCTGTCATTAACTACTATTTCTGATCCTCAGTGGCTCTGATTTCTGTCTCAGAAGTATTTCTTACAGTGATACTATAGCTGTTACAGTGAACCTTGTGCTGCTGTTTACACACTATTGGTGATTGACCTCACATGCAGTTATTAGTCTCTAGTATTTATAATCCCTCAAGAAATGAAAGTCGTGGGTTCATTTGATAAAATGGACTTTTAGGGAGAGTGTATTTCTCTTGTGGAATAAGAAAAACACCACATCTTTATTCTAGCTTCATTTTGATTTTAGTAGTTGCTGTATATATTACAAATCGAGTATTCTTACCCCCTTGGCATCATCCACGTCTGGTCAGCCTAGACCATCAGGCAATTATTGTTTTTAGTGTTCACACAGGTTCTGTTGATCTTTCTGTTCTCTTACTGTACCTAACAATTCCATAACAATATAGACAGATGGTTCCTAAATGCTAAAGTTTCATTTAAATATTCAAATCTCTTTTACTCTTGAAGATACTCACTTTTCTTTCCTTTTTTTTTTTTTTTTTTTTTTTTGGTGTTTACTTTTGTTTTGCTTCATTGTGTTGTGCTTTTAACCATTTATCTAAAATACTTCTCTCATTTTCTCCTATTTGTATCTGCTCATTTTGAATTATTCAAAAAAGAAAACAAAACAAAAACCAAAACCAAAGAAAAAATTACTGTCAGGATGTAAAAGAAAATGTGGAAAAAAATTCAACCTCAAGAAAATATGTGATTTGAGAGTCAAGAAGGTAGGAAAATCACTCGTTTAATTGGTCACCTGCCTATAGTGCAACCAAATCCAGAAGCTTATTTTTCAAAACAATTTCTGCATATTAATGTTTCTTTTGCTGTATGTCATCTTTCTTTTCTTGAATGTGTGCAAAAGTTTGGGGAGGAGAAAGACTGGGAAAAATGCCAAAGGGATATAACTACTTGAAGAACAATAAACTTAGTAGTTTGACTTCTTACCCTAAGGATACAGTAGCAACTGAGGGCTCCTTATTTGTAGGGTTTGATGGCAGTCTGCATTTTCTTGAACTGTCAGACATGATTGCCAAAGGTGATGATATTATGGCAATGAGATTATGACAAAAAGATTTGATTCTTTGTGAGAAACCTTCATGTGCATTGTCAGAAAATGTGAAGAAATTGGAACTATAAGCAATGAGAACAGACATAAAATTTCTAACCTAAGAATTGCAAATGTATGACTTTATTTATTTATTTTACATCACCAGCTCTCAGTAAAAATAAACTGGAATGAGTGGAAAGGACATTTGGAGTTTCGAATTGTAAGTCTTTTCTTCAGCTGAGAGAGCCATTCTGTAAATATTGCCTTTTAAAATGGCTACCTGGGATGCTTGGAGCTTAGAACATCTCCTCCCAGTTATGTCTATCAAAGCAAATAATAAGCAGTGCTCTTGCTGTGCCACTTTTTCCATTATGCTTGTCAATGAAGAAGCAGAATAAAATTCTCAAGATGTGAGAAAAATGGAACATATTTAGTTAGAGGGATCTTGGATTCACTTGTAAAGTATATATTTTCTTTGAAAATGTTAAATTATTTGACAGACAGGAACTGAGAATAACAGCTTTTATTTTCTAAACAACAATTACATATGAGTGAAAAATATGTATCTGTGTAACTCAAAAAATAGGCTTAATTTTTTGAAGGATCACACAGATGAACACTTCAGGGAAAGGTACAGATGGCTGCATATATCCTGCAAACTCATGGATGTTATAACAAAGGCCAAATCCTTTGATGGAAGTATCTGCTTGTTCCTGTGCACATACTCCAGCTTTATTTTGGTTTAAAATTCTGCAGCAGCACATAAGGGCAGCAATAAGGGCACCCACAAAAGCACTGAATGTCTGTAAAATAGAATGCAAACTGTTCTCTAAACTGGAACAAAAAACTTTTCAAATGTCCCTAGAAATTCCTGCTACATTTAGAGAAAAAATATTTTTAATAGAGATCTGTTCTGAGGCAACATATGCTGGCTTGTGTGTACGTATTTTGTTGTGGTTTCTTGGTTTCTAATTCTTCTGGCAGAAAACCTGAGCCTGATTTCTGAATTTAGCCACACTGGCAGATATTCCTGCCTAACTTGTTAAATCAGCTCCTGAATAACAGTTGATTTCACATTTTAGGCATCAATATGTAACCACAAAACTGAAATCAGAATCAAGTGTCTTCAATCAAAAATGTTAAGAATAAGAGAAAGCAGTCATCCCCCTATACTCCAGCTCTCTGGCTGCCTGCCATTTTGTAAAGATATTTTGGTCTCTGCAGCTCAGTCCTTTTTTTTTTCTAATGCCTCCTTGTGCAAATGCTTCTTCTCATGTGTCTTTCTCTTTGCTGCGGGCATAGTGCACCTGTTTGAAAGGAGCATATTACTATTTCTTCTTCTTCTTCTTCTTCTTCTTTTTTTTTTTTTTTTTTTTTAACAATTTCCCAACTGCTAGCCCTGTTGGCAGGAATCCATCTTCAACAGCTGAGAAAGCAGAAAAGCTAAAGCCCTTTTGCTACTTACAGAGCTACCTTCAAGTTTGTGAAGAGCTGTGTGACGCTACCAAAGCTTCCTTCCCTCGCTTGGAATCTTGTTCTGAAGCTGAAATTTCAGCAGTAGTGAGGCTTCCCACTTATTTAATGAGAGGGATTTGTTTCTGAAGGACATCCAGTCAAGGCCATGGATAACCTTTTCCTGACCTACTGCTTAGCTCTTCAACTTTGTCAGCACTCCTTATAAAAATATGAGATCTATTCCATATTGAAGAATTTGATATACCCATTTTTCTTTCACAGAGCTCAAATCCATATGGCATTTACTTCCTGCTGATACCTCCACGCCAGGAATCTCTTCAAAAAAGTAACCAAGACTGAGAGAGAAATGCATAATATGTTCTTTGCTCTGTATGCTCACATATCTGAGCTCTGTTTTAAAAATCAAAACCCTGGAGAATACTCCAGTGAAGACCAGGAAATCCTAACTTCAGTTTGACCTGGATGTTGTAGAATTTCCTGTGTTGGCAGTCACAGAAATGAATCACCTCTCTTTGCTACATGTCCCACAGCAGTGATGTATCCATATCGCCCTAGGGAATGGATGCCAGGCCTCGGTGGTGCTGCGCTACAGCAGTAAAGCTTGTGAAGTTGGGGTGTATTTACAAATTCTGCAGAGCACATTGCTACTTATATCCCACTGCTCTCCTGGATCTGAAGGGCTTTCAGGTGAAAAAAAATATTAAAAACATATTGTGATTGATAAAGAAAACTAGGTTTTGAAACTCTTCTTTTGTGTAGGAAGGTGCAGTTTAATCTGGTGACTCTCAGCATTTATTTGCACACTGGACAGAGACAAGCTAGGTGACAATTACACTATTCTGGCAACAAGTTCACAATAACAAGTTAAAAAGAATAGTACATTAATTCATACTCTTCATGTAAACAACACAACATGCTTTCCAGTCCCTACTATTTGATGTCTCCTCTTTTGCTGTTCTGTTCTTCATATTAGCATCCTACACCAGTAATATGTTTTTCAGTGCATCTTATTATATACTAGCCCAGGAAAAATGAATTTTAGGATGATACTCCCATTAAAGATTTACAAAGATGTCTCTGTGAGAGATGTCTGCTTCCAGATGTGAGTATAGTGTGAAGCAGCCACTTCAGTGTTTTAAATTTTTACAAACATGTGGTTTCCATTTTCTTGAATTCTACGTGTCAGTCAGTTAAAAAGACCTGATACATTTTATATTACTGTTCTTCGGTAAAAGGCATTGTCCTGGCATACCTCCAGCCCAAGGGCAAGAGAAAATGTTCTGACTACGTTGGGATTTGTTCAGCTCTTCTTAAATCTACAACATACCAATGAGCTATAGACACATGGTAAAATTAAGGTCAGCCACAACATGATCTTTAAATGATGAACGTTTTGAAAACAAACAAACAAATAAACAAACAACAACAATTAAAAAAGAAAAAAAAAAGATGTGGGAAGGATCCATGGTAAAGAAAACATTGTACAAAGGATTCAAATTAGGCATTGTCAAAAGTAATGATACCATGGAATTAATTGCAATTACTGAGCATTCATCACTGAAATCTATTTATGAAAAAAAAAAAGTAGAAATGAGGTAAAGTTCATGTTATTTGGAAGAGGAGTATGGAGTAAACGACATAATAAGATCTGTTTGGTCATAGATAGCAGAGAAAAAAAAAGATCAGGAGTTGGGCGGGCTGCTAGGCCTAGTTAGTAACTTGCTGGTTGCAAAATACATTTCCAATGGATAAAAAGTGTTTGGAAGCAGAAAGTTCATTTGATACATTCCTCACAAAGCTTCTCGTATGTATTCTTAATGTGCCATGTTTGGTCTCTATAGAAACAGTACACGTTACTGTACACTTTCATTTTTATGATGTGCAAGGTGAAGAAAGATAATTCATGAAAATACTTTTTTACACGTGCACAAGTGCTGCCATCTCACAAAGAAGAGCGACTCAATTTGGTGATGTATTTTCTTCTCAGATAATTAGATGGGAAATAGAGACAGAAAGCCTGGCAATGCTCTTAGTTTGAAAGATGACCATTTCTGACTAAATCTAAAGCATTCAAACAGGAAGGGGGAGGTTTTAGCTATGATGAGCACATAAGCAAGAAACATTGTTAGAGAAAGAGACAACAGTAGAGACTAAATCTTTTTTTATATGTCAGCTACAGCCTTGAGTGAGTATGATGTTTTGAATTGTCTATATTATAGTGAATCACTTCTATAGTTTAGAATTTGACTTGGTATAGAGATATTGGCTTTTTATTTATTTAATATGTTAACTTTTCTATATCAGACAGCTTTTCCATGCGTTGATTATAGATGCGAGCTATTATAAACACAGCAGCATGGGCAGATATCCTGGAGTACCTGCAACCGGACACATAATTCAGTGTTTTCTGATGAGCATCAGGAGTCAATTTTTGGTGCTAAAGGTGTATTCCCTTCAGAATGTTCAATCCAGGACCTTTCTTGCAAGGAAAAGCTAGCAGAGAGGTACATCTGTGACTTAAGAAAACATCCAAGCCTTCCTAAGCATGCTGAGCAATCAGTACCTTTATACAATAAGTGCAGTTCTTTCATACATTCATTTACCTAATATTGATAGAACTAACAGTGTGAGGCAACATGAACATAAAGACATGTGAAACAACGAAATGTGTTAGCGACTTAGTGAGCATCTTTGAATTTAAAGATCAGAAAAGCAGTCTTCCAAGCTATCATCTTTGTTTTTTGAATCCTAAAACTGTGAAGTATCTGTAAGAGTCCACTGTCTAAAAGCACAAGTAAGTCTGCAACTGGATTTCCGCAACGGCATTTGTGATGGGCACTGAGAAGTGTCAAAATGTGAATTCAAGAAGTGAATTTTTAAGACAGAGAAAGTGAGCCTATGAGGTAATGTTTCGTCATATATATTTAGTGATTTTATTGCTGATGTTGTAAAGTTTCAATTTTTTTCATAATTCCATGAATTAAGACAGTAAATTGATAATTTCCGGTTCTATTGAGCTTTTTTTTTTTTTTTTTTTTTTTTTTTTTTTTTAATTATTTTTCCTTTAACTTTTTTCTTTTGCTTTCTTCTATTCATATTCTTATGTTCTACTGTGTTATTTGTTTTTATCATTCTCAGGTCATCTGGATATGTTCCTGAAATTGTAACAATGAAAGATTATTTACCTCAGATAACAAATACTGAGAAAACTTGGAATGTAGCTTGGTTTTGTGTTTTGACACTTTATTGAAGCCAAACCAAACCAAAGCAAAACAAAGTTGGAGTACTTGCTTCATTTTTATGCTATCAAAAAGAAGAGTTATGCATATGTATTTTCAGACAAAAGGAAGTTACATTTAAAATGAAGAGAGACACTTTCCAAGAAAAAAAAAAAAAGAATCTGTTTAATCAAAAATGTATCTTTCTGTCAAAGAAAATGTGGAGTAGAAATTTTTCAGCCAGCTCATTTCTGTTTCCTGTATATTCTCCTGGGATTAAACTTCTTATTCCAAATAGAAGAAAGAGAACTAAAATCCTCAAAATCATACTTTTCAGCTTATCATATGTCAGTTAATTTTTCCCTTTTTTTATTGCAGTTGGCTGGTATGTTTCTACTTAGATGATCAAGAAAAAGAAATAGCTAACAATTTATCATAAGTCTTTATACGAGTACAGAGTAATTTCAAAATTCCTCTCATTAACCTCTGTTTTTATGAGCACTTTTTGATACCCTAGAAAGAAACCTACCAAATACGATACCTTCTAATTTCACACTTTAGTTTCTCAGCAAAAATTTAAAAAAAGAACAGAAACTAACAAAACAAACATCCTGCAAAATAAAATGTGTTTTTCTTTTCACCAGCTGTTTTTTTTTTTTTGTTTTTTTTTTTCTTTTTTCCCCAACAGGAGGAAAGATAAACCCGCCCCCCCAGCGCTCAGTGCCGGACTCTTTCTATGCTATTTTATTATTATTATATATTTTGGGTTGGTTTCAAAATTGCTTATCATATCACAATAATACACTTTTATATAACTTTCTTTTAAGTAAAGCAATGGAAACTATGAAAAGGCAATCATATTGATTATATATTCTTTCAAAAACTGTTATCACAGAACACCAAGATATTTGGCTTTTGAATTGATGTCTTTATTTTTATATGTATTTCTATTGTGACTTAGTAAGTCATAGGAATTATGGTCATAGAAAATTATATATTTACTTTTCCTGTTCACTTCATATTTAATTTGATCCTCTGTCTTTATTTTTCTCATGTATCATGTTGTCTACATTATAAGAATGTACGTAATTAAACAAGTTGCCTATTTCATTTCTTATTTTTGTAGCTACCATTTTTTTCTCTCATAGACCAGAACACTTTGGAGTAAAATTTTTTTTGTCTACTGTGGCATAGACACTGCATTTTATTCATTCATAAGTTCAATACTTAATAAGCTTTCACAGTACAGCAACAACATGAAAAGTTTGTTGATGACATGGATGCAACTGAGGATTTAACTCTTTGATATCACTGAGAAAGACGTATCCTTTTATCGCATGTACTCACAACACCTTTTTAAAAAGAAGACCAAATTCAGAAAACAATTTTCTCTCACTAGGTTTAGACTGGACAGGAAAGCCACAAATAAAGGCTGAACCCTTAATAGTAACTATTGAATGTGTAGAGTACATAACATCCAAAAAAGACCCAACAATAAACATAAACCCAGGATCATGACTCCTGTTCTCTCAAGGCTAATAGACACATAGTCTGAGGACACTCCAATGAAGTTATCTGCCATAAGAGTGTAAGGACATGTTAACATTGCAGTTTTGTAATGAAAAAACAAATGAAGGCATATTTCCCTTAGTGTCATGTTACACTGATTTGTAATGTCTATGTGTATGGGAACTGCTTTGATTGATGACCCAATGTGAGCAATGAGTCAGCCCTGGGAGCATAGGTGAAGGCAATTCACCTGTGCTGCTGGAAGGGGTGAAGCCTGTCTCCACCTCTACTAGACCCATTTAAAAACTGACTATGAGTAGGGAAGGATCTCTTTCTGGAGATCCCTCCTTTGGAGTTTTACAGTGAGCCCAGGACAAGGGTAAGCACTCTATCTATTCTTTCTTTGGTGTGATAACCTGCTTAGTTAAACTCCCTTACATTTCATAATTATAACATCTGTGTATTCATTGATTATGCACTATGAAACAATAAATTCACACTACAACCTTGCCCTCTGTAGGTACATGCTCTTCCCCATTGCTGACTCTTTTCACGAAACTGGTAAGAAATTATTATGTCAGCTGAGCTGTGCCAGTTGAAGTTCATCAAACTGAGACTTGCCAAATGGTTCAAAAGTCAGGAAGGTCAGCCTGCTAAAAATTCACCTGGGAGAGGTGCAAAACACTACATTTAGGAATTGAGGAAATTTAGGAAAGAATAATCATCTGTAAAAAGATAAGAAAGAACTAGGTAGCAAAAATACGTTTGTTGATCAGAAGTTAGACAGATGATCTCTTCCTGTTAAGAAAGGCAAATAACAGGAGTATTGCATGTAAGGCAACCCAAAATACTTTCTCCACCTCTAGATAAATATGCAAAGTTTGAGGAAAATCCAGAGAAGAACAAAAGGCCAGCAGGTCGAGGGAGATGATCTTCCCCTTCTACTCTGCCCTGGTAAGACCTCATCTGGAGTACTGTGTCCAGTTCTGGGCTCCCCAGTACAAAAAAGACAGGGACCTCTTGGAAAGAGTCCAGTGGAGGGCCACAAAGATGGTGAAGGGCCTGGAGCATCTCTCCTATGAGGAAAGGCTGAGTGAGCTGGGTCTGTTTAGCCTTGAGAAGAGAAGGCTGAGGGGACCTGATCCAGGTCTATAAATATCTAAGGTGTGGGGGGCAGAGTGGTGAGGCCAGACTGTTTTCAGCAGTGTGCGGAGACAGGACAAGGGGAAATGGCCAGAAGCTGGAGCATAGGAAGTTCCGCACCAATGTGCGCAAGAACTTCTTTACGGTGAGGGTGACGGAGCACTGGAACAGGCTGCCCAGGGAGGTTGTGGAGTCTCCTTCTCTGGAGATATTCAAGACCTGCCTGGATGCCTACTTGTGAGACCTGGTGTAGGGAACTTGTTTTGGCAGGGGGGTTGGACTCGATGATCTCTGGAGGTCCCTTCCAACCCCTACAATTCTGTGATTCTGTGATTCTGTGACAATAAGGCTCAGAGTCTTTATAATACAACTTCCAAGGAAAGACTGAACAAGCAGTGATATTTGAATAAAGGCCCTGAGGGTGAATGTGGTATCTGATGTCAAAAGGGTAAAAAGGAAAAAAAAGATCAGAAAATGTGTCAGACTTCTGTTGCATAAGATAGAAAGCAATAGATTGAAATTGCAGCAAAGAAGGTTCATTTTAGGCAATACGAAAGCATTTTAGGGCTAGGGAAAATGGAGCAGTTGCTCCATCACAGAAAGTCTTTAAGACAGTGCTAGACTCATGTGAATGGAAAATATTTAAGGGAGTGTGGATCATGCCTTGGAGAAGAAAGGTCTACATGTGCTCTTGAGCTCACTTGCCACCCACAGTCTACATAGGCTAGTCCATTTGTCAGTGATGCACAGATGTGCAAGCAGTACAGCTGTTGAGCCTTTCCTTATTAGAGAACATTGCTAGAAATAAAAGCTAGAGATTTGAAGTGTGGAATCATGGAATCATAGAATCGCCTGGGTTGAAAAGGACAACAATGATCACCTAGTCTCAACCCCCCTGCTGTGTGCAGGGTCATCAACCACCAGGCTGCCCAGAGCCACATCCAGCCTGGCCTTGAATACCTCCCGGGATGGGGCATCCACAACCTCCTTGAGCAACCTGTTCCAGTGTTTCACCACGCTCTGCAGTGGTGAAGCAAATGGTTAAAATTTTTTGAGGGACATGGTATTGAACTATTGATGGCTGTTATCTGAAAACAGGAATGAAACAATAAATACAGCTGGTAAACAATGTAAAAAGTGATTCTGAATATTTTTCTGCTTTAATGTAACAAATTCTCTTTCATTGTTATTAATGAAATAGTTATTTGCTGCTAAAGGTTAAAAATTCTCAGTCGTTCCCAGAACACATACTAGTAGTTCAAATACAAATAATCTAATCTGATATATTGTTATTATTTTTTTTTAATTAAATTGTGTGTTAGTGTTCTATAATTATTCATTGCCTTACCAGACATCCAGTTAGGAAGCAGGAATCATAGTGTAGATCATACGACTTTGTCACATGCTATGAACAATAGTTAGTGAACAGTAAAGAGCTGAAGCAAACATTTGCATGAATTCTCTAGATTGAGATGTGTATGTATGTTTGAAAATAATTAATGCAGCTGTAAACATGGGAATAAGTCTACAATTCATTCACAAACACAAAAACTATATGCCTTCAAGAAAATTTATGGCAATTAATCTGTGAACCAATTCTAATCATGACCAAATTACTCAAAAAGTCTTTTGCTGAGGCAACACATGAACCCAGAAGTCTACTTTTTGCATATTCTATTAGCTCAGTGGAACAAGAAGCACAGTCAACGTTAAACATTCAGAGGAAGGAGGAAGATAATGTCTTCACCTATCCCAATTTGAATGTGACTGCTGCTTTGGTTTTCATCCTCCAATTATCAGAAGTGATCACACAGAAACTAAAAGCTGATGGAACATCTTTGAGCCAGGTGCTGCCACTTATCAGCTCTAGTATCTGCTTTTTGCTCCCACACTAATGAAAAATGATTTCAAAAGAAATGAAGATCCTGTTTCAATAAGATTGGGGAAAAGATGTAACCTAAAAGCTGTCTACAGACTCAAGAATAAGTGAAATGTTTTGACAGGGAAAAATATGTGTTGGCAACACTGCTCGACTCAAATTTCAAAAGTAAAATTGAAACCATACTTCTGCAGGGTGCAGACGCTGACAACTGGAAGCCTGTTCTGCAATATATAGTAGTTCAGAATATGCCAGCCAGCTCCTTCTCACCGCAGTTTCTTTCATGTACAGGACAAATACATTTCAGTGAAAAGAACAATCTGAATTGGTAAATTCTTGAAAACAAACAAACAAAATCCAAATCTGACTCTCTTCTGCCTGCGGAGAGCTTGGAGGGTACACAAAGCATCTGTATTTATAAACTGTATACACAAAACTAGAATAAAGATGATACTCTTTAGCAGTCTGGTCAGTCCAGACTAAACTTGGGCTGAGTCCATCTCTGAGACCCAAGTCAGCCTATGAGAGATGCAAAGCTGGACTTGTGCAAGAGACACAGCTGAAGAAGCTAGAATTCATTTCAAAAAAGATTTTTTTCAATATAAAGTTGAGAAAGATAAGATTTATTAGCAACACCTATGGAATCAAAATTCCCAAATTCATATGTCCAGGGAAATACCAAAGTTGAAACTTAATGAAGAAACTCGGAAAAACAGACATTTTAAAGAGTATGTATTGTAATTCTAATTTTTGGTCACAGTGACTGCAAGATAGAAAAGTGCTGCTTATCTTTAAGAAATCAGTATAATAGTTTTTTATCAGAAACTGTTTAGGACAATTTCAGTTAAGTAATATAGTATTCAAAAATTAAATCTAAAAGAAGGGTCACAAGGAAAATAACTCTCCTGCATCCTCCTTCTGGTGTGTTCATGAGAGGATATCTGGAGATAAAGCAAAGATTCTCTTTCTTGAAACCTATTTTGAAGGAAAATAAAATAAATAAATCTAGAATATTGATTTTTCTCTTCCCTTTTGGACAGATATTAGTTGTTTCACTGTCTTTCCCTTGATTTTTTTCATTTTCCTCCTGCAACATTATACAAGATGATATAAGGTCAAAATCCTCAAGGAATTTGTTCTACAACCTTCCTCTAAGGTTTTCCAACTCTCTATATTAACTTTCTGCTGACATCTGAAGCTTTGTTTCTCAGGGCAGTTAGCGGAGGAGGGAGCATATGTGTGAATCTTTTTTCTAAGAATCCATTCTGCAGATTCTGTTCCCAAAGTAGTGTATTTATAAGAGATACTTCAGCACTTCTTGATTTGGTTTGAAACAGATACTGTTATTCTGAATCTCCCGTCTCCATTTTCTGGCACTGTGTTGCACAGAAGTTTGTATGTGTATATGGATCTTCCCCAAATATGAACTTGATGTGGTATTTGAAATGATGTTTGTCTGTGTACAGATCTGGTGAGAGAGAGGCACTCTCAGCAACTAATTCCTGGAGGAGGATCATCTGCACCTCATGCCAGGCCAGGGGTGGAAAGCACCTGCCCAAGCCAGCTCACACTCTAGAGGAGCAGGCACCCCTCTTTGCCTCTATATGGGGGTAAAAAGGGCTTCCTCACAGGCAATTTTCTGAAGTACCTTCCCCTTCATGTGAGCCATCACAATGTAAGATAGTGCTTTGTTATGACCCCAAAAGCAGTGGGGTCGTACAGCAGTCCTCTGAAACACCGAGTCATTGTTTTATGGGTGTGGTGATGGTGACTATGCTGAAAAATTTCCCACACTTTCTCTTGCTTTAATTTTTGCCATGGCTTTGTGGAGAGCCAGGCAAGGTACGGAGCATCCCCCCTTCTTTCTCACATGCTGCATTTCAATTAGGTTATCGAAGTACGGTATGCTTCAAGTAAATTATAAGCCCTACTTTCATTAACCACACAAAAAAAAAAAAAAAAAAGAAAAGAAAACATGATAATGAGAAGTGTGGGAAAATTGGCCTAAGAGAAGTATGTAAAAGTAAGAGAAGAAAATGAGAAAATGCAGAGCAAATGGAAAGCGGGGAAGAGTCAGAAATGAATGAGCATTTTCTCATTTTAAAGGTCATTTCCTCCCTCTGGCTGGCTTCTGTAACAATAGTAATATATACCACCAACACCAACACTTCAGGGGTTATTTTTTAACCTACTGAAAGGATGGGAACATTTTTGGCTGAAAATATTAGAACACTTCAAGTAAAATATTGCTGAAAATCATCTATCATCGTGCTCAGTGCAACAGTAACTCTCTCTTTCACTTTCTCACACTTAACATTCAAGACTTCTGTGGCTGAATAGGTCCCTGGATAATAAGGAGGGATGTGTGAAGGATGGTTAAGAAAACTAAAAGTAGGGATAGAGAGGAAAAAAAAAAAAAGTACGAAGGAAGGTAAGGAAGAGGGATGGAACAGACTGAGAGAAAGTGAATAGAGATAAAAAAGAATGAGAGATAAATGGGAAAGAACTTGGCTTTCACTTGCACTGAATCCTTTGTACAAATCTGACAGTGAAAAGTTGCTCTTATTCTTTTTTACCTCTATTCCAATAAATCTAAATTGCAGATAGACCTTTCTGATTCACACATACAAGGAAACGGAAGGAAGAAAAAGATAGATTTAGAAAAAAGGCAGGCAGGAGAAAAAGAACTAGAGCTAAAACAAGGAAAAAAATAGTGGAAAAGTTCTTTTGAACTTCAGGCTTTTCTATCTCTACTTGCAGCTATTAATAGTTTTCTAAATTTCCAAACAATTCAATGTACATTTTGAAGATTTTCCCCCAAACTGAGCTATTGGAAATTTTCACAGACTTTCTAGCTTTCATTTTTTTCTACTTCAAATATAAAAATGAAAATGTAGTCTGAAGGTGGAGGGGGGTGGGGGGAGTATGATTTAAATAAGTATCAGAATATGTATTGGGGTTTAGAAAACAGAGGAGGAAGGAGAATAGTAAGAAGAAAATGACATTGCTACACTGGAAAGACCCTATCTAATAATAACAGTACTACGACTAATAATAATAACAATGACAATCAAACACTGAAACCAACATTTTAAAAAGAAGATTACACTTTATGAAAACATCAAAAACTTATTGTTCACTATTGGAAAAATTATGAGTGTTTTTTTTTAAATTTATTTTAGAAAGTATGAGAAATGGGGCAGAATAGAAATACAGAAATGATGTGACAGTGAAAGCTATGAAAATAGCCACATTTTGATTGATTCTTTGGCTGAAAAGAAGATAATGCTTTTGGTCCAAACAAACATTTTGTTTGAAATCAAGTGAAGTATTTTGTTTCATTTTGATGTCTTCTGTTTACTTGTAAAATACCTCCTAATTTTGATAATTTTCAAAATGGAATAATGTTTGTTATATTTTTTAAAATGTAAAAAATAAGCCACTTTGAGTGCTTTGCAACACTTTTCCAGGGCTATTTTTTCCTCAGGTTGAATCAGGTCTGTAAGTTTGACACTATTTACAAATAGGTACAGACGTTCTCATTTTGCATTTCCTGGCTTGTAAAACAGACGACCTTTTCTGACAGACGCTGTGTGCAAAGTCAGAGATTTCTTTTAGATTTCATTTTCTGGTCTTTCTTTTCTTTTTCATCATCTTTATTCATCAACCTAATGGAGCATCCGGAAGCCAAAAGCTTTCCAGCTTTGACCTTGTTCATGAACCATCCCCAACCTCCGTGTTTTCTCCTCCAATCAGCCCTGCATGGGCCGCGTACAGCAGCAGGGCCTGACCTCTGGGAAGAGCAACCTCTGATCCCAGGATGTTCACACCATCTTCTGGAACAAAATTATTTTGCCCTGATTGGATGGCTCTGACAAAGGTTTACTTGATCTGTCTGAGAGCATTGCTAATCTCCATTTCTCAGATTCACTTTTGAAGGTGGTCATGCCACATCTGCTCTGTGCAGAGCCAAAGATAGCTTGCAGCTGCCTGCAGAGGATCAGGTGAACATACTTTCTTAACCCGTCCTCTGGTGAATGAGGGTGAGGAGCAGGTATCAGTAAGAAGCCAAATTTTATTCCTGCTCTTAAACAGAAGAAAGCATCCTGCAAAAAAGGCATAAAGAGCAAATGTGGTGATTGTGGGTGCCTTGCACCTGTAGGGGTAGACTACCTTACTAGAATTCTCCGCTTTTGCAGGAGTTGGCTGTGCTCCATTTACTGTGTTCCTGCCCAACTGCTACAACTCACAAGACTGCATTGATATAACTCCCTCTCCTCTTTGTCGGTAGGTATTAAAGCTGTTAATGGTATCAGTATCTCTGTTTCAAAAACGTGGAAATCAAGCCTCTGAGAAGAAAGTGACTGGCCAGTGCCTTTTTACCAGAGCTGAAATCCAAGCTTGTGAGTCCCATTATGGTGCTCTAAGCACCAGTTAGGCTTTTTAGCACTGCCCCAGACTGCTGCAGGCTTATTACTGCCACACGCAGTTACAGTGTTAAAAGAACATCTTGAATCCTAATGAATCGTTTAAGTGAATCTATCACTTTTCAGGTTCTGGAGCAATGGCTGCTCCAAAATGATAAACATATTTCAGGTTTTTGAGCAGAATAAACTCAAGTTCAATTTCCTACTTGCTTTATGCCAACTTACATTGACTTAAAGTAACTCACGGCTTACTGTGGAGTGAGTGGAAATAGGATCAAACCTACTGGGTGAATGGTTTTTAAATTGCTTGTTTTCCACTCCTTGTCTTTCAGTTCCTATTTTGTTAACCTCATGTTTTAAAGTAACTCTATGTTATATTTTCAGAAATTCACTATGGGATATATTCTACTCGGAATGTATACACATAGCTCTTCCTAATACCAGTGGAAGTCATGAACATGTACTGAATAATACAATGCAGTCTGCATAAATCCTAAGGGGAATCCAAGTTCTGACTACAAGAAAAAGAAATCACAGTATTTCAAAATGCCAATTGTAACATTGCAATGAGTTCCAGGCACATGTTTGCCAATAATGAATGAGGGGTGCAGATACAATATTGGAACTGTCTCCTGCAGAGTGATATCATATATAATCATACATACTGTCAGCCTGCTTGATTACGTTCAAGGCTGTAACCAGTTCTCTCAAAAACAGAGCAGAATTTCTTATGTCCCTCGGATTTAGTTTTCATGAGAGGTGTATGGAGGAAGTTAATCAGTGACTACAGCAAGGAGAACAAAAGCTATATTTGCATAATAAGCATACCTTTGTGAATTCAGTTTAGAAAGATAATCGCACATTCAGATATATTCATTTCCTTAACTTAAAATAAAAATGTCTGCAGTGTTAAAACTTCATTCTATCATTTTAATTCATAGCCACAATATTTTCATTTAATATACAAAAGCAGCCCGCATTACTAATTACCTTAATTTTGTAAAATCCATGATCACAATTCAATCATTAATCAATATATCAGAATCTCACTCCATTATCTGCGGTTTGCAATGGGGCATCTCAATTGATTAGGCTGTGGATTTTTTGTGGGTCTTGTTTTATAAATTGAACCTAGTCAAGTAAACATAACATTTGGTAATAGTCTTCATAGCAACTGTCAAAATGACTTATTGTTTTTCCAGTCCTGCATTCCTTTAGAATTAATAATACCTTTGTGCCCTTTATAACACTTATTATTAAAGCTATAAAAGTTTTCTATGTTTAATGAGTGGATGTTTCATTATATGTATGGTTTGCTTGACAGACTGAAAATTCTTCTAATGTGTTTCTCTTTTCCTCTTGATTGAAGGATTGTAAATATGCAATTAGCAGCTGGAGTAGAAGTAAAAGCAGAAAATGTCAACTGTCAAGTAGCTCCACTGAAAGACACATGATGCTTCAAGCTAAGACAGAAAGACAAAAGCGTCTACCAACAAGGATGAAGGCTGCAAAATCTCTCTTTAAACATTCCATTAATCTCTTCCAAGAAATAAATACAGTCAATACACCCAGGAATGAGGAATCCACTATCAAAACTGCAGTTCATTTTTGCAATAAAGCTCTGTGCAGTAATGCTATACTCCATTACCAGCAGACATTCTGGATCCCATCTCTGTTATAATTCACAACATATAGCCTTTTATGTAACACATGGCTGGCCATATCACAGTAACATTACTGATTTCCCAATAATATACATGTGAAAAGAGTGCAATGTATCACTGTACTCCAGAGAATGTTTTCCTTCTAGACCAAACTTCGAGCTATGCTTTCAAAATGTAGATTTCTTTTAAGTTCTCTGTATTAAAAACATAGATGCATCTTGTCTCTAATATGTGACAGACAACTCTAATTTAGAATTGTGGAAGAGGAATGCTGAAAGAAAATAAGAGGGACATATAGAAATGTTTATGTTATTTTGTAAGACTCTATAAAACGTCTAAATTATTACAGAAGACTCAATTCTCAAGACAGTCCTAGTTTCCCATGCTATGAAGAGAGAGTTGTTGTGAGACAAAATGAAAAGAATAAAACTCTTTTTAACATGCAAATTTAAAAGCTTTGCCAAACTAAGTTATGCAGAGAGATGAGTCTTACCTTTACAACTGCCCTCTTAGACCATCATATTAGCTCTGGCTTGACCTTCATGTATTTTTCTGCTGGTTTAATACTGTTAAAACTAAAAAGGTTGTTCAATGTGCAGTTAAATATTAAAAGGATGTAGGAATAATCTGCTGACCAACTATATCATAAGCTTTTGGTGGCTTTCTGGCCAAGTGGCTAATGTCTCAGTTACTTTCCCCATCTTCATTTTTTTTTAATAACCTTTGAAGAGGTAAAACAGGTGCTTTCATTAATCTCACATGGCAAATTTTCACACTTTACTGGTTATACACATTCAATTTTATACCAAAGTTTCACAGTTATTAATATTTTAGTTTTGCCTAACATGTATTAGCTAACACATCTTACATTTGAGGTATAGCATATAAAAATGACATATATATTCTGACATCCAATAGGATGACACATAACGAAATATTTTAAACAGCATCTGTACAATTTTAGACAGCTTTGGTATTGATAAAAACAGAAAAGAAAGGCACTGATTGTGTCCCCATTATATTAAATATAAGAATTATTCCTGGAAAACCCATTGGTGATTTTTTGGTGATTCAGCTGTTCTGCACTGGTAGGATAGATGAAATTGCAGTGTTGCATGTGCTGCAGTCTCCCATGGGAGCAATCTCCAACCTCTCTGAGATGGACGTAGAGAGCACAAGTATACTGTCACAGGTGTGTGCATCAGCCCTACTCTTCTCTGCTGACAGCATGCTTCTCTAACTTCATTACAGATTTTGACAGAGCTCCATGATAATAGATGTATAGCTTTAGAGTGTGTTTCTATAAGAGCATGTGATAGCTAACACAGAAGAGAATTGGCTTTTTTTCTTTATTTCTTTATTTCTTCTAAACTGAGCAGTTAAAATTTTCTTAATCTATATAAAATTTGAAATATCTGTCAGAAAGTATATTTTGTCAGTACTTATTCCCCTCATATTACCTAAACTGTGGTGGGAGGAATCTGTTTTTACGTACTAGTAATCAATAATCAAAACACAAAATCTTATGGTTAAGAAAATTACACACTTTAGAGGGGTAAATGGATCAGAGATGTAATCCACGTGGTTCCAAATTATCTGGGGAAAATCATTAGAAGAGAAACAAGCAGTAACATGTTGCAGGGGCTAGCAAGGGCAGGCAACCAGCAGGATTCTTGTGCCAGCAGCCAAAGGCCATCGTGGTGGCCAAGGCAATGGCTTCACCTACAAGGACAAAGTCCCACCACACTGAGAATGGTGAGTGGGACAGCTGTGGGGGTGGTACTCAGGGTCCCTTCGATAGGTCAAAAGTAGAGCTAGCATCATCCTGTTTGCTTCATCAGGTGGCCACTGAACTGGAAAGAGGGAAGGCTATTTTAGAGCAAGTGAGGGCTTTCTGTGATGTGTGGTTCCACGCATTGCATGAGTTAACCAGAAGTTGATGTAGTTTATATGAAACAGAAGAATAAACAAAGACAGGACTATTAATATGGGTCTAGGCTTCAGTGGGGAAAAATTTCGTGAACTAGTCGATGAACTCTGCTGGACTGAAGAGTCCAGGATTTCGTATGAGAGAGAAGGCAGAATTTCTTCAAGACAATGTGCTAAGTTGCCAAAGATTGTACCCAAGCAATGAGAAACCGGGAGGGATTGCAGAGCTAATATGGTAAATGATCATCAGGGAATTATGCTAGAAAAAATGCCTGAAACAGGGTCAAGAAGCACAGATCTTTAGTGCGAAAACATGCAAGTTAACCTGATTTACTTAGCAGAAAAATGGCAAGACGTTCTGTAGGTATACAGCTAAAATTCCCAAAGAAAGGTACTACTACTTTGCAAGAGTGGGTTAGACATCTTTAGACATCTAACTGTATAACTCAAAATGGTCCTCAGAAAAAAAGTGATACTGTTCAGGATATACTTACTGATAATAAGAGTCTCCTGATCTGTCACAGTTTCAACAATCTGAAAGTGACATTAGCTCTAAGTCTATTTTACCTATTAAAGATGAGGAAGAAATCTACTGCTGATAGGTAGGTGACTCCCCATTTGTTTCTTGTTACTTCTGTTTATTGTAAAGTGTCAGATACTATCAATTCTCAGAGACGAAACCGAATAGTCTAGAAATTAGTGCAGAAGGTCCCACATAAAATTTAGCTACTTTGTTTAGCATTACTTAAACAGACCTGTTAATCATGCAGGTAAAACAGCATCCGGATTGAACAGCAGCAGCAGCAGCAAATTTGACATACTCTATAGACAGATGGGGGCGCTATTTGTGTGCAGAACTATTTTATTATTACTATTTTTATTTTTACCTAGGTCTTTTATTTTTAAGGAAAGATTTTTGTTCCTGGACAGAAAGCTAGATTAGAAAGATGCTCAGCTTTCCCCAGTTCATCTTGCTTATTTCCATAAATAAAAGAAAAAGGTCTGCAGAGGAATCCAAGTTCCATCAAATTCTCTGAAGACTGTGTTCTCCAGTAGGTAATCTCTTGCACACGACACGTGACTTTGACTAGTTATTTTGGGATTGTTTCTAGGATCTTTCATTTTAAAACATCAAGTGAACAAAGAGGAAAGTAGGCCAAAAAGAAAGAAAAAGAGTCTAAAATGATACCGGAGGGGATTACAGTTTGCCTTTTGCTGCGGTCTTTCATTTCAGGAAACTGGGGAAGGAACATAGTCAGTCAAGCATCTGAGCAAATGTCAATCCCAGCTCTGTTGTATGGCCTTGATGGCCATTACACCAAATCCCTTCTTTTTCCAGGACACAAGTAAACAGGGAAGAACTGGTAAGGACAGAGGTTCAGAGGAAAAGATACCATTTTGACGCCACTGAGAATTTGTTCAAGAATTAAAGGATTTTGAGGTCAGATTTCAAACTTCTGGAGTCATTCTTCAATAGAAGAAATACTAGAATGGGATAAAAGATTAGGTTTCCTTTTTCCTTCCCCTAAAAAGAATACTTTTTTTTTTTTTTTTTTTTAATCTATTGAATTTTGGATTGCACCACTTCAATATAATGTGGGGACTGCCTCCATTTCTGATTTAAAAAATTGTGGAAAAATTATTTCTAGATAGATTTCTTCTCCACGTCTATGTTCTTTTCTCCCAGTAGGGACTTTCATCTACCTAATAAATAGTATTTAAAATAATATTTTAAAGGGCATTTAATTTTAAACTGATAGAAAATCTTCCTTAAACCAGGAGAAATAAATGTGCAGAAGTAGAAGAGAGACTTGATTGAAACTAGGAAAGGGAAACACTGTGATTGTAGGATTCCAAAAAGCCTGACTACCAAAGATATGAGCATGAAACAAAATGCCCTTTGTCTGACTTTCCATTGAGCGTTACCACCAACATTGCCAGAATCCCCGCTATTATTCATAAACACAATTCTCCAGAACATCATATAGCTGTCATACAAGCAATACAGATTGTATTATGTCACAAGTAATTTTCTCTTTCTATAACAGCTTGGCACAACCTTTCTTTATGCCTGACACTGCTGCCCATTTTCCTACAAATATATGTGGAGAAGAAAAGAAGCCAACACTCGTAGCCACTCACATGCTGAGCTTTCACAGCTGCAACACCCATGTGCCAATCTTGAGAAAAGGTCTTTCCCAGGAGTGTCTGTAATCTTGGGACAGACTGGTTCCCAATTGCCTTCTTTGTTGTTGGCTAATCCAGTGCTCGTGAGATCCCACCATCAAACAAAAATGTTACCAAGATATTGATAACCTTAGTACCTTATCTAAATTCATCAAGCCATGTACTTCATTAGAAGGAGAGAGGAAAGTCGTTATTTAAGTGTTAAAAAATGTTTTAAATCAATTCCTGCCTACCTTTCTGGAAAGACTTCAGAAGTTTTAGGAAATGGATGACAGTCAGTAACAAGACCAAAACCATATGAATCTTCCATGTGACACTTACTGAACTGTTGACAGCCAAAGCCAGATGAAGTTGTATTATATTTAATACAGATGTGTATTTCACATTGAAAGAAACAGCTGCATTTAATTTAAATTTAATTTACAGTGGAGTCAGAGATTATCAAATGCCATTCCCCATTCACAGTATTATGTAGATAAAATCCATGTGAGGTGGTATTCTTTGCTGATACTACTACACATGGGGGGATGTAAGGATAAGTGAGAATGGTAGATGAAAAATAAAGACACAGTGAGAACAGGCTGTATGAATCAAAGGCTATGTGAACTCATAGAGCATAAGATCAAAGGTCTATCTAGTCTACTACTATTTCTGTAGAAGAATACTGTGGAAAGATTGAGAAAACCGGTATGTGAGAAGGGGTCAATCCTAGCTTGCAAGACTAGAGGTTTTCTTGAGTCAAATAACCATCTAGGCCATTTTGCTTAACACTGTCATTAACTGATGGCAAAAATATATAAGATATACAGTATACATATTGATATGTGATAAAGCATTCAGATCTACAGTCTACAGTTTCAAACTTTCTTTACAGCTCCTGGCTTTTCCCTGCGACCTGCAACTCTAGGCCTTTCTTCAAAGAGATGTTAAATATAAGGCAGTAAGAATGACAGCTGCAGGTAATTACCCCGTATATTACCCTACAGGTGTAGCTAATTTCTAGCCTGTCATATTGTTCTCTTCTTTTGCCTGAATGTCATTATTTATATTATGAATTCTTAACAGTATTTTATTTTCTGTCATACACCTATTGACTTTCATTAGTATAAATAAAATAATAACTAATAAGAGCAAGCAGACAAAATTCCAATCTAGTTCTTTGCTCAGAGATTAAAATGAGATCAGGTAAAAACGGAACTGATCTCTCTGGTATACCAAGGCAGAGATCTAGATTCATGGTTTTAATTCTAAATCATTACATCTGCTTTCTTTCCTCAAGGATTCAGGATGCAGTCTCACTCTGATTTATATTTACACATTGGAAAATAATATTATTAAATGCTTGTTGAAGGAACACTTGATATTTACAGACCATGTTTCTTCAAGACAATCTTGAAAGTGTGCCACAAACTTTCTTGATTGATGACATATGCTGTACAAATGAATCTTTGCTCATCTGAGTAAAAAAAATGAAAGATGCTATTTTTTTTTTAATAGTGAGTGTTATGAGTGAAAATTTAGGGAGTCCGTCAAATGAAAAACAAACTATTTGGCTTTGCCATTAATAGAATGCATAATTGTAATGAAAGAAGGAAATTGGATAAATTCACTCACTGCTTCTTACTAATAAGCATAGAACAAAAATGAACAAAAAGTTATGCAAATAAGTCTAATCATAACAGTTTGCTTTATGACAAAATTCTGTGAATCCAGGAAAAATATTTTGTTTCTAATCTTTTCTGTTCCCATGCTCACCTTATGTGATAAAACTGATGATAAAAGGACTAGTACAAAGTATGGAAAAATATTTTCGGTTCACTGCTAGCAAGAGTGATGAAAGAACTTCTAATAAAGACCAGAAGCTTTAAGCTCAGAGGTTTCTGAAAAGCCTAATAGTCTTCAGCCTATGCAGCTAATAGAATTTCAGTGGAAGCTGTGCACTATTTAAAGTCACTCACTGCATTCCAGTGGCAAAATTTTTATTTTTTGCTGATAGAATCTTATTCCATTGTTAAATGATGATGCTTCTGAATGTAAATCTCTGTCTAGAGAAGTCAGCTTTTATATTTGCCCTCAAACCTGTGTTTTCTCAAAGAAATTATTACATTTTCCCTTGGAACAAACCTAGAAACTACACGCCAAAAACATTAGAAACTGTATATAAATACTTGCAGAGTAAAAAGAAGTTATTGTCATAGTAACTTGGGCCCCAGATTTGCAGGACTACTTATACTGATATAACCCAGAGACACTCCACTCTTTGCCAGGTAATATATGACACCGGTGAAATGCAAAATCAGGATTTAGCCCAGGGACCTCACATCAGATTTTAATCCTGAGTCAACCTTTATAAATCTCATGCAGAGAGGGATACGGATAGCTTCACAGAAGCTACATTTTCCATTTCATAACAAATCTCTTAAAAAAGAATCAGAACAACAAATGTGTCCATTGAATAAGCTATTTTAAATTTTGGTACATCTTCAGACTGATTAGTATTCTGGGGAGGGGTTTTGGCACTTTGGTGAAAGCTGATTCGTTATATAAGATTCATTCAAGTGCAGAACACTCCATTTATCTATTGTACTCCTAAACCCAGGAAGTAGTTGCTGATAATGATTTTAGATGAGGCTTTGTTGGCCTCATTTTATAACAGTTCTTCATTCATAAACAACAACTACCGATTGAATAACCCTGAAAGCTGGAAGAAAAGCAAATATTGCTGAATCTTCAAATTCTGTAAGAGTTGGAAGGGGAAAAAATTGAAAAAGTTGCTTTGCCCTGACAGTACTAGAATAATTTCTTTTGAAAGGAGCAAAACCCTTCAGAAACAATAAAAACAAACCCACAAACAAAGCACTGGTTCTTTGTGACCTGATTATGAAACAGCCCTGTACTTACCTGCTCTCTAGCTTTCACAGAGATAAGAGTTTCAGCCTTCGTGGGCTGACAGAGACTGATGGGCCAGAAAGGAGCCTGAACAAGTTGTGCACAAAATTCAGAATGCAGCAAGTTTAACAAAATGAAATTCTTTTCAGTGAATATACAATTGGCCCTTTGAACTCTCAGTGCATATTTTTAAGCAAGGCAGAATAACACCCACATAAGACAGGATACTTATCTTCCATATAGGAGTACTTGGTACCCAGAGCTAAGATGTAAAAAGACAAAATTATCCAAACTCTAAATGATTCATTGCGTATTTAAGAAACTGTCTCTGCTACCAAGGTAATTTCATGACTTTATGTCAGGATTTCATATGTCTATTTGTGAATCAGCTAAAGCATCTGATACAGCCACTGTGGAAATAGGAAATTGGATAGATGGACTACTGATGTATTTCTGTGTCGCAGCCTCTGTGTTCCTGGGTTCTTGTTTTGTATCTGAGCAGCGTTCACAATGCAGTCAATAGAGGCTCTTCACTTGGGTGCTTTGAGTGACCATCTGGAGCCTCTGTTGACTCAAATCAGATGTCTGGAACTGGGCACACATTTTAAGTCTGTCTGCATTTTGTGCTGCAAAAGGGAAATGGGCATACATCAGGTTGTGGTTTTTTTTTTTTTTTTTTTTAATTTATTTTATTTTCCTGAAGCATTTCATTTCTGAAATGAAAATAAAGACAGAAAAAAGGCAAAACTGACTAGTTTCCTGCCTTGCCTTCTGGTGAGAAAATTTTGGATCAAGCTGAAAGTGAGACATGAAGTTTAAATTAGACACAGAGACACCAGGGCTAGAAAAATCCAGTAAATGCAGTCATTATTTGACTTGATATAATGTGTTTTCAAGTTTACAGCCATGGGATTTCCACTTCAAAATAATGAGAAAGGAAGTGGATGCAAAGAAATTTGACTGTAGAAAGCTGCCAGAAGAGCTACAGTTTGATGGTGTTTTCCCCAGAGAGGGTGCTCATATCATAGTGAAAACACAGAGCAGCAGTTCTGTAAGTGTCAGCAAGGCCAGATAGCATTAGAGATTTATACTGAGACAAAACCATTCTCTATTTAATTCAGAAATGAATTCAAAAGCAGTCAATTTAGATCTTTGATTTGAAATGTTCTTTCAATGTCAAATCTCATAAGAAAATTAGGACCCGATTCTCATTTTGTATGAGAATATAAATGAGAACGTAAAATGTTCACAAAGGAGAAAATATGTCTATGAGGACACTAAGATTAGGGACTTTTTTTTTAAACTCTGCTAGAGTAACATGAACTGGAATACACAGAGTCAAGAATCACACCCATGAAAAGCTTGAAACATTCAGGAGCAGGAGCATAGATATGTGCTATGGAATTAAAACAAACTGAACTGACAGTGTTAGGCTGTTATCTTCTGTGCTAGAAACAAGTGCAAGTTATAAACATATACTCACATCTCATACTCCCTCTTAAGACAACTCCTCTCAAATGAGTAAGAACTCCAGATAGCCATAAGGAACAGCATTTTGTGATCAACCTCAGCTATACTCCTGCAAAATCTATGGATATAAAATTGGAAGATGGGATCAAGTCCATACTGGAAAAAAGTATTATCTATGAGTTTGGAAGTATAATGTGAGTAGCTATCATTTGACACCATATAATGGCCTAAGAAATCTATTGAAGCTAGTGTGCACAGTAGTATGATTTCTCCATAATAAATGTAACTAGCAGACCAGTGAAGTTTCATAGTGGTACAAGCAACAGGAATCACCAAACAGAACAGACCATATTCACATTAAGAATCTGAGCCCTACTTGGATTTTTCCCCTTTTAATAATAATAAAAAAGCAATGCAGGGGAATGAAGAGGTATCTTAAACCAAAGAGTAGAAACTCTGCAGAAGAACACAGAGAAATCATCAGAAAACCTCAGAGAAACATGTAGAAGAAACCTGAAAGACATCTATGAGTGAAAGAACTTGTGGGCAGAGGTTTGTCTAGGAAGAGCTGTGGAATGGTGCCTGAGTACACTGTGCTCCCTTGCTTCAACCCTGTTGTCTACAGAAATCTTGAACCTAACAAACAGTTGGCATCACTTAAAGTCTTAATTTGAATTGGGAGCAAAGTGAGCTCAGGTTGAGCAACCTGATATAGTGAAAAACATCCCTACCCATGGCAGGGAGATTGAACTAATGATCTTTAAAGGTCTCTTCCAATCCAAACTACTCAATTATTCTTCTTTCCCAAGCCCCAGTGGCTATCTTTGGGTCAGAGGGATACTAATGTATAAGCAATGATGAAAACAGGCAGAAAAAAATTTAACTGCATCAAAAATTTCTGCTCTGCTGATGCAGTTACATCAAACTAATTGTTTTCATTGACATTCATTCCTTTCTGGAATTTTCTGTTTCTATCAGCTGCTAGATAACATTTCAGTGGAATTTTATGTAGCACACATGCATGAACTACAGCAATGGGAAATGCAAAAAATATATTGTCTCTGGTAGCTGGTTCTGTGTGTACAATTATTTACAATGAGTAAGCAATTTTCTTCAGGTCAGACATGCACAGAGCTTCTTACACTTCTGAAGCTAAAGGCAGTGATCTTTTTTATAGTTGCTTCTTCTACCTAAAATGAAAAACAATGCCATTTAACTAAGCATAATAATACATACTGAGTTAATACATTTGTAGAACTTTTAAATGAGAGAAAAACATATTTTTCTTTTATTTTTTTCCTCCAAATGTGTGTTTTATTTTGTCTCTACTTTTGCATTCCACTCAATGAACAAAGTTTCAGAAGCTGACTTTCTTAAGGAAACATAACTTAGAGATTAGGCTAAAACTGATTTGTCAGGAACAGATCTATGATAGAGTACCTTTGCAGTTTTTGTCTTCGAGATTTTCTTCTTGTCCATTACAGAATGAATTCCAACCACAAATCTGAAACCTCCGAAACACCTAGAAAACTGTTCTGAGGTTTGAAATCGCTATCAGTGAAAGCTCTTCATAATTTACAGCCAAGTTTATTCCAGTTGTAACTTTATTGGAGTCACTCAGTCACATCTAGTGACTTATATAATGAAGATAGTATAGCTGAATAAGATTTTGGAGTGTAGAGAGTATTTGGAGAAGCTCTTTTTTCTGTATGAGGGCTTCTCAGGAAAAAAAAAAAAACAACACAACACAACACAATAAACAAAGCAGAACAACCAAAAACAGTGCCAATATTATGCTACGTACTCAAGTCAATAGTGTGTAGCATTTTACTTAGTTTCTTCACAAGATTAAATTTAGTCTGGAAGGGAAGCAATGCAAAGCTAACTGATATTCTATGTGTTTGATGCTGCCCCTAGCTTTCCAGCATACCAACCCCCCATTTCTCCATTTCTCTCCATAGACATGTTGGAGTTTGTAGTCATCAAGATAACAGGCTGAAAGGTGTTACAAAACAGTCTTTGTAGGAGCTATTCTTTTCTACACAATATTCTTTTCTACAACAATATTTTTTAGTCCTCAGTGGACCTAACTGATGTCTTCACAAACTGCCTTGCAACCACAGTTACAGGCAGCAGTTCTGACCACACTGAGGCCTAAGGGAAACTCCCATAGAATTTATTGGGGTCATGATTTCGTGTGTCATTGCTATCCTAAGGCTGTTTGCACCATACAAAGCTAGGCCATTAGTGTAAGGGGGCTTCAGTCTTTGTAACTTCTTGTGCCTCACTTTACCAAGTGATCCATGTAGAAAAAATCATGTTATTGTAAAGATGGTATCTTGCGTGTTTGCTGTAGCAGAATGATGCCCTTTGCTTATTCATTGATGCATGCGAGTGTGAAAAGGGCCTGAAATCAGACCACGAGTTTGTGAAGGAAGTTAACATGGGAAGAAGCTAATAATATATATTTGTTATAAAGAGTGGTAGCAAATGTTTCATGCCTAGAACTTCTTTAAGTGTGCCAAGTGGACTCCTCCACAGCAATGCAGTAACATAGGTCTGCTACTCCAGTTCTCTGTTCTGCTCTTATTCAAAAGACAGAACTGAAGAAGAGGTGAAATTACAGGCAAAAATTTACCCTGGCATGAAGCAATATTCCATTCTGCTACAGTAAGAACTATGCACTTCATGCTAACAGGAAGTATGTTAAGAAAAAGACGAACAATAAAAATGCTTCTAATGCAATTATTATTGTAAACATACATGCATTATATTCAAACACTCAGTATAACTTACTTACCGCCACAGGCCAATTAGATCATCTCCAATCACATGTGGAAAGAGCTCAAGCTAATGTAATTTGCCCAAGAATGCTCCATTTATTTCTGGGTTTCTGATGTTTTTATACTATTAGAAAATGATCACTAAACATGCCCTCCAGTATGGAGCCTCCATGCACTCGGAAACTCAAGTTCAGAGGACCATCTTTCTAGCAAAACAGTGATAACCAACTGTTCTTCTTAATTCTGTTATTTAATGGTCAGTAGATATCTGATGCCAAATAGAGAGTGCTTGACTGTATCTGCAAAGGGTGCTACCAACATTTATTTGCAAATAAAGTCACCTACGTACTTTTGATTAGAGGAAAGAAAAAAAAAATGTAAACATACGCAAAAATCCACAGAAACAAACAAACATACAAAAACACAAATACCCCAGTTTCCTTTGTTCTGTGGTATTTGACTTGTGGCAGTACTGATCTTCTATGAAACACATTTGCTTATTCGCTGATTGGATTAGGTCGATTGGTTGGATTGGATAATTCAGGAATTTGATGGTAATCTACATGATCTTTTAGTTTTTTGTTATGTATTCTAACTCCAAACTGTATGCCAAATAATCTGAAGCTACAGTATTGTAAAATTTTAACAGAAAAATAGAAAAACAGAGAAGTGTGTGAACAAGTCTGCAGTAACGTTGGATGTCTTTGCTTATTTTATTATGAGAAAGGTTGGCTCCATTGTAAAAATGGCAGTGGAGATAACATCCATGGCATTGTACTGAATTGTACCACTGGATATTTAATAGATTAAAAAGTTGTTGGACCCTATGGAAAATCCAGACAGTGCCCAGAAATGAGAGATCCATCTTCTAATCTGGGCAAGGAGTACACATCACTGTGTAAAAAGGTGAAAGCCTAGGTTTTATGACAGGAAACATTTTGTTTCTTCATGTTTCAGATGGGATGCATTATCTCATTATTTCTATCCAGTGTCATCAGAATTTATTACAGAGATCAGGTTAGCCCTCAACAATCTGTTTTTACTCCTCGTTATCTTCACTGGAAGTACTCAATCGGTATAGTCAAGCACAGGTGGTTTAATCTGTATATATATTTTTTCTTTTGATCATATTTCTCTTAGTGCGTGCAATACACTGTATGTCCCTGTCCTAATTATCTAGAAAATTCCTATACAAGTTGGTCTAAATATTTTGTTGATAAAATCAAGACTGGGATTGCATTCATCAAAAAACAGCAATATTTGCTGCCATGTGAGCAGCAGTGTACTGCAGCTGTAGTTGTAGCTGCATTAAATGTCTTCAATAAAACTGTATGTTTCCTTGGGATGATTGAAGTAAAACATTATATTTTAGTTATATACTGTATGTCACATGAAATGTAATGAACTGAACTTGCATATGTTAAAGCTCTTTGTCACAGTACAAACTGAACAGTAGGCAAGGTCTAGTGTATGTTACAGGACATTAAAATGAGCATTCAACCAAGAGAAAATCATAAACTGACTCTGTCATAAATCTTGTGCACCCCTGGTGGTTATTAAGATCCCACCAAAATTCACATATTAATGATGTGATTCCAATCATTCCAATTTATCAACTTTGTGGGCTGACTAAACTTATCACACCAATATGATTAAGTCATAGCTGGTACTGGAAGTGGAATTTTTTGCAAAATGCAATGCAAAGCTGAAGCTTTGGCTACCTTAACTCTGAGAAGTTAATAGGGAAATATTAACTTTAAGGAAACATCAGGCCTATTCATAAAAATCTCTGTGTTCAGCAAGGACTGATTTCTCTTCCTTTACATTTTTTTTTTTCAGTATTCATCTGTTTGGACAGCTAAGCAATTTATAGCATAACAATTCATACACACTCTTTAAGGCTAGGAGTTTTTTATCCAGCCCAATCCAGCCTCCTCTGCTTTGGACTTCAGTCTCCTCTTTAAGAAAATAGAGAGGTGTCCATTTAAAGACAGAGGGAAACAACTCCATTAATCACAGAAAAGGATTCATTATGTTGAAAAAAAGCATGCTCCACACTTTTTCCACATAAAGACGTGATATTCATGTGGAAATGGTCTGAATTAGTCTTTATGAATAGGGCCCTTGGTGACTAATTCTTTTCTGGGGAGGGTAACAGGCAAATGTTATCCAGATGAATTCCTCTGGAATTATTCCCAGTTTCTGGAAGTGAAAACTACTGTACCTGTAGTACAATATAGGGCAGTCAGTGAAACTTGATATCAGCATAAATAGTGCAACAGTGTTCCCTTCATTTCTTGTCATTGCTGTAAAAATCTGATCTGCTGTAAACATCCACCAAATACCTTCCACTAGCTCAGTAATACCTGTACCAATTCACATGCAAATCTGTGTATGAGAGGGGAAAGTTACTCAGAGAGATTGCAATGCACCTCAACAACTGAGTCAAACAAAGCTCTTCTAGCTTTGAAAGCTTTCTTACTTTGACCAACAAAGAGAAATATGAGAAAGGGGATGTTTGCTAAGGCTACATAAAGTGATTTTTACGATTGCTCTGTCCACCCTGCTTAGATAAGGTCAGAAGAGGAACTTACAAGTACAGCACTACAAATAATCACAATAAAACAAAACAAAACAAAAATGCTCGTGTAATATCCTTTTCATGCTTTATTCATTGTGTACTACCTTTCAGACACAAGGACTAAAATACTTCAAAGGAACAGTAATTGCACTTACACGCAGGGCCTGGACATGGGGCAGGAAGATGTGAAGTGTCTTGCACAAGACATTCAGCAAACATCTCCAGTGGCAGCGTCAAGATTAGCAAAGTTAAGCATTAATAAATCCTTAACAATGAGTTCTAAGTACAGACCAGGCCCTTGGTTTGTCTTCAGGGCAGAGATAAGTGGCTTCTCATACCTGCTGAAACTGTTTGAGAATACTCCTTCAGAAATGAAAACAAACACTGTGGCCATAATACACTGTCCAGCTATTTGCCAAATGAGTAAGAAAAATATCATATTCTCAGTGTAACAAAGCCTGTTTTTAACCCTGCAAGGGTTACTTGTTCATATGTATTTTGATACTTCTTGAAACTACTAAGCAAGAGGAGATACTATATTTTATATCCTGTCAATCAGACAGTGACTATGCTCAATAACATGATGATTTACATGAATTATACATCATCTTTGTGTCTGCAATGTTGTATAAGATACAAAGATTAAGGAAAAGTAGATTCTGTACTACTTATTGGTAAAGACAGTAAGATTTTTGCACTTATTGTGCTAATTGAGACTAGAAACCAACTACAAACATTTTGGATCAAATCTAGAAAAATAATGTGGTTCCCATAACAGTTTTTTCACAGAATCATTAAGGTTGGAAAAGACCTCCAAAATCATCTAGTTTGATTTCTGACTACTGAGATATTAAATATTCCTAATGATTTGAAAAAGGGTATTGATTAGTGCTAGTCAGTTACTTAGTATATTTAGATTGGAAAATATTGTCACTTAACCTTGAAAGATAGGTTGAAATAGTGTTGAGAGATTCGAGAGATTCTAAAAATTATATTAATGAATGTGGAGACTTGTGCCCATTTTTCTCCTATTCATTTCTGCAACTAATGATTGGGAAAGTAGCCTCCCCCCGTTCCCCCCTCCCCCCCCCCAAAAAAAAAAAAAAAAAGAAAGAAAGAAAGAAAGGAAAAAAAAAAATAGAGTGCCATTTTCAATGCAAAGATAATGTTCAATCTTCTATTTCCTTGTATTTTTTTAGCAGAGTGCAGTGTAGCTCAAGGAAAAATCTGTTATGTGTACATGTTCAGCAACTGTACCAAGAAGAGTGGTTATACTTTCTTATTTTTTTGCAATAGCTTAAAATTTACATGCAATTCACAGAGTACCGTGTTTTGGTGTCATCCATCATATCAATTTCTATCAATAGCAGGTATGTATTCATATGACTATCTGAAAGTGATCAAAGTGTCCATCTACATGTAATGTACCTCCAGACATTGCTTCTCTCTTCCACTGCACACTCTGGTAAAAATCTGCAGGAAGTAACACTTAATTTTTTTGTATTTTCCAGACTGCAAAGCAACTTTTAAACACTCCCTATCACATCTATATCATTTCACCAGAGAACCATCTACCCAAATGTGTAGGTGCTCCTTCACAAAATGTGTTTAGATTAAGGCTCATCAGTAATAATTTTGTCTCATATTTCTGTCATATTTAAGGACCTACATCTTATTCTTTCATAATGAAGCACCTTTAGAAAGAACCTAGGTAGCTGTCTCATAGTGGAGGCCTCCCTTATGAGAGTTAAGGGAAACCTGGAATTAGGGACCTCTATGTTCTACCAAGCTTCTTGGTGAGTTGCTTGGAGGGAGTGACACATCTCATTGACCTAGTGCCAGAAAATAAGGCACTCATACAGATTAGAAACTCTATGATATAGCCCAGTAGTTCATATGAAATTCCAACATAGCTTTGTCATTAGGAAAAGTGTGAGATCGTCATATTTGCAGTAATCTGCTGAGATACAGAGTTTAGTGGCACTTCCCTGAGAAAAGCCATGCAACCTCGAATCCTGATTGCACTAGTGCTTAATAACACCTAATTGTCAGATTAGACCACCATTCTCTGAATACTGAATGTCCCAAAACATATCAGCAAATCTCATCTGCTATTCTTAGTCTTCCCTGCTATGTACTTCCTATATATAAATTATCTTCAGACGCTTTTCATAATTTTAATGTTCTCTAAACCAGGAAGAGCTGTTTTCTGAACAAACAGGAGTCAAAGACATTGGTCAGAGCTCCTGCTCTCTAATCCGTAAGGATGCTTTGAAAGCTTCAGAATATACCTGTTTTCCTGGAAGATAATTGATCTAATGAATTTAAATGCAGCAATTTATCGTGCTGGTTCCAATGGCTTCCTTTTTTAACAGACTAAGTTCTGGTCTTCTGTTAATACACATAGACAGGATGCTTCACAGCCTGCATGAGAAATAGTTATTGTGTTCAGACACTGTTAAATGGACGTGCATTTTTTTACAGTGAAATAGAAAAAGTGGAAATTTGTCTTAAATCAGATTTTGATTCACCAGAGTAAATAGCCGCTCTGTATTTTTTAAACAAAGTATAGAATGCAAAGGCAAAAATATAGTATGTACAAATATCACTAATCCTGCCAAACACTTAAACAGAGGTGTGGTTCTACTCATGAAATTCCTTTTTATCATGTGCTTAAATATTTGCAAAAGTAAGATCTTCAGATAAGATAGGTTGGATTTTCAGTACTTAACTCTACTAGGAGGAGCAAGCTTATGTGTTATGTTTTTGTTTCTTTTTTTTTTTGTGGTCTTTTTTTTTTTGTTGTTTTTTAATCTACAGCTCACCAATATTATCTCATGCTATTGGAATAAAGCAGTAAATTAGCTTATATACTGGAGTAAATAAATTCCCAACTAAATGCCAAACTAGATGTCTCAAAAGATAATAAAAAAAAATCAGAATATTTTGTACCAACTGAAAGGAAAACTTCTTGCTGATATTTACTTCATTTCTCTATACCTTTTGCCCTTGTTGGTAGGCTGCATTTATGTTTTTAGGAATTATAAACTAACAGGCTTGTTTCCCTGATCAGGTGGTTACTGCAGACATAGTCATCTGGGCTGAAAATCAGCTGTCAAATATACTGTGGAATGAAGTAAGGATTTAAAAAGGCCTTATAAATGGATCCACTCCTCACTAACATTGAAATGGATTCCTCCCCTTTTCTGACTTAATATAACCTGAATTTGACCTGCAGGGCATATTTCTAGGCTCATCTTTTTCCACTCTATTTGAAAATGGGGGTATACAATAGCTATTGTAAAAGCAGGGCATTGATCGAGCAGGGAGGAAGATCAGTGTGTGAAGAGATGGTTCTTAAATTGCTGTATCAGGAGATATTTTCAGATTACATCGGTGGCATTTAGAACATATGGAGAAGTTGATTTTTCACATTTGCAGGAATCTAAATAAGTAAATATTCTTGTTGCATGAGCTACAGAGTATTTTTTTTTCTTCTTTTTTTTTTTTTTTTATTTGCATTGCCTGTTACTAGTCCTCCTCCTACAGTTGAGATTCCTGGGGTCAGGCAATAATCCTGGCAGTGAGTGTACAATGCTCAGTTTGCCAGGGAGTATAAATAGGACTAATTCACCAATATACTGTCCTTGCCTACAACTAAACCAATTTCCTTCTCTCTCTCTCTCTCTCTCTCTCTCTGTTTTGTTGTTTGTTTGTTTGTTTGTTTTCTGAGCTGTCGAAGTCCACATCTGCCTAAAACAGCAAGTTTCTCTTCTCTGTATAATGTATACCTTCTATAACTGCTGTTTGCTTGGCTCTGCTTATCGAGTGGGTTAGGCTCTATTCTCACTGGTCACCCTGGAACTGTCAGTGGCTAACTCTTGTTAGTTTATTGCGAAGCAATCCTAAGATGCTGTTAATTAATGAGGAATTGATGCTGATCACATAGTCAGCATGAGTCAGAGGGCCATGCACAAGGTTAAGTAATGCCCAAGCTATAAGTCACTATGGAATATCCCATGAGCAAATCTGGCAGCTCTTTCCCTCCCCGAAATTCGAGATGTTCCATCAATTGCATTGAAATAAACCAAGAATGCTCAGGTGCTGTGTGTGCTAGTAACAGTCTAGCACACTAATCACTCCCATTTTAGTACTGGTATTAAAGACTCTATTCATGCCCAAAGGAGTGTTATGCAGCTGCTCAGTACTTTCTTTTAGAACATGCA
This sequence comes from Phasianus colchicus, assembly GCF_987193195.1. NCBI lineage: Eukaryota > Metazoa > Chordata > Aves > Galliformes > Phasianidae > Phasianus > Phasianus colchicus. The sequence continues at coordinate 58,589,841 of NC_143438.1, read as the reverse complement.
TGTGGGAGGCAGGTTGCATAATGAGACATAGCCCTATATTATGTCCTCATCTGTATGTGGGAGGGCTTGAACAAGCAGAAGCACATCTCAGTTTAAAAAAGGCTTTGAAGAAACACCTCTTTTGGCTCAGACAACAGATCACATGATTATTTCAAGATGTGTCAACAGCATTTCCAAAACAGCAAAACCCTTGATTTTTCTGACAAAATGGAAGAAAGTTGCTTCCTGGAATTCTCTTTCAGTGAAGGAAAGGTCTGATCATCAAGAGGCAGTGCTGCTGCTTAACAATAGCCACTTACCAGCTGGGTCTGTGCTAATAATTTACTGATGATTTTGGTGAGATTGGTACATCCAAAGGAGAAAGTGGGCCTAATTTTTATAAGGGTACATCTGCTGGCTCTAAATGTTAGAACTGCACTTTCTAGACTAGATACGTATGTGTTAACATCTCCTTAATGTGTCAGAGATTGAAGCAAAGTAAGGTATCAGTCGGCATCAGAATTGAATTCTTGAATAGAAATGAACTCCTAGTATCAACCAAAATGCATGAAAGCTTCTCGTTCCTTCTTTGCAGAATGTCTTTTCAGGTGTTTTGTTCTTAGTGGACTTTGCCAGGCAATGCCTGTACCTGCATTTTCAGTGGAAATTACTCTGCTTTTCAAATTTTTTTTTCAAGTTTGTCAGATTTTTTTTTCCCTCTGAGGCCTCAAAGACTGAACAGCTTTCTTAAAGACCTCTTTCAGCTTTGCACTAAGAACCACACACCATGAAGAGGAGGCTCTTGCAGGGTGATGACCTCAAAAACGATGAATTAGTATGGAGTTGTACCCACTGTCTGTTTCCTCACCATAGCTATTGTGTAAATTCCTGCTTAGTTCTTAAAAACAGCCAACAAAATTTCACAATAAACAAACAAAAAGAAAGGACTTTTTAAAGCACCCTGCTTTTTCGCACATCAATTATTTTTTCAGTCCAGATATTTTTTGCAGGATATTGGCTGTCTTAATTTGGGCCGGGAGAGGGTTGGGTGGACATTAAGTAAGAACTGCTTTGCAGAGGGGATGGTCAAGTATTGGAATGGACTGCCCAGGGAAGGAGTGGAGTCGTCATGCCTGGAAGTGTTTAAGAGAGAAGTGGATCTGGCACGAAAGGACATGATTTAGTTATGAAACCTGGTAAACAAGGCTGATAGTTGGATTTGATCTTGAAGGTATCTTCCAGCCTAGATTATTCTACAATTCTGTATACATCTGATATAATCTCTATATTAGGCTTTTTGACAATATAGACAAATAATTTTATATAACCTGACACCCCAGAATAGCTTAGTTTTCAAAATTTGGAGAAGAAATAAGCCAAAGCCATTCCTGATTTTGTTGAACACACATCCACAGAGTTTAATAAATCACTTTCTGTTTACTTTAGGACCAGATTTGTATTTCATATAGTTTTTGTAAGTTTTCCATGGAAATTATATGTATTATATTATTATTTCATTCAAAATAATCATTTTCTATTGGAAAACTTTTGAAAAAGAATAATCAAGATTTTCCCAGTACTGAATCTGATGAACTTTCTAAACAAAGTCAAAAAGCACTGATGATCTAATTAGAAATATTCCTGTTCAATATTTTAATGATATGCCTATTGTTACCTTGACCCAAGATGTGTGAGTTTCCAGAAAAATGATTTTTTTTCTCAACAGGAGGAAGAAAGGAAGAAAATGGTGATTTTAAAGAGATTTCAATGCCTTCTTTTTCCTCTGAGCCATGTTCAGAGCAGGATTTGGCCACAAAATAAACCAAAACGTACTGCCTTCATGATTTTGGAGGGGAATTTCTGTTTCTTCCCATTACTGGTTTTACTAAGATCTTCACACTGCCTCAAGAAGCATCCTTCTACATTTCTCCACATTCCCTCCCACGAAATATTCGGCTACGTGCACATCACCTTGGCAGTGGACACAAAGATATGACCTGCCTCAGTGTCCTCTGACAAGGAAAGTGACTTGGTGCTACATAATATGGCCTCTAGGGCTAGTGCAGAGCTGCAGACAATACCAGTGCCCTGTGTGCAGACTTCAGAGCCCAAGTCTGTGCCTGAGGCATCTGGGGGTTGGTGAGAATATAAAGTATGTTGTTTTAGGTATACAGTGGTGTTATCTATTTTTATAACTTTTTGTATCATCATTTGAATTAGCTAAAATGCCCTCAGTAATTTCATGCTGAAATTTTTACAGATAGTTGGCAGAAAATACTAGATGATTTTAATTACTGCTATTTAATTTCTAACAAGGCTGTTGATCCAATATACATATGCTTAGTATAAGCTTATTTAAATAACTTTGTCTGGTTCTGCAGATTATCATAACATTGGAAAATGATCTGCATTGAAGAGCACAACCTCTCAGCTGTCACATTATCAATACTTTGAGTTCTTTATGAATAATTTTCTATTTATCTCTTCTAGAAGTAATCAGAAAGGAGTCACTTTAAATAAACTTCTCTCCATACATGATTGATTGATTATAGAAAATGTAATTTCCTTTCATTTCCAGAGATCTAGTTTCATATGTAACTAAACATTTAACTATATTGGAAGCAAGTTGATTTTGCTGTTCTCATGACAGAAAGGTTAAATCAATGACTTAGAGTTGAATGCTGAATCCCCTCTTATGTCAGGTAGAGTTTCCTTTGCAAGGACTGGGGAGAGGAAAAACTATCTAAACACATAGCTTTTACTGGCAATTTCAGTCAAAAAATATCTGAATGGAGAAAGCAAGCAAGCATGTGCATGTATGTATCTCTATACACAAGGAATCATCATGACATTTCTAGCCCAAAGCAATACAATGTTACATAATAAAATATGTTTATATTGGACATAATATGCTCTCAGCTACCCTGGTACATCCCATTGATAACAGTGAGGTAGCACCTAAATAAATAAGCAAAGCGTGGCCTTTTACTGCTTACTACACAGGAAGAAAACTGATGGATATTCAGCAATTTTCAGCACTTAAAATATGTGAAAAGTGCAGAGGTCTCCCTCTGCTGTATGGGCCAACCAGCAGAGTACTCTGGGGGTGAAGCCAACAGCTCCTCTTTGCCTCTGCTCCAAGTCTGGAAACAAGCCAGCCACAGAGCAGGACACTTGGTCCCAGTGAAGCCAGCAATGACTGGACAGTCATCACAGCCATGGGGAAGGCAGGTCTCACCCCACATTGTCTGGACTAATTTAGGTGGGGGTTTTTTTGTGTGTGCGTTTTTCTTTTTTGTGTGTTTTGTGTGAACCTATCCCAGCATTCCTTTCACTACCATGTTTCACTAACACATCCCAGTGCTCCCTTCCATTTTTAACAAATATCTTGGGTCACTGAGCCCTCAGTTTACAACTACTATGATTACATTTTGATATGCATTGTGAACTACGTTGAGACACGACTTTATCTCGCAGTCTAAAATGGTTACAATTGCACATTCTACCACAGAAGTTTTTCTGCCAAAACGGAGTAGATCGTAGCTCAGACCTTTAGAGAAGGGGAGGGATAAGCCATGCTATGTGAAGAAATAGCCTTTCTTTGTCAAACATAGTTGGTTTCAGTTATGACTCAATATGAAAAGACAGGTTCCTAAAGAAAGTTTCCACATTTTAGTGCTATTCATAAATATTTTAACTTGCTTTTACTTAATGCACGAATGAAAAAACCATAAAGAGGATTTGACCTTAAACCCTTAATTGACAAAGACTAGTTTAAATCCTCTGCAATAGCCGACTAATGCAGTACCATTATGAATCATAAGGAATCTTAGCATGATGCATTCCCATTGTCACTGAACTAGTTAAAGCCAGTGAAGCATGACTAAATTGTTGTGACATTTTCCCAGCCCTACTATTACCTGTCAGATGGGAAAAAATCAAGGCGTCAGGACAAGCTTCCATATTGATGTGCTTGCTGTTGATATTAATTGATGTAAATGGATAAGCTTGTCCATCAACAGTAACAAGCACATCTGCTCATTGTAAGAAAAAAAAAATCTTCTTAACCTTCTGTTCTTTCCAGACTCCTTTGATATGAAAAAATACGCAGTTCTATACTCAGCAAATATGATGTCTATTGTGTTTGTTTTTATATTCTTTTCTAATTTGATGACAAAATGAAATATGAACTATTCTGGTATTTCATGTTTTTACTCACAATGGATTGAGTTATATAAAGTAGGACATGGACAAATTACAAAAGCCAGAACAAGCAGAGTCCCTAATAGTCTTATATAACTGCAAACAGTCTGCATCTGCTTTAATCCATCATCTTCCTTACTGCTCTGTAAGAAAAAAAAAACAAAAAACCAAAAATAAAAAATAAATCTTATTCTTTCTTTCTTTGTCTTCATTTTAAGTTTAGCATAGAATAAAAGAGTAAAAATTTTCCAGAGAAATACTGCAAAAGCCAATACTAGAGAATATTTTGGTTTATTTCCTGAGTGAATTTACTAATTCTTGAGGAATACTACATGTTGTGATACAAATAAAGCTCTTCTAAAGATCTCATTGTCAGCATAGTACTTGTGACAACAAAGCCTGCTCATAGAGAGAATGCATTTTTTCCAACTGTCTTCCTCTGCTTTATGATTATTTTTTCTTCTTCCTTGTTAAAAAATAAAAATAAAAACAATTAAAATATATTATAAATAATCATGCCAAATTCCATGTATTTTCATTCAGTTATGATTTGAGTTTAATTGGAAATGTGGTGTCTCCTAGCAGAAATAAAGTATGCACTGAGCATCGTGTTTGTTGTTTTGAAATCATATTAATGAAGGCAGCTACTGCTGTAGACTATATTTAGCATTTCTGTTGATAGAAACAGAGAATAATTCAGAAATATCTTCATGTTTGTGAAATATTTACTGGAAAATAAAACCAAACATACTGAGAGAAAGGTAAATGGAAATGTAATCAAGGTAAACAAACACTTTCAATAGCGCATAAGGCAATTGAGGGAAGAAAAGCAGACTTAGATGCTTTTGAATACTTAACTATTGCTATCATCTGATAAATATGTTCTAGCTATTTTCTTATGTTTTATCTAATGTAGCTGTCCTGCAAAGTTTGTCTAATCTGAAAGTAATGCTGATGTCTGAAACAGATGTGAATACTGATTAAGGGTAAAAAGATGCTAAATTAAATCTCAACTAATATTCTCTTTGTTATAAACTATGTTGGCATATGTCTTGCACTGGAAAGGTCTTCAAATTCTTCCAGTACTGTGCCTACAAATCCAGACTGTATGCATCTCTTGGGAATAATTTAAACAAAGAGAATCAATTAAGCTATTGCTAAATTTTCTTGGTTTTGCTTTGCACCTTGATATGAACATTACTCCCACACTGTTCCCCAGCAAATGAAATTTTGTTCTGAAGTCTGAAAATTCCAGTTAGTCATTATTTATAACATTTACATGTAAGAGAAAATGTAGGGAAATCAGTAGTGTCCAGACTACACTCTGGCAGGTTACTGTCTTCCTGACACAGCTGATACAAGCAAGTTACCAGGAGGATTTTTTCAGTTGTTTGAGAGTTATTTAAAATAGCTGGGAAAATCTTAACAAACATAAAAACATTGCAATATTTGATGTGATATTAAAATTCATTTGACTAATTCTTCTATGTCAGGACAGATAAAAAAATACATGTTGGAAATGTATTTCCTTGTGTGTATTTTGACCATTCATTTCTCCTGGGTCCCATGGGAGTGTTCTAATGAGGTCAAAATTTTCTGTTGATGTAAACAAATGAAAGAACATTGAGGAATGGCATTGATGATACAGATGACATAGATCAAAGTCTTTATGAAATAGCAAGTGTGCTAACCATTAAATTCCTACGTTTTTTAAAATGTAATTGAAATAATAATAAAAAATATTTATATTACACCCCAGTAGGACATACTATTCAGTGCAGAGATATAATTCACGGTATTAGTTCTGTGTTCTGATTCTAATGTTTTTAAAGGATAAAATTTTTTCCTTATATTTGAAAATAACATTGATCTGTAAACCTTCCCAATATTTGATCTAAAGTAGTTTTGGAAATAATGAAAATAAGTATTGTTGATAGTTAAGAACAGAAGAAAAAAAAGAAAGTAAGGCAGAAGAGGAAAGAATGAAAAAAACGTAAGACAGAAAAGTTTAATCATAGAATCATAGAATAATTAGAGTTGGACAAGACCACTGACATAATCATCCAACCATCTATCCAGCCATCAGCCCATCACCACCATGCCCACCAAACTGTGTTTCTGAGTGTCATATCTACACAGTGCTTTAACACCTCCAGAGACAGTGATTCTACCACCCCACTGGGCAGCCTGTTCCAATGCTTCACCACTCTTTCAGAGAAAAAAAATCCTTCCTAGCATCCAATCTGATGCAAGTGCAACTTGAGGCCATTACTGTTGGAGAGAGCATAAAAGGCTTTACTAGTCTGAATGGACTACACCTCCAGCTTTTCTGTCATCTACTAGGAGGGTTACCTGGTCATAGTTGATCAAATTGGTCAAACAGAACCAGCCTTTCATGAACCCATGTTGGATAGGACCAATTGCCTGGAATTCCTATACATGGTGCATGATCATGATGATCTGCTCCATGACCTGCCCTAATACCAAGGTCAGTCTGAGAGGCCTGTAGTTTCCTGAATACTCTTCTGACCGTTCTTGTGGATGGGCATCACACTGGCAAGTCTTCAGTCAGTAGGGACCTCTCTGGTTGGCCAGGATTGCTGATAAATGATGGAAAGTGTCTTGGCAATCATATCTACTGCTCAGATGAATCTCATCCGTTCCCATGAACTTCTGTCATTCGATGTGGAGTAGTAGGATACTAATTATTTCATCCTGAATTGTGTTTTTTATTTCTGTTCCCCATTCCTGTTTTTCAGCTCAGGGGGCTGACTGGGATAACCAGTCTGACTGGTAGAGACATAAGTAAAGAAAGTGTTGAGAACCTCAGCCTTTTCCTTCTCCTAAGTGATAATGTTTCCTGCAGCACCCAATAAAGGATGGAGATTCTCTTTTGCTTTCATATTGCTGCTAGTATATTTGTAAAAACATTTTTTGTTATCTTTAACAATGGTGGCCAGATTAAATTCTTGCTGGGCTTTTGCCTTTCTGATTTTCTCTCTGCATATCCTACCAACATCCTTGTACTCTTTTCAAGTTGTATGTCCCTTCTTCCAAAGACGGTATATTCAAATAAATAATAAACAAATAATAGGCAATAGATGATTACTTTTTATATCTAAAAGATGAGATCACATTTTATGTTTTATATATCTACATTTTGTACAGATGAAAAGGAATATTTTTGGTAGTAACCATGTGTACAATGCTAACAAACACTTGGCCACATTTCAAGAATTAACAGCAATTGTGCACAGATACTACAATACAGATACAAACTAATCAGAAATGATTCCTCACTGGATTTTATTTACCTAAATATAAATCAAATAAATTAAGAAATATAGGAGGAAATAACAGGTTCAAGATCAGTAATGATTTTTAGTAATTACTGATGTCTACTGTATTTTGACTTAAAACATTAAATTGAATGCTACCTCATTTCCCTAGCAGTCCAAACAACATCTTGAAAACAGAAAAAACATAATGACAGTATTTAATTTCTATCATGGAAACTGTATTTTGAAATATGATACAAACATTGCAAATAATCATTGTGGTAATCATGCAGATGTTGTTGAGCACTCAATAGGTCATATCAATAGCTCAGCTCTCTTAATAACCACTTACACAATGGTCTAAACCTTTACATTTTTGATTCTGAGGCAAATTAATTAAATTTAGAATAATTATTTAGCTCTAACCTATTGTAACTCAGAACAGGAATTGTTCTGCGCTTTGTGTGTGTTTGTATGTGTTAAGCATCTATGAATGTAAGCTTTACTTTCTATTGAAGTTAGATCTACTTTTTACACAACCATATGGTTCAAGACTTTAAGATTTATGATAGCTATATATGCTAAATGTCAAGCAAATTAAAAGACAAAATCTAGGGATGAAAAACTTGCTTACTTAGACCAGAAATAAGAAAGAAAGAAAAAAAAAAGACAACTATGAGATGATCTGTAACTTTTTTTTCTTAAAATGCATATTTCAAATGATGAAACAATTCAAAAATTCATGCATAATTTATCATTTTTTCAGTAAAAACGTTTTTAAAAGTCAAAACACTTCACTCTGACATTTTCAAGTGGAATGTTTTGATTTTTTCATTTCAAAACAGCCCTTCGTTTAGAAAAAAAATGCCAATTTTTAAGATAATCCCTTGAAAATGTAATTCTTTACTCAATATGAAAATAATTTCTCAGATCTCAACTCTTTGAGAATATTACAAATTTTTCAACTAATTTTTAAAATTAATTATTCTTTATCCACTTGACCATGGATCCAAAACACAGAGGCCTGTAACATTCCCATAGAACTATTATGATAGGCCTAATAGTAATTTCAGCTCCAGTTAAGGAAGCTGACTTAACTGTTTATACTCCTGTCATTGATGTTACTGCTCTGTAAATGTTAATGTAGCTTTGTCCAAGAAAGGACTTCTCATCTGAGCAGGAATGCTGCAAAAATCAATTGCAGTAGGTGGGAGCAATAGACTAATTCCAGTAAAACTCATGCATTCAACAGTTCTTTTGCTAAAAGCTTAACAGGAGTAAAAAATAATAACTAAACACAGGCATAAAAAAAGAGGCACATATGGATGTGGATATGTTAAATGCAATTGATATACTAAGGGTATTACACTACTACCTTTATGTGACTCACAGAGCTCAGCTCGCAGGTTTTCCACTGGCTTTAAATTTCTTAGTACAACATTTCCAGATAGAGAGATCAAGAGGAGGAGTCCACCAGAACGTGCATTTTAAGAACAAGAAGCTGTATTTCTGCTTAATCATTTTTAGATAAAGATTGTCCTGAGTTTAGCCTTGCCTATCTGGTTCCACATCCTGTGGTACAGAACAGCTTTGTATTTAAGTAGTGATACAGAAGCAAACCTTGGACCTTGGTTTTAGAGCTTAAACACAGGTACATTTCATATATGCTGGTTAGACAAGTATTAATATTGAAGGTGTAGAGTTGACACCATTGTACTGTATGTTTGAACTTTATTGTTTTGCATTTTATCTTATTGTTTGTGCATGCTGAGGTATGTTGGTAAAGCAAATCCTACACATTTCATGTAGCAGTGACTGCAAGTGAACTGAACTAGGTAAATCTGTTATCATTCTCCATGTCTCTGAAAGTCAACACTAAAGAAACAAGGAGCTTTTCTCTTGTTATAGCTGAATCTGAAGTGCCACATGTGTTATGGTGTGAACTAGAACAATTCTGTGGAGGAGGTCAGCTCTCCTGGATTTGGAGTTATGGTCAAGGAGCAGAGACACAGTTTAGGACATCTGCAGCATTCTCACATCCTAACCACTCTCCAGAGTCTCCTTTTTGGTTTTCCTGTAAAATTGCTGAAATTGTTACAACATATAAAAAGCAGAATCAGAAAATTTTGCAAAGATCTGCAGGAGACAATGAGTTAAATCTTGACCAAGTGAATCAAATTTTGAAAGAACTATTCACCTTTCCAGGCTTGAAATAAGATCATTTCAAAGCTTGTAAGTGAAGTTGATGCTATCCTTTAATGTGCCACTAAACAATTCATAAAGTTCATGGCTGGAGTTGACCCCTGTTACTGTGTTTCTCAGAAAAAACTATTGCACAGCTGTAGGAAGCTCAACATGAAAGAGCTAAGGTTTATTAGAAACAAACCAATGATTACCATGATCACAACTGTACAAATGCATTGTGAGTCCAACATTACGCTGCATATCAATATGTACAGACCTGGAATCTTTTATAATGGGAGATTCTCAGATTTCTATTATCCCTGAAATCAGTCTTCACGTTTAGGTTTTTCTGTATTTGGTTTTTTTTGTTGTTGTTGTTTGTTTGTTTGTTTTTTGTTTTTGTTTTTGTTTTTTTTCTTTCTTAAATTTGATATGGAAAAGATTTTAAAATCACATGAAATTACACTCATGTAGTAAGTGCAACAATAGGTTTGTATGTAATTTATTCTAGTGTTTTTAAACCAGATTTATTTTATGCCAGGGAACATATTGCTATAATACATGTGCCAAAGCAGTTGGAAGTTACCAGGTTTTAGAGATCCATCTGCCCTTTCTTGTTCTCTATGCATATCCCACTTGCTTATCAATTACTTTTTATTTAATAACTGGGGTGCACACAGTTTTTAGGGAAAACATATAAGACATTTATCACTTTTATGATGCCAAGAATATGCTGAGCCAGTTTCAGGAAAGGCATTGCCTGGAGCAACTGTGCCAAATTGTGAGAGCTCAAATTCTGTGGGAATGAAGGTGGTGAGAAGTGAGCGCTACAACAGATATCCAGGCTTCTAGAATTCCAGCAGATGCCTAAGCATAGTGCAAAACACAGAATGTGTCAGGAGGATACTCTCTCTCTCCTACAGTCACTGAAGTACTTATACTATGCTAATGAATAAACACGAGTAATTCCAATGGCCATTCCTAAACTTAATGGTTCAAATGATTCTAATATTTGCCTTGTGTATTCAGCTAGAATAGTGTCTGTCTATACAAAAATTGAAATCAGCTTTGAAAGCAAAGTAGTATATTCATATGTAATTCTTTTCATATCACCATGTGGAGTAGCACCCAATACCCACGCTGCATGGCACTACAATGGTGTTGATGTGAGCAGAACTGCATCCACTATGGAATGACCTCTTGGGAAAGAAATCAGCCCAGAAACTTTCCAAAACACATTCCAACTTGTGTCATTAAATTCACGAAGAACAGAATATGCTGTGATATTAAGAATGACAGGTAAATCTGAATTTGTGTGCCAACTCTCTCCGGGCATGTTTAGTTAGCATTACTTAAAAGCTAGACTTGAGGGCAAAAATTTTCTTTAATATAGTTAAAAAGCCCTATTCTTTATCTTCTTTCTTCTGGATGATTTATCTTCTCATTTTCCTCTTTTTCGTGCTTTTGTTCATGCTGCAGGAATATCATTGTATCAATATCAATAGTGATAATATTGCTGTGACAAAACTTGGTGTAGGTCTGAGAATTTTTAAACTGATTTCAAATTTTTTTTATCTATTTTTTATTCAGTTACGAGGTAACTTAGCTTTACTCCTGTAGAATGCTTTTCTGCATAGTTTTAGGCATTGCCTGAATCCAGCCACCAGATTCCTATAGGGTCAATGGAAAAAATAAGCTCCTCAATGAACTGATTTGGATTTTAGGTGGGCTGAATCATTCTGTACATGAGCTTTTCTGTTCCTTCAGATTACTGAAGCCTAGGAAAAGTATTTCTCTGTTTAGTTGCCTTGAGTAGATTGGGTCATTTCAGGATTATGGGACAGATTCAAATGTTCAGTCCAGAGCTGAGAACCAAATTGCCCACTGCATGATGTTCAAAGTATGTCAATAATAGAGAAGCAGTGGACAATTTGAGAAAAGAATATTGTTATCACCTGACTAAACATTCAAACAGAGTATAAATATTATGATATTTGCAGATATTTGCTTATATTGATACAATTGATAATATAATTCACCATCTTGCAAGGAAATAGCAAGTCAGGAAATACAACAATAGGCTGCACGTATTAGTTGGTGATAAAGGTGACTGACTTTGAAACATGATGCAAATAGTGAGAGTTTGGTCATTAAACACCTATTTTCTATCCTCTCACATGAAATCTATTTCAATACCGTGAATTACGTATAGCAAGTGATCATTATATTCTTCTAGAGATGGAGTTTCAGACTAGGTTAGTAAGTATTCAGCTAAAGGTTTTATGGATGTTTGGGCTAAAGAGAATTGTAACTCCAGCTGTCAGCTTCTAGCAGCCAGTAGCAAACTTACATACTTGGAAATTTTGCCAATTTTAATTAAATAATTTGTATACTAGTAAGGGCATGTGCTGTACTTAGCTATTATTATGTCCGAATTTGTGTTCATTGTCTTAAGATGTTGGTGCAGTCCTATGCTTTTTCAACAGAACATAGAAAATAAAGATCGTATTTTTCCCTTTCCAGTTTTCCAATATTTCAAGCTTTGTATACTTGCATACTTTTTCTCAAACATGCATCTGTTAAGAAAGATATCTAATTAAGTCTGAAAAAGCTTTCTGCAAACTTACCTGGAATGTTTCTCTACTATTGTTATTTTATGTTTGTGCCTATGCAAGGATACATATGTACTTACACATATGGCTGAACATATGTTTAGAACAATTAAAAGACAATATGAGGCAAAAACAAAAAATCAAGACACCTCTCCCTTTTTTATGTCTACTTTAACACGTGTTTTAATTTGAGAAGGAAATTTTGGGGATATTTTGCAGATAGGATAAACAAGTAACTGTCCAGGCAGCAGTCCAGTGGTCTTTATCATGTCATTTTAATAATTCCTGTCTTTTACAGTTTGTCTGTGGTACGGTTAACACTTACACAGCTGAAAAGGTCAGGGAGTGCAAGTTTATAAAAGCTTGAACACATTGCCTTTAGAGCCTCCTCCGTTTGGTATTTCTAGTTTCTTATTACCCATTCTTTATTTTTTCACAGCTCACCCTTTATGCTGGCAGTAGGCAACATCTCCACAAGTATATCTTAACCCCGACCTATGTGAAACATACCAGAACAACGGTGGGTGTTTCCAATCACGCTATAGGAAATAGCTTTCAAAAAGTGGCCGTCATAGCATGTCACTTTGTCGTATTTGCAGGCACACAGCTATTCAAAGCACTCCCAGGTATCTATACAAAATTGGCATTATGTTCTATGTATTCTAATGCATTGATAGGCATGAAAAGTTTTGTTTAAAAACTAATTATCATGGTGGAAAATTGTATCCATATTTTATCCGGTGATCTGGAAATCAAACAGAGGCCAAAAATTGTGGTTCTCAGAGAAGCTAAGATTTTTTTATTTGAAAGGAAAAAAGGTGAATATATGTTACTGATCTACATCACAGGTGATTTAAGACCTCTCACATAATTTCATTCTTTGAAAAAAATCTATGCGTTCAATAAGTAGTTTTTAGTAGCAGGAGCCTAGTCATGAATAAAGAGTACAATAAGAAGAGTCTGACACTTAAAAGGTCTTTGACAGCCCATGGCCGACTGCTGATGGTCTTTAGAATTGACTTGTTATCACTGCTGGTGTATCTTATCAGAACGAATAGAGTTCTCTGAAAATTAAATGATCTTAAAAAAAAGTCTCACACCTAATATTTTTAAGTTTTGCATTAAAATTCAGACTTACAGAAATTAAAAGAACAGAACTGCTGCTAATGTTTTTTTTTTTTCTTTTTCTTTTTTTAAATTTTCTGTATAGCACTGGTACAATCAAACCACAGCATTACTGAATTGAAAAACTGAATAAAGATTTTTATTTAAAAAAAGGATTTTTTTGCAAATGGAAAGAAAAATACAAACATCGTTTTTTTTAACCTCCTTTTGTTTGTTCCTTTGTTAATATCTTGCTCTGCTAGGTTTACAAATCCTAAATAAATAGAAATTAGTGCTCCTTACTTTGCAGTCCATTTGCTTTAGATGTTTGCCTTGAGGGACATTTGTGTATTCTACTAATGGCTGCGGCAGAGTGCTGTCTCATTTTCATTCTGGCAAAAAAAAGGCCGTTTCCATGGTTACAGTTTCATTTGCTAGAGAGAAACTGATGGCTGTTAGTGATCCCATCATAAGCAACTTCTGTCAGATTTCTTATCAAGTAGACATATTTTGACAAAGTGAAAGATAACACCATAATAAGAGAACTAAGTTGCTACTCCAAGTAATGAACCATTTAGCATTAAATGAAATGTGAAACCACATTCTTAAGACTGAAGGTGGAGAGGAAAAAGTAATATTTATAATTTACAAAAATAAAAATATTCAGTGCTGGAATAATGATAGTCTTCTTGCTTTCTGTTGTCAAGGTAAATCTAGTAGCATAAAATTGATTTATATTTTAGGGTCACATACAAACATTTGCCATCATCTGTTTCACAGAAAGGCTGCATGGAGCTATAATGAATTTTAGGTTTTCCTGTGTTATCCCTTGGTATGGCTCAAACCTGAGTTAAGGTCTAAATACATGGATGGGAGGTCAATAACCCTCATCCTCAACCCAGCATATAAAAGTTAGTGTTGTATTTTGCCCCACAAATGCATGCTATCCCTATTCATCATCTGGTCTCCAGGCATTCTAGATTCATTTTATTTGGAAAATCTAAAAATCTCACAAAACAAATCAACAGAGGAGATGAATAACAGAGGGAGACAAATAAAATTGAGATATTTGAACAACAAAATAAGAGGTTGTGGAAGATGACTGAAATAATAAGAAAAGAATTCTCAGGTAAAATTAAATACTAATACACTGTACATAAGGTGGATACCCTGGGGTCTACTTGAAGATTTGTAAAGTATGCTTGTATTAATGCATATCAGACTTCTGTTCCTTAGACTCTTCTATATTTATCCATCAACATACAGATATTTGTTTAAAATTTAATCTCACTTGAAGCAGCATACCAGATCATTATCACCAATCATTTTGTGTAGTCAATCAGCTTTACAAGGGATGTGAAATGCTATCAGACTAAAATGATAGTGCTTGATTTTTATCTAAATTAAGATTTTATTTATTTATATATATATACATATACACATATACATACATACACTTCTCCAGCATGTTTGGAAAATAGATGTAACTCCTTAATCAGTTTTAAGTAATTTATTACTTTGCTTCGGAAAAGCATTTTGGAATAACTAGAGGCCAGTATTGGTTTAGATATACTTTGCACTCAAGACGCATTCTGGGGTCAGGGCTGAATGTGAATTTGAACCGCCTCCAAAAAGCCTATAATGTCCCAGAGGCTTTTCTGAGATACAAAAGTAGTTGATGTTCTGTAGATTCATCTGTAGTTCTCTGTTATTGTAAATGCTGTATAATCCATGGAGGTTTGAAAGTGTTTATTTGCCCACTCTGACTTGTACTATCATTTAGCAGAATCCTACCTTTAAACCACACATTCAGCACTTCAGGTTGCTTTTGTCATTTCAAATGTTACTTGTAGCCACAGCATGTAAGTGTCTCTGGAAATGTAGGCATGAGAAATCAAAATGAATGACTCCAAACTTATTCTTACAGTATCTTTCACATCTTGATTCTGCAGTGGGACAGTTAACTCACCAGTGCATATATTCCTGGAAACTTTGAACAGCAGAACCTGTGTCAATACGTCTGGATGTGTGACTGAAGCCAAAGTTTTCCTCTGAAGTCCTGTTGCTGAGCTGCTCTTTCTTTCACAAGAGATAGTCATTAGTATTTTTCACATCCAAAGCCCCCATTGACTTGAATCTAGAATGAGTCCCTTTGTAGTCTTTCCTTTAATTATCATAACAGATTAGATCTTCTACAGCAGTTGGTGTTGCCCTACTTCATGTTCTACTGAAGTTAATGACAAAACTCTCTCTTGTTTGAACTTGAGGAGAGTTAGGTTCGTGGTACATGCTTTTGAAAAATCCTTCTCCATATGGTTTCTAAAGAGTTAGTGGTGAACAAAAGGCACTGAAGTAATCTGTACCTTTCATAAGGGATTTCTAACATACATATAATAATATCAGTGACACAGGAATTGTATGTGTAGCACTCTATTAAATTCCATGAGTGTAATATCATATTTCTAAAACTGTGGGAATGTTCATATATATGTTTGCACTGCAGCTGAGCTTTGCTACCACCTTGAGAATATATCTCTTTATGAATTACAGTTAGATAGAGGAAGGATGAGTGCATCCATAATGTGAACAGGGGCTGAATGAAAAAGAATGTGTGGCCTGTATATGTGGCCCAGAAGCCATAACTTCAATGGAGAATACTCCTTGGAAGAGATGCAGCTGCCTTCATGCCTCTAATAATTTTAAATCACATGGGCAGAGAGAAAACAGATAAATTAACATAGTTGCTCTAGAATGGCCTCCCTAGGACATCAAGTTCTGGAAATTCTTTCTTCCTTTACTGCTTTTTTGTGTTTTTTTTTTAAGGAAAATTTCAGATTATCATGCTTCTGCCTTTTACTGAAGCTGCTGTGAGAAACACAGATGGATTTTGTCCTTTTTCTTTTCATCGCATACATGATGTTTATCACAATTTACACAAAGACTACTAGTCCTTTTTCAGAAAAAGTAGCAAAAATGACATAACTGCATTGCCAAGATTACCAGAAACAGAAACTTGAGATGAGCCTTTTTGATAGCATGATCAAAATACTTAATGACGCAGACTCAGAGTTGCCAGTGCAGTTTGGTCCTTCTTTCAGTATCTAAATAAGTGACCCAACTGCTATGTATGCTTTACTCTTTCACAGATTCTAATCTGAGCAACAGTTGTTCTGTCGCCAAGTCTCAGGAACAGGCAGAACTAACATTTACGTGCTCAAGAGTTTTATATGTTTGACTTTCAGTGGAATTTGAGCACTTCATAGCTCTTTCTAAAAATCACGGATGAGGACTGTAATCATTACTCATTCTTTTAAAGAAGAAATGTTCTTCTGTATATATATTTATTTGTTAGTGTCTCAGTGAAAAATGCTGTGTCACCTCCTGGTGCCAAAGATGTGCTCAGGCAAACTGATAGCCATGAGCAACAGCTAAAACTGACTTCATAATCTTACCAAATGTTAGGGGAAAAAAAAAAAAAGGCTTTTTACTTTTGCCCAAGCTGCATAAAGGACTTTTCATATCCCAGTATCCAGTTTGCTACTACAGCGGGAAAAGGAAAATTCCTGACAGAAGGTTTTTCCTCTTTAAATGGGAAACAATAAAAGTCAATCTTCTAGCATTAAAAGTATCCTAAAAAATCCTGTATCTGAAAGATATGAGGCTGGTGCAAATAGAAGCAGTGTAGCACTTTCCACCTTATATGGTAAATACTATGCTTCAATTTGAATGTTTTCACTGGGGTCAACGTCACAGATTGGTATCTCTTGAAGGATAGATCTCATTTTACGTAAAACTTGAAAGGGAGAAAAAAAATATGAAATCTGTGTTTAAGACACTCTTGATACTATGGTGATATGTATTTCTACAGTAATTTGCCATTCAGCAAAGGCAATGACGTCAGTTTTCACAGGACATGTAACAAAGGAAGAAGAGCAAATGTAAAAAAATTCACTTAAACAACCATTTCCAAGAAAGCTAAGCTCAGACAAATACTTCTAAAGGCTGGCTTCTTTTTAGGAATTCTTGATTTTACTATGATGTTACCTGAATTTCTAACATTCAACTTTTTTCTATTCCAAACTGATCCTACAAAGGATGCCTTTAGAAATAATAGGAATGAATAACATAAAAATAGAAATAGATAGAGGAGTAGATAGGTAGGTGGGTAGGTAAGTAGGTAGGTAGGTAGGTAGTAAGGGAGGGAAATGGATAGCTAGCTAGCTAGCTAGATAGATAGGTATCAGAACATTATATTTTACTAATTTTAATATCAAAAGCAACAGATATTTTGTCCAGCGGGATGTACAGATCTATTAATTTCCCAGTTTTGAGGACAGACTAGGTCAAGAGCCAGGAGAACCAAAGTTTTCAAAATGTTCCTGCAAGCCGGGACAGATAAGGTAAGTTTCATTTATAGTTAGTATACAGCTACCAAAATTTTGGAGAAAAGTCTTTCAAAATCTTTCTTATTGAAAACACCATCTGTGACATTTCCACATTGTACAAAGCTCTCCCAGCCCCCCTAACCCTCACCCCCTTCTTTAGGAAAAAGAAATATATTTTTTTTTCAGGAGCTTCAGAAAAACTGACTCCTTCAAACAAATTGCAAGCTTAGAATTTTCCAATGAGAAAATGAAATTTCCTAGGCAACTTTCATGTATCTTTTTCCCTCTACTTCAATCACTTCTGAAGTGGAAAGAAACCATCTAGCCATGTAAAGCAATGCCACACAGTAGTTCAGTGACAAAAAGTGAAAAATAATGTATCTTGTGGGGAAATTACACAGTTACCTAATTAGACAGGATATTGTGACATATAATTAGTTTATGTTTGCTCGCTACTTAAAAAAATGCAAAGCTCTTTATAAATGTTAACCATTAATATTTAACCTAGGCATATATAATTAACAAAAGCCTGTTCTAGGGAAAGCTTTAGCGCTAATTAATAGCCCAACTTGCATGAGAAGTATTATCGTATCCTAAGATATTATGACCTCGCTTTTAAGAATGAAATACAGTGCTGTACAGTGCTCTTAAATATTAAAATAGAAATTCAAGGGTTTTTGTTGTTGTTGTTGTTGTTGTTTTTAATTTGTTTGTTTGTTTATGGAAACACGTTCCACAGATTATCATATAGTTACTCTTTGCGTAAATTTAACACTTTGAAAGGGTAGATAAGGGGGAAATGGTTTTGAGTTGAAGGAGGGAAGATTTAGGTTGGATGTCAGGGGGAAGTTCTTTACTATGAGAGTGGTGAGGTGCTGGAACAGGCTGCCCAGAGAGGTTGTGGATGCCCCGTCCATGCAGGTGTTCAAGGTCGGGTTGGATGGGGTCCTGGGCAGCCTGGTCTAATATTAAACATGGAAGTTGGTGGTTGTGCCTGCGGTGGAGAGGTTGGTGCTTCATGATTCTTGAGGTCCCTTACAACCCATTATATGATTCTATGATTCTAAACACTTTCGTTTTTTATTTTTTTTAATGATCCACTAGTTCAAGTCTTCCTTCTTTCTGGAAGTTGATAAGAATACATAACGGAAGAGTTTGGCAACAATCTAAACTGCCCCCTTGTTATCAGTTCACTGCCAAAAATAAACAATCTAATTCTACAGTGCTGATGTGGTCACATCTGCATCAACCATGGCAAGTCAGAATTGAGCCTGGCCTATCATAACCAAGGGAAGCATGAAATCACAGAATCACAGAATTGCCAGGGTTGGAAGGGACCTCAAGGATCATGAATCTCCAACCCCCCTGCCACACGCAGGGCCACCAACCATTCCACCTAATGCTAGACCAGACTGCCCAGGGCCCCATCCAATCTGGCCTTGAACACCTCCAGGGACGGGGCATCCACAACCTCCCTGGGCAGCCTGTTCCAGCACCTCACCACTCTCTCCGTAAAGAATTTCCCCCTGATGTCCAAAAAAAAATCTGGGATCTGACTTAGGTAATGAAATGTGATGGGAGATAGTAACTATCTTTGCTTATTGTGAGGAAAGTCTATTTATTCATTTATTTATTTATTTATTTACTGCACTTCTACAACTGGAGTTCAATTCAAAAGGCAGGAAAAGAAAATCCTAATCTGCAAAAATGAAGTGGCAAAAGTTTCATGTGTAGGAGTTTTATGTTAAAACCAATTTTTTTAATGATATATGATGTTTATACGAAGAATAATGACTTCTACTATTTCCTTCTAGCTACTCTAGGTAGTTTTGTTCCACAGTAAATTTTTCTTGTTAAATGAACTTTAACACCACATTTAACAATAAAAATGTGCCCTGGCATTTTTGTTTTGCTTCATTTGTTCAAAAAAAAGCTTTAAATTTTTATTTTCTCTAAAAGAAACAGAATGTGATGTTCCAGTACAAAAAATTAGTCATAACTAAAATTAAATTTTGTGGTTTGTATGGTATGAATTGTCCTCAAATAGAAAGGTATTACTCTGCTGGCCAAAAGGTCCCTTAATCCACATAAGATAAGCAGGACATGCATATTTATTAAATACTGAAATAATAACAAAAAAAAACAACAACAAAAAAACAAGTTAGCAGAGTCTTCCTAATCAGCAGGATTAAAATAGAGAATCTCAGAGGCTTTATATGCATGTTATTTTACTGGGAAATTGCACAAAACACACTTAAGTGGGACAGCAATAGGGAAAAAAAAAAAAAAAAAAAGCCCTCCATGACACATATTAGTGCAATGTGAGAAAATAAAAAAAGCAATAAACATAAATAGATTTTGAATGAAATCAGTGCCTGGAAAGCTAAGGGAACAAAATGTGCCTAATGTCTGTCCTGCAAACCTTTACTTAGGGAAATGTTCTCTGCTCATGCAAACAGCTCTATTTTTATTAGCTGGACTGTCTATGTAAGGATAAAATTTTGCATCTGAGTTGCTAAAAGACTTTAAGTATTGCTCATGTCTCATTAATATAATGTAATCTTCTACTTCTAGTTCCTCATCCTGTGAGACTCAAACAAATCTGAGTATTAATTTTGGAGATCCATCAGCAAAATATATTTGCTACATATACACTGAGGCAGAATTTTCAGCTTGTTTTGAATGAGCACTTATCCAGCTCTTTTTTTCACCAAAGCTGGTAATTGAGGACATGACCCTTTAAATTTCTATCCACTGAGTCTTAGAATCAGAGCAGTATTATAAACCATTTCACAAAAAGAATCTAGCTAATATCAAAGAAACCTCCAATATATTCAAATTTCCAGCTTGATATCTGCAAGTTTTGCATCCTAAACCCAGAGGATTGCATAGCAATGTTATTTTTCAAACTACTGTTTCAGTTTTTTTTGGAGTTACGGTAACTTTAGGTAAATGTATACTTTCATTCCAGCTGATATATGATCTTCCTTTAGTCTGAAGCTGAATTCATTACAAACTATAGAAATATGCAGAAAATGGAGATAGAAACCAAGTGGTCTTGACAGATGTGAACTCATCAGGGTTCCATTTGTTAAAGGAAATTATTGAATATTAACTAAAAGTTAATTAGACCTAATTATGATTTAGAAAGAAAAGGTAATCTGAGACTAACTACGAGCCATTATTACCTTCTAAAAGCCTGAATCTTGAGGAGGGTCCTTGAATATGCTACATTTTGATTTATCAGTCTTATGCTAAGTCCACTGCTAACTTCTATCTCATTGAATGAAGTTCTTGCAGAACATTTATCTCAAAAATAACAATAGAAAAGACAAACAGCTTGCCTTGAAATACTTGAAATACTGAAGTACTGTTGTTTTTTAAAAAACATGATGATAATAATAACAGCTACCAACCAACCAACAAAATTTCATCCTTTTCTTTTAGCTTCTTTTCCTTCCTTGTTCATCTTTTTCAAAAATAGGTGAAGAGTTACCGTACTATGTTGGGGCACAGAGAGTATGCTGAAAGTGAAGGAACTTGGATATGTCCAAAGGCAATATTCTTGCTAGTAATTGAGTGGACCACAATGTATAAGCATAGTACAGTTTCACCAGTCTTTGGATCCCATTCACTACAGTCAGGATCATTTATATGCATCTTGAGAATAGCAATGGGAAGTTAGGATATTGGGAATAGTAAGCATCAAACTGAAAAAAAAAAGACCTAGAGAAACAAGAACTCAAGCTTTACGCACACCCTTCATGTACATGTAGGAATATAAAATACTGTGACAGCAAATGTAGCTGACAAAGAAAAGACAGTGATAAGAATGCAAGTAAGGCCACAAGGAATCAAGCTCAGTCAGCAACTGACTTCTCCACTGAGCTGTTCTGATCCGGGTTTCAAAATTAGCATGTGATAGAGTTGCAGAAGTACTTCCATTTATCTCTTGTATTTCCATTTATCTACTGTACTTCTCTCTGATCTTAAAGAAAACTTGAGATAGTCAAGCTGACTCAGTCAGGGGGAAAATAACGCAAAATGTCAGATTTAGAAACCTGACTTCAGGGCCTAGTTTTTATTATATTATAGTATTTCATATAATAATTCAAGTATTGCTGCTTGACACATACACACAACAAAAATTTGCTGCTTTATCTTTTCTGTTTCATTAAGTTTTATAAAGTGAGATAAATTATAAGTTCAAGTTGTCCTGAAGTCCTGTGGTTTGATAATTGTGCCATTTTTAGGCACTCAAGATACTGACTCCTTTCACTGCAAAAATCCACAAAATTAACTGTACTTTCATTTCCTAAACCAGTCTCAGCACAGAAAATTTACCACTATTTCAGTGAAACGTCAGCTGTTACCCCAAGCATTGGGCTGGTTTAGAAATATCTATGACCTGCTTTAGAAGGCAGGTTGGACTCAATGGTTAACTTTTGAGGTTCCTTCCAACCCTCACAATTCTGTGATTCTGTGATTCTGTGAAGATATTATAATTTTATAATTCTACATTTTAAAGAAGTAGAAATTGTTGGATGTCTTTCGGCACCTTTGAATAACTTTACATTCTGGATCCACATTACTGAGTTCAGTTTTTATTAAAAAGGATTATTAGTTATAGCCTTAATACTGCTATGGGAAACTCTTAAAGCAATCAATAGAAATCCACATCTCGGGTTGCATTATGAAATGAAAGACCCACAGATGGAAAGGTGACATGCTAAGTCTATCCCATATTTCTGCATATTAATAGAATTTCTGCCTGAAGGATCTGGGAAAATATTTAATATTGCTTTTTAGAATAGCAAAGAAAAATATGTAATTTTTTTATTTTTTGAAATCTCATTTTAAACTGACTGTCTCAGTCTGGACCTTTTCCAGTTCCATAATGAGCTTTTTGAAATATAATATCTATTCTTAAAGAAAAATTCCAGTGAAATTCCATAGAAACCACAAAGAAATCCTGTGGCAAAGAATCTAGCCACTTCCGTACTTATTTTATGGCTTCTGTGTTTAGATACAGATAAAACAGTGAAGAATCAGTAAGAATGAAAGCAACATTAGAAATAATACTTAGAGAAATTGCTAGAGAAAAGTAGGGGCAGCAAAAAAACATCTATCAATACATTACAGGAGATTGCCTTACAGAATCTGTCTGGTTCCATAAATACAAGAAATACAGAGATATATTTGTTTTCTTATTCTTCTGTACTTTTCTTTCATGGTCTGTGCCCTCATTCAACACATATTTACTTATCTGAGTCTGAGTAATTATGTTCTCTATTGATCAAAAATATCTCAAGAAATCACAGAGCATATTCTAGTAGAACTGTTTCATACTATAACAGTATCTTCCAAGTTTTTTGTTTGTATATGCATTTTCTTCAAATGGCTCATGTTAACTAAAAAGTGAAATGGAAAATGAAAAGTCAGGGAACAAAACTTTTTGTTGCATAAGAAAAACTTACCACTTGGCTATGGAAAAGCAGTGAATGAATGCTATTGCTTAACAAATTTATAGGTACTTTTTGAAGAAAGAAAGTATACCTGACAATTGTAAAAATAATCCTAACAGCTAGCAAAATGTGTTACCAAACAACCTCAAGTGGAGCTGAGTAGATACATCTATACTATCAGTTTTCATATCTTTTTGTTTGTACCATGCATGTTAAGTTTCACAAATATTTTCCTGTCTCAAAATTCCTAAGGAAATTCTCAAGCAACCAAAATTTCAAAAATACATTTTTGTTGCACTAAACGAGGAAAACTGACTCTTTTTTTTCTTGTTGTTGTCATCACTCAGGAAGCACCTGTCTTGACAGTAAAAAGGAATCCACTATCTGTTAGCAAAATAGAGTCCATGTCAAAGAAGCTTGCCTACATCCTTTTTTGGTCAAATAATCATGACTTTGGTTAGGACAAATTACATGTAACAACAGAGAAGGGGAGAGAACGTAGACATGAAGAATTAATTAATCAATTAATTAGTTTTTTTCTCCTTCAGGCTAAATTTCTACTAGGATTGAGTGATTGCATGCTCACATGGCATTTAGCAGTTCAAGTTATACTTTCCACTCTGCTATTTAAACAATATAAAGGAGAACAAATGTTTAAAAAATATCTCCCTCATGAGCTACTTTGCTTCTCAGTCTATAGTTCATTTATAAATTAAAAGCATAACAGATACATTTTATGTGCTGGAGTTTCCAGTATGTGACTCCAGTGCCGGACTCTATCTTCATGCTAGAGCAGAGCTGTTGAAGTGATATCCAAAGGGACCAAGGAATAGCAGATGAATATTTTAGCATCTAAGGCACAGGTAGCAGTAAACTGACTGATCAGCTAGTTAAGGAAAATTTAAAACAAAACCAAGGTTTTATGGCTTTATGCAGAGCCCACTAATGTCAAAGGCAAGATGCCCATATGGAAGCATTTGAAAACACCAGATGACATGAAGAAAGTGGAAGGTTCTTGGGCTCCTAAAAATAAAACATCTATAACTTAGACCTCAATGTTGGCAATAAAAATGAGAGAGATGTTTCACTGAGAATCTTGATGTAGAACTTAATATGGGATGAGTGACAAAAACTTATCCAGCAGGAGCAGAAATTCAATATAGGGTGAATGTTAAGCCACATTTTACCTCTTTGGGATCAAATCCAATTTTACTGTATGCTTCACTGAGTATCCTTTGTTTTTGAGCTTTCAAGCCTGTTTGCATTTTGCAGACAATTTCAAACTGCTACAGATTTTTATGTCCAATGAGTACATTTCTTTTTTTGCTTTTGATTACTTTTCTTTTCCTTTATTTATTTATTTTTTTTTTTAAATTTTTTTAATTCAGTTTCTTTTCCCTAAGGTAATGAGGCTTGACAGCACGATTCCCTCTTGGGGAAATTGGACATATGTAGCTTTTAATTCCTTCTGCAGAAAGGAGCAGTTAAATTAAAAGTAGCAGGATGTTGCTCACAAAAGGACAAATTTTGTACCCAGCTTGAGCTGTGGCTCTACTTGAGTAATCTTGTGGGAGAAATCATGCATCCTACTAGGCCACAATTGCCAGTGGCTCAGCACAATCGCAGAGGGCAAGTCAATTCAGTACAGTTTTCCTATGTCTTAATTCCAGGCATAGTAGAGTCACTGTTGTGTTGCAAGAGGGTTCGCGTAAGGCGGAAGGTCACAGTCACTCTAAGAAGAGAACTCTTTAGGTGAATAGTTTATGATCTAGCCTTCAAAACAGAATGATTTTTGATAAGGCCTTAATGAAAATCTGGGTTTAATTCCAGGTTCACTCATCACCTCTTGTGTGCTTGTGACTGAGTCTCTTTATTTCTCCATGTCTCAGATACTACCAGCAAAACTTTCTCTCACAGAAGTGTTCAGAAGAGTTCATTAGTATTTGTGAAGTACTTAAATGCAGCACTCACTGAAGTAGAAATAATTCAGGGCTGGGCACCTGGCTGCACATTATTATTCTATTCTATTATCTGTTATTATTCTATTATGCATACTATTATACAGTACAATCCAAACTAAATCCCTAATTGATTTGGAGCACTGAGGAAATGTTCTTCCATGTTTCCCAGATGGCAGAAAGTCTCAGTGTACACAAAATATCAATAGAACAAGCAATAGAGCTTGAAGCAGGAACTTTGATGCTGTGCCTCAACTTAACAAGAACCATCTGCTCATGCATGAACAGTAATAGAAGACTTGAGAAACCACAAAGCAGAGTGCATACACAAACACAGGTTATGTAAGTATCAGCAGCATTCACTTCATTGCTAAGAGATGGGAATAAGTTTATCAGCCATACTCAAGAATAGGCAAACAGGGCCAATTAAGAAAAAGTCCTTAGCAAGGCTGACCCTACAATTAATCACAACGACATACTGAAGAATTAACTGCAGCATAGATGGTAGTCTGAAGAGCGAGCAATTTTCTGGGAGACAAAGTACATGATCTGGGAAACCAGCCTTGTGAATTTCATCATTTCTACCTGTAGTTGGTACCTCATAAGATAACTTTCACATGTACTGCATAGTCAGAGTGGCTGGCCCAGTTATCTACCCTGAAAGACCTTTGAAAATCAGCCTCACAGACAGTTTGAAAAGATGCACATTATTTGCCAAATATTACTAGAGGGGGAAAAAAAATTGAGTTTTAATATAATGTACAAAAAACCTGATGTGTTTATTACTGTTTTTTTCTTAGATTGTCTTCATTGTTTTAAATCTTCAGTATTGAATATACGAAGAAAAATGATGTGTGGGGTTGAGGTCAGTGAATGTAACAAAAAAAAAGTGTTCTAAGTTTTAGGTGGATACTCTTGAGCTGTAAGTGGCAAGTGGGCTTGAATGAAGTGAATAGAGAATTTGAATCACGTACAAGTTACCTCAAGATTCTAGCAATATTGTCAGTAGTCTCCAGTACATTTGATTTCAAGTAATATGTTTTATATTTCATTATTCTATTATACTAGAACAGTTACTCTACAATTAATAAGACCTGATTACTTTCTCTAATGAGTCATTGTTTACCATCACAGACTATTAGTTTACCTTAGGATCTTGAGCCTAAAAACAAAATTTTTGCAAAACACTTAAAGCAATCATAAGTCCATAGAAGCCTTCTGTGTAACCTATTTTACTGACAAACAATTACATTTCAGATTGAAGAGGTGAAATGATTAAGAATATTTGACTTAGTTGCCATGACAGCATGCATTTTTCATCAGGCAGAGTGTAATTACTACAATTTCAATGATGTAAAATCAAGAAAGATGATAACAAACAGCAGAACCATGGAGATATTGCCATTGCAACCAGGTTGCCATGGCAACAGTGATAATAATCTCAGTGATAGATGTTTTCTCTTGCTCTTTCCATTTTGTACGGTTATAACATTCAGAGCCAGTTTTTACCACAGCTTTTTATAGTTTATTAGACTGTCAAAATAGTTTATGAGATGTTGTTGCAAAGGAAATGACTGAGTTCCGCAGCCTAATAAAAATGCCAAATACTCTGTTTACATACTGCTCCAGCATTTAACAAACATTAAAAAATTGTATGAAAAATGATTTGATATTGTATCTGTATTAATCAATTTGCAAGGCATAAGCTCTGTCACTGAAGGTCAAATGAATACCTTCCAAGCATTACTTTTAGAGAGCTCTTTTAAAGTTTATTCTTGACAGTATGCTGCCAACTCCTTCTACCTGGGCTGGTGCAAAACAAGCAGCTCACAGGAAATACTTCATAAAGAAAATTGTGCTCATGATTTAAATAATGTAGATACATTTAACAACAGAATATCAAGGAAGTTGACAACGCAGATTAAAGAATACTTCAGTTACCAGAAATCTACCATGAACACAGGAGATAGTACATCAAACTGTAAAATAATATGCATGCTATAGATATATATATATATGTATACGTACCTATATGCAAATATATTGTATGCATATGCTATTTCATGTGGTACTTTTGTGATGTATATATGAAGACAGGATAAATAATATCTTCACAATGTTGTCTCCTAGGCTCTAAAGGCATCGGTAGGTATTACTTATTAGGGGAAACACTGAGATTTCCTTCTGAGGCAGAAATAAATTCCCTTTTTATAGTTTTAGAGACTGAATTTCTAAATCTGGAACAATAACTCTCTCAAGAGCAATGCAATTTTAATGGAAGTTTTTAGGAATGTTTGTACAGGAAATATTTAAATAAATTCCTCTTTTCCTGGTTTTCACTATCTTTTTTGTCCCTAAACTTAGCAACAGCCACCATCTATGTTAAAAAATGATAGACATACTCTGAGATGCAAACACATTTGAAATATGAATATTGATTACAATATATATACATACATTGTTCTTCAGTGGCATTACCCCAAATTTGTTTGCTTATCAGAAAGAATTTCTAGAGCTGCAGCTTTTCCCACTGTCCAGTTTGGCCAGCTACCTTATACATCCTCTCAGCACCAAGATCTTCAGTGCAGAACAAAACCCAGAGAGAAATAGGGAAGGACTCTTGAATTGTCGTGGTTAAACAGGTGGGTAATGGGGCAGGAAGACTGAGAAAGAAGATGAATGATTATGCAGTGCTTTAAGATGTTAATGTGGATTTGAGGACCAACATGGGAGGCTATTGCGGCAATATCAAGACACTGCGGCTGGAGGTGTCAGTTTCAGTCACATTGCTCCCCAAAACAGCTCTGCCAAGGGGCACAGCTCCTTCATTACGTGGTCTTAATTTTTCTTGTCCCATAACACAGATACAAATGTACATTCTGCATTTTCTCTAAGAAAGAAAATAAATTTCCAGTTTACAGAGCAGTTAAAAGAATGGTCCTAGAATTGTTTTTTTTAAATATTGGAGACAACTGTATTCCACAGTTAGCAGTTACGATCTACAGTAACAATCTAAGTTGCTTCTATTTAAAATAATAAAATAAAATAATCAGATGAAGAAAAATCTCGAATAAATTGTAACATATCATTTGTTAATAGAGCACTACCAAGTGTTACTCGTAGCTTATTTCTTTAGTGTTTATACTTTTTGGTAAACTGGGGTATTTAAAACTACTCCTGCATGTGAAAAATAATAAAATAATGGATGTTTCCTTCTCAAAACAACTAAAATTTGAATACATATGCCTCATTACCACTAATGGATAGCACCAGTTTTCTTTGTTGCATATATTAAAAGTGTATACAGTGTGTATGTGTGGATAGGAGAAGGTCTCTGAGAAGATCCACTGTAAATGTTGACAAATGACATGCAGCAGCAAGAGATTACATAATCATAACAAAGTCAGAGGTGTTTGAAGACCTAATAACTTTGTTGACATTACAGAACTACTCCTAATAATACACTTAGTAAAATTTATTCCATTCAATTTTATCAGATTCTGACAGTGGAACACTTTTATTTTTATATATCAAAATGCCTTGTGCTGTGAGAACTCGGTCCTCTCATTCAGATATAATTTTCTTCTCTTAATTTCACATCATTACTCTTCATTATGTTTCCTTACAATCGAATAATTTACTATAAAGTCTTGCTATGTATCTGATATTTGTATTCCATCTTTATGGACAAACTAATCTGTATGACATTATCAGTTTAGTAGAAACATGTTTCTCTCTAAATTTCCTTTTGCTTTGTGTTCTTAATCATATTACATCTAGATTTTACAAAAGACATTAATGAAGAAAATGGAGGTAAAAAAAAACAACTGATTGGCAAGAGGTGTTAAAGGAAAATCTACCTGAAGCTATTTTAATTCTTTATTTGAATCTGAGCATTTTTCAGAATGATGTCATCTCTTTGAATATGCTTTTCTTCCCAAAGATACTCATCGCTCTATTCAAATCACCATTTCTGTTTCTGTTCTTTAAAAATCTTTTAAGATTCTCAGTATACTTGATAACAGGCAGAGAAAACAAACAAACAAAAAAACAACATGCTGTGGTTTGACTGAGATGACATAGGGGCTGTAGAGAGACTGCTGTTTGCCTTCTCCACCTTGTAATGTCTGTGTGAATGCAGCCTAAATCTGCATTACTGTTTTTCTGGTAACTATTGCACATTGCAAATTGATGGATACTTTTCTGTCCATCATTAATCCCACGTGTTTCTTGCACCATTATTACTTCCCAGGTTTGTATTCTTCAACAAATTAATGATGTCTGCCCAATATTATTATATGAGGGATATTTTGAATGTTTTGTCCATTTGATTATGTTGGCCCATGATGTCAGAGGTGGGTGTTGCTGGTATGGCAATAGAGGTTGAACCTTCCTGCCAATATTCCATTACATTTTGTTGTCATGTGACAGATGGCAGCAGAGGGCCAGTCTGACAAAATGGTGTCTGACATGGAAGTGTGTATGAAGCAGTGGTGTGTCACTGAACTCCACCAAGCAGAAAAAATAGCACACACTGACATTCACTGATCCTTGTTGAATGTTTTTGGAGACCAAACAGTGAATATCAATGTAGTGGGTGGTGTGTTTCCACACTGGCTTCATTGTCAGTGGGTCACCCCTTCTGGTGCAGATTTGAAGAGCAAGGCATGGAGGTTCTTGTTCAAAAAATATAGCTAATGGTGATGACTGTTTTTAAAAAATAGTGTTTTGTAGCTGAGAATTTGTTATATCAAATAGTGTCATTGTGCTCTCTGTATCTGCTATAGTTTCCATGGAAATAAATTGGATGCATTATTTTCAGAGCAACCTATGTATATTATGACGAATTTAATTTGTCTTTTTTGTTTAAACATTTACAGAGCACAGTCCTTTCTATCTATTTCTCCTTGGACTCAGGGATGTTTAAAGTTCTTCCAGTCTTTGAATTTTCCCAATAGAACTGCTACTTACGAGGTGACAAAAATCATGAATAACTTTCATTGATTATCAATATTATTTGTTCTGCATTAGACTTTCTCCAGCTCAGTGCATTCAATTCATCATTACTTTGTTTTTATTGTAGTTTTGATCACTTTTTAGATCTCAAATCTCTTTTCCAACTTAACTACATTCTTCAGAGATTGGTATTGGAGCCCATTCTGTTTAACATATTTGTTGATAATTTCTATGAGAGAATTGAGTGCATCATCAGTAAGTTTGTAGGCCACACCAAGTTGGGAGGAAGTGTCGATCAGCCTGAGCATAGGAAGATCCTACAGAGGGACCTGGATAGGCTGGATAGTTGGGCTGAGGCCAATGGGATGAAGTTCAACAGGACCAAGTCCCAAGTCTTGCACTTTGGTCACAACAACCCCAGGCAACACTACAGGCTAGGGGCAGAGTGACAGAAGGACGTACAGAGGAAAAAGATCTGGGGGCAATGGTCAACACTCTGCTGAACAGCAGTGTGCCCAGGTGGCCAAGAAGGCCAGTGACATTCTGGGATGTATCAGAAACAGCATTGCCTCCAGGAGCAGGGAGGCAATCACTATTCTCATCTCTGGTGAGGCCGACCCTTGAATACTGTGTTTAGATTTGTGCTCCTTCCTACAACAAAGACATAGATGCCCTCAAGCACGTCCAGAGAACAGCAACAAAGCTGTGAAGGGTCTGGATTACTAGTCTTATGAGGAGTGGGATTGTTCAGATTGGAGGGGACTCAGGGGAGAGCTTGCAGCTGTCTACAACTCCCTGAAAGGAGGTTGTGATGGTGTGGGGGTCAGCCTTTTCTGCTGTGATAGGATGAGAGGTAATGGCCTCAAGTTGCACCAGGTGAAGTTCAGGTTGGATATTAGGAGGAATTTCTTCTCAAAAAGAGGGGTGAGGTATTGGAACAGGGCGGTGGTAGAGACAGTGTCTCTGGAAGGAAAAGAGTAGATGAAGTACTTAGGGATGCAGTTTATTGGCCAATAGTCATGGTAGGTGGACGTTTGGACTGGATGATCTCAGAGGTCTTTTCCAACCTTAATAAGTCTATCATTCTGTGATTCTAAATTTCATTCTTATTTCTATCAAATTCTGATTAAAAATACTAGCTATCCCTCATCAACTAATTTTGCAAATTGAAGACAAGAAGTAAAGAAGAAAAGGAAAAAAATGCAAAAAGAATTATTTCATTTGGAAACTGCATGTTTGAGACTGATCTAGTTTTTAAAGTATATTTTCTTATGCAATAGCACTAATGCGGAGATTCTCATACCTCATATCTCATTGGAATATACACACAATTTCCGCCAATTGTACTGATCATAAATTATGGCCTGTAAGGGTCTCTGCTATCCAACATGGCATTCAGCACATATTGTCTACCATTCTACAAACAGCCTCTTGTACCTGATGTCCCTGGAGATTTTAAATGGTGAGGAGGCCCCTTGCAGGGTTTTCCAGATAACGCATGAATTGTGCTAATGTGAATGTGCAGAAGTAAATTTAAGTATGGAAATTTCAGCTTTCCAGTGCTATTTTGTGCACTTATTTGACAATTCAGAGACATTCCATAAGCTGAAAGAGTTTCTAAGTGCACAAACAGTGATCTGGACCAGTGGCCTACCAAAAAGGATACAAGATTTATCAAGATTTACCTTCCGTTCAAAGGAATGGGCTTATCCTCTCCCACCCCTCTTTTTTCAGTACCAGCTGTCAATTTCAGAGTAAAGCTGAAACAATTCTTTCTGCTGAGCATCTAAGCACACACTGCTTTCAAACGGAAACGTGTTATAGAGTATGGGATTTTCACTCTCAACTTCCCTTGAGAAAGACAGGAATCAGAAGCAGTGTCTCAAGAAGCAGCTCTTGTCTTTGAACAGAAAAATGTAGGTGTCCAAAAAAGCAGCATAATATCTGAAAAAGAGTTCCATTCACACCAAAACTGTGATATAAATATGAAAGTCCAACTTTGCTCTCTGCTGCTAATGTCCTGGGAGACTAAGTCTTTGCCTCCTTTGCAAATGCTGATGTCATTTTGGAGAATATTTTCCTCCTACACAACATGGTGAAGGAGAGAAACTATTTTGTCCAGGGCAGTAAGTGATCCCTGATCTTGGTCCCATGCTGACAACTGATACACCTTGAGGCATTTTAATCTGCTGACTGTGTGCCAAAACCTTCCACTATCTAAATGCGGGACACATCTGCTTATGGGTGTGTATGTGACAAAAACTCAAGTCACAGTAATTGAGTAAGATAGTGTTGCTAAAGAGCTTATAATGGAATTTCTTTTTAGAGAGAATTTCATCAATAATTAAAATTCCCACCTGTCCACAGTCCCTTCCTTTAATTATTCTGGATGTCTCTTGTCCCACAAAATACTGATATATGAAGTCACTGCTTGTGCCTTAATTTGAAGATTAATTGTTGCTATTGTGTGCAATCTCATTAGGAACACTGTAGAAAAAATTATAACAAAGTCTGAATACAAATTCTAAAATAGTAGCTAATTCTAAAATAGTAGTTAAGTTCTCAGTTGAAGTTGAGAGCAGCATTATTCAGCAAGACTGTGCTGATATCACCCACTACACTAGCAATAATCACTTTGTACAATATGCAAGCCACATACATTCAGAAGCAAGGATCCAATATGATGTAATGTGTTTCAAAGCCTGAACAGATGCCATGCTATCACTTTCCTAGATGAAATTCTTCTTCCCGCTTTTCCTGTACCACTTAAAGCACACAAAGAGTGGATGTTGGCATGAATGATAGAAAGATCTTGTGATGACCCTCTCCACCTGAGAATTTTCCACCGGACAATATTTGAATGATTTTTAAAACAGATGTGCAAGTCTTAAAATCCTCATTCCAACTGCCTGAGATAGAGAAGAAAAATGAATTAAAATATAGATTGAGAATGTCTTTTGATATTAAAAATCATTTTCTGAGGAACATTTTAGAGCAATTTTTTTGTTATGCATTTTATCTTGCCACTTTTCCCCTTGACTATTATTTCTCTGGCTCTCAGGTGGATATATCTTGAATAACATTCTGGAGGATATTAAGCCATGCAAGAGTAAGAAAGAGCTCCAGGAAACTACTGCAGCTTAATCTGCCTCATTCTACAACTGATTAAAATGGCTGTGGTATTTAGTTCTCAGCAATCTTAGCTCAATAGTTTTCCTCCAACTTATACAAATTTTATAGTTTCCAATCGGTAACCTGTATGAAATTCTACATACCACTGCTTGATGCCAGCATTTTTTCCATACACACTGTCTTTACTTGTTAATGTTTCTGGATTTTTGTTTTTCCCTTTGCCTGTCCACCAGAGAAAAGAAAATGTATTTAATGTTCCAGCCCACATAAAATCTGCTGATTTAAGATGTTAAAACACCTGAACACTTGATAAGATCTTTCCGTTATGCTTCATACAAATATTTTTGTAATTTTAATGACCCAAATTTTAAATTCAGACAAATTTCAATTGAACTGTTCTTTCAAAAGCCCAATATTAATGAAACTGCTTGTTGTGCATTTTTATATGTAAATTTTAAATTTTCCATTGCAGGTTTTGCAAATGATCTCTCTCTTAAAGTCTGTAAAGTAGCATGATAGTTTTGCTGATTTAATATGTTACTTTGCTGTCCCAGGTTACCTAAGAGAATACATATATTGCAAAGCCTAAATTATTTTCATTTCAAATGATGTAAAACAGCAAAGAAAGAACAAATGTGTATCACACAAGACAGAGGTAGCACTGCATGAATCACATTTGAATGTATTTCAGTGGCTGTTTTTTCTGTTGCAGCTATCCACACATGTAGAGATTATTTGTGCCTGGATGTGAGTCTGTCAAGACATCTAGGGAGCAATTTTCAGTGATCATATACCCTTTGCTCTATCTCAGCAATATGGCATTTCTATGATATCTTGCATTCTCATCCTGAATACTTCAGAGAGGAAAGGTGAGCACTTTTGTGCTTCCTGACTAGGATCTAGTTGATTGGGCAGTCCACTCAGTCCAGTTTTTATAGCAAGCTTTAGAGCAAGTACAGAGGAAAATGAAAAAAAAGAATAGCAAATGAGAAGAAAGAAGAGAAAAAAAAAAAAGGCACAGGAATCTTTCTGTGAGTCATTTACAACATATTGCGTGCCACAGAAATACTATATAACTAATTGGTTGGTCATGCATCTTCCAAATTGCAGTGGCACAAATGTTACGACTATCGCTGATTCTTAGCTATTTTTGGAAGATAAAACCTTTCTGAAGTAATTCTGAACATTTCTTTGGCCTCTGAAACACTCAGAAGTGTACATCCAACTGAACTTTACACAGTGAAGCAGAATCAAATTGGGATTTTCCTACCTTCAACATGCCACTGGAGATGACTGAGTAAGATGGGTATGTCTTGATCTTTAGACAGAAGGTGAGATGTAATCCCCTCCCCACTCTTCTCCAACTGTAGTCTGGGTGAGCACTGTTACTGAGGGAACACTTTGGTATATACTTGCTTCCAAATTCTTTTCATAACTGAAAGTCCCAAGCATTACTTAAATACAGATAAAATATCAGCATTGCCTAAGCTGCCAACCACTGAAATATAAAACAGAAATGTTAAAAGGGAAACATTATCAAAGGATCTTCTATCAGCAAGAACTTGCAAAACAATGTTGCATGTGAACAATGCTTCACAGTCGTATCTCCTTCCCTTGTCATAATGAGTAAAGAACCAATACACCACAGCATCTTTCTCTTCTCAGAAGTTTTTCCCCGGATATTTGTGCTTTATGGCTTATACTGTCTCTCTAATTGTGCTTGAACACTTTGTCCACAATGATCCTAAATTACTTCACTTGGAGAAGATGAGCTGTCTTCAAAATTGCTAATGATTTTGTAAATACTTTTAACTTATTTACTTGAAGGTGGGACTATCTGACTTCAGATTTAAAGCCTTTTGCTCCTGATAAATTATAGTAATGTATCTAAAGGGCCTATTCATTTAAGTGCTGGAGAGTGAAAGCTCTATTTAAATGACATGTCTGACTCTCCATCTGTTTTATAGTTTCTATTTGTTGCTGATCTCGCCCAGCTCCCACTGTTTACTCTGCTAAATATGGTATAGAGATAAAACCATATTCCACTCCATGGGCTTTTTCTAAGATTTCCACATGCAGCAGGAGGTAAACAGAAGAGTCAGATAAAAAGAATTACAATAAGATGTTGTTTATGCATTAGAATATGTGGAAGAACAGGAGAACAAGAGGAATATACTTAAAAGAAAGTAAAATTGAACTCTACAAGATAATACATGATTCCCTAAATGGTTCTGCCAATCTAAATGTAGAAGATAGGTTCCCCTTGCAAAGAAAAATCATATTTAGAAACATTTTTCTTTCACAATAAAATAAAATAACCTATGGGAGATAAAATGTTATTGTAGAAAATGAAAACTCAGTTTGTGAGACATTACCAAGTGGGGTAATGTGAAATGCTTCTGTCCTCTTCCCAACGTGCTAAATCTCCCCATTATGCTCTTACAGTCTAGTTTGCCAAGTTAAGGTAGAAGTTATAAAATGTGATCCGCAGAAATGAACAGCAAGAAGAGTGTGTTCATTTTAGAAGCTCTTACAAGTTATCTTATACGATTGAACCTTATCCCTCAGCCTTTCACAGTTAGCCACATCTTTTACAGAGGTTCAAGGGGGGTCTTCTGCTGATTCTCGAAGTGTTTCTAGCTGTTTTCATCTACTCTAAACCACCTAGTGCCTAGATGAATAAAATTAACCATGTTTGTTGTTGTATTTGCGTAACTATGTTCAGAAACTCCTATAAAAGTATAGTTCATTGTCAAATGAACATTTTAAGAAAATTTGACTTCAAGGAATTCTTCTAAATGTTTTCAGTTGTTCAGTTTACAGCAAGAAAGTGCTCAACTCCTGGAAATGAAATACTGATGACAGTAAAACCCACAATCTGATAAAAACCAAACTGTTTTTCCAACAGAACAAAATAAGATTGCTTTTCTTCTTGGGTGGATGATAAAGAGCTTGGTATGTCAGGCTTGCTGATTTACAGAACACATGGAAGTGAACGTGAGCTTGTTTGGAAGATGAGCTCAGCTGTCTGTACCTTTTCTATTTGTCTGTACTACTTGATCTGTCTTTGTGGAGTTGTCAGTCTGCTTTCTCTATGAATGCTCAGGATTTTTCCTCAAAGAGCCCTGATGGAACTTGCTTTTTTCCTAAGAGCTTCACGGAGCCTGGAAGAGGCACCACTTGCTTATCCCACAGTTCAGTTGAGGATCTGCACAGCTAGAAAACCTTCAAGCAAAAAATCTACTGATCTGCATCACAAAATGAGTTTGAAAATCTGGTTACATGTTAGAGGAGAAGAGACATCTCTTGTGTACTAGTTATTGGAATATGGATCTTCTAAGTTGTTACATCTTTGAAGTGACTTTGTCTTAAGTCCAGCACAACTTTCTGGCTATCTGTTGTAGCATATTACTTTGTGCTCTTATTATTCCTGCAAAATAGCTTTGGCACATTGTTGACCTGACTTCAAAGATTCTTACTGCTCATAGGGGTGGAGAAACCAGAAGCTACATATCATTAGCTTGTTTGATAATAAGTGTGTGTATCATAGTATCACAGTAGAAGAATAAGCGAACTCAGAACATTTTGATAAGGAAGATGACTTCCAAGTGACTTTCTTAAATTAATCAATAGACTATGTTTTTTCCACCTTACTATTTCCTGATATTTCTGTTGTTTTTCCTGATGTGTTCACAATGCCAAAGTCTCGATCACTGAGATGACCTTAAGATCATCTCATATACCCTCAGGGACTTAAAATTTTCTCTCATGTTAGTGGATATAAAAATAAGAAATAGAAGACTTTCAATATCTGCAGATTATAGAATGGAATCCTTAAATAAAACTTTAAATAAAACTTTATTTTTCTGCAAAATAATATCTGCCATGCAGTTAATAATGGTTCTTCAAGTTCTTCAATACTGATACAATTTTCAGAGTATCATAACTAGTATCTTTAACTTAACAAATTGATTTTTCAAATTGTCAGGCCTTACATGGTATCTCTAGGTAATGTCATTCAAATATCAGAATATATTTCTATGGGAACAATTGGTTATGTATAATACAAATGTGCTCTGCCAAAGAAAGTGCCATCTAAAAGTTAGAGCTGAACAGATAGAAGTATCTGTCTAGAGCTGCTGTTATGACAGTTATTCAG
Source organism: Phasianus colchicus (assembly GCF_987193195.1). Lineage (NCBI taxonomy): Eukaryota > Metazoa > Chordata > Aves > Galliformes > Phasianidae > Phasianus > Phasianus colchicus. The sequence continues at coordinate 58,552,426 of NC_143438.1, read as the reverse complement.
AGAATTTGAGGCAGTTCATATTTAAATAATATCTACTGAAAACAATTATCAAAATTTTAAATCATTTTTATGTATTGATGCATTCTATATGTGAGATAAAACTTCTTCAGTATAAAAATGAGATTTAAAATTAAACCTTGATCATATTAAAAACCAAATTTTTATGATCTTAGCAACTTCCAAAGAATCAGCTCTTAAAAATATGACTGATCTGCTTCATTTTTCCATTATAATTTTAGCAAGATTAGTTCTTTTAAAGGAGTCAGATATCTATTTTTTATACTCCCATGTCATTGGAAATCTGCATAGTTGAATCTAAAATTCTGTTGTGAGAATCCTGGTCTCTGAGGCCAATGGGGAAAAATGTTTTGTTTTTCCTGGACTTCAGATTTCATATGATGTCTTCAGCCAGAATGCAGCTTTTTAATAGAAACAAATAAACGCCTTATTAAGCAAATGAAGAAGAAATTAATCAATTATAAAAACACTATTGCCATCATTGAGAATTTATTTATTTTATTTATTCATTCATTTCATTTTGGTATTAGTTTACATATGAGAAGCTTATTAAAAGAACATTACATTTGCACAATCCGTTTCTGGAAAGTTGCTCAGTGCCAGGATGACATCTACATATACACATTCAGTCAGAAGTAATACTATATTTCAGTGCTGTGTTAACAAATGTTTGGAACTCTTGGAATTACAAGCCCAGTGCAGCCTTGTTTTATGCAGGCCTATTTCCTATAAATACAATTTTAAATGTTGGAATTATTCAAGCCCTTATTCACAAACTGCAAATTCTGAATTTAAATACTTACTTTGAGTGACGACTAAGCCTCAGTTCCTTGACAAAAAATGATAATGTCATTTTTTTAGGTCATTTTCCATTCTCTTGTATGTGCATTATTGAAATTGCAAACTTTGTTACAGTGATTGTGTTTTATGGGGTGGGTGCAGACTGTCTCCTAAAGTGGTACCCATGACTGGGAAGAACTTCTACATACAGCTGTAATATAAATTAATGAATAAAGAGCAACTTGTTAGAGGAACAAGATTTTTGAAGATAAGTAAAATATATCTTGGACCTCTTGGAACTAGGCTCCAGTTCATACAGCTATGTGGTACATATTTAAGGATCTTATGACTTTTTAATGACTTTCCTAGAAGACACAGGGTGCACAACAAATCTGAAGGCCTACTTCTTGCTCTAATTGTCAAGGATGCCATGTGCATTTGCTTTTAACAGTATGATAAGGCTTGCTTCTCTGCAAAATCTTATAAGCCAGGGCAATAAACAACTACTTATTATTTTAATTTAGTTTAAAATGTCTCAAAATCCACTAATGATATTTATATGTTTTTATGCTAAAATAAATTGTTGTTGGAAATTTTGCTGTATTTCTCTGCATTCATTTCTGTTAAAAATAGTGTTTCCATGCAAATCTTAAAAAAAATTAAAATCCAGGATAGATTCAATGAGCAATTTAATTATCAGTGTTCTGTTCAACTAATTGTCTCATGGAGACAACATGCTTGGTAAGAGGAAACAAGTAAATGAGTACACAAATAGCAGAGTACATACATTCAACCAAATCAGCATCTTACCTAGATTTTTGGCAGTTAATTCAGAATTTACTCAGAATGGATCCGTTTGCAAAAGCTGAGAACTAGAATTAGGCATGAAACATTACTGAAAAATTAGATAGGGAATTATCTGTGTTTAATGGATATTTCTGTAATATTTGCAATACTGCATCTTCTGGAACAGTCCAGAAGAAGATAAAAACACAGGAGATTGCCTATAAACAAGATCTTTTACATTTAGTTCCCTTTGTGTGGTGTCTGAATGAGGTTGTGAAGCACTTGAACATAGCAGGTCCCTGGTCATTTCTGGATAGAGGCTTGTGGACCCAGGACTGGTTTGGGCAGATAAACAGGCAAGGAGAGTGCTCTAGAATTAAGATATCTTTCCTGAGCCACTCTGAGTTTGACAAAATAGAGATTTTGACAAAAGCTGTTTGAGGGAGTTAGCAGATGGGAGCCTATCAGCCATCACTGCAACTGTTTGACCTAATTCTGCCACCAGATGAAAGAACCAAACAAAAGAATAAACTTCCTCTGAGATCACTACATTGAAAGCACCAGAGAGAGATGACGGATACATACAGAGAATGGGAGCACTGATAAGGCTAGGAGGACCTGCACGACAGAGAAGAGATCCTTCAACATTTTTACAACATGAAAAGTGTTGATTTCTTAAGAGTAAAATCTCCTGAGAAGGACTTGTCAGTAGCCAATTTTCTGCTTGGTAAAAAAGCATGGGAAAAGTTTGAAATTGTCAAAATATCCCATCTGAATTATTTATAAAGAAAGAAAAAAAGTTGTTAAAAAGCAAGCTTTAATTCACACTTTAGACAACTGAAAGAAAAAAGAAAAAATACAGAAATACAATTTTTATTTTTCTATTTTTTCTTTAGAACACATAAAAAAACTATCACTGACATGCCCCAGTAGGGTGGGATTTCTATTGTCTTCATTCCCCAGAAATATTGAGCATTCTTCTTTGTTTCATCTCTAATGAGATTGGAAGAACATTTGGCCTGATGAATTCTCACAGGATCAGAAAATTCTTTGTCCTAGAAACCTGCAGATTAGAAGACAGACAAGCTAAGGTTACTCTGTGAGGAGTCAGTGATATTTTTCAGTGTCAGAGTTTATTTGTAACAAGGCTGTAGATATGCTAACAGTTGTATTTATTGGGCTTTCAGGCAGAGAGATAGATGTAGATAGATACAGGTAGTTTTCACATTATTTTCCAACTTTTACAAAAATGGTATGTATTTTATACAGCTTTCTTTACAAATAGCACAGAGAAAGTATGGTTCATACCCTGAAGAATTGGGACATTCATTTCAAAACACACTGAACAGGAAATTTTACATAAAGTAGCACCAAGAGTTCAGTCTCAAAGCAGAGTTGAGTGGTTTTGTTTGCTTGTTTGCACGTATTATTGGAAAGAAGGTTTTCATCTTCTTCTTTCTTAGGCTGGCAGTCACTGACAAAGCTTCACGGAAGGGTTTGTTAGGAGGGATTTGCCTCACGGGGATGCAAGCTGATAAGAAAACAAGGGAAGGAGTGCATACGGGGTCGCACAGCCCTAATCCCTCAGTCCTAAGACTACAAAAGAACTTATTTTTCAAGGGAGAGGAGAGAAGAGGAGAGAAGGCAGGACAGTAGGCACACTACATAGGTAGTAACAGAAGACGCTACTTGGGAATGAGAAAGCTATTTTTATTCTTCTGTCCCTCCCCCACTATTTTCTGGAGTGGCTTTTCATGCAACTGCTCTCTTGAACTATAAAATCCCATATTCTTCTTATCCCCGAGAACATTATTTAATCAGCTCTTTTCAGCAACAAGCACATACGTGCCTTCAGTGTAATTCAGACAGACATTTTGTAATCCAAAACACACCAGAAATAATGTTTCCTGCAACCCTGCATTCAGGAGTCAGCTTTTGTGTAATTATGAAGAAACAATGCTGTAAACAAATAAAAAAATGTAATAATTGTTTTGCTGCCCATGATTTACATGGAGAGTACCCTGACAGCACAACAGCGTTACTAATTTTAATGATCCAAGTAACCTTCCCTTTGAGGCCAGGCTCCATCTCACTGCACCCAACTGCACCAAGAGAGATACCTAAGAAAATCACCTATTACTTGTCACTTCAGAGGAACAGCAGTGAGCAGCCTGTATTGGACTGCTGGTATATCTCTCTGACAACCTTCCAGACTACACAAATAGGTGAGCACTGCGTTAATTCAGCCTGTCAGCAGCTCTCCTTTCTACCACTGTAATACAAAAAGATAAAGTACCTGTGATCTCTTGCAGGAAGATACTACTCTGGGAAAGATCTCTCCAGGTAGATGGGGTTCCAGGTCTGTGGACAACCAGGTATGTGGGTAACAGCAGCACACCAGGACTGTCCCATAAGCTAACTGACAGCCACGTGGAAAAGTGAGAGTGGTTCAACCGTATGCTGATTGTATCTTGTATGGAGGGTGAGTAACCAGGGGTGGTTCAGATTTGATATTAGGAAAATTTCTTCTCCAAAAGAGCAGTGAAGCATTGGCACAGGCTGCCCAGGGAGGTGGTGGAGTCACTGTCCCTGGAAGTGTTCAAGAATCATGTAGATGTGCCACTGAGGGACATGGGTAGTGGGCATGGTGTAGATGGACTGACAGTTGGACTAGATGACCATAGTGTTCTTTCCAGCCTTAATGATTCTATGATTCTGTGATTCTGTGTTGCAAGAGATGCAGTCGATCTTGTACACTGATGTGGAGTAATTGACAGGTGCTGTGACAAGAATGTGGGAGGCTCCACTAAGACCAAGTCTTTGTACCAAGGTGGCAAGGCTTGTGCTGGCATGGGGATACAACTCAAAACCACAACAAGACTATTGTAAAGGCATGGGAAAAGGTGACTGCACACTTCATCTCCCAGCTATTACATGCTTTCTCAAGAGCACTTGCTACTGTTTTCTCTCCAGCTTGTTCTCTCCAGAGTGCTACAGAATACATCCTCGGTTCCTCAACAGACGCGCTTCTGGATCCATTTTCATGGTGTTATTTTAATGTTTTTCTTTTTGTTAAGGAATACAATTCACAGGGAAAGAAAAAATCTGTTTAAAGGATAGAGGTTGCAAGATTGGGTCATAATGTTTGTGTCTGACTGGGGGATCGTTAAGCACAGAGCACTGCAAATGTGGTTGTCAACAGATCATCATGGGATCAGGGTGAGCTCATGCCAAAGCAGCACAAAATTAGCATTATGCTAGAAAAAGGCATCTTTTCTCAGGTTATTTCATATCCATATATTTGTTCATCACTATGCAATGCAAAGTAACAGGATGACTAGCATTTGAGGGAAAATACACTATTTTCAGATCAGATACCAGCTGTCAAGTTAGATAGAGAATACTGCATCAGGAATTTTACAGCCCAGTTCACAAAAATTTTATGTGTCTATAATTCACATTTTTGTGTGAAATAGTTGCCTGAATATGCCATGCACGGTGTGTCCAATAAGTACATGCATAAAGACCAGTCAAGGATTGTCTTGGGTCAAAGAACAGTCAGATGCATTCTAAAAAGTAGAAATAAATGACAGCAAAATGTCTCATATTGCACTGGTGAAAGTCTGTATGTAAGTTATTAAATGGAATTTAAATAGATTTATCTTATATATAAAAAAATACATACATGTATACATACATTCTTTTTCTTTTTCTTTTTCTTTTTCTTTTCTTTTTCTTTTTCTTTTTCTTTTTCTTTTTCTTTTTCTTTTTCTTTTTCTTTTTCTTTTTCTTTTTCTTTTTCTTTTTCTTTTTCTTTTTCTTTTTCTTTTTCTTTTTCTTTTTCTTTTTCTTTTTCTTTTTTTAATTCTCTCTCTATATATATATATTCATTAAATGAAATGAAACAACTGACAGAAAAGTTAATCCATTTTAGGCCTTAGGACCAGATCTTTTGTTCTTCCTGTATTGTCTCCAGCACTTTTCAGGTCAAAGCCTCTCACATAACATGCTTCTCCATTAAGCCCCAAATACAATCTAAACTCTGTGACAATATTTTAGAAATTGTTTAAGGAAGTATTTAGTTATTTTTTAATCAAACTGATAAAAAAGCATTTGGCCAAAAACAGTGATGCCAACCTCAGAGTTGGCATCCATTATTTCTTTGTGTGCATGAAAATACATTCACATTATAACATATAAGTTTGCAACAGGCTCTGATCCAGGAAATTATATATTCCTTCCAGTGACCTCTGATGAGTCTTTGAATTTAGATCACTAATAGTTTGAACTCAAAATTATAAATACATCCTGAATGCAGTAGGCAGGAAGTAAATTAATAATAAAGATTTTACACTGAATTTGATCTTTTTTGCCATAGCCATAGCATACACTCACAGCTACAGTAAAAATGCTGTACCAACCTATTTGCAACTGAATAGTGTTAACCTCATCTGAAAAATAATGGTTCTAACAAAACTGACTGTAGAACGAGCAGTCGGCATTTTCAAGTCAAGAGTTCCAGAAGCACCCTATTTTGGAGGTTGTATTTGTAGAATAAGAACAAAAATGCAGAGATATCTTCTGAGTTCTGATAAAGGTAGAGATAACAGATCAGCCAACTCAGCCTCACTGAAGATAGAACTGTAAACTTGCATCCAACTTGAAATTGGCATCTCAAAAGGCCAGCCAGTTTCTTAGATTTCAACATCTATGTATATTTTAATTTCAGTCACTCCAATATGCAAATACTGGCTTGCTAAACGCTGTTCTGTTTCCCACTGCCATGGGCCAACCTTTGCCCCATGAAGTCTTCTTTTGGCCCAACACCCTTGAGTTGGCTGCTTAGAAAAATCTACCTGCCCTTCAAGCCTCAAATACGCTATTCAGAAACATGAGCACAAATACACAAATAGATGAATGGTGCCAGAAAGAAAAAATGAAACACTTTATTTTTTTAAAATAAAAAATACACTTTTTATTTTAATATTAAGATTGTAACCCATAATAACCTTTTTTTTTTTTTTTTGCCTCATTTTTTTTTTTTTAACTGAATCATCTATTTATAGATGACTAAAGTAAGATAACTGGAAATATATTAACCTTCTTGATAGAGATAACTCCTACAGTTATGGGATGGTAATGGTGGCAGCTTTGGGCTCAGATCTGCTGAGCACTGAGAACTGTGGGTCTAGTCCAGCAAAACTTGTACACGGGAAGAGGAGGCCCTCTGACTTCCCTTAGAGCATTCATGTGCTTAAAGTGCTTTCTTGGAGAGCAGCCACAGTAGTTACCATCAGGAGTAGCATGTTTAGCATGTTCTTGTCTTCAGGATGAGCAAGACACAATCCTCTTCATATGAATCTTAATATTAGCCAAAGTCAAATCTGACTAACCCCACTGAAGTGAACAGAGCTCTCCTGGTTTTATTACCAGCTGCAAGACTGGATCATTGCATCAGCCCACTTGATGCTAAAAATCTACCCAACTCTAAGCTCAGTTAATTGAATGCAAAACACTCAATGCATTTTCTCTCGCCTTTTTCCTTTTTTCTTTTCTTTTTGGCAAAATGCCCTTATTATTTTGTATCCTGAAGCATTACAGCCTAATGAGAGCAAATGGAGGAGGAGATGGAAAAGGAGTTTGTTTGTACTTCACTCTCCATTGGCCCATTATGTTTAAATCTATTATGCAGTTTACCTGATGTTGTGTTCAGAGCAACTGAATGCTGAAGTTCTTTGTAATACTGACAATTTCTTAACACAGTTTAAATTTAAACCCTTTATTAGTCCAGAGAATGCTGATCACAAAACAATAGTAGCTCTGGGAGAGTAATTATTTCTGT